>NC_045543.1:28111592-29369092 GCF_009769535.1 Thamnophis elegans | reverse complement strand
AGATGAACTACTTTATCCTGAGGCTACATTAACAGAAACTTGCATCCGCCAAACTTCCCATCCGCCATTTTTAAATGCCTGATCCATTAGGATGGGTCCTTTCTCTGTTTCTTTCTATGAAAGTTAAGAGTTTGTGGGCTCCTGTCTCTCTTGCCTGTTTTTTTTTAACTAGGCAGCATCTATTTTTCTATTTCCTCAAGACCACTAATGCATTCCATTACCATGGGAGGCCATCAGAAAATTCCAGGGTTATAAGGTATGATGGTACATTTAAAAAATCATCCAAGAGGAAGACAATTTCTGATCCTGGGTCATTTCTAGAACTGAAGCTCTGAACACAAAGGCACGTTACTAGTATTTTAAAAAGAAATATTGATGGATTTAACATCAGCAAAACTTTGACAAAAGAGGCAAAGCAGATGTGAAAAACCATGTAAAAAGACAAAAATTCTCGGTGGGAGCGCCTTCCCTCTGGAATGAACTGCCCCCGGAGCTTCGTATAATCCCCGACCTCCGGTCCTTCCGATGCACCCTAAAAAGTTGGCTTTTCCAGCAAGCCAACCTGGCCTGAACAAAACAAAATAAATTATTGATCACTGTTAATTTTAATTTGAATTTTTTAAAAAATATGTCATTGTCAATTTTAATTGCGTTTGGGATATTCTATTTAATTTTTTTTAACTTTTGTATTATGTGTTTCTTTTAATGTTGTACGCCGCCCTGAGTCCTTGGGAGAAGGGCGGCATATAAATCTAATAAACCTAAACCTAAACCTAAACCTAAACCTAAAAAAATGGGATCATCTTCTTGAAAGCAAATAGCTGAAAAAGCTAACTTCCTGATAGATGCTAACTTTGAGTTATAAATTATGTTCTTCTGGCTAGGTTCTTATTGATAGATCTTAATATCTGGATAGTGAGGGAAATTTTACTGTTAGAGTTATTAGCACCTGCTTCAGTAGTGGTATTCAGCAGGTTCTGACCAGTTCTGGAGAACCAGTAGCAGAAATTTTGAGTAGTTCAGAGAACTAGTAAAATACCACCTCTGACTGGCCCTGCCCCCATCTATTCTCTGCCTCCCAAGTCCCAGCTGATCGGGAGGAAATGTGATTTTGCAGTAACCTTCCCCTGGATTGGGGTGGGAATGGAGATTTTACAGTATCCTTCCCCCTGCCACGCCCACCAAGCCACATCCACCATGCCAGGCCCACAGAACTGGTAGTAAAATATTTTGAATCCCACCACTGACCTGCTTATATATTTCCACATCAAATAAATTGAATATAAACATTTCCAACTTCATCTGGGTCATATCCAGTGATGGATTGCAGGCGGTACGCCCCGGTACGGGCATACTGGATCCTGCCTGGAGAACCGGGTACCGTTCCGGTACAGGGTCCGGAGGACCCACCCACCGGCCAGAGCTCCTTACCTGTCCTTTAAAGTCTTCGGCGCTCTCATGCACGCACATGGCTCATACAGCGCCCACGCGACGCTCTGATGAGCAGCTGGAGCATCACAGAGACTTGCAGAAGCATCTCTGGCAGCTACAACACATGCATGTGCCGCACGCGTGTGCGCGTGCACCACACACGTCCATGTGGGCAACACCAGGCCAGTTACAACCATACCAGTTGGAATGGGATCCGGAACCCACCACTGGTCATATCCAAAATATTTATACTTGGTCTCCCCATCCTGCTCACATTCTTAAATCCAAAATGACTCTAGATGGAGAATACTGAAGGTGGGAGATTAAATAGAATTTGAAAAATCAAGTTACAGGGTACATAGTAATTTTCCAAATGCAGTCACAACCCCAAAGTAGATGTTTGTACATTACTTGTACTAATTAGTAGTACATATTGTGTTGATTGCGTTTACAATCTGTGTATAAATTCTGCATAAATGTGAAAATACATGCACAATATATGTTTGTGCATGCAATTGTTGTCCTTTAATACATTGACTAAATCATTTTTAAAAAAAAAATCAATTTTTTTTCAAGATGGAAGCAATCCTGATATGTCATGTTGAAACTATAATTATAAAGCCAATTGGCTTCCAGATTTGCAGAGTTATCTGTCGGGAACACTAACAAAGGTAGTGTAGAAATAGTGCCAGACTTACAACAGACAGAAAAACAACAGCCTCTGAAAGCTAATCTGGAGATGGGATGGATGAGCTGCATTGTGAGATGAATGTGAAACAGTGTGGTCTGTGGAGTGCTCAGATTTTTTTTTCTTTTTTCCTTTTTTTCAGTTTCAAAAGGAATTTTTTACCCCAGGCCAGAAGCCTTTGTGTCAGAGAGATTGTCTCATTTCTCTTCTCAAAGGCTGTCAGAGATGACTGAGATTTGAAAACCTTTCTGATGTTGAAGAGGTCAAGGGAGGCAGTCCTCCCACCCATCAGTCATCACATCAACAGTGAGCTGAGGAGACACATGAGAAATGGAGTGAAAGAAACGTGAAGGGATTCAATTTGGAGGAATGAGGGGTGGGAGCAACATAGCAGATGAGTAAACAAGTATGTTTTGAAGAAATCAGAAGCAAGAGAGAAAGAGGGAGTCTAGGTCAAATGACAACACCAAAGTCTATAATATTAACATTCTGCTGGAGGAAGAGGGAAAGAAGGTGGATGAAGGTAGTCCCGGTTGGAATGTTCTGGAGAAAGGCAAGTTGACTAGAGGCAAAAGACATATTAATATTATTTAATCAATGCCTATTGACTAATGCATTTTTGTACAGGTCATTTCTATAAAGTTGCTGCATTCATTGAATTGTGCTACTTAGAGTTACTGAAATCAGCATTCAATGGTCCAAGTCATTTAATGAGAACAGTTGATATGATCTAAATAATAACATCTCGGTAGAGAATGGAGAAGATGATTTGGAGAATTGTCAATCCCGGCCCACTGAGAACAAGAAAGGACATCACATGTTGGGACTTAAGAGTGATTAACTCTCATGGCATGTCAACTGTGTGTTGAAGGCAGAGAGCTGAAGAAGCTTCTTGGCTGAGAAGTGAAACGTCTTCGTAGAAAAACACAGTCCAGTTGCTCCTTGAAACAGCACCTTTGGGACAAGGCAGTGTGAGTGCTCTCAACAGATAATGGGTTTCTATCCTAATTTCGGATGTTTGGAATAGCGATATCTCCCATGACAGAAACTGGTTTTGCTGGATTGAATTTCAGATAGATATTACTCTGGAAATCTATTTGTAAGCAACATTATGCAAAGCACAGAAATAGTAAACAATAGAAGTATAAAATGTCAGATTTTGGAAAAGGAAACTTCAGTTCATAAAGCACCATTCACTAATGCTTCCACTGAGCCTTGCTTCCACTAGGTTCACACACTGCTTCATGCATTGCCTTTGGTTCTTTGAATTTTTTTTTCCTTATGAGGACTTATAAACTTCATCCAACCATGACTTTCTCAGTGTTTCACTTCCTGTTGATCCATTCATTTTTTTCATTCATGGATTTCTTTTGCAATTCTACCTAACTAAACAAACTTAATGTACTTCTTTTGTACTTTTGCACTCATTTAAATATTTGCCCACACTCATTCAGCACTAATTTACAGTCTCTCTCCTGGTTTTACCACATCAACCTTTTACGTATTTCATTCTATGGTATTCAATTTCTTTTATGTTTCTTCTGGCATGCCAAACTTACGTTCAGATAGCATAATGGATCACAACATGCTTTCATTTGCATCCATCCTGGATGCAAATGAAAGTTTTAGTGAGTGCTCATTCCTTCCATCATACCCATTACCTTTTTATCAAGATTTGCATATCTTAGAAATTCTCCATTTTCCTATCTTGAACATTCTACCAACGTGCACATCTACCTGCTTTAGTTTGCACAGTTTAGATATAACTTACAATCATTTATTCTATTTTCCTGTGCTTGTTTTCCTTGGTCTTTGATAGGGCATGTTTTAGATCCACATTCCTATAAAATGTCTTCATAGGCATTTCTTAAACATTTATGCATAACTATATTAAACATTCCAAGAGAAATCACATACTCTTTTCTTATTACTTTCATTTACTAAGACTTCATTTATTTTCACACCTGCTTTTCTCCTATATTGCTCTTATTGCATATAACAGTCAAACTTCATCTCCGTGTTTGTATAAAAACATTCCTTAATTCAAACCTTTTACTTCAAATCCTTTTTTCTAAATCACATTTACATATTTTAAGTGACCTGATAGAGCAGTGGTCCCCAACCCCCGGTCCGCGGACCGGTGCCGGGCCGTGGAGTACCTGGCACCGGGCCGCGCAGCGGTCGGGGGCCATGATCGCTGCAGCGGCCGGGGGCCTAAGGGAAAGTCGCTAGGCCTACGGGACAACGTCGTCCAATCAGTAAGTAAAGTGGGATGAAGGAGGGGTGTCGGTTCAGTTCCCTTCCAGTTGCGCGAGGAAGCTTCGGTAGGCGGGCGGATGGGATGGATAAGCCAACCGAAGAAGGACAAGGGCAGGGGTAGCCAATGGACGTTAGCTTTTGGGGCGGGAGCTGTATTCTGGCTGGTCGGCGAGGGAGGGGAGGTAAGCTAAAGGGGCATGAATTAAGGCCGGGCGTTCGGTTGCTGAGCAGCGCACGCAAATTGGTGGCTGGGGTGGCCGGGCGCGTGCCTGGGACGGTGTGTGGAGCGGGGCCTCCGGACTGAGCCTCTCTCAGAGGCGGTTGGTGGGCGTGTGCCGTCGCGAGGTTTCGCTGCGAGGAATGTGAGAAGCCCAGGTGGTTGTTTCCTCCCCCCCTCTTCCCCGCGAGCTCTCGCCGGCGCCGGGCTTTCCCCTCGCTCGTCTGCGGCCGCCGTTTTTGTCTCCCGCAGAGGCTGTTCCCCGAACCACCACCACCACCACCAACCCGGCCTCCCCTGTCAGCGCCCCGCGTCATGTCGTGATCTCCGGGCGGACGTGTGAGACCAGGGAGGTGGCGGTGACGGCTGCTGCTGCTGCTGCCGCCAATGGGGCTGCTCCGGATTATGAAAGTCGTGGTTGTGTGTGTGTGAATGCGATTTTCGCTGGCAGAGCACTCGGGCCACAACACGAGTGATGTCACCACAGGGTCAAACACAATCCTGATACGGTCCTCAATGATATCGAGTTTGACACCCCTGCTTTAGATCCTGATAAGTGTTTTAATAGACATAAAAAAGATGAAGAAAGACTAACCTCTATGTTATTTTTATGGAAGGCCTGCCTGAAAGTTATAATGGTAGATTGTCCACAGATTTAAGCAGGCGAACACCCTGAGAACAGGGGCATATCAGAGAATGCAGACTTGAGAATAACCTGTCAGGACACGGTAGGACTTCCTCTAGCTACCTTAGAAAGTGCCTTCCTTGTTACAGACCTAGGCAGTGTATTAACAATTTATCCCAAAAGCGCAAAAGCTCCTGGGCCGTGCGCAAAGGCTCCAGGGAAGAGACACCCCCCACCCCTGCGCGCGCTCAGCGGGCCACGGTAAAATTATCAAAGGCTGACTGGTCCGCGGCGATAAAAAGGTTGGGGACCACTGTATAGAGAATACATCCTTAACTCAAGCATAAAGCTACGCAGTAGTGGGATTCAAATTCTCCGCCCTGATAATCGGGTGGCTGGGTGTGGCTTGGTGGTCACATGACTATGTGGGTGTAGCCAACTGGACATCACTCACAGAAAGGTAGGGTGGTGCAGGCGGACTGATGCTGCAGAGACAGGGCAATTTCCTATGTACCATTCCAAGCCCCTTCCCCCTCCCCTCTTGGACTAACAAAATAAAAGCCCTTCTAAAGATCATGACCTGCCAAGCGCATGCTGGCAGTGATCTCTGTCTCCCTCTAGGACCAGCCTTGGAAAAGCCTGCCCTCACAATCAGACTCCCTTTCTTCCAGCCCTTTTGCGAGGAACCCTGGATCTTAGCAGCAGCATATTGCATGCCTTAACAAGCCCGCTGGTGGCCACAGTGTGCATTTCCTCTACGCAGCTCTAATTCCTAAAAAAATTGGGGGCTTGCGCACATGGAGCACTGGGGGAAATCAGTGCCTGAAGTGAGAGGGGAGCACGGGCTGACTGGGCAGGGAAGGAGTATTGGACTTTTAGCACTCGTGCGGGGAATCCAGGCTTGGAGCAGCAGCCATGGTTCATTTGGAGCTTGTTAAGGAGGACTACTCTGGCCTAGCCATGCATTTTCCAGCCCAGACTGCTTGGAGTGAAAAGCATGCAGTACGCTGCCACTAAGCTCCAAGGTTCCTTGCACAAGCACTGGAAGAAAATTGACCAATAGCAATAGCAATAGCAATAGCAATAGCAGTTAGACTTATATACTGCTTCATAGGGCTTTCAGCCCTCTCTAAGTGGTTTACAGAGTCAGCATATTGCCCCCAACAACAATCCGGGTCCTCATTTTACCCACCTTGGAAGGATGGATGGCTGAGTCAACCCTGAGCCGGTGAGATTTGAACAGCCGAACTGCAGAACTGCAGTCAGCTGAAGTAGCCTGCAGTGCTGCATTTAACCACTGCGCCACCTAGGCTCTAGGTGGCCAATGGTTGGCTGCTGCCAGAGCTGGGCTTGGAGGAGGAGCAGACGGACTTTAGGGCGCATAATCTACCCCTCAAGCTCCCAATGCCTAGGCAAACTGGAAGAGAGATTTGCTATTGTGCTGGTAAGTATGGATTGAGTGGGCTTTTTGCTCCTCCCTACCTCTCCATAGTCATCTAGTGTGATATAGGCATTCAAATGGAAGTGGAAAATAGGGTCTTTCCATTGGCTCTTCTCTTTTTTCCCCCCCTAGCCTCCTTTTGCCAGCACATTCTCGGTAGGCAGTCGCAATCTTTAGATGGGCTTTTATTTTGTCAGCCCAAGGCGGCGGGGGCGGGGGGAAGAGGCTTCAAATAGTGCATAGAAAATTGCCCTGTCTCTGCAACATCCATTGTTTGCCAGTGGGCAGGCAATGAGGAGTGTGAGGTAGTGATGGAGACCATGGGGAAGGTAGCAGGGAAGGCAAGCAAGTGGGCTGGGCTGCAGGGAGCACAGGGAAGGCAGCGGGGAAGGCAGCGGGAAAGGCAGGAAAGCATAGCTGGGCCACATGGGAGGTAGCTGGGTGAGAAGCAAAGGAAAACTCACCAGGCAGAGATTAACTGGGCCACATGGTCAAGGCAAGCGAGGGAACCAGAGAGCAGCAGCAGCTATGCTGTGGGTGTGACTCTAGGCATCGCCCAAGGCAGATGAGGCATGATAAGGAATGAGTGGGAGGGGTGGGGAGGAGTCAGTCAGTGGTTTGATTTGCTGGTTTGCTGAACCGCACAGAATTGTAACAACTGGTTCGCCTGAACCGGTCTGAACCTGCTGCAGCTCACTTCTGAAGCTGCACCACATTTGTCAAATCTTGCTCATTATCACGTCTTGTATTTGCTGTCAGAACCAAGTACCTTCCCAGATATATTTAATAAGTCAACCTTACTCTAGTTTTTGCATTCATTATTACTATTTTTATAAGAGAATAACACCATTATTTGTACTGTCGGGCACAGATGCAGGCTTTATACAAACATGAAGCAAGATGCACAGTCACTCAATATGCAAATCACATACAGTACATACTTTGACAGTTATCAAGAGCCGAGGTGGCACAGTGGTTAAATGCAGCACTGCAGGCTACTTCAGCTGACTGCAGTTCTGTAGTTCAGCTGTTCAACTCTCACCGGCTCAGGGTTGACTCAGCCTTCCATCCTTCCGAGGTGGGACCCGGATTGTTGTTGGGGGCAATATGCTGACTCTGTAAACCGCTTAGAGAGGGCTGAAAGCCCTATGAAAACCCTATGAAGCGGTATATAAATCTAACTGCTATTGCTATCCAGTTACACTATCTACACCTGCAGCCTTACGAGTGTCAATATTCATTATTATTATTTTTTTGAATGTTAACATTAATAGTACTCATCTTAATTCTGGTCTTCAACATATCATTGCCATTGCCAGACACAAAATATCCTTTCCACTATTCCCCTTTTATGTTTTATCCCAAATCACTTGTTTTCTCAATTCTGTTTATACCGCTGGAGGATCTTTGTTCACTTTCATAACATTTTCTGTTATAAATTTTCATCAAAACATTTTGCATTTTACCTGTCCAAACCAGTCCTTGCTATCTTTGATTAATTCCTTGTGTCAATATTTTTTCTCTGTATACCCACTGTCTACTTTCATCCCCACTTTCTGCAACATTCTCCTTCATGCATTTTTCACATCCACAGCTTTTCATTCTACCATCCTTTTTATGGTTCCCATATATAACTATATATAAAAATGATATATGTTTTATAACAGTACACACTGCAGTACTATTAGAAAATGCATCAGATCACCCTTGTGAACTGCATAGAACTTAGAAAAGATGTGATCTTTCACAATCTTATATATGAAACCATTTGCTTTACAATGCAGGATTCATCTCACCTCATATGTAGACAATGTCAGACTGTGGAGCCTGTGGCAAATTTTCATGATACTGGCAAGATACTCATTCCTTACTAAAGTACCCTACTGGGGTCCAAAGGAAGCTTTGAAATGTATGTCTCCAGTTAGTGCAATACTCAGCACTAAATATAGCAGTAAATATAATAAACTCATTTGGGCCAAATGAGCAAAGAACATATGGGAACAAAGAGATTCACACTGTTACAGTAACATGAAGGGGTAATATACAGGGTGGCTATGTTTTGGAAAGCAATTGCCTATGTGCTGTAATTTCTCTTCTATGAACAAAAAAGTGCCTCTGGCTTCAAAAGATAATAGAGTCTACTTCCTTATCATGATTATGGCAAAAAATATTTTTAATTTATATTAAAACAACCTGTGTAAGATTTGTGTGGTCTTAAAATTTAGGCTGGGAGCCTGATAATCACTCTATGTATTTGCTATCTTAATGAAGAATCCATTGGATCTCTAGTCATTTTGGCTTTCTTTAGCCCACCAATTCTACAATATTTGTTGACGTTGCTCTTTCTCCCTCTCTTTTAAGCAGCTTCCATCTCTCTTTTCCTTATATTCACTTTTTGTTTCTGGATCAAGATTAATCTAAGACTATTTTCAAGTAAAACTCATACTTTCTCTGCTTGAAGTCATTCTTCATTCTATCTTATTTCTTCCATACCTTTCCTTTTCTCCTACATCCATTTTTTTCCAAGACCCATACTTGACACGAACAAATAATGGCCTGTCCCAGATACAGAATCACTCCTCATCCTTTTATCTTCCACTAATTATTTCACTTTCATCATAAACTATCCAATCAGTCATGCTTTTCAATTCATTCCTTTTCCATGTGTACACAAGAAGAAACTAATGCTTAAATTACATATCCCTCCACCTCAAAAAGCAAAAATCTTTTTTGAAGCAGAACAAAAATGATCATAATTCTCATTCTGTCTCCAAACAGCCCACTTAATAGTACTTTTGTTTCTTTCTTATCATCCAGTCATGTCATCCAACAGAATTATTGCATTCCAGTTATTCAGAAAAGTCCACAGATTTTCAAAAAAAAATCATCTAGGTTGCTCCACTATATCCATTAATGTGCACCTATCATAAGCCTGCTTTCCTACATACCAATAGCAACCTAGTTTATACCTATATATATTTTCTGACATACAGTTTGTATTTGTATTTGTATTTTATTATTTGTATGCCGCCCTTCTCCGGGAGGACTCAGGGCGGCGAACAATTCAAGGGGGGAAAAGGGAAACATAAAAAGACAAAAGACAAATAATAAAAGTAAACAACAGTCGCACAACCATACATGTCGAGAGGGGAGGGAACTCATCACCCCCAGGCCTGCCGGCAATGCCAGGTTTTGACGGCTTTTTGGAAGGCCTGGAGAGAGGTGAGGGTCCGAATCCCTGCGGAAGGTTCATTCCAGAGGGCCGGAGCTGCCACAGAGAAGGCCCTCCCCCGGGTAATAGCCAGGTGGCATTGGCTGGTAGATGGCACCCGGAGGAGGCCAGCCCTGTGAGATCTAATGGGTCTGTGGGAGGACAGTTCAGCCCTTTCACTCATACATATAATTTCCCTCCCTCTATATTCATCAACTGCATTCCCCAGTCAAAACACTTTCATCCAGATCAGTTATATCCTTCCTTTCCCGTTTTTTTATAGATTTTCAATAGCAATAGCAATTAGACTTATATACCACTTCATAGGGCTTTCAGCCCTCTCTAAGCGGTTTACAGAGTCAGCATATCGCCCCCACAGTCTGGGTCCTCATTTCACCCACCTCAGAAGGATGGAAGGCTGAGTCAACCTTGAGCCAGTGAGATTAGAACCGCTGAACAGTCAGCTGAAGTGGCCTGCAGTACTGCACCCTAACCACTGTGCCACCTTGGCTCTTACTGTGCCACCTGTGCCATTTTGTTTTAATTCAGTTGCTAAGTCATTTTTGACACTTTGCAACCCCATCGACTATAGCACATCAGGCCTCCCTGTCCTCCTCTATCTTTTTCATACATACACAATCTATTGTTATTATTTTTTATCTCATTCATTATAATTTGTACTCTATATTATTTACTTACCTTATGTTCAAGTTGTAATGTTTGGTATGTTGTTTTTGTCATCAGCTGGGAGGCATTAGATATTGTCTTCTACCAATGATCATACTTTGGTCAATCAAGGGTTTCACATAACATTTTTTTGTAAGAAAGAGAAAATAATCTAAGTTACTGCCCTTAATCATATGGTACCATCTATAGCAGTGGTTCCCAATGCGAGGCCCAGGCCCCACAGGGGGCAATTTGAACCTTGTTTAAACCAAGTTAATGGCCTTTTAGATTTCCTCCGCATAAGTAGAGTTCACTTTTTGAGTAAAGTAAGAATGATATGTCATTGGGGGGGGGGTCATCAGGATTTTAGAGATGCTCAGGTGGGGCATGGCCAAAAAAAGGTTGGGAACCACTGATCTATAGTGTTCCCTCCTAACAATAATGATGATTGTGTTCAAATGTGACAAAAGTCCAGTTTATTTATTTGTATTCAATCTTTATTATTTTTACAAATAAGCCAAAGTGGTGAACATATCCACCACAACTTTCTCCTCCTGTTTTCCTCATAACAACCACCATGTGAAGTGAATTAGGTTGAGAGAGAATAAGTGGCCCAAAGTCACCCAGCTAGCTTTCATGGCTAAGACAGGACCTGAACTCATCATCTTCTGCTTTTTAACCTGATGACTTAACCTCTAGATCAAACTGTCTTTCATTTATCTTCAAGGATGTTCATGATATTCCATGCATACTCAGATAGCTAATCTAGAGACTTACAAATCACATATTGCTGCCAGCATTTTGCCAATACCTAAAATATACCGGTAGCGAGACAGACTTGAAGATATTCCAAACTAGCCAATGCTATATCACAATGAATTTGCCACTTGTTCCATGTTATTATCCATGAAGTTTGGGTGCAAGGCTAAATTAGCATTTCTACAAAAAGAAGATATTCATGACTGTGTTTGTATCAGATGTTGTTTCAGGCCTACTTAAATAAATCTAAGCCTGCATCCAACAAACTGGTTTTCCTTAAAATTAGAAAACAGGTATTTAAAATAGAGTTAGACTAATTTTAGAGTCCAGTTGAATTCAATGGAAGAGATTTAAAATTTGTTTTTACATTGCTCTCAGGGGATATTCATAGAGTAAATCTATAACTGAGTTCCACCAACAAAATTTGATGTGAACATCATTATACTGATGGAATATAAGATTTGTCACAACATATACTCTGTGAAGTAGTTCGGGAGAGCTGTTTGTATAGCAGGAGAAGATTAGCTAAAATAGATTAGATTAGATTTAGATTTATTAACATTTGTATGCCGCCCACTCCCTTGGGACTCTGGGCGGCTTACAGACAAGACAAAAAGAAACATATATTAAAAAATTTAAAATAGGGATACAGGTATTAAAATTTCACACCAGGCATACTCTTAGAGTGGGGCTGGATAATAATCAACAGCCCCAGGCCTGCCGGAACAGCCAGGTCTTAGTGGCTTTACGGAAGGCCAGAAGAGTGGTAAGGGTCCGGATCTGTACGGGTAGATCGTTCCATAGGGCCGGAGCAGCTACAGAGAAGGCCCTCCCCCGGGGAGCCGCCAATAGGGTAGAGCCATGGACAAGAGAAAAGCAGCACACACACAAAAATGGGTATACTATATCCTATCAGGTTATTACAATAAATTTGATCTGATTTATACCAAGGAGAGTTATACAAAAGAAAAATATGTGTGAAGATAAATCCCATAAGCATAGCTTATGTTGTGATTTACCTCAAACCTCTATGCTTTTTTTTTTATTTTGGGGACAAAGCCCAATCACCTATCACTCTGGACTTTACTCTACCAAGAACACCCTTACTCCTGTCAGCAAAAGGAAGAGACTTACAAATAATGGTGGATCTCTTTACATGGATCTCTTTTTAGAATGAACTTGCCACCAGACTCACTAGCATAGACTCAGTGAAATTCTGAGAATGTGATCTTCCTATAGAAGGGATGAAGTGCTGCTGCCAAGCCTTGTACCTTTTCATCCACCTGCTTTGTCTAGTTAGAGCTGTAGTGATCCAATGGTCTCCAAAAGCAGAAGGCAAAACGTCCCATATTTAGGGGAGGCATTGAGAAGTATATCTGCTCCATTGACAAAGCAATATCCAATATTTATGAGCACCTCTGGTTTATTTGATGATATTGAAAATGCATGGAGCAAAACTCAATCCACACACTATTCTTTTTTAAAAAAAACTTTTTTTTATTTTTACTAAACAACACACACACTTGCATTACATCTTGTAGAAAGTGTGTCAATTGGTTACAATTAGCTTTCGTGCATCTCTTCCACAGTCATTACTTGCATTCATATCAAATATCAAAGTTCTTGATGAGTCTTACTTTCAACATATCATAGTTCTCATTTAACTGAAATTGTTTTAACGTCCTTTTGCCTAGAATAATCCATAGTTAAAAAACACAACCACCTAATGGCATTTCATTAATTATTACAGAGTCATCCAATAGCCTTAAACCTTTATAACATATTCTAAACAAAAATTAGTTGACAAAATTTCTAAGCCCTTTTCTCCCCCCAAATCACTGTTTACCATTTGTGTCCACATTCCTTTTGTTATGGTGGTACATATATGTATCATTAACTGTATCCCTTATCCTTATCATTCCATTGTCAGTTGTTATAATTAATATTGGTTAACAAAAAATCCTTTACTGTTATATCTATTTTCTTCTCATCAAACCAACATATATGTATACCTTATTGTCCTTATCAATTATTTATTTAACATAACCATCTATAAGTTACTAAATTACTACTTACTAATTATAAAACTTAGTTAAATCCACACACTATTCCTGTGTAAACTTCATTACTCACAATGCAGGGAAGGCAGTGATATATGTTTCAAAGACTACGTTCCTTGGCTACAGAGTGACATTCCTTTCTCTCTAGCCTGCCTCTTCTGGTTCAGTCTAGAAGCCATTCTCCCACAGGACACATCTCACAACTGTTGCAGTATAGGTAGGAGAGGGTTCCCCTATTGGTTATTAACCTGTTTTATGTAGGCAGATGCCTCATTCCCCACAAATCCATAGCCACAGTTACACAAGAGAGAGGGGGAGGGAGGGAGGGAGGGAGGGAGAGAGAGAGAGAGAGAGAGAGAGAGAGAGAGAGGGAGAGAGAAGAAAATATAACCATTAATAGCTTTAACTTCTCTATATTTTTCAAATATGGTCTTAGTGCATAGGACAGAGCAATGAAATCTCACATTTTAACATTTGTCTGAGGGCCAAAAGAGAAATGGGCCAATATTTCCACCAATATGAATTGACCCAAACAGATGAAGAAAAGAAAATAATCTCAAGATCTTATTAACCTGAAGTGTGAACTGAAATATTTTGTCAAGTAAGGCAGTATTCAACACTTTGAGGTTTGAAAACAGCATTTTAACAGTCTGCTCTAGTCAAAGGCATTGTCAGGGATAATTTCCAAACAATGTAAAAGGAAAGTCAAATAAATTCTGCTTGAAAGAATTCAGGTGGAATTAGATTCATTTTGCTGCTAGTAGAAAAGCTTATGTAAAATGTGTATCAGATAGATTATTCTATGTAGCCAGTTCATAAAATGCATGGTTAACATAGATTAAAATCGCTTCCCATGATTTATTTTATTTAATTTCTAGATTTAAAGCCACTGAATTCCATGTGAGTCTCAGTGGCTTACATTATGAAAGATAAAAGAGAATTAATAGAAAAAAGAAATCATATATAACTCTAAGTACTACATAGAAATAGCAGGACTCAAAAGCCATATATTTGCAGTTCTGTGAAACAGCTAATTTTTTTTAGGATTTCTGAAACCCTATTAGGATGGAGGCACACAGATTTCTAGGGGAATGCTATTCCAGAGATAGGTGCTGGGACAGAGAATCTCATTTTCTGTGCCCTAAATCATATTGTCTAACAGATGAGACCCACAGTGTTCCAATTCTGCATCATCTTCGAGGCAGAAATACTTTTGACATTATTTCTCTGTTGATCTGTGGTGGGTTCTGGATCCCATTCCAACTGGTATGGTTGGAATGGCCCTGGCGTCACCCACATGCATACGTGCGGGGTGCATGCATGCGTTATAGGTTCAAATGATACTTTGGCAAGCCTCCGTGACACTCCAGCTGCTCAGCGGAGTGTTGAACAGGTGCTCTATGGCCATGCACGTACGTGGAAGCGCTGACAGCTTGAAACCACGTTAAGGAGCATGGGCGGGCAGGTGGGCGCTCTGGAGCACCGTACCGGAACGGTACCTCCAACCCACACTGCTGTTGATACACCCCCAGATTGCAGTGGCTATTTTGACAGTGGTGGCCCATTTCTGGATCATACTTAATCTATGGTCTACCATTAGCAAAAATCCTCACAAGTGTTACTGCTGAGCCAGTTACCACCTATCATGTATCTTCACATATGACTTTTCTTACCCTATCTTACATTTCTCACTATTGAACAACATTCATTGTTTTGCATCTGGTCCAAGGTTAAAGTCTATCAAGTTCCCTTTTGAACACTGAGTTTGTCTTCTGAAATGCTAGCAATTTGCACCCCCCCCTCCCCAGCTTGGTTTTCTATTGCCTGCAAATTTGCAAAACATCCCTTCGACTAATTCTAAGACATTTATAAAAATGTTGAAGACAACTGCATACCTCTCTTCATTAAGACACAAATCCATTAAGGACTGTGTGTGAGGTGCAATTGTTTAACCAACTACAAATCAATTTGCATCTATACAGCATCATTCCACTGCCTTACTGAAGTCTGCCTACTTTATTCTTTTGCTCTACTAATCTAAGAACTTTGCCAAAAAGCAATAAGATTTGTCTTATTATCCAGTATTCGTTATTTTTTTAGCAAACTGTGTGGTAAATTCTTGGATCTTCAAACATTTCCTACCTAGTAATAAGAATTAAAACCAGTAGGAATAGTTCCCTAGATCTTTCTTCCACATTTTGGACAATTACATTGTCTGCAAGACACATCAAGAAAATTCTGGCTTTCTACCTGCCACAGAGTCTGTTCCCAGTCAAGGTACTTGAGACCCCTCATTTCAGCAGTCAGGTCTTCTGACTACCCCACAATCTGATTTTGGAGATTTCATTTATATCTTCTTCTTGGTTAGATGGCCTGGAATATGTAGCAATAGCAATAGGATTTAGACTTATATACTGTTTCATAGTGCTTTACAGTCCTTTCTAAACGGTTTACAGAGCCAGCATATTGCCCCCAACAATCATTTTACCGACCTCAGAAAGATTGAAGGCTATTGTAACCAGGTCTACATCTCGGCCAAAATTAGGCTGGGTGGGGGTGGGGGCAGTTTAAAAGGACAATGACTATATATGTATACTTTTTTGTTCTATTTTTTTTTAAAGGAGGAGGAAGATATATGTTAAAATTAAATATGTATATTGAAAAGGAATTATAAATACCATCAATATAAAATGGAACTTGCTCAGAAGCTGAAATACACCAAGTAAATGAGATGAAGAATGTGAAGTAGAGGAGAGAGGTAAGGGAAGAAGAGAGGGATAGGAGAGAGGGTGGGGGGAAGAGGAGGAGTGGAAAGGGGAGAGAGGAGAAGGAGAGAGGAAGGGGAAGTAGAGAAAAGAAGGATGACATAGGGAAGACAGGAGGTACGGAGGGAGAGGAGAGAGGGAGAAGAAAGTGATGGATAAGGTAGAAATATGGTGTATGGAGAGCAGAAGAGCCAATAGTTGTTTTTGGGAGTTGGTGGTAAGATGAATTGATGTAAACATTTAATAATACAATATGATGTTGGCTATGTAATAGTATACATGTGATGTATATGTTATGAAAATGAAAAAAATAAAAAACTTTATATAAAATAAAAAAGAAAGATGCAAGGCTGAGCCAACTCTAAGCCAATGAGAACTGAACTTCTGGCAGTGAGCAGTGAGTTAGCCTACAATGCTGTATTCTAACCACTGCTCCACCATAGCTCCTACAACAGTGTCATAATTTTTTTCTCCCCTTAATATTTTCATTTTATTTTATTAAGTTTGTATGCTGCCCTATTCCCGAAAGATTCAGGGCGGCTAACAATAAAAAGGGAGGGGATACAAAAAATAAAATAAAAAACAACAATTTAAAATTCTACAACAGCCGTAACCTCAAATGGGGCTGGATAGTTCAACAGCCCCAGGCCTGCCGGAACAGACAGGTCTTAACTGCTTTGCAGAAGGCCAGAAGGATAGTAAGGGTCCGGATCTTCATGGGGAGATCGTTCCAGCGGGCCGGAGCAGCCACAAAGAAGGCCCTCCCCCGAGGAGTCGCCAGCCGACATTGGCTGGCAGATGGAATTCGGAGGAGGCCTAGTCTGTGGGATCTAATAGGTCTTTGGGAGGTGACTGGCAGGAGGCAGTCTCTCAAGTACCCAGGTCCAATACCATGTAGGGCTATTCTCATTATTTATGAATAATGCAACCTTCCCCTTTTTGATTAGGATTGTTCCTTTTGAGTAAATTATATTCTTCTAATAAATCTATGTGTGTTGCTTTTTTAACCAGATCTGTTATGTTTTGTTGTTTAGTACGATAGTTACATCATCTTCCATACATTCCATTTAGTCAAGTTAGCTCATAGACGCAAAGAAATTAAGGGAGAAAAACTATCATCTAAAAGCAATTGTTGGTGGCAGAAAGATGAATAAAACCTTTAGAAATTTAGGATTTTTCTTTCCTTTTGAAGAAAAAAAATATAATAAGGACACCCAGTTTCAACAAAGAGGGAACATAACACCCCCTCATCTCTATTCCTCTCTTGCTTCGTCTGCCTGTATCTCCATGACCCATGTATGTTTCTTACCCTGTTTGTCTTCATCTCTGTTTTTTTTCTGTTCCCTCCCAGGCACCTTCTGCACCGCATATTCTGTAAGTGTGTTTATTATTTCTATTGCTATCTCAGTATGTTTATCAATTCTTCCAAATGCTTATCCTTCCATCTCTCTCTGTATTTGTTAAGTATGGGCACAAGTCCTCACCACTGTCCGTAGGCCTATCTCAGAGGGAAGGAGAAAAAAATAGAGATATTTGCTATTTTGTATTACCTGCCCCGTGACAGGTACTTTTGGTCTAACCATGCCACCATGAAAAGATAATGTAAAATAGTTTTTTTTAAAAAAAATACAATGGTGTTAAAGACAGGAGATTCTTGCACAACTGGCTATGCCTAGTTATAATTGGTTTAGTCATATTGCGATTGTTAACATCAAGGCATAGGGGAGTTCTGCATTCATTTTTCATGAAGCAGAGCACAAAAATTTAGAATGTAGCTCACTACCTGGGCTGTATCTTCTCCCACGCCTCCCCCACTATTTTTATTTCTAGCAAATTAATCTCATCCTTATGGGAGAAAATGCCTTCCCTAACAAGTTTTTATTATTGTGTCATGCATTTCTGTCCTGTGCATCAAAGACTATATGATTACCGTATGATGCTGTACAATCAGAGCCGTTGTTTTCCTGCCCTTTGCTTCTCTTTCTCCTTTGCCAGAAGTAATTTACATTAGTCGTGTTTTTAAGAAGACAGAAACCATAGCTTTGCCTCGTGTTGCAGAAAAATTGAGGCAAGAACGTAACAACTTGGAGTAGATTTACAGTTCTACAGCCTTTCCCGTTGCCTGGAGGCAGGATGGGACTTTGGTGTCCTTGGAGGAATGGCAGAAGGAAACGCTAGGGGCCAATTGCTGATTTTATCATTCAAACACAAAATTTGTTACACCACTTTATCAGTCAGAGGGAAAGCAATTATAGTGTGGTTCAATTTTCCACTCAATGCTGTACTGGGGATCAAAGTCAGCTTTTATGACAAGAGAAAAATGTTTTGCTATTTTATTTGTTACTTAAAATAAAAAAAAATTAAAGCCTTGGCACTTTAAGTGAAATATAAACTGAGAGTGTATATGTTTTTTCTTCCTTTCCCTAAGATACACTTGATTACTTTAGCTTTCCTCCTATGAAATAACAAAGGCTTTTTCTCTCTTTCTTCCTATTATACTATAAAGCCCGTTGCAATGCAGAAATGGAATTTCCACGCTTAAAAGCAGCACCGCATTAGAAGGCTATAATCAGCATGGAGCTAAAATTGACAGCAGGCCACACGGTCTATTATGAATGGCTCTCTTTTGGGGTCCTTTTTTTTTTTCAAATGAAAAATAGGGTCTGTATGTGCAGGTTTTTTCTTTTAAAAAATGGGGGACAAGGAGCATTTAAATAAAAATTTCAGTTGCAAAATACAAATGATTAATTTGAATGAAAACCTACACATTTAAATCAATTAACTTATCATACACACACTGAAAACACCCTCTCTTCATTTGACTTGTGTGTGTGTGTGTGTGTGTGCGCGCGCGCGCATGAGTGCATGTGCACCATTTTTCCAAGGGAAAAATATAAAATAACTCAGAATGCAGAAAACTGGATACCAAATTGACTGATATAACAGCACTCTGAGAGATTTACAGATGAAAAGCTTTTCATAAATATTAACAAATAAATCCTTAAAATACTCCTATGGGGTAGGTGAATGTTAGCAGAGCCCCAGTGCTGCTATACCTAAATTCAGTTAAATATTTAGCTAAATATTTTAATCATACACTTCAAAAGTAAAACAGAATTTAGGAGTCCCCCCCCCACATACTATTACATTTGTTTACTGCAATTGTTTACATATACACATATACATATAATTTTATTAAGGATTTGATTATAATAGTAAAATCTAATACAAACTAAAAGAAAGAGAAAGAAAGAGTGAAAGATGCAAGAAAAAGAAAAAAGAAGACAGACAGAAAGAAAAAATTAAGAGTATTATTTAAGGAAAACATATAAAGAAGTTGTTTCCAGCCTTCATCACGATAAGTATAAACAAATTTAGTGATTCTTCATCACCTCTAAGGTTATGAACTTCTGAATGCAATTTTCAAGGAAAATCCTATCATAATATGTCATTATTAACCAGCAACTTTTATCTCTTAAAAATGGTATGTTTTAAAATTGTTATTATTTGTTAATTTTCAGATGGATTTTTCCTGATTGCTTCCTTTGTCCTTCCCCACTACACTGGAAGGCAATAAAATGTTAAATTACTGAATCTGTGCATCTTTAGGAAAACATGATACCTACATACGAAGGAGGGTGTATAGCTAAATAAAAGCCATACCCAGTTTTTAAAAAAAGTGTGTGTGTGTGTGTCCAGAATATCCAAACCAGAAAGGACAAAACATTAAACATGAACATATATTTCTCTGCTCTGCAGATATGGGCTTTTAGAAATGGGGTCTATGACATTTTTCCAAATTCTGTGTAAGTTCTGCATTGCATCATTATGTACATTTAAAATTCACCCTTATGTCCACCCAGTTGGCTGATTCCTTTATATGATGGAGTGGCAATCATGATCATATCCTTCCTTTTCCACATCTGAAATGTTATACACTTCCTCTATACCAGTTTGCCTATGGGTGTGATCGTCTAATTTGCTTTCTTTTTCACCAGAAGAAAGCTTGTCTCCCCTCTTCATGGAGGAAAATAACCCCACATGGGTTGGTTTTCAAAGTTGGGTAAAGCCCTTCCTTTTTGCTTTCTGACTTATACTTCTACCAGTGATGGGATTCAAAAATTTTTTACTACTGGTTCTGTGGCTTGGTGGGCATGGCAGGGGAAGGATACTGCAAAATCCCCATTCCCTCCCCACACCACTAACCTGCTTTCCAGCTCCGTTCTCTTGTGCAGGGCAACAGAAGAAGACCTACCCGATCAGCTAGGACTCGGGAGGCAGCAAATTGATGGGGGCAGAGCCAGCCAGAGGTGGTATTTTCCAGTTCTCTGAACTACTCAAAATGTCCACTACCGGTTCACCAGAACTGGTCAGAACTGGCTGAATACCACCTCTGACTCATACACATATTTTTTCTGCCCTCTTGGTATCTGTGATAATGATGTCTTTAGGATCTATAAGAGACAGTTTCTATTTTATCCTTACAAGTGTCATTCCATTAAAACCATATTTCCATGTTTTCAAAAGTTGGATGTACCTTTTGCTTCCTAAGTATAAAAGCCACCAGCTAATTTGTACAGACAGATATAAAACAGTTAAGCGTTTCTCTCAGATGGAAAGCTGACAGACTTGACTTGTGGTCAGAGATTATTTTTGCAATCAATTTGTACCCAGGTTGTCCTCTGCTATACAACTGATAACAATATTGTTGCCTTTGGTTAATACCCCAAGTAGTCTTGCCAGCAGGGAAGTAGGAAAGGAAAGGGGAAATCTTTCAGGTAGCTACTGAAGGGAGAGCCATCATGTGGACAGTGATGTTTCTGGTTGTAGGAAGCATCTGCTGCTCTCCAAGAAATTATGGATGGATGAATCATTGCCTTGCTAGGAACCATTTGGGGAGACTTTGTTAAACTGATGGGAACTTCAGCTCCAGGACTGCTTTGGGGCTTTGAGAATGTTTTTATTCTACCCTTAGCTAAGATGGGTTCCATTCCTCTGGTCCACAACTCACTTAATTTAGTACCCTATTCATTTGTCCTCAAACAAATTAGATGAAAAATTGCTGCCCAAATTATAGTAAGCTTGATTTTTTTCCGTTAAAGAAGTCTTTATGAACATTAATACCACATTTTTGTTGTATACTTGCTCTTTAAAATGTACAAGTAATGGGTATCCCCCCACCAATTCCTCTATGTTTATCATAGCATGAGAATGCAAATAGATTTTAAAAATAAAGAAAAGGACAAATACTGGCTATTAAAAATAATTGGGGTGCAGAGTTCACGCAGTGGAATATGTCATGGAATACACTACTCCATTTACACAACAGAGAAAGTTCACAGTGCATTTAATTTATTATTATGCTTGTTCGCTAGGTTTATACAATGCATTGAGTTATACAGTGAAGCAAAACCAATCAAATCCTATTAAGATTTGGTACAAAATGTGCACCTCACCACATTGTAATAAATTAGGAGCATTTGAGGAACAGAAACATCCTTGACCAGCTCTTTGGTAAAGGAAGAGTAAGACATAGCAATAGCAATAGCAGTTAGACTTATATACCGCTTCATAGGGCTTTCAGCCCTCTCTAAGCAGTTTACAGAGTCAGCATATTGCCCCCAACAACAATCCGGGTCCTCATTTTACCCACCTCGGAAGGATGGAAGGCTGAGTCAACCTTGAGCCGGTGAGATTTGAACAGCCGAACTGCAGAACTGCAGTCAGCTGAAGTAGCCTGCAGTGCTGCATTTAACCACTGCACCACCTCAGGAGACTGAATGAATTTCTCCATTCCCTTTCTTGAACTGATGATGTGCAGAATTCTGACTTTTTATATTTTCTATATTTGAGATTTCTAGTGATTTCTATGATTAACCTATGTTAATCTATGATTAACATAGGTTAATCATAGCCTGCAACTCTAGAGCAGCCACTCTCCAAAACCTAGCTGGGGCAGCTGGAATGCTTCCAAAATTTACCACCAAGTTAAATTTTGACTATGATAAAAGCTATTCAGTACATGAGGAATAATCAAGAGTAACTATATATAATTATTTTAATTAGGCTTTAATTAAATTGAAGCAAATTTTAGTGTTTTTTCTCTTGTCCATGCTTTTTTAAAAGATGGTGTGTTTTAATATGCAATACAGAAGTCCAATCTTGTTCTTTATCACCCCCCCCCCAAAAAAAAACCACATGGATTCTTTGATGTAAGTATTCATAATTCTTGGTCTCTTAGTAGAACATTCTTTGTAAGTGACACTAATCTTAAAAAGCTTAGCCACCTATAACGTAATTGGGTTCTTCAACACAATATGCATTGAGCATGCTTCAATCAGGCATAAGAGCAATGATTTGTGAGGTATGTTACTTAAAAGTAATTCCATTGCCTATAACAAAGCTTTATGTTAGCTGCAACCCAAATTTGTAAATCAGAGGTAGGCTATTTTATTTTTTTAATGTTTGTCAGGCTTGGAATTAAGTCCAGTGAGAATACATTTCACCTATGCTATACCATTTCTTCATTATTTTAAACTTTTCAAATATTAAGCCCATGTCAAACAGAGCATTTGTCTGGCATTTTTTTCACCCACCACAAGAAAAAGAAGAATTTGTATTAAAAAAAAATTTTTTAAAGAGCAAACTGGTGTGGAACACAAAATTCTTGGACTGATGCTATTGCAAGTTGACACAGGTGCCTGTCTGTGGATGTCCTACATTCACTGTCCGAATTGTTTTGCCAGACATCTGAAGCATCCCCACCGTTCAGTGAAATCTCCTTAGGAGAAGAGATTGGAGACTCCTCCAATATGATTTTTTGTCTCCATATGGTAGTTTTTGCACTCTGATGGAGAAACCCTGTACTTGAGAAATGGCGGGCAAAGTTCTTCTTTCCTATCTCAATTTACATTGATTAGGCTTGTACTTCTGCAGAAATGTCATATCCTTAAGAAGTTTGATTTGGGGTGTATGAAACATACATAGAAAAACTAACCTTGCTAGTTGTTTTCTAGCAATTCTTGTTAATATGCTATAAAGGATAGTTATCATCTAGCATTGTTATTTTGAAGTCATTCTCAGGATTACATGATTTGCAGGAAGATACCAGCTAAGATCTTAAATAAATGGAGCAAAACCAAAAACAGACTTGTGAACAGCAAAAATCTTACCAAGCTCTGCTTTATAGCAAGTGCTATTTCAAAATAGATTTCTTTTTGCACATACTCTCATAGAAGGCCATGCTATTGTATCTATGCTTTTATGTATATTTAGGATATGTGTGTATTGTTTGACACTGGAATTCATCTCCATATTGCAGAGGTTTTAACAGAATTGTCAAGAGATGTTTTAATCCAAAAAACAAAAAAGAAGCAACTTATTCACTGCAGTCATAAAGTCAAGCACTATTTCAATTATAACTCCTCACCATTGTATCTAGATATATATAAACCTTGAAATGCTAGTGTGTAATTTCTGACCACTCCTTCTAATTCTACTGTTATTCCTTGAGTATTTCTGCCAGGAAAGTTGTGGGGGAGCTTCATTACTCAGTCAGATCATTGGTCAGAAAGACTTGGAGGTTTCAACCAATCAAGGAACTCTATTCTGCTGCAAATTCCATTCCTTGAAAGTATTCTAACTTTTGACAAAGGAGATTCGTCTGGAGGGGAATTCCAGAATCTCACTGATAATATGGAATGTACAACAGGTACCATAAACCACATTTCAGCTGTAACTACATGGAAACCATCTGCTGACTGGCAAAAACAATTTGAGCAGTTTTGACAGCTGCTCAAAATGCCATCAGCAGCTCTGGTGATTCTTCCAAAGACAAGTATTTCCTTTAAGTAAGGTGTACTGTTGAGTTATAACCTGGCATTATGATATTAAATCTGAAGAGAGTGAAACAGATGCCATCCACAGTAGCATCAATTAAGGCACTATATACAGTATATAAAATCACATGTGTGTGTATACACACACACACACACACTCAAGTTTCAATGTTTGGGGCAATAATTTCATGCTCTGAAGTGTTCTCCTTCAGAAGGTATAAAAGCTTCTTATTGTTTTATTACCAAAGAAAGAGCATAAGCAAGATGACAATGTGGCAGGATGTGGCAAAGATATTTTCATGTGCTGTGATTCCAGGATCCTGTGATTATGTTCTGTTCAAATGCCTATAAATAATACAAAGCTAAATATCAACAATATTAATCTAAAGGTATATCATACACAAGACAGTTGGAAGCCATATAAAAAACCCATCATTTTTATGGAAAGAGAAGGCAGTTTTCTGCGAGAGATAATAGAACAGCTTGGAATGTATTGTAACATGACTCCAGATGATTAAAAACTTGTGCTTATTACACACATAAAATGTATTTGTAAATCATTTGGGGGACATAATTTTCCAATTATTTATGCATCACAGTAATTAATGAGAGGAGGGATGGAGTCACTATGTAATACATATGATAGTTACCTGGGGAAGAAAAATTACAGTGCTACCAATTATTTGCTTTAATATTTTTGGTAATTATGTCCTATACCCAAGTTGAAATTTTCATTAATTTCATTTCCTTAAAAGCTCAATTTTTCACAATGAAATCTTCTTTTCAAGTGCCTCAATTATGACTCACATTAAACAGCATACAGCTCTATCGCATTTTAGCTTGATCTTGTTTTGCAGGCTACAATCACCCATGGCCCTCAGAGCTCTAATTGAATTTTTTTTTTTACACAGCCAACATTCTAGAGACTTCAGCTTTGATTTAGCATTGTTGATCTGAGTAGAGATCCTATATAAAAAATCCTAATATGAATGGCATTCAAGGCATATAAATTATGTCAAATAAAAACAGGACACTGGAATCCAGAACCCAAATTGAATGATACTAGGATCAGGAGCCAGCAAAACAATTCCCATGGGTACCAGGATATATATTACCCCAGGAAGGAAGGAATGGAGGGAGGGAGGGAGGAAGGGAGGGAGGAAAGAAAGAAGGAGGGAAGGAAGCATAAAAATCCATTGGGATGTAGTCTGAAAATCTTGAAATCTCATGCCCACCAAAAAAAGAGAGAGATATTTAATGTTCATACATGAGATGCGGTGAAATCATCAAATTTTTGTAAGATTTAGCTTTTTCCAAAACACTTGGGAGATTCTTTAAGAAAGTCATTAGGCTACAGTGGTTAAGATACTGGACTAGGAGCATAGATATCCAATCTAGACCATTCCTAGAAGTTTGGTAACTTTGGGCAAGTTACACTCTATCTTCACAGGTTTGCAGTTGGGAGGGGGGGCGGACTAGGAGAAGGGAGCACTATATCAATATGTATAAGAGCTCATTATTGGAAAACAGAATTATGCTTTCCTTATACAGTTTTTCTTATTTGCTGTGGTCCAGCCTTTCCTATCCTGGTGTCCTCCAAATGTATTCCATAAGAGAATTGCAAGCTCAAAACATTGAGGAGCTCCAAGTTGAGATAAGTAGCTAAAACCTTTTGTTAAAGTCCACAGACACTACATGCCAGTGTTTCTCAACCTTGGCGACCTTAAGTCCTGTGGACTTCAACTCCCAGAATCCCCCAGCCAAGGTTGAGAAACACTGCTGCATGCAATGAAGAAGAGTGGGAACAAGTGCTGCAGTATATTTTCACACATTCTAACTTTAGCATATTTTCTTTTGAAAGGCTTTAGTAAAAAATACACCACTATTTTTCCATTCTCCCACCTCCCTCCCCCATTTACTGAGCCTTCCTCTTTCCTGCTCTCCCTCCCTCCCTCCCAGGTTCAGAATCCATTCTGAGGCATGCATCTGGATTGTGTGCTCTTTAATGGAAAGGTAAACTCTTTGGAACAGAGAATAACATTCCCCTTTGGACAGGATCCCCAGCTGCTTGCCAGTTCAGCTTTGAGGTTACTCAGCGAGTGTTTCAATCGGTTGAATCGGTTTAGAGGGCTAGAATTTCCCATGAAAATTTCCCTGTGTGTCTCTGCCCACCCCTAACTTTTGTAACACATTCAGCAGTTTATGTAGATATGAATCAATAAAGCCCCCAGCTATACAAAGCCTTAAGGCATGCATGTCTGGGTTGAGATATTTGTTTTGTTTTGCTTGAGTTTTTTGTTTACCCCAAACAGAGTTGAAACTCTGAATAGGTGTTTATTCCTGCCAAGAAATGAGAATATGCCCTCCTCTCCAAATCCCTGCTGTGCCAGAAATGTACTGTATACAAAGCACCGTTTTTATTGCAAATATTTATGAGGAAAGCTTGTGGATTTTAATGATGGAAGATTTTAAAGAAACATCATTCTCCTTCACTTAAGCACAGTGCATTGTAGAAGTCACAGAAGAGCCATGATCTGACTATGTGGTGCCCTCGAAATATCATTTTGTTAGCTATCACACTGAAATGGGACTACGCTGCTCAGAAATAATTGTCACACAACAATGCTAGGCCAATAGGTCCTTAAAAATGCAAATGCACCTGGAAAAGAGGATAATAATCCCTTTCCTCATTTGCTTCGGTTACAAATGCCTCACAATATTCATTTGGTTATACCTGTAATGTGGAGTTCAGTGGGAAAAATCCATGTACATCTTGTTTCAGAAAAAAAAAATTCAATGTCACTGTAGGGATCGGAAATTGTGGTAATTGACCAGAATGTATTTATGCCACATAGAATTATGGCTTTTCTCTTCCCCAACAATTTTGTACAGCTGTAGCTGCTTTCTTAACACTAGCTGTCTTAATGGGTCCCCACTCCTATGCTCCCCAATTGTAAAGCCCAAGAAGGACTAGCTCTAAGATTTAGGATTATTTAAAATTTCAAGTCAGGCCCAGAATTATTCCAGTAACATCTAGACCTGGGCATTTGATTCCCTTCATTGCAGAATAAATTAAAAACAGACTCAGTTGCTTCTTTTTAACTAGAAGGATGATTGAAGAGGTTGGATTAGGCTGGCAAACTGCTACTTAATTTATACGTGAAATCAGTTGCCTAAATGCTCCTATCAAACTTTGTCTAGTGTGCAGACACAGAGTGGGAATCAATTCCTACCACAATATTGCTAGAGCTGATACTTTTGATGCGTTTTCATACTAGATCCTCAGACTGGCTTTTACATATCCACTTCTATGGTATCCTAGTTGTGGAGGATACAAGCACAATAAAAATGGGAGAACAAACTGAAAATACTAAAAGTTATAGTGCGGGTAACTACATATCATGGGGGGCAGGGGAGAGCAGATATGATAGGAAGCCATGAGTGATTGTTCTGTCAACCATTTTAACTGCCCCTCCCCCCCACCCCCAAAATGATTTTATGGACATCAGAGCTAACAAAATTTATTCAGTTGTAAAATATAATCTATACTCCTGAAAACAAAATGCTGTTTATTAATGTGCAGCAATTATATTTCTAGTGCCCCAAATCAATGAACTCTCTTCTGTAGAAAATTCATTCTTAATTCTCCTCTTCCTGTCTGTAGAGTTAGTACTATTAACTAGTGATCAGTTGGGACTATAATTTCATTGGCTGAGCCAGTTATAAGTGGAAGAAGCAGCTGCATGGATATTTAAAAGAGAACCCCCAATTTATTGTCATTTTTTCTGATTACAGCAGCAGAGTTTTCAGGGGAATTAATCAGCCATTTTTATTTGATTAGTTCTCATGAAATTTTCATTCATTTGTTGTAACTAAAGTTGACTTTTGGATACAATGTTTCTCTCTCCCTCCCATTCGCATGTGCACACACACAGAAATGGCCATAGGATTACACTTATTACACTCCATTATTCATATTCATTTGGCATTGTTTCACTTCACCAATCTCTAAGCTTTCTGACTATCATTTATATTAAGTTTCTGTATTTGCCCTGCAAAAATCCATATGACCACCAGATGAGAGCTAATCCAATCAGGAAATCTAACTCTTTGTTGCCACCTGGTGGTTGTTCAGGCCATTGCAATGCAGATCTCATAGCTCTAAGATCGTGATGGCAAACTTATGGCATGCATGCCACAGGTGGCACGCAGAGCCCTCTCTGCGGGCATGTGAGCTGTCACTCCATCTCAGCTCCACTGTGCATGCATGTGCACCTCCTGCCGGCCAGCTGATTTTCAGGTCTCTGTTGCGCCTGCGCAGGGAGCAAATATGGGAGATATGGGAGCAAATATGGGAGGCGTGCTAGGCCCAAAATGGGGTGCGGGTGAACCACAAGGGGTTGCATGTGCAGGGGGCATAAAGTGTGGGGGAGTGTCACATGTGGGCACATGTGCGCGCATGCATGATTTCGGCACACAACGACAAAAAGATTAGCCATCACTGCTCTAAGATATGCTTAGGTTTATTTGCAAAATGTGTAAGGGAAATTCTGTGATCAGAACTAGTGGTCCTGTTCTGTTTTTATCTTGGAGTTTTCTACAGACGTGTATCTGCCTGCACAGCACGAATGTAATGTGTAAGACATCATATATTTCTCACCCACTGGGCTGACCATAACATGAAGCAAGGTGAAATTCTTACTTCAAACTGCATATTCCACAGGAACATTATTTTCTTGCTTCCAACTGCCTGTTCATCACTTTTAAAAAAAACACAGGGAGACTGAATGTTATGTGGAGTCTTTGCTTCAGATGATAACTGCCTCTGTTTATTTAAATACAGCCAAATATCCTAGAAGAACTTTTTAGAATGGTAGGACCATTGACGTGTCTTGTCATATGTACATTATTCTTATACAAAGTCCATGTTTGAAGGAAGAAGAGAGATTTTTGCATGAAACATAAAGTAGGCTGTGAATTAACTTCAAAAGGAGAATGGTCAAAAAAGCATGAATAACAAGTTACAGAAGAGGAACCGTCTGGAAAAATGCTGCAGCTGAAGCCACCCTTAACTCCTCTCACACATAGCCCTGCCTTCCCTGTTGTGCTGCTGCATGATTTTCAAAGACTGCTACATATTTGGCCTTTTGGGTCATGCCCTTCTAAAACCACGCCTATTAATATTGGCCTTGAGTATATTTGCTCATCACAGGGACATAATTCAATGAGCTAAGGGATCTCAAGTCAGAACATTCTCCTGCTAAAGATAAGGAAACATATAAAATAACCCTTGCTACATTAATTTCAAAGTAAACTTTAGTACACCAATTTGCTCATTACCACAGACACTGAACAAATATTTGCATTACTGGAAAACTGTGTGAGAGAAGTCTTTGTTATTGTTTTGTTAGTACGACATGATACTGCGCTTTGTGGGTCTGACATTTTGTGCTTTATTGTCCATTGGCTAGAGTCACTGTGATTTACTTTACAGCAATAGCAGTCTGCCAAGCACCAGAGGAACAGAACTCTACCCAAGAGCAGAAGGCCCCATGAAAAGACTATTTTGATTTCTTCCCAGGTTCAAGTTAGAAAGCAATCCAAAGGCCAATACGCCAATAGAAGGGGCATATATTGCGAATACCATCAGTCAAGAAATTTCAACTGGCAGGGTCCAGGAGAAGAGCCTTATCTGCTGTAGCTCCTGCCTTTTAGAACAGCTTACACCCTGAGGTGAAGTTGGCTCCCACCCTCCTGACTTTTCCTAAGAGTCTTAAAACCTGGTTTTGCCTGATGGCTTTGGGCTCCAAAGGGAGAGTTTCATACTGGAGGTGGTTGACTAATTAAAAGCTATTCCCCCTTCACTCACTCACCCAACCTCCCCCCCCACAACTCTCTAAAAGAATGCAAATGACCAGCTGTCTGCAAGGAGTATAAATTCTTCCATTGCCCACCATCCAGTCAGAGCTGAAGAAGCTTCTTGGATAGGAAGCAAAATGTCTTCAAAGAAAAACAATAAAGTCAAGGTGCCTCTTGAAAAACCACCTTTCGGACAACTATGACCTGGATGACTGAGAATCTCCATAGATATTTGCAGGTGAGGTATTTTGGGATAGTATATTGCTAGAGAGCTACTCAGGATGTACTAGAGATTCCCTCTAATATCTCCAACTGACCAGGTTGCTCCTTCCTAAAGTTGTGACAATTCATCCTTGCATGATATGCACTAATGTTTTTCCCTCCCCTCCCATTCTAAGGAAGGTGAAAGACACTCATTCCCCCATCCTATGCTATATCTAATTCAAAATACCTTCTATTCTTCCAGGAGGTTAACCAGCTGCATGCCTGGAATGATAATTCTCTTGTAAGGTTACATGGGTGTAATTGCAAATCACATTCATCAAGTCCCAAGAGAGATACAATATTGTACATTTCTTAAATTCTTACCATTGCCAGAATCCTGGGTCACCACAAGACCTCAGATGTGATCAACTTGGGAAGCCAGGCACAATTGCTGGAAAACAGTGGTAACCTAGGATGTTGTTGTTAATTCTCCCTTAACATTGCAACTACTTCTCTGTTCCTGTATTTTAGTGGTTAAAGCACCACTAAAAACCTGTGAGTTCTCGTCCCACCCTAGATACAAAGTCAGTTGTGTGACCTTGAGCCGGTTACTCTTTCTCAGCCCTAGGAAAGAAGCAAGGCAGAAACATTTCTGAAATGTTGCCAAGAAGGCTTTTGGAGAACAGAGGACTTTTACAACAGGACAGCAACAAGAACCGAGCCTTCAAAATAATTGTGTTTCTTTTTAACAACTGAGATGTGTATTTCACATTTGACAAATTTTATTGTTTTGTCCAGGGTCATATTTTTCAGTGCTCAGGAAAGGTGACAATAACTAAGCTCATCTTGGTTCTGTTTTTGGAAATTAAGCTAGAAATTGCTATGGGAGACTTAGACAATTGTCCTCAAGGCCATCTGCCAGCCCTGAGAAACTGAAGTTGGAAAATCCAGAGCCATTAGGGTGGTGAGGGAAGTGGAGATTTTAATTTCTGCTGGTATGCAACCTTCTATACAACCCACCCACCCACCCACCCACCCAAAGTAACCAAGGTTGTAACAGCAAGCAGCTAAACAACCATGACTGGGAGTAATAAATAGGAGAAATTCCTTCAGAGTCATCCAGAACCTTGCTTCCCCCACCAGGATATTTCCTGTTTCATACTTCAGTGGATAATTGTGTTGCATTCACAAGTTGTAGTCAGGTTACAGCACCAGAGTGTTCTGTAATTTTATACAGTGCCCCAAACCAAACCTTTGCATAAGATGTTAGCTAACCAAATGGGACAAAATGCCTAATTGATTTGAACTGGGATTCTTATTTTTTATTAAAAAGCTGTCCAGAAGGGAAGGAAGGAAGGGGAGAAGGGGAGAGGAGGAATAAGAATGAGAACAACTTTTTTTCCCTCTCCCTCTTCTCCTCTGAAGGAAGCAGCAGTGTCTCCTTGCAGAACGGCAACCCTCAGGATACAGCAGTTGTCTTCAAATCTGTGACCATAAAAAATCATTATCTCTGTGAAATACAGCAATTTGGGAGATAATCAAACAGTGACCAGGGGGCAGAGCTGCCAATCTGAAGGATTATGCTCAGCACACGCTTGATTCCGTCTGACCTTCCTCCGAGCCAGCTGTCAGCTTGGCGAAAACGCACATGGATCAACTCGGGGCACATTCATTAGACTGTCTTCAGTGAAGGAGTCATTTGCATAAAACCCCAGCTTTCTTAATTAGTACTTCATTTTTCCCTTGACTTATTTTGTGGCGGAGTTTGGCCTTTTATTTATTTGCTAAAATCTCTAGGAAAAAAAATAAGTGTAAGTGGCAATTGTGTCTGGAGTAAGGAGATCTCCCCCACCCCTCCAAACAAGGGATGGGCTGAAAAGGAGAAGGCATTCTGACTTTCAGATTAAGTTTGTGATAATTAGGCTGCAAATTAGGCTACTAATTGCTGTGTAAATTCCATATATTTCAAAAAGATTGGTCAGATAAAAAATTGAGTAGTTGCATTCAAAATGTATCATTCCCATTTTTTTAAAATTCAGAATGTCCAGTGTTTGGGTTGAAGACATGCAAAACTCTTTATTTTTTAACTTCCAAGTAACAGCTACACAAATGAAATTCTGATATTAATTAATACAATGTGAAAAAATAACATTTCACTAGATTGATCAAGACAGATAGATGATAGATGATGACAGGAGAGAGAGAGAGGGAGGGAGGGAGAGAGAGAGAGAGAGAGAGATGCTAGATATCATCTTACTTCATAAAGTCACCATTTGGTCAGATGGGTGGTATACAAATGTGATGAATAAAAAAAAATAAAAGCATGATGAAATAATTTTGCACCTGCAATAAATTTGTCATTAAAAGATGTTTGAATTTGAATTGCAAAATAATGAGCTAAAAGAAAAATATTTCAGTAGTATCATTTATTCAGGATGCTACAAGCAAATCTATACCTGAGTGAAGGAATGTAATGGAGAATTGGGAATGGTTAACCAATAATACTCAGGATTTTATTTTTACTCTCACAAACCTTCCTCTAATGCAGTGGCAACCTCAAGATTTTCTCTACCATCCAAATCACTTCCTTCAGATACCATGTCATCATATCCAAGTACTGTTCAATGATAAAGCAGCCACTCCTTAGGAGGAGTAAATCTCATGATTGCATAATTCCCACAGGTAAGTGTATGGATGGATGGGTGTTTTTTCTTGAGGAAAATTAGCAACTATATTTAAGTTCAGATTCATTATGATTGATTGATTGACTGATTGACCATATCCTATGAAGTTCAGATAACATGTTACAAATACCATCAATTGTGATATATAGCTCCCTTTTGGAAGACAGTAATTTCATACTTCCTTTTGTTCTGGGGAATCATTGGGTTTTGTAAACATTCATTTTCTTCTTAAAAATAATTTTATTGAAGATTATAACTGCAATAAGTAAAAACTAATTCAAACTAAAAGAAACAAGAGTAGAAAGAAGAATAAAAAGTACAAAGAAAAAATAAATGGGGGAAAAGAGAGAAAGAAAGAAAGAAAGAAAGAAAGAAGGAAGGAAGGAAGGAAGGAAGGAAAGAAAGAAAGAAAGAGAGGGAGGGAGGGAGGGAGGGAGGAGTATCATAAATACAAAGAAAGAAATAGAAAAGTGACTTCTAACATTTATCATAGCAAATGTAAACAAATTTACTAACTTTTCATCTCCTCTTAATCTGCAACCAATGATCTCTTCATGTTATCTCCTATTTTGTATCTACTACAACCATCATCAACTTTTAACCTTCATCTTGATCAACTTGATCAACTTTTTAACTTTGATCAGATATTTAGTCATTCCAGTAATGTTGTAGAACATGATTTTTTTTGTTTCTTTTTTAACCTCTTCTTACAAGGTCCATTCAAGCCTCTTTTACAAACCTCTTTTGTAAATCCAATATAAAAGAATTATCCAGGTGACTCTCTTGATTTAAGATTTGTAATTCCCATTTTATTTTTAAAGTATCAACCAGTTTCTTTTATGTGTCCAATGAAATATGTTTTTCCATATCATTCTTGTAGCCTTTTATTAGTAAACCCACTGTTAGTGTCAATTCTGTTTTTGTTTTGTAAGATAAAACTTGTTCCTCTTCTGCCATTTCTTCAAAAACATCTTTTGGATGCAATCTATCCACAGAAGCAAACATTGCTACTGATATTAACTTCTGATTCCATTTTTCAAAAGTATCTTCAGTATTTACAATCTTATAATATCGTATTACAGCTATTAATCAAGTTTATTTATCCTTCTGTAATTAAAATTGTTATTTTGCTCTAGTTTCCAAGTTAAAATTGTTTATTTATTTTATGTCTCTGAAAATGGCAATCTCCCATCCTTTCTTTGGAGAAATTAAAAAAGCTGATCTACTCACTGACTCTTCATTCTTCATCACAGTCATCAGCTCTGCTTTTCATGGACTCATCTTCAGTCCATCTTTTCTTCCTCCAGAAGTCCTAGATATTCATTTTCTTTAGGGACATGGAGATTCTCAGTTAGCCAGGTCATGGTTATCTCAAAGGTGCTTTTCCAAGAAGTAAGTGGACTTACTTGTTTTCCTTTGAAGACATTTTGCTTCTTATCAAAAAGTTTCTTTAGCTCTGACTGAATGGTGGAAAATGGAAGAAATCAGCTCTGACCAAATTTCTTCCATCCTCTACCATTCAGTAGAACTGTAGAAGCTTCTTGGGTGAGAAGCAAAACATCTTCAAAGAAAAACAAGTAAGTCCAGTTGCCTCTTGAAAAAGCACCTTTGGGTCATTTTCTTTACCAATAGGGTGGAAATTAAAGGGAGAACAATAAAAATGAATATTTCAAAAAATGCTGCTACAATTTGAAAGAACTACATAATGGTCTAAAGAATATAGCCCTCCTAGAAAGGAAAGGGAAAGGAAAGGAAGATGGAAGGGAGAGAAAAGGAAGGAGAGAGGGTAGGAAGGGAAAGAGGAAGAGTAGGAGCGAAGGAGAGGCAAGGGAAGAAGGAAAGGGAAGGAGAGGAGGAAGGAAGAAAGTAGAGAAGGGAGGGAGGGAGAAAAGAAAGGGAAAATAAGGTGGCGTTATAACAGGAGGAAGGGATGGTAAACAAAGCAACCCAAACTGTATATTATAACCTACTAAATGAAATAATAAATGTATAAGAATGATAAATGTTAAAACACTTGTAACCAAACGACATGCTATATGTGATGATGGGTTTTTTCTGGTTTTTTTTGTTTTGTTTTTTCATTGTTGTGGGTATGTGTTGTCTATGTAACAAAAATAAATAAATAAATTTAAAAAAAAGAATATATCCCTCCTGCTATATTTGAACAAGAATTTTTCCACCAAAAGTCGTACTTGCAAAATTACTTGGAAACATGGATAATTTATACAAGCCTATGCATTTAATTTCCCCCCCCCATTTTTCCCCCTCCACAAACTGACTGTGGATTAATAAACAAATCATATAACAAAAATGAATGTATGGAAGACTTGGTTTCATCTGTCCATGACATTTGCAAATTTTATGGAAGCCGTCTTCTCCTCCTCTTCCTCTCCTATTTTTTCTTTCCTTTTTCTATATAAAAATAAATAAATAATGTATTTAAATGCCATGTGAATTAATTGGCATTTGCAGAGCATGGGCTATCTATTCTCTGTTAGGAGAACAAAGATTGTACAATCTTCTTTCACAGTTGAATTTTATTTCATTTTCCTCCTTCCTTCTCTTTTAAAGCAGCATTAAATCTAGTGCTGCTGCTTAAATTCCTTATTCTACTCAGCTAACTAATGAGAATAATTATTGAAGTATTTTTCACTGTGAATTGTCTACTGAAGGCTCCAATAAAAGCACCAATCTCATTTTCAGTCAGGGCAGGGAGAACACCAAGCTGGCCAAGAACTGCAATCCCTGAAGTAAAATAACAGGATTTTTATTTACTACGGTTTTCAGTCTATTCATTGGTTTTATTAGCATTGAAATAACATTTGAGTGAGATTATATTGCAGGTCTTTTTTTACATGGATATTGAAAGGTTCACAATTAAAAAGTCTCTGTTAATATTCTGATAGCTTGTAAGCAGCAGCCGAGAGGGATTTTGAGTTACGGCTCTGTAGTAGCATAAGAATACGAGATTGCTTATAAACTCTCCTTCTGCAATGCTATTCCTATCAACAGAAGAAATGTTACATGCCTACATGGGAAGTGATTTCTAGCAATAGATGCAGGGCCTAGAATTAAATAGCTCATTCTCCGGCATATTCAGTTAAAGGACATTATGCAATAGATGTTGGATCCATAGGTTATTAACATTCCCATTAATAATCAAGGCACAAAAATAAAATCAAGTCAATGGCATGTTTGTTTAGTGATACATGCATCTGAAACTTGATCGTCAATTTTTTTTCCACTCACTTTTCAGGAAAGTATGGACTGGAAGGTATGGCTATGTGCAGAGAACAGTGCTCCTATGACTAGAATGAGTTGAATGCAGAACACCACTGTTTTGTTCTGACAATGCAAAGTAACATTATGAGAACAAGGCAGATCAGTTTTTGCAGTATTGCAGAAGTATAACTTGCTCCAACAGGAACTACTTCACGCTATAGAACTTCATAGTTCTTCTCATTGTCTCAAGGGCTTCCAATCCAATATTTTGTGGCTCTAGTCCAGTCATAATGCATAATTAGAATATGTTTTCTCTGTCGTTGGTCCAAAGGATGAAAGTCCTGTTCTGAATGGGAATCAAGATGGCATACATTCCATACAGCCATAATCCCAGTCTGCACTTCAGATACAGCAACAATTTTTTAAAAAAACACTTCCTGAACTGTGCTGAACCACAGAGCTGATAATATTACGGTATATACAATATGTCCTTAGTATTTCAATTATGCCATTCCACACACAAACATATATCCACTAAAATCCCATTGAATCAGTACATCTTAGGCATCTAGCTATGTTGGACCATGGTCTGGGCATGTCTCATGAAGAAAGATAGAGAGCAGAATCTGTTGATGGCTCTAAAATCAATTCACATTAGGAAACTCTAATCTTTAAAACATGCCCCTTTTCTAGTGAGGATGCCAGTGCACCAGTTGGTCCCAAATACGTTTTTTCAAGAGGCAAATGTACTTTCTGGTTTTTCTTTGAAGACCTTTCACTTCTCATCCAAGAAACTTCTTCAGCTGAAGAGGTTGAAAAGCTTTTTGGATGAGAAGCAAAACGTCTTCAAAGAAAAGCCAGAAAGTCCAGTTGTCTCTTGAAAAAGCATCTTTGGGACAACCATGACCCAAATGAATTTAAATATGCACCAATTTGTTTAATACATATTTTATAACTTGTAGAATTATATGTGTTTAATGGTTCTATTTCTTCTTTTTTTATATATAGCCATTTTTTTACTGGATTCCATCTCTTTGTACCATTATCCTCATTTTGAGAATTGTGTGTATGTGTGTGTGTATGTGTAACCATTGTTGCTACTACCAAAATACCATTACCTGAAATTCCTCTGAAACATGAAAACTTCAGAAGGGTTAATTAATTACATTAGCTATGTCATTATAATGGCAAAGTGCTGCCTGGAAGGTGTATGGATCCAATCAGCTTCTGAGTTGGAAAGAGCTGTGTCCCTTTGGGGGGAGGATTATCAGACATGAAGAACATGGTCATTAGCAAGACCCATTCTTTATCCTCTCTCAGGTTGGAAGACACTCAGATAAATAAGAGGAAAAATACAGTAAATGTTTGCATGCATAGCTCTGGAAGATGCCAGAGCTATGCATGCATTACATGTTTAAAAATTATAGCATTGAATATAAATCACTCTAAGTGTCAGGCCTGCATTTATATTCCTTTTAGAATTTTGGCCTGCCACACTTTCTCTTATTTCATTATGCTGTTTCTTTAGTATAGTTGATGGGAGGGAGGAATAGACAGGAGTGAGATTGTGGAATGTATTGTTTTCATTCTTTACTAGAAGCCAAGGTCATCCTTTGTCTCCGCACCAGGACACCTGACCGGAAGAAGCTGGGTGTGGATGCCAGCGTGGAAGAAGAAGATTGGACCATGTGATGGATTGTGGGTGTTGGGACAAGATCATGAACTTTTAACTGGGTGGAATTCTGATGTCATTTCGAGTATTAGGAATAACACAGATGTGCCTAAGATGTCTGCTTTATTAAATTGGAACTTTAAGGATAGTTTTGCCTTGGTCTCTGAATTAATTCTACATGATACTTGGAACGCTGACATTAAGTATATTAAAATGAAATGATTGTGCCTATATTGTATGAACATAGAACACACTGCATTGATTCTTGGCAACTTGAAAGTTACATTATTATTACAGAATTATATGCAGAATAAAACATTGAGCATTGCAGGCAGAAACATCACATATATACAGATATCCATAAAATATTGAAGCCAATGAATGTAACAACACTCATTCATTGTTATTTAGATAGTTTTAAAAAATATTTTTGTAATCAAGACCCTCATAGTGAACATAGTTCTTGCAGCAATGTTTAATAATAATATATTACAGTACTATCCCCATTCCCAATGCTGCAAATCTTTAGAATATAGGGTGCAATTCTATGCATCAGAAAAGGAGAAGGAAACAAACCTTCTAGAACCTCTGCTTTATGCTTTGTGGTGGGCATATCATGTAGATCAGCTCTGGAGATGAAATGAGTAATCCATTTTTGTTATATGGCTCTTTGCTCACCTCAACCATTGAATGAAAAGAACTCATGTAACAGCAACTAGTGAACTATGACGTTCACTGCTCCAAGGACATGAAAAACTGTTGTCAAAGTCAGAAATGTGGTTATTTTATGCAAATACCTTTACAATTTGAAAAATGAGAGGAAGAGAAAGGAAGAAGCAGATCAAGGAATAGCTTGCAAGAGAGTTAATAAAGAAGAATTAATTAAAAAGCAGTATACTGTTGGAGTTTAATATAAATGTTGTAAAAGGAATGGAATGTGAGAGAAAAGGAATGGAAATGAGAACCATAAACAATAAATTATTGGTCTCAATTTACTGATAAGAGGATGAGGATTCACACAATGAGCATGTATGCCTTAGGATCATGGCATTTTTGTTTGGAGGTTTCCACTCCAGCTAGAAGCTCAGGCACACAAAAGTAGGGTGAAGAAGTTGCATGGCCTCTGGTGAATCCAGTGGAGAAGTCCTGCCACTTCTTTCTATTCTGAGTTTATTTACCATAATTATGGGATCAGACCTGAGGATTCAAATATACAGCAGTCAAGAGGAGGAAAAAATAAAGGTAAGTATAATAAAGTCTTCTTTATCATCATCATCACCTGTGCCATATCTCCATACTACAGATAGGGAAGACGGAGACAGAGAGGATTTTTTTCTATACTTAATTCATCTAGGAAGCCATTCACAGAGGACGAAGTTTATGATGTAAGGTAAAAGGTGTTTAATTCACAATCTAAAGCCAACCATCTGATATAAACTTTGGTGAATGAGTCATGTTTTCACTTCAAGGCACAAAGAGACTTGTGAATAGGTATGAAAATATGGTATGAACAACTGATATGGCCTACAGTGATAGATGAGCACAAATCCAAGTACCCTTCCTAAAAAAACATCTCTGGGTCCTAAGTGTCTTCTTCATAAATAGTACTGCATAATAATGAATTATGAATAGATAAGACCAACATCTAACTACATTGCAAACTAAGGAACACAGAATTTTTATTTTATTAACAAATAATTGGGGAAAAACTCAACTCACTCCTGACCTCTTTTGTCTTCTCTCCAATCCCCATTCATTTCTGTATTTTGGCAGGAAAATTTATTGCAGAAAGTAATGAATTAACTGGGAATATTAACTGGGAGTTTCTTTTCTTGTTTCACTTAGAGATGATGAATGACATACTGTTAGTACATATTAAAGTTACAGGGCTGATAAATAAAACTACATTTTGTGCACACCTATCATCTTAGCTTGTGAATCAATGTTTTGATTCTTTTAAAAACATTTTAAAAACATATCTCTGGTTTAGCACAAGCACAATAAAGAGTGAAATTGTAGCATATTGAAGACAGTGGCAGCAATACTATATTTTACACCCAAACCTAATTATCTGCTACGAAGACCAGGAAATGGTGCATTCTGGGAATAAACCCAAGAAGCTTTGGCATTGCATGCACAACAACTACAGTCCTTTAAAGTTTTAATTAATCTTAATTGTAAGAGGAGGAGTCTGGTTAACCATTAGCCCTCTAATATATTCTCCATGAGGGTAACCAGGAAGTCCTCTTAGAATGTTTCTTCAGCACCTGAGGGACAACTATTATCAGCCTGACATAGGAAGACTTATTAGGGATTTTTTAAAGTTAATTTGTCAAAGCCAGCATACTTGCTTTAATTTTATTATCAAAACCCAATTAATTTTCTGTAACAGTATCAAATTAATTACAAAATAGGCTAGGAATAGCAAGAAAGAAGGGATACCCCCTTTCTTTCCTTCCCTTTCATTATGGAAACATGTCAGGCCCTTTGGCAGTGAAGGCCTATTAAGGAATCACACACTGTTTTTTTTTTCTTATTTAAAATTCCACTGGTTATGTGAAACTCAGGAAGCCTCTAGAAGATGGAACTTTGGACAATTGATTTCCTCTCATTAGTTCATATTTTCTTCACTTGTACCCCATTTCCATGAACTCTGGACAGTTATTGTAACAACCTGAAAAGTACCCAGAGTATATAAACATGAAGTAAATTATGGTTCTGCCTGTGCTAAATTAAATTCTTAGCTAATAGAAAATAGTCAAGAAAAATGAGACAATGTGCCAGGTCTAAAAATCCAAATTCAAATAACCAATCAACCATATCAAAATTAGAAAGTTGCCCTTTATTTTCTTTCTTAATGTATGATCGGCTAATCAGGGAGTACATCAGGGGTGAAATGCAACAGGTTCCAACAAGTTCTGGAGAACTGGTAGCGGACATTTTGAGTAGTTCGGAGAACCAGCAAATACCACCTCTGGCTGGCCCCAGAGTGGGGTAGGAATGGAAATTTTGCAGTATCCTTCCCACAGGAGTGGGGTAGGAATGGAGATTTTGCAGTACCCTTCCCCCAGGAGTGGGGTAGGAATGGAGATTTTGCAGTATCCTTCCCTCAGGAGTGGGGTAAGAATGGAGATTTTGCAGTATCCTTCCCCCAGGAGTGGGGTGGGAATGGAGATTTTGCAGTATCCTTCCCTCAGGAGTGGGGTAAGAATGGAGATTTTGCAGTACCCTTCCCTCAGGAGTGGGGTAGGAATTGAGATTTTGCAGTATCCTTCCCCCAGGAGTGGGGTAGGAATGGAGATTTTGCAGTATCCTTCCCCCAGGAGTGGGGTGGAAATGGAGATTTTGCAGTATCCTTCCCCTGCCATGCCCACCAAGCGACACCCACAGAACCGGTAGTAAAAAAAAAATTTGAATTTCGCCACTGGTGTACATTAGTTTATTGTTTAAGGAGAAAGCAGTTTTATATTCAGAAAGAATAACTCCAAACTTCGTCTAGATCTTTTTTACCATATTGTAATATCTTCTGAGCTACATAGTAGTATATCTTGATACTGAGTTGTTTGATTTTGTTGCAGAGTCTTTTATAGATTTGCCACAGACTATTAGTTTAATCTCCCCTTGCTGGGAATATAGTTCAAGAATTCATGGTCACAATGGGCTTGCCCCTTGGCCCTCCCTGACCTGCACTACATTGTTGGTCATAGATAAAATCTGGCCTTTACCTCAGAGCAGAAGAGACATGTCTTGATCAGTCTTTTGTTGTGGACAGATCACTTTCTTATGATGATGGGGTTAGTTGGAGCCTTCGCAGCAGGAAGTACTAGATAACAGGAAACCAGAGCACTAGATAACCAGAACACAGAGTAGTTTCTCTGTACCTGCTTACAGAATACAGAATAACAGAGTTGGAAGGTACTTTGTAGGTCATCTACTCCAACCCCCTGCTCAAGCAGGAGACCCTACGCTATTTCTGACAGATGGCAGTCCAGTCTCTTCTTGAAAGCTTCCAGTGTTGAACCTCCCATAACTTCTGAAGGCAACTTCTGTTCCATGGGTTGATTGTTCTCACTGTCAGAAAGTTCCTCCTTATTTCTAGGTTGAATCTCTCCTTGCTCTGTTTCCATCCATTATTTCCTGTCTGGTCTTCGGATGCTTTGGAAAATAGCTTGCCCTCCTCCTCTCTGTGGCAGCCCCTCAAATACTGGGAGATTGCTATCATGTCTCCCCTGGTCCTTCTATTCACTAGACTACTCATGCTGAGTTCCTGCAACCTTTCTTCATATGTTTTAGCCTCCAGGCCCCTGATTGCTTGATCCCACATGGGTTCTAGGTTTCTGAGGACCTCCAGAAAATAAAAGGTGAAAAGCATCTAGTGATATTGATAGCAAATAAGAAGACAGTAAGACAGGACATAGATAGAAACTTAAATTAGAGCCTATACTGTACTAATAAAGGCAACAAAGAATGACAAAGTAGCCTGGATGGCACAGAATGCAGTATTGTATACTAATTATGCCCACAGCCAGGAGTTTGATCATGACTGGCTTAAGATTGATTCAGCCTTCGATCCTTCTGAGTTCTGTAAAAGGAGGACCCAGATTGTTGGGGACAATATACTGATGTTGTAAACCACCATAGTGCTGTAAAGCGCTATGGGCAGTGGTTGGTTGCAAGTGGTGTGCCCCCATACAGGCATACCGGTGCCTGCCCGGAGCACTGGGTACCGTTTTGGTACAGTGCTCCGGAGGGCCCACCCACCTTCCCAAGCACTTTACCTGTATTTGAGCTTTTTGGTGCTTCTGTGCATGCGCACGGAGTGCACGGCGCCTGCACGACACTCCGCTGGAGCATCGCAGAGGTTCGCAGAGGTGTTGCAAGAGGTAAGGATGCATGCGTGTGCTGTGTGGTGTACGCTGGGCCCTCTTGCAACTGTACCGGCTGCAATGGGATCTGGAACCCACCACTGGCTATGGGGCTGCATATAAGTCTAAGTGCTATTGTTATTGCTGTTTGTCCTTAATACATCAGCAGAATTTTATCCTGCTGCACTAAAGTATCTCAGACCCTATTTGGAACGGACAAAGTAAGGGAACCGCATAAACCATGATCAAGCACTTTGTAGATAAAATCACTTCAAGTTGGAAGCCAGATATACAGAAATCTATTTAGGTGACTGTTGTAATGTCTTGTGAAACTGCATGGGAGGCCTTTAGAGCTTGTGAATATCAAGGAAGTATGGCCCACATTACCAATTAAGTCCCCACTGAAGACAGCAGCTTTCTTACATTTATGAGGCTAGAAGACTGAGTATAGAAGCATAAATGCTAAGATGCAGAAGGAAACTGATACAATGGGCCTTTTCGACATCCTATTCCATAATAACAAGGTTTTCCCTTGGATATCATTTCCCACAGTGGGAGGCACTTCCATTTTTTCAATAACTGTTCATCTCCAAAGGACACCAATGTTATCACAAGATAAACTGTGTCTTCTATTATGTGAGATATAGTCAGGGATTCTAACTCCCTATTGTTAAAAAGACTGAGTGGTGGGTTTTTTTCCTGACTCCCTGCTTGGCCCTTGCTACTTTCTAGTCAGCCTCCCTTCTAGGGCTGACACTCAGAATAGTGTATCACACAGAAACACAAGGAGTATTTGAGGGCTGGTCATTCTTGTCCTTTCAATGTTCTTAAAGAAAAGCGAGATTTGTGATGTGTCAGTCACCTTTGTTTTTCACTTGAGTGCCCCACTTAGGTCTACTTAGGGTTCAGAAGTCTACATAAAAGAAGTGAGGGTGTAAGAGAATCTCAGTTCTTCCTCCTCCTCCTCCTCCTCCTCCTCCTCCTCCTCCTCCTCCTCCTCCTCCTCCTCCTCCTGAATTATTTTTGTACACTTTAAAAAAAGAAGGGCTTCTCCAATTCTGTCTGAGTAATAAAAGTGAGATGACTGACAAAAGAGTGTTAAAAATATTCGCTGTGTGTGGAGGTTAAGTGACAAAAGAGAGGAATTGGTTTTCTTCCATGCTAATTTTAATAACTGTTATAACAGTTATGAATTAGGACAATAATTTCATTCTAATGCCAAATGTACCAAAATGAGAGTAGAAACGTAAAAGAAAAGCTATAGTCAGTTTGCACAACTTGCTAGAACATAATTATAGGGGAATCATCTGATTTTATAAAAGGATTAAGCAGAATTTTTTTCAAAGTTTTATTGGTACAAAGAAACTGGCAAAAAGCAGGAGATGGTTTTTAATAATGTCTAAAAATATGTATTAGAAAACCGAATATTGAAAAGCAGTCCCAGACTCAAGCAGTGGGGATCCTTAAACTGCAAATGCCACTAAAATTCTAAAAATGGGGAGGAAAAACTACTGAAGCACACATAGAGACTGGGATGCATAATGGCCAAGCTGGTGTTTCAAATCACCAGCAAAAATGAAAATAAAAAAAATCCCTAACCTATTATGGTGAGCCATAGTTCCTCCTTTTGCACCAAATGGCAGATGTTGATTTTTTTTAAAAAAAAAATGTGTATTCCGTTGCCTAGATGGCTTTGATCCTACATAATATGGGATTTCAGAAACAAAAAAAGCATGATGTTGAGATGGTGGGAATACATATGGGCAGAATATCTACAGTATTTAATTTCATGCCATCACAAGCTGCTTCATAGAGCCCATTTTTCCATATCATATTGGGAAGGGAGCTCATCAATTAGTCTTCCATTATTTGAGATAGTTGAATTGAATTGAATTGAATTTATTATATTTCTATGCCACTCTTTTCCCAGAAGGGACTCAGGGCGGCTCACAACCCAAGTCAGGGGGGGGGGGGATAGGGGATACAAATAGGGGGGAAAAAGACATAGACAAACAATACCACAATTTTAAAAACAACTCAACAGACACACCATTCGAGCGGGGACAGGAACTCATCAGCCCCAGGCCTGTCGGAACAGCCAGGTTTTAAAGGCTTTGCGGAAAGCCTGGAGGGTGGTGAGGGTCCAAATCTCCATGGGGAGCTCGTTCCAGAGGGCCGGAGCAGCCACAGAGAAGGCCCTCCTCTGGGTGGTCGCCAGTCGGCATTGGCCAGCGGATGGAATTCGGAGGTGGGATGGGTTAGATCTGTGGGATCTAATCGGTCTATTGGAGGTAATTGGCAGCAGGCGGTCTCTCAAGGACCCAGGTCCAATACCATGAAGGGCTTTATAAGTGACGACTAGTGCCTTGAAGTTCAGGAAAAGATGTCTGAGTTTAGAATACACAGATAGATGTAATTGTTTTGGATAACTTTAGGCTAATTATTTCTGACTAGATGTATTAAATGTCTTGAACTAAAACTCCCATTGTCATTCTCCAGTCACTGTGACTGCCAGTTCCTATGTGGAACATAAGAAACTTTGATGAAAACCTAAACACAAAAATATTGGATAAGATGATCAAATAGTCCTAATTTCTGAGAAATATTATATGAGGTATCAGGCACAATCTGCCAGATCAAAGAAAATGTTCTGATTCTGTCACCATGAGACAACACTGAGTATAAGGTTGCACACACACAAACACATAGACACACACAGAAACAATAACACCTACTTTGCAGATCATGAAGTAGGTAGGGGCATGTAGTTAGAATTGGGACAAAGAAAAAAATTGACTGGAAGTCAACTTCTGTGAATTCAAAAGAATACCAACATCTAAACAGACCAAATTTTTTCTCAAATTACTGCATGTACCTTTCTCCCTGAATGAGCCATTTGGTGGACATAGTCTGTTTCAGTGAAACATTTATTTCACCAATTCTCCACCAATATAACAATTTACAAACAATTTGTTTTCTTTCTGATACATACTGACAATCAATATGGTAGTTTCCACCAAGGTTCTCTGTTCCGGCGGGAACAGTATTCAAATCTGATTGGTCAAAGGGTCTGACAGCTCCCTATAAAAGGGCTGCTGCCAAAAAGTCTTTGCTGGATTGTACATAGTTGTCACTTAATAAAGAGCTGTTTGTTACTGAAGCCTCAGTCTGCCTCATCCATTCACCCAATCTAACACTGGCGACGAAGGTGGGATTAGAAGGCAACGAGGAACCAAAAAGAGCAGAAGCAATCCAGCAAGTCAGTCCAGCCCGGAGCGAAGCATGGCAGAGAGCAGCCATCTTAAAGCGGCTAATTCAAATCCACTTGCCAGAACAAGATGACTACGCATGCCCAACCAACTCCATATGACCCAGCCACAGAGCACTCAGACTCCTACATAATGAAGTACGAATGCTTCCTTGAAGCCAACGACCTCCTGGGCCTATCCAAAGGCCAGAGAAAAATCAATGTTCCTGAGCTACTGTGGTCCAGAAATGTTCGAGATGACAAAAGATTTGTCCAAAACAACACCGCTCCATTTGGTCGCTTGGTTGGTCCTACAACAGATGCTGCAGACACACTACACTCCCAGACCATCTAAATATGTGCAGAGGCATGAATTCAAGCTCCACAATCAGAAGGAATGCAAAACAATCAACCAATATGTTGCCACATTTCAAAAGGCTGCTGCCTACTGCGAGTTCAGAGACTTAGACAAACTTTTGCTAGACCAAATTATACTGTATGGGGTGTTCGGGACATTAGTTTACAGAGGAGGTTGCTCACCAAGACCAACCTCACTCTACAGATTGCCGTGAATGAAGCCAGGGCTACCGAGTCCTCAACCAAGTCGACAGAAACCCTACAGAGACAAAGCAGCCCAAAGAGCACGCGCAAAACTATAAGGGTGCATCGCGAGACTACAGAGCCAGAAGCTTCAGGCAGCGATGATGACATCTATTGCATGCGCACTGACCGAATTGGTATGGAAATTTGAATCGCGTTTCCTGCCTTGTGCTGGCTGTGGAGGAAACCATCAGAGATTGGTTTGCCATTTCTGGGATGCCATCTGCCAGCACTGCGAACAAAAGGGGCACATTGCCAGAGTCTGCAGGAGCTAATTCCCCGCAGCACCCAGACAACCAAGGAGCCAACCTGCATGCCCGAAACTGCAGAAACAAGGAGCATGGCAACCGTGACCAAAGCAGCAAGGGGCAGAACCCAGAGCAACATTCCAAACCACCATCGGTCAAGCCTGCATGACACTGGCCAAAAAGCTGAAAGTTACAATCCTCCTTGATGGGTCTCCATGCTCCATGGAGATTGACACAGGGTCATCACTGACCATTCTGTCCTGGGCTACGCTTAAGAGGGCTGTCCCCAACTTGAGAAGGCACAAGCTGAGGGTTCCAGACCTACGCCTGAGCAACTACCAGGGGAACCAAATCCCGGTTCTTGGACAAAGCACTTTCTGAGTGCAATTCAAGTCTTTCAATGGACTGCTTCCTGTGACAGTAGTTGGCAGAGCCCTGCAGATCCTCCTAGGCTTGGATTGGTTCGAATCTCTGGGCCTTGGGGTGACCGGAATCAACGCCATTCACAACGAAAGCACTGAGGAACTCCTTAAGGAATTTGAGAACGTCTTTGGCACCAGTCTAGGTAAGTACGTGGGGACCCCAATTTCTTTTAATTTGGATCCCAACATAGCCTCTATTAGGCTAAAATCCAGGAGAGTCCCTTTCGCTCTCTGCCCCAAAATCGATCTTGAATTGGACAAATTAATTGGCCAGGGAATCCTAGAGTCAGTAGATCACACACGCTGGGAGACCCCTATAGTGACCCTGGTCAAGCTCCATGGGTCAGTCTGCATCTGTGCAGACTATAAGTGCACAATAAATAAAGCTTTACAATAAAGCACTTATCCTATGCTCATTGTACAGCACTTACTACATTCGCTAGGCCCCGGAAAAGTTTTTGCGAAATTAGACATGGTGCAGGCATACCAACAGTTGCCTGTAGATGGCGCCACGGTGGAGGCCCAAACCATTGTGATGCATAAGGGTGCCTTTAAATGCACCCGGCTACAATTCGGTATTAGTATTGCCCCTGGACTGTTCCAAAGCATCATGGAATGGCTTTTGCAGGAGTCGACCCATATTTTGGTGACATTTTAGTATCGGGTGCAAATAAGGAGCAACTTTTCAAATGACTTAAGGCTGTTTTGACCAGAATTAGTGAAAAAGGTCTCCGCCTTAAAAAAGAGAAATGTCAAATTAATGTGCCAAGGGTTGAATTCCTAGGGTACTTCATCAATGGCCCACCAACAAAAAAATTAAGGCAATCCAGGACGCTCCCACACCTCGCAATCAGACCGAGCTCCAGGCGTTCCTCAGACTCCTTAACCTCAACAGCATCTTTCTCAAACAGAAAGCCATGGTTGCTGAGCCCTTGCATCAGCTCCTCAGCAAAAAGGTGACATGGACCTGGGGCAGAGCTGAAGCTGTTGCATTTGCCATGATGAAAACACTGCTATCAGTGGACACATTCCTGGTCCAGTACAACCAGACTCTACTGCTTGTGCTGACTTGTGATGCTTCACCGTTTGGCATCGGGGCCGTCCTCAGCCACCACATGCCCAATGGAACCGAGGCACCCATCGCCTATCAGTCAAGAACTCTGTCAGCTGCTGAGCGGAACTACAGACCGTGATGCTCTGGCTGCAGTAGCTAGCATTAAACAGTTCCATGAATACTTGTATGGCCGTGATTTTGAAATCATCACGGTCCATAAACCACTTTTGGGTTTGCTGGCTGGGGACTGGTCTACCCCTGCTTTGCTGTCACCACAGATGACTCATTGGACTATCTTCCTCGCGACCTACAGCTACCGCCTCATTCATTGGCCTGGCACAACATTAAGGCACGCTGACACCCTCAGCTGGTGCCCTCTATCTGAACTGCTTGCTGACCTGACCCCTGAGACGCCAGTCCTGCTTATAGACTGCCTTGAGGCTGGTCCTGTCTCCTCCAGTGAGGTTGCCTATCACTCAGCGAAAGACTGGACTCTTAGACAGGTTTTGAACTGGGTGTGGAAGGGGTGGCCCAAGAGGCTGGTTGGGCCGGAGTTTAAAATGTTTTTTGCAAGAAGGGACAAATTGTCTGTTGTAAATGGTTGTTTGCTGTGGGGGAACCGGGTCGTTGTTCCAACCAAACTGTAAGCACGAATTCACTTCTTCCACAGATGTCTCAAGCCCAAAGGTACCGGGGTACTTATCTGATGAGGTTGCAGGGCCGCAGCAAGTTCCAAGCGAACCGGCTCCAGAAACTTCAGCCGCGCCCTGTGGAAAGTTCCAGGAGCTTCCACCAGGCGAAGCCAGGGAGACAACAGGTCCGTCCGACCTGACCGAAGATTCAGCACCGACTGAACTGTGCAGGTCTGGGTGAGTGACAAGAAAGCCCGCCTACCTGTGTGACTATGTCACAAGTTGGATGAACCCAACTAAGAGGGGAGGGGTGTTACATACTGACAATCAGTATGGTAGTTTCCAGCAAGGTTCTCTGTTCCGGCAGAAACAGTATTCAAATCTGATTGGTCGAAGGGTCTGACAGCTCCCTATAAAAGGGCTGCTGCCAGACAGAGTCTTTGCTGGATTGTACATAGTTGTCACTTAATAAAGAGCTGTTTGTTACTGAAGCCTGAGTCTGCCTCATCCATTCACCCGGTCTAACACCTTTATATTTTAGGTTGGAGATACCTGCTGAGCAAATGCGTGTTGGGGATTGATGTCTACTCTACTTCTCTCTTTACAGAGACAGGGTCTACTGCTTGTTCAACATTAATTCATTTGTTTTGACCTGGAAATAATTTTGCATACAACATAAGAACACAATTGGGAAGGCGAGATGTTCAGCATTACTGAAAGCATCTACTTCATTATGGTAGGACTACCAGATTTAGGTGACCAGATGAACACCAGCTATATGAAGGAATTAGTTGTGTCTATCCCTTGGCTGCCATCTAATGGTCATACAGATTTCTGTAGCCTAAGTCCATCTAATTACAGAAAAGACCTTCTATATATTAACATCCAGATTTCTTTATTTTGTATTTTGCTTTTTGCCTAGAATTTCCTAGAATTAATGGGAAATTGAGTTTTGATTTAACATTATTAAAATACATGTAAATTAAAGTTCCTTGAATCTTATTTTTGGAAATCTGGACACCCTAAACATAGGAGGGGGGAGAATATTTTATTCTTATTATTTGGTCATACTTTTCTTGCTGTTATCATAGTTTTTTATCTGCCCTGCTGCTAGTACTCACAAAACCTAGAGTTAATTATTTTCAAATCATACTCACTTACTCAAAAGCCCTATCTAGATTTGTAAACAAGATTCAAAACAATTTGAAAACTGACAGCAGAAGTATTAGGAATACGGCAGGGTATTGAAATTTGGCACCCTTCAGATATATTGCTCTTCACTACTATATGGAGTTTGCCAGGTTTTAAAAGGTTTTATAATGGACCACTTTTTTGGATGAAAGAGTTGCAGTTGAAAAGGAATTACTATTTATTTTAGATGCATGCAATTTGGAATGTGATAAAAATGGTAAAGATTTCCATGTCCAATTTTGTCCAACTCTGTTACCTTCATGGTATTGGACCTGGGTACTTGAGAGACCGCCAGCTGCCAATTACCTCCCAAAGACCCATTAGATCACACAGGGTTGGCCTCCTCCGGGTTCCGTCTACCAGCCAATGCCATCTGGCTACTACCCGGGGGAGGGCCTTCTCTGTGGCAGTGCCGGCCCTTTGGAACGAACTCCCCGCCGAGATTCGGACCCTCACCTCTCTCCAGGCCTTCCGAAAAGCCGTTAAAACCTGGCTGTGTCAGCAGGCCTGGGGTTGATGAGTTCCCTTCCCCTCTCGATTGTGTGTCTGTTGGTTATTTTAAATACTTGTATTTGTAGTTCTAGTGTTTCCCTTCCCCTCTTGGGTTTGTGAGCTGCCCTGAGTCCCGCTGGAAATAAGGCGACATATAAATAAAACGAAACCTGAAACCTAAACCTTCTCACCCAAGTGGTGCCTATTTATCTGCTTTCATTTGCACGCTTTTGAACTGCTAGGTTGGCAGGAGCTGGGGCAGGAATGGTAGCTCACCCAATTACATGGTACTTGGGTCTCAAACTTCCATTCTTTCAGTCAACAAGCCCAGTGTCTTAATTGCAAGTCCACTAAGTCCCTATGGAGAGTGAATATCAGTCTGTTAAAAAAGAGAGAGAGAAAGACTGTAGGGTTCACCAGGAGAGTCTGTCTGTCTGTCTGTCTGTCTGTCTGTCTGTCTCTCTCTCTCTCTCTCTCTCTCTCTCTCTCTCTCTCTCTCTCTCTCACACACACACACACACACACACACACACACCCCACACACACAAGTGGTATATTGCTTAATTACAGGTAGAAGAAATATTTATGGAATAAATTGGCTCTCTAATCTATTTCAGTAAATGAAGCAATCAAATGTGTTTTTTTTTAATCAAACTGACAATCTATTTTGTACTTTGGGCCAATACTAGTGAGGGGAAGAAATTTCTTAAACTCTGTGAGATGATTTCTTGTATAGTCCCTCCAGAATTTGACTTTCCATGATCCTGTGTGTTAAGGAATCTGTAGCATTCCTTGAATATTAATTCATTTGGGGGAAAATAATCTATTGTAGTCTCAAATAAATTAGTGGTTTTTCCTTAATATAAGCAAGAATGTGCACAACTTAAATGAAATGAAAACTTTTTTCAGGGTAAAAGCTGGGCTTGTACTTTAACTGGCAGGCCAGGGGCTGCATTCAGAAAATGAAGCTAAGACATAAAAGTGGTGGAGACCAGAAAAAAAAAAGCAGAATTTGATTTAATTTAATTTCCTTGCATTAATTGAATGCAATTAATATCATTCCTCTCCATGTATGTAATAATTTCCCTCTTCTGTCACATTACCTAGGGGTCTATGTCTATAGTAATGTTTCCTCTAAGTAGCTACAGCCACGGAAAGAGACAAGTTCACTTGTTTGCAGGATGACTTATAGACAATCCTGACCATTCTCTGATTCTTTTGCTTATATTCGTTTGGAGTTACATGTAAAAAATCTTCTATTCTCTTTATGAGCAGCTGTATATGAGCCTCTTATCAAGCAGTGGTAACTACTATGGAGCAAGAATTTAAAATTGGCTTCATATGATGACCATGATATGTGGGACAAGCTACAACCCCTTATATCATTCCTGTTTCTCTTTCTTGACTGTAATATTTTCATAGGAATCTGGGCTACTGTATTGGATATGGAGTTAGTTGGTGAATACAATAAAAAAACAACATCATAACCAAAAGATAATTTGGTCAAGATGAAATTGCTAAGGCATGAGGCCAATAAGTCATCATTTTGGTTTCTTACCTGAGCAATTTAAACATGTCTTTAGGGCAATTTTTGATCGTTTGCTTGCTTTTACTGTAGCCTTCTGTTCTAATCTGCACTTTCTTTTAGCTTCACCCTGTAATGAGCCATCACAATTCTCAATGCAAGCATCAAGGGACAGTAAATCTCTTCCAGTTCAGGCCCAGCACAAGCACTGCCTGAAATGGTGGGTCTCTCTGTATTTCTGTGTGAGTGTAGGTGGGGAGCTTTACCAGTATTTTAACTTCATATTGGGCTCAATAGTATAATACAAGGGAGTTGTTGGCGGGGGGAGCAAAATGAGGACATTAGAATAGATGGAAAAGCTATTGGCCTCAGTGCAAAAAGCACATGCAGATTGGCTGATAGTGTTTTTCCTCCTTAGAAGAGTTTGGGTCCAGCTAATGTCAGAGAGAGAGAGACAGACACAGACAGACAGATACACACACACATGCACAGAGAGAGAGAGAGAGAGACAGACAGACAGACAGAGACAGAGACAGAGACAGAGACAGAGACAGAGACAGAGACAGAGACAGAGACAATGCAAAAGTATAAGAAAAATTAAGTGGTGTTTCCCAGATATATTTGCCTAGTCTCGGATAATCAAATAACCACCTCTCATTCCCAAAGAAACAGTTTTTGAGAATGGAGATGGTAAAATAGTGTAATAGGCTATTTCAGTTGCCTCAAATTTTACCCAGTGAATTCTCAGGCCAAGACATTCTGTAGCTACCATTCCTGTGGTTCCAGCGTTCCAGCCTCCACCTCCATCATGCTAACCGTAGGACATTGCACGCAGAATAGAATACCACCCACAGTAACATTAGGAAAACTTAGTTTAGATGCAAATTACCACCACATGCAGGAAGCTGACAGATGTTGTCTGCTGCCTTAAGTGATTGCAAAAACATTTGCGATGTATACCTTGCAGTGTATGAAACCTGCAGGTTGAAAAAGTGCCAGGGTAGATCAATGGCAGTTTTGATTTCTGAACTACTGTAACCCTGCAAAGCTAAGATGCAATAAATTATGGAGTTTGTTAGATGGGCACAACAATGCCCTTAATTGTAATGTAGAGCATAAGAAGGAAATCTAGAAAAAAACATGCTACACGAAACCTGTATACTTTCTTTATGATCCACAGTGTTAACTCTTTTTATGCGCTCTGTCTAAAAGCAGGTAAATATAAAGATGCACAATGTGTAGTTGGGAGCAACATTATTACTGTTTTAATAGATGATGCAGTTGTATAACAAAAGAGCACTCGCTGGCGTGAAAGGCAGCCCTCTATAATACAGAGCCTCAAAGCTAGGGTTTACTGTACTTTGGGAATTAATCACATAAACTATAAATTGGGTTCAACAGGCTGGCTGGGTAAATAGGCGCAGCTAATGAGGACACTACGAGATCTTATAAGAGTGCTGAATGCCCCAGGACAAATGTGCTGAGCTGCACCTGATGGAAAACTAGAAGACATCAAAGCAGAAAGGATTAGTGCTCTCACAGTGTTGAGAAATGGCCAGGGGGAGATTCACCAACTTATTACCCACATCCAAGCTAATCCTGTTATCTGCAAAAAATATAACTGTTCTGGAACTGCCACCACCTCAACTTGCAGGAGACTAATTCTGTGTTTACATGGACAAAAGTGCAAAAAAACATTTCATCTGGGCAATAAATATCAGCTTTGGAGATGTGAAATATCAAATATACAGAGAAAAAGGGGAGGGAAAAGAGGAAGTGGGGAAACTACCACATTCTCTTTCTTTAAAGACTTATATGGGAATGAATGATTTGCTAGGAAGAATACAAAATACTGGTCACACGTGACTGAGCCACTGCTGTCTTCATCTGGACTTCAGTCAGAGCTTCCCAAAGGACAGGCCAAATACTTTGAAAGCAACTTTTAATAGAAAAGAGATGAGAAGGATTGAGAACCATCAATGCCTGTGCCCTCTGGAAATATAGAAAATCTATTGTGTGGCATATGCCTCCATATCTAATACCTGGTGCTCACTCAGTGGTGCATTGAAAAATGGCCAGAACTGTACAGCATTGTGAAGGCTGTGGAAGAGGATCCTACCCCCCTCCTTCCCATTACTTCTCACCCCCACGCCTGCGCACACAACATCACCAAAAATCACTTTTAATTTGAAGCCAAGGCTGAAATGAAAACTGCACATTTTACACAGCTACATTAAACAGGAGCATCTGTGATTTTCTTGAAATGTACTAAAGTGCATTCAGGCAGCATGAGCAAGGTGGTGAAAAAGCATGAAGGACGGATATGTAGGGAACAAGAGGTAGATCTGTTATCTATTTAGGTTGTAAAAGATCATCTTCATCCTTTCTTCCCCTCATTGTCCCCCTCCCACAAAGGCAGTCAGACGACTTTTCACCTGGCTCCTTGTGACAAGAGAAGTTGATGCATGCTGCAAGCGTGTTCTTTGCCCAAAGCAAGAAGAACAGCTGGCCATTTATTAGGGTCAGAATATTCTCTTCCTCTTAGCCTCATTCTCAGAGAATTGCACACCTGCATGGACATAAAGACATGTGCGTGTTTTTGATTGCCTCTTCCTGGAGCTGCTTGAGAATGACTATCAAGTTTGGCACTGGGACCAAGACTATTTTGATTTTGGTGGCCTTGGTATCACACTGACCATCCCAGAGATGTGAGAATGAATTTCTATGACACACAAAAAAAATCTAAATTTTCAACTTACTATCTCCTGTATGAAAAGATAAGATGGAATTTGGTAAAATGAATCAGAAATGAATTGAACTGTCCTCACTCATTTGCCCTGGTCAATTCCAGTCAGTACATTTATTTTCACCACTAAGAAAGCTCATACAAATACCTGTTGGGCAGTGTCTAAAACACAACAATCTGTTTTGTAAAAATAGAGTGGATAACACTAATTTTGTATCACAAACATGGTCAAATACACAGGAAATCGGGCTTGCATAAATTGCTAAAATCCCTTTGCTTGGATAATTTCTTTCATTTTCACTTCCATTTGCATTTCTTTTTAACATTCAACACCTTAAATCCAGTTTGCAATTTTTTTTGATAAGTTCTTTACCAAAATCTACTGATGGGAATTCTCATCCACCACAGAAGCAAAATGCTTATGACATTAAAGCTTTGCAAAGTAGGTGCAATTTAGGTAGAGGGAAAATAAATAATGCTTATTTTAGCTAGAAATCTGAGGCTGCTTCAGAAGCTGTGTTCTAGGGCTTAGTATTATGAGCAGGTGACCTTGAGAAACAGATCATAAGTAATCATAGTATTATCATGAACACTGAAATAGGCTGTCTTCTCCTATCAGAGATGAAGGTACAAAGAATGTTTAAATGCCTCAAATCGGTAGGGACCAGAACTTCAGGAAAATCTAGCAAGGGAATTACTTTGTTTCACATTCATATACTTTTTAGGTTTTAATTCTTAACCATCAATGATTAAGAGGTGAAATTCTAGCATTGCTATCTCTTCTTTACAGGGGTATTTAGAGAAACTAATAAAGCTAAATAACAGTGTGAAAGTTTAGGGCACAATTATGAGGACTGTAAACTATAGAATCATCTTTCTTAATGAGTGAATAGCTTGCTGATTGGATATGGTAGACAACTGCAACCAGAGATTGACACTACTGATCCCCAAGTGGTAATTGAAATTTATAAATATGTTTTATTTTACCAAAGCTTTTTTTAAATTTCAGATTGTTTATCTATAAAATACATTATTCTACAAGGTTTCACTACAACTGCTAAGAATGTGATGGATTATATGGGGAGATTATTTTATGATACCCCTCTGGGACAGTATCTATAAATAGATTTTTCCCCTTTGGTTTATAGGAAAGTATATGAAACTTAATTTTTCTTACGGGAAAGCATGGAATGTTCTGCAGACATAGACCTTGTCATTTTGACTTTGAAAAATTGTGTAGTTTGGCATGTGTAGTCACATTTCAGCCAATTATTCAATCAAGATATCTCTAGACTTTGAGATTGCACTATTACCTCAGAATCATATTGTTTTGTAACAAGAGTCTTACTCCGTTTTAGATGCAAGGAAGAAACTTGACTGAAATAACACCATGGATAATTTCTGAGCTGACAGATATAGGACTGGACTGTAACAACTGACATAATTCCTTATTGTTTTATCCCTGTGAACTTGTAAAAAGGAGAATGACTAAACTTTATGTTTTTTTTAAAAAATCATTTATTTCTCAACACAAAAAAGCTGAATACCCATTTCAGACAATGAAACACATTCTAGAAATATCTGCAAGAAAACAGCCAAGCTCAGTGAATATAAAGGATTTCACAAATGATATAAGTTGCCATGGAAATTGGCCTGCTGCATATGATGTCCAAAATACCGAAGTCCACTAAATTAAAGTTGGCTGTTATTTGTCTTATATAATATTCAATAGTGAATGAGATTTTCTTGATTATAATGTTATACAATTTCCTAATTTGCATTCAGCTCTACAGAATTAACTCTCAATATATTTACATTGTGTCATTGAAGGGACTGAACCGCATTTCTTTAAGGATCACTGTGGTCAAAATTGTGGAACTTCAACCAGATTTGAATTGTTTTTCATACATCATCTCATAATGTGAGATGCATATATGTCATTTTACAATATTTAAATTTGGCTTATTATCATTTTCTCTACTAGGAGGGTAAGAGAATTTCAAATAAAATGGTCAACATTATTTCAAGCTTACAACTGGATGGTTTCTTCCTGACCTTCCTTTTTCCCCATATTTCCAAGTTGAACAGACAGATCCTACTCTCAGATTATGAAGCTAGGTCACTGTTAAAGGACCCCTTCTTGAAACAATAATGTTATTAACCAGTCCACTGCTCTGCTTGCTCATTCTTCTACATGGAACTTTGAACTTTTACTCTTAAATCCTGTCTTCCAAGGCCTTTCACTATTACACTTTGTTGAATTCTCTGAGGTTCTATTTTCTCTGTTAAGTGATAATGTTGATCCTCAATATCATAGGATGTTTCCACACATATATGGAATTAACTTTGGTTGTTGCTGCTGTTTATCTTCATTCATTCAATAAATAATCCTTGAATTAAATTGTTCTTTAGGGTTTTTTTCCCCATGTAATGTCTTTTACAGCTGCTCACTTACTATGTTTTAAAAGGAAAGGAAATGTCTCTTTAAAATTAGTTTTCTATTTGTGGAAGTAAGTTCAGTTAAGAGGTCAGCTAAATTGCTCAATGAATATGCAGATCTGCTACACCTTGAACATCACTTGCCCACAAAAGCTGAAACCTGCATTAATCAGAACTAGTGATTCTTCCTTAAGTCATGATGCATATTTTTCAAGTCTATGTCCAGACAGAATCCAGAGTTAATCAGATGTACTTTGAAGAGGTATCAGCTTGCCTTCTTAACACACCATTCCTACATGGAGTTTAACATGGTTCCTTCAGTTGCTTCCAAGGCTGCCAACTGGCTCTACTTGTTTGAGCTTATTCTTTTAACCAACAAGAATGTATGTTGACTTCATGTATCAACCTAGATTCATTAACATAATCTTTTTTACAGTAGGATAAAAGAGGAAAGGGGTGATTAACATGACAGTTTTTCATGCTTTTTGAAGGATCATATAAAAAAAGTTGCCAAAAGCTATTTTATTAGCTGTAAATTATGGGTGGACCAGGAAGAAACAAAAGCTATGAACCCCTAAGGAGGAATATCTTCTCTCATTCCGCCTGCTGTAGTAATAAGAATGCATGTCAAGCCATTTTGTGTGCTGGAAAGGTTTTTTTTTAAAACTCTCTCTTACTCTTAACTTACTCTGTCTTTCAACAGAGAGTAAATAGAAATAATGAAAAGGGTATGGGCTAACCCATGCAAACTAGGGACACAAAAGAGAGAATGTACTAGTACTATCAGAGGAGAAATGGATAATGCATGGTCTCATTGTTCAGGAAACACTGTTACAATACTCACCATCTTCCTGATGCCCTCACACAAATTTCATCACTTGAGTTCTGTAGTCTCTCTATCTCTTTCTCTCTTGGCCATGTAATGATAGATCCACATCATGTGAACTCTGGCAGATGTTTATGTCTTTACACTCTGTCTGAATAATGTTTGAGAACATTCAATTTATTGCTGACCAAAAAACACACACAAAAGAACAGCCTTCCCTATCATAGGTTTGTCAGGCCTGCAGTTATATCCCTTTTAGGATCTTTGGCCTGCCACACTCTCTCTTATTTCATTATGCTGTTTCATTAGTGTAGTAGTTGGGAGGGGGGAATAGAAAGGAGTAGAATTGTGGAATGTGTTGTTGTCATTCTTTTCTAGAAGCCCAAGGTCATCTTTTGTCTCCGCACCTCTGCACCTGACCGGAACCAGCTGGGTGGAGTTTGTCAGGTCTGCAGTTATATCCCTTTTAGGATCTGCACCTGACCAGAATCAGCTGGGTGGAGATGCCAGCGTGGAAGAAGAAGATAGCAATAGCAATAGCAGTAGACTTATATACCGCTTCATAGGGCTTTCAGCCCTCTCTAAGCGGTTTACAGAGAGTCAGCATATTGCCCCCAACAATCTGGGTCCTCATTTTACCCACCTCGGAAGGATGGAAGGCTGAGTCAACCCTGAGCCGGTGAGATTTGAACCGCTGAACTGCTGATCTAGCAGTAGCCTGCAGTGCTGCATTTAACCACTGAGCCACCTTGGCTCTTGAAGATTGGACCATGTGATGGATTTGTGGGTGTGGGGACAAGATCATGAACGTTCAAATAGGTGGGAATCCTAAGTAACTTCCAGAATTGGGATTCCACAGATGTGCCAAGATGTCTGACTTATTAAATTGGAACTTTAAGGATCGTTTTGCCTTGGACTCTGATTTAATTCTGCATGATACTTGGAACACTGAAAAGTTATTGTATCAGTAACTATCCAAGATAATATTGTAAACACAGAACTTATGGGTGTATTTTACTCTTGTGCAAGTTTGTCCATTGAGTCTGTTTCTTCTTGTCACATTCTTTGAAAATAGGGATTTGCTATGTTCTGTCTCTTATTCCCAGACTTCAAATGGATAATTTTTAGTCTGGAATAAAGAAGTCTTTAAGACTGACAGAGAGAAGATCTCCAAAGAAATGTGCTCAGTATCTTGTCAAGAATGTGCAGACTTTATAAAGTAGGAAATTGGAAATGAGATAAGGAGAATTATTTCTGTTCAGCAACAAAGTGTTGATAGCCTTCTTTGAGAAAACAAACTGTTTTTAGCACATTCCTTCCCAAATTCAAATTAAATCAGATGAATTTGGTTAATGAATCAATTGCTTGCATTGTTGGAAGAGAAACAAAAATGGAAACAATTTTCACGTATAGTACACATGAAACAGCAGTGATCAACATAAGACCTAGGTTGGATTTGGTTAATGTTCCATTTAGTATTTCAGTGGCCCATTGGATGTTATGAGAAACCCACCTATTCCTGTTCAGAAATGGTGCTTGGAAATATTCTGTCTTTAATACTGGAAGAACATATTAATACACCAATGCTAAAAGCTCCTGATACATTTTAACAATATGAATTTGTCTAATCAGGAGGTAAGATTCTCAAAACAGTGAAAATATGTTCTATGACACTCCAGTATATGACATTATGCTCTTTTTTTTTACTTGGTCTAGATCTTCCACCATTTGGTGGGCAAAAGGAGGAATGATTTTGGATTTTTCCCCACAGCATGTACCACGACAAAGCTTAATAATATACCTATATCTGTAAATATCTGTGTCATGTTCTTTCATTTGAGTTTCTATGCTAATGATTGCAAACATGGGGGACATCTTCTTTCCATCAATATACCAAGTTATTTTCATTGAACTAAACATGCTAAGCCATCTGATGCAGTGACCAGGTTAGAAACTGGGTATCTGTGAGTTCTAGTCCTGCTTTCGATGGGCCACTCTCTGTGTTTCAGCCTTAGGATCTTACCAATAAAATTCCAAAATCACTGTTGTTGCTTGTCTATAATTCTCCAGTATTTGATACAGAAAGTGTTAGTGGGATGAGACTCCCCAAAGTACTTGCTCAATAGCTTGCTCTAAGAAGAGATCCTTTCTGCAAGGAATCAAAGGGGAAGGAATGAGGCTGTCATCTGCCAATTGTTAAAAAAGTGGTTTCTTAAAGGCAGCCCTCCCAGCAGTGGTCAGTGCAAGGGCCCAATGCTTTTAGCTTTAGTGATTGACATTGGGGAAATTTTGCACTGCAAAATATTTCAACAGAGAAGTCCCAGATTCCAGTGGAAACAGTTTACCTTGGAGCTCATTTAAATTCCACTTCTGAACAGAGACAATAAAAAACTTCACTGAGTAAATCAATATTTCTCTGTGCTTTTGAACGACCCCTTTCCTAATGATAGGAACCTCCGCTACACTTTGCATTCCACTAGATCCATGCTTTCTAATAATTACACCCGCCAGAAGGCTTTCCTATTATGTTTTCATTGTCAGCACTACTTTCCCACTAGTTCTAGGTGAAGGGGTAGTGCAGAACCTACGTTCCTCGACCCACTGCGCCCACTGCATAGTTGCTGACAATGTAATACTCGTTCAGCAACTGATTATAATTAAAAATATCAGAATAATTAAAGTCTTCAGTTTGACAAGCAGAGCCATAACTTTGCCTTCAGACATTCCTCTCTAATTAGTTAATTAATCCTAATGCAAATTATAAGCAATAATTAGTCAGCCAAGCTTGACAGGAAAGTCTGCTGATTTAACAGTGGAAAAGCTTCCCAGTTATTGGGTTATGCCTACTTTATGTTCCTTTGTGTCCAATTGTGGTGGGTCTATGGTTAAGCCACTTTGTATAGGTTCAAGGGAGGGGTAGATATATGCCCCAAATGTAAACTGAGGGGAAATCTCTTTTGGGTAGAAAATGAAAGCATTGCTACCACAGATACTTGAGATTTGTATCTTATCAAAAGTTCCAGATCACTTTTAGAGACAAAGAAATGGTCTTCATTTCAGGAGATTCTGGAAAGCTTACTCTCTATCTCAGAACTCTTAAAGCAGCTAAACTGAAGATCTGCTCTACAATTGCTTCCAAAGCAAACAAGTAAAGGAAAAGCATTTAAACCTAGGATTAAGAGTCTATGCACTATAGCAAGGAGTCCATAAAAATTCCATCTGGTCTCCTAAGAGGGCCATTGCAATTCCTGCAATCCCCCACAGATTTTTTGAGAACCAAAACAACTTCATGGAACACAACTCATTGCCATAGACTATATTAGACAGGTAATTAATATATGATGGCATTATATTTGTATTTATTAGTTTGTCAAACCTGTACAAGATACCAGGTATAAATATAAACATGGATATACGAAAGAAATGAATACAAATAGATGGGGACAGTAAGACAGGGACGATAGTCACCCAGGTGTGCTTATGGATGCCCCCTTTATGGTCCTCTTAGGAATGGGATAATGTCCACTGTGGACAGTTTAAGGTTGAAGCTGTGAGAGTTAGAGAATGTAACAATGAAGTTAGGTAGAGCATTTCAAGCATTGACCACTCTGTTGCTGAAGTCTAATTTCTGCAATCAAGTTCAGAGCTTGAGTTTGTATCCATTGTTTGCCCATATATTATCGAGGTTGAAGCTGAAGAAGTTGTTGACAGATAAGATATTGTAGCAGACCATTTTGTGTACTGTGCTTAGATCATACTGCAGGTGGTGCAATGTGTTGGAAGGTACTTTGGAGGTCAAGCAGGAGACCCCACACTATTTCAGAAAAATAGTTGTCCAATTTCTTCTTAAAAATCTCCAGTGGTGGAACAGCCACAACTTTTAAATTGATTAATGGTTGTAACTGATAGGAAATTTCTCCTTATTTCTAAGTTTGTCCTCTTGTTCATTAGGTTCCACCTATTGCTTCTTGTCCTGGCCTCAGGTGCTTTGGAAAATAGGTTGATCTTCTCTTCTTTTTTTATCACATTTTGCAATATATTCTGGATTGTCTTAGATGAATTATCTCACAATGAAAATAAACAAGTTTGTTTCACATTTGCTGCATATTTGATACAATACATTAGTGACTCAGATCCTGTCTAGAGAGCTTGCCATCCTTCTACTCTATCTCTTCCAATGCATTCCCATCTTATACTTACTTTCTGGTCTTTCCAACATCAAACTTTCTCTTTGTCAAAATGATCTGGCTTTGGAGGTTGCAGAACATGAGAAAGAGTTTTCCTGAGATTGGTAAAAATCAGGGGGGGGGGTGGAATCTGTAACCCTGAGACACCATCACATGGACCGTAGTATTGCAGCATTAGGTTATTTAAATATTTTTGCTCAGTTCTTCAGCTGAGAAGACTCCCAGAGGATTTTAGCAATCAAGAGAAGAACAGGAGGAGATAAATGAAATGAACAGAAAAGTTACTGCAATTAGGCTGACAATTAAAATATCACATCAGGGAAGAGAACTCAGTCACTAACTCTTAAAATTATGGAATTCTTCTGATACAAATAGTTCAGGAAAAGAAAAACCAATTAATATGTACTTGAAGTTCATATTGGTAATGTTAATAATACTTAAGGTAAAGGTTCCCCTCACATGTGCTAGTCGTTCCCGACTCTAGGAGGCGGTGCTCATCTCCGTTTCAAAGCGGAAGGTCCCAGCATTGTCCTAAGATGCTTCTGTAGTCATGTGCCCAGCATGACTAAACACCAAAGGCACACGGAATGCTGTTACCTTTCCAACAAAGTGGTCCCTATTTTTCTACTTGCATTTTTATGTGCTTTTGAAATGCTAGGTTGGCAGAAGTAATGGGAGCTCAGTCCATTACATGGCGTTAGGGATTCAAACCGCCAAACTGCTGACTTTTCTGATCGACAAGTTCAGTGTCTTAGCCACTGAGCCACCACGACCCTCTATAATACTTAGAGTAACATTAATTCATCTAGTTTATTGAAACTTTGAATCAGAGTTTGATCTAATGGTTTATGCAAACTGTTTATTCAGACATTCATTTTCTTATTCTTCTTTTTTATGTCACAGTTCAGCTGTACAGCTACATTGTACAAGATTTTCTTCTACATCATAATCACTTCAGTGCTGAATATAGCCTGAAGGTTTCAAGAGCTAGCCATTTTCAGTGGAAATCTGGCTTTGCTTTGGGTTCCATAAGCAAATCCATAGCCCAGGCCAATACATTATGATCTTCTATGTTGCCAGGAAACATGACTTTTATCATAGATCTAATATGTACCTAATATAAACTTGCTTACTTAAAAGTTTTACTGATTTCCTTAAATCTCATGCATGTCTATGTACAGCATGCACAGCATTCATTTTTTAGTTTGGTACAAAACATTGAAATGCTGGGAAACTGATGACCAGAGCTAATCTTGCAACATCAAGTGGGCTATTTCTGCATAATAGGGGTGGAATTAGCCTTTCCCAGAGAGGTTTTTTTTCAAATGTCTAAGGGTTCCTAGAATTCTTAGACAACATAACTTCTAATCACATTGGTCATCCCTAAAGACTTGTGGGCTGCTACAATGGAGGTGGTGATTAATTAATAAAAGACCAGAAGTCACAGGTTTAATAATAAGAGGTATGATTGTTCTTCTTCTTCTTCTAAAGGGGGAAATAGATAAATGATTATGGAATGTGCCATTCTATAAGTAATCTTAAGTATGACAATATGTACCAATAAAGGAAATTCATGGGGCGTTTTACATGTTATAGAATACAATACATAATTTTTTCAGCAGTTGGATTATGTATGTATTTATCACATTTTTATAATTGCCCATGTCAGGTAGTGACTCTGGGAGGCATACATAATCAAATAGTCAAATGCATAAAAACCGTTAAAAAGTAACCAATTAAAATTTTAAAAAGGTTTTTAAGAGATAAAAAACAAAATGGCAGAAAAGGATACAAATGAAAGCATTCTATTATCTAGCTATCTGGCAGGTTCAACTCATGGGATATCATAGCATACCAAGGCCAGTCGATAAAACCATGTCTTAAGGGTCTTTGGAAGGCCAACAGAGTTGGGGCTAAACTCAATTTGGGGAGAACGATTTGCACAGAGGAGGGGTCACAACAGAAAAGATTTCCTTCCTAAGTCCCTGACTGGTGGGTCAGACAACATGCCTCTTCTTCTGGATCCTGATAGGATGGATAGATGTAATCTATATCTTTATTGAGAATATTTATTGGGAAGCTCAATTGTCTTTTTATTCCAATATCAGGATTATTAATACTGCTGTGCTAATCTAAATCAATAATAGTAGCAGCATCAGCAAAGGAGACTGAAATGTTACCTGTCATTCCCATAATATCATTGGCAATTCTGACACAATCCACAGACCACAGCTTTTGTCAAAGATGCTTTCTGATACCCTTAACCTGGAAGTCACCATGTGCCTTCCCTTTAGTTTTAGCTTGTGAGTTATACCTGCTTTCCTTACTGAATGCCACACAACTGTTCCAGTCACTCAATGTCTTCTCGGCAAGTGATTAAAATAAATAAAGGAGGTCAGAACTTTCCCAATCACTTGTGCCATAGAGAAATTCATTGCACTTGACTTTAGTAGCATGAAGGAATGCAGGTAGATTTTTACAATATTGATTAATAATGGTACTCACATGTAAGAATATACACAGGTTGTTTATGACTATAACTACAGACTCTGAAGACCTTTGTAAATAAGCAAGAAAACAATGCTCTCTTTCACTGCAGAACTATGCAGTTAAAATCTCTTCAAGCTAATGTTTAATAAATATTTTGTTACCCAGCAGTCATTTTGAGAATCATTAACTTAAAATAAGTCTAGGCTATGGTTAGCATTGGCACTTGCTTTCCTTGACATGTTTAAGGTGTTTTGTAGGTAGGTAGCAGGAAAAAAAATGTAAAGAGAAAATTCAACCTTTAAGGACTTTTTGAAGAATATGAAGACCCAAATACATCATTTTGTAGCTATCAAGCAATCTGAATAAACTGAACATAAGTAGGACTAAGCTTAATTTTGTTGAACATTTGCGTTTATATTGGAGTTTCCACTTTTCTGGTCTTTAAGGATATGTTTAGGGTAAAACTGAGTTCTTCAGGGGAAAACACTAATTTAAGGAGCGAGCCAATTTTTAACCATGTTCAGACACAAAATTATCAAATCATTTGGTTTTTTTCCCAAAAAATCTTCTCCGGTTATTTTAAACTATTATATTTATATTCTAATTGTACATAAATAAACAGCAAGGATCCTGAAATAAAACATAATCTATGTTTGCTTTCCTTAGTTTACTATACCCTCCTTTTAATGACATATCTCAGTACCAGCCTGAGCCCCATAGTTCAAGGAAGAGGTGGGAAATGTTATGGGTTATTGAACAACCTGCTGTTTTTTACTGACAATCAGCAAACTACTATTTAACACAGGTGTTTCATTAGGGCACATTGCTAGATGAATGGGCAGCATTAATGGCCCTCCAATTTCCACCTGCACTGTGGACAAATACTAGCAAAGTCAGCAGGATATGACAATGTTGCAAGGCTTCCATCTAGTGTGTTCTAAGTTAAGATATTAGATCTTAGCCAAAAGACAAAATAGTGGCTTATAATATATTTCATTGTGAGAAAAGGCTATTTTAGTTCAATGGTCATATCTTTGAAAATTGTCAGTCAGATGAAGGTGAGTAAAAAGAAAGGGACGTTGCAAGTAAGGTATGATCAAAAAAGTTATGATAGCAGCTGCAATCATGTAGTAATATCTCTGCCTGTTTTTTTTAAAAAAAATTGGGACACATAAAAGAGGTCGAATTTTAATCAAACTTTTTTTACTATAACCTGCAGACACCCCTGATTTCAAGCATTCACACCGGTATCATCAGGGTTGGAAAAAGTATTTGTAATGCTTTGGAATAAGTGTTCCACTATGTATTTTGATATTTGTTTCAGGGCTTTTCTGATTGGGAATACTTTATTTAACACAGAGACATGCCAGTTTCTTTTCTTGCATGCCTTTCTTGTTTTCACATTTGAGGTAACAAAAGGAGGATTTAAAAAAAGACCCAATTATTGCTGATGAAGTCAATTTATGTTGTACAGTTTAATAAACTCATGAATGCTGATGGGGGTAGGGAAACCTAAAATTTCACAGCTCTAAACAGAGCATTCTATTGTTCTCAACAATGCGTACAAAAATGATGGATAGTTAGTACATAGGGTTATAAATATTATAGCCAAAAAGAATAGAAAATTAAGCAGGCCACTTTCTAGTATCTAGACAAATGCTCTCTGATAGATACTAACTATATAACATTTTGAGTTACATTGATTAATGATGGTCAATGAGACAGGTGGAGAAATCCCTAGTGAAAAAAACAGGTCAGTACCCATCACTTAGGTCTCCCTACTATTAGTAAGTATAAAATATATATTACATATTTCTAAGTGGTATGTTTTAATATCTAGCTGGTTATTGTATTGAGAATAAGAAAGGTCTGAGATTTTTGTTATTCTTTACTCTATTTCTAAGCCCTCGGTATTTGAGGATGGCTTGTTACCATATTTCTAAAGCCTCAGCCACCCAGGCCCATGTGAAGAAGGCATGCTTAAATCAGATCAGAGACTAGGATCTACCTATCAGGACCGAATTTCACCAGGGGAGGGGATACAGAAGTGGAGGAATGCTTTTCCTTGGTCCTTGGAGAATGCCCTTTTGGCCAGAAGCCTAACAGTGCTGCTTTCCTTTCTGGCAGTGGTGAGAAATCTGGTCACATGAGGAGCTTCCTTCATTTATTACTCTCTTCTCTTTCCAAGAATCCAGAGCCAATTCCACAAAGAGATACAGGGGCCAAAGCCCGATGAACTCTGGGACCATTTAAGTCACAACTGAGTCTGCAGATGAGCTGAGCACTGAGACTAGCTCTGCCAGGTCTCCCACCCTGGCTACAGCACATGTAATATCCAACTCATGTTTATTTAATGCATGTAAAAGATTTTATTATTTACATTTAAATATTTATGACATTTTTCATAAGGAGCGCTTCCCCTCCCTTGCAGAAGAAAACTTTATCTTGTGCCCTTTAGGAATGAAGCAATTTCATTTTACTAGGTAGATTTTATTCCATATAAATAATTGACACTGCAGGAAAAGGGCCCCTGATCTATCATTCCACCTTTATGCTGTTTCCTAAGTGAAAAGGTAATAAAACTAACAAGCTCACCCTTCTGTGCTGTCTACCCCAAAAGCAAAAGTCTAATACAATGGGCAGGAAATGAAAGGATTAGGCAATAACAAAGAAAATATTCTAAAAATCATCTCTGACATGCAAGGTGAGCTTATGTGAAGCAGAGTTATACTGTAGTTTTTCCGGATATTCAGTTATAGCATCTGATTCAATTTATGATCCTAGAGGTATAGGTCCACATGAAGTTTTTCTTAATCTACCATGCATATATATACTAAAATATATATGTAAATACCTATTAAGGCAAGTATATTTTTGCTTTCTTGATTCACCTACACCAGAAGAGGAAACCCAGTAGTGGTTTGCCAGCCCGGGTCGTTGGAACCGGCAGTGGCCCAGGCCTGCCATGCCTTCAAACCAGTTCCCCAGTCAGCATGGCATGTAATTTTTTTCATTTTTTTAATGTTCTGCGCATGTGTAGACCTATTTATGGGCAACTGTGCACAGGCACAAAACACCAGAATTTGTGCACGTACCGAACCAGCAGTAATGCCAGCAGAGACTCACATCTGATCCACCCATATTATAATATAGGGTTAGACTTTCCTTTAGAAAGTATGTGGAGATGGATACAAAAGAGAACTCTGTGCTTTGTTACCTGTATGATGTCCCTTAAACTCAATTGTTGTCTTCAAACACAGTGGAGACACTGTCCCATCATCAACAACAAGAAACAAAAATGATCAATAGCCAGTCAAGTTAGTTTATGTTTATAGAATGGGAACAAGCCCAATCTTGTCCTTCATCTCAGGTAGCAAAAGATTTTGGATCATCCTTTCTGCAATGAAATGTTGGATCTGTAGCCACTGGCTTTCATCTAGTTCACCTGATGCTTATTAATGTCAGATCAATATCTAAACTTTCTTATTCATTATCTGAATCCAGAGGACATTGCCAATTCAGGATACATTACTGAGGCACAGTGTAAAGATACAGGAGACTATACAGGAGGGAAATTACTCTAAGGATATTAAAAGAATACTATATAAAATCTAAATATATACAGTATTTATATGCTTCATACAATATAGCATATAAAACAAGATATAAAAGAAGACTAACCATGATCTCCTTTCCTGGCACAACTGTGGAAACAATCAGGACCTAACTGTGTTTTCCAAATTCTGGAAATTACAGTACACTAGGTGTTTTTCAGTGTGCTTGCGATATGGTCTCCCAGGTTAACTGCTGTGATCCTAACATTGGACCTGGGATTCCTCAAGTATTATGAATTGCTGAGATGAGAGAGAGAGAGAGAGAGAGATGCTATTAGGGGGAAAAGAATATGACTCATATAGAAGGACAGATGTGAAAATATTTACGTATTTAAGTATGTAATGTTCAGAACCATCATCACCCCAAAAAACAGTTTAAAAAATTCCTATCTGAGGAATTTGGCAAAATTCGAATCTTCACACAACCATGACTTCCATTAATTGGAATTTTTCTAATACATCATCAAGTCAAATATATACAAGTATAGCTGAATACTTGTCATATTGGACTAATTGAGATATACTTTATGTTCAAGGGATTTCCCTTCTACATTATTTAGCTTGGAAAAATCTAGATTGTTAAGTCCTGCAGTATCTGCCCGAATTGTGGGTATTCATCAGCCCAACTTGTGCAATAAAACAGACTACAATTGCAATTCTATAAATATTTGATTATGTATGGGATTACCTTACCAGCATGTAGATACCTTTGACTAAATTTTCAAAGTGTAAGCCATTTTTTTCAGTTGTATTTCTTGAAGTCAGTTTATCTTGATAATGCTACAAAAATGGCATGGGGATCAAACTTTAAAATAAGTTTCTTTACCTTGTTTGTTTTCAGAAGTAGGTCTTGATAGAAAGTGAATATAAAACACATTTCTGGGTGTAATTGAGGCAGTGATTGGAAATCAGGTACTAGCCTACTATTTGGGAAATCTCTGAAATAAATATGGCAACTGAGCAAGTTCATTGGCAAAATTGCATGTTCTTCACAACAGTTGGTGTTACTTAAAAGTGATGTAAGAACATTGGGCTATATTGTATCCCACAGAGTCTGTCTCAGATGACTGGATCTTGGTGCAGCGCAATGAAAAACAACATCAAGACATCTCATGATAAGTTGTACCAAGCTAGATGCCATGAGCAACAAAGAGTAGCAGCTTTTCTTCTATGTATCAAATGAGACTTTCGCTGAAAATGAGTGAGTCCAAAATTAGGATGGTGACATCAGCCAATGAGAAAATGCAATAATTTGCAAGGAAAATATAGACTTTTTGAAGAAATATTTTTACTTTGTCCCTGCACTGCTTTTGATCTGTATAATCAACTAACGAGATTTCCACCTCTCCAGGCAATGAAATAAGTTACTGTCTGTGAAGATTTGTGGCAGATACTCTCAATCACTATTAAGAAGTATTTTTACAGCACAGCGCATTTAAACAAATATTAAATTCATACAATTGTTAATCAGTATGCCATCTGGAAACATTTGAAAGTTTAGACTCTTAATTGCTTGAATCTCATAAATGCTCAAAACTGTGATATACTACAGGCTATAATGCACTTAGGATTTTTTAAAACTGTATAAATACATGTAATTAAACGGGGGCCTTGAACACCTTTTAGCAGCTGTGCAGGCTACAAGCATCGCTCCCCAATTCATCTTGAGGTGCTTGGCACCAGGGTCAGCGACATGTCACTACATTTGAATGTTGCCCTTTGACAATGCATCCATATTCTTTTTCCAAATTCTTTTCATGTGACTGACAGTTAAATCCATTTCTTCCCCAGGCCACTGTTTAAATTCCTTTTGTACTTGTAGAAGCAAGTTTGCTGGCTCAAGAATTTTTTCTTAACTTTGCCTTTAAGTCTTGTCAATGGGAAAATGAGGACAAGGCATTCAATTTTATCTTTCAAACATGCATCTTGGTATCCAATAGGGCTGTTTTTATTTACTTGTCAAATCAAAGAGCAATTATTTTTGTAGATTTTTCAAGAGGTGTCATATGGCATGCTGCTTCAGAGGGACTGAAAGTAGAAACAGTTACCATATTTTTTGAAGTATAAGACGCACTTTTTTTCTTCAAAAAAGAGGCTGAAAATCTGGGTGTGTCTTATACATCGAATACAGCATTTTTTGCCTCCTGAAGCCCTGCCCATTCACCAAAATGGCTGTGCATAGCCTTATGGAGGCTTTCAGAGAGCTCCTGGGGGCTGGGGAAGGCAGAAATGAGACACCCCCAGCCCCCAGCAGCACTCTATAAGCCTCCATAAGGCTATGCATACAATTTGTTTGACAAAAAACGGGCCCGTTTTTGCAAAAAATTGGCTATTTTTGCTCATTTGGGGGGGCAGGACCACTCTGCAAGTGCCCCCAAGGCTATTCATGTCTTTCTTTAAAAAAACAGGCCCATTTTTGCGAAAAACAGACCATTTTAGGGAGGTTTGCAGAGTGCAAACACTTTTTTTTCCTTTTGGAAAGCTCTTTAGTTAGAGTGATTGATGAGAAATACATTGATCAAGTGCTGTGCCAGCAGAAACAAGTCTTAGGTGCTGCAGGTTGTCAGCGATTTCCTTCTCCAGCACATGGATAAATACACCTGGAAACATCTACCTACCTACTTACCTACTCTCTCTCTCTCTCCCTCCCTATCTACTGTATTTCTCTCTCTATCTATTTCTATTTCTATCTATCTATCCCTCTACCTATCTACCTACTTACCTACCTATCTACACACACTCTCTCTCCCGACATACCTACTGTATTTCTCTATTTCTCTCTATTTTTTTCTCTCTCTATCCCTTTATCTACCAACCTAACTACTCTCTCTCTCTCCCTCCCTACCTACCTACTGTATTTCTCTCTCTCCCTCTATCTACCTACCTACTTTTAAAAAAAAAATTGCCTCTTCAAAACCTTAGTGGGTCTTCTACTCCGGTGCATTTTATACTCCGAAAAATACGGTAAACTGGATGGACCAATGTAGTGTCCAAAAATACTGGTGATAAAAAAAAATACCCACACCATTACAGAATTTTCAATATATTTTTCTCTGCTGTAATGTATATTGTAATTAGTTACTGATCTTTTGTTCTCCAATATTTTGAAAGCAGAGTGGTAAGTTTTCTTTAAAATGGACTGCCTACCTCCTATAGTATCTACTCAGCCCATTAAATCTGCAGTGTTAGCAGTTTCCTTTGTTTAAATCAGCTGGCTGTGGAATTCTGGGAGTTGAAGTCCACTCATTTTAAAGCTGCCGAGGTTGAGAATCACTGGATTAAATAAGGTTATCTGTTGGGACTCCAGAAGCATGCCTTTTTCTGCAGCTGTATCTGCCGCCTGGAAAGAATGTTTCAAAAGGCCTTGAAGATTCTGGATCTTCTCCCAGACCTTTAACCAGGATGAGAGAAGCCTCTTTAAATTCTTTCTTTCTTTCTCTTTCTTTCTTTCTTTCTTTCTTTCTCTTTCTTTCTTTCTTTCTTTCTTTTTCTTTCTTTTTTCACAATTCAGTCTTCTTTTTGTTGTCTTGCTATCCTTATTCTTAATTTTTAAAAAAGTTCAGATTGTATCCTTTTTTGAGGTTTTTACTTTCTGCTTAGAATTGTTGCATGTTGGATAGCATACAAATTTAATAATAAATTTAATTACTTAATTAACAAGTTTTTCAAGACAAATGCTATTAAATAACCTAAGCGTGCATGTTACACAAAAATGAGTGAGTTTCTGTCTCTTTTCCCATATGTCTTCAAAATATACCAACATGAGCACACCTTCTCATTTGAAAGAAAATGCAGCTCACAAACTCAGGGAAAGCTCCAACAGGCAATCTTTCCTGGAGGCAATGTCATCTTATTGCATCTCCACATCAGGAGAAATGAGTGACTCACTCACAACTGACCTCAGTCCCTGCATCCTTGGGCAATAGCTAGTTTGTGCTCCGGTGGGGACTGCAAGATGAGTGAGGAATTTACAGTAAAAAGCAGTAGAAGCAGAATTTACAGTAAAAAAAAAAGGAAAAACTACAAACAAACAAACAAACAAACAAAATTTGGGGTATTTCATTTCTTTTAAACTTTTAGAACAAAGCAGTGATTTAAAATAATAATGAAGAGTGGAATAAGGCATTTATTATTGGATGAGATTTTATGGATCACAGTCAATTTCATCAGAGGCATGGAATGTAGATCCAATCCTCTTAACTGGGGCTCCTTCTCTGTCCCAGCACCTGCCCTCTGGCATATCTCCCACTCACCTGGATTTCTTTGGCTCCCACCCTGACCTTCCTCTAAAGAGCTCTTAAAACCTGATTCTTCCCCTGGGCCTTGGGCTAGAGTGGCCCCAGGCCCCTTGTGCATTATACATGGGTCTTTAAGAGTTGGGAAGGGGGAGTCTGGACACCTGTTCTTTTGCCTGTATTTTTGAATTGTTTGAACCTCGTATGCCATCTGGAGTTGTGATGAGGTCGTATAAGTGGCCTTCTAAGTTAACTAAGTACATAAATAAATAAATCTGTATGCATCTGATGAGGTGAACAGCATGATAATAAGTAAAGCTTACTGTATATACATTATAAATGCTTTAGTCCTTACTACCACATTTATTATTAAACACAAAGGGTCTTCTTTGCAGCATTTGGGTCTGTCAATCTCTTTGGGTCTGCCCAATCTACCTCACAGTTGTTGCTTCTACAGTGGAAATGGAGTGGCATTATGTATCTTTCCTTGAGCTCTTTACTGAACAATGGAATATACGTAAATCCAATCAAGAAATCGTTTCTACAAGACTATCCTTCTGAAAACGTATGTTTCATTTTGTACATAGCAAATTGATTGGTTCATAGAAGTTAATCTTAAACTTTTTAATCCTTTACATAGAATAAACATGACTGATAATAAAGTTTATGTAGTTTAATCAAAGCAACATTTGAGTTTATTTTACACAAAGTCAAATATTGGGACTATATGGTAATATAGGGGAGTCTGCTAAGAAATCTTGTCATTCTCACTACTACCATGTATTTGTTTTATTTTGCTTTTTATTTCTAGGGCAAGGAGCTCTTATTTCCTCTTCAGGAAATAAGGAGATCAGCATTGCAATTGGCAAAGGAAGTTCAGTGAGACTGAACAGCAGCTGAGTGATTGTATATAAAGTTAATAAAAGAAAGAGGATTCCCCCCCCCCCAAAAAATGAAGGAATACTGCATTGAAAATTGGCAACTTTGAAGGGCTCTCCAAAGGTAAGATTTTGTTCATTCTTTTTTGTTTCCTTTATTAGTGTGCATTGCATAGGATTCCTTCAAATCAACTTCTTGATTCTTATGATGCGATCCAAATCTACATAGATAGATTCTCTTTTTCAGACACAAAAAAAATTAGGATGCAAGCTGAAGGCAGTACGTTATAGATAAAGATGAAACATGATCAGAAGAAATTCAAATACTTTCATTTATAAAATGCCATGACTATTACAACACAAAAGAATGCTAAACAGCCCTGCAAGATACAGCTATATTTAACTAGTACTATTGTTCTGATTCATGGCAATAGAATTTAGTTCCCTCCTGTCCACTCAACAGCTGCACTATCTAAATGTGTCACATAGGCAATAAAGGCTATGATATGAGAAATGGTATGGTATGGTGTATTTCTGCATAAGCTCAAGTGGAGGTCACCAGTTCTTTTTCTGGTTTTTCTGTGCAAACTGAAAACATGACCTAACCTTCCAGATTATCTTAACTGAGGTCTATCTGATCTATAAGTTCCATTCAGATGAAGAGGTGAAATAGGGAGAAAAAGTGGAGTACCTCACTCAAACACTCAATTTGCTAATTTAGATTTAGTATAGTATCTAAGATATCTTAGAATAAAACCACTGCTATAGTTCAGTTGGGATCAAAAATTGGCTAATAAACTACACCTAGAAATAATAAGGACTAGCTATGGCCAAACTATAACAGCAAAGTACAAGCCTGGATTCACACATTAGATTAAGACATAGTATTATGTCGTAGGCTTGATGCGAAATACAGGTTTTTGGTCAATGCTCAAACTGCGCTAATGTATTTTAATGTATTTAAGAGCCACGGTGGCGCAAGCTACTTCTGCTGACTACCGGCTGATTGCAATTTGGCAATTCAAATCTCACCAGGCTCAAGGTTGACTCCGCCTTCCAGTCTTCCGAGGTCAGTAAAATGAGGACCAGATTGTTAGGGGCAATATATTAATTTTGTAAACTGCTTAGACAGGACTGTAAAGCACTGTGAAGCAGTATATAAGCCTAAGTACTATTGCTATTAATGAATGTACCAACAGTTTTTTAACCAACAGTAAAGCAAAGAAACAAATAATGCAGAGCTGAAGTTAAGACTAAGGCAAAAATCAAGTTTTTTTAATTAATGCTTAAATTGAAATCTGGTTAGATTTATATGCAACTGAATATAAAGACATAAATAGGTATGTTGTATCCTAATATGTTTATTTAAGAGGCACCTCTCTTTGCATTTCTGAATCATTGCTTCAAATATTTAAAAGTAACCATTTCAGAATTCTTCTTTGTTGGAGTTTTAGTTACATTATTTAGTTCAGTGTTTCTTAACCTTGGCGATTTCAAGTCCTGTGGACTTCAACTCCCAGACTCCCCCAGCCAGCATAGCTGGCTGGGGGATTCTGGGAGTTGAAGTCCACAGGACTTAAAGTTGCCAAGGTTGAGAAACACTGATTTAGTTAGTTAGTTATTCAATTTCTACAACTCTACAGCTCAACCATGTGATTCTGAATTACTTATAATTTTAAAGTTATAAAACAATTAAAAACATTAAAACAACAAAAGCATCCTCAGAACAAATAAGTACATAGGGCAGCCATGATGATTAATCAACTAATAGTAAAGCCAAGGAACAGAGCTCTTAACGCATTCTGAGCCCCAGGCCTGGGTACATAGACATGTTTTTAAAGCCTTGTGAAAAGCCAACAGGATTGGGGCGATTCTAATCTCTGATGGGAGAAAGTCCGATAAGACAAGGTCTACAGCAGAAAAAGCCCATCTTCTAGTTCCCACCAGTTGGCACTCTTTGGTTGACTGGATCTGCCGCATGCCCAATCTGTTAGATTGAGTTGGATAGGTAGAAATTCTTGGAAAAAGACAGTTGCTCTGGTAAGCCCATCATGCTTTAAAGGTGACAACTAATACCCTGAATTGCACATGGAAACACTAGCAGCCAGTGTGGCTCACAAAGTGGTGTTACATGTGCCATGTAATTGGCACCACTTATTATCAGTTGAAGTTTCTGAATGTTCTTCAAGGGCAGCCCAATGCAGAATGTGTTGCAGTAATCTAAGTGAGAGTTATAAGGGCATGGATAACAATGGGCAGGGTGTCCCGGTCCAGGAATGGGTGCAACTCGTTCACTGCCTCAAGTTGTGCAAAGGCTCTCCTAGCCACAGCTGCCACCTGCTCTTCAAGCAGGAGCTCTGAGTCTAGGTGGACCCCCAGATTGCATATCAAGTCTGTCTGGGATAGTACCACCCCATCCAAAACTAGAGATGGAAGAGCTTTGTCTCTGGAGGATCCAAAAAATAGCCACTTCATCTTGATAGGGTTGAGTTGGAGCCTGTTTCACCCCTTTCAGATCTGAACAGGTTCGAGTCACTGGAAAAGGATGTCCACAGCATTATTCAAGGGCCCTGGACTAGATATGTACTACATTGTTGGCTGCTATTAGTCTAATACAGTTGACCCAGAAATGGGTATATTATAAAAATTATATATAAGAGAAGCTGAGTTAAATTGTAGGAACTTTCATTTTAGTGACTGAGGACTCCTATAATTGGTTTTGTAAATAAGGCAGGTCCAGATTTTTTTTCCAGAGGAAAGAGAGTTTATAGGATAGTATTCATTTAAAAGTCAAATTAAATTGGTTGTGTTATGTCACAAAGGAGAAGGTGGTAAGGAAAGATATGGAATGACAGAATGCTAAGAGAGACATGTCAAGATGCTACAACATTAAGGAAGAAAGGGTTTGCAAATGGTTGGAGCTGGAAAGTTGTGAAAGAGAATGAGAAGGTTAAGAAAAAAATTGACAAGTGGAATAGAGAGATAGAAATGCCATATACTTCAAGTTAAATTGTATGATTGAAAGGGATTGGGAATTTTGCATTGCACTTCAATGAAACATTGAATTGAATTCCAGGGACCCAGTATGAAGAAAGGTACTAAATGCATTCTATTGAATAGTCACTCAGACACATTTTATTACCAAGGATAGTTTTTCGTTAGCTAGACTATCTGTTTAAGTATTTCTCAACCTTGACAACTTTAAGGTGTTTGGACTTCAACTCTCAGAATTCCTTAACCAAGCATATGAAGCTTCAACAGCATGCCTGTTGAATTTCATGCATCTTAAAGTTCCACAATTGAGAAACACTATTGTAACTGATCTCTTTCTTAAAGAATGGCCATTTGCACTAAGACTATGGCCCTATTTCTTTGATATTATCAATGAAGAACTTTATAGCAATAGTAATAGCACTTAGATTTATATACCACCCCATAGTGCTTTGCAGACCTCTCTGAGTGGTTTACAGAGTCAGCATATTGCCCCCAACAATCTGGGTTCTCATTTTTCTGACCTCTGACGGATGGAAGTCTGAGTCAACCTTGAGCCACTCAGAATTGAATTCCTGGCAGTGGGCAGAGTCAGCCTGCAATACTTCATTCTAACCACTGTGCTACCATGGCTGAAGCCATGCTTAGCATTGAAAACAATGTAATTATACTTAACATATTTTTAAATGAATAGAGCATAAGAACAAAAAATATTTGTGTATGCAATGTGATCAGTATGGAAACCATAAACCAGATTAAATATCTCTCTCTCTCTTACACACACACACACACACACACACAAACACACACACACACACACACACCATTGTTGTTTGCTACTGAGGAACGTTACTTTTGGCGAGGATGCATTTAACCTATAATGCAGCTTGTCCCAGCAGATGGTCAAATGATTTAGCTTCTGTGGGTTATGGGGATGAAATTTTGATCAGCCTCAGGACTGCACCAGCAAATCAAGTTATTAGATATCCTGAAGCATTTTTAGAATATTGAGTTACTGCTCATTGCTGAATACATATATGTACTCACTCATGCAGACTCTGGGATATGTACATTTTCCACTAAGGCATTTCAAATGATATATTCGTCATGAGATTTTGATAGCCTTATGATGCTGAGAAAGATAGTCTGTGGTTTTTCTAAGCTATAGAGTATGGTATGCATCCCACTATTTGCTAATTGTCAACTAACATGTGATTATTGCAGGATAGCTAAATTTTAAAACACTCTTGTCAATGATTTCTTTATGTATTAACCCACGTGGCTTAGGATAATTTCCTTTCCCATCTCATCACACTCTAATCATTGTAACAACTGACATATTTTGTGGTAAACAACACCAAGCTTTTCATCCCTTTTCCCATAATGCATGGGAAAGGATGTGATTCTCACATTATCCTCTCTCCCCGCTTAATCTAATTTTGCTAAATGCCTTCATGCTAAAGGCATTGTGCAATACCCAAATACACAAACCTTTGCTCTCATTGAGAATTATTGTCTCACCATCATAGATGTGACAACCATAATTTGGAGATTTGCTCTGATTTCCATGTACTAGGCAGTCATATAAATAAAACTAAAATGCTTAAAATTTCATTTTTCCAGGCCACTAGAGGAAGTACTTATAGTGCATTGGCAGTAATTTACAAGAACTTACACTTTTGTCCTTAACTAATGGTTAGCCTCAAAATCCAGTGCAGCATTAAGGTAGTTAAAGAACACATTGAGCTGAACACATTCAAAAGAGCCAATATGTCTCCAGCAAGCCAGCCATCTGACATAGCCTTGCGTTCGGCCATTCAGTAACAGGGAAGAAATGTTTGTGTGTGTGTCTGGGCTTGTGGGTGTGCCTACTGAAAAACAGGCAAGATCGCTAATGGCAGCCTTGTTCATCAAGTGTAACCAAGGCTGCTGAATTGCTAAGCTGTATAGACCCAGGAGTGCATGATGTTTGGATAACTTCCATAAAGCAGGACTATACATGTCCCTTCAAACCAGCAGAATGGGTGTTGGTTCTTATCTGATACGCTCATTCTCTGTTGAAGTGGAGACAGCAACCAGACTGGGTTTACTCCATCTAGTAACCAATTGGACTGAGTCTACACTTATAAAGTCATCAGGCCCTTGTGGCTCCTCCCCAGTTCAGACGAAGGAAAACTGTACACTCAAGTGAGAATTGTGAGCAAAAACGTACATGTGTCAAGTCCATATCCTCTGTTATTCTCTCTCTCTTCTCTGCACAAAAAAGTTCTGAATTGCATGACACTCCCCAGGGTGCGGCTGGCTGCTGTCTTCATTTCAACAGAGAATGAGCGTATCAGGTAAAAACTAACGCCCATTCTTCTGTGATCGTGGAGACAGCAGCCATTCTTCTGTGATCGTGGAGACAGCAGCCAGGCTGGGACGTACCAAAGATGGGGCTGTCTATTAGGGTGGGGATACTAAAGAAAGTCCGTTAAGGCACAAGCACTTGTTGCAGAACCCTGCGCCCAAAAACTGTGTCAGCCAACGCATACGTGTAGAATGAGCTGTAATGTTTAGAGGAACCTACAAGGACTGAAGTTCATAAGACAGTTTAATACAGACTCAGATCCACTGCCCAAGACTCGATGACGAAGCCTTGTTACCCAAGGAGGCCCAGTGAAAGGATACGAAGAGAGCTTCCGAGTGGTGGAACGAAGCGGTGCAGTCGATGTAGATCTTGAGGGCATGACATACGTCAAGAGCTGTGCCACTCACACTCCCTCTCATGACGAGGAGATGGGCAGAAATCAGGCAAGGTTAACTCCTGACCTCTGTGGAAGCAACTATTCACCTTCGGTATGAATGTTGGGTCCAGTCTTAAAATGACTCGGTCTGGATGGAACACGCATAAGTCATGCCTGACTGAAAGGGCAGCCAAATCAGAAATACTTCTAGCAGATGTTATAGACACCAAAAACAACGTCTTAAAGGACAACAGTTTCAAAGAAGTGGATCTCATAGGTTCAAAGGGCGAGGAAGTCAGAGCCTTTAGGACATGAGGCAAGTCCCAAGTTGGATACCTATGGATGGCAGGAGGACGCAGGTTGGATGCTCCATGGAGAAATCTCTGGATCAAGGGATGAGAAGGTAGATGGTCTGAGGCAAGACCATCTAGGACAGAAGCCAAAGCAACTACCTGTCGGCGTAACGTATTAGGGGTAAGGCCCTGATCAAGCCCCCTTTGTAAGGAGTCCATTATCTGTGGAATGGATGCTTTAAGTGGGTCAATAGTCTTGTTGGTACACCACAGTGTGAATGCCCGCCAAGTGGCATCGTAAATGTGGTTAGTAGAGCTTCTGTGTGATGCCTGAATGGTAGCAATGACGTTGGGCGAGATGTTATCGGCTGTAAAAGCTTGCCGCTCAATCTCCATGCAGTTAATTGTAGCAACTGGGGATCAGGATGACAAACTGACCCTTGGTGTAGAGACAGGAGAGACCATGGAATGTGCCATGGAGTGGAGATTGACAGAGTCACTAGGTTGGCATACCAAGGCTGGCGTGACCAATTCAGCGCTAGCAGCAATAGTTTTGCCTCCTGCTCCAACATTTTCCGAATTACTCTCTGAATGAGGGGAAGGGGCAGAAATGTGTACAGGAGACCTTTGGGTCAATGGCACCTGAGGACATCTACACCTTCTGCCATGGGATCCATGAACTGCAAGTAATAACTGGGTACCTGGTTGTTGTCTGCCGTTGCAAACAGGTCTAGGACTGGGAAACGGAATCGTAGTGTCAGTCAATAGAAGAGGTTCGGATGGACGCTCCACTCCACTGATCTATCCTGGTCCGGCTCAGCCAATCTGCCTTGGAGGAGTTGGAGGCCCCTGAGATGTGCTCTGCCCTGATCGATGACAGGTGAGATACTGCCCACCAGCACAACAGGTTGGACTCCTACATCAGAGGCCAGGAACATGTTCCGCCCTGCCTGTTTATGTGTGCCTGATTGGCTAGGACGCGACTTGGCGATTATATGGAGCTGCTTGACAGTTCCATATAATAGTTGTCAAGCAGGGAAAGGTGCTGAATCGCTCTGTATATAGTTACCGTTCAAATAAAGAAGCTGTTCTTACCACAGCCTGCCTCCTGCCTCGTCCTTCACCTGAACTCACAAAACTGGCGACGAAGGTGGGATCTTGGCACTTCAGCTGAACAGCCACCTAGGGCAAGCGAGAGACTGTTAGCTGAGAAGACGCGGAGACCCTCGAAATTTTTTTTTCTTTTCTCGCCGCCTCTCGTGCCTCATGAAATAGGAGATGGCAGCTCTGCCTCCTTTCGCTCCATTTGGAACCTCCGGCGAATCTTGGGCCAGGTTCCTGGAGCAGTTCGAATGCTACCTCATTGCCTCAAAGAACCACAACCTGCCACCTGAAGAAAAGTGCAGCTTTTTCCTCAGTTGTTGTGGCCCTGCAATGTTTGCCTCAGCCAGATCCCTAGCCTCTCCATTGCCAGTCTACCAACTAAACTGGGAGACTTTAATGACTAAACTCTGCAATCATTATGCTCCTATTCCCTCACGGATCACCTGCCGTTACGCATTCCAACAATGCATACAAAAGGCGCTTGCATGTGATGCCTCCCCTTTTGGTCTGGGGGCTGTCCTGAGCCATATCCTCCCAAATGGTTCGGAGGCCCCTGTGGCTTTCTATTCCCGGACACTCTCCTCGGCTGAGATAAACTACAGCCAGATTGACAAGGACGCTCTGGCTGCGGTGTCCAGGGTTAAGAAATTCCACGACTACCTCTATGGTCGGCATTTCACTCTTGTCATGGACCACAAGCTGCTCCTTGGGCTTCTGGCCGGAGACAAGCTGACCCCCCCCCCATCCTTTCACAAAGGATGACCTGTTGGATGGAATTCCTGGCAGTGTATTCATATACGCTGCTGTACTGTCCTGGCAAGCAGCTGGGGCATGCTGATGCGCTCAGCCGCTGCCCCCTGCCAGACATGGACCAGTCTCTGGTGCCCTCCCTCTCTGTATTGTACATCACTTCCCTAGACCTCCCTCTTACCGCCATGGATGTGGCAGCCCACACTTTGGCTGACCCTGTCCTGTCCCGGGTGTACTCATGGGTCCTCAGGGGTTGGCCTCTAGGGAAGGTCCCGGACATCTTCAGGCCTTTTAAAACCCGCCAGATGGAGTTGGCCATCCATGGCTGGTGTCTCATCTGGGGTGACAGGGTGATTATCCCTCCCTCCCTTCGCCGCCAGGTGCTCTCAGAGCTCCATAGGGACCACCCGGACATAGCGCGCATGAAAGTCCTGGTGCACAGTTATGTCTGGTGGCTCCAATTGGATGCTGAGATAGCACCCTGGGTGACTCGTTGCTCCCCCTGCCAGCTGTCCCATCCCGCCCCTCCTGGCCCCGTCAAGGGAGTGGGAGGCTCCTAGAGGCCCCTGGTCTAGGCTCCACGTTGATTTTGCCGGAGCCTTTCATGGCCAGGAATCCTGCAACCCTGTACAACAGGGAGGGAAGCCTGCTCAAAGGTGTGTTACCTATTGAGAGGGACATTAAAGAAATTGCCTCTGTTGTCAGGTTCTATAGAAGAGGAGGACTCAGAAGAAGACAATTCCCCATCTGAATCTGCCAATGAAAGGCAAGGGCCCATGGGAGACAGGTGGATCTGGGGAGACAACCTGGAGACCCTCAGGAGGAGGAGGAGAGCTGGGCAGTTAGAACTTGTTGTTTTTAGGCCCTCTGAAATTCTTTCTCAAGAGCCTTCTGCCTTCGCTCTTCTGCCCTGGTAGTGGCTTTAGAGACCTTAGGATTTACCCCTGAGGATGGAGCCTCTTTGGCTTGCCTCTTCCTACTGCTCTTTGCCCCTGATGGCCCTGCCTCCTCTTTATCTGCAGTCACAGCTTGGACAACCATTTCCCCCAACATAAAGCAAGCCACAATAGAGATAGCCAATGGTCTCACCTGTTTGATGGCCAGGCGCTCCTGATCCGGTCCACCTGGAATGATCCTGGGTTGCTGGGCACTTGTAATGGCTGCTGCAGAATTCACGCCTTTTTTAAAGTGTCCAAAATGGCCGAATTTTTTTCTTCCGAGGCTTTTCCAAGCCTCAAAATGGCCACTGCTATCTTCGCGGGCTTTTCCGAAAGAGCCGAGGTGGCGCAGTGGTTAAATGCAGCACTGCAGGCTACTGCTAGATCAGCAGTTCAGCGGTTCACATCTCACCCACCGGCTCAGGGTTGACTCAGCCTTCCATCCTTCCGAGGTGGGTAAAATGAGGACCCAGATTGTTGGGGGCAATATGCTGACTCTCTGTAAACCGCTTAGAGAGGGCTGAAAGCCCTATGAAGCGGTATATAAGTCTACTGCTATTTTCCGACCCACAAAATGGCCACCGACACTCAAAGTGGTCAGGTGATCCACAGACTAGCCACCGACATCGCCTGGAACCGCTGTGTGTGAAAGGGCTGGTTGCGTGTCTCTTCAAGTGCCCAGAGTCAAGGAGCGCTTTGGAGAAACAGCTACGGAGCTGTAGCTCATGAGCTGGCCAATCCAACTGCAACGCAGGCTTCCTGAGCAAACTTGTGGCCGCAGGCAGTCAGACGGCTGAAGAGAGCTTGGAAGCAGTTTTGAATTTCCCTCCCATTTGGTCAGAAGAAAAAAATGTTTTAAAAAGCCAATTTAAAGGGAATTTTTTTTAAAAAAAATCACCAATTAATGCTTTAAAGCTAAAATTTGGAGGAGAGATCAATTCTCATTGCTAGTCCTGGTTGGGCTGAGTCTGAATTGGGGAGGAGCCACAAGGGCCCAATGACATCATAAGTGTAGACTCAATCAAATTGGTTACTGGACAGAGTAAACCCAGTCTGGCTGCTGTCTCCACGATCACAGGAGAGTGGCTTTGTATGGCTACAGCAGATGTCCCATGCTCAAGAAAGAGCCTAGAAAATGGTCAAGTGCCAAGTGTGGGAGCTGATCATCCCAGCAGGAACTAATCTCAGTGAAATTAATTGGCAAAACAATTCATTTGTCATGATCCTGAATGCCAGATCTGTCAATTACAAACTGGTGGCATAGAGGATGGAAACATCCTAGTTCTTATTCCAATCACAAATGGAGGGAGAACCTTTGAGAAGACATTTCTCAGATAACCTTGGAAAACCTACAGTTTTTAAACTATAGCACATTTAGCAAACCCAAAGAGGAGAAGTGTATAGGCCATACAATAATTAAAATAAATTAATCCTTCTTTTTTTCAAAGAACTACCATAATTCTGCTGATGGTAAAAACTGCTATGAGAAATAATGATGGGCTGAGCATTTTCCCTTCCCCAGCCCACTCACCCATTTACCCCCAGGTGGCTTAGTATGCGCTCAGAAAGCCAATTCTTCAGGCAGATGGGGAATGACTTCTTTCTTAATGGAGAGCCTTTAACTGGAGCCACTATGATACTTGCATAAAGCCAAATACAATACATTGCACATGTGCATTGTTGCATTGCCTCTTAAAATTTGCAAGAATTTGTTGTATTATATAAAGTGAAATGTGAAAGAAAACTAAGATCCTATTTCATTTTCTGTCCTATTATGCCAGTCAGCTGGTTGATTGATTGCCTTTTGCTCTTTTGAATGGAGACAAAAGGAAGTCATTTTTAAAATTATGATTACATCTTTGCCTTGTGATTTGCCAAACTGATAACATGACTGGGTGAAGGCATTCATATCTGAGATGAATGAATATAAAATAGGATTAAATGAAAAAGTATGCAGTTCAAGACAAATTTACTTGAGAATAATTTCTAGTGAGTGTGATGAGGTTTTTTCTGGCTACATACAGGATTGGACCACATGACTCAATGTAATAAATTCTTGCATCAATATATATATTTGCATATGAAAGAAATACCACCTACAGTACAGTACGTCTTTTATCATCCAAAATACAATATGAGGAAGAGAAAACTGAAAGTCCCAAAGCATAATAATTTACATCAAATAAAATAAAGTCATAGGGTATCCACGCAGTGTGTGCTCTGCTGACATTCCCCTTCATACCTTCACAATATGTCAAGGGAAAACAGTAGGACTGTGCAATGTTTCTGATGTGAAAGCAGAAAAGTGCTTTGGAGCACTCAGAGATGCTCAGGTTATTCTAGTCCATATCTCAGCTCCCTAAAGCATCTGCTTCTTTTCCCTGGATTGTTTAATTGCCCTTCGGAGCTGCTGCGCAATCCAAGGGAAGGAGGGTTGCTTCAAAGAGTTGCTGACAGGTACAACATCTGTGCTTCTCTGAACTATGTTTGGAGCTAACAATTCAAAGAGCTCCACAGCTCCAGAAAGCTGGATTGTTTAGGTTAGTTCCATCCCCTGTTGCATCTTCGGGAAATGAAATGAAATGGAAAGAGGAAGGTTCTTGGTGCATTTGATTGAACACACTTATAATTCATTTCCACATTTGGGGTAATGAACTATGCAGGGTTTCAAATTATGTGGAAGATTCTTTGTGCATTCTACTCAAGATGAACCCTCTTCAAACTTTTGCCTGAAGACATGAAGATTGTAGTGGAATGATCAAAGTCAAGAATAACATAGATGGCCTCCTTTTCCACCCAGAAGAAAAATGGAAGCATCACTTTTCATCTGGGGAATATGGTTCCATTCTTCCACATCCAGATGGAATGGACTTCAGTTCCCATAATCCTTAATTAACCAAAGGGCATTGGTATGGCCACTAAAAGCAGCACAAAACCAGGTATCATATAAATACAACAAATAGAACAGCCCAGTGTACACATTCTGCTAGAGAGAGGTTTCCTAAGGATGGACTCCAGCATGAGTCCAAAAGCTTAGAAGACTAAACCTCTGGTCCTGATAATCGACTCAGAATGGATCTTGCAACATTATCCTTGGACATGTATATTTGCCTTCATTCATGAAAGGCCATTGTGGCTAAAATTATGGAACGTGATGTTCTACGTCTTCTGAGGGCTTTGTATAATGTCCCATAAATTAGGATGATATTATACTTTTGACATCATATCCGCTCATGTTTAGCATCATGTTCATGTTTTGTGTTATGTAATAAATACACATAATTGCAAGGAGTTGTGGGAAAGATGACAAGATAGTGTCCCAGTTTTATCAATTTAGTAAATAACAATAGTTCAGGTTAGTAGCCAAATCTTTTATAAATATATAGGAAGTTGTGAAAAAACAAGGCTTAAATGTGATATGTTTCAAGTTTTTCTTTTCATTTAAATCAAATTAGGTTTGTATACCAAATAGGCAACTGTTAAACCCCAGATACCAGATTGATCATTGATCTTTAACTGAGACCATTGGAAAAAAAGAGGTTTCATTTTTCAGATAAATAGCCCTCATACTTTTCAATGAAAGACTGCCTTAGCAAAATTGGAGTGAGTAAAAAGGGTTCTTTATTACTTGCTGTTTAGTGTGCAGTACTGAGGAAGACAGCAAACATTGTAGAGGTGCCATTTTATACAAAAAGCTGCCAAATTGTAAAACAAAGAGTAGATTTTTCTTGTTGCTTTAGTCATAATTAAATGATTTTTGCTTTGAAGGTGATTTTTACCTATTTGTTTTGATTTGAGGATAGTGGCAAAAAAAACCTGCTCACCTTTGGCAAAATTTTAATTTTACTCATATTCTCTATGGTCATTTGGAATAAAAAATTTATTGTTGTAGAAATTAAATGTTCTCCTTTTCAGTACATTGTCATTTGCTGTAGGCTAAAAGTTCCATGATAGGAAAGTTTTAGATCATTGTTTCTCAAATTTGGTCACTTCTGGGAGTTGAAGTCCACATATCTGAAAGCTGTGAAGTTTGGGACACATTGCTCTAAATTAATTGTTCTTCATCATGTTTCCCATAATTAGAAAGTAGGCCTGTCAGTTATTTTATTCTGTGCAAGCACTCTCTTTCACTACCATTAAGTTTTTTGTTCCTTTATTTTCATTATCTACATGTATAAACAATACCATTAACAAATTTAAACAAGCTTCAAAACATAATGTATATACTCTACTGAAAATTGCCACTGTGTAAACTTTTCATAAAATTTCTCTTTTAAGAGGATATTGGGAAATTGTAAATTTACAGCAAAATAGTGTTCAGATCTGATGTTTGAACTTCCTCTGTGATGTGATCCATAAAATCAAACTGAACATTTTATGCACCACATTAACTGTGTTTTATTTTATTTAATCTATACTTTCCAATGAACTTTTAAACTATTAGCTATGTAAACATTTTGACCCGAGAGAGAATCTGGATGATTGTAAAGCATTAGCAATAATAATATTGCAAAAAAGTGGATAATTACTATTTTGAAAATGGAAGATGCTCTTTATCAATGATCCTTTCTGAAACATTTCTAGATAATATGGAAACAGTCCTGCTTTCTGTTTTTTTTTAAACCCATCTGTGTCCTAAATCTGTTCCGAGAGCATAAAAGTGAAGAGGAAGTTGTCCAATAATTCTCAGAAGTATTATACTGCAGTGCAGTAGTTTGATAGCAATTGCTAAAGTAGATGTTACTCTCAGAAGACATATTATTTGGCAAATATTTCAGTGATATACTCAGAGACAGCTTTCAACATGGCTTGGTGTATTTCCATTTTAATACACTAGTTGTTTAGTCAGATATTGGTTGGAGAGTTGCTCAGTAAATATTCCTAAAAAGTATTAATGTATAAAAGTAGGACAGCAATATAAGTCTGGTATAATCATTCTTTTCAAGTCAAATCTATCTAGAAAAATGTTGTAAGAGGAAAAGGAAATAAGAACCACAAATCTCTACTGAAATATGGTGAAAAACTTTCCTCTTTAGAATGCATAGGATGGTTGATTTTAGTTGTCCAATATTGTTGAATTGCATGGCAGTTTTGTTGTTAGTGATTTTTACTTCTTCTTGCATGTATAATTTAGAGAAAATGTGGATGAGAAATTAATAATTTTTAATACCAAGCTCATATGGTGGTGTCCTTATCAATTTGAAATAGAAACACCATAAATTAAAAATTGGTTTCAATCTACTTGGAGTTGCAAGTAAATCTTCTAGCAATAATATTTTACAAATAGCAACCTTAACCTTTTATTTTCTTTACAAAAAAGAAAACACAATTAAAATTGCACATGCTTTCACCTGAATTTGTAAATTGAATTTAATATGATGTCTAAGACAATATTTTAAATTTTCTACTGGATTACATAATTTTCATGTAACATTAAACTGATGGTGCAGCCAAGCTCAGCCCCTTTCCCATTTTTCTTTCAAAGAAACACAACTTCTCACATTCCTAAGAAGTAAATATACAATAGAGGAAATCAAAATGTGCAAAACAATTCAGTGATATATATGGCAAAACTTGATAAAAGGAAGATTTGCCAATGGAGCTGGCAGCTGGGACATCCCCATTAAAAAGCTTCTGGGGCTGCATGATGATCTCTAAAATATATAGTTCAGGTTTATCTATTAGTATTTTTTACTCTCAGCAAGAGTTCTGATCCATGCAAATAATACTCACCTAGGCACCACAAACTGTTCTACCTGAAGCCCATCATTATCATTATGATACAAGACAGCATAATGTAGAGGCTGAGGTGCTGGACTAAAAATGGGGAGACCTAGGTTGTAGTCTACCCTCACCCAGAGAAGTTTGCTTTGGGGCCAGTCATTATCCCCCCCTTCCCACTCAACCCAACTTACCATTGTGTCTACAGTTAAACAGGAGATGGACTTTTTATCCCAGAAGCATGCTTTCTTGGCTGCAAATACTAATTGTTCCCATAGAGGTATCTAGCTTGCAATATGTCACAAATCATCCTGATGAACTCGCTGTCTGTAATTATCAGATATTTGGGGTTCTAGGGGTGTTTCATTCTCCAAATACTTCATTCTTCTATTATAATCCATAGAAATAGTCCATATTCGGTTAGATTTGATTAAAATGGGGAAATACTTCATGGTTGACAATAGTTAATTTCAGTGGTGGATTTCAAAAAATTTTGGAACCCCTTCTGTAGGTGTGGCCTGCTTTCCGGGTCCATTGGTGGAACCTCTTCTAACCGGTTCGGTAGATTTGACGAACTGGTTCCACCGAACTGCTGCGAACCGGTAGGAACCCACCTCTGGTTGCTTTCTTTGCAATGTAGTTAACACCCATAAAGTTGTTGCTGCTTTCCTTCCTCTACATATTCTGGCTTCTCAAATTATAGTCAGTCTTGCCCCAGTAGAAGCTAATTAATTTTTTATAACCTCCACATTAAATTGAAAGAAGCCCTTTTCTTCAGTTCTCATTTGGCACTGGCATTCTTTGCCACCTTAAAGCTCTCTCCCTAACTTTTTTAAACCAAGCTAAGGTGGAAAACATTCCTTCTTTCCATTTCACAAGATGGTGCACATAGTCAAATTATTGTTGCATCTGAATATATTTCTTGGTAGGTTGTCCTGCTGAGCAGGACATTTTCTACATTGAGATTTCCAAGTACAAGGAGGCTTAGAGAAAGGAAAGATCACAAATAAGAGAGATCCCATGTTTCACTGCCCTGAAATTATTTCCCTCTAGCTTGTTTTGCAGAGGTGATAGAAAATCCTTCATATAAACAGATATAGTGACAATAGCAAAGAGAAGGTTGGGTTTAATTAAAAAAAATGTTTTTAATGCATATTTGCTTTGGGAAGTTGCTTCCCAGCTTATGAAAGCCTCGAGATAAAAATATAAAGAAGTCTCTTTTTCACAAAGAGATAAGCAAATGTGCTAGGGTCTATAACACAGACAGCAGGAGGTGATCTTCAGCAGAAAGCTCCCACATGAAGTAGATCTCTGCCATCATCAGGTTATGCCTAGACAGCAAAATTGTTCCTTTTCTTTCCAACTCTATGTTATCCTGTAAAAGAAGGTGGGGGAGCAAGGGGATGAAACCATCTGCAACCAAGCAAAACGAAAAGCCATAGTTTGGCCTATCTGTCTGAACTTCTTCATCAATTGCCTCTCTGGGGAGAGGTATGTTGCGGGTGGGGCCTGGGGGACGGAGAAATGTCAGGCTACGAGGGGAAAGAGAACAAGAAAAATATTTCCTTTGGCAATTCTGATTTTCTTTTTAGAGAAGGGGGGAAAGCAGGCAGGGGGGCATGGAGGAGAGAGATTACTTTCTTCCTTCTTTATCCCAACTGACAAGCACAAGCACTTTGGGCCTTAACTGGATGTGAACATTGTCAAAAGGATTTGGGCTCACGAGAGGCATCTGCAGGTCTGTTTCAATAGCACCGAGCACCAGAGCAGGGTGGCTGGTGGGCAGACACCAGTGCAGATGGGAACTTCACATCCTGTACGCATCATGGCCAACAATAAAAAGAGTCACAATGAATCAGTTCTCCCCCAGAGAGGGTCTGGGGAACCTTCACATCCTATTTCAATCCAGCTGACATCCCAAGAGCTCAGTGGGAGCTTTTGTGTTTCAGCATTTACACCATGCTCATGCTAGGAAGGAAGGAAGGAAGGAAGGAAGGAAGGAAGGAAGGAAGGAAGGAAGGAAGGAAGGAAGGAAGGAAGGAAGGAAGGAAGGAGCGTGGGGGGGGGGGTGGCCAGCCTGATATGAAGCTATTCGGGTAGCCAAACCAATGGTAGAATGGAGAACAGGTTACACCACTAGTGAAATACTTTGGACTGGGGAGACAACGGAGGAGAAAACAAAAACAACATGGTGGTGTGGGGTTGGATAATTAAAGCAAACTGCTTAACTTTCTCCAAAGGTGAGTCAAGGGAAAACTGCTGTCAGGTAAACTGACAAGCTGGAATGAGTTGGCTTGATGGTGCATTGCCCCAGTAAAGGTTTGACGGTAGCGGCACAAGCTTTCTGAAGGGAAGTATTATGAGTAGGTAAATTATGTTTTGTATTCATGACTGAAAGCATTTTATTTTAAAGCCGGTGCTGTCAAGGTGGAGATGCTAAGCCTTTATGTACCAGTGCCTCCAGCCTTGCAGTGTGAGTGAGGAAACATGACAGCTTGTAATAAGTAATTTTATACAGTTGCATTTATCACTCAAGTGGGCTTGGCAATATTAAACACAGACCTTAAAATGCTGCCGAAGAGAAGGACAGGAGCTGGAGGCCATATAGTATATGTATGCATCTGTGTGTATGTATGGAGTGTGCATATGCACCTACTATACGTGGACATCTATGTGTTGAACTTTTCTTTCTCTGCTTTATTCAAGTTTGTTTTTGTTAATGTAGCACATTTTAAGATATGCACCGAAATGACTCCAAATTGTTAATACTTCACTAAAAGGTTAGGAATGGAGTGACCCCATTTTGCCGAAAGGATGTTGTTTTAGGCTTTAATGAATTAGACATTGCTACTATTTCCTAGGAAAAATCAATTGCCTCAATTAACAAATTTACTCCATTCAGAGAGCCAAAGGCCCAGAGCTTTGCATGTGTAGATCTCAGTGGTTTTTAATCCTCTTGCTATTTTTTTCATTAGTATTTTAGGGTTAGGAAAATGACAAGGCAGTCATTTTCTTGAAAGGAAATTCATTGGAATAATGGCATTATAGGCTGTAAAATATGGATTGTTGTTATAGGCTCAGTCATATATTATCACTTTAAAGTGCAGTCTTCAAGTGATCATAGTTCATCAGATCATCAAGGCATTAATTTGAGGATTTGGTACTATTGTGTCCTACTGAAATTATAGAGTCCTACTTTTCACATGTGCAGGACAGATTATTTTTTCACCAGCTGTCCATGTTCCATTTGGTTTTCAGGGGAATTTTAGGAGACAGCAGAAGAGAAGGTTAGAACAACTTTGGAGGAAAACAAAGAGCAAATCCAAGAAGGCATAATAAAAGCCTTTATTGGAGATTGCAATGTAGCAATAAGAAGTGCCAAAGTACATTTGCTGTTTTTATTATTCCCATGAATTGCAACCTGGTGGCCCACAATAAGATGACTTGCTCTCTGCAAGGCCCCTGTGAGCATTTTTCATTTCATCCCTCAGTTAAATTGCTGGGATCCACTAAGTTTTGGACTTTAGCTGTGTAAGTCCTGTGAGGTTGACTGAAGCAATGTCTGATGTAAAGAGTTTGATCTGGGAAGAGTTTGGTCTTGTTGATCCTGACAAATTGCCAGTAGGTAGGATCCACAAAACTCTGAGTGTACTTTAAATCCATGGTCCTCCTGAGTTGCAAAAGAGATGTCATATAATTGGTCCCAAGAAGTGAGAGAGTGGGTGGTCCCATTTGCATTTAAATAAGCAGTAGTCTTGAAGTCTGTAGAGACCTGATGCTGAGAACAGACTCAAGCTTGATCTTCATAGGGCCAAGTGGCTATGGATTTAGGGACATCTGAATTTGGCTTTCCAATGCCACTTTTAAATACTAGAGCATCCCTTCCTATGAACAAACTACTTCACCCCAGTCTTAACAGTTCTCTTTATTGGTTTTCATTAAGTGTCAGTTGATTCATCTTCATTAGTATCGTTGCTGACTTCTTAATATGAGAGTGTTTACAAAGACCTGTAGCCCAGCCTACAATAAAGAATTGGGCAAAATGTTTATATTTGCTAAAAATGAATTATAACTTGATATGGAATACAAATTTGACTAACTCCCAATGCTTCTGATTATATAAGTAACTTAAAGTTTAGAAATTACAATCATAATCAGTGTCAGTAGCACCTTAAACACCAAGGAGTCTTGGAAAGATGATCAGTGTTATTGCTGCTATTGTAAAATTATTTTCACATTATCTCATGTTTTGGCATCTAGGACTAAAGCAGAGTGCCTCAAATGATGTGATTTGAGATGGCAAGAATGACATTTTGTTCCTGTATGTATAAAACTTTTGAGAAACAGAAGAATTCTAGAGTATCACTGGATGGGTTTTGCCATACATAAGCTTAACAAATCTGTTCCAAATCTTATAGAAATAGGAGAAACACATAAACAAATCCCAGTGCCAAAAATCAGCTATTTTGCTACTGAATTTCAATGATGCCAAATGGGCATAAATGGGCTTTGGGATGCATGTGGCTTACAAGTTGCTGAACACTATCATACTGCAACTCTCCAGGATCTCCAGCCATGTAGATTTCTAAACATAAAGGATTGAAATTTCATAATATGAATAAAATACTATCATAGCAGAAAAACATTCAACAATATCAACATTTATCATTCTGCTAATTTGTTTCCAATACCTAATGTGTCCTTGAGAAATTGAAAAACATAGCAAAACAATCTTTGAAAACAGTATGTAGTTGAAATCACCCTTTCATTTTGTTTTGGGCCCAGTTCTGAAATTTAGGAAGCTTTCTGGATCAGCTTTAAATGACTGTACTACAGTTTTATCTGCCCTGGCCCATGAGATGTGCTGTTAGGATGATCCAGAATTAAGGATTGGATTTAATCAGTGATCTATACTACATTACCATTGTTAACTATCAGATTTTAAAAAGAGAGACAGGAGAAGGGATAGTGACTAAGGAAAGACCTAGAGTGAAAGACTGAAAACTTATGGTATTGTGGAATATTTTTTTCCAAAAGCTAAAGATGGCAAACACATCCACAGCTACCAAACTGTAAAGAAAACACTGCCAATGATAGCTTCTCTAGCAGGACAGAAGTTAACAACAGACATGCCGAGCAGTGAAAAACCAGGATCTGCACCAACCCTACAAAGCCTACAAGCTTCATTAAACATGATTCAGGAATTTATGATAAAAACACAAGAATCAATAAACAAAAATCACAAGGAAATGAAAGGTGATCTGGAGGAAGTAAAAGATGATATATGAAAGATAGATGACAGAAGGGGGAAGATACAGGAAACAATAGCCAAAAATGAGCATAAAATAAAAGAAGCAAGGACAAAACAAACTGAAAAGAAATTGGAAGCAACAGAAGAAAGACTGACAGTAGCCAACAGAGAACTTGGGGAGGCAATAGTCCATTTAGAGTTAGAAAGATCCTCTTTCTATTTAAGATTTCAGAACATAGTAGAGACAAAAGATGAGGACCTACCAAAACCCATGAGAGATCTTCTAGTTGACCAATTGCAAATGGACAAAAATGAACTGAGGAATAATATTGATAAAATCTACAGAGTGCATACAAAGGGCCCGAATGGAATTCCAGCAGAATTTTATAAAGAATTGCAAAAACCATTAGAGAACATATTATTAGAAATGTATAATGAAGTACTAGAACAAGCTAAGACACCAAAATCTTGGATGGAGGCACTAATAACATTAATTCCCAAAGACAACACTGAAAAACAAAAGATCCAAAATTTAGCAGTGAGGCCAACCTCACTGCTAAATGCTGATTATAAAATATTTATGACAATAATGGCAGAAAGAATTAAAAATATATTAAACAGAATCATGCAACCAGATCAAAATGGATTTCTACTCAACAGACACATAAAAAACAATATACAAACGATAATGGACATATTAGAATACTACGAGATACACTCAGGAAAACAAGCAGCATTAATATTTATTGATGCACAAAAAGCATTTGATAACCTGAATTGGGATTTTCTTATAAATCAGCTAGCAGTAATGAACTTCGGAGATAAATTTATCGGCATGATCAGAACAATATTTGGTACCAAAATTATCCTTAATATCTCAAGTGACTTGGACTGTGCTCAGTATTCGTATTTGTGCAGAAAAGCAGAGGAGGCTGGGTGTTTTTTTAAATGGAGGGTCTTCCCTAGACTAGTGTTTTCCAGATACATGGTACTTGGACTACCAATCCACAACATAACTTCAGCATATCCAGTTGGGGAAGACTATCCAAGACCTTCTTTTGAGAATATTTATGGAATAATGGTAGAAAACATATCTGTCTATGTTATGCATCTCATTATCTTCAGCTCATATTAACTACTGTTGTGACCCAATCGAGGCTGCAGTTTTGAGAAGACATGCATGCAATTGTACTGATTTTTTTAAAAAAAATAATTAATTATATGAATAATAGATAGGATCGATTCCTTTATATTTAGGATAGACAACCTATCTGTAAATTGACTTTTTAACCCTTAGAATTGGTGGCAAAATCACAACTTTTAGCATTGCTTCATTTGACTCATTTAAAAAAAAACAATGGAAGGTTTTAAACTCCTTAAATGAAAAAGTAGACTGAAAAATTCAGCCTTGTCCACTCTAATAAAGGTGCAATATTACTTGGTTATTCAGTCCTCCGAAGCTCAACTGTTTTTTTTTTCTTTCAAAAAAAATGAGAAAAAAGTACAAAAGGGGAAAAAAAACTTGCCAACATTTGCAATAGGCTCATTACAGGTTGTGAATTCATGAGGGCTCACATCTAAAAAAAAATTGCTTAATATAGTATTCTCTGTTAATCTATCAAGTACTATTTGTATCAGGAATATTCCGTGATGCAAGAAATAAACCAAAACAACAACTTGGTTATATTATTACTATTTTTAAAATTATCACTTGTACTTTTTTAAACTGCACCCAATTAGATTGCCCCAGACTCTTAAGTCTCTCTCTTAAGAGAGAAAAAAAGTACTGGACTCTGGCAGATGGTTTCGTTACATCTTTATATCTCCCTATAAGGGTTTTTCATTTTTCTGAAAACAAATATATTAAAATGATGTAAAAGCTTATGAATACATTGTGAGTGCTTCCTATAGTCTATACTATTGCTCAGTGACGTGCAGTCAGGGGCGGCAGGGGAGGCAGAGCCTTACCACTGTCATCATGAAAAGAAAAAAAATGTAAAAGGAAAAAGGCAAGAGCTGAGGTCAGGCTGAGCTAGTTGCTGCCAGAGTCACCGTGGATGACTCTGCTTGGTGCTTAACTGTTTAAAAAAGTCTCTAAAAAAGTGCCCTCTACAGGAGGAGGCAGGAGAACGATGTGCTTCATCTAGTCTGACTTTAGGCGTTTTATGATCACTCGAGCAGAGTTAAGCAAGGGTTAGAAGCCGAAAAATTCCTGACGTAGATGAGGCACGTCCCTGACACCCTCCAATCCAACTTTGTGTGTGTGTGTGTGTGTGTGTGTGTGTTTGAGAGGGGGGAGGGAGGGAGAGAGGGAGGAGGGGAAGGGAGAAGAAAAAGAAAAAAAGAAGGAAACTTATTTCGCAAAGGAGAAAAACAATTGCTGTCACTTTAAATCGGAACTGAGCATGCCTGAGTCCACAAGTCTAAAAAAAATTGTGTCAATGCCTCATCAGCCATAAACCTCACCACACGTCATTGCTACTGCTACTATAGCTAAGAGCAGTGGTGCTGCAGTCGTTAGAATGCACTACTGCAGGCAAATTCTGCTGACTGCCGACTGACAGCAGTTCTATAGTTTGATTCTGACTGAGTCAAGATTGACTCAGCCTTCCATCCTGCCAAGGTGGGTAAAATGAGGATCCAGATTATTAGGAGCAATAGTCTGACTCTGTAAACCACTTAGAGAGGGCTGTAAGCACTGTGAAGCGGTATATAAGTTTAAGTGCTATTGCTATCTCTGTACTATTTCCATGATAATTACTATTACAATATACAATTACTCTTTAGTTACTATTAGTATGACAATGTTTATACCATGCTCTATACTTTTATTATAGTACCGTGATGGTGAACCTATGTCATGTGCCCTCTCTGTGGACATCTGAGCCATTGCCCCAGCTTAATTCCACCATGCAGTTGCGCATGTCTCCCACTGGCCAACTGGTTTTTGGGTCTGCCGTGCATGCACAGGAGTCCGGGGGGAAAGCAGGGGTCATGTGCGCATTCATGGAGGGGTGCCGGTGGGGGTGCATGCACATGTGCGGGGGGAGCACAGATGGATTGCACGCACATGCATGGGGGAACATGGATCACACATGCATTGCATTATGGGTGCATCTTTGCGTGCACATGCGCTTTTGGCACACAGCAACAAAAAGGTTAGCCATCACTGCTATAGCATATTATACTCTATTATTCTTACCTATCATTCTGTTACCTATTAATCTGCCATCAATATATTAGGCTTATTAATACAGGATCATTATTAGCTTCAATTTTTTTCTTAAACTTAAGTCTGTCTTAAGTCCCCTCTCTCTGCATTTTTTTTCTTTTTCTGTTAATGGCCAGCTTGTAGAACCTTTGCACCTTTTCTGATGTGCTTTCTCTTACTAGACTAATACACTTATTTTCCTCTTCTTTTTTTTTTGACCCTACACTCCTTCTGAAGGAAAAATGTTTTCTTTTGTTTGGCTGCTGTACCCTGTTGATGGCTGCAGAACACAAAGTACATGTTTTCCACATTCTCCCCCACCTGCCCATCTCTTTCTAAACCTTGGCAACTCTGCCATGCGATGCTGGAAAGAAGGCTTGGAGCAGGGGGTGGGGTGGGGGGGCAAAGAAAGCAGCACAGGTGCCTGCAATGTTGTTAAGCAGCCTGCTCTTCTGTTCTCCTGGGAAATAATGCCTCTTTTAAAACACTTATATGGCTTTCTTTTAATTAAACAAATATTTCTGGTTAATTGGAGGACAGTATTCTGGTCCATTAGTATTAATATTTTTAAGTAATTAATTTAATAGAAACATCATCACTCATTCTAACCTAACTTTCCCCATTCGGACAGTTTTCTGTCTTCTGATGATTTCTTGGATATTATGGAGCAGCAATGCTTCTAGAATTGGCCTGTTAAAAATGAACTTTAATACCAAAGACAGCAAACCACTGTAATCTCTTCAAAACAGATGCCTACTTTTTAAAATTTGTAGATGGAGTTTAATGTCTTGTACCCACTTAACTCTCGTGAGCAGAAAGCTCAATGTATGTGTTGTTCATGGTATTGATTGACAATGGCATCCCCTCAGGATATTTTTATCATCAACCACCATTCCTGTCCTTGAATCTCTCTGCTTATTCTTAACACCCTTAGATGGTAAAGAGGGAACCTGCATAGAAAACAGTAGAAGGGGATTGCTCGAACTTAACAAAAGTCAAAATGGTCTCTTAATGGTTATTTGTTAGTCTATTTAAAAGGATGGGGTGGATGAGATTTCCTGAGTGTGGATGGAGACGCTTTGCATTGGGCCTCCCATATCATAGTGATGGCTTGTGCTGGGGACTCTTCCAGCCTGAAAGAGAAATCTTTCCAAATCCAACTTTCTGCATCGTGTCAAGATGGGCGCTTTCATTTCAATGTCATCCCCACATTCATGGTATATTGTGGTTTTCTTACGATGTTGCCCAATGGTGGGATTCAAAAAATCTTTGCTACTGGTTCTGTGGGCATGGCTTGGTAGGCATGGCATGGCTTGGTGGACGTGGCAGGGGATGGATATTGTAAAATCTCCATTCCCACCCCACTCCAGGGGAAGGTTACTGTAAAATTTCCATTTCCTTCCGATCAGCTGGGACTCAGGAGGCAGAAAATAGATGGGGGTGGGGCCAGTCAGAGGTGGTATTTACTGGTTCTCCAAACAACTCAAAATTTCCACTACTGGTTCTCCAGAACTGGCCAGAACCTGCTGAATACCACCTCTGATGTTGCCCTGGAATGGAAAATGTGGATTTGCGAGATTTTTAATAAAAAATGGGATTTTTTTATTGAGAGTTTGTAAAAAGTAAAGATTACAATGACAGGATGGGGGAACTGAAAAAGTAAATGAAGATGATACATTGTATAAACATCAAATTCTTTCAAGACTCATTTTATTGCCTGAGCCCATTCCCCTGTTGTACCCAGCCCAGCCAGATCAAACCTTGTCCCTTTGACTCACATGTAGTTCTCTTCTCCAGATGTTGTCCAGCATGTTGTCCAGTGAGGAATTCTGAGATTGTAGTTCAGAATATCAGAGAGGAACAGTTTGCTGGGTCCTGTTTTAATTGAGCCCTTACAGATATTTCTTCTTCTTCTTTTATATCTCCTGTTTTTCTTTCAAAGCTGAGTCTTTCACATCCCCTCTTTCTATCTGAGATCTCACCTTAATGGGATACCTTCCAGAAGATATCCTCCTCATGCTATGCCCTTTGCCACTTGCTACAAAAATAAAACTCTTCTTCCTCTTTTGGGTTGTTTCTACTCATGCTGACTCAAAAGAACAACCCCTTTCAATGAGTGACAAATCATTACTGTACAGTGTAATTAAAAAGCACAGCTATTGATCAGCTATGAGCTGAAGCGGAGACCAGAGAGAGAGAGAGAGAGAGAGAGAGAGAGAGAGACCAAGAATAGCTGGCAAAACTTCTCATTGACTGTGTCTGAAATGGAAGATGTTCTCCCCGCAGGCATGGAGCTCGGCCCATTGTGCATTTCCATTAGAGATACACACTGACTCAGAGCATACCATTGATGTTGGCCTATTTATGAATGGCTGTTGAAAGAGGTTTCAGAGTTAATTGAAAAGAGCTGTTTCTGAAGTAAAGTAACTTCAAACAACATGACTCTGAAATGTGTTTTAATGGACTGAAAATCCGTGAATTTCCCACATTGCACACACAAAATGAAGCAGAAGACACACACACGTGCACACCCATGTGAAATGAAAGCTGCCTTGATGTCAGGTGAGATTTTTTTTCTTTTTCATTTTCCTTTTTTGAATAAGTTATTACCCAGGCAGATATGTTAACAGCCTGAAAATCCAGACTGAAAAGACTCCCAGCCACAAAGACTTGCTCTTGTAGTTTTATCATTTGCTCTTTGCATAGGAAGCTTTTTCAAAATTTAAAATCAGCAGCACATCTCTTATTATGAGGTTACATATGCAGGAGAATATTTCAGGTCCCAGTGAAATAAATCTTAATAGTAATAGCACTTAGACTTACATACCACCCCATAGTGCTTTACAGCCCTCTCTGGGTGGTTTATCATCACCCCAGCATATTGCCCCCAACAATCTGGGTCCTCATTTTACTGACCTCAGGAGGATGGAAGGCGGAGTCAATCTTGAGTCCTATCAGGATTGAACTCCAGGCTTCAGGACTGCAATTCTGCATTGTAACCACTCTACCACCACAGCTCTTAAAAATAGATAAATCTTAATGCTGAATGTGTTTGTTTGTCTCCTGTGTTTCAGGGGAATTTAATGCCTTTTCAGAATATCTGTTTCCTGTTTCCACTAACCATGTCTTTATGGAGGTGGTACAGCCATCCTAGTGCTCCTTGATCTCTCAGCAGCTTTTGATATCATCAACTACAATATTATTCTGGACGGTCCGCAGGTGTTAGGGTGAATCACATCCTTCCTCAGTTCCTGTCAATATTGATAGTGGGAAAGAGATAATGTCTATGCTTCTCATTTATGGGGTGCCTCAGGGCTCAATGCTTTCCCCTCTCCTGTTCAACATCTATATCAGGGGTGTCAAACTGGTGGCCCATGGGCCAGATGCATCACACCCACCCCAGATCCATGGAGTGGAAAAACATCACAATACATCACATGACAGCAATGTGACACCATGAGTTTGACACCCGTGATCTACATGAAACCACTGCACGAGGTCATCTGCCATTCTGGAATTCATTACAATCAGTATCAGGATAGCCATCTTTTCTTCTTGGAAATGTTACCATCATTGGTCTTGAATGGGGCTGACACTTCTCCATTCCAGACTGGTGCACAATTTGAAAGGCCTTCTGGACTCACAGCTAGTGCTTGTGTCTAGGAGAGCCTTTGCATGGCTTCATTTGATGTTGGGTGCATTCATCAATCAGGAGGCCCTTCAGATTGTAACTCATGCCCTATCCACTTCACAGTTGAAATGCACTCTACATGGGATTGCCCTTGAAGATAACACAGAAATTACAGCTGGTTCAAAATGAAGTGGTGCAAGTATCTTTGGGTATTTCTGTATATCATCATTGCTACACAAGCATATTTGGTTCCAGGTGTAGTTCAAACTATTGATTATTACCGATGAAGCCCTCCATGGCATTGGGTCTAGATATCTGAGTGACTGCTTCTCTCCAATAGTTTCTGCTCACCAATACATTCCAGCAGTGGCTGTTCTGTAGGTCCCCTCTATTAATCCTTGCCATCTTGTGAGGCCTAGGAAGCATTCTTTTTGTTGTAGCATCCTCCTGGAGATAAAAAAAAGTGCACTGTCTCCTAGGACTCTGGACAGCACTTAAAACCTGGCTTTGTTCCCAGTTAACATGTTGTGGTATTTTTGATGTCTGTTTTGTTTGATTTGTCTTCTTTTTAAGTTTGCTTTAGTTTAGGGAGTCTGTGTGGTTTTATGCTTTATCTGGGTTTTTTTTTTTTTTTTGTTTTTTTTTTGTACACTGTCCAGGTTGGATTTGAGCAACTTCTAACAAATTTGAATAAACCAACAAACCTAGCTGCAAAGCAGGTAAGATGGACATTTGCATACTTGCAGGGATTCAATTGGAATTTTTTGAGTTAAATTCCTAAATCTTTATCAGTTTTGGTTTGGGTTTGTTGTTAGTTTGAGTTTTTGTTGGGGGGGGGGAGGTGTTTGGCCATCTTTAATATCTGAATAGAAGACTATAGAATACCACTTTTGTTACAGCCTGACATGAATCAGCACATACTTCCAAAGCAATGATGATAATGATAATAAAGAGATATACAAATTACTCTGACTTCACAGAGACCCTCTTTGCACATAGCTGCAACCAACACAAGGGAAACCGGAATGAAATGTGGTAGAAAGAACCTTGGGATTTTTAAATATCTGCATAAAGAAGAAAGCAAAATGAATTGTTCAAGGTCAGGTTTTGCTAAGAGACTGCTTTTTCATCCATTTAATAATAAGTCATACCATTTAATGATATTTGGCTCAAGTGTTGTATATTTCTAAGCCTGGGGATTTTCCAAATATATAAATTCTGACTTTTTAAAATGTTATTACAATTTCCCCTATAAAGCAGGGAATTACTTTTGTTTTTTTTTTTAAAGAAATACATATACACACATGGTCACACATGGTTTAAAAATGGTAACATTTCTTTTTTTTCTGCATCCCAAACACAAATAAGAACTAGAGCAGTAGATCTCCCAATCTCTGCCAGTTGGAGCATGAGAAGGCGGCCTTGGGGCAGACTCAGTGAGCCCAATCATTAATCCTCTCTGGCAACCAGGTTCTTCATATGGAGAGCCCTAGCTGCACTTGTTTAGATTTGTTGTCCCATTTTTTTCTCCTGTCCTTTTTTCCTTTTCCAAAGGTGATTGGAAAATAACTTTTATTCTACTCAAACTTCTGGACTTGTTCCATTTATCTCAGGAAATTTTCTTAGTATTTAGAAAAATGACATTGTGAGTCTTGAAATACTGGGATTTCAAAGAGAAATGGTGGGGTAAGAGGGAATAAGGATCCACCAAGCATTTACAGCTGTGTAAAAAAGTTCTGCACGCTTTCAGTTTTAAGCTGTATTTACATGTTTAATCAACTTTTCACTCATAGAAACCACGCAAAATTAGTACTTTGATGAAAATTTCTGTAGTCGGATTGAGATGCATAATTTTTATTAATATAACCAAAGACTTTTAAAGGTTTTGAATGAGTTTATGTGCTAAAACCAACACAACTTGAATTTTTGAGAATATTAGGATCGAAAGTAGCCAATCAGCAGCGAGCTTTGGCTAACCAGTCAAAATGAACAGAGGTTAAATCTATGAGCCAATCAATGTTGTCATATTCTCTGACTATATATAGGCATGAAAAGCATCAAGAAATTTAATCAAGCAAAATCTTAGAAGACTCTCTCATCCACCTGGAAATGGACCGTGCAGCATTTTACCTTCGATTCCAGAATGTAACAGACACAAAAGAGGAAGATCTATCAATCATAATGTCGGGATTAATAGCAGAGATGTTAAAAAGAGACAGACATGATTTCCGGTTTGGGCGGTATCTGTGGGGGGGCATATGTCCACCCTGAGTTCAATGATTGATTTATAACTGATTCCAACATGGGCAGACTGATACTGGAGAACTTCTAATTGTATGTATTACAGACTTTAACTCCATTTTTTTTAAAAAAAAAATTCCTTCTGCTTAACTACCTGGCAGAAAGACAAAGATGGCGTCGAACAGCTTTGTAGGCGTGGTCATTGTGTGATCTTACAGATTTTCATGGAGCTTAGACCATCTAAAGATCATTAAATCAGTAGTGATTTATTACTAAACTACATAGTAAATACTGGAACAAGCGGCTTGCCTGGATTTAGTAACAGGGTGGAGAAGATTAAATGAGAAATGGCCTCTAAGCAAAGAATCATCTCGAGCGCTGGCAATTCACCTGCTCTGGCATCTAAATTACAGTCATTACTCCCCTCCCAACCCCCTCCTACTCCCGCTGGGGAACCTCTGACTCAAGAAATACTGCAAAAAGAATTAAGTGAGGCATTAACTGAGGCTTTAAAAAATCATGCAGCTGCGATGGAAATTAAAATACAGGAAAAGATTTCTGTTGCTCTTAAGGAAATGTCAAAAGAAGTTATGAATTCGGTCCAGATTCGTAATCAGTAATTAGAGTGATATTTTGGAGGCTTTTAAATGCTTATCTGGTTATGTATCAGGAATCGAAGATAAATTGGAAATCTTAGTGATTCCAATATTAACCTGGTACGAAAATGGACGTGGTCCAACGCAAGGCTGATGATGCAGAAAATGAAAGTATAATGTTGCAGTATAGACAGATGGAATTGCTTAAGGATAAGGGACCTTAAAGAGAAAAACCAAGGAAAATTTGAAGCAGATCTTCTCAGAAGCTTTTGATCAATTGATGGGACAGCCAGGAGGGGATTTCGACTGGCAGATTTACAAGATATATCATGTTAATTCCTGGCTTGCCAGACAAAAACAACTCCCAAGTGACATTGTGGTATATTTTGCCACAAGAGATACGAGGAATTTGATATTGCAAGAGTCTTATAAAACCAAGTTGCAAATTGTGGGTCAGGAGGTGACTGTTTTGAAGGAAATACCACCCAAAATGTTGAGATCAAGGAAAGATTATGCCTTTTTAGTGGAGGAGCTCAAAAACCGTCAGTTACAGTTCAGATGGGAAGCTCCAACTAGACTAGCAGTTAACTACCAGGGGCAAAGATATCGTCTTAACTCAGTATGGAAGGCTCAAGATTTTTATAATAATATACTGAAGGCTGGACATCCCCCCCCTCCAGGACCCAGAGAAAGAGAACAAGAAGGACAGGACAGACAGCAAGATACCCAAGGATCATTAAGGCTGGATCAACTTCCTCTCTCAGAACTAGAAGGAGCGAAGGAGCAAAGACAAAACTGCATGGTCACCAGGCGTATGGAACAAGAGTTAAAAAAGCAACAAGCTTTGCAACAAACACACACAATGGTTCAAGAACTCACAGGTTTTAGCTCAGAAGCAGTGGGAGGAGCCAGGCCGAAAGCCAAACTACAGGATTTTCAGATGGCTCTTAAAAAGCTTCAGGGAGCTAAAGATGACAACTAAGTTCTTAACCTGAAATGTTAATGGCTTAAATTCTCCACAGAAAAGGAAGAAAATAAATCATTATTTGAAACAATTTAAGAATGATATAATTTGCTTGCAAGAGACACATATCAGATTAACTGACCAGAAATATTTGATCAATACAAGACTTGGACAACACTTTGTAGCCTCCGCCCCAGAGAAGAAAAATGGTATAGTTATTTACTTAAGAATGGACATGAAAGCCGAATTAATTGAAGCAGATTTCCAAGGAAGATATATTGCAATAGAACTGGTATTAGAAAGAAAAAATATGCTTTTAATGGGAATATATGCTCCCAATCAATAACAAGACAAATTTTACAAAATGCTCCATACTAAGTTAATACAGTGGGATTATAGATCTTGCATATTAATGGGTGATTGGAACAGTGTTTTGGATACCAAGGAAGACAAGAAGGGTCTCCTGCAAATATCAAATGCGAGCGAAATTACCTAAGTCTTTTTTCAATATAATGGATGATATGGAGCTAAGAGCCATCTGGTGAGAAAGGAATGCAAAAGAACAGGACTTTACATTTTTTCTGATAGACATCAATCCTTTTCCAGGATTTACTTTATATTAACAACAAATGATTTGCTTTCTAGGGTAAAGAAGACAAAGATATGTTCCAGAGCTTTAACAGATCATAACCCAGTTTGGATGGAGTTGGAATTTGGGAAAGAAGCTAGAAGGACTTGGAGATTAAATGAAAATGTATTTAGATATAAAAAAAAAAGTTAATGAATGTAAAAAACTGTTGAGAGAATATTTTGTCTTTAATATGAATAAGGGCACATCTATGGAAATGGTTTGGGATGCAAGTAAAGCATACATGCGAGGAGTCCTAATAAATTTAAATAGGTTACATAGATGTAAACAGGGGGAAAAAAGAAATGAACTAGAGGAAGAGATTAGGAAGAGAGAACAGGAGCTAATATTAAACCCAGAAGATAAGAAGATTAAAGAAGCAATTACCTTATTACGAGTGCAATTTAATATGCTGATGTCAGACCAGGTAGCTACTAATTTGTTATATGCAAAACATAATACTTTCTGTAATGCAAATAAACCTGGTAGATGGTTAGCATATTTGACTAGCAAGAAACAGAAATCTCGTAACATATCGAAATACATTATAAAGAGAAGGAAGTGTATCACAGGATGAGATTCAAAGGCCTTCATGAATTTTTACAGGATTATACACGAGTGACAAAATAGAAGGTTTAGATATAGATAGATACCTGTACAAAGAAAAAATACCTATAGTTAAGGATGAGCAGAGGGAAAGATTGAATCAACCAATAACCTCGGGGGAAATCCTCCAGGTAATTAAACAGCTAAAGGCAGTGAAAGCACTGGGTACAGATGGTTTGACAGCAGCTTATTACAAAAAATTACAATTAGAAATGGTAGAACTCCTTAAGGAATTATTTAATAAAATCGAAATGGAAGGGAAGGTACCCCCAGCTTGGAAGACAGCTTTCATATCCGTGATACCTAAAGAAGACCAAGATCTTAGTCAACCAAAAAATTACAGACCTATATCATTACTTAATATAGATTATACAATTTTTACAAAAATATTAGCAAATAGGTTAATGTTGGTTATTCAGCAATGATTCATATGACCAAAACCATTTTTATACAAGGGAGACAAATGAGAAGTAATGTAAGACAAATTGTTAATATACTGGAATACTTGGGAAAGAATAACCAAATCCCCACAGCGCTTATATTCTTAGATGCCGAGAAAGCCTTTGATCAAGTGAATTGGAATTTTTTATTGAAAATAATGCAAAAGATACAAATAGGAGAGTATTTTTTACAATCAATTAAAGCAATATATCAGGAACAAACAGCACAAATTATAGTCAATGGAAGTTTAACAGACCTATTTAAAATCGAGAAAGGTACGAGACAGGGTTGCCCCCTATCACCATTATTGTTTATTATAACCTTGGAATTATTGCTGAATAAAATACGGGGGTCAGATGACTTACAGAGAATCAAGATCAGGCATCAAGAATATAGACTACGTGCATTTGCAGACGATTTGGTTATAACATTAACCCAACCAGAGAAATCTATCAAGGTTTTAATGAATATGATTAATCAATATGGCCAAGTATCTGGATTTACAATAAACCTAGGAAAAACAAAGATGCTAGTTAAAAACATGAACACTAATCAAAGGGAAGACTTAGAAAAAATGACAGGATGTGAAATAGTTAAAAAGGTTAAATATCTAGGAGTCTACATCTCAACCTCAAATGGGAAACTATATAAGTATAATTTTGAGCCATTATGGCATAGTATACAGACAGAGATGAAAAATTGGGAGAAATTACAATTATCCGTGTTGGGAAGAATAGCAGCAGTGAAAATGAATGTCTTGCCTAAATTTCTATTTCTTTTTCAAATGATACCAATACTTTAAAAAGTTGCAAACTTGCTAGAATGGCAGATGGGTATTAACAAATTTGTGTGGGCAGGGAAGAAGCCAAGAATAAAACTTAAAATAATGCAAGATGTATGTGAGAGAGGAGATTTGAAATTGCCAATCTAAACTATATTATGAAGCAGTAGTTTTATCACTAATCAGTGATTGGATTAACTCAACAGATGATAGAATACTTAATATCGAAAGTCATGATTTGGTATATGGTTGGCATGCTTATCTGTTATATGACAAGAAGGTGGATAAGAATTTTAAAAGTCATATTTTAAGGAATGCTCTATTGTGGTTTGGAAAAAATATCAACATAAACTAAACGATAAGATACCTATGTGGGCAACTCCCAGAAATGCAATAGAGAACATAAATATAGTACAAAAACAGGATGTAATCACATACAGACAGCTTCTCACTTTAGAAAGAGGTGTATTACAACTAAAACCCTTGAATGTACTAAAAGAGAAAAAGGTAATTCAAACATGGTTTCAGTATGGGCAATTACAGGCCAGATGGAAAAAAGATCAAAAAATTGGTTTTACGCAAAATGAGGATAATCTACTAAAACAAATTAGGGATCAAAGTCAAATGCATATAAAAAGGTTATACAAAGTTTATTTTAGAACATCTTTGTTAAAGATTTATACCCTGTATTTGTTCTGGGAAGTCGGGAGGGGAAGGTTGGGGGGGGGGGTTCGGTGGGGGAGGGGGGAGGGGGGGTAAATATTTGTAAAAGCCTTTTTTTTCAAAAATTTTCAATAAAAAAAAAGAGAGATAGACATGAGATTCTAATGAGTTGGGACGATATATACAGGGTAAGCACCAATTATGCCAGAAAAACCGATTGACCAGCAGAAGCACACATCAGATTTGTGAGGAAAAAAGTAAGAGATATTATTTATAAAATAACAAGAGATGAGCCAATGATGTACAAAGGGAAAGAGAAACAAACCCTGAAACAAATCCTGCGAAGAGTGAGGGAGCAAAGGAGAGAATATCAATTCCTGGCGACACAACTGATTAAACGACATATACTATTTAGGTGGTTGGTACCTGAAGGGATGTTGGTAACCTGGCAGGAGAAAAGGATTAAAGTTGACAATCTGGAGAAGGCACAGGATTTATATGAGCAACCAGTAGGCCCAGAAGAGGAACAGAGTAATAAAGAGGAGATGGAATATAGAAGCCAGGAAAAACGACAACAGCGAATAAGGGAAAAACAGGGAGAGGGCAGTAGGGAGGAGGAAGAAGAACAGAGAGAGAAGGAAGTGAGACCAAAACAAGGAGCCAAAAAGAAACTAGAGTTAATAAAAACAAAGACAGGTAGAGAATTAAGAGGATGGAAGAAGAAATTCAACTATTGTCAGTAAATATTAATGGTTTAAATTCGCCAACAAAAAGAAAGCACATCTGGGCAAAATTAACAAAACAAAAGGCCGATATAACATGCTTACGGAAAATACACATTAAAAAACAAGATATAAAATACCTGGAATGTCCTAAATTAGGAAAATTATATGCAGCATAATCAGAAGAAAAGAGAAAAGGGATAGCGATATATGTTAAAGATGGGATAAAGACAAATTTAATTTATGCAGACCCAAAGGGAAGAATATTAATGATAGAGATATGGATAAATCAAAAATCAATACTACTGGTAGCAATATACGCCCCAAACGAAAATCAGAAGGACTGTTATAAAAAATTACATGAAAAAATTAGAGAAATTGGAGTGAGGAATATCTGCATAATAGGAGATTATAATGCCATGGTTGACAGTAAAAAAGATTATGTAAGTGACAAAAAAACTGAAAATAAAAAAAGTATTACCAACAACCTGTTTTGAGATGATGAAGGAATTAAACTTGATAGATATTTGGAGAAAAATGGAACCAGAAAGAAAAAACATTTACTTCTTTTTATTCCAACCCACACCAATATTGGTCACAGATTGATATGGCATGGATGAATGGTGAAATTGGGGTAGAAATACATACAATTGAAATATTACCAAATACTTGGGCAGATCACAACCTCATTAAAATAATCTGGAAAAGGGGAGAATTTCATATTAGTAACCATGTTTGATTACCTAAATGGTCTTTTTCAGGGCCACAAACAATAAAAATGTTAACAGAATACTAGCATCGGCCTTAGTAATTGCAATACGTATGCCACTGGGTATTCATCAGTTAATCTGTTTTCATAGTCATTGTAAGCATGCATTGTAAGCATGCAATAAAATTCACAATCCCCATCCAAACAGCACCAAATTGCAAAAAGCTTATGCTTTTCACTTAAAAACCACCAGTATTATTTAAATATAGCAATATTTGTGTAGCAGTAAGCATAAAATATCATAAAATCAATGGCCTATCCAAAGAATGTCATAAACCATAAACCGTAAAGCGTGCAGGATTTTTTCACACAGCTGTACCTTGCTGGCCCAAAGTTCCACATTTGCACCTTGTCTTTTCCATTAATTTCCACATCTTTTCCACTTAAGCATGGTAGAACTAAGAAGCGTTGCTGCCTCAGACTTTGAAAATCATCACAGATCATCTAAATACACAAAATGTGTTGGTGACTAATTTGTCTGATTCAACATAAGGTAACTATTTGTGTCTGTACAATGGCAGCAACTTAAGTGCAGTCATTTTGTTTATGAATTATACCAGCATCCTTCTCGCTACAATAATATTACTTACCTTGAGTGTCTAAGTTTGGAAGCCACCATATTATCTGACGGGCTAAAAATGCAGAGAAAGCAATAAAAAGGACTGAGTGAAATTTATTATTGTCATATTGTCATACAATAACATGGCATAATAAATAACGTGGTAGTGCAGTGGTTAGAATGTAGCACTGCAGGCTACTTCTCCTGACTGTGGGCTGACTGCAATTTGGTAGTTCGAATCTCACCAGGCTCAAGGGAGACTCAGATTTCCATCCTTCCGAGGTCAGTAAAATGAGGAGCCAGATTTTTGGGGGCAATATGCTGACTTTATAAACTGCTTAGAAAGGGTTGTAAAGCATTGGGAAGTAGTCTAAGTGCTATTGCTATTGCCCCCACAGGAAAAATGATCATTAGAGATAAAAATGTGGGGAAAGAATTATTTGAGAAAAGTTTGTTACATTTTTCCCAATTTGCTGTTACAGATTATAATTTGCTTGATAAGAGCTTCTTTTAAGCAATACAGCAGAAATTGAATTCAGCCCCCATATGAAACAAAGGAAGAATGCTGGCAACTGTGACAATGTCCTGAACCCCTGAGCCAGGGGTGGGTTCCAGCAGTTGCTACTGCCATTTTGCTCATGGATGCATGCACGTGCTTGATGCACGCATGCACGCACATGCACAGTACAATAAAAGTTTTGTGCATGCACAGAAGCAAAAAACAAGATCCCGGCACTTACGGCGCTGCCCAAAAAACTAGTTCATGGGCGTAGCAGGCCTGGGTCACTACCAGTTCCAGAAACCCAGGCCACCAAACCACTACTGGTTTGGCTGAACTGGTCCGAACTGGTAGGAACCCATCACTGCCCTGAGCCCATTTAAATGGTTGTCTGATTAAATAATGGGATGATTAATGTGATATCTTGCTCAGGAAATGGGACCTATACTAATGTTTTTTGCACTTTGGTATTTGGCAAGCTCCCACTGTGACCTGAAGCCTTCGCTTTTTAGCACTCTGGGCTTTGAAGTCCACAAGTTTTAAAGTTGCAAAGTTTGGAAACCCCTGGCCTAGATTAAAAAGCTGAGATAACCATAGCACTGAACATCATCAAGATGAAGAGCGAGAGGAGGAATTCTGGGAGTTGAAGTCCACAAGTCTTAAAGCTGTCAAATTTGAACATTCCTGGGATTTTTTTTTATAAAGGGTTAGGGGTGCAAGAGTCTTGTAACTTGACAGCTTTAAGACTTGCGTGCTTCAAATGCCAGAGTTTCTGAGCCAAAATTTTGATTGCTAAGCAAGAGCATTGTTAAGTGAGTTTCACCACATTTTACAAGTTGGCCATGCCCACCCTGTCACATGACTGCCAAGCCACTCCCACTCAGTCACATGGCTGGGAGGCCACTCCCACCCAGTCACATAGCCAGCAAGCCACTCCCACCCAGTCACATGGCCAGCAAGCCACTCCTACAAAGCAGGCCACACCTATATAAGAGGTTCTAAAAAAATTTGAAACCCACCACTGCACTGAACAAAGTTTCAATAAGACCACCTTAACCAGTCTCTAGGACACTTTTTTACATGGATTCGCAAAAGCTTCATATTTAGCATTGTGTAGCCCATTTCTTTTTTCTCAGCCTCCACTGTTAGTGATAGAATGATATTTGTATTTTTTCTTCTGTTCTGATACTCAAAAAAATTCCAAAAGAAATTCAATTTTTTATTTATACAGCTATATCTTTACCTTCATCAGAGGAGATACTTTGGCTTGAGGCCCAGTATATGTTTAGCACTACAACCATGACTCTGTTTTCAAATGTTCTGCATAACTTCAGAATTTGAGTAAGCTGCTTCAGATGCTTTTATATTTATTCATGAGCTTAGCACAGATCTACCATATTTTGCCGTTCTAAATTCACCAATATATCTAAAAAAGTGCAGAGAAATGTGTGTGTGTGTATATATATATATATATATATATATATATATATATATATGTGTGTGTGTGTGTGTGTGTGTGTGTGTGTGTGTGTGTGTCTGTGTCTGTGTCTGTGTGTCTGTGGGTGTGTATACATACACACACACACACAAATATATATATATGGTATGGCTAGCTGATGAGAGCTAAATAGCTTGAAATAGATCTATACTAGTCTCCCTTTATTTATTTATCAGCACAAATAAAACACACACACACACACACACACACACACACACATATATATATACATACATACATACATACATACATATATATATACACACACACACACACACACACACACACACACACACTCAATAAGCCAACAAAAGTTCAGATTGGGTTTTATTGGTTTTAAAAATGGTTCTGCTTTACCCCTGTGATAAATAGTATTCATTAAAATTAAAGTATGATTCTTTCAATAGATGTAGCTTATTGTTAAAAATCCTATTGGCCATGACTCTCTTCCTATGGAAAGATTTTTAAAAATGCAGAATCCAATCAGGAATCTTTCACAGTTCAAGGCTGTTTTGTTTATTCAGAAAATCAATATCACAAATGATAATGTGATTTAAATATGTTCTTAGCCCTGCAAATAAATATGACTAACCAACTACATTCAGTCCCTCCAGCAGCAAATGTATCTATTTACATGACAAGCAGATCCATGGATTTTGCAATTCCTGATAGATAAATATGAAATAAGTTCTACTGCGCCGAGGTGGCGCAGTGGTTAGGGTGCAGTACTGCACGCCACTTCAGCTGACTGTTATCTGCAGTTCAGCGGTTCTAATCTCACCGGCTCAAGGTTGACTCAGCCTTCCATCCTTCTGAGGTGGGTGAAATGAGGACCCAGACTGTGGGGGCGATATGCTGACTCTGTAAACCGCTTAGAGAGGGCTGAAAGCCCTATGAAGCGGTATATAAGTCTAACTGCTATTGCTATTACTATGGTTGCAAGTTATAAAAGTCCATATTATGTTTCTAGTAATGTGTGTTTGCCAGTTTGTAATTTACCTACAAATGCATGTCTTTATTGATCTGCTCCACAAAATGCAAGTAAGTATTAAATATACTTTTCTTCCATTTCCTTGTGCTACCTTTCTTCAAAATTGATAAATTAGCTTTGAATATATTGTAAATCAATGTGGTGGATGATCAAAAGTAAGAGCATTGTGTAGGTCAACTTGATCTTCCATATTCTATCCAGATTTATAAACTGAAAAAAATGTCTGTAGTACTTTAAATAGCTAGGACATAAAAAAGTTGCCAACTATGAATTAGTTTTTGATAAAGACTCAAAATTTCACAAAAATTATCTAAAATCTTGTTTGAGCTAGATAACCTGCAATGGTTAAGGAAGCATAGAAAGTTTATTTGACAATACACTATGATCTTGATCATCATTCATTCATTCATTCATTCATCCATGCATTGGGGGAGGAGTTGTTTCTTTCTTTGTTCCTTCAAGTCAATCTTGACTCCTGGAGGCTGCCTGAAGAATTCCTTGCAGTTTTGTTTTTGGCAAGATTTTGGAAGTGGTTTACCATAGCTTGCTTCTTATAGCCCAAGAACACTCAGCTAACTTCATGCCTAAGGCAGAACTAGAACTCATGATTTCCTGGTTTCTAGCCTAAAACCTTAACCATCACATCAAGACATAAAAAGAATGAATATTTGTTGTAATAAATGGATATTACTAATATTATCATCACTGCATCTGAACCACCAGTTTCCTATGTAAAAATAAATAAAATATGCATAATAATTTGATATTTTAATGGACTATGGTCAGAATTAAACTCTGAAAAGTGACTTGCTTACAATCCTAAATAAAGGCAGAACTATTAATTTAGAATTTAAAAGATGTATATTTCTACAGGTACTTAATGTCATGCTTTAGGGTGATTACTATAAAACCAAATTGATTTGATGGGTTCTAAAATTACCACTTTTATTTAAGCAACATTTTAATACATATTTGGGGAAACCTGTTATAATATGTTTATAGTTGTAGGCCAGGTTAGAACTTTGTCTATTTCCACTCCTTTTCTCTCAGCTTTGCCTTTGACATGCCACTTCTCTAAGCTGAGTCAACAACATTCATCACTTTCCAGAAGGTTGATTTATACTTCCTGTTCATTCCTGGGTGGAGAAAATATGTGTCAGGATTCTATGAGTTTAAAGGCTAACATCCTTTGTGCTCATACTCCAGCATTATAAGAAAAATATAATGTCACATTGCTTTCATATATAACTAGACAACCTGTGACCCATTGGGTCATTTTTCTTTACACATATAATATAGGTTTGCATTGTCTTCACTCCCCTCATGACCCTCAGGAGAACCTCCATGAAGCCACCTCTTCTTTCTCTTTCTCCTCCTCAGATGACCCTGTCACTTTGTTATGGGATGGGGATGGGGGGGGGAGAAGTAGTGGACCACAAAGAGGACTCACTCATCTACCACTGGCACCTTCTATCTAGCTCTACTTTGCCAACAGGTACCTGCATTGCTCTTGCATTTCTCCCTCACCAGCCATCACCATTAAGAGATGTTGACCCAGTGAGATTTGAACTGCCAAACTGCAGCTAGCAGTCAGCTGAAGTAGCCTGCAGTACTGCACTCTAACCACTGCACCACCTCGGCTCTGATTGGGTGTAGGGGCCAGATCAGAGGTGGGTTACCCATTTCTTTACTATTAGTTCGGGTGTGCTCCTGCTTGCATGCGCAGAAGCGTCTGGGCGGGTGGGAATCATGGGTCCCACATTGTGTTTGCATTCTGTAAGTTAGTCCATTTAAGGTACATTTATTCAAAAATGGTTGCCCTGTGATTTCACCTATTTGAGACTTACAAAGTATGAGACAGACACGACGCTTTTAGGACTGTATAGATTATTAAGTTATAGTCTTTCTTAAAATGCATTTTCTTTTCTTTTTTAAAGGGGGGGGGGCTTTTAGCAATTTTATTTTCCTTTGGTTTTGTGTAATCTCTCAATTCTTAAAAGAAAGTTTCTATTTTTGTCTCTGCTGAAAGTTATCTTTCTTTAAAATTGTAAACCCAAATAACTATTTCCTGAAGGTTTACAGAGAAGCCTCAAAACTGTCAGTTCATTTAATATCCCTTCATTTCATGTTTTGCACTAGTTTTAAGGTTCAGCAAGAATTGATAATGCGTGTCTTTCACAGCATCAGCTGACTCGGCTGTCTTTGACAGCAGATTCCAAATCAGACCTCAAATAAGCTCCCTCCATTCTGCTACTCAACATAACATCAAACAGACCCTCAGCTCCACAGTAAAGATTGCTGCTATACTAGAATCGCAGCTCATTTGCATTCATAGTCTTACCAAGTTTGAATATTGGGTGCCAAAGGGTGAGAAACATTATTGCTCTCTTTTAAATAAAGTAGAGAGGAAAAGATGGGGAGGGGTGGAGAAAGAAATTCAAAAACATTGGCTTCCTGGACAAGTTTATTGGAAGATATATGCATATGCATCCATGGACCCATATTGTCCCATCTTTTGAACTGATTCCCCAGATATCTGAACAAGCTTAATTAATTAATTAATTAATAATATTTATTTATGGTTCCTATTTGAATCACCTTAACAGGGCAACTCTGGGCAGTTTTCAAACATAAAGTATATTTGCTTTAGTGTAAATATAAAGTATAAATAAATATAAATTTGTTCCTATTAGCATGCTTATATCCACTAAGTAATTAAACAGTAACCCTATACACTGAGTTGGATTCAGATTTAGCCACATCCTTTGAGGTTGGCAGAATGTAGATGGAAATTTAGGATTTTTTAGGATTTTATTAGAATTTATAGGCCGCCCTTTTCCCTGAGGGGACTCAGGGCGGCTTACATAAAATAAGGAAGGGAGGGTACAGACAATAGACGCAAAACAATACATAGAAGTAAAATAGTAAGCAACATTCATTCATCATTCGGGTGGGGACAGATTATCTTTATCCCCAGGCCTGACGGGCTAGCCAGGTCTTAAGGGCTGTGCGGAAGGTCTGGACGGTGGTGAGGGTACGAATCTCCACGGGGAGATCGTTCCAAAGGGTCGGAGCTACTACTGAAAAGGCTCTCCTCTGTGTGGTTGCCAGTCGGCACTGACTGGCAGATGGAACTCAGAGGAGGCCTAATCTATGCGATCTAATTGGCCGCAGGGAGGTGATTGGCAGGAGGCGGTCTCTCAAGTACGCAGATCCACTACCATGGAGGGCTTTATGAGTGACAAGTAGCACCTTGAAGCGCACCCGGAGATCAACAGGTAGCCAGCGCAGCTCGCGGAGGATAGGTGTTATGTGGGCGAACCGAGGTGCACCCACAATCACTCGCGCGGCCGCGTTCTGGACTAGCTGAAGTCGCCGGATGCTCTTCAAGGGCAGCCCCATGTAGAGCACATTGCAGTATTGCACATTGCAGAAATGGGAGGAAAAGTAATCCCTGGAAAAAAGAGTGAATATATCAGGATGAAAAGCATAGTGGTATAGCAGTGAAAGTGTTCGAGTAGATAGATTTTATTGGAATGAGACAATTATCAACAACATCCAGTTTATAATCCTGAATAATCAGTCCATGGTAAGAATGAATAATGTTAAGTGTGGTGTCCTTTTATCTCAGTGCTGTGTTGGATGAAAGCTTCATGGACTGGACAGAGAAACCATAAAGGTTCCACACAAAATTAGAAGATGTTAACAAAGTTGCATAGAAATTCACTTAGCACTGGAACATCTTTTGGGAATATACAGATCCTCCTCTGATTGAAATTATACCTGTCTGGAATTTAAAATTTACCTATCCCTGTTCCAAGTTAATTCCCTGATACCCAATTCTGGCTTTGTTTACTGGCAAACAGAACATTATTCCAGAAAACTGGGCAATGCTTAAAGGGAAATAATTAATCGTTGGCTTCTAAAGCAGTCTTTAGAAAGGCAACTCCTGTAGTAATTTTTATCCTTGCATAAAGAACAGAATGATGTCTATAGACGTTACTTTCAACTTTCTCTGATTTCATTCACATGAAAAGTTATGATTGATGGTTATGAGGATGCTGTGGTGCCAAGAGTACTAAGGCAGAGATAATACCTTTTAGAGGCAAGCAATAAAACTGCAGGGTAGCTTCATTTTCCTGTCTGGAGTGTGCTTGGCACAGAACTAGGAGGAAGAAGGCAAAGACTGATCACAATTCACTCTCTGGTGTAGAAAGTCTTCTTAAAACTGGCCTATGATTGGGATTTTTTTTTTTGGCTGAACATCAAGTAGCAATAGCAATAGCAGTAGACTTATATACCGCTTCATAGGGCTTTCAGCCCTCTCTAAGCGGTTTACAGAGAGTCAGCATATTGCCCCCAACAATCTGGGTCCTCAGATTTAAGTAGCTTAAAAGAGGCTCCATGCAATAGGCATAAATAGGATAATGGATGGATAATAAAAAATAAATGGAAATGGTTTTCATGCTAATGTACAGAGGTGCAAATATTCAAATACTGAGACTTGTATTCAAAGATCATACATCTATATTTCCAGTTATTCTGAAATGTACATTGCAAATTGGATGCTGGCTGAGATCTAGTGAATATTTCAGGGCAGGTATGCATGTGTAATGAATGGGGGGAAATAACTTCTACATAGCTTAAATAGTGTGCATGTATGTGTGTGTGAATATGCACAGGGAAGACAAAACAGGCAATGTGTTGTCCATAGACAAACACTTGGTCATCTTTCTGCTGTATCTAATTGCATTACTATTGCAAACACTTAATTTAAAAAATGGGGTTGACGCATACTGTCAAGCAAAACACCATCTTCTGATATTATTGTTACTTCCAAGAATTCCTTGAAGTTTCATAGGTGCTCTTAGAAATATATTCCAAGCTAATCCTGAAAGTGTGCTTAACCGCCTCCCCATAATAGAAACTAAACTGGATGAGTTGCTTGTTGGAGTATGAGAAGCAATCTAAGCAGTTTGGGATTTGAGAAAGCAGTATTTTTTGACTGGCCATACTCATGATGATGACCATTTGCTGAAGGTCCTATAAATAAGAATTTTTGAGAGCATTTGCTGTCTCAGAAACTACAAATGCCTACAAATTAAATAAGCTTTTATCTTGTCTCTTTCATTTTAAGTGAAATATAATGTAAACATTTTAAAAGTGCCTGTATCTTTAAAATGCCAAAGATCAAAATCTCTTACTGAAATGCAAATAAGATGTGCCAGCTTAGTTTGTATTGTTGTATTTGTATAAACTTTTCTCACCCCACTTGACTCTCACATAGATAAACAAATCATTTCCTGTCTTGAGTATTTGTCACAGTTGATATTTTGGACTTTCTCTTGGGCAGGAAATTTTATGGACTAAATTAGAATCATCAGCTATTGATAGTAGCTGCCACTATACCATACCATACTGTAGTATACCATACCAAATCATATCATGGCAAAGGAAATATTTGGGATAATTCATTCAACCAGTATAAACTGTGCATAATTTGTCTCCGCTTAAGTCATTGCAACCTTGCAAAGTCCCTGTTTGTATGCAGTTTATTTGTTTAAAATATTACTTTTCCCAAGGCTGCTAGAGTAAACAATTCATGTGCATCCTTGTTCAAAAATAACTCTTCCTTGTTAGCTGGATTCCAGCCCTTTGCAAGCTTAGGACTGTCCTAGACAATGTGAATTTGTGTGTCATCTTGCATGTTTCTTTTTGCCAGAAAAAAAGGAACTTCAGGAGGAGATAATTGAAAGATTAATTACAGATAATTTGAGAAGATTGACAAGTAGAAGTTTTGCAATTTATTAACAAACTTTTAGTAATAAGAATACTAAGAATACTAATAAGAAATTAAAATAAAAATGATTTCTGTTAGGCAGTAAAAGTATTAAAGGGGATCACCATCTTCCTCTTATTATTTACAAGTCACTTCTCAGTGGGAGAAAGCTCTATTAAAATCTACAAATTGTACAAATGTACAAAGCTCTGATACAATTTACAATTGCATCAGTTACAATTTATTTTGTGTTTCACTTTGGGTTTCTTTTTTTAGATTTTCATACATCATACATACACAAACATATATACATGTATAGTTCAAGGGAAGTATGTTCCTGTGACTTGACAGCCTTAATCAGTCATTAGTGGACTCCCAGCTAATATCTTAAGAGATAAAGTGGTAAATACATATTATGCCAATCAGTCCCTTTAAAATATTGTCGTCTTCCAATTTGTTAGCTGTCAGGACAACAAAGAGTCTGCTTCTTGTATCGTATCCAACCATTAATTCAACACTAAGTATGAGGACAGTGCAAAGCTAAATGGATGCTTTGTTTCAGAGAAGTTTTCTTCAAAGCACCTCTCTCAAGCTGCCCCACGGATTTCTCTCTAAACTGTGCTTCTAAATCCTGGATTTTAACAATGTGTGGTTGAAAAGAAAATATCAAGATGGTGCTGCAAAAGTGTAACTGAAGTTCCACCTGAAGTTCTAGACAGAGTATGATTGCAATGTTGCAGCCGCCATCTTGCCTTTTTAACCACAAGTGTGGACATCCCAGATCTGAATTCAGAACAAAGGAGTGCAACCACACTTTACCAAGGTTATTTTTTATTTTAAAAAGAGTCCTCTTTTTTGTACAAAACTTCCTCAAAAGTGGTGATTCTTTTTCCCCTCAGCAATCCTCTCCCTTTGTTTTGAACCAACAACAACTACTGCTTTCATTTCCTGTCAGACTCTCAACAACGTTTTATAGATGGTGTATGTATGTGTGTGTGTGTGTGTGTGTAGTGATTGTTTTCTGTCACACTGGTGTTAATTGCTCTTGGAATTGAGGGGGAATATGATAAAAATATGGTAAAAATAAAGACTCTTTACATTGAATCTAACTCCTGAAAACATTTTGAGCATATGCATGTAATTGTCTTGGCGACAATATAGAAATGGTTTGCCTTCTTGCAGAATGTTTGTTTCAATTTGTTAGTGTTGCCTAAAGTCCTGAGATCCTTTAGGTCTCTCATCTAAACCCTAATTAAATCTGACCCTTTTTAGATTCTTAGATAAGGTGAGACAGGTCCTGAGATCCGCTAAGTCTACAGGAAAGATGGAATATTTATTAACTGAATAGCATTTCACATGAATACCAAAAGGAAACTCCTTAAATGTAAAAAAAATGCCACATTTTGAATAACAAATGAGAAGACATGCCTTTTTGATCATTTGTTCTTTACTAGTTTGACTGAGAACTGTAACTTTGTAAATCCTGATTAATTGCTATTGTATTTCCACCTAACTTGTTTGATAATTATAAATTAAGTGGCTTTCTCCAGAGACCCAGCGAGCACCCTCAGTTTTTTGCAGCTGCAAGAGTTAATAATTCTGTCAGGCTGCAGGTTGGTGGGGGGGGTTAAGTTGGGGAGGCATGATATGCTTCCCCCCCTCCTTTTTCTAACAGGGGAATGATATATAAATGGAATCCAGGTAAGCTGCTGAGATTGTTTTGTTCTTATAACAACTTTAATGCTGTACCAGTTGTTATTATCAAGACCTTTTTCTGATTGTCTAGATGACAAAAGTAATAAAAGAATTGTTTTCTTCCTTCCTCCCTTCCCCCTCTCTCTGTCTGCCTTTCTTTCTATCTCTCTCTCTCTCTCTCTCTCTCTCTCTCTCTCTCTCTCTCTCTCTCTCTCTCTCTCTCTCTCTCTATCCTACCAACCTCATTTCACAGCTCACTGTAAGAGAGATTATTTCTGGGCTCGCTTAACAATTAACTTGAAATGGCTGAACTATCACATTAGAGCAGCAGCAATATAATTGAACTGGCCCCTGAAAATAGCAGTTTGGAAAATTGCATGCCATATATTTTTTTTCCAGTGAAAATTGTTCTGACTGTCTTACAGGCCTGTGTTCTTTTTAGATATTGCAAAAGAGAAAGATTGTCACTTTCCTTCCTTACTGGAAAATGGGCAATTCCACCAGCAGAATCTTAAATGCCTTCAGATTCCAACTACAGAGAACAAGAGGAATCACATTTGTTGGACTCTAAAAAGAGTCCTGGAAACAATTCAAATGCAAACTCACTGGACTTGGCAAAATGATCCTGCCAGCTTTGCCCAACCAAGCTCTCTGCATAGCTTTAGGAGGGCAGCTTCCATTATTTTTGTCAGTAATGGCCCTTAAACAGGCACTCACCAAGATAAAACAAGAGCTGCCATTATAGTGGCTTCTCATAAAAAAATTAAAAGTTGACCAAAATATGTGGTCTAAATCCAGATGGTCATCTTATAGACCTTTAGCTAAATGAAAGTCCCAGAAGAAGAATGTTAAACCTGAGTTGCTTCTCTATACACCTTTCCATTAAATTTCTAAAGTATTTTTATTTTAATGTGGCAGTAGCTATATCACCAGCTTACGCCAGTTTAATGATCATCAATTCTTCTTCTGGAAACTGCGTAGTGCTTTCAAACAATCATGTGACTTACAAGTGTCAGTATCTTCACTAAATTGAAATCCCCAGGGCTATGAAGCTGCTACAAAATCAAAGAAATGTCAAGTAGTCAGACATGATGAGGAATTTTGGAGATTGAGGATTTTGGTGTCCTTTCTGAAACTTTCTATCTCTTATTAAACAAGAGCATATTTCTATTGAAAAACTTTTAATCAATACTTTGGAATTTGTTTCATGGAAGCTGCACATCCTACATAACTTTCTGTGTAGTAAGCTGCAAGTGTTTCTGGTCATGATTAGGACTATCATCTGAGCTGCCAAAATCCAGATGACCACTGGAGAACAACAAGAGACAAAATTGCATTTTAGCAGCTTAAATATAATAGCTCTAGTATTGTCCTCCTTGTCAAGTTCTCTACCAAGGAGGAGGAATAGCTAGTGAGTTTGGTGAATCTCATGCAATGACGCCAGCATCCAGTACTCAGATTATGGTAGAACTTTTCTCACTACTCATAATTTTCCAATTCTGAATCTGGTCCCATTAAAATGAATGGCTTGGAAGATAGCTATAGCACTGCATCAGAAGCCAAAATGTAGAGATGACCATCAGTTTGCTTGGACAAGTGTTTTGAAATGGTGATTTACACAGGAAGTAGAATACTACTCTTAAATGGGTACGCTTCTGCAGTTTCTCTGATCGTTCTGAGCCAAAGTTTACACTGTAAAAGTTTCTGCCTTAGGGTGATTGGACGAGGTTTCGATCATTAGGGCTGTGCATACTTTGGAAATTATTTGGAAAAGATACTTAGGAAAGTGAATCTGGCCCTGTTTTTAAAAGCAGCTGTATCTTCTTTTTTTATATTTTTTTAAAAAAATCCCCTGGCTTCTGCATTAAAGAATTGATTTATTTTATCACTAAAGCTACCATCCTTGAAGTAGTACATTCCTTTCAAATGTTTTTGTGTAATGGCCACATTTTTACCTATTCAATTTGCTGCAAGTATTTTGCTGAGTTGTGAGAGCTTTCTGACTACAACTTTTGTTTTGCAGTTAGAAACCATGAATAAGTCCGGGAAGAATTGTTTCAAAACTCCTGCTCCTAAAACCAATTCAGCTCAGATCTTCTGGAGTGAAGATTGGAGAATCAAACATCTCAACACATGCCAAATAAGATTTTGAGAATCAGGCCTGAAAGAAATTAAACACCTTCGGATTCCTGAAAATATTAAGTAGCCTGATGAGAAATCAGTTTAATTTCAAACTACACGCAACACTTGTTTCTGTGAATGTTCTTCCTGCTTCTTTTTTTATTCCATCCCCCCCAAAATGGTGGGAAATTGCAATCTGGAACATAAGTTCACCCAGGGGATGGGAAAGGGGGTGCTCTTATTTTTTTAAAATATCTCAGGAGTAAAAAGATACAAATCCTGATGTATTTCCTGTTGTGGGCCAAAAAAACACCCAGAACACAATTAAGATAAGAAGAAGAAGAAAAAAACCCTTTCCTCTCCCTCCACATGAATGTCTCATTTAGACTGGGGCTTCCCACAGCTGAGAACTTGAATGAAAAAGAAAAGTGGGTGTCATGAAATCTCCTGGGAAAACCTTCACATGACCAAATGTCCCATATATTTTGAGTTTAATAGGTGGAAAACAACCGGCTCTTGATGTAGGATTCTTATGCAGTGCAGAATACTTAGAGGAAACTGATAAAATACAACAGCATTTTCTTTTCAGTGAGAATTCAATAAGGCAGCACAAACAGGCCATACTCATTTGAAGATCAGCATTGATGTGTCTCTTCTAAGCCTGCCCTTTCCCAATAAGACTGTTTTAAAAAACTATTTTTCTTAAGGCTATTTAATACTGTCATGAAGACAATAAATAGTTCATGTACTCTAAAGGAAAGAAAAATAGTTAAGATGCATTTTCTTTCTAGCAATACAGTGCTATTTTTGTTGGTTTTAAGTCTCCATTGGTAAGATTTCACAGGTGGGAAAATAAATAATTTTGGAACCCATTTTAATGCTTCAAGTTAGTGCAGATAAAACTCATTTTACTTCTGAATGAACATTGAGTTTGATTTCAGTTTTCATTGTTTATGATAACTCCAATTAACTCTAACAAAGAAAAATCAAATTAATATTGTTGTTATTAGGCAAAAATTAGATTCTTTGGAGAATGAAAGTTGTAAAATAGATTCAGGGCTTTAAGTTATTTATTCAAGGAACTGCTATACAACTTTGCTGATATTCAGCAAAATTGGATAAAATTTGCATCCTTAAGAGATCCTTCTTCTCTGGGGAAAGGGGGTCTGATCTAACAATTGACACTCAATATATGTGCATAGAAACAATACAGACCAAATAGACATCAACTAATTAGGATGCAACATATTGGATTTGTGGGGGGCAGGATTGATTTGGATTGGGATAAAAGGCACTATACACACAAGACTAAAATCAGCAATTTCTTTCAACACTGCTGCTTCTATGAAAGTTGCTTTGTTAAGGACTCTGAAAACCACTGAGGTAAGTTTCTTAGGTTACTTTAATATTAATACTTTAATAGCCCCCGAAAGGACTGAATAGGGTTAAGAAAGTAATATTCTAATTTGAAGCCCTAGCAGTTCATCCACCCACATATTGTTGCTTTCCTTTTGGGGTAAAGGGGAAAGGAAAATGAAGTAAGAAGCAGTAAGCAAAAGACATTAAAGGCATGAAATCATAGAATTTTTTAAATAAAAACTACTTTACACCAACCTAATTCAGTCTTCTCAATGCCTTTCTATCCTTACAAACCACTGTATACCACTTCATACATTATCTTTGTATATATCACAACAATCTTTTGTATTACTAAAATATATAACATTCAAACAATGTCTATGGAGATTCTCAGTCATTCAGGTCATGGTTGTTCCAAATATGCTTTTTCAAGGCAGTTCCAAGAAGGTTCCACACTCATTTGCACTACTCAAGTGTCCTTGCAGGCACAGATAAATCTCCAAGAGGCCTCAAAAACTTTCAGAGACCTTGCTAATGACCAGATGACTGAAATATAAATCCTTCCATTCTCCACCATTCTGTCAGAATTGAAGAAGCTTCCTGGATGAAAAGCGCAATGTTTTTCCAGGAAAAACAAAGGAAGTCCAATTGCCTTTTGAAAAAGCACCTTTGGGATATAAACAATGCATTATGAAAACAAAATGTTTTTATCAAGATAAACATTGGCCATTGTATTCATTTGCCTGCTTATTGATTGGCTGTCACATTCAGGGCTATCAAAGATTTAGGAGTTTTAATGGGAAATATTGTCCAGAATTAAAATACATGTAAGGATTCATGTTTTGTATGAATGTATATTTCATTTTAATAAATGCCATGACATCATATGCTATTATTAGGGAAAATATAGATATGGTTCCATGGGTCTGGAAAAGAGAATTCAAACTGAAAGTCTTCTTACAGGTTTCATAGTGCTAGCCAGTCCAATTTCAAGACATAACTGAAATCTGATGGCAATAATTCTGTCATTAATTCAGAATTAATCTACCATAAATCTGTTCAATAGTAAATAATTTGAAATTTTTTATTGGTAGTTCAAATCCAGAGCATGAGCTATGTCTCCACATTTTTTTTTGCTTTCCAGAAATAGACACTGAGAAGCTGAAGTACTTGGAATGCTAAAACTGTATTTAATTCTATGTTGTGCAGTCTGCATATGGATAGGAAGAATATAGATAGCACTGAATATATGAGATTTTTTTTGTATCCTGACTTAAATATTGCCTCATCCTTTTTACAGAAAAACTACTTTACATAAGACGCTCCCACCGGTGGATCATATTACAAATTTCACAGAATTTAAGGTCAGAAGGAACCATTAGAATAGTCTAATCTCCCTTCCTGCATAGCACAGGCTGTAGAGTTTCCACAAAAATTTGCACAGGTTTGATAGGATTAAAGGACATGCTTCATACTTCCTTGCTTACTGATAATTGTAGGCCAATGATTTGGGGGGGGGGTGGAAACGATGGGCTTGGTACTTTATTTCACAGAAGAAAATCAGAGCCTCTGAAATGCAAAGTTTACAATGACTTGTAATTAATATTAATATTTCTTCTGTAAATTCTGCTCCTCAAGATAGTTGCTTTGATTGGAATATAAAAACAAAAACATGGCCCCCACCATGATATAAATAAAAATATGCCATTTCTACTTTTTCAGCAATCAATTTTAAAAATCCCCAAGACAGACAGTGCTATTATTTGCCTATCAGAAAAGTCCAAAGAGAAAGTGAGGGGGGAGGGGAGAGTCAGAGAAAAGAGAGAGAGTCAAAGAGAGAGAGAGAGAGAGAGAGAGAGAGAGAGAGAGAGAGAGAGAGAGAGAGAGAGAGAGAGAGAGAGAGATGGAGGGAGAAAGCGGGGAAGAACCATGTGGGGGCTTTTGCTTACAGCTATGAGACAGTTCTGCACTCTCTCCTAATAACCTTGACCTGTTTTTCCTGGCTCAGCAGCAGCAACAGCAGCTGTGTCACATCAGCTCAGCATCTGTTTATCAATCTAACAGGGCAGTCCTGATTCCTGCTTTTATTCTTTTTCATGCCCCCAATATTCAAAACAACTGCATGAATGCAACAGAGTCTATGTGACCAGATCTAGATAAACTCAGGGTGGAAAATAAAGGTTGGGGAAATTGGAGCAGCTTGGGGAGATGTTAATAGGGGATAGGCTCCTTATGTGGGGTTGAATTTCTTTTTTTTTTAAGAGTCAGTGCTTGGATTTGGCTGAATCCCCCAGTACACAAATCATCAAGCAGGAAGAAGACATGTGAGTCAAGCAAAAGTCCCAACCTGCTGTAGGTAGCTTCTCTCCTCCTCTCTTTGGACAGCTCCTCTCAAAGATGTTGTTGACTTTCAAAGAAAGCAAATGTTGATTAGTGGTGCTTTAAGTCAGTAGTCATTAATAGACTTATGGCAGGAAAGCAGTAAGCCCTGAAGGTATTGTAGGTCATTCTCTCCCATTCCCAACACCCACCAGCAGCTGTTCCCCATTTCTTAACCAGATTGTTTATTCAGGGCTGGGCTGGTTCTTTGTTCCTCTGCTGGTCCAAAAGAAGGAGCTGGATTTGAAGGACAAAGGGCTATTTTTGCCTGGTCTGAATCCTTGAAGACTTTCCCTACAGGGCCTTTGGCAGCCATTTAAAACAAATATATTCTTCTATTTTATTAGAACACAACAGATTCCAAAATGATGTTGGAATTCGGAAGCATCTTCTGAAAAGGATGCTAGGCAAATGCCAGTGCTGCGTGTGCTGTCCTTTTTTTCTATAATATTTTGGCATACTTAACAGTATAGTTTAATTTTCTCTGCAGAGATAGAAACACAAAGTAAAATGTGCCTAAAATTATTACTGGTGCAGTGAGAATGTGACAATTTAGCAGCATGTCCAGGCTAAATATGGAAGGAGAGAAAGGGAGAGGCCAATCAACAGGAAAAGGAGGGACTCAATTACAGCATTGGAGCTACTATCATCTGGCAAAAGCAGGCCTAACAAAATTGAATATTGCCTGGTCTTTTGAGTACCCTGTTTTTCCTTTGTTCTTTTCTATTGTTTTCACAATACTAGCCATTCAAACTTTCATATTTTGTGATCTTGTAAATTGTCTTCTTCTAGCTTTCCCTCCACAGACTAGACTAGATTTACATTATCACCTGATTCCAGCAATCAGCTCTAATTCAGTTCCTTCGAATCTATGATCATTTTACTCTATAATCACATGTTTCATCATACATTTATTTCTATAGTGAAACTTGAAAATCATGTTATTGTTGATTCTATATTATTGCTAACTATATTCTAGAAAATAAATATTGGTTGGAAAAATATTGCAATTGAACAGTCTTTCTGATGCTGGAAAAAGTAATTTCATATTCATATAAGACTAATTTTTGCTATAATTTTTGTTACTGATGCCAAACATTTAATGTGTCCTCTTTCCATTTTTTCCTCTTGTATCCTCCTTTTACCTATTCACATATTTAGTAACCCTATCTTAGAATCATACGTTGAAGGGACTTTGGAGGTCTTCTGGTCCAACCCCGCTTATTCCATTCTGGACAAATGGCTGTCCAATCTTTTCTTGAAACAACCAGTGATGTTGCTCCCATAACTCTGGGAGGCAAGCTGTTCCATTGATTAATTGTTCTCACTGTTGGGAAGTTTTTCCATAATTCCAGGTTGCATCTCTTCTTGCACCCACTCCTTGTAATCCTGTCTTCCTGCTTTGGAGAGTAAGCCAACCTTATTTTCCCTGTGACAGCCCTTCAATATTTGAAGACAGTTATCATGTTGCCCAAAGCCTGCTCTTTGTTAAATTAAATATACCTACTTCCCTAGCTGTTCATCATACAGTTTAGCCTGCAGGCCCTTTATCATCCTTGTTGCTCTTCTCTTCCCCGTACTCTTTCTGGGGCCTCAGCATCTTTTTGTATTCTGATGCCCCGAATTGGATGCAGTATTTCAAATGTGGCCTCACTAGTACAGCATAGAGCACTGCTATAATGTCTCGTGTTCTTGAGAATGCCTTGATGACCTTCATGTCACATTCATCCTGCTTATTCTCTGAAAATTATTTCTAGGGCAAAAAGGAGATCCTCCACAACAATTTTGATACTCCACATTGTAAGAAACTAAACGTTAGAAAGATTATAGTGTCCTGGAAACAGTACAAACAAGAACTGAGATCAGCTTCTCATTTGTCTGCCTTGTGGATACTGTAAACAACTAGCAACATACTCTCTTCAATGACATTCTTAATACTTGTTATTACGACATTGTGTGATGTTTGTGTTTGTGTGTAAGCCAATCCCATCCCAGAGATCCCAAGCAAGAACATTTAACTATCACAAGATATGTTTATTCTTCAGCGGGTAGGCTTTGATGTTGATATTGTGGTTATGTATTATCACTGCTGAAATGTGAATTTAAAAGCACCCTGTAAATCTTACAATTAAATAAAATAAAAATGGGAGGGGGGATTGGGAAACTCTGGGAAATTAAATAAAATCTAAGTTAACTTCTGCTGTACAAAAACCTTAAGGGCAAATCTATACCTCAGTAGTTTTGACTGTCTTCTCTAGGTTTCTTAAAAGAAATATCTAGGAATACCCCTCTCCCAATACAGAGAGTGAGTGTGAGAGAGAGAGAGAATGAAAAAGAGGGAGGGAGGGAGGGAGGGAGAGAGAGAGAGACTAGAATATTTTAAGACTGTTGTATAAACTCTTAGATACATTCAGATTAAAGTTACAATTTACAAGTCCTCAGTCACATTGCATATATTTATGTATCCAAAAATATTATAACATAAGATCTCTTGTTTTATCAATGCTGGGTCCAAATTGGAAATATTGTAATAATCACTCTACTTGGTAAATCATTACCATGTAGTGGTGATGATGCTTTCTTCACACAATAACACTATGAGTAGTACCACTGGGAATATAGACTTTTAGAAGGGTCACCCACAATGGGAAAGTTATAGAGAAGTCAGACTAAATATGGTTCTCTAGAGAAATGAATGACAACTCATTTCAATACTCTGCCAAGGAAACCAAACTGATATCTTGTCTCCTCCTCCACATTCCAAACCAAACTAGATTCAGGATCAGGACAATGACAACCTAATAAACGAAGATGACCCCTCCACACCCACCACACCCATGACAGAAAATATGCAACTACTGGGGAAAAACAGAAGGCAAATCTGAGTAGCACTAGTTTTTTTTTTTATGATGTGGCTGGATTAAAGCCAAAAGGACATTCAGTTGCTGATGTGCCCAGAGGCAAAAAGAAACTTTGATTTTACACACACACACACACACACACACACACACACACACACACACCATTGATAGGTGGAATGTCAAAACCATGAACCAAGGCGAACTTGATGTTGTCAGAGTAGAAATGTCAAGATTGTACACTGACATTCTGGAAATCAGCCAACTGAAATGGACTGGAATGGGTCACTTCACATCAGAGAAAGAGAAGATCTTTGGACAAAAATATATAGAAGAAATGAAGTTGTCATTGTTATTAATAAAAGAATGCTAGTCAGTGCTTGGATATAACCTCTTCCCCATGAGGGGGGTAATCTCTATTTGAACTCAAGGCATATCTCTCAGTATTTCAGTAATCCTAATCTGTGCTCCAGCTACACATGCAAAAGAATTGAAGATTTCTGTGTGACACAACATCTTATTGATACAAAACGAACAAAAATATATTTTTACCAGCAACTGGAATGCTAAAGATGGAATGCTGTAATAATATGTGGAATAACAGAGAAATCTGGCCTTGATGTACAAAACAAATCAAGAGACTTCAATTGAGATCTTTCAATGTTCACAGAAAATATACCCTTCCAATCATCTAAAATATGCCTCTAAACTCAGAGGTTGGTGAACTAGCAACAATGAATCAGATTGACCATATATGATGCAGCAAAGATGGAGTAATTCTATTGCTTCAATATAAAGAAAACCTGTTTCTCACCATGAGACAGATTGTGGTTACCAGTACCAACTTTTAAAAAGGAAATAATGCCATCAAGCCATCAAAATACAATCTCAGCCCTATTCCAAAGAGTACGTAATGAAGGATCAATGGTCTGGTAAACAAAGTGTTTGAAGAACCTTGGGACCAAGTCATGGTATTATTAAATATGAAATAAAAACTATTGCAGAAATGCAAAATAAAAAACATGGTTGTCAAATAATACAATCAAAATATCTAAGGAAGCGAAAAGCAAAAGGAAAGAAATTTTACCTGAATGAATGCTGCATTCCAGAGAAGAAAAAGATGTCTAAATAGGCAATGCAATTGAGAACAAACAGGAAGGACAAGATACTAATCAAAGTCAACTTACACAAAGATGGACATAATAAAAGGGAACAAACCCAAAGTTTTAGAGATAAAAGAATATAAAAAGAGGGGATATGAATATATATGAAGAACTGTAAAAAATGATCTCAAAATCAACATCATGCTGCCCATAGGTTTGATAACTGAACTAATGCTGGTCATTCTGGAAAGTGAAGTTAAATGAACCCTGGAAAATATCACTAACAACAAAGCTGCAGGAGATAATGAAATACTTACCAAACTGTTTAAATCTTGCAAAATGATGCTATTAAAATGTTGCTCATTGTTTGTAAGCAGGTATGGGGGAGGGGGAAGAAAACCACTGCTGTGGCAAGACAAGTGGAAAAGATCAGTCTATATTCCAATAGCAAAAAGGGCTAAAAATGCACTGCACTTAATCTCACATGCTAGAAAAGTAATGCTCAACATTTTGTAAGCTAGTCTTCCATTTTAAATAGACCAAGTTTCATAAGAGGTACATCCAATTTCAGAAAAGGCAGTGGAGCCCAAGATTACAATGCAAACAATGGATGAATAATGAAAAATGCAAAAGATTGTCAAAATGACATTTAATTCTGCTTTATTAATTATATGGGCACATCAATCACAACAAATCATGAGATCCCTTTAAAACATAGGTATCTTGGGCTATGTCACCTAAATGCTGAAATCTTTGTATGCTAATCAAGAAACATTTAGAATTCAATATGGAGGAAATAAATTGGGATAGAAATAGTGTCACTTTTCATATCATATTATCATATTATTTAACTTACATGCAGAATATAATATGAGAAGTGGTGGACTAGGAAAAAAGAGAACTTGTAACTAAACGTGCTGAAAGAAGAAATATTAATAGCCTTAGACAGCTTGATGATACCATCTTGGTGGCTAGAAATCAGGAAGACTTAAGGACTCATTTGATGAATGAGAAAGATAGGAGAGTAACATTCAGTATGATACACAAAACAAACAAACAAGCAAACAACCTAAGGTTATTGTCAACTGCTACTGGCAACCAAATGAAACTAGATGAATAAGTGGTTAACGTTCTACCAGCCTTTACCTTCCAAGGTTCCAAAATCCACACTAAATATGAAACAAACATCAGATCATTAGAGAAAATTCATGGCAAAGCTAGAGAAAATTATAGTAGGTAGAAACAACATATTGCTAATAAAGGTGTTTTCTGTGGAATCCACAGTCTACCTAGGCATAATGTAAGGCTGTGAAAACCAAACCATTAAAAACAACTGAATTTTCAAAACTAATGTTTTTAACTGGTAGCGATTGAGAACATTTTGCAGAGTCAAGAAGCTTTAGAGATCATTCTTATGTTCTGAAAAATAAAAGCCAACAGAACAAGAGAATGATAGAAGGTAGGATGGCCTAAGTGTGTCACTGAAATCTTATGTTTTCAGCTACTGATGAAGAATCCTGGCAAGCTGCTTTTCAACAAGACACAAAGTGATTGAATGACTGAACAACAACAAAATAAAAAATAGAAAAACATTTTCCGGTGTATGAAATGAAACGAAACAATAGTCTAAATAAATTTACAATTTAATTGAGTGCCTGGCCAAATGTATCAAATCATTTCAAAATGTTCAAGAAACTGGGAAAAGAAAACTAAAAAACCTTATCCCAAAGGTACTTTTCCAAAAGGCAACTGGATATTGTTTTTACTTGAAGACTGTTTGCTTCTTTGCCAAGAAGCTTCTTCAATGAGAACTGAAGAAGATTCTTGGAAGAGAGGAGAAACATCTTCAAGAAAGTCCAGTTGCCTTTTGAAAAAATACCTTTGAGACAACCATGGCCTGGATGACTGAAAATCTCTATATACATAGAAACCTTTATCATTTAGTGTTTGTGTATGTGTATGAAAATTTTATTAAATATTTTTAAAAAGTAAAATAAGCAGTACAAACTAAGAAAAAGGGTGAAAAAATCAAAGAGAAAACTAAGGTGCAAGAATGGGACGAGAAATAGAAAAGAAAGAAAAAAGATATAAAGAAGTAGCTTTTGGTTTTCTTTACAGCAGTTGTAAGTACTTACTCTATAGTTACAACATAACTCTCTTCTTTCTACAATATATCCTGTCTAATCATCACAGCTATAAATCATGAGTTATTTTTTTTTTACAAAAAGTCCATAGGGAGTTTCCAGTCAGCAATAAATGTAGGTATTGTCTTTTCTCTGATGAATGAAGTCAATTTAGCTATATCAACAAGTTCCGTCATCTTCACCAACCATTCCTTCATTGTGGGTAGCGTTGAATATTTCCATCTTGCACATACAATAATCTTGCTGTAGTTATCAAACAAAGTTCTATGACTTTTTTCCCCACTGTTTGTCCTTCAAGCTCAAAAGAAAAACCCCTGGCCTCAAATGTGTAATAGTCATTAAGATCTTCTGAATTAATGTGAATCCAAAATCTCTAACTTTTTTATATGTCCACCAAATATAATGTCTCCTTGTTGTTCACATTTTCAACAGAAATTTGCCTTTATACAGTCTAGATTATTTCTCTGATGACATGTGCTAATGGTACGTCATTCAATAAAAATTATATTTATGTTTATAACATAGCCTATATTTTCCATTGTTTAATATGTGTATTGTAACCAAAATTTTAACCCAATTTATCATACATTGTTTCACTTGTTCTTCTGTTTCCAATTTCAATAAAAGGAATTTAGCAATGATATGTTCATCATTACACACAATTCTATTCAAATGCAGTCTTACAATGTTCAAAACCATACATCTTTTTTCTTCTTTAAATTTTTCTGGTATCTATAAATAAGAAAACTGACAATTATATTCCTCTGCCACCTGTTTTTGTCTTAATTTTATTTTAGAGTCCTCTTGACAAAATTCTAGTATCTCATAATAAGTTAGCTATTTGTGTTTAGCTATTATTTCTTGTCTATAAAATGCTTCTAGAGCTTATGGGTTTTCAGGCACAACTGAGCTTGTATCTGTTCTATCCTCAATATTACATGTCTAAGATAATGAAATCTACATTAACCTTGACTTTGTTGCACCACAAATATCAATGTTACCTAAATCTTAGATCTTAGATCCAAGAACCTTCTATTGCTCAGCAGCACCCACTCTTACATCCAAATCAAATAGCAAGCTACAAAATGGAAGTTCAAATTAGGCAGACACAATCCTCCTCTCTTTTCTTGCATTTTTTCCCACTGCACAAATTGAAAATAATCTTCTGCCACTGTTTAAATGGTTAATTGGTCATCATAACAGGAATTGTCTGAAATCAAAACTTCATTCTAGGCAATACAATAATTTTTATCACATAATTTTTTTCCAAAAATGACAGTTATAGTTTCTATCATTTTAACATGTCTGTTTTAATTTCATTCAATGTCTTAACATAGCTATTTTGAAATAACATAGGGTTCATATTGTATGTTCAACACACAGCAGCCAAGTGGGGTTGAGAATTGTATTTTCAGAGTTGCAAGATTCTGTGAATGAGCTTTGCAATAAGCAAAGTTAGTTCATCAGGTTGTGATTTCTTTCTGGTTTATCCCATAAGGTGAAAAATCAATCTTGCAAGTCTGAAAATTCCCACTCCCATCTCTTTTACAGCCCAAAAAACTAGTCACTATCCAGTTGTGGGATATGTTATCTCTTATCTAACTCAAAAGATGCCCTTGGTGACATCTTTTTGCTCATTCTCCCAAGGTGTTTCACACATACCATTACACTTCCTTTATAAAAGGTGAATAATATTTATCATTTGTGGGTATGGGTGTGTTATCTATTAATACACTACCTTTCTCTTATCATTTCAATGTCTTTTTCTTTTTGTAATTTATATACTAACCATTTCCCTAGTTTGCTTGTAAATCAGTGTTTTTTTACGTTAGTTGCAAAGTCATGTCTGACCCATTGCAACCCCATGGACAACATTCTTCCAGGCCTTCCTGTCCTCCACAATCCTCTGGAATCCATTTAATCTCATGCCTACTGCTTCAGTGACTCTGTCCAGCCACCCCATTCTCTGTCGTCCCCTCCTTCTTTTGCCCTCAATCTTTTCCAGCATTAGGCTCTTCTCCAGTGAGTCCTTCCTTCTTATTAGATGGCCAAAGTATTTGAATTTTTTTACATGATTTATAATTCATGATTTACAATAATTCACAATTTCCTTTTCTCTTACTATTCACATAGCTAACTATTATTGCAAAAGCTTAATTTGTTGAGAAATATTTATTCTCTCTGGAAATTTATTTAATTAAATAACAAAAGGATGGTTTTGTCTTCTTGGGTGCTTAATATTTTCATCTCAAATGTTATTTCATAATGATAGTATCATGGTCCAGTTGATATCATCTTAATCTTTTGCTTTTTTAAATCCACCAATCATCTGCACTCTTTAATAGTAAACAAAGACATTCCCATAAAGGTCCAGTTCATTTGCCTATTTTAAATCCAAATTTATACAAAAGCACTTTCTCCAAAAATTATCTTTCCAAATAAATATCCCCTTTATCTGCTTTAAATTTTATTACATCCTTAATGCAGCGAAAGCCATGTTTCACCATTTACCCAGTTTGGTGTTCAACCCATATTTGCTTTGCTGTTGCAATAGCAAAGCATTGATTTCATTTATTCCTGCAAAACAAAACAAAACAAAAAGTCACATTGGTACACTAGGACAACATATCTGTATCGGGACTTAATATTGTAGACGATCTGTTGTTCAGGAATGCCAGATTCCTTACTTCTCATCTTGCTCCCAGAAAAAGGAAAAGAGAGGGTTGCACGGAATTTTATGCATGTCTTTATTCCTTTGGGTTACAGTCATATGGGTATATTAACTGGATTAAAATTCAGACACATTTTGCCATGCTTAAAACTAATCAGCACCTTGAAGTCTCCTTAGCTGATATGGCCATGAGCTTTCTGGTAAACACATAGAACCATTGCTTAAAGCAGTTTCTCTTCCTCCTGCTAACAGAGCAAACTATTTATAGTAGCAGTAAAAAGATTGGAGATATTCCACAGTGATAGAAATGAATGCGCTTATTGGGTACCTTTTTTTTTTTTTGCTTGATTTCAGACTGCCAAAAAAATAAAGAAACCCTTTCAAAGTTATGCAAAGGAACCACTTATTAAGAATTGTCATCAGATCTTGATGCAAAACATCAATCCTTGCTAGAGAGAACTATATAAACCTAGATATAACTATAGAATAAGACTAAGGTGACCAGACGTCTCGATTTCAGCGTGACAATCACGCTTTATAACAATTTGTCCCGTGTCCCTCCACGTTTTAAAAAACTCCCGATTTTTTTCTGGCTTCATGTTGAAAGCCCAGTGGATTTACTTAAGAAATACTAACCGGGGCAAGAAATCCTAACCGGGGCAAGACAAAAGATACCCTGTCTAACTAACCTCTCTCTCTGTCTCAATACTTTCATTGAAGATATTAAAACTTAAAGCAAGAAAACGGACCACCCCCCCCGCCCTTACTCACATAAGAAAAAATGACCCATTACCATAGAGCTGCAGGAAGCACCTGGCTAGAGAGGGAAGCGACTGTTACTTCCTGGATTTTCGGGAGGGGAGGGACACAGAGTTTGGAGGTCTGCTCATGTGGGGGGAAAATGATGGCTGTTCTTTTTTCTTTGAAAAATATTTCCTTGGGACTATTTAACCATTTTAATTTGCTCAGTTCTTTGTATTAACATCTACATCATTCTGGATTGACTTGGAGTGTCTGCCTACTGGTAGTGGGTTTTTTTATTTTATTTTTTAATGTATTTTAAAATAATATTTTATTTATTGTGCATAGGATTTATTAAAATAGTTTTATTCTGTGTGGATTTAAGTTAAGAACTCCCTGTTATTAAGCTTTCCTCAATTAATCTCTGAGTAGATTCCCACCAACTTCAAGATCCCAAAGGCACATCTTGGAAGCTACACATTTGCTTAGTTTATAGATGATGCCTTTCCTTAAATATGAAAATAAATACATGTATTGTTCAAATGTGTACATCTCAATAGAAATGACTCTCAGGGGTGACAACAATCCACTAAAATAATAATATAAAACAGTAATTACAAAAACAGGAGCAACTGTTATGAAAATTATTATTAAAAAATAAAGAATAAAAATGGACTTATTAAGTATATTAATTGCAGCAACCACAATACAATACCTCGGTCCTTCTTTTCATTAAACTAGACATACCCAAGTCCAAGGAATTAAAAGGCGCTTGCTCCTGGGGAGGAAAGCTATGGCAAATCTAGACAGCATCCTAAAAAGCAAGGTGACCAGATTTTCAATAAAGAGGGAACCTTTGACTGGGAGTGGGGGCTTGATTAAAAATTTTATACGGAGCAACAAAATTTTTCATACAACGCAAAAATAGTATTGTAATATTTTTTTTATTTCAACATAACTACAATTTACAAATATAAATTGTAACTGTTGCCAAACATCAAAATTTTGATCATGTGACCATGAGGATGCTGCAATGGTCGCTAAGTGTGAAAATGGTAGCTAAGTATGAAAAATGGTCATCAGTCACTTTTTTCAATCCCATTGTAACTTTGGTCACTAAGCCCATTATATCACCTTTCTTGCCACAGTTCTTAAGTGAATAACTGCAGCTGGTATTTTGTATTTTGGATAGAATCTTTTTTAAAATAGTCTAAGACAATTTTAAAAAAGAATCCACACAGAATAAGTTGAAGTAATACATTTCAAATATTCCACACAGAATAAATTGAAGTAAAACTATTTTTAAAAATTCTATGCACAATATATTTCAAAGTATTGTGCATAGAATTTTTTAAAATGGTTTCACTTCAATTTATTTTGGATAGAATCCTTTTTTAAAGTTACAATTTATATTTGTAAATTGTAGTTATGCTGAAATAAAAAAAATTACAATACTATTTTTGCGTTGTATGAAAATTTTTGTTGCTCCGTATAAAATTTTTAATCAAACCCCCCCCCCCCCCCGGTCAAAGGTGTCCCTCTTTACCAATCTGAAAATCTGGTCACCTTAAATAAGACCCTATCTCATATGTCCTGCTCTGAAAGGAAAAATTGTTATGGTTTACTGCTTCACACTTCTTGAAAGACAACCATTCAAGAGCACCAAGTACTTCTGCATATATCAAACATGACATCCAAATGTGACCATTTACTGAAAGCCCTCTTGCCTGTAGGAACATGTCCTTTCAAGTGAGATTACTGTCTCACAGCCTTTCAGTGTGATCCAATTCAAACATGATGCTACCTATGTACATGACATGTACAAGACAACCAGATAAATCCTATTCAGATTTGGATTCTAAATTCAGTGAATACACGAGCAAGAAAATGGACCTGTTCACCTCAGCTTTTATTGGCATGTATTTAACTGACTCACTGGCTACCTGAGAGACCGCCTCCTGCCATTTACCTCCCAGAGACCAATAAGATCACACAGATTAGGCCTCCTCTGGATTCCATCTGCCGGTCAATGTCGGCTGGCGACTCCCCGGGGGAGGGCCTTCTCTGTAGCTGCTCCAGCTCTATGGAACGATCTCCCCGTGGAGATCCGGACCCTTACTACTCTTCCAGCCTTCCGCAAAGCAATTAAGACCTGGCTGTTTTGGCAGGCCTGGGGCTATTGATTTTATCCAGCCCCACTCTAAGCTGTATGTATGTTGTGAAATTTTAATGTTTGTTCTTTTTAATTTTTATATGTCCCCCCCCTCTTTTTATCTGTAAGCCGCGCAGAGTCTCTAGGGAGTGGGCGGCATACAAATGCTAATAAAACCTGAAAAAACCTCACTGGGTGATATGCATCTAGGCTTCAGCTGAAATGCAGGTGTCAGGCTAGATTCTAGAACAGGGCTGTCAAACTCCTGGCTGGAGGACCTGATGCATCATGAGCTGGCCATGCCCATGCCCAGTTTATCAAAGGGGGGGGAGTCCCGATACGTCATGTGATGCCGCTGTGACGCCATGAGTTTGACATCCTGTCCTAGAAGAACTTCTTTCTGCATTTGTGAATTGAACATACCCCTGTTCGGATAAAATATTTATCACAAGGCAACTTTTTAAGGAGAAGACTGCATCTTGTTTCTCTTCACTTTATCAGATTACTTTTCAGAAATATCAGATTAACAGGAAATGTAAAGGTCAGAATTTGACTCCCTTGATCTGCATAACCTATAGGGTGGCTCTGCCTCTCAAAGCTCCCAAATCTTTATTCCTTCTTGAATGTTGGGCCAACAAAGAGTTGCAATCAAGGAGCCTAAAGGCATCAAAGTAATCTGAAGGAGAATTACATGGAGGCAGAGCAAGCTGCACTACTTACCCAGAAGGCCTTAGTTGGCCTTTGAATACTTCAGTCTGGCCATGTGTGATCAATATATGTGGTTTCTATTATTTCCAAGCACATTAGGAATGTAAAAGCAATTCCCCCCTCCCCATTTAGCTTGAGGTGAATTAAGGAGAGAAAGAGGCATCTCTAGAAGGGTGGCCATTACTCAGTACTCTGCATAGGACTCCACTTCCTCACCTGTGCTCTTGTATTTGCTGTAATGGAGTATTTATCCCTCTGAGACAAGAGTTCGCTAGAAGAATATTTATGTGGCAGTAAAAAACTTCACAAGGAGGCTGTCTGGGTGTAATAGACTCAGGTATTTCAACACATCTCAGCTTGCCATGTGTCATGTTGAATTACACCATTTCCTGGCTGTGACAGTAGCCTATAATGTGACCTATGTAGCCAAAGTCTGACATGTCATTCAACAGCACAGAATCTTAAAATAAAAGGGCACCTTTGATTTTGTTGAAAAGGAGAGTGGCTTTTAAGCAATGTTCATACATTTAGATCATATTCCTATCACACTTAAAATTGGGACAATTGATTTATAACATAAAATAATCAATTCCTGCCCCCCACCCCGCTTTCTTCTCAGCTCCATTTAATGTCTAGATGGCAATGCAGTTTGCTCTTTTTTTATAGCCAATTTTAATTCCTCTAGTGAGAGGAGGGCAAACATATTCTTGTTTTTCTTCTTCTCATTAGAGATATTAAAATTTGAATCAGAGTAAAAAAAATGAGTAATTTCCTTCATGGTACTTAATACTTTCAATGTGTTCAGAAAGAATTTCAAAAATATAAATCATCCTCATCTGGAATAAATGAAATAATTTCATTTTATAATCCCAGTCTTCTTTCTTAAAGTTTATTAAAGATAACGTTGGATGTGCACAACTTTGGGTGTGCTTAAGACAAACAAAAAATGTTGGAGGTTAAAAGGGAAGGTTTTTACTTTAGTTGCTTTATTGGATTGAAAAATTAATCTATTTAAAATCTCTTGACAATCTCTTTGCTGATTACTTGGGATGCTTGGGAGCTGAATTCCAAGTTATCTGTGGAACAAATAGGGAAGGAAGACAAAGATTTTTGTAAATCTTAGAAGGTAGAATGTCAACCGGGAGGAAGTTTTTTAATAGATTTATTTTATAAAATACTCTTCTATAAAATGCAGACTAATTCCTTAATAAAAGAGGTTTAAATTTAACATGATAAGATAATGTGCTAAATTAATACCTAAAACCAGAATTCTGCAGGCAAAAAAAAGATACCTAGACATACAGTTGATGGAATTTAATTAAGTAGTTTTGTTTACTATACTATATCTGAAACCAGAAATTCAGCAAGTCCAACATTCATCAGCAATAATTTTCAAAAAAATCTGTTGGATTTCTTATGCTTACCCAGTCCACAGTACTTTGAAACTATAGAACTTCATTGTCCACCTGTAGTTTATTAGAAATACTTATTCAAGAAATAACACTGATATCACATTGGTTCTCTTGCACAACTGACCTGGTTAACATATCTATTGAGGAATTTTTGTGAAGAACATTTAGTCTACTTGAACTATTCTATTAAAATGCAGCTATCCTGTTTTCTGCTCAAATGTTTTCTGCCAACTCTATTTCTGATGGTACATAGTTGTCCATAGTTCTATGGATTTTTCTGCTTTCCGCTAGTTCATTAATTCCCTGCGTGCTACCATTTTTTTTTACAAAAATGGCTCTTGGGAATCTTTGGAAATCTGAGGTCTCATATATAACTTTTACATTAATTACGCCGAGAATAACTGTGAACCTTGTAGGCCTGGGAGTCCATTTCTGTTAATGTAATAGCTATTAACCTTCCTCCTCCTCCTCCTCCTCCTCCTCCTCCTCCACCACCACCACCACCCTCCTCCAATTATTTCTTTCTTGAAATAGCATTTACAATACTGCTGCCATGGTTTAAATGATAATGGCCAACTGTCAACATCCATTTGATAATTAATAAGTATAATAATTAACTCCACCTGCTGAATATTAGCCCAGATGGAATTTCGCCTTGCACCCATACATTAAGGTATATTTTCACTAGAGTCTGCCTGGAAACAACCTTCCCCAGCCAAAATTTGATTAAAACATAAACAATGGTTGGAGGAAGTGTTATTTTTAAATTCATGAAGTATGCAAAGTTCAACAACATTTCCTAGTTGATAATTGAATGGTTAATCAGTGCTTTATTTGCTGGACTTTTCAAACATAAATGAATCCACTTCATATCATCAAACCAAAGGGATTAATAATATGTATCTTTATGTTTGAAGGCATATGGTGTTTTTCAAATAATTGTGATTTGATTACTGAAGTATGAAAATATATTTGTGAACTGAAAATGTGCAAACCCTTAGCTTTGATTTTTTTTGTTGCTGTTTTCTTGTTTTTAATATTTTAAACAATTTGTAAGCAATCCAAATAGCATATACATTTAATAAATTATAGTTGTTGCTGTGATTATTATATCGGCCCTGAAAAGCATTTTCAAGTATTTCCAAATATTTTTTTAAAAAAAATCATTTCCACTTTGTACTTTTGGTTTCCTACCCTTTCTCCCCTTTGTTTCACCAAGCTAAAGCATAGCTCAACACCTTCTCTCTATCCAAGGAGGAGGAGGAAGAAGATATTGTTGAGGATGAAATATAGAGATTCAGTTGCAAGTTGCAGCCAGTGAATGGTGTGTGTGTGTGTGTGTGTGTGTATATGTGTGTGTGTGTGTGTGTGTACCTATGAGCAAGAGAGAAAAGCATTTGCAACAAGACCATCACAACTATTTCATGACTTCATCCTACTTATTAGTTTTGCAACTAGTGAGGAACATTCCCAACTGCTCTAAAATAAATGATGCCTGGACATACATAGAAGGACATACAAAGAAGGACATGGATACTGCTACTTTAAAAAAATTATTTAGATGACAAAAGGACAGCAAACCCTTATGAAATGTATTAAAATGAAACAGATATGAATCAGAGGTGGTATTCAGCCAGTTCTGACAGGTTCTGGAGAACCAGTAGTGGAAATTTTGAATAGTTCGGAGAACTGGCAAGTAGGCTGGCCCCGCCCCTGCTGCCTTCCAGCCTCCCAGCTGATCTTCTTTTGTTGCCCTGAACAGAAGAACGGAGCTGGAAAGCAGGTTAGTGGGGTGGGGAGGGAATGGGGATTTTGCAGTATCCTTTCCCTGCCACACCCACAAAGCCATGCCCACAAAGCCACGCCACACCCACAAAGCCACGGCCACAGAACTAGTAGTAAAAAAAATTGAATCCCACCACTGATATGAATCTACTGGTTTATCTCTGGGTGAATAGTATCAAGGGGTTTTTTTATTTCTGATAATTTAACAGTAACAACATATTTCTCTTCCCACCCCACTCCAAGTTGGGTAACTTTTTATGGCAAGAATTTGAACATTTATAAAATTATTATAAAAATAACCTTGTTCTATGACAGTGGAAGGCATACCATGATGGTTACCTAAGTTCTTAACACAACCTAAAACCAAACAAAGTTAGCCAAAGTTCTCAACCCTGTTTTGGGGAGATTTGATATGAGTGGAGAGCTTAAGGGATGGCATGAATGTCTCTGATCTTAAGCTACTGATTTGAATAATACTGATCTAATCACAATGGGCAGTCACTTTTGAGGATGACACTGATAATTTAATGCTTCCCTTTTCTGTCTTTTACACTAAGTTATTTTATACAAGTGAACTTTTTTTTAAAAAAATCACATTCTGGTGCAGCATCCATTTGGTACTTAAGTCAACATTGGGGCTGTAGCTTTACGGAAGTTTTTGAATTAAAAGAGGGCAGCTAGGAGCTACACTTCCCATCTCAATTAAGTAAAATCAATTGCTCTGTTTTATCCCAGGTTAGAGTTTTGCCCTGAGACTCAAACAAATAAATCAAATATTCAGTGAGTTTTTTCCCTTATCCTTTACGGAAACTACATGCATTTTTGTTCACAGTTACATTTCATCTTATATGTCCCTTAAAAAAATATTTTAGATGACTACTTGTTTAAAAAGATAAAGTTCTCCTAAGGTTTTTTAGATACAGAAATATTTTTGTGGCTTATGAACACTTGAAAAGGTCTCCCAAAATCAGTTAACAAACTTCTATTTACAAATCAAAGCATAGGTCATCGTCATTATCATCCTGATATTCTCAGTTATTCAAACTGTCACACAACTGACATAGCGATTTTCTGAGGTATCAGCTTTTCATGGACTTTAATTTTGTAGCATGAAAAATAAAGAAGGGAATGAAGATCCTTCAAAAAAGATGAACCACTGTTATTTCGGGTTGAAAACTGCAACTTCTTCCAATCTCTTGGCAAAACCTTAACTGGGCTATATATTGCCTGCACAGAATTGCCTTTGTGGAATTGGAAAGTGCCATATGGAAAGAAATTCACAGCATGCTAAGCAACCTCTCTGCCTTTTGAATGAAGAGCTGACCAAGATGTGGATGCAGAAAGATCATCTTCAATCTAAGAGTTGCCAAAAGATAGTGTGCATGTGTATCTTTGTCAAACACTGAAGTTTTGGGGTTTTTTGTTTTTTTGTTGCTCAGTTCAGTGAGCACAATGTGTTGACTGGCAGGCAGAGTGGCCAAATATGGTATTTAGCCATCTTGAATAAGGAATCACTCTGGGCACATGTTGCCATGCAACAGAGGTCACGTGAGTCCATTCCAAATTATTATGGTGGTGCTTGAGGCAAGGGAAACAGCATGCCCATTAACTGTCAGCAGGTTTGGTTTAGTGTAACACATGGACTTTTGCCAGTGCTCTGTGTGTGCCAAAAAGCACATTTACACCCAGACAGCTGCATAAAGGGCTTTGGCTCTACAAGTTGCAAGGTCCAATAAGCAGCACATTTCCAAAGCATGACAAGAACATTGATTTGGGTTTTCCAGAGTGTGCTGGGCCAATGTCCGACATTAATCCAGGAGACTGGGTTGTTCTTCCAAAGCCGAAACAGCAGCAGCAACATTAACTGTGGCTGCAGTGTTGATATAACTGCCCATTTGCATCAGAGTGCCATCCAGAGCAGTAAATAAGTTTATTCACTTCTCAGTGGTCATTAGGATTACTTTAACAAAGCAGCAAGCAGCCTTTTGGTAGAAATATCTTTGCAAGTGACAGATCTGGGATTGTTATTTCGAATTTCTTTGGGGTGCTGGTTCAGAGTCAATTCATGAAATGATCAGACTCACAGATTTGCAAAGGCATTCAAAAATCCAATGCCTGCCTGTGGAAACTGCAAAACCAGCTGGCCAAAAGTAAAACACCAATATGCATTGGAATTTCAAGCTATTTTTATAGCTTGGTGATTACCTGTCAAATCATGACCTGTGCTTGCCTGCTGTACAGCATGAGGCCTTTCTTCTACATCAAGGGAAGGTAAAATGATGCCTGTGGGCATCAGCCCTCTCTGAAACACACTCACGTGTCTATCAAACTTCCTCTCCCTTCTGAGTTTTGTTCTTTTGTTTTGTTAAAAAATAAAAAAATAAATATAGGGAGTTGGCATAGTACAGAGCAAAGTATTATTTATTTATTTATTTATTTATTTATTTATTTATTTATTTATTTATTCATTCATTCATTCATTCATTCATTCATTCATTCATTCATTCAATTTCTATAGTTGCCCATGTGGGAAGTTATCATCCAGCCCTCTCCCAGAAAAATGAAATATCCTAGAAAATATTGAAAAGGCAGAATATTTCTCTGGATGTGAAAAGAAAGAAACATGTTTTAAAAGACAGAATAGTTGCCTTTAGCTTTCTGCCCACCCACACTTTGTCAATGGGCCATTAAGATGGCCAGGCTAACCCACTTTACATAATAAAGACTTCACCAGCAGCTACAGAAAGGCATGATAATATACTCAACTGACCACAAGGCAACTGAGAACTCATCACAACCTAGGGAGTAGCCCCCTGCATGGCACCATGGGAGTCTGACAACCAGTCAGAATACATTTCTTACACAGGAACAGGAAACAGAGAGGTGGGACTAAACAGGGTATAAAAAGCCTAGCAAGCCCCTTCCTCAGCCCTTCTCTCTTCTTCTTCACCAACATTGAAGCATGTGATCACCTTTTCTGGTCAGGGCTCAAGCCATGTGGCCCTGTCCAACAATAAACCATCTTTCCAAGCAGCCTCCATGTCTCCAGTGTCTTCTTCCCCACTTGGAGCTGAACCCAGAAGGACATTTCTTTCAACACCCAGATGAACCAAGTGACTCTGGGCAGCCAATTCCAAAATTACCTTTCAGCATTATCTTCCAGCATCCTATTTATTTGCCTCGAACCTTGATTCCGCTAGAATCCGAGAATATTATAAAGAACATTTTAGGGAATACTTTCTGTCTATTAAATAGATGCCAGTTAGGTCTAGCGGTTAACCCACCAGGCTAGAAAGCAAAAGACCACAAGTCCTGCCTTATCAATGAAAGCAAAACGGGTGACCTTGGCCCAGTCATTCTCTCTCTCTCAACCCAATCCAATCCACTTCACTGTTATGGCAAATATAAGAGGCAAAAAGAAGATTAGATGTGCTTTGAATTATTTGTAAAAATAATATAGATGGGATACACACATACACACACACACACATATATATATACATACATACATACATACATACATACATACATACAACTACCTTTTCATAGCATTATCTACCTTATGCTTTGAAAATACTAAATATGTTCTTAATATGTCCATAACACCAAGCAATTTAATTTGTCAAAATGCTTCATGTGGGGGCCAGTATATGAATATCATCCTTATAAAGCCTACTCAAGAACTTGAAACCTTAATTTGCAACTAAAATCCTTTTAATTTTTTTTTTAATAGAGTTGCAAAACTGCATCAATAATTATCCACTACAAGTACAAGAGGTCAGAGTCCTGGTGAAATAGTTGATAAGTTCATAAAGACTAAATGACAAAACAATATTTAAAATATGAATCTCCAACATGCATTGTCTAAAAGTTCTGTTTAGACCTTAAATATTGTTGGTCTGTCATTTAATCTTTTTCCATTTATTATGATCCAATCAACTTTATTTCACCAGGACTATCTGTCAGTAACTGATTGTATTCTTGTAAGCTAATGTTTGTGTCATTATTGATGGTGTCTAGCCACCATGACTTCTGACAATATCTTTTTTAATCACCTTTGGACTTCTCATCAGTGATTTTTGCCTTATGTTGCTTGTCCAAAATATTTCAGCTTCATATTTATTTTTTGTACTTCCAGTTAGCAGTTTGGATTTATTTCTCCTTGTTTTTAAAGGCCAATTCTTCTTGCAGTCAAAGGTATTCTTCAATTATTTTCTCTACCCACACAATACAAAGGATTGTTTCTCTTCATCCAGTCTTTCTAATGACCCAGCTTTCATTGCCGTATGTTATGCGTGGGAAACCATAGCCCTGACAATAAATATTGCTGCAGATGTCAGAGTTCCTGCCTCTTCTAAAGCCAACTTTTACATCTGGCAGTTTTTGTTCCATGTACTGTTGGAATATGGATGGCAAAATCTTTTTTAAAAATCCCTTACTAACATGGGATGAAAATACAATTATTTGAGTTTGAGCACTTCCCTTCTTGGATATTTGTCTTTTCCAGTTCTTTTTCCCACTAGAATGTCCTCTAATCCTGATTATGTGCTGCAAGGAAGTAACTATAACCTCTTGTAAGATTTTTAACAATTAAGGTGGTATTTTATCAATTCCTGCAGCTTTGTTATTAAAAAATAGTTTTAGGGCTTATTTAAATTCATTTTTACAATGTGATTGACTTTAATTCAGTTATCAAACCTTCATGGGTATTATCACTTTGGGATATTTCTGTACAGTTCCTCTATAAATTCATGCCTTCTTTTTCTATATCTTCTTTCTCCAGTACATCTTTGATCTTTTACAGTCCCCATTTTTGCTATCTCAAATGTTTATAAAGGCACATATTCTCCTTCTCATTTCTTTGCTTTGCCTATTTTGATATAACTCTTTGTCTTTTGTTGTTCTCTCTTTAAACTCCACATTATATTGAACAAATTTTGCTGTATCCCTGTGGCATTTTTTCCACCTTTCTTCAGCTATTTTCAACATATCAACAGACAGATATTTTGCCCCCTTTGGCTTTAAGGAATAGATATGCTTGTTTCATCTTTAATAATGGCATGAATTTCATTCCAGAGTTTTCAATTTATCAAATCATACCTATTAAATATTCTTACTTCCACTGCATAATCATATGAATATTGCCATGTATCTTTTTGGTCTGATGATTTCATTTGTTTTCCTTTGTATAAGTTGTAAGTGTGCAAGTAGACTTCGTGAACTGTTCTGCAGACAGCAGCACCAGCTCTTCAATTTGCTGACTGAACAGAACATACACAGTTTTGATTGCAGAGGACATAATCAATCTGGTGGTGTTCATCTGCAAAGTGATCTTTTACACAATGCTGGAGAAGATATTTGCTACAACATTGAAATTTCCTGGCAGGAAATTAGTTTGTGTCCTGGTTTATTTTCTATCCAAATAACATATTTTCCCATTATTTCAGATGCATTTTTTCTTCCAGTGGTAGTATTTCTATATCTTATAATTGCAGTGATGCTTTTTGTCCAAAGGGTTATCACAGAACTACTCAACTTATTCACTTCCTTTTTGGACTTAGATTTAGATCATATTAATGCTGATTGAGTTGCCTTGAAATAAAATTGAGATTATTCAGTTGTTTTGAGTATATCCAACCACTGACTTGGACACTCTATTTTAAGCAGTGGTGGCTACTTCATTCTTCTTTTATTTTCTACAGTAGAAAATCTGAGGCTGTTCTGATGTGAAGTGATCATTTCCAATCTATTTCAGTTTGCTGATTCCCAGAATGTCAATGTTCAGTGCTGATATTTTGGTTTTGACTATTTCAAGTTCTGGCCTCATCTACCAATAGAATATTTGTATCTTTGAACTATAAAACTTTGGACATATCAACAACTAGATGTTCCTTTTACTTTAATCCAGAGGCATCAAAAATGCCTATGGTGCTGATTCTTGCCTTTTCTACTTTCCCAGTTGCTTATTCAAGAGCTTCTCGCCTGAATATTATATTGACATTGGAAGTAATCTGGCTTTGCAAATACCCACTCAGTTTCAATGATCAGTAGAGGGACTGTCCAAATAACCATGCATGCTAAGCAAGAGGTATATCGAATCGAGGCACCTGACAGAGTCCTTCACTTAAAAGCTCAGTAGTAGCATTGGAAGGCAGCTTTATCCTTGCAGATCATAGCAGTTCAGAATTAAATGACAGGAATAGCAGTGCTGAAAAGTAAGATAGTGCCTGTCGCAGTAATCTAAGTTCCTTTGGATTATTACATGGATTTCCTCTGTAAAAGTTGTGTAGAGTGTGCAAGCAATAGCACAGTGATTTCTACCTGAGGCAACTGAATAAAATCACAAGCAGAAGGAAGCTAGCTTTTCATAGGAGACAGGATGAATGGGTTCAATAAAAATCAGATAAACAGTGGCCAAGAATGCTTCAGGCCACAGCATATTCCTGAAACTCACAACATGGAACTCAACTCTCCAGCTCAAACACTTAAAACTGTATGTTTGATTCTATTCTGCTTTATACAGGAATGGGCATCAGCGTTCCTGATGAAAATGTTCAATACCATATTCTTTCAAAGTAAGATTTCCAAAGTTTTTTTAGTCATTTTTTTTTCAGTTTTGAAAGAAACCAATTTTACTTCAATTCATTTTAAGTAAATATAATTAAGCAAGGCTAACCTAAGATTTTTTTAAAAAAAATGAATAATAGTAATTTGTTTCTAGAAGAAGGAACATATAAAGTCCTAAACAGTGGTGGGATTAAAAAAAAATTACTACAGGTTCTGTGGGCGTTCTGTGGGTGTGTGGTATGGCTTGGTGGGTGTGGCTTGGTGAGCATGGCAGGTGTAGGATACTGTAAAATCTCCATTCCCTCCCCACCCCAGGGGAAGGTTACTGCAAAATTCCCATTTCCTCCCGATCAGCTGGGACTCGGGAGGCAGAGAATAGATGGCCACGGGGCCAGGCAGAGGTGGTATTTACCGGTTCTCCGAACTACTCAAAATTTCCACTACCGGTTTTCCAGAACTGGTCAGAACCTGCTGAATACCACCTCTGGTCCTAACAATCAAAATTTGACCTATTATCCAAATGTAAAAAGTAAAGATGCCCTTGAGTCAAGGTAAACTCCTGATAACTTCATCATCACCATATTTCTGGTATTAGAAATAGTATTTTGTGGTATTTTCCCATCCAAGTTCTAATCAGACCCAACACTGTTTAGATTCCAAGTTTAGACCAGATGGACCGGGTACTGCCATCTGCTGAAAATGAATGTGTACTTTTCAAACCTTTTTTTTCCATCTAGGATTTCTGACAAGACAGAAACCTAATTGTTCATGCTCCTCCTATATTGATAATTATAGACATCTCTGTTACATGATCAGTTCCTGATGCCAAATATTTTACGTTAAAACAGGATGAGTCCTAGAGCAAGCGTGAGCAGCCTGTGATCATATGTAACAACTAATTTCTCCTTTTTTCAGCCTCCAAAATCCTAAAGGTCACACCATCAACATTTGGTGGGAAAATGCTGCCTTACAGCAATGCATTCTGAAAGGTCCATAAGCTTGAGGCCTCCAACAATGGTCTGGAGGATCTATGAATGTTTACTAGTCTCCACCTCATAAAACAAAAAGTGTGAGCCAAAAAAAATCCTTTTATGCCTTCCCCAGTAATGTCACAAGTTCCTGGTCACCAAACAATATTATTAAAAGCAGATTTTGGCTTTAAAGGGGTTGCCAGTTCATGGTGTAAGGAGAACTACATTGATGAGAAAGTGGTCTCAGTCTGATACATATACTGGAGTCCTCAGTTTTAGGGGGCTGGGACTGAAGTTGCTTAGGTCATAATTGGTTTGATGGGGATATCATAGCTACAAAAGTTTAAACAGTACAGATTCTCTATCTTTCATTCTGAAGCCACTCAGTGAATTAAGGGTCACAATGAGTCAAATATAGCAAAGGCTGCAGTGTTATTACTGGAACAAGGCTTCAGCCAAGATCCTGCAACCTAGTTGGATTCAACGTACTGTTCAGAGCAGAGCAATTGATGGGAACATCAGCAAAGAGTCAGACACCCTCCCAGATTAACTTCATTGGGTTGAAGACATGTTTGTTTCAGAGGTGGTATTTAGCAGGTTCTGACCAGTTCTGAAAAACCGGTAGTGGAAATTTTGAGTAGTTCAGAAAAGCGGTAAATACCACCTCTGACTGGCCCCGCCCCCACCTAATCTCTGCCTCCCGAGTCCCAGCTGATTGGGAGGGAATGGGGATTTTGCAGTATCCTTCCCCTTCCACATCCACCACGCCACACCCACCAAGCCACACCCGCAGAACCTGTAGTAAAAAAAATCGAATCCCATCAGTGGGTGTTTGTTTGTTTCTTAATCAAATTTAGATGCCACCCAACTCAACCCCATATACATTATTGTAGCCTCCTTTTTTTCCTTATTATTCTTAGAAATTGCATAGATATAGGCATGGGCAGCCAAGGAGGTGCTTGTTTACAGGTATCCATTGTATTATTTCCTCTATAAAACAAACTGTTCCTTCTCTACAATAAAATGCTGTGTATGCCTGGACAAAAGCTATGTTTCTTCCGTAGACATGAATGGTGCAACAACCGAAGTGTATCTAAAAGATGAAACTGCCCAAGCTCAAGGGGTTTTATTTTTCCATGTTAAGTCTGGATGGGGGTTAACAAGCTTGCACTCAATCCGGACAAGACCGAGTGGCTGGTGTGTTTCCCTCCCAACAATTGGCCAAGTATTCCATCTCTCAGGCTGGGGGAGTCAAACTGTACGCCCCTCAGACAGGGTTCGCAATTTGGGAGTCCTCCTGGACCCACAGCTGACTTTAGAACACCATTTGTCAGCTGTGACCAGGGGGGCATTAGGCCAGGTCCGCCTGGTGCACCAATTGCGTTCCTACCTGAACCGGGAGGCCCTCGCAACAGTCACTCGTGCCCTTGTGACCTCAAGACTGGACTACTGCAATGCGCTCTACATGGGGCAGCCCTTGAAGAGCATTCGGAGACTTCAGCTTGTCCAGAATGCAGCCGCGCAAGCGATTGTGGGTGCACCCCGGTACACCCACGTCACACCTATCCTCCGTGAGCTGCACTGGCTACCTATTGGTCTTCAGATACGCTTCAAGGTGCTAGTCGTCACTTATAAAGCCCTTCATGGTATTGGACCTGGGTACTTGAGAGACCGCCTGCTGCCAATCACCTCCAACAGACCTATTAGATCCCACAGACTAGGCCTCCTCCGAATTCCATCTACCGGCCAATGCCGATTGGCTACCACACGGAGGAGGGCCTTCTCTGTGGCTGCTCCGGCCCTCTGGAATGAGCTCCCCGTGGAGATTCGGACCCTCACCACCCTTCAGGCTTTCCGCAAAGCCCTTAAAACCTGGCTGTTCTGACAGGCCTGGGACTGACGAGTTTCTGTCCCCGCTCGAATTGTGTGGTTGTTGATTGTTTTTAAATTGTTGTTGTTGTTTGTCTGTTGTTTTCCTCCTGTTTGTATTCCCCCCCCCTTACTTTGGTTTGTGAGCCGCCCTGAGTCCCTCTGGGAATAGGGCGGCATAGAAATGCAATAAATCAAATCAAATCAAGTCTGTGAGCAAATTTCCTTTGGTTATTTCTGCTCTAAGGTGCCTAGGAAAGCAGAAGCAATTGTAATGCTTTGAACCATATGGGATGGAGGGCCGGAACAAAATGAGTATCATGCCATGTTACCTCAGTGCTTCTCAGTTCAGACATTCTTCTAAAGAGCCTTCAAAGGACCAGAAAGTTTAAGGTCTTTAATTATGTGACTGGAACACAAGTGATTGGCTGCAATTTTCCATGTATAATTTTTAACTACAAGCTCCCTCAGCCTAATCTGGCCAAGGAGCTGCAACTTCATAATTTAAGGAGCACTTCATGCTCAGCAAGGAAGAAAGCAGCAGTCAGAGTTCCCCTCCTGTCTTCCCAACACATCAGCTGGCAGGGCAACTGTTTTCAGGTGAAAGTGCTCCTATTTATTCCTCGCGTTTTCATAACCCACTGAAATAAAGGCAGCGATTTCTACAAATGGCTGCCCTGTGACATTGCAGTTTTAAGATCACTCAGAAAGATATGGCTTTTGCTTTCATTTGACAACATTATAGTCCCCTGAACACTCATTGCTGCTTGCTCTTGACCTTAGAGAAATAGTATCCTATTGCTTTTAATAGAACTTTTTTTTTTCCTAATACATTGTTGACATAAAATGCCATTTAGCAGAATAGGCAAGGGACCGATTTAGCACAGCTTGGAAATACAGTATAGCTCAAGACTTTGTTTTATTTATTTATTTGTGAAGAGACAAAGCCGTTAGATGAGGAAAAAAGAAAGAGAGACAAAGGCACAATGCTAGGTGCACTGACTACAGAAACTGCTCTGAGCAGGATCTTGTTTCTCAGCAAACTTGTGGAGTATTGGCCTGAAGGAAGAACACCATTTTCAGATCCCTGGGAAGGAAAGGATATTCCACAAAACCAGGAACAACAACAACAAGAGAGTCCCGGGATTGCTTGTGGGCATTTGTGTTCTATTTGCTATTCAAACTTTAGCTGACATTTCTACCTAAGAATTGGCCCTTAAGGGAGCTAACAAATCAAAAACACAAACAAATAAAAAGTAGTTCCTGAACTTTATTAAAATACATGTTTATAACACGAGCAGACCCACCCAACAAACTGGCATATATCTCAAAGGCCCACCTATACAAAATATTATTGACTCCCAGCAGTAGTAGAAGAAATAAGATTTTTACCTTAACATCCATTAACAGCAAGTTCTAAATATCTGGGAGCAGCCCCTGAGGATACTATGCTTTGATTTAAGTCCAGAAGAGATGCAGAAGAGAGAATATGTTAGAAATAAGGTAGAAAGCAAAATTGATGAGATGAATTGTCATTACATGATCTCTGTGTGTGTTCAATCTGCTGTCCACTTAGTAGACAAATTGAAAAGTTCTTGCTCTCTCTTTTTGAAAATATATGCTGGACTTGGATGAGACAGCCCTTCAAGAGAGTCACCTTTAAGGAAGATTATCTTCTACCAAAGTAGGAATGGGCAGATCAGATCACCCATTCACCACCTGATACGTGCATCCTTCTATGTGTAACAGAGACTTCAGTAAGGAGTAAGCCAAATTTCACAACCTTGAAGGAAAGAAATTGACTTTTAAATTAACATTTATAAAGCAGGGCTATTTCATAATATTGAGATGTTTATTCTTACTGATATATCAAAGTATAAAACTTTTAAGAAATTACTGCCTGCAGTTGAAATCACTATATTCTTCTTTTGCAACTCTAAATGGCCTTCATGTCATTAAGAACTTTGAGTCCACTGGACATGGAGTGGAATCACAATGAAGCCTGTTGTAAGCATAGTCTTCAAATAGGTATTTGCCTATAATTTCTCTTACTTAGGCAACCACCATTTACCCATCCTATAAATTACATTTTCTATTGTGAGCCCATTGCAAAGCAGGAAATATTGCTGCCAATAATCCAGGAGGGAAGTCAAATCTTTGAGTGTCTGATATTGATTTCCTGCATGAAGAGCAAAGCAGCAGCTCCAGTCATCTCTTTTTATTTTAGTCCAAAGCCTAGACACTCCTATGCAAGGGACATACACATCATCAAAGCTGCAGCTTCATTGGTATGGCAGGGATATCCTTCCCCAGCTCAGCAAGAGCTCTGGCCCCAAACAGCAGTTTTGAGTAATTGACATAGTTGCCCAATGCTAGAAAATAAACTTGAGAACTATTCTCATTAGACATCCCCCTGGTTAGCTCCTCGGTTATTGTAAAACCCAAATGTCGAGATTCTACCAGCATGGTTCTGTTTTTAATTAGTTCTGATGGCACTGGGCTAAGTGCCAAGGAAGGAGCGAAAAATGAACTTCCTGCAATGGAAGCTTATTGCTCAGTATGTCGCTCTTCTGAACTGAGATTGTTTTTCCAACATTTTATGAAAAAGAGAAGCTACACATAGAAATCATATACATGTTTACAGCTCTTGATTCTTCCTCCCTCCATCCCCATTCAGACTTGTAAAAGCACTGTCAGTGAACGGAATCCATAAGTTACAGTGAGATCTACTTTGCTCTTTCATTGATTAAAGACATTCCAGCATGGACAGTTTTGTTTTCATGGAGCCAACCCAAGTCCCTGTTAAAATTGTAAGACCAGTGAACTCTTAGTGTTTAAGTAAATTAGACATTTTAATTGTGCCTTTAATTGTGGTACTGCAAATAATCACACAGAGTGCTTCAATGCATTCCATAACCCATTCAGTCCTAGGCTGCATCAACAGAAGAATAGTATCAAGATCAAAGAAAGTGATAGTATTACTCTATAATGCATTGGTGAGGTCAACATTTTGAATACAGTGTCCAGTTTTGATCACCACAATACAAGAAAGATGCTGAGGCCCTAAAAAGAGTGATAAGATGTATGAAGGCTAAAAGGACAACTAAAAGCAATTAATTATGTTTAACTTAAAGAAGAAAAGACTGAGGAGAGAAATGGTAGCAGTCTTCCAATACTTGAAGGGCTGCCCCATGGAAGAGGGCATTGATTTATTCTCCATGGGGAAAATCAAGAAGCAAAGCTTGTCCTGGAAATAAGTAGGAATTTCCTGACAGCAAGAACTATTAAACGGTGGAACAGTTTGCCTCACAGAGTTGTACATGCTCCATCATTGGAGGTTTTTCAAGAAAAGATTGAACAACCATTTGTCAGAATTGGAATGAGAATTACTGTTTTGGGCAGGGGGTTGGACTAGAAAACCTCCAAGGTCCATTTCAAGCCTATGATTCTATAATCTTCTAAATGCCATGGCTGATGACAACATAGACCAGAAGGAGAATACCTTCCACATTCTAGCTTGATTTATAATATTCTGGTTATGACTAAAGTTCTCTTGAGTTCTAAAAGCAAAAAGGAAATTAGCTTAATGCTTCCAGCCTATCATTTTGTGCACATGAGAAATCCATGTTCTCCATGTCTTTAGGCAGGAATCCTAGCTCAGTGACATACAGTATTTGTTATGTAGGCAGCCCCAAATTCTAGTGTGTCCCAGTAAGAAATCTAACAGATGATGTGAAACATCCCATCCAGAAATATCAGTAAATAGTGTGGTTCAGAATAGAATACAGATGCATGTTAGGTGGGCAGATAAAAAAAGAGCAGAAGATAGAGGGATAATGTACATTTCTATGGTTGAAAATATGACCAAGTAAATAAACTATACCTCTAGTTGTCTTATATCTTCCCCCTTGAGAGAAAAAGTTAATGCAGAAAAGTGAAAAAGAGTGAAAAGGTCACACCACATATAACTTTCCCAGTGCAGGGTCTTCTCAGGCAGAATATCCTTTAAATAAAATAAAGCATTACCGAGAGAGAGTAATTAACTGCACATCAAACACAGTTTGTCCCCAAATGAGTTCTATACAGAGATGAGATTTAAGCAGAACATCATGAGTCAAACATTGTTTAAGTTACAAGCTCATTAAGTAGCCATTATACCTCAACTTCAAACATTCTTTCAATATGGAGATAAAAATTCTGAAATGTATAAAATTGTTGTTGTTATCAGATCTAGGTGGGTTTTCTTTAAATACTATAATTTCTCAAGGTTCTGATATTTCTGAATAGGAAATTTCAATTATCCTGATTTTTTTTACTAATCTAATTAAATAAATATGAACTGGTGAATTTATTCCCAAAGAAGCTTTAGTACATATGCCTTATATTCAGAGTCTGAGTAAGGACAAAGACTTCCACAGATAAAGGTTTTCTTCTCATAGGTTCCCTTCACTACAACTACTTAAGTTCATAAGGATATAGAAATAAATAGAAATAGAAAAACAAAGAAGAACCCATAGGGATGAAAAAGCAAATGCAGGTTGTCCCTGGCCTCTTAAAAAAGCCATTGGAATGCAGGGGATTTTTTTTTTTTTTTTTTTTTTTTTTTGCATATATTGCCTCAATCCAAATGCTGCAGGCAAAACATCACACAGATCTTAGGAAGTGCCATCCCCTCCGGGCAACATGACTCTGTGGATTTGTAAAGTGCATGAGAATATGTTTGGTCTCCATTTACCTTGTGAAGTCCTTTATAAACAGGACAAAGAGAAGATCACGCAGCACTAAAATGAATATTGTTCTAGCAGCAAAAACAAAATGGAGATGTTGCTGAAAAGGACAACTTTGCTTAGATACAGTTGAAAAATGTTTGAAAAAAAGGTGAGTGTAGTTGAAAAAAGTTCCTGATAATCCAGTATCTCTTAGATCTTGTGAACTCTCTTGTAAATCTCTTTGAACATGACCTAACATGTAAAATCCAGTTTAGCTATAATAGTTTGTTTCATGAAGGAAACTACATTGGTATCCCCACAAAATATTCTGCTTCAAAAAAATATTGAATTATTTTACATGTACATATAGAGGGAAAGAGAAAAATTGTGACAACATTGTCCTTCTGTCCATCCGAACTCTATCTTGGAATTGGGGTCTATACAGCAGGTGTAGATTAAACCAAGAACTCTTCTGGTTGCTCACAAGTGGCCTTAGAGGGAAGACCTTTCTTCTCTTTAATCACAGTTCTCTGGGAAAAAGGACTTTTATTAACTTGCCTTCCTGTTTCTCTTTTCATTTCCAGACTTTTCTTGACTACTGTGTCAGCCCTACAAGGTGAGTCAGAGAGCCAGTTTGATCCTGTGGTTGAAGGCAGCAGGTTAGAAATCAAGAGTGTGTGAATTGTGGTTGTGCATTATGCACAAAAGCCATCTGGATGACTTTGGGCCAGTCACTTTCTCTCAACTCAACCCACCTCACACAGTTGTTGTTGTGAGGAAAATAGGAGGAGGAAGGAATAAGGAGTATGTTAGCAATAGCAATAGCAATAGCAGTTAGACTTATATACTGCTTCATAGGGCTTTCAGCCCTCTCTAAGCGGTTTACAGAGTCAGCATATCGCCCCCACAGTCTGGGTCCTCATTTTACCCACCTCAGAAGGATGGAAGGCTGAGTCAACCTTGAGCCTGTGAGATTAGAACCGCTGAACTGCAGATAACAGTCAGCTGAAGTGGCCTGCAGTACTGCACCCTAACCACCTCGGTTCCACCACAAAATCGCGGAGGACAAAATCGCGCTCGACGAAAGCGCGCATTTGACGTCATCACAGCGTGATGAAAACATCACGCTGTGATCGAAAAATGTAAAAATAAAGCGAAAACCTTACCCTAACCCCCCCAAACATAACCCTAAACCTAACCCTAAACCTAACCCTAAACCTAACCCTTAACCTAACCCTAAATCTAACCCTAAACCTAACCGTTAACGTAACGCTAAACCTAACGCTAACCCTTAACCTAACGCTAAACGTAACCGTAACGCTCTAAACCTAACCCTAACCCTTAACCTAACCCTAACCCTAACCCTAACCCTTACCTTTATGTGAATCGGCTTGCTTTAATTTTAATTTTATTTAAATGTTTAATTTTTTTCGTCGCGCTGTGATGACGTCACATGCGCGCTTTCGTCAAGCGCGATTTTGTCCTCCGCAGTTTTGACGGGTCACGAACCACCTCGGCTCTTTATGTTCTTTATGTTCACCACCTTAAGTTATTTATAAAAATAATAAAAGTGGGAAACAAGCAAACAAATCAGATTATGAAACAAATGCCATCTAGGTATTGTATTATAAAAATATAGTAACAGAATCTTGCAAGTCTGAACGCACTACCCCCTTCCCTCCCTTTATCTTTGTATGAACTTGGGAGAAGCTTATGAGAGACATTTATTCATGTTACATTCTTGCCTTGGACTCAGGCCCCTTTTATCTGGCCATTGCTTTAGTAGAGACTCTTCCTCCTGTCCCTCTATTCTGCCATCCACATCACCATTGTTGCCTGTTAGAGAAAACTGAAACCACAACAATTCACAGCTACTGGAAACAGGGAACTTGGGATTCTCAGCCTAGTTCAAAAGTCTCTCTCTCTACCTATTGCTTGGAGTTAACACGTAGTCCAGATAGTCCAGATATACTTCTAACTGGATATTATCACAGCTGGAATATCTAACCCCAGGCTTTTTTCATGAGTGTTTACCAGTCGTGAATGTCCCTGACCAATTGGATGTACTTTTTAAGCCTTGGTAGCCCTAGTTCCTAGACTTCTGACATTTTTCTTCTGCATTTCTCCCAAGCAGCCTGGGATCATCTACTGTATTCTATCCTCTAAGATTTATTTAGTGTAACTTTAGAACATTCTCCACAATATTAAGCTGGCCTGCAAAGGAAAAAATTCTTAATTGCACTTTATGTTGAATTGGGGCCCATCCAGGCTTTTATGTCTTTTCAATTTTACAATGCAATATGTATTTCTAGAGAACCTTACACCAGGGATTAGTTTGATTCATTAATCTTTGTGCATCACATGTACAGAGCCCTGAAAGTATTCAATTATGTTTGATGTTCCATCTTCTAATTTAATCATTACTTAGATTTGTTACCAAAACAGCCACTTTAAAAAGGCTGTTAACCATCCAGGGAAGAGAGATTTACGCACTTACCTTACATTAGCATTAATAGGAGTTGCTTATATAAATCACTCAGCACTAGTATAAAAAGATCAGTCTCTCTCTGAGTTCAAGAGATGAATGGCTTTTTCTATGGAAATATATATATTTTTTAAGAAAAAAGAAAGAAATGCAATTGTCCAAGATGAGTCTGCACTAAAACTTCACAATTGTGTGTGTGTGTGTGTGTGTGTGTGTGTGTGAAAGATACACACACACACAGGTATATGCACACACATATAGAGTATACAAACACACACATACATATGTATACACACACACACAAACACACAGGTACACACACACACTCTCATATGAGAAAAAATGATCCTGTTAGCATTTTTATTTGATGCTTTCCTGCTTAGCAATAGATCAGTAATCAAACAAAAATGCTAACAGGATTATTCTTAAATAATAAAGTCAAAATAATGCAGTACACAAATGCACCCAATTAAAAAAAAAGCAATATATCACCGTAGGTTTGAGAGTTTTCATCTGAGGGAGTTGGGGGGTTAACAGGACTATAATGTTATATTTTGTTAGGGAAACTATTAATAAAACATGCAGAATGACCAGAAAATAGCTGGAAAACCTACAAGGTTGGAATTCAGAATAGAAGAAACACCTTGTAGTTATCCTCATCAAGAAAGGATAATATTGTCTTTCACTTACAAAGTTCTGCAACGTGTTGATCAATGAGGAAATGTCTATGTGGTCTGATTCACGATATGCCAAGAATTCCGTAGTATTACAATGATTCTGGTATTCCTGCGTTTTAACAGAGTGCTGACAGAGAAGAAATAATTAATGTAATCCAATGATGTACTGATGGTGTTACCTAATTAGATAATGAAACATCTGCAAGGAAACAACAAGTTCAGAGAGCGCCAAGGACTCTATAGTTCAACCTGAGCTACATACAGTATATTTTCTTTTACTGGAATTTATTGACTCTGTATTTCTAGTCCATGGACTGTAGCCAAAGTGCTTTATTTCAATGGAAAAACTATTACCCAATTTAAAATCTTAAAACTGCATGCTGTTTTCTTAATTTTTGTAATGTTTTCTGTTTTTATTTTTGTATATTTTAAGCAGAGGTGGGTTCCTACCAGTTCGCACCTATTTGGTAGAACCAATTCGTCAAATCTACCAAACCGGTTAGAAGAGGTTCCACCAGTGACTCGGAAAGCAAGCCACACCTACAGAAGAGGTTCCAAAAAATTTTGAAACCCACCACTGGTCCTTCGATATGATTATTCTACACTATCATGCTCATATTTATAAAACTCAGTGCCTCTGTGAAAGGTAAGGATGACTACTGCATTTGTGGTGCAAGTGTCGTCGGCATTTTCATATCCGGTCACATGGGCGGCAAGCCACTCCCACAAAGGAGGCCACACCCACAGAGTAGGTTCGAACAATTTTTGAAACCCACCACTGATTTTAAGCAATAACATTATAAGAGAAAGTCATATATCATATGTAAATATCCAATAATGCTTTAGTTAAGGGCAAACCCATGATAGAATGAGGAAGGACGGACGGAAGGAAGGAAGGACGGCCGGAAGGAAGGAAGGCAGGAAGGAAGGACGGACGGCAGGAAGGAAGGAAGGAAGGCTTATAATTATTATGTTCAAACACAGTAAGGTTAACATTGTTCAGTTTATGTTCCTTCCTCTATCTATACAAAATAAAACTCTTGAGTGTTTTACCACTGCACAGGAAGGAAAGATTAAGAATTGAAGTTATACTGCAGTATTGTGTTGCAGGTCTCTTTTGGATTGTCTTCCATCCATTATAGAGGAAAACAAGTAATGATGAAGAAATAAATAGATTCCTAATCAGGGGTGAGTTCTGGCAGTCACTACTGCTGGTTTGCTCGTGGGTGTGCCATATGCACTGAGCGCGCATGCGAAGTACAATAAAAATTGTTCTGCACATGCACAGAAGCAAAAAAATAAGATGGTGGCGCTGTAGGTGCCACCTGGAGAACCAGTTCAGGGGCATGGCAGGCCTGGGTCATTGCCAGTTCCAGCGACCCAGGCCGCCAAACCACTACTGGTTCAACCAAACCAGTCCAGATGAGTAGGAACCCACCAATGTCCTTATGGCTATTTTGAAATTAGGATAGCCCTTGATGTCCATAAATAAAAAAAGCAGATAAACAAATCTTGAACAGCATCCAACATTACGGAAGCAAATTTCATTTACACAGTAGGACTTCATTTTACTGTCCTTCTTTCCATCTTCCCAGGATTCCCCCAAATCTGCTTTGGAATAAGATTTGTGGGGGGTACAAGAAGGGGGGTTCTGTTCTGCTAGCAGATGCCATTTCATCAGCAGATGGACACAACTGGATACTCCTGATACTGATATTGACAATAATTAGGGCAGTTGGGGAGTGCAATTAACAATCACTATGATCTTATGCATGTTAATTCAGATCAACATGCCACATGATTTTATTTCCTTTTGCATACAAAAGAAGGATGCTTAAAATTGTAGTTGTCTATGTACTTCCGTCTAAAATCTGGCTTTCTGGATTTTATTTTCTATAACATACTTGGCAGGAAAAAATAAGTGGTTTTACATATAAATTACGGTAAATAGCTTAGGCAGAACCTCATTGGATTTTTTTTAATGTATGCAAGTTTTTTAAATGCTAGAATTAATTCTTGGTATTTCCGAACAGAGAAAATAACACATAAAGATTCTAACATTAAATCTTAAAAAAAAAACATACATACGTAAACATATTTATGAAATGCCTGTTCCACCAAAAAAAGGGTGTGGGGGGGGGGGTACAAAATAGTTGATTGTCTCTTTCTGACATATTTTTTCTCTCAGCCTTGCACATTTGCATTAAAGTGATTGTGAATAATGTACATTTGACCAGTGCTGTCTGTGGAACTAATGCCTATTAAAGTGATGGGAAGTAGCATATGTTCCGCCTTGGGCAGAGAAAGTCCGATCTCCCCCACTGCGTGAGGCTCCAGCTCAAAATGCAGGGCAGCCAGGGTTTTATCCTAAATGAACCCAGCAGGGAGAAAGAGAGCCTAGGAGGCCCTCACTCTGCATTTAAGCTTATCTCCCAAAGTCAAAAGAGTTTGGTTCAGTAATGGCAACTGTAACATCCCCAGTGAATTCACATACTGCTGTTCCGGCACCCTTTTTCTCTTTCAACCTGCTTTGTAGACACAAGGAAAGCATTCGGGTAGCAGGGTCGTGTGTGTGTGTGTGTGTGTGTGTGTGTGTGTGTGTGTGTGTGTGTGTTTATGTGTGTGTGCACATTCGCTTGTTTCAAAATGTATTTATTTTATTTGCAACCCAAGCAAACTGAGGCAGAAAGAGAGAGAGAGAGCCCCTCTGCTCCAATTATTCACTCTTATTTTCTACCAGTGCACAATTCTGTCAGTAATTGTCAAATTACTCGGGTCTGTGGTTGGGACTTTTATATTCCTGCACTGTCCTAGAAATGCTCTGCTGTTGTTTGAAAGCTTGGGTAAAGCCTCTCTTTACGGTGAGTTTGGTTATATAATCCTTCAGATGCCTCCAGCTTGAAGTCCTGATCCAGAACAACCTTTCTTTTGTTTGTGCAAAGGGAAGCAAAAACTGAATGAAACCAACCCCACACACCAGGCAGTTTCAAACAGGCCTTGAGTGAGAAATTCAGCTGAAATGAGGGAAGAAAAAGTTGCCAACATGTCATGAGTTTCTCTGCTCTAGTGCTTCTTTGCCTTTTTTTGCAATCAAGAAACCAAGAAATCAAGTATTTTTTCAAATTAATTTCTTGGAATGGGTTCAAGTTCTCCAATTGTTGCCTTGGTAATAGATCTTCTTCCTGTTCTTCCGTCATTCTCTGTGTCTTCTACACCTCTTGACTTGAAGCAATGGAAGTTGGTTGCATTTATTTATTTATTCCAAAGATTGTATGGCTGTCCATCTTAGCAGCTCACTGTCCAACTCTGGGCAGCTCACAACAATTATATAAACCAAACATCACACAAAAGATAAAAGCAAAAAGATACTAAAAATAGAAACAAATATGGTGTCATAACCTATCTCTTCACCAATAGCACTATCTTCCATCTCCAACTTCACCTATCCCAGTGCTTGAGAGATCAGCCAGTACTTTCTGCAAAGTTAAGATGATGGGGACCTGCCAGATTTCAAGTTGAAGGGTTTTCAGGCAAAAGGCATAGTTCCTAGGTCTCACTGGATGGCCATATTTAAGGAAAGGGGCCAGGAATGAAGTTTATCTATCACACTTCCTGATCTGACATAACAAGCAAATACCTTCAGGTAGAGGCAGTTCTACTTAGCCCCTTGCATGCCCAGGATTTCTATATAGAAGTGGATCTCCTTTATTCATATTATTTATGTGTTTTTATGAGCACGTAGAAACAAATATACACCTAGAGCTTTATATCACTGAAACTAACAGGACACATTCTAATTGATCAAACACAGAAAAATTATGTCCTTATTTTAGATACACAATTGATTCAAGTGAGGCTAATTTCCTGTAGAAAATGAAGGGAGTACTATATTAGATCAGCCATCCCAAAGCTTCTGCATTTCAAAGGTGTCAGTCACCACTTTTTATTATTACAGTCAAAGGGGCTTTTGGTAATGAATATAAGAATATAAGCAGTGACCAGCTAGATTGGACCCTGTCTGAACAGTCTATTCTCACCATGGCCAACCAATGGCAGAAGTCCCCCAGAAGATGATCTACAGGGGTAGTAACGATCCCCATAACTTTCATAAACTGGTCCAAACCATTTTTGAAACTAACCAAGCTGGTGGCCATGCCACAGCTCATGGTAAAAATGGATGATGGGAGTCATGGTTCAAGGCATCTATAGCCCATTTTTTCATTTGATTTGGTTATGTACTGAGTCTGTGAGCAGGCTAGCTCCATAAGGGATCACTTAGCAAAGCAAACACAACTAGGGACACTGTATGTGGTTGGAAGGAGCTGATCAGCATAGGCTTGTGCAAAACCCACCAGAAATTTCCTAAAGTAGCTCTACCCAACTAACTATTTTCAGAAATAAAAATTTGCTAATAGTCCCTGCACAATAGCTAGCAGCACAGAATGGGCCATTTATGGCACAGTTGTGCATGAAAGTTATACTATAATTAAAATAGACACTGCAGAGAGAGATCTTAGGTGGGATCTCCCACAGATATTTCCAAGGTGTCAAATGAAGTTCCAGAGCATGAACACTGCTTGCATATGTCTGTATTTGGGAGATATTGTTACCCTCTCTCTCCAGGTTATTTTTTTTTAATTAAATTGCCCCTATTACTTCCCCATTAGCAAAAAATGATATGAAATTGGCTGTCAATCAGTCTGTCTCAACTCTCCAGCATTGCATTTTAGTGTAGTGTTTTGCCAAATCTTTTAGTGTTGGTGGCCATTGACTCCAGAGAAGATATGATGTGGGTGAGCCCAGAAGTCAAAATTGATCTCCTCTTCCATTACACTGTACTCAGCCTTCCATCCTTCCGAGGTGGATGAAATGAGGACCCAGACTTTGGGGGCAATATGCTGACTCTGTAAACTGCTTAGAGAGGGCTGAAAGCCCTATGAAGCGGTATATAAGTCTAACTGCTATTGCTATTGCTATTGCTACTCTGCTTGATTCTCATTTATGCTTTTGGAGCTCTGCAGTTCTGTCATCATAGTCTCTTGGTAGTACAATGGTCCACAACATTTTTTTACTAAGATCCTCTCTCACTAATGAGCATCAGGAAATATGCAGAGTTTGAAACTGAGTAAAAGAAAAGTTCCCTGACTTTCCTTAAGTGACTTAAGTCTCTACAATCTTTTGGAGGTTTTGATTGGCTTCATTTTTGCTTAATCTTTCAGTAAGTTACTAAGCCATAACTTTTCCAGCTGGCTTTATTGTGTGTTGCTTCTTGGTCTATAAACTTTGTTTATAAAACAATTTAGAGTAATGCATGTTTGCAATTATATATTTTATGGTTTATGTATTTTGATAGGAAAGTATAAGTACTGTAAATAAACAATCAATCCATGGATTAATGGGGGAGGGGTGTAAATGCAGAATATAAATGGTTGTGGAAGTGTTATTCTATTTGCACATACAAAGATCCATCTGACACGTATGGTACCTTAAGAGGGAATAGAGTCTCAGATAATACCACTGCTCCATTTTGAATCCATCTTATCAAGATGTTCTTGGAAGGCTTTAGTAGTATTCTGACTGAAAAGATTGGTGAAGGCTACCACTTCAGATAAGATACAAAACAGATGAACGTTTGTCCATTTTGCATACACAAACTCAAAACAGATCTGCATTGTGACTCTGAAATGTTCTTTGCTTTCTGATGAAAAACCAGAAAGGAAACGGAAATGCCATAGTTAGCAAAAGGCCTACAGTTCTCATGGTTGGATAGGAAGCAGATGTGGTTCAAAAAATAAAATAAAAAGACGGGCTTTTTCCAAAGATATTTTGCTACTCTAACATATGCTTATGGACTAGGACTAAATATTCCAGATAATTTGATGTTGTAAAACCCATTCAAGCAAATTGGAATTACTAAGAAAGAACATCCAATGCAAGCTAACTAGGATTCTCCAGAATTGTCCAGAATTTTCCAAATGTTGAAAATTCAGTTCAGCTAAAGGTTTATCATCTTTTAATCTAACTCAATGAGATGTGACAAACTTAGATCTGGATTTTCAGAAACGTTTCCTCTTTACAGTACTTATATAAATAGCATACTCCATCTCCAAAAGAGTGGATATTTAGATCAGCTGTTTTCCTTAGGCATTGTTGCACATCTGTATGCTGAATGAAGGAAATTACACTGACCAACATTTAACTTTAACTTTAAAATAAATCTCTTCCACTTGATGCACAAAATTGACTCCATTCAGCATATTCTTAAAAGTATTCTTTTTATCATGGTGTCAAATGCCTTATTAATTATGGTAGTATTTGACAATCATGTATTAAATACTATATACTATAATATAGTATTACTATGGCTACTCCTAATGAATCCTCAAAGCTTTCTAGACTCTTAGCTCTTCTTTTCAGAGAGGGTTCCCTGAAAGAGGAAATGGCCACTGAATGAGTAGTAGTGCTTAAAAGAAAACCAGTAATGCTGATATGCCTAAAGCAGTGGTTCCCAAACTTGGCAACTTTAAGACTTGTGGACTTCAACTCCCAGAGTTCTCCAGCCAGAAGAGCTAGCTGGAGAATTCTGGGAGTTGAAGTCCACAAGTCTTAAAGTTGCCAAGTTTGGGAACCACTGGGAAACCTTCACAGAGTCAAGGCTTTCCACTCCAGGCATAATTGCACGACACAGTCCTCAACAAGCCATTATTTTTTAAAAAAAGTAAATTGGGATTGGTATATAGTGGATGGATATTCAGTGGACTCTTTAGTGCTAAACATAAATCCCACCTGGAAAACTTTCCATCAAGATTTTGTATTAATTTGTTAATATTGAAGGTGTCAATGCAATTGATTGTTTAGGCAGTTGGCTTGAAGAACAGTATTTTTTCAGATGAAGAAGCAGTGATTCTCCTCTTTAGCAATGTTACTTATATGTTTTTTTAAAAGTAGAAAGCCTGGTAAACTTTGTGAAATTTCCATTACAGGAAAATCTCTGCCACATCAAATACCATCCTAGAAGATCTACTGATTTATTATGCATATGGAATGCTATCACATTAAGCTTTGACTTATGAAGCAAATGGCCATTGTATTCTCAAAATTTTATGTAGGGCCCAGGCAACAATGTCCCCCTTCTGCAATGTTTTTCCATGGATGGTTCCATCTCCCCAACTCTCCTTTTATCAAATATACTATTTAAGGATGTAAAAACTACCAAAAAGCTGCATAGGATCTTGGGACTGCCTTTCCACTGTGTAGAAGCAAATCTGGTCTTTGGGTTTATCTTGAGTTTTCCTTCTTAACAAAACATGGTTTATTTAAATGGACTAGATCAATGGTTTTCAACCTTCCCAATGCTGTGACCCTTTAATACAGTTCCTCATGTTGTGGTGACCCCCAACCATAAAATTGGTGTCTCAGTTCCTAAGACCATCGAAAATATGTGTTTTCCAATGGTCTTAGGCAACCCTTGTGAAAGGGTCATTCGACCCCCAAAGGGGTCCCGACCCACAGGTTGAGAACCACTGGAATAGATGGTTATTCCATGCCAACCATATATATGGAGTTTATTTGGTTTTACAAAGGGGTATTATATATTTCAGAAGTTGTCAAAGAATATTCAAAGAACTACTTAATCCAGCTACTATGTTCAAGGTAAGGACCATGGAATGGAAAATAGGGACTTTCAATATTAACACTGGCAAAGAAGACTGAATAGGCATATTTTCCCCTTAAATTGAAATACGTTGCAGTTCTGTTTAAAATGATAGTAATTGTTTCTAGGTTTGCATTTATTGTTAACATACTGTATGTACAGTTTATGCAAATCTCTGCCCTCAATTGTCCTTGTTCGAAATATTCCACAAAAAGTATGGATTATATAGGCAATTTCTTAGGCTTTGTGAAATATCTCATGTGACAAAAGTCTACACAGAGATACTTTTTTAAGAATGAAAGAAAGTCTGTCTATTCAAGGTTCATTAAATGATTTATTATTAAAAGAACAGAACCAACATCTTAACCTTTGAACTGGCATAGGGAAGTTCCAATTTCAAAGACAGCTTTTGTAATACATGCCAACAATGTGCACTGTGTCCCAGTTGGCAAAATGTTGGCAGTCATTCAAAAGCTCATGTTAACAATGATGCTTTTTAATAGACATATCTATATGGTAGATCTTCTCTGTCTCAATACATTTGTTTGAACAGCATTTCAAATTTAAACCATGATCTTCATGAATACATAAGAAGTTCCAGATGTTCCAACATCCCAGAGCATGCATTTTAACCAAGATATGCAGAAAGTGATATTGATTAGGATGATAGGCAAACAATTATTATAATATAGTTTATTCATTAAACATGAAACTCAGCCAACTGAACATTCAAAAATGCATTACTAATACCAGTGACTGGTGCTAATGGTTGATATGGTTCGCTGCCAGCATCCTAGGTATCAACCAAGTACCTTCTTAAAATATAAGATGTTCCGAGTAGCGCAGTTTTTTTCAGTTCCGCTGGTGTTATTGCAAGAAGCTTCAATTTGTTGATGTATCTTGTAAAGTTGTTGTTGTTGTTGTTGTTGTTGTTGTTATGTGGTTAATCTTTGGTGAGATTCACAGCCTTTGGGGCTGGTTGGTAGCTCAACAACTCGAGTCCTAACCAAGGACCTAGGAACTGTTAAAGTAATGTCAGAGGATATAAGCTGTTCCAAGTAGGGTGGTTTTTTGTAGAATCAGAATGTTCAAGTCTGATAAATTTAAATTTTCCAAATAGCCAGGTAGCCTTTAGGTATTGCTCCAAGGGCTCCAATTACAATCGGGACAACACATGATTTCTTTTTCCACAGTCTCTCAAGTTCAATTTGCAAGTTCTGGTACTTTGTGATTTTTTCTTGCTGCTTATCTTCAATTCGTGCATCTCCAGGTATTGCAATGTCAATTAACCATACTTTTTTCTTTTCAACTATTGTTATGTCAGGTGTGTTGTGGGCCAAGTGCCTTTCAGTCTGAATTCTGAAGTCCCACAAGATCTTGACTTTCTCATTCCCTAAAACCTTCTGAACCTGATGTTCCCAGTGGTTTTTGCTGTACTCAAATCCAAACTTTTGGCACAATTTCCATTGAATGGTCTTAGCAATGCGGTCATGGCGTTGTAGGTAGTCAGTTTGTGAAATTTTGCTGCACCCACTGATCAAGTGGTCGACTGTCTCGTCTTTCTCATTACAGAAGCCGACATTTGCTGCTGCTGCTGCTGCTGCTGCTGCTGCTGCTGCTGCTGCTGCTGGTGGTGGTGGTAATGGTTGTTATTGGCAATTCCTAGTGAACTAAAGTCCTGTTGAATAATTACCATTTGGTTTTATTTCAAGACATAATTTTTAATACTTTATATATCATCAGTTTCAATGCTTCAACATATATTGTTCTGAGAAACACATAACTGCAGTTATAATGTGTTTCTATACACATGGGAAAAAACAGTATCTAATTTAAAAAAACATGTTTTATAGACAAGACCTGTGGTTTCTGTTTCAAATCATTTTAAGAATGGAATCTCAGGAGAATTTTATCCAAAACAATTTAATAAATTGATGCTAGAACCTACATAATGGGCATTTGTACTCACAGTGTTTGTGCACCGTGTCAAATTTTCTATTAGAAATGCTGGAGTTCTGTAGAAGTGTTTACAGGTTGATTTGGGATTGGAGCAATCTCACTAACCTTTATAATGCAAAGAAATTAGAACACTGTTTAATGAAACTTCAGAAACCAGCAGCAGAACTGCTTAGTAAAAATTAAAACAGTTGCAGATTGAGTTGAACTTCAGCCTTTGTCCTTGTCGTGATTACCAAAATCAGAACATTTTTTGCAAGATACTTCCTGAGCTTCAAAGGCAAGCTACTAGTAATGCAAAAGGATGTCTGCAAATGTCCAAAACTAAAGCACATCCATATCCAGAATAGCAAATATAAATCTGTGCTAATTGTGATCATTGTGTTTTTAACCAAGAATTGGTTGCTAAGCAATACAAGATTTATTATTTGCTGAAATTCTATTCTTGATTTCAAGAATTGTCATTATTTCCCTCGTATACTGTACAATTTTTCAGATTTCAATATTGCCCAGAAACACTCAATTTCTTGCCCACTTTCTCTCTATAGTGTTTATACTGATGTTTCCACAATCTTAGTAGGATCACTAATTTTAACAGCAAGCACTCCGATAACACATTTACATTCATTTGTAAAACATGAATCCTCTTTGGTCCATGCCTTTTGCTGCAGCTGGATTTGGGCAATAAGAAAGCATTACTCAGTGCAAAACACATCATTTGGATATTCGAGATCTCATCTTTAAGCAGAGGTAGCTAAAGATTGCCAAAGAGCTTCTGCTCTATTGAAATTTCTAATACTGGGAGCAACAAATCAGGCTCTGTCTCAGATGAAGAGAGTTTCATTTTGTTTATATTAGTTTTCAATTCTGAACAAAATACCCAAGCAACCACTTACTTTCATGTGAGTGTGTGACCTCTGCTTATATAATACCTCAAATACGTTTCCTGATAGAATATTTCCCTTTGTAGAAATTTTATGACTTCTGAAGTTTGAATTATAAACAAAACCTGCTTTCTTTTTTAATTAAAACCAGCCACTAACAGTTGACTAAGGCATCTATTATCAATTTGTGTTATTTTAGAAGAAATCCCCTCAAGTTCTTGTGCTGACTTCTTCTAAGATGCTGCATCACATTTTTATATGTTTTGTTTCCTCTCCACAGAATGCATAATTCAAATTAACCTTGCAGAGAGTTTCCTGGTTCAGTGGCCTTTTTCCTAGAAGACAACAAACATTGTAAAAGAAAGGCATGGAATAGTTTCCCTTAGCATTCAAAACCAACTTGGGGGAGAGGAAGAGATAAAGTTCCCAAAATGTATTAACATAATAATATTGGAAGCAATTATTTGCAAGAAATACATTACCAGAAAGATGCCTTGCTTGGCTGCCCACTGGATTAGCCCTCTTTTGCCATTTAAAGAAAGAAAACTACTTTGTAATAAGAAAAATATTTTTTATATCTCTGATCTCCCTTTCTGCTTCTTTCCTTCTATTCTGCTGATAATTTCAGTATTTCTTTTTTTATGAAGAGCAATTCCAGACTCTATTATTGTTCCATGCTTTGACATTCTCACAGGAAATGAAAAGCGGCCCTAACCTTCCTTCCTGCTCATAAAGCCCTATGAGAAGTGGATAAGACCAAAGAGTCTTCAAATTTCAGATACCTTTTTAACTATTTAATTTGTCTCTTGGGCAAAAGGGAGAAAATATTTCAAACTGAAAGTTAGATATTTTTTGTGAACCATTTTCCATAAAATTTTGAGTGTGGCCACCAATCTGGATAGTTGGAGGAGATATGCAGAATAATGTGGAATTTTCAGCTATGGTGATAATAAGGACAGATTGAGGCTGCAAAAGGATTAAACAAATCAAATACTAGACTGTGTTCTTTGACAAAGACTTATCAGAAGTTAACCCTGTTTATTTAGGTCAATGGCTTTCAAGCATTATGTCACGTTCCGGCATTCACCTTGAAAATAAACAGAGTCAGTTTGGTAAAAAACTTTATCTCTATCTAAGAAACTATGTGATAACCAGCACTAATGACTATGATACAAAGATAAGCAAATCCCAGTCAGTTCTAACAAAGTTAACCCCATCACCGTAAATATACCATTACCCCACCCAGTTCCACCCACAAATCCACCCAATTACCCAAATGATACCCCTAATCACCAGCACCAATCACCACGATCCTCAGCCACCCTCAGCCACACCCCCACTCAGTGTCATCATTGCCTCCTTCCTTATCAGCTTCACCCAAGTAGAAAAGTTACTTCACAGTGGGGAGCTACACCCAAGTAGAAAAGTTACTACAGGGTAGGCTAGGTTCTAACAGGCTCCGCCTACATCAGAGAGATGAGGGGAAAGGCTTTGGCAATGCCCCCAGTGATGTTAGAGGCAGCATCGGCATTGGCAGTGTGTAAGCATGGCCGAGAGGCAGCGTCGGCAGTGGCGCTGTGTAAGCATGGCTGAGCAGGTGTGGTGTTGGCAGCATTGGCAATGGTGGCGTGGAAGCTCTTGCCAAGGTCAGGAGGTAGCGGCACTGCGGAAAAGCTGCTACCCCATGAATGCCAGCACGAGAGCTAACATGCCGTCCCCTACCACTGGAGAGGACCCTGGAAGACAAAATACACCATTAGCGGCATCCTCCCAGGTTTATTAGGACGTCACAATGGAACCAGTGGACCAGGCATGGGGCGTGCACATCAGAACCCCCACCCATGGAGCATCTGACAGCAGATATCCTTCCCATAACACCAAATACTGTAGCGTACCATGATGCCGGCGGGAGTCTACTATTTGATCAATCTCATAATGCCACTCCCCTCCACCTGTACTGGGGAAGGCATTCAGGGAGCCCCACATAATACTGATGTGGTCACTGGCTTGAGTAAACTGGTGTGGAACACTGGGGGGTGTTCCCCAACAGGGGAGGCAGCTTTAGTTCTACCGTAACTGGGTTAATCATCCAGATGATTGGGAATGGTTCGATGAATTTGGGAGCCAGTTTCCGGCATGGTACCTTTAGACGGATGTATTTGGTAGACAGGTACACTCTATCCCCTACCCTCCATAGCAGCTGGGGTCTTCATGTCTTGTCTGTATGCTTTTTATATTATCGGCTGCACCCAAGTAGAGGTTACTTCAGAGTAGGCTCTAACAGGCTCCGGCAACATCAGAGAGATGAGGGGAAGGGCTTCGGCGGCCCCAGCAGTGGTAGCGGCATCAGCATTGGCGGCATGTAAGTATGGCCAAGCGGCAGCATCGGCGGTGGCACTGTGTAAGCACGGCTGAGCGGGTGTGACATTAGCAGTGCTGGCGATGACAGCATGGAAGCCCTCGAGCAGTGCCACAGAAAAGCCATTACCCCACAAATATCAGCACAAGGGCTGACACACTATTTTGGAACTGCAATATCCCTTGAAACATCTCCTGAAGTTATTTTGTGCGAACTTTAATAGCAATAGCACTTAGACTTATATACCGTTTCATAGTGCTTTCCAGCCCTCTCTAAGCAGTTTACAGAGGCAGCCTATTGTTCCCCCAACAATCTGGCTCTTCCTTTTACTGATCTCGGAAGGATGGAAGGCTGAGTCAACCTTGAGCCAGTCAGGATTGAACTCTTGGCAGCCAGCAGAGTTAGCCTGCAATACTGGATTCTAACCTGAAAAACACTGTGTTCACTAGTAGTGATCTTCTACATTCAAAACAAGGTGGATTCAATCTTTCTAGATCACATGAAATAAAAAATATGGGGGTGGGAGGTTCAAATTAAAATGCAAAAGAACAGGCTTCACTTGTAAACAGCATGGCTGAAAAGGTAAAAAGCAATCTTTTCTAAGTTCAAGTAGTGGCAATTTAATGGATATGTTCCTTTTTGGCAAAATAAAAAATAGTTTACTGTGGTTTTTTTTGGCAGGGTGGGGGGAGTTCTTTTGACTTTCCAGTCCTAGAATCTCCTGATAGTTTATCCCAAACAAGTATTAACCAGGTAAAAACACATAATAATGCAATACAGACAATAAAGGAACCAGATTCATTTTATTTAATTGGTTTACTCTAGCTACTTTATGACAATCTTGGGCAAAATAGCTTCTATGATATTTGGAAATAAAGCTCTAAATGTGGGTGTTTGTAGTACTTCAGTTCTAGTGTTCCAGTCTTTTTGGTATTTTCAGATATTTACAGTCCTAATTTTATTTCCATTTCTATGAGTTTCAGAAGATAAAACAGAAAGCTCTAACAAAGTATTACTGCCCAGATGCCTTGTTGCATAGTTAAGAGTGTTTTTCTTTTTCTACAATAGTGTATTGTAATGGCTTATTTGTTACACGTAAATTTTCATCAATGTATACATGGTTCTTCTTACTTTCTTACTCTGGTTCTTTCATTTCACATTAGTGGATCGGGGATCAGTATTTTGCTCATGTTATTACAAAAATAAACATAGCAAGAGTGAAGATAGCTTGCATTTTTCGTACTATATAACTGGAATGACCAACCAGTGTTTTACTAATCTAATAAGTCAGAATTAAATGAGAAAAGAACTAAAAGGAAGAGACAGCTACCACCTGAAACAGAAGCTCTCCACATCAACGTTAATGAATTTAATTTCAAATTCAGGCCTTTAGAAAAAGGATTCTTTATTTTATTATTGTAGCCTTGTTTTTCTTGTATAACTGAAGTCATTGACATATGAGGGTGTGGTATCAGCAAAAGCATAACTGGAGATGTCTGAATACAAACCAGTCTCTGAAAACACAGATTAGTATTACTTTTGCTTCTGCTGGAGAAACCTAGGCTTGCTTTCTTGCTCTTTTTTCTACTTTTCCCTACTGGAAATAGTTCCCATAACAGTCCTTTTCCCTTTTACTCTGTTTTATACATGTTTGGAAGACATCACATGTTGTATTCCGTATATTCCATATTTCCAATATGCTATCTTTCGCTTTTTTTAGGCTTGATTGATATAGCAGTTTATGCAATTAGTGCACTTAAATATCTTCCAAAAACATTCATTAAAATATAATTTTAATAAAATAAAATAAACAAATTATAAAATTAAATTAAATTAAAATATAATTTTAATAAGTTTAATATATAATGAAATTATATATTTTCTGTTTATGTGAGTTTTTGCATTGCTCTCTAGCCTAATATGGGGTTGGTGAAGTTTATAAATTATCTTAATGTCAGATCAAATTGCAAGATGGACTGGGGCCTTTATGCAGCATTTTCTTTATTTCAATAGTAATATCATTTATTTCACAATTAAAACATGAAGTAAAAATAAACCAATAATCGAAATATTTTACTGGAATTACTGCTGTTAGCAACAAATTATTGAAGCAATGTTAACCTCTACTAACGCTCCAGTATTCACTAACAAGCCATAGAAGGTTTTGCAAGATCCATTAGTTGCTGGCAGCACTTCCTCCAAAATGACTGGATGATCACTTTTGGTATATTTATTAAAATCATTATCATCATCAAAGTTGAAAACAGTGAATCCTGAGTACGCAAAGCAGAGCTCCCTCCTATTAGGTAACTGAATGCAATCACACAAAACCCTAGTTGTTATGTACTTGCATAGTTCTAATTTTTTTTTACCTTCTTGCAGTCCTGTTGTGTTATATCCTTACTCTCTGCTTAGAATAGATACTTCTGTTGCATCTCATAATCAAGAATGGTTGAATGAATCAATCACCTCCAGCAGAGAAATGAAAAATAGTAATCAACTTCAGCAATGTCAGTGAAGATGTGTGACAAAACTACCCATTGTGTCTCTGCATGAGTTATTTATTTACTAGAATTACTACTAGAGATTTATCGCCCTTCATTCAAAAGTCATTCTGACTAGTTACTGACATAGAAATAGTTGGATGAAAAATCATGACCTGATAAAGTAAGGCTTCTATATGAGAACAACCAGTTTCTAACAGCAACTGACTGGGCAATGGCCAGAAGTAGAAAAGACCAGAAAGTAAGAAAGACTATAATCCCCTTTTAAATGTTCTAGTGAAGTGTACAGCCTTCATTAACACTTGGGGAGGGGAGCAAACAAGAATACATGCTTATGAAGCATAGTACTATGAGAACAGTAACAGCAATGTACTGGATTACAGGGCTGCAGAACGTAAAGAAACAAATCATTCTTTGATGGGCCATGGCACTAAATAAATTTATGGTCTGATCTCACTTCCAATGAAATAATTTAAGTTTTCTTACAGATAATAACAACAGCAGGATCAGATGCTGTAACAGCTTGGATTATTTTAACAGCTATTTTAACATTAGCATTAACATTATTTTAATGCGCTTCTGGTAACAGGGATATTAGAGGGTTTATTATTTGAACAACATCCTTCCTCTTTCATTTATGTTTCAAATAAACAGATGTCATCAGGTTGACACTTTTAAAAAAAAGCAGCTTATGCCAGCATGACAGTTATTTGTGTACAACCAGAATTAGGATTCACCTCTGGCATAATATTTCCTAAAGATAAGATTGGCTTCAGCCATTTTCTCCACCACCACCGCTTAAATTATTTTCATCATAAAACACAGGCCATACTGTTCTTCTGGAATTCTTAATTAGAATTTTCAGATTCTTTTTATCATTTGGCATTCTTTGCAACAAATCAAGAGCTTTCCAGTGTGCTGCCCCCAAATAGAACCACTCCATCACTCTGCTGTAGAAAAGGGTGGGAAGGCCAACTCATGGAGGTAACTTTTAAACAAATAACTGGTTGAGGCTCTGGGTGTGCAAGAAGGAGGGGAAGGCAGTGGTTACAATCCAAACTTAATTTGTGGAATCAATATTTGTCACAATTTATGACACGTCTTATGGCTGTTCTTGGTCCCTAGCTCATTTGTGAAGCTAAAGAGCAAAAGTCAGGTTTTGATTATAGTTAGTATTTCATCTTGACAGATGAGTATACATCGAAGCCTTATTATCACCAAAGGTGGTGTACATAGTTTGCACTAATTTCTGATCCTGCAATTCTACTATTTGCTATTTTGCTAGGAAGTCTCACCAGCTGGATCTTATCCATACTGACACTAACAAACAAATCTGCTGAATATTATCTGTCTCTCCTACTCATCCTACTTGTTCTTACTTTTTTTTTTTGGCTACTGCCATTGTTGCTACTATGTTGCACATTCTATTTTGAAATTTCTACTCCCAAATTCCCAAAGTTTGAATGTTTCCTTGCAAAAAAGAGATGGATTTGATTTTTAGCTACTTGGCTTGGATAAAGCTGTTTCTGCAGGTAGAGAGGGGGGAGGGAGGGAGGGAGGGAGGGAAAGGGAGAGGAGGAATCAAAGTACTGTATTAATAGGAAAAAGCTGTGATCTAGAAAGTCTTATCACTTGCTTGTTTTCTGTATGTAAGATTTTTTCCCCCTCATCTCTATGTGATTCTGGAATTTCTTAGAAATTAAGAGGTCCACCAGTGTTCCTCACTGCTGAATTCTAGCAATACGTGCATAGTCAATTGTTCTTTTGAAGGGATTCAGGTGCACAGCAGCTGAGATGCTCAGCTTTTTAACTACAATAATACAATAATTGTCTATTATTTGTTCTTATTTTTAACTGTTAAAGTCTAATTTTATTTTGTAAACTGCCTGAAGCACTAGCAAGGAGCTAGAATATTTAAATAAATAATCTGGTCCCAGAAATTGCACCAGGTTACCAGAACAAACCAAGCCCTGGTTTTGATATATCAGAAAATTAAAGTCAGAGGAAAGCTGGTTTTTCTAAACCTTACCACTAGGAATGAATTTTTCTCCCCAGGGTTTTTAAAGGCTTTTAAATAAACATTTGGAACCAACTGACTGGCAAAAACTTGGGATATCTTTTTCACTTTAAAGAAAGTCCTTCATGGTTAGGAAATATAAACCTCTCATCACATTGGCCACAACAAGGATTACAGCTTCATGCAGCAATATATTTTTCCAAAAGTACTTTGTGCAGACCTTAAACAAACCCACACTGAGACCTTTTTGTGGACCTTAACCACAACTTTCTAGACTGACAGCCCAATCCTGAGAGTATATTTAGTCAAGATGTTAAACCTGCTGTGTTGAATAGGATTTGCTCCCAAATTAACTTTAGGATTGTAGTCTAATTCCATTAGTAAGGGTGGTCTTGATCTGAAATTTCAAACTCAACTTTGTGTACATGCACACACACATTCTTTGTGGCTGCATATTGTCTTCTGGCCTCATAGCAGTTGTCCAAGACTGGAATGCGGAAGATCCAAAGAACTTCTGCTTAGATTGTTAACAGACTAAAGGAAAAAAAGAAAGAAAAATATATAAAATGAAAATGAAAACAGCCTGGCTTTTAATAAGACCCTAAAGTTCAATCAATAGGAACAAAGTTTTTTCATAGTCTGCAGATAAATTATCTCCTCTTTTCAAGTATTTGGTACTTAAATACTGGACTGTATGAAGGGACAAGAATGAATGTATGGATGTATATTTAGTCAAGATGTTAAACCTGCTGTGTTGAATAGGATTTGCTCCCAAATTAACTTTAGGATTGTAAACAGCCTGGCTTTTAATAAGACCCTAAAGTTCAATCAATAGGAACAAAGTTTTTTCATAGTCAAGTATTTGGTACTTAAATACTGGACTGTATGAAGGGACAAGAATGAATGTATGGATGTAGATACCAACATCTACAGTGACCACTGCTCTTAACATTTATGTTTGCCTTCAGTCTGTAGCGATAGCAAATGTGTGTGTCAAATGTCAGAACAGTCTATAACACTGTCTATTACCAGTTACTAATATAAAAGATTACTATATTTCCAAAAAAATATTTCTGCTTTTAAAGACTACTCAGGTTTCTTTAATCTTGAATATAGTTTTGAAAAAGATGCACTTGTCAATTAAAGTTAAAGGGTTTGTTTTCTGAATCTTGAATCATACCATTTTAGTACCAATTTTTGTATGCTTTCATTGAGTAGCATCTTCAATTAATTTGACTGTTAACTAAAGGGTGTAATTTAAATATTAAAAGATTTTTTTTAATATTCCATGTTATATGGGTTATTTCAATCAATGCTGGGATTTTAGATCAATTATTATTCCACAGATTTTCACTATTTCTTGTATTAAAGATAAATATCATTTGTTGTTTGCAACCCATTTGCAATATTTACAATTACAGCCCTTATTGGGCAGATTCAAACAACGTGATTCTGGGCAGCACATAGAAGAAGAAGAAATAAATCAAAAGAAAAAAATCATATAGAAAAAAATGAAAAATATGAAAAAAATCATATCATAACAAACAAATATAAAACATGAATATAAAATGGCAACAGAGCATGTTACAAAACAACAAAAAGTGGGACTTTTGCCCAAGGCAACTGGACCGCATTGTGAATGTATGGAAAAAGAATGTTGAAGATACAGAAAATAATGCTTCACTCATTCAAACAGGTTTTGCATCATCCTAACATTTTTACATCCTGGAAAAAAATTATATAACCCAATTTAGCTTTGGGACAATTTTTAATATTTTAATATAAGTAAATTCCTATGAATTACATATTTGCTACCTAGAAATTGATGGCTGGACTACAGACCTATAGATTCTCTATGCCCATAATATTGCCAACATTAGAAAGATAATTTTATTATTCTAGTTGGTGAATGAACAAAAAATGTTACTTGGAATTTATGAACAAGTTATTTACAGAAATTATCAAAAAAATTGTAAGAAAAATCCATCACCCGGAAACTGCAAATTTACTTTGGTAGAAAGTGTACTAAAGATGGAAAATGGATAAAGCAATTATAAGATATGCAAATGTTTGTAGAAAGGGAAAGGGTTTTAGAGAACTATTGCAAGTAATTCATTTTTGTTAAAAGACATGAAAATGGCTGTGTATAATGACTATTCCACTTTGTTATATAGAACAGGAAGTGGTATAAGTCAGGTGAAACAGAAGCAGCAATAATGGATTACTTTAAAAAGGTATGTGGTAAAAGTGTCAAGAATGAATGGGTGATGAATGAATCTAAATTAAATACAAAAGGGAATGACTTTTGAATTTGTGCTGAATTTGTGCTTTGGATCTCATTGAGAGTTTGATGAAACATATGAATTTCTCATAAAAGTGTAAACATACGCACAAAACTAATTATTTTTAAAATACAGTTGTTAAAATATTTTTTAAAATACAAAATATATATGCTTCCATATTAAGGTTCCCAAGTTGAATTTAAAAGTTAGGGGGGGGCTCTGTGAGGTGCTTTTGAATCCCACCTTTCCTCTAAGAAGCACAAAGCAGTATATATGATTCATCTCTATCCCACCCTCAAAACATTTTATTCCAACAATGTTTTGTGTTCTATTTGACTGAGAATTTGTGGCTGGCCATTGGTTACCCAATGAATTTTATGGCTGAGTGGGACTTTGAGCCTGCACTCGCTTGAACTAATTCCATTGGTGATCTAGGGATATAGGTCAATGGACTTGTTCAGAAATGGTCCAGACACAATCATTTGCTGAGGCTCTATTTTTGTAGCAAGCCTCACTCAGCTGCTACATTTATCTCCCTACAACTCTCATTAACCCAGCCAGTATAGTTACTGGATTGCTGACATGAAGCCAGCAAACCCATTCGAAATAAAATTTACCTTAATAGTTTAATAAAAACTCACTGATACTGATTCATAGAGGTTCAGTGAATAGGAACAAGATGCTATGCAAGTATTAACAGGATGACAATACACTGGAGAAGTAAATTGTAAAGTAGATATATTTGGAGTAGGAATTGCATATGAGATGGAAAGACAAGAGTAGCATCAATAATAGTTCAATCCTGTTTGTGTCATTATTATTCTATTTAGATTCTATTTGCAGTCACGTAGCTATTATAGTATTGGGTTTCTCTGCCTCTGTGTAATGGCTGAGTCATTAAAAATATAGCTAGGAAAGGAAACTGAACAGTAGCTGTTGCAGAATAACAAGAAATGGAAGAGTTGGTGGTTGCTCTTGTGAGATCACGGTGCCCTTTCCTGGCGTCCACAGCTGGGGAGATCCCCAGTACGGGACAAGCCAGCTCGCCTTTCATTTCCGAAGCGCTGTTTCGCCGGCCCGCGCCATGCTTCTCAGTTCAAACACGCTTTGGCTCTTTATTATTCATAGGCCTTTTTCTCAGTCGGTGGTGCTGAATAATAAAACAGCTCAGGATCAAATGGGCCAATTCTCCACGCCTGACACCAACTGCTACTGTTCGCTGGGCTCTGCCAAGCGTTGCCTCTGATAATGAGTGGGATTTGGTTAAACAGTAAATTAATGAATAATGAAATATCCAGGTTGATCAGTTAGAGAGCACGCTTGCTTGGCCCCGGGCGGAACGCCGGGGGCAAAAATTACTTTCAAACGGGGCTTGCCTGTCTGCTGGGCTGGATAACTATTTTACAGCCTATTGCCTGACAGAATAGGCGGGGAGGGAGAAAGGATGGAAATGGTGCAGGGGTGGGGGGAAAGCTAAGTAGCCGAAAGAAAGCAGCCGGGGCGGGGGAATACTGGAGGAAGCCGGCGGGCCCGTCTAGTTATTACTTTGCGGCCTGCCGCAAGAATGAATAGCCTTAACACTGGGAAAGTCTACGGCGTTGCGAGGCAGGAAAAGATCTGGATAAAAGCGCAGGAGAGAGGGGGCACCATTCGCCGGAAGAGCTCTCGGAAAGACTAGCTTTGTTTCAAACGCTCATTTCGCCCCAAGTGAACCTTAAAAGGCACCGGGCGGCAGCACCAGGTAAAGAACTAACAAGGCCACACCTGTATAGAAAGAACACCTGAATACCACCTTGCTTCCAATCGAGGGGAGCCGGCGGACACAGGTGCTGTAAAAAGCAAGCAATGGGGGACGAATGGGAGAAGAAGCGGGAGCAGCTGGGAGTTTGAATTCGGCTCCAGCTACCTGAAAAACAGCCTGGAGCTTAAATCTTGACTATTTCAGACCGAGGAGAACGATCTGCTAGTTGTGTCTGTTCCTGCAGGTTTTTTTGTATTATTTTACTACAAGAACGCTATGATTTAAATGCTTTCTCTAAGTCCCTGATCTCATTGAAAGGGAAGGAAGGTGTATAAATATAAATAATTGGAAGCTACAGCAGTCTTCTCAACCTTAGGGAGTATTTAACTACAATTCCCAGCAAACACGTTCAAAAATCTCCGGGCAACCGCAGCACGCCAGAGCTGGCGTACAGCTGCCGCGTTGGCGCGCCTCTCCGCGTTGACGGCGCGGGACCCAGAAAGACTGGGCGGAAACAGACAACCTCCCATCGTCCCCTTGTCAACTTTCCGCGAGAACACACCACCTTGAGTAACGGCAGCGGGAGTGATCTTTCCATAGTAATCGACACCCGCAGGTTGCTTTACAAATCAGCAGCACCGGGAAAAGGCGCTCAGAGGCGAGCATAGTCCAAGCAGGTTAGGGGAACGGAAAGGCGGGCTTGGCACCCCAAAGGCACAGCCCCACCCCACCCCTTTCCCCATGGACGGCACGGCCTGCCGGGGCAGGAAAGGCGGGTCCACCGGATAAGCCGTCGAGCTTTGGCTTTCCAGGTTTTGGATTTGCTCCAGCTGCTGCCGTTGCGCAGGGTCGAAGGGAGGGGAAAAGGCTGCGCCCTTTCTTGGAGTTCGTGCCAGCCCGGGCGAGAGGCGAGGCCGCCCCGGTTGCCCTCGCTCGGCGTGTTCCATCTGGAGAGTTTAGGAGGCGTAACTGCTCCTGAATTACAGCAATTCTTGCAAAAGGTTCTCAAGCTCCCGCCTGGGGCTGGCTCCGAGCTTTTGTAAGCCTCGGGCAATGCCGTAAACGTACCCTCCTTCATTCTTGTTATAAAAACATCTTATAAACTAATCGACATAAAGCGAATTCAGATCGATTTAGTAGCGTCTGTTCCTTCGTTTTGAATCGCAGGCCGCGAGGCAAAAATTTCCAGGGATTATTGGGAATTCGCAGGCCCCGAGCGCTGAGCTCCTAGGTCAATATAGACCATCCAGCCCTGGTCCCGCTACTATGCAAAGATTGCTGAGGAGATCGGATGGGGCCTTTCCTTTCCTCCTAATCCTTTGGGGCACAACGAGAGACAGGATTATTGTGCTGACCTGTCTGCGGGGCAGGACAGCTTCAGGCAAAGCGAGGCCTCCCCTTCTACAATGGCCCCTCATTTAAGATATGATTATTGTTACGCAAAACCTGACGGAAGCAGTGAAAATAAATGCAATAAGAACATTCTGTTTTAGCTAGAGAAATCTTTCCAAGATGAATATTGGGTGTTCCTGATAACATGGTTATTTATTATATTAGTGTCACAGTTTGCCATATATTTCACAACTCTATTGCATCTCCTGTCTTAAAAATCTTAGGGAGATCCCATTGTTAGCATTCCTGAGATTCTGAGCAGGTCACCCAATTCAGTGGCAAGCTGATCCCAGAACTTCTATTTATCCAGGATACTTTTGTTTAAAATGAATAATAAGGATCCTTGACTCTTGCCGACTCCTAAACACTGGATCCAAAATTCAGTTTAATTGCAGTTATTGCACTTTTACTTTTCTCTGAATAAAAGTAAAATCATGGTACCATGGTCCCAGTGTCATCTAAAGGGCAAAGCAAACATCCCATGCTTGGATGCTCTTCTCTTAGCTTTTCTTTTATTATTTATCATAAATTATTTATTTGTTTGATTGTATCCCACATTTTGATCAGAAGCTCAGGGCGGTCTACCTACTACTTCCTCCTCCCTTTTCCCCAGCAGCAACAACAATCCTTTTGGGCTGAGGAAGACTGATTAGTCCAAAATCACTCAGTTGGATTTCAGCCAATACATAGCTTCTTTTTCTTAACAAATCTGCCAGTGGAACTAGGCACTAGGGTAATTTCATTTGTAAGACAAGGATATTGGTTATTGTTACTTTTACAGTAGGATTTACATTTTTCCTAGACACACAAAAAGCAACAGCTTTCAAATCTACTAATTTCATGTGTGTGTGTGTTTCTCCCTCCCTTTCTGCTCATGACACCAACAATAAAAGATGAAAGATTCAAATCTAATACAAACATTAAAAAACACGACTCAAACTGGAAAGAATGTGGGCTGAACTACAGGCTGTGCAAGTTGGGATTTCAGGTGTTTCCTGGAAATCAAAAAGGAAGCATGTAAAAATCCAAAGATTCACTTAAATTCTCTTGCAGGTAATTAATTTGATGTATCTACATTTGGGTTATTATTAACATGGGTTGCTTCTCAGTTCCCCATAGAAAAAGCTTTCTAGAAAGCTTATCTGCAAACCTGATAAGAGAAAATCTTAGGTTTAAGGTTTATCCAGAAAGTGGGTGATAAGGCATTTCAACTTATTTTCTTAAGTCACATAAAGAGATCTATGGAAATATAAACCACAAGCTCCCAAAGGAGCATATTAAGCAAACGTGGAAGTTTTCAAAGACCAACCCGTTTGTAGCAATTAGAAACAGAGATTGGTACCTTGCCTTTCTAAACAAAAAAATTATTCCTGGAGATGAGAAAACAAAACAATCCTGACTGTTTCCTAACTGACAAGGAATTTCATATATTTAAAATATTCACCTTTCCAACGCCTAAGCTTCATCTTTGGTAAAGGAGTTTTAGCCATCTGATGATGGTAGGATTCTTCAATAAGAGCTCTTGAAGATTAGATCAGACTTATGAGATCACACAGTTTTAAACACCCTGCTTGTACTGTAAATAGGCTTCAAGTGGCAAGTTCTTCCACCTGATAAGATTAGGCTAGACAAACCATTATTTACTAAACTAATAAAATTCTCCAGGATCTTTAGCAATGGGCAAGTTGAAGAGGTGGGATGGGATAGTTACACTTAGGCAAAGGGAATGGATGTGTGTGTAGATGATTGTATGAAATAGGTCAAAGTAAGGATATTTATGTGTCCCTAAGAAACATGATTTTGGTTTAAGCTGTGTGGGGCCCTGGATCTAAGATTGCTTGCCGTTGCTTTGGCCATGATGATTAAGATTTATGAGAGTTGAGGGCCAGTCTGCTGTAGTCATACTTAGCAGCACCAGACCTCTCTAAGTATGTCCCATTGATTTGCACCTGGATATAGAATCCAGTCACCCTCTTATCAAGGACCAATTCCACAGGAAATCTCTAGCAATAGTGCAGGGGTCAGAACAAAACTTTGAGGAATAATGCCATATCTCTACTCAGGAGGAAGAGCATTTTGCAGAGAGATACAGAGGTTTGCATATTGGAGGCAGTAGTTTTTAAAATGAATAGCTGTCTCTTTTAGTTTATAGTTGTAAAATGAGACTCAGGCAGGCTCAGGTATCTTCTTGTCTGGACTTTCATTCAGTTTTCCTTTTTCCTGCTGCTACTCTCCCACCTTTTATATTGTCATGGAAGTAAAATCCCACTGGGTTCCATAAAAGTTGCTATCTAAATTTGCAGCCATTTCTATTGGCACTATGCCAAGTCTTACAGGTTTAAATTGAACAATCCATTTTTAAGAAGATACTGGACCCAATAAATATCCAGGAGAGATCATTGGGAGAAGCAGCTGAAAGAGTATGCTAATCCTGGAAACCAGTTTCAGCAGGATGAAAATCAAAAGTGCACCTTCCCTTCTATCTTGCAAGGGAAAGTAGAGTTAAACTGGATTTCATCACCACTTATAAACTTCATAATGGTTGCCTGTACCAACACCTCTGTACTTATCTGTAGCTGAGACCATTATGGCTATGAATTATGGGGGTTATAATCCAAAATATTTGGAGGGTGCTGGTTTGGGAAGATAATTGTGGTGGTGGGAAATTTCTGCATTCTCTCTCTCTCTCTCTCTCTCTCTCTCTCTCTCTCTCTCTCTGTGTGTGTGTGTGTGTGTGTGTGTGTGTGTGTGTCTGTCTGCAATAACTGACATATAGAGCTAGAAATAATATAAAAGGTGTTACAGCTTGCAGTTTTATTTGATAGTCTCCACATATTTTTAATGGATTGTTCTAAGGGAAAGGAAAACTTGTTGGTAAAGGTGAATTTTAATGGATGGAGCTGAGGCACACATTTTTAAAGTTTAAGCCTAATTTCAGCCTGTTTAATATACTGTTCTAATTTGATCATCATACAAATCCCAGGAACAATAATTGCTTATTTCCAAGTAAATCTGCATAGCTCTGCAGTCTTAGATTATATATAGTGCAATTTATTCAACATTTTTCATTATCTCAGAAAAGGTGTAGTTTAACTGAACTATTTAAAATCAGTAATAAACAAAATTCATTTCATCAGATTTTTCTAATGAAAATAAGACATTAGCATTTTTCTGAAGTGAATAATTAAGCCACATCATCTTTTCCCTTATTTAAAACAATGGAAATTTTGAATGCTTAATTGATTGATACAGTTCTTCAGATAACTCTTTTATAATAGTAATAAATATAAGGCTATGTACCAGAGGCACGTATTGTAAGACATTTCAGATTGAACTGAGTAGGACTATTCAAATATAAATTATATGTTACAGCACACATTTGCCTGTGACTGGGGGAGGAGGAGGAGAGGATTGATTTGCTCCACTAAAGTCAGTGATAAAATAAACACTTGGTGAATCCAAGCTTTCAATCTTTTGTCTTTGATTTCAATGGAATGTACATCTTCGAAAATAAGTATAATGAAAGCAGAATTCCTAATTATTTCAAACTGGCTGTTCATCACATCACTCAGTGATACTATTTACAAGGAAACCTTACAAAGCTAAGTTCAAGTTAAGCCTAGAGGAGAGTTCTCCCTGAGGTTTTCAAGGAACAAAATGCTGCTTATAGCTATATACATTAAGGCAAAGCTTTAATGACCAAATTGCCACTTCAAAAGGAGAAAATAACAGTTTAGTGTATGCCTTTTCAGAAATAAACTCATTTCTGGATAAGTGTTTAAAATTGTAACACTGAGAGCACCACATGTAAATCAAAGTTTTATTCTAATTCTCTTTATATAGTCATCCTCCAATTTAATTAAAGATAATCCTGGCCAGGTTCTCCTTGGAAATCAGTCCTCGATTCAACTTAAGTCAGGATTAAATTTAGCTATATAAGAGTTCTTCTGCTGCCACCACATAGGAGGGCATTTACTGTAGATACAAAAGCTGAATAGTTACTAGAAAAGCTTAAGAGCAGAGTCTTTTTTAGATTTTGAACTCTTGACCCAATTCTGTCATAAGAAGTCAAGACTGTATTTTACTTATTCAAACATCCAAACTGCCTTTGTCTCATCTATGTCAACTTTTCCACTAAAAGTAAAATCTCTGCTGATTGGAACTCAGCTCCTGGCAACATGGCCCTTGGCAGCAATACTGATGTGGTTTCTCATTGCCTTCTGAGTTTTTTATGTCAACTTCACAGTATAATCTATAGCCCTGGGGTACCATATGATCTCCCATTCAAATAGTAATTGGGTCCATCTTAGAGATGGAGATGAGCCTCATTCAGCTGGTTGCTGCCACCTGTTTTAGGGTTTCAACAATCCACACTGCAGTCTCTACTGCTTGCTTTGGTGTTCTGGCCATTTCCCCTTTATCAATTTGAAGCCTTTTCTAGACTCACCCAAACAATCCTACACCCTTTCAGAAATGAAGGTGGTTTTATATTGCCACAAGATTGTCAAATAACACTTTAAATCCCCAATATATACTTTATGACCGCACTATGCTGAGGAACACATTCTAAGGGGCAATTAACTGTGGATAAAAAAATATTTTGTTCTTTGGTGTACTTTTGATTCTGTTTCTCCTTTTCTATTTGATACAGTGGCAAAACCTGCATGGGAAAGAGACATTTTCTCCCTGCCTAGTAAGAGATGCTATTGCGCTGCAAGCTTAAAAACTTTTTCTCAGTCACAAAAGTTCTTTCTATGAAGTTCTACACAGGATTAGTTTTCATTAATTGACCATTTAAGAAAGCATCAAGTCTACAAAACTTTACACCTCAAGAAAAGCTTTCCAGCATGACATTATCTTGGTACTGGCCAACCATGTTGGACTTCAATTCTGCGAAGGGATTGGGGATTGGGGATTGTGAGAGTTGTAGTCCAGGGCAGCTGGAGGCCCCAGTTTGGAACAGTTTGATTTGGAACACTGGGCTCGGAATGAAAGAATGAAAGAAAGAAAGAAAGAAAGAAAGAAAGAAAGAAAGAAAGAAAGAAAGAAAGAAAGAAAGAAAGGGAATGACTGGATTTTGGCACAGTGTCCTACAGATTTACATCTTTCATCATCCTTAACCAGAGGCTATGCTGGGTAAGAATTATAGGAAGGAGTTATAACTGAATATTTCAGGGAAGTGGGTTTGGCAAAGATTGCTTAGATACACCATGGAAGGAACTTTTGCAGAAAATTCATTTGGAACAGGAAGTATAGTTTCTGTTCCTGTTCCAGTGAAATGTTCTGGTTTCTTCCTACTCCCCTTCCATTAGAATAATAAAAAGTGTAGGCATTTAAATATTTGCATATTATTTTGTTTAGAATTGAAACCGTATGTGTACACAATGCAAATTTGTTATTCCAAATATTTGCCCTTCGTTTGGTCATATTTTCATCTTTTCTTTTAAAAGGCTTTCCACCTGATAGTTTTGCAAAGGACCTTTTAATAAACTTCAGTTAACAAAATGCATTTTGTTGGCCCATTCCAAGAACATCAAAGTTGATGACATCAGTCCTATGGTGCACTTTCAAATAAAACTTGATGAATTCCCTCCTCTCCCCCCCCCCCACCCCGATATTTGGGACACTGAGTAATAAAAAGGTAACCCGCGTAACCGGGAGGAGGATTAAAATGAACATCTTGCTTCAAATGAAAACGGAAAGCTTCCTTCAGTCTTTGCCCTCAACTTATCCTCGCCTTGAAATGCAAAAAGCTTTCTTTGGCAGATATCCCGATGCGGCAGTTTACTGGGCTTGGTCTCTTGGGCTTAACCCTCTGCACTATCTGATTGAACCGCCAAACTACAGTCTTAGGGCTGAAGGGGGCTTGGGGGGGAGGGGTTCTTTTCTTTTCAAATGAGCAGAGTACGACTTTGTTCACACCCATACGCCCGCACTAATTCATTTCAGTGGAAAATAATACATTGGGACCGTCTTCTTATTGGTAGATCATGTCCATTTAATAATAATTGTATTTACTTGTGAGATTCATATGCCCTCCCCTCGAAAGACGTCTAGAAATGAGTAAGGATTTATTTCACTCTATAGGGGCCATTTCCGTTAGTGAGAAAGTCTCTCACAGTATCACTCGGTGGTATTGCCGAGTTAATCTAAAGGCAGCCGACAATACGACTCAAATCTTTTATTTAACTTCAAGGAAAAGCAAAAAAACGAAGGTTTGAAGCCTCTTGGCGCTGGAGTCAATTTCAGAGAATCCAACTTTAAATTCGAAGATAGATTGCTTTAAACAAAGTGCTCAATCCTATCCCCGTCTCCTGAAAAAGAAAATCCAAACGATTCCAATTTTGGGAATAAAACTGATCGAATTCAGTTGGAATTACTCCTACATCACCCGTTTCGATTCAAAGCTGGGCTCTGCAGAAGGTAAACAGCGTTAAATTCGGGTTCTTCCTCCCTTCCCCCCAAATCGCCCCCACAAGCCCTTCGGCCGGAGGTTTTGTTCCCTTGCTGCAGGAAACTCAGCAAACTGCCGAGCGCTCCAACTGAATTTAAATGACAGGCGTCAAGTCCATTCCCAGAGTTGGGACAAAAATCCAATGTAAATCAAAATGCCTGTCTTTAACTCAACCCCGTTAAAATTCCTACTCTCTATGTTTTTTTCTTCGTCCATAGGCTCAACCATGCAGCCACTTAGGGAGGTGGGCATAAAACTTGGGGGGGGGGGCAGCAAGCCCTCTTTTACACGAAATAAGGACTCGAGGGACAATCTGCGGTTTTGGCAGCGAGAGGCTGACAACTCTCAGAGCGTTTAACAAAAGGAGCCGGCTGCGTCTGCCTGTAAATGCCGGTTTTGCTGAAAAGGCAACGGGACTGCGGGCTTAGGAGCCCGGACAATCGCCGCCACCGCCCGCCCCCCGTCTTGGTCCTCGCACATCTGGCCGGCGGTGCGGAAGCAGAAACTCGTCAGAAAAAAAAAAGGAAAGGGGAGGCTGCTTGTTTTTGGGGGGGGGAGAGAGACGGTCAGCAAGTTCAGACAAAGTCAAATGGTCAAACACTTCTGAGAAGCAACGTTTATTATTATTTTTTTGCTTGTTTTTGTTTTCACCGTAGAACCAGGTCCTGAATTTCCCAGAAGCCCAGAATGGGAAAGCTTTTTTGTTTGTTTTCTCGGCTGCAGAAGTAAATCCATCTTCAGCACTGAAGCAGCACCAATGTTTTGTTTTGGTTTTTTGTTAAAAAAGAGAGAGGGAAAAATCTGAAGAGGAAAATACAACAAAACACAACAATCTTTTTATTCTTCTTATTTATGTAAATCAGGTCATCACTGGACAAGAAACCAAGTTCTACCCATTACCATAACAGTTTGTCAATAAAGAATGAAAAAAAAATCAGATTGGGTACTATCTAGTATCAAGCGCTTGTATTTTTTTTGTCTTTTTCTCTATTTGATCTCAACCCTCCCGAGATTTAAATTCCCCGCCCATTCACAGAGGTATAGTCACAGATAAATAATCCCCAAACTACTTGCTTGCTGTATTTACACAATCCCATTAAATTAAGCATAAATAAATATGTACAAACTCATCATTGAATACCTTTCCCATTTTTTAACCCACCCCATTACTTTTCTGGAAGAGACCCTAAAACAATTGATATTTTTTCCACTGTTAATGGAAAGACTATTCAAGAATAGGAGTCAGTTTTATGTTTTGTGATAACATAAAAAGATAATGTAATTGATGTCCCAGTCCTTTTTTTTGTATAAGAATTTGCCTCATTTTAGCTTTACTCTTTGAGTCCTCAGTTCTTAAAAATTCACTGTGAGAGCACAGATTCCCTTCTATGCTCACAAGGGTTTAACTTTCCTAGAATGGGTTTCATAGAACAGGTGGGTGGCAAGGGGTTACACAGACAAGGTTCTTAGCCACCCATTCTTTCTCAGCACACATCATTGTTCATTTTAAATGTTCTTTAAAAAACATAAGATAGAAAATTGGAGAAAACAAATACCAATACTGGAAAACATATACTCACACATATATTTTAATAAACATATGGCCGAGAACATACATCAGTGCAATTAAAGCATTAATTTGTTAACTGCAGATAAGTTGCTTTTAAGACGGGTGGAAAGTTTTAGTCAGAGCTGTCCCACAAAAAAAGGGGGGGCATTCAGTGCTGAAGACATATCATCATCATTGGAAAAAGGAGGAGACTCTCTTCCTTAGAGACACTCTTTCTGGGTAACAAAAATCCACTACATGGAAGAAACAGCTAAGAAATCTCTGTTGTATCTCTGCTGCCATCTAGTCATCATCCAGATTTTTTTTCAGCCAGTTATATATTTGAGTTAACAATATGCTTGTAAGAATCCCCTGCTCCATTATTTCTATTAGCACTCAGCAAAAGAAAGATAAAGGTTTTAATAATACATGGAAATGCCTCTAAGGTAAATCCAGTGGAAGAGCAGGAATCACACCTAGGTCTAATAAGCAACTCTAGAGCAAGGTGCTTGTAATTGATTTAGCAGCTAGTTTGTTCCACTAGTGGATGGTTATCCCTACCACTTTGGCAGTTTTTCTTTTAATGAAAATTTAAGCAGATAATTGGGCAGAAAAGAGGGGGCAAGGATGGAATGGGAGGATGCCTTTAAATTGTCAACAGAGGACACTTTGTTTCCCCAAAGTGTTATTTAGATCACCAGTGACCATTCAGGGCTTTGTGGGGGCAGGGGATTTAGGGTTGGGTGGTGGTTCATTCCTCCCTCTCCCCCCCACACTCCCTTTGAAATGTCTTGAATTACTACTGGTCCATTGTTCTTCCCTTCCAGTCATGCTGCCATTGTAGTTCCATTACTATTTCAAGGGTGATGTTTTGCCCCCTCCCTCTGGAAAACTGCTGAGAACTCAATCATCTAACTGGATGAATTGATTGAGCCAAAGGTTCAAGGGTATGAAGGCTATGAATTCAGAGCTTTCCTTCACTCAGACTGATTGCCAGCTTGGCCATAGGGAAGTTGTGCTTTCCCATTTTCCTTCCCTGTCTATGGGATGTACCTTACAATAACATGTAGTTTTTCCCCAGGTGTACCAAAGTGGTTGCAATAGACAGCTTGGACAGAAAGCAAAGGGAGGCCATTTCAAAGAGAAACCACCCCAAAGGGAAACAGGCAAAAGAGTCCTTTCTTTCATGATTGCTGGTTTCATTTAAAGGAAGCCTGAGGTGAGAAATTGTCACATACTTGTCCATCCATATACTAAACCTAAAGTGAAAAAGTTTCATTTAAAACAAATTTTAGAAATTCCCTTTCAAACCATTTTCCTTAAGATGCAGATCTTAAATATTCATGACTAATGCAACCTTACTCTCTAAATTACTCTAGAAACCATATAGAATGTTTCCAGTAAGGCGATTGTATTACTATGTGGCTCAGAGATTTTATCTACTGCAAAACTGGCCAAAAGACAGTAAGAGGAAAAGTTGCACCTGTTGAATGTGAAGCTGCTGACAGCCAGAAGAAACAACAGGTGACAAGAACCTCTGTTATTCATAGCATCAATTCTTCTTACTTCATTTAGCTGAAAAACAGACTGGGAACTATCAGAAATAAGATTCCTGGGTGAAAATAGCAGCTTTGCAGATGGTATTGACCACTCTATCAGCTTTTGCCATTGATTGATGATGCTAACTGTACTTGTCAGAACTGGAGAGCTATGTAAAGGGACATTCCAAATTATCAGAAGATTACACATGGTAGCACACCTGTTTGGCTTCAGAACAACTACCAGTGGTCTCTCTTTTAAATTTTGGGGGTAGGGGATGGGTTATAACAAAACTACTCCAGCCATATGTGTATTTATTCATACACAACAGAATATTTAAATAAAGAACAATTCCCAAGCATAGAACAAGATGTGGAGGAAGCACAAGAGCCTGAGCACAGTATTTGTCAGGGTGTTCCAAATTTAGTTTTTAAGTTACACAACCAAGGAGCAGCCAATCTTAATTTTATAATAATGGAGAATAAGGTTGATTTAACAATTGGATTATTAAAGAGGGAGACAATTGCTTTATTTCAAGTGACTTTGGGGGAGCCTTTGGTAAAGCCTCACATCATTTCTATGCCTGGGAGGATCTGTTCCACCAAAGACTATGATTTATTGCAGGTCATAGTCTTTGGTGGAATGGTGTTTAAAATACCAGTAAGTGCAATAGATGAAGCATCATAATGCAGAGAATGGGAAAACGTTACATTCTCATCAAAGAGCAGAAATGAATGGCAAGAGAACCAACAGTATACCTGCTTTTAGCTGTCACAAATGTATATAATTTCAAAGCTATATTATTTTTCAACAGAATTTTCTCTGAATTTAGGATTGCTGGTTTTCTCCTACCAGATTCTTTTACAGCAGTTTGATACACAGGAATTTTCAAATAGTTTCTTCTGCTAAAAATTATATTATGAGCTACTTTTAATGATATTGCAAATTTGTTTCTTCCTATTTAAGTATTAGCTGAGACAAGAATTTCATTCTTACTCCCCCAATCCTGCAATAATACTGGGAAAATTAAATGAATTAAAATGGCAATGCTGTGTTTTTCCTGTGTAATCAAAACATTCAGTTTTCCTCAGACATTTTAAAGAGTTTTGATCAAAGATATTTTTTCTACAACTGCAGTCCATGGGGATACCAAACTGTTTCCTCCAGTTATACAATACCACCCCTTTAAGCAGGGGACACAGTACAAAAGTGCTGTGTAAGACAAAATTTTGTGCACTGACTTCATGATGTAATTCTATAGATCAGTAGTGGAACTGTATATGTAGTGCTGAAATGTCATATGGTTTTACAGGATTTAGAAAAGTGAGAAATACTGTTTTATTTTTATTTCACCAAGGTATAATTGATTCATAAATTAATCTTACCATAAATTTATTTTACTCATAAATTAATCTCATGTGTTTACTCATGAGATTTAAATGGTATCAATTACTTTTAAGACTGTATTGATAACTAATATTTTAATACATTGCTTCAAGAAAAAGTTGGGTCCTGCAGCTGTAATGTAACAGTAGCACGGGCAGCCAATTTTTTATATACTTGAGTAATTTACAAAGCTCTTTAAGAAAAAAAACCTTAAAAGTAGATGGGTCAGATTATTAGCTTCTAAGAACACTGATGGGATGAGGAATAAAATTACCAAAAATAAGAGATGGGGGAAGAGTAGGGCTTGGCATAGCAAAGGATGGATTGCACAAAATGTATCTCTGAAAATATGAAGATGCCAATCAGTGTGTAGACAATACTGCTCAATCCATTTGTGCATTCTGCTGCAGGGTCACAGAATCTGTTGGTGATACCAAAAAAAAAAAAAAAACACCTTGTGAAAGAATATTCTCCTGGAATAGTTAACAAGTTATTGGGGCAGAAGATCCTATCCAGTAAAAAAGCACTTCTTTCTATTTCCTTCTGTCTTTCATATGTATACACAAAATTAGTTTGAGGGTCAGCAAGCTGAGATTGGAACATGCTTACCAAATAATGCCTCCAAACACCTGCTCTTTAAAGCTAATTAATAATTGGTCTTCCCATACCCAAATAATCGTTCAATTTTTATTCTAAAACAGCAAATCAGGTTCCCTGGGATGTTATGCAACAAACTTTAGCAGCATTTAAAAGTAAAAGGCAAGTGATTCAGTAATCGATATCAGTTACATGTCCATTAAGAGCAAAATATCTCCTGATTAGCTGTTCAACTTTTCAATTCTTCTGCCTCAATGTCTTGTTTAATTTAATGATAATCTGTATGTTAGGCATAAGCAGTTGAATTTTAAGTAATGGAATATTTCCTCAGTAGGCCTTTTTAATGTTAATTAAATTTGGATCTTTCATGTTCACATCAACAGGACGAATAGTAAATTATTTTTATTTTGCAATAGGAAACTTGCTATATTTATAAAATTGGGCAAGAAAGCCTAAATTCAGAGAAAAGATAAAAGCAATCAATATTGCAATTGCCTTCAAGTACCATAAAGTGTCCTCTAAAATAGTATGAACATAAAGATCCATTGTCTTTCCTACCTTCTTTCTTTCTGGATACTGGAATGGACAAGACATACAAACAAGATACGATTTTCAAGTATGTCAAGTATGTCGTATAAAGGAAGTTATTTTAAAAGAATGCTGTGTAATCCTGTCAATATTAAGCACATTTAAATTCCATTGGCTTTAATAGGATCAAGTCAAACACATACTCAATTCTCTGAAAAATAAATATAGCAAACTGGGTAGATGGAACTGCAGTTTTGACTTCACTGTGTTTCATGATGAACACATTTCTTTTTCCTTAGGGACAGTTCCTACTAAACTGCAATATTTAATATATTAATTGTTAATTGCCTATTAATTGCCTTGTTAAATTGGGCAGCTTTTTAAAAAAACCACTAGTACTCAAGACAGCAAAAATGAACCAACATTTTTTCCTCAAGTAGAGTACAATGGCTACACTAAGATATCACTCTCCAAAAAATAAAAAAGTATTTTGACCATAACTATTGTTTTACTACATTCCTAATTAAAATGAATTAATGCCATATGGAAGCTCAGTTAATATTTTTCAAGTTTTGCAATAGCCATGATCACAATCTTATTGTAAAAATACTGTGTTTAATTACTCATCCTCCTAAAACATCACTGAAATTGGACAGATATGAATTAAGATCAGAATTTACAACTTCTCCCACAACTGAATTTAGTTAGCATTAAATCAATTCCTATTAAAGTCAATAGAACTGCAATTTTAGTAATTAAATACTATATATGGATGGATGCTTCATAGATTGATGAACTTTCCTGCCTAGATAAATATACTCAGAAATGGTGCCTTAAGATGTCCATAGATAAAAATAAACAAAAAGGTAAATTCATGACACCAAAATCACTTGATGTGAAAGAATAGTTTCAAGTACATCTTAATTGGCTTGGTTGGGAATTAGGAATCACAGGGTCACCTTTTAAATGCACAATGCATAATTTAGCACCTATGGTATATAGCTTGCTATATGGAAAAAGTACTGACAATTATAAATTAAAAATATTTCAAGCATCTGCACATTGATATATTTCTGTATATATGCTGCAAAAGATGCAACTGTCTGGCAGATGATATGTGCAGTTGCTTCAAATGAAAAATTAACCACTGCTGTATTATGTGATCGCAGTTTATAGTGTGAAATGATCTAACTTTTATTGAAAACTGCAAGTACCCAAATAGCATTTGAAAACTGCATTTTAAATTAAAAAATGACTTCCGCATGGATGATTAGCCATAGACCCAAGCCTTCAATGTTCCCTTAAGTGGAATTAAATTCCACCAAAATTAATGGAACTTACAGCCATATAATGTGTTAAGGATCAGGGTGGCAGGCATAATACATCTTTATCCTATTCTCATCTTCTAGAATGAATTCAGTATATGAGGCCAAAATGAAGCATAGACACAAGCTGTTGTGACAAAGGGAAACAATCTTTCAAAATGCATGAAATACCATAGCCACTGTCAAATCAACAAAACTTTTGCAAAGTGATAACATGCAGGGTAACATTCATTTTCCCCTTAAGGATGGTTTATTTTCCTACCTACTCCAAAATAGGAGTTAATTTTTTTTTAATGTAATTCATACTTAATCACTGCAAGTTATTGGGAAATGGCTAATTCCTCTTCTTCCACCCCAGGGTCAAGACAACTATTTGTCTTCCAAGGCAAAATTTGCAACACTCCTTTGATAACGAGGGGAAACTGATTTCCTTAAATTTAGATAGTAATTTAATAATGAACCATGATTCTTATATTTCCTCTTTTAGAGAAGGTAATATCTGCTTTTACTCTGTGCATCAAACACTATTGCCCCACCATATATTATATATATATATAAAATTTGGAGGACAAAGTATTTCCTTCTAAATCAGCATCACTTGTTCAGTTAGTGAAGCCTTAATCTATTCCCTTTGAGCTTCTTTAAAGAAGTACACCTACAGAATTCCAAAACAACTGACTTTGATTTGAAAAGGAAAAGTGTCAGAATTGTGGATTTTCATCTCAGTACCTGATGAAATGTGTACGGAGCTCTAGTCCTCTTTGAAGAAGCTCATAAGCCAAGCGGGCAAAGCTTTGGGAAACAGAAGAAAATTAAAAAGGTGCATACTCCTGAGAAGGTTTAACATACTTATCAAGACATTCTTCTTATTAACATTTCTTTAAAAGAACAAAGAGTGTGTCTGTGATCTGAGACATTTTAAAGAGAGGCAGTCATTGCTCAAATTTTAGTATAAAAATGTGACATTATCTGTACCATTACTGTTCCCAGACTAGGAGGCCTAACTGCACTCCAATGCATACATGAGTCTCTTCCATACATGGATTTTCACTTTTGTAGCACACATTTGTGCCTCTTGTTGGGGCACTGCAAACCCTCCCCTTCAATAGGACAAGTTATTTCATAGAAATGTAAAAGGTAGTGTTCCAGGTGAGAGCTCCATGTGTATTTTAGAATTTTTTTTATCAAACAAACTAGGAATAAAGATTACCAGTTTCAGGCACAGGGCCATTTCAGTAGTAACATTTGCCCTCCGTACAACAGTAGTTATGAAAAAAGTTGCAATTGAAAAGAAAAGGCATGTTGATCTTTATATCTATCCACAAAAAGAAATGTTCCTTTTCCCTTTCCTGTTCTTCACAGTTGTTGCATCCCCGTGCAACTTATTTTTCCACAGGTACAACTTCATGAAAATGTTTACTTCATGATAGGCATATATTATTATGAAACAAAGGTTTGACTCATGGTCAGTTATTTGGTTTCAGACTTAGTCATGCTGAGTTGTAGGTCTAGAGTTATAATGGCTAATTTTGATTACAACAGATCTCCTCCAAATATGACCAAGTCTGGAGCCAATCCAATACCTCAATGGAGCATATATACACAAATTATACACATCCTTATGGATAGAAAAAAATGATTATTTGCAGCCCCCAAGTTTCAGGATTAAATATGTTAAGTGGGTAGTTTTTGATTAACACTTTAGGTAGGTATCCAGAGCAAGCAGAAGCACCTGGGAGCAATCCATTAGCTCTTCCACTTACTTATCCATATACTGTAGTTGGTTACATTTTAACATTTTCACAGCCAGAACCCATCCCCTCTGTGTGTAGTTACTAACAATTCTTCTTAAGGACTCATGGTTTGGACAGACCCATATTTCCCCCTTTTTCCCCACTATTAGGAAATACTTTGGCCAAATGCTACTGACCAATTTGAGGCCCAGCTATTCAGACCACACAGAGAGAGAACAGCAAAAATTTTGCACAAAATCAGGAAACTTGCTCTGGATGGGACAGTCCAATATAAAATATATCCATCCCTTAGGGGTTTTTTTCTACTTTAGATAGGTTTTTTAAAAATAGTAATAATACAGAAACAGACTGTGTACCTCGGCCAACATAGCAACATTATCAAAATGATTCTTCCAATAAATTATTGATTGCTTTTATCTGTTATAATTTCATCCCCACCAAAAATTATTTTAAAAAAGTATTGTGGGATGATAGAAGTGAAAAATCCTGGATGTTATCTTCAAAAGTTCCTTTGCCAGAGCCACTCTTCCTGTTCCACTGTGCGCCTCTGAACCTTATTTTCTTTTAAAAATTACTTGCAGATGTGACCTACCTAGTGTAATTCTTCCAAAACCCAATCCAATATTTTAAAGCTAAAATTAAATGTTTTTCCTCCCAAAGGATCGCTCTCAATCTCTCCTTTTCTTTCTGTTTTACCCCCTATTTTCATTAGCTTGTTTTCTGATTTCTCTCTCTCTCTCTCTTTTCATTTTCTGTGCTTTTCTTCCTTGTCTCCAGTTTTACTACCTGGTCCTTCCCCAGAAGTGTGCCTGTTAGCAGAGTTGTTGTTCAAGAACATCTTGTCCATGCCTTTGAGAGCTTCCGTCAGGTAATTCTGGAGAGCAGTCAGGGCAGCACAGATGGCTGGGGAACCAAAGCCATGAGTGATGAGACTGAAGTGAGTCAAGCAGCTCTGGATCCCTGGCTCCAAGATGGGTGTTGGTCGGCTATTGCCAATGGGTGTCCGGTCTTGGGCCAAAAGATCAGTAAATTCTTTACACATTTGCCTGGAGATGAAGAAAGCAGATGACAAGAGGATTAGATCAGTCAGGATTAGAGAACTCTGATGACTATCAATATTGTTTTTTTTGGGCGGGAATCTATCAAAATCTGACAATTAAAGCATTCTTTCAATTTGGTGAAGATATTTCCTTTGAATTCTATTATTTTAGAAATTGTTCTTGTGTAACATAGTATCTCACTTCAAATATCCTTTGCATTCAGAACAATGAAAGCTAATTAATGATCAAGACCAGGGCTGTCAAACTCAAAGCCCACCGGCTGGATGTGTCATGTGCCTACACCTAGTTTAGCAAAGGGGGAAAAGGTTCCGATATGTCATGTGAGGCTGCTGTGACAACATGAGTTTGACACCCCTGATCTAGACTGTAAAAATCAGGACCGTCATCAGACAATGGGGTAGAGTTAGAGCATTCTGTATCTCTGCTCTTTCTAGTAATCGTCTGGTTTTCTGCAGCTCAGATCTGGTACCTGTAATAATGTAATAAGGAGAACGTCCTTATGAAGTTTGACATTTCAGGTAATCTATAGATCACAGAGATAACACAAGCGGACTTGTTCAAGTGAACCAGTGTATAACAGAATGGTTAAAGAGGCATGATGGACATGTCTACAATTCTTTTATCAGCATAACCTGTACAAAGTTTAAAGAAAAAAGTAAAAACTCCTTCAAGATGAGCTGAACTCAGCTTGATACAGACACAGTTTTCTGGAAACAGTACAGAAGTGGTTTGGTATTGCCTTCTTTTGGGCCATTTTTTAAAAACTTCCAGGTCAGTATACAGTCCTATTAGTATCTCCGAGATTTAACCAGAATGGCCATTCTTAGTTTCATAACTCAATGTCAATATTATGATTCCATCAGCCAAGGCAGACTTGTTTTACACGCTCCATAGCTTCTTTAATTGATATTAGTTAAATAAAGTATTAGTGTCTGGCTCTTCACCATAAACCATGTTTCACAAACTATAATGGCTTGGTTCACAAAACTTCTTGGCCCAAAATTAAACAAACCAGTTCTTAAACTGCAACTAACAGGTATTTTTTTTTCTTTTTATGGTAACCTGTGTCTGAACCATCAATTTTAGCAGGGATGATATTAGAATTAGAATCCTGTATCGCCTTCCTCAACAATAAATAAGTATTTATAAGGAGAGTTGAAAAACAATAATGTCAGAGATACCAGAAGTTGAATCTTCAGTGTGCTTTCTGGATTTGGAATCATTATGAGAATAGAAACTTTAAACAGAAAGAGCTTTTTATAATGTCAAATATATATTAAACACTCATACATACAATATGACACTGAAAGCTATGCAGGTTGAATTCATGCAATTGTTTCAATTTTGTTAATTTATTTAGTATCTCTCACTGATGTCAATAATCCATAGGGTGACTTGGATTTCACAGTTATGCATACATATTTTATTGATATTGCTGTACAGCTACCTATTAGTCCTAAACAAAATACAACAGCATGCACATATACCCATATAACATACATTCAGATTAAAAGAAGTACAATGATTGCTGGTTACCACTTTTAAAACATTACAAGGCTTGGTGCTAGGGGTTTGAAGGACTGCCTCTCCCCTATTATATCCATCTGACCCACCAGGACAAGAGGGCAGAGTATCTTCTGGGTTCCATCGATTAGGGATGTACGCCTAGTGGGATCATGAAAAAAGGTCTTCCCGATGACCGCCTGTTCTCTATGGAGCATCATTTCCTCCTAGGTAAACTTAGCCTCCACCTGTTGCTTTTCAAAAAGGCCATAAAATCTGATTTTGTCAGTGGGCCTGGGGGCCATGAATGGAGATGGAGCTGATCAAGTGGCTGATTTGATTGTGTTGCTGAGGCCATGGGGTGAGTAGGGTGAGATTTTTATCTGTGGATTTTTAAATGTTGTATGCCACCCTCCAGTCCTTCCCCGCCGCTTTAAAGATCTGGCTGTCCCGGCTGGCCTGGAGTTAAGATTGTAGCCCCACTCGAATTGTGTGATTGTTGTGTTTTCTTTTTAACATGCTGTATTGTCTATTGTTTGTCTTCTCCCCCTCCCTCTTTTGAATTGTGAGCCGCCCTGAGTCCCCCCAGGGAAAAGGGCGGCATACAAATAAAGGCAAAACAAAACAAACAAACAAAACAAGTAATGTATGTGTGAACTAGCTGACCATATGCCATGAATTCTATCTCTTTAAGGGAGAAATATAATAAATAAATAAATAAATAAATAAATAAATAAATAAATAAAGAAAGAAAGAAAGAAAGAAAGAAAGAAAGAAAGAAAGAAAGAAAGAAAGAAAGAAAGAAAGAAAGAAAGAAAGAAAGAAAGAAAGAAAGAAAGAAAGAAAGAAAGAAAGAAAGATCAGTAGTAGGCACCAGAGGTCATTCAACTGTTGGATTCAATTCCTTACAATCTTTTTTTATTTTAATTTATTTGATTAGCCTTAGAACGATTTTTGTCCCAATTTCTGTACTAAATGAAAAACTAATTACCAGGAATGTTAAATTCCATTGACTAATCGATACATAACTATTTTGACCTTGTTCTTAGTTCTGATGCACAGAAAAATTCAGACAGAATGTTAGTCATGCCCGCTCATTAACGTCCCACTGGTAACACTCTAGTAGTTCCTTCCAAGTTGTTCAAGACTTCAATTAGACAAACGCAGTGCCAAAGTAAATAATAAGTAGGGTAAAATGTGTCACATTTTCTAAATTCAATGATTTATGCTGACTATAGAAAGTTGATTAAAATTGACAAATTGATGCAATCCAGAAGCTGAGATGACAGATGTGCCAGTGAGATGGGTGCACGCCAGTGTAATCCATCCATTATACAAACATTTAGAAATATGGAGCAAGGCAATTGATTGCAACATCCATTTTCTACACAGAGCAAAGTGATTTACAGGAAAGCACTGTATATAAATAGTAATTCAGCATGAAATGAAGTTATAAATAAAGCTGTATTACAGTATGATGGCTCAGTTGTGATACTTTGAAAGTGATGGCAGGTGACAGTGAAAATTTAAAGAATCCTATTTGTGGATCTCAACTGTTAGAAATATTAAAATGGTAAAAAATTAAAAATGGAAATGTTGAAGTTACGTGCCAAATGATAACACATTTGCATCTTCAAAAACCAAAGGCAGGAGTTGGGGGTTTGCGAGCAGTTGAAATTTTGAGACATTAATATTGCCTGGCCTTGCAGACAAGGGCAATGTAATTCCAATCATGTCTAAAAACATCTGGCCAAATTTGGGCAAATGATTTCTCAGTCATCCATATATCTCTTTAAATTATGCTGTCAACAAAGCAACCACATTCTAAGGCACAAAATAAATGAGATCTCTTTGGGACTTGCCTGCAAGATAGAACAAGTGGGGAAACAGGCAGTGCATACTGCAAAAGGCCTAACTCTGATGTAAAGCACCAAACAATATGGGCATGGGAGCCAAAGGGAGGCATAAATCAAATAAACAGAAAAGCTATTGTAAAAGTTTCAATAGACTAGGGAAAAACATCTAAATATAGCTACAGATTTAATATTCCCCCCTGCCAGCTCCCAGCTGCTGTAGTAAAAGCATCAGATCTATGGTTGATTAAATATTGGGAAACATGCATTAAAATTTATTTTGTCATCTTGAATGGATAGCTACAAGCCAGGAAGTTTACAGAAATGTAGATTTTTATGTGAAAGGGAATTAGGCCCAAGATCAACCTTCCTAAGGAAAAATAGGGCAGAGAAGGTAGCATATTCTTCTAGGTCTACACAATACATTTGGGGTGATAGCAGTACACTTAACAATACCTCAACTGTTATGGAAGAATGGCAGAGTAGCTAAAGCCACATTTGTCACCACTTTATTTAGAAATATCCATGTAATAAGGTAGAGTTGTGATACATTTTTGTCCCAGATGCATGGGACTCTGACTCAAACTCTCATAGTTTCAAGAAATATGTCTTCCATGATGGCAGCTGGCATGCTGAAATGTGTTAAAACTGGCTTGTGTGGTTGTTCCAATGTCCAAGTAACAACCACTGTAGAATATTTATATGCCCGATACTAAATTTGAACATGTTTTTTGCTTCCTCATTATCCTGCCTCATTACCTCAGGGCAGTGGAGGGTTTCAAAAATTTTTAGAACCTCTTCTGTAGGTGTGGCCTGCTTTGTGGAAGTGGCTTGCCAGCCATGTGACTGGGTGGGAGTGGCTTGCTGGCCATGTGACTGGGTGGGAGTGGCTTGCTGGCCATGTGACTGGGTGGGAGTGGCTTGCTGGCCATGTGAATGGGTGGGAGTGGCTTGCCGGCCATGTGACTGGGTGGGAGTGGCCAACTTGTAAAATGTGATGAAACTCACTTAACAACGCTCTTGCTTAGCAACCAAAATGTTGGCTCAGAAACTCTGACATTTGAAGCACGCAAGTCTTAATGCTGTCCAGTTACAAGACCCTTGCACCCCTAACCCTTTAGAAAAAAAAACCCGGGGGTATTCAAACTTGACAGCTTTAAGACTTGTGGACTTCAACAGCCAGAATTCCTCCTCTTGCTCTTCATCTTGATGATGTGCAGATGGGCGGGGAGAGGGAGCTGGAACCGGTTCTAAACGGCACTATAGATTTGTGGAACCCACCCCTGCCTCAGGGTAACATTTCAGTGCAGTAATAGTATAAGGCAGTGAAGGATTACATATTTTCTTGCCACATCCATATCTGGATGAGACAGCAGTGATCAGAAACTTTGGGTCAAAGGTTACTTCAGCAGTAATAGAAATAGGATGCTGTCTGCCACCATACAATAGGACTACTCAACCTTTTTGCCTGAGGTGTTGAAAAGGTTAAAGTCAGTTCTGACACACTCATTTTGCAGTGACTACAAAACAAGCAGGTCTACTTAGCTACAATTCCACAATTTCACTATATTTGTGTTGATCTCATCCATACAAGAGGCAGGTTACTCACAGCTCAAACCATGTGAATTAACACACTCAAGCAGAAAAGAGGGGAAACTGCAATAATATTCACAAAGAATGAAGTCTATGTAACATACAGTACATGGAATAGAAAGTTATTCATATGAATAAAACATTTAATTAAGAAACATCAGTCATAATTCAAAAACAAGGTAACACCGTGGGATAAATTATCATATTATCAAAATTGTCAAAATTGTAATTGATTTTATAATTCTTCAGTACATCAGGAAAGAATAACAAACCAAAGCACCAGTTAGAACTGGAATAATATAGCCATCCAGAAAAAAATCAAAATATCAGAGTGACTAAAGAATTATTGTAGAAGTGATGTAGATGATTATAAAACTCCAAATTAAAATGTGGACTTTGTTCACATCTTGCCAAATCATTTTTATAGAACAAGTTGTAATTAGGGGTTGAACAACCCACAATAATCCACAGTCACATATCACATTTTTTACATACCACACTGATCCAATATCTGATTGGGTTGGTTTTGGTGTAGCATATTATTTAAATTGAACCAATTCACAGACAACTGTGTAGGTAGTCCTCAGTAATTAACAATGGTAATTCAATGGTAGCTCTATTGCTAAGCAACCCATCATAAAGTACAATGTCATGTGACCAAACTGACTGACAATGATAATTCCAATTGCCCCAAATTCTGTTCGGTCATTAGATATGAAATCAGATAATCACCATTTGCAAGCTCCGGCCAACTTCCCAATTGACTTTACTTTGAAGGTGGAGGTGAAGGTTGCAAATGGAGATCATGTGATCACAGGATGTTGCAATGTCATAATTGCAAACTGGTTGCCAAACACCCAAGTCACAATCATGATTGTGGGAATGCTGCAATGGCCACAAGAACCAGTCATAAGGCCTCCTCACCCCGTTGTTGTAACTTTGAACATCATGAGCCATAGCATCTACAGTTCCTAGACAAGATATAGAGAAGTCAGTCACCAGGCCAAAAACAGTTATTGTTGTTACTTTACTTCCTAAATACATGCCTCAAGAGATCCCCCCCAAAAAAAGTTTTGTATAACACATTGAATAATCCAAGCTTTTCATGTTTATTATTTCCATAGCCAATATTAGAAGACTTTTATTAAGTTTATCTATATAGTATCTTCCCTGAAAATAATATGTTTTGCTTCCAAGAATAAGTACAGAAAGGAAGGAGGGAGGGACAATTTCTTCTGGCTTTTATTTTACCAGCATTGTAGAAGAGTTCTTAGTACTAAGGTATGGCCACCATATGCAGGCCCCTATTAAATTCTAGCAGCTGTCTTCATAAAAGCAGAAATGAAGCATGCATGGCACCCCAAGTAATCTACCTAATATCTTTAAATAGGTCCACAAAAATAATGCCTAGAACTTTGTGATGAGTCTGTACTTAAAAATTTTAAACATGTTAGAATAGATAGATAGATAGATAGATAGATAGATAGATAGATAGATAGATAGATAGATAGATAGATATAGCTAATCTACTATAAGAGTGAAACCAAAGATTTTGTTAGATTTTGTTTGTCCTCAATTTATGACCATAACTCAGCCCAGAATTATGGTTATAAGTTGTGCTGGTTGTTAAGTAGGCCATCACATGAGTGACCCAATCTTATGATATTTGTTGCAGCAGTCATTAAGCAAATCACCATGGTTGTTAAATAAATGCATGGTCATTAAGTGAAACATTGTCCGCAATGGGATTTTTTTTTTTTGCAGGAAACAAGTTTCTGGTAAAAAAAAACATGATTCACAATCTTATGACTGTGGAATACTGCAAACTCATAAATGCAGGCCAGTTGCCAAACACCCAAAATACATTAACATGAACACATGGGGAAGCTGTTGCAAGTTCAAATCTGGGGCATAAATACTTTTTTTTTGGGGGGGGGGGTCTATTGAAATTTTTGAATCACTGTGGTTGTTAAGCAAAACATCACATGACTTTGATTTATGATTTTAAGTTCACATTCTCCATTAACTCTGCTTCTCACAACCCACTCACAAAGCACACAAACGACAATCATGTGACTGTTGTTGGATGTAATGATTGCAAATGCGAGAACTGGTCACAAAGCTGCTTTTTTTTCACTATTGTAATATCAAATTGTCATTAAACGAGGCAATTGGTAAGCAAAACTGAACTCTAGCCCTTTGTTCTTCCAGCTGTAGTTTTTCCTCTTAAGACGATTGCCACTGATCTTCTCCTAATTTCTCCAGAGCATTTCTTCTTATTCAAGCTCTTACTTTTATTTGCTAAACCTCTTTGTTTTGTACATGCATTCCTTTATTTTATTTACTCATTTACTTATTTGTTGACTCTTGGCAACTGCCTGAATTAGTCCCTATTGTTTTCTTGTCAAGGTTTCCAGAAGCAGCTTATCATTGCCTTCTTCCTATGGCTAAAATGGGTGACAGGCCCAGGGTCACCCAGCTGGCTTTGTGCCTAAAATATGATTGGTAGCTGGTCTCCTGGCTTCTTGCCTGGTACCTTAACCACAATAATAAGTTGGTTCTCTTCTACTTCCATAAGCCAGTGTTTTGTTTTGTTTTGTTGTTTTGGTCTTCTAGGCTATTTTTTTCTGCTTCTTTTTTAGAATCTGAGCTACAAAACAATGACTCACTAGATAGAACTGGTTTGCTAGTGCATTTGACCCTAGAAAGTAATGTTGAAAGATAAAAATATTAATCTTTATAAGCTGTTAGAGTTATGACAAGTGTAATATTGTATTATGTATTTCATTTGTAATATCTGAACTCTACTTTTTTAGAATTAAAAGCAAGTCTCTAAGAGGGAACATTAAAAATTCACTGTTTATAAATGTCAATTCAGTAAAAATACAGTAAAAACAGTACACTTAAAACTGCAATACAAGACCAAAACAGGTAATATAGCATTACCAAATATCTGGGTTAACAGATTCACTATAAGACCCAGGACTAACACTAGAAGACAATTTTCAAAGGCTAAATATATCTTCAGAGTAACTCTTTATTACTTGTTTACTACTAGAATTAGCATAGCAAATTATTCTGTTCAGGATTCACCCTGCCCCCCTTAAATCAACAGTTTAATTTGATACTGATTTTCGTTATCATACAAAGATCCAGAATGGATAAATATTCTCTTTTTCAAATAGTGAATTCTCATAATTGCCTGATCTCATAACAAAAGAACTACAGTGTTTTATCAGCATCATGAATGCACTGTAGCATGTTAAGAACATGGATTGAAAGTGCATAATACAATCTAAATTCAGAAACTAATCAAGTGTGATCTGTAAACATATACTGAGCAGTACATGTAAACCTTTTTGAAGATCAAGTAAGCAAAATACATTTAACATTTCAGTTATTGGATATGTGAATGCTACAAAACTGTATTAACTGTAAAGCTATAATAAATTTGTAATAGCTTACATTCTATTATTCCATAAAAAGGCACAGCATTTAAATCTAACGTGCAACTCGACAATTTGTAAAGTATCCAAAACTATGTTTTCAGTATGAAGAATATTTTTGCACACAGAGGTATTTGAGATTTAATAAGGCATTTATCAATTTCAAGAAATAAGGAAAAGCACTGGAAACTCATTTTAACAGTCTCATTGGATGATTGGTTCTATTGTTTGGAAAATCTCTCAAATCAAGGAATATTTCATGGCAACAATGCAAAATATGTCATTTGTCTAATGACATCATTATGAAAGTGATGCAAATCAGATCATTTAATGATGCCAAATTATGTATTTTGCATCATATGCGTAAGAATGAAGATATGCAAGTACTGCAAATCAAAGTGGGGTTTGTTGCATGCATAATCTGTTCTATCAAGCTTTCACAGTATTACGAAGAAAGAGAATTGAATATATTGTCTATATTCACTTTTTCTTCATAACTATCATACATGATAGAAGTTACAAGTAAAATGCATTTGTTGACTATCACTAAACTTCACATAGCTATATATTATATAGCTTTGATGGAACCCTTTCACCCAGTTTATTGTTTGATCATCAACTCCAGAAGTATTTAGACCTGTTTATGCAGAGGACCATCTAAGCATTATTGTGTTAAAAAAACTGAAACTACATCCTCCATTATCTAACATGGGGGGAAAAAATCTATCTAAATGGATTTCCAAATACATTGCCAAAATGCAATCTTGGCAAGGATATTTAGGTTATGTAGGGAACAATCTGTTGAGTGTCCCTCACTTTGTGATATCAATGGATTATGGGCCAGACAACAGAACTTCCTAGGATGACCCCCTTTTTATGGTCCTCACCTCCAATCCTTTAGCTTTAGATGTGTTAGGACTAACAGTGACTGGTTAGTATGAACTATTTTCTTAAAAGTCTCTGTCAAAGTATTCTTAAACATTTCTGATCTCTCAATATCTTTGCAACTGGGTCTCATTTTGTAATCCATATGATCACTGATGCTTTAGGACCATTTTAAAGAATAATAATATAAGTATGATATAGAAAGCTTCTGTTTTCTACTCAACAGAGTCTACTTCTACGGATTGACTTCAACCTAATGCATAATTTTGCTGATGAATTTCCACTGAATACCAAAGATTTTAACTTAACAATAGTACTGTCAGACTTTGCTACCAGAAAATCTTGATGAACACTGTCACATTTTTGTATATACCACATAATGCAAGGTACTTAATTAAATGGGAGAATGTCATCATCTGAACATTAATGATGTTGTCAAAGTGAAGTTGCTTCCCAAAAATGTTATTAAAAGCCTGTCAGACTAGAGGTAATCTCTTCTCATCTGAGAAGAATATATTCTTTTGACATTTAAAAATGTATGTTTAAATTAAATTAAAACCCACTCATTCCATTCCAGTGTGCTACAGTCCAAAATTAAGTTTATTGTTTTATAAGAACAACAACCTAAATAGATTGATGCATAATACAGCAGAAATGCAAATGAAGATCTTTCAATTCACAACAGATGTTGGTTTCACAGAAAGATGAGATGATGAAATAGTAGGTAGAACATCAAGAATGTATGGAATGATACGGTTAAGAGAGTTGTGATTTCAGCTGCTCTAAGAGCCCCAATGCCTGATGATCAGATCTTCTAATTCCTCAGACATCTGGTCCCTTGAGGGAATTCTAGGATCTCTTTGAACAGGTTGCACCCATGCTTGATTAGGCATCAGGGGATGTTAGGATTTAAGAGGCTATGAAGTAAGTAGCTACTGCCATTAACATGAATTGAGCAATCGATAGAAGACAGATTAAAGGGCTACAGGGGTATCCAGAAGGCACTTGGGGTAAAACAGAAGCACTTGCTTCTAGTTGTGTAACTAGAAACAGAACCACATGAATCATTTAGGATATCGAGTCCAATCCAACGCTAAGTGCAAGAATCCAAATTAAAGCTTCCCAGAGACTGTTGTCTTTACCCACTTGAATACAATCAGTAAAGAAGAACCTGCCAACTCTCCTGGTAAATGGTACCACTTGTGAATTGCTTTTAATATTAACAAGTATGCAAATGCTTCACTAAAGTAAAAATTAACATCTCTTTGGTCAAATACACATTGGCAGTGTTCCTTGTATTGTCAATTACATTTTTTCTGAGATGAATTCCTTTTAACATCTTTATTGTATCACAAAAATACTGGCTTTTCTATACTGTAGTTTTATTATGTATGTGTGCTCAGCTTCTCTATGTCAGCAATAGTAATGTCATGCTTTATTTGCCAATTTAGACCATTAATAAATCAGCTTCAAAGGATGCAAAGAAGGATAAGGAAAATCAAGGAGGAAAACATAAAAATTCTTTGTTGAAAAAAAAGAATTCACTAGTGAGGAGGAAATCTTCTGATTTCAAAAATGCATGAAGAGATAGAAGCTACTGGCTTCTACAATATCTCAAAGTCCTCTGAATCTGAGGTCTGATTTGTGGAAATGTGCTAAACTAAGCTCTACAAATGATACTTGGTGATTCAAATTCATTCACCACGTTATTTGTCAACTCTCATATACTGATCAAATTATTTGTTAACAACTTGGTTCCAATTCAGCTCTTCAGTTGATGGATAGAATGTTCTTAGCCATATTATTTTTCCTCTCTCTCTTTTGGTTGGAGGTTGTGAGATTGGAAAGTCTCCAAACCAAATATTTCACTTATGCTGATGATTGTCCAATTTGTAATCAGGGAAGAGGTATTCAGGAAGATATACCTAATTTTCTTGGAGCCAACTTGTCTAATTGTGAACCATATCTCTTTTGCTCTGTAGCCATAAAATTCTCTACCAAGACAATTATTATCCAGTTTTCTGATGACTTTTGCCATTGTAAATATATCGATTTTTGTCCAGCCTACAGTGTTGTCATATCTCAAGGACAATGTATTTTATGTCTTCAGTAAGAGCCTCTCTCTATGATTGACTTCATAAACATATCATGAGCATATGGATTCAAATATTAAACATCCGTGTTTAATATTAAACAAATATGTGCGGTTAAATGAAAGAGCAAATATCTGTTGTGGCCCACTGGTGGCCAGCGGAACTGGTTTCAGACTCAGACAGTGAGGAGGTTGTGGAAGAACATGGGCCAGTCCCGGAGTCTGGGGAAGACTCTGAAGAGTGCTCTGCATCAGAGGCAGAGATGGGGCCAGGGCTGTCTGACAGTTATCAGCTGCCGTCAGAGATCAGTGGGGCAGAAGAACAGCTGGAGTCTGTTCCCGATGTGCACATGCACAGAACTGCCAGGAGAAGGGAACAATTAACAAACAATGGTCAACTCGAGAGTAAAGGTGAGTGCAGTTTGCAGGAGACAATTAGTTCACTTAATTAGTGTGAAGATTTGTTTGTGACTCTCAGAGACTCCTTGCCAAGTATTTTCTTGTACAGCATTGTGTTTGAAAGATACGGCCTGGCAGCTCTCCAAGTCTGATAAGGTCTGTGGTTGTAAATTCACCCTTGAAAGACTGTTTGACAGGACTTTGCTGGATGTGAATGAGAGGAATTCACATTAGCTTAATAAAAAGGGGTTATGTCAGGACAAGGAGTCTGCTTCATGATTTTGTGAAGCCTAGGTCAGAACAATACCCTACACAGTGAGAATCAGTTTCTATAGGTTTGCATCATCCTGCAGAAAAGCGCCACCTTAGTGGGGCTTTCTTTTTCTCTGGTTTTAGGTATTGCTTTTCACTTCTAAGAAGTCTGATTATAGTAATTTCCACAGGTCTCAAGACTAGTAATAAGAATGCTGGAACACTTCAACTGCAGTTTTTGGTTCCCACACCTGAAAATAGTGCCATATTCTATTGATATTACCAATTTAGGAATTGTTACTTTCAAATTACTTTAACCATTACTTATACAGCTAACATAATCTTGATCATTTTATAAAAATGATATTTTTAGGCTTTTTAGGACCATGTTCAAGGAAATTAGATGTGGTCTTTCAGAACTGTACATTTTGAAACTTCACATTTGATTGACTTACAAGCAATTGCCAATTGTCAGCAAAGGTTCTCCAGCTTCTTTTTGATAATGGTGGGAGGAATCATAGATTATCTGACTGGCAGCACGGTCTGCATCTGTAGATTTATAACATTTATAAGCAGGTGGATAGCTGCATAAGCTCAATTGGCAGGTGAGGCTTATTGGCTAGCATCATCGTTGCAGGTAGTGATTGAGCCATGGTGGCACAATGGTTAGAGTGCAGTACTTCAGGCTACTTCTGCTGACTGCCGGCTGCCTGCAATTTGGCAGTTCAAATCTCATCAGGCTCAAAGTTGACTCAGCCTTCCATCCTTCCGTGGTGGGTAAAATGAGAACCAAGACTGTTGGGGGCAATAGGCTGACTCTGTAAACCACTTAGAGAGGGCTGTAAAGCTCTCTGAAATGGTATATAAGTCTAAGTGCTATTGCTATAATTAGAAACACAGAACATTTGCTTTGGTACATAATTTTTGTTATTTGTGGTTTGGGTTTCAGTTTTTATTTTTATTTTTAAGAGTGGATCAAAATGACATATATTGATTTGTAAACGTAATTTTTCCCCTCGTGTAAGAAGGATATACAAACAGCAAGCATCAAAATAACAATTTAAAATAACTTACATGAAAGCAGAACTACTTTGTCTCTTTATCTGTGTCTTATTTTTATTTTTTGTCTAACCAAAAAAGTAGTGTGCAATATTTAGTTTGGCAGCTTGTGATGCAGAAGCATTTTCAACAGTCACAGTGTTTCTCCTTGAACTGAGGGCTTCATGCTCATCTATTTAGTAGGATTTTATTTCAGCTTGCAGCCTATCACAGGACAAGGACAAGAGCCCTATCTCCTTTTCATAAATACTCTGGAATTCCTTTCTTTTCTGTAAAATAGTTATAGTATGCTGTTGTGACTCAGCAGAAACCTCCTGTGAGTTGTTTTGGGATGCAGGGCTGAGTCACAGGAGAGGATAACGAGCAGCTGTGGCTCATTAGGATCTCCTCCTGCGGATAAAAGACTGATGGTGCCACGCCCTAGTTGCAGAAGTCAATGTTCCATTCCGTTCCGTTCCTGTTCTAGTCAAGTCTCTGTTTGTTTGCAATCATCGAGAAAAAGCACTTGGATAAGTGATTTGATTTATATAAACCTGTTTTGCTGTAGTTTACTTTTGCCAGAGAATCTATCTGTGTTTATTTTGGGCTCGCAGCCAGCAAGAGCCGGGACTGATAAAAACATTCCTTTGCAAGCTGTGTGTGGCTGTAGTTTCTGAACGGGCAAGGTGGGGGTCAGAACAGTATGCTATACGCTCCAGACTGACTCCCACCATATTTCCCAGGATTGTTTCAAAATTATTTCCTAATTATCAAATCTGTCCTAGCATATTTTATCTTTGAAGAAGATGTTTATTAGATTGCTACAACTCTGGAGAGTTCCAAGATGGCGAAGCAACATCTCAAAGGCATTCCAAAAACTAAAACAGGACTTTATCCAGACCCAGTTGGCTGACGTTTTACACATTTATTTGATAGGCACTAGATTCAATAGACCAAATGAAGGACAATCAGATACAATAATAAATGGTGTGCCTGGGATACAGGAAATTGCTAATAACGGGCAACCACAATTTACTTTTGACAAGTCATTTTACACTAAATCTCCATTTATCTCCTTAATATGTTGTAATCATAACTTGAAATAGAAACACATTTTTTTCTTTAAAATCAATTTACCAGATTGTTTTTATTCAGTTATACTCTTTGGGGAGGGATTTTCAGTACCTAGACACAGAATAGAATTGGAAGAGTAATTGAGGGAAACTTATTTTCTTACACTTCTGTTCATTCTTTTTACATCTCACTTTCTCTTTGACAAATCTTTCTATCTGTCTTTTCTCTCTTTGTTCACATTTATTCTTATTTTTCCTGTTCTTCTTTTTTCAGTTTGAAATAGATTTGGGTCAGTACTGGCTAGCTACTTGTGATATATGAAAAAGAAAACATTTATATTGAACCTTGAAATGAAACCAGATGGATTGCTAATGCAAGAGAAAATAAAATAAGGCATGTTCAAGGATTGTATTTCTACTCACTTAGTGGCAAGCAGCATATTTTTTCGGGAGTGGAGATCAGTAGGGTCTGTGTGCTGTCTGTTCAGGTATTCAGAAACTGCTTTGGCTGGGAATTCAGTTTCACAGATGTATCCAAAATCCCGAGCTAAATGTACAGCTTCTCCTAGGAAAAAACAAGCAGCTTTGGTCATCATAACCAGCTCAGGATGATTTGCAATACACCTGAAAGCCAGCAGTAATGTTTACTATCTCAATCAAACTTTTACCTTGAAAAAAATACCTCAAAACTTTATTTTGTCCCAGTTCAGATTTGGAGATTCTTAAAGCAACAATTCCAGTTAGGATGTGGCCTCAAAATGCAAAGTTTGTGAAAAACAAAGGAATAGTGCCTCTGAACACATATTGTACATATTTGTACATTTGTCTTTTGGGGCACAATTCAAGTAATTCATATTCTGAATTATTCAAGTCAGGCCATAGAGTATATAACAAATCAAAGGACTTGTTCCAAGCACTGCTCCCCCTCAGTTCCCAGCAGCTCAATAATTAGAAACAAGGTGCAATGAAATGCAATGATAAAACAACATAAATGCACACAACAGTATATTCATCCATTAGAAATAAAGTTGGTGATACATTAATCCATGTTATCTATCTCAATGAGTTACTACAGACCTGGGTCACATGAATTACTACATAATACAGTACTGTGGCTTGGCTTAACATGCCATCTTAACTCAAACCTTGAATCAAATGATGGTTAATTAGCACATCTTGACCATAATGTATAATCATGGCCTGGTTATCATTAGCAAAGAAGTCTTCCTGTCTGATGCAAGAGAAGCTACATAGCAGAACATCTAGTGATCCTCCTTTATTAATCTCCCATTGGTTAATTGGAAATGGGGGAAGTGGAAAGAGAACAGAAGCAGAATGGGAGAAAACACATGGTGCCTCTCACTTCTGCCAGCACAGGCTTATTGCTGTTGTATAACCAAATAAATACACACACACAAGCACACACAGATACGTGCACGCCCGTGCACCCACACACGTCTAGAATAGAAGCCTTCCTGTGTAGTGTATGTTCACTGGATAACCATCTTATCCATGATTAATTCCAAAGCAAATACAGAGATCAATGTAATCTTACAGCCAGGTTACTCATGTGAAATCTAAATATACAATACATGTCTGAATTTGCTGACATTGGCCTCTTGTTATTTTTGCCTCTTGTCTGTTTCCTCTTCCTCTTGCCATCTTCCTCTCACAAATATTAAGGGTATAATCTGAAACATACTTGGCATCATCTTTTTAGAAACATTCTTATATTTCAATGGACTGGATAAATTATAAACAAATACAATTGAAGTTATTTCTATTCCATTCTCTTTGCCTCTGTAGACTGCAAATACACATCTTCTGCCAATTCTTCAAAACTAATCTAAAAGCCATGCTCCCGGACATACTTACTCCAAAGTTCTACCCTTGCTGGTAGGAATTACTTTGACATACAAAGGATGGGATAAGTATAAAATTAAAAAAAACCTACATTACAACTTATTTTCATATTTCTTTGCTCTGTCAAGCTATAACAGTATATTGCAATTTAAACTCCAAGGAAGAAGATAAACAGAATATACTCCCCTGAATTTTAATCTATAAAAGCAAGTATATTTAAGTAACTTACTCAAGTAACTAACTTACTATTTAGTAAATATTCTATTTCTCATGAATATTTAATTATTGTCGTAAAATATACAAAAGAGATATGAATTCCATTACCTCTGATGAATCCTTGACATAGGGAAAGAAAAAGATCTCTATCATCTTTCATGTTCTTGGCTAACTTTCTCTCTTTCTATAATTCATACAATATATAGGTTGCAAATATTTGGGGACTATTAGAAGCAGATACAATAGTACTGATGGAAAGTACCAATTTCTGACAGATGGATTAAGATTTAGCTTTATAGTGAAAAAACTGGTCAGCCCAGATGAGAAATTACATTGTTATAAAATATATATTAACAATCATAATAGAGCTAGTCTGCTCTAGTGGTTAAGACATCAGCCATAAGCCAGAAGAATGTGAGTTCTAGTTCTGCTTTAGGCATAAAATCCATCTGGGTGACTTTGGGCCACTCACTGTAATCTCTTTCTGGAGTTGAGACTCTAGGAAGAATGCAGAGAAAAGCAACAAAGGTGATTAGGACTGGAGGCTAAAACATATAAAGAATGGTTGCTGAAATGGGTATGTCTACTTTAATGAACAAGGACTAGGGGTGACATGATAGCAGTGCTCCAATATCTAAGGTGTTGCCACAAAGAAGAGGGAGCCAATCTATTATCCAAAGCACCTAAAGGCAGGACAAGAAGCAATGGATGGAAATTAATCAAGGAGAGGCGCAACCTAAAATTAAGGAGAAATTTCCTAACATTGAGAACAATTAAACTGTGGAACGTCTTGCCTCCAGAAGTTGTGGATGTTCAAACACTGGGAGTTTTTAAGAAGAGATTGGACAACCATTTGTCTGAAATGGTATAAGGTTTCCTGCTTGAGCAGGGGGTTGGATTAGAAGAACTCCAAGGCGCCTTCCAACTCTGTAATTCTGTCACTCTGTTATTCTCTCACTCATACCAACACACCCTCACAGGGTTGTTATTGTGAGGAAAATAGGAGAACTACAGTATGTAGTATGGTTTATTCTCCGCCTTGAATTATTTAAAAAAATAATAAATGTGGGATATAAATACATAAAGTAAAAATAAATCATCATAGTATTTACTAGCAATTATCTTTTCCCATTAAGTTTAAAGTGATTACACTGGAGATTACACTCCATAAAATCAATGCCTGCTTTTTAGAAATTTGTTTGACAGGAATGACAAAGATTTGCTAGAAATGTATTGAAACTATGCTTTTGGCCCTCAGCCAGAGGGTTCCTACCAGTTCACACCAGTTCGGTAGAATCGGTTCATCAAATCTACTGAACCGGTTAGAAGAGGTTCTACCAGTGGACCCAGAAAGCAGGCCACACCTATAGAAGAGGTTCCAAAAAAATTTGAAACCCACCACTGATACACACATAGAAACACACACACACAGTCTCACACAGAGAGAGAAAGAGAAAGAAAGGAAGAAATAAATAAAAAAAGAAAAAAGAAAAAGTGTGAGAGAGAGAGAGATGAAAGGAAAAAAGGAAAAAGGGACAGAGACAAAAGGAGAGAGAGAGAGAGAGAGAGAGAGAGAGAGAGAGAAAGAAAGAAAGAAAACACATGGCCGGCAAGCCACTCCCACCAGGTCACATGGCCGGCAAGCCACTCCCACAAAGGAGGCCACACCCACAGAGTAGGTTTGAATTTTTTTTGAAACCCACCACTGCCCTCAGCACAGCACAAACAGCTCTAAGTAACTATTATTCAGTGGTGGTGATGAAGATGATGATGTTATCCATTCAGTCATGCCTGACTCTTGGTGATTCTATGAGTCTGGTCTCTCTGCATCTTCTGATCTTCTTTGAGTTTTTCGATTCTCTGGCTGACTTCAGCTTTGATAGTGTCCAGCCATCATGCTCTTTGGCGGCCTGGTTTCCTTTAACCTTTAACTCTTCCCAACATAATTGCTATTTATCTCTATCAAAAAGGGCTTTTTTTTTTTACTTTTACCTTATTTTTAACAGGCATTTTATTTGCTCAAAAATAGCACAATTGCTCATTAAATGACTGCTTGAAAATCACAATTCAAATTGTGATATTACTTGAAATCTTTATACAATAGTCAGATCCTAATAGATTACTAAAAGTGGTCTTGTTTCTATGGTGGTGCTAAGTCCTTTATTTATTACTGGAGTAACCACGCTATCTATGCTTTGGATTTCTACAACTTCTCAATTTCTGCTAGTTCAGTTTAATTCAGGCCACCTTGAATTCCATTGACTCTTACCTAAAGCCTATTTGCTTTGACCATTAGTAAGTAGTTCAGATTCTTGTAGAGAGCTTTAGGTTACAATAAACTTATATATTAATTTGAACTGATGGATTCCTGTTTTTCTGCACTTGACAGTCTGCCTCTGTATGCAACCTAATATATTTTTTACAATTTCCAGGAAGGTGTCTATGTTGGTCTGTTGCCGCAAAAACATTACAAAATGTTGTTGCCTGTAATGATTACTGAATTAATTATGCATAGGTTTTTGTAAACTAAGTTCACATCCTCAAATGGAGTGTGTGTGTGTGTGTATGTGTGTATACACTCTTCTGTTGTTTTGAAAATAGTTGCTATTGATAAAAAAATATTCTGGTCTCACCTCTATTTCACTGCCTTATATTTTCGCTTGTTATTACTCCTCTTTAACTCCTGGTATATTCAGTATTTAACTATTAATCTGATGAAATGTTCTGTTGTCCAAGAAAATATATGACATAAACATTTATTTCTTTTCTAAGTATTACATGACAGTTTATTTTATTGGGGACCCAAAGGTGGAATACCACACTGGAGATGGTTATTGAATTGATAGCAAATCCCACCTTGCCCCCCCCCTCTCAATTTGTTGCTTCCCCTGACCCATCTTTTAATCTCATGTTCCTGATTTTCATTATTTATTTCATTGTTTATTTTATACTTTTATTATCTTGCTACTGTTATATTTACATTTCTTTTCATTTCTGGTTTTAAGCTGCCTAAAGTAACCCCATTTGTGAGATAAACAGCAAATAAATTTAAATATAAACAAATATTTCCCAGAACTCTTTAGTTCTATGTACATTTATTTGAGAATCTATACTGTGGCACTTCCTTTTTATGCTGTATATAAATTTCAGTATGGTGGAGAAGTTAGTTTGGAGTGAGTGTTATTCCCCCCTCCTCAAAATGTTTCAATTAAAGTATCTTCCTCTTTCAAGAGGACAGATATCATAACCACTCCTTAGTATGTCCTAACAAGTATAAATGACATCAGTGTTTGATTTTAGAAGTACCGTTTAAACATGAATAAAATTTAGCTGGCAATTGCAGAATTCATGTAACACTGTTACTTAAAAGGAAATGCCAATCTTGCTGAATCTTAAACACAGCCCCAGTTGGGATATGTAATGAGCCTTGATTTTCTGCATGGCAGATTTTTCATGCCACAGCAACAACGATTCGATGCAACTTTACAAAATGTCAAACCTTTCCTCGCCCAGAAGTGTCGCCAGAGGAGGTTGGGGATGGGGATGGGGGTGAGAAGAAATCGAAATGGACAGAAAGTCTGCTTACCTTCCACCAGGGAGGTGAGTAAAGTGACATTTGCCGCTTTGCGCCTGCCGGCTGGTAAATTCAAACCAATTTTTTCTAGCCGCTCTCGCAACGATCGCCCCCCGTTTTTCGATTTGGCTCTGCAGTGACGAAAAAAGGAACGCGGGGATTTAAACCTCCGACGAATGTCCCCGGGAGAGAGAGGAGGGAGGGGACTGAGAGGCACCAGAGTCCTGGCTTTGGGCACCAGGATTGGCGTGCAAGCAACGAGCACAGTGGTGCCACAGGACGGGAAAGAAACGCCGCCCTTGGCAAGAGCTCGCTGGGCCCGTTGCAACCTGAACCCATGTTGTTTTTGGGCTGCCAGCGACGCTCGGGTTTGCTGGCTGCAAGTGAACGAGGAGGGAGGGTTATGTCAGCTTGGGCCCTGCTATTACCAGGAACAAACTGGCTGTTCTTGGGAAGCTGCGTCACCAGCAGCATTTAGCCCTGCAACAAGGGTGGTGATTTGTGGTTGTTTCTATTGTAATTCTGCTTACTAAACATTCAAAAGAGGCTAAGAAGTAAAAAAGACTAGGATTGGAGCTGAAGAATGGCCTGGTGTGGAAAGGGAGATTATGCCATCACCCCCAGCAATATAGGGCACATTTGTGAAAGTATGTATTAATGGTGTGCAATAACAAAACCCAGTAGGTTTTCTGCATGCTTTTGTATAGGAAATATTTTGTATAATAATAATAATTTCAAAGCAGCAACGTAATAATGCAAGGCAACAAATGCAACTTCAGAAATGAGGGTTTAGCACTGCCTGAAAAGATGCACTTCTATTGTAGCGGTTGCCTGACACAGTCAGGAAGGATTTCAAAGGCAACATGGCTGTTAGGCCTTCATCAGGAGAGAAGTTTGGGCAGCAGGAAGTGCCTTTTAGGGTTCCATATATGTATTGTTTTTCAAATAATCATTACCCCCTTCTCCTCTGTTTGCATATTTTATGGTAAATGAATGATATAATCACAAATATATGTAGGAGACCACTGGGGATGGGGGCGGGGGCGGGGATACATCAGCAATATATTTTGTTTTTGTGAAGAACTCATTTCCAAGGCAGGGATTCAATGAAATCTAGTGAGGTGGTCAGTGGTTGATCAATTTGGAAGCATAAGATTGATCACTGACTTGGCTGACCATTGCCTGTTAGCTAAAGACAGGATCTCCACTAGCATCTTCTAGACTAGAGCAGTGGTTCTCAAAGGGTGGTCGGGGGCCCTCTCAGGGGTCCTCAAAGTCCAATATTTTAACATTCCCCAGTTTTAATTTCTAATAGTCAAAATCAATAGATACAATAGATTGGGGTCTTCACTGTGAGTTGTATTGTGTTGGGGTGGTGCACTGCAGGAGCTCAACCAATCTCATTGTACATATATTGTGCACTGACAAATAATTCTAATTCTAATCCTCATCGTTTTTAAGAATGTAAAGGGAGCTTAAGGTTTATGAATCACAGATGAACACACACACACCCAGCCCTGTTCCAACCATCATTGGCCCAATGTAGCAGTTATGACAGGTTTTATACTGCCTGAGTGATGCCAGAAAAATACTAGAAGTCACTGGTGGGAAAATGATCGTAACCTTGCAAAACTAGGGAGATATGCTCATGCTCACAGCATGTAGATTTGCAAATGGTCCAAACAGTTAAGTAGCATAGCCCCAGGTATACTAGATAACATAGATTTGGAAATTTGTGATTAGAGTCTGGTTGTTTCTGCAAGACCTTACAGTTTTTCTAAAATTGGATGTGTTGATTTTAGGAAAACCTTTTTCTGACCTTGTGCCTTCAAATGCCACACTGAGAATTTCCAGCCAGTATATAAGAGCAAAGGCTTCTCTTATTATTGTTCTCAATGCTGTTGATCTTGGAGATAACTACTATCATGACTAATAGCCGAAGTATTGTGGCTGAGATGCTGGATTAGGACCAGGGAGATTCAGTTTCACTAAGTGTCTTGGGACCAATCAGTCCTTTAGCCCAACCTATGTAGCAGGTTGTTGTTTTTGTTTTGGAGAAAATAGAGGAAAGAGAGTTGTGTATACTATCTGAAGGAAATGTCTCTGGCTAATCTAATTATATTATTGCTGCCAGGGGAGATAAGGTAGATGTTTGTTGTTTTTAGAAGTTTTGTTATATGATGGATGTTTGTAAAAAAAATTAAATATTCCAAGCCAACTGGAGTCACCTGTGTTTGGTTTTGCAGCAATATATGCTTGTTTAATAAAGAATAAAATTTCCAGGATAAAAATTTAAGAAATAAATATTTTTCTAATCTTTTCAAGCCACCCGTGCTAATAATCCTATGATAGATAATTCCATACTTCAGCTACGGTAGGCATTGTGAAAAGCAAATCCATTTTATTTCTGCTGCATATTCTATCATTCCACTATATTGATGATTCCAAGTTCTGGCATTCTGAGAAAGATAAAAGAATTCCTCTCTATCAATTTCTTTCCTATCATGTGTAATTTTATATTTCTGTTATATCTGCTTTACTCTTTTTTTTTTACCTAAGTTGATATTTCACAATAACGCTATTAGATCCTTCACTTATTCTGGTTCTCTTTTTCCAATATTTTCTCCAACATTATAATATTGTTTTGTGAAACTGAATGATAAGAACTATGCAGTTTTCCAAATATAATTGTATTAAAGATTGTCAGTGAACTGATATTGGACATTTTATTTTCAGAATCCTTCCCAATGAATGCCTATTCAGCCTTTTCACATTAAATTGATATTTTCTTTAAATGGTTCACCACAGAAACAGGACAGTATTCTTATTCTGATTTTCTATACAAAAATAATTTTCCTCTCTCTCATGTGCATCACTATACCATTACTTACAAATGAATAACATTTTATAGTCATTTTTCCAGTTTAAAAATATCCATTCAGAGTTTTTATTAATCCCTTTTTGTTTTAATACCTTCATCAGTTTTGGGTCTTCTGGTTTGGTCACATATCTATAAGTTATTTTTAAACTAACTGGGAAGTACTAGTCCTAACTCATTGTTTACTCTTTTCCATTGTGGAACTGTTCATCCCTATTTTATCCATTCTTTTTGATGTTTAAGACAAATACTGTGTCTATGTTTACTCAAGGGCTTTTCATGAAAGACTTGCATTCTATAAGTCCCAATAATAACATTTTGCCAATAATGCTATCATTAAAACTAAGGGAGTGCTAAAATAATAGCAATAGCAATAGCAGTTAGACTTATATACCGCTTCATAGGGCTTTCAGCCCTCTCTAAGCGGTTTACAGAGTCAGCATATCGCCCCCCACAGTCTTGGTCCTCATTTCACCCACCTCGGAAGGATGGAAGGCTGAGTCAACCTTGAACCGGTGAGATTTGAACCCCTGAACTGCAGATAACAGTCAGCTGAAGTGGCCTGCAGTACTGCACCCTAACCACTGCGCCACCTCGGCTCTAATCAGGAACTTATTCCTTCTTCATAGTTTCCAATCATATTCATAAATTATTATAATAATTATGTAAAAGAAATAAATATTAGAAATTTATACTGCGAAGAGGAACAGAATTCTAAACGATTGCTTAAGACATTTCATGCATTTGAAACCTCATCTGCTCCTTCATTCTCCACTAATGCAATATTCCAAACTAAATGATAAATTATGAAATTCATAACGATTAATTATTTAAAACTGATTCAATTGTGACATTCAGTTAAAATTTTCAGACAATTTGCCGCATATCTTATAACAATATTCAGAAATGCAAACAGAAACAGCCCTAAAGTGAGGAAGAATGTAATGAAGCACATCCACCTCCATCTAAGACAGATATACATACAGTTGACCTAAGAGACTCCATTCACAACTCAGCTACCCTGGGTGAGCAGTAAAGATAGGGCATTCATGAAAGAGCTTTTTTGCCATTTGTTACCTATATCTGCTTAATATCTAGGCAGCTCCAAGTGGGAATACTCTTGAAGCTGCAAGATACTTTAAAAGATAAACTCCAGGATATTGATCTGAACTCTAACATACAGAAATAACCAGATTATTTAAAGAAAGTGGCCAGTCTTGCAGAATTAATGAACCATGTAACATGATTGGCCTAATATATTGGGTGCTAGTGGCAATGACCTCCAGACTGTTATGTATATCTCATATGCATTCACTCTTAAACCTCAACGGCTACTTGTAGTAATCTTAATGCAGTTTTAATCCCATCAGAAAGTACAGATTGGCCTGCCTCATGACTTACCTTCTAAGGACACCGCCAAGGAGGGAAGCGTTTAAGCACTCAGGAGGTGAAAGGCGCCGTTGAACTTCTCCAACAGTGACTTTGTACTTGGACGTTGAACTGAGCAAGGAGAGCCTCCCAGGGACCGAACAAAACACTTCACCTGTGTTTACAGACACACCACCAAGGAAGCCATCTTTGTTCATCATCAGAGAAGTAACAGATTTTGGAGGAACTGGAACTAGGAAGAGAGGAAAGCAGTATGGGGCAAGATCAGCTTGTCAAGACAGCCCACAAAGCTCATAATTGCATTCACCCTGAAGAGTTTCCTACTGGTTAATAAAAGGGATTTCAAACTATTTTTAGAGAAGTGGCTGTTATTCATTTCATGTTTCATTTATTTATATGTTGCCTCTCATGAAAACATCTTCAGGTATCATACAACATCAAAATACATTCATTACATTATTTAAAGAAATAGTTACAAATAGAAATACATTAAAAAGCAATTGCTGGTTTAGAATAGTAGAACAAAATCATCATGAGAAGTCAAATGATTAGTGAGTGTAAGCATTTTCCTTATGTGTTTAAAGTATACAGGTAGTTCTTGACTTATGATCACCGTTACTAAGCAAATCACACCTTATTTTGCGACCTTTTTGCTGTAGTCATTAAGCAAATCACTCAGACAAATTCATTTTAATCCAGCTTCCCCTGTTAATTTTGCTTGTTGGAAGCTACCCTGGCAAGGTGACAAATGGCATTCAAGTGACCCCAAAAGGCTGCAATCATTGTAAATAAATGCCAAAGGCCAGAATTTTACAATGGAGATAGTGTAATGATTGTAAGTGCAAGGACTGGTTCTAAGTCATTTTTTCAGTGATTTCATAATTTTAAACAGTTGTTAAGCAAGTGGTCATAAGTCAAGGACTACCTGTAATAAAAAAAGACTAAAATGCTGATTCAGCTTTTTAATTCTCCCAGCAGACTAAATAACCTCAGAAAACATACATTTGGAAAAGTAATTTTCTCTTTAGGTATGAGGGACCAAAGCACTTACTCTTATTGAAGACTTTACCTTACTCAGGAAGAACAGTATATAGGTAAAGTAGATGTGATCATGTTCTACTAATGTAATAGTATGTGGAAATGATCTTGGGAGACCAATAAAGAGATACTGTCTAGGGAATAGTCAAATAAGAGAGAAGATAGCATGCATAGCGGGCAGAGCAAGCTCTCAAGGGGGGGGGGGCATCCCTAAATTATCAGGCTATAAAGTGATGGGGGGGATTTTACTTCAGACTTACAAGATACCGTTAATGTAAAGGAGAATTAGCTTATCTGGTTATGTTTCTCATCTGGTCTGATAAAATTAATTCAGTAGCACTTGATAAGAAAAAAAAAGAAAACTTATGATTTTATCATGGAGAAATAGGGGAAATCACAGCGATGATGGGCCCCAGATTTAGATATTTATTTTTGCATTTTGAATTCCATGCTTGCATGTTTGAAATTAGCAGATGTGCACATACAGGCCCATGCCCCACAGACTAAGTTACATACCATAACATTAAAAATATATGCTATGTTGTATATCTTAGTGGATTCTAACCTCTTACATGTTTTTCTTATAGCAATCTTTTTAGCTTAACAGTGAAAGTAATGTATACTGTGGCCCTTTTATTAGTCATATTAGAATATATTCCATATATTAGAATATGGCAGAGAAAAGGTGATTCTGTTTTAAAAGTGTTTGCACTTTTTCAGCATCATGATTAATACTGTAGGCCAAATTGATCGATACTTTCCTCAGCAAATGCTGAGGAAACCCCATCTTTCAACTTATAACATAATTGCTAGTTTTTCTGTGCTAGAACTAACCTTGATTATATTGTATTTTTAATCAGACATTTGAATATATATATTTATCAGGCATGTACCTATTTATATTGCATCTGGTAATGTTTTCACAACATTACAAGTAATAAATAGAAAAACCATAAACATCTATTTCACGACAAATAGCCCTCAACTTAGAAACACAGTTTGGAGTGCAACTTCTGTCACTAAACAATGCAGACATTAAGTGAGTCATGTCCAATTTTACAACCTTTTTGCTGCAGAGGTTAAGTATATCATGGTCATTTAGCAAATTCAACTTCTCCCATTGACTTTGCTTTTCGGAAGTCTCCTGTGAAGGTTGGAAATAGCAATCATGTCACAGGACCGCTACAACCCTGATAAATACATGATGACTCAAATTTTGATCATATGACTGCAGGGATACTGAGAGACTGTTAAGTGCAAGGACCATTTTCCAACTCCATTGTAATTTCCAGCAGTCATTAAATGAATGGTCATAAGTTGAGGGGATACCTGTATTTTGCTTTAGACTATAATGTTCAGAACAAATGCAAAAAAGAAAAAAAATATATGATACTAAGTATTAAACTCAAAAGCTGTAATCGGTACAGTATAGTAGCTGAAGTGTTGCTCTTAGACCAGGAGAGCCATTTTAAGTTCACAAATAACCACAATGCATCCTGGGCAACTTTATTCTTTTTCAAATCAGCCCTCCTCGGAAGAGATTGTTTTTGTAGGAAAAAAAATTAGGGGAAAACTTATTGTGCCTTGAGCTACCAGAGAAAAGTAAGGGTGCGAAATATTATTATTATTATTATACAATTGTATCACAGCGGCCAGTTGTTTCGCCGGATTTGGCATTGGTTACTAGTCGGGCCCCACCCAGGGGCTAGGACGTCATAACGTATTTTCGTAATATGCGTGCAGATCCAAGCAGTGCGACCATCATTTGACTGATGGTGATTTTGTCAATTTTTAACTGTTTTAAATGTAATTCCAGTGCTTTTGGAATAGCACCCAGTGTGCCAATTACCACTGGAATTACCACTGCTGGTTTGTGCCATAGTCGTTTAATTTCGATTTTTAAGTCCTGGTATTTTGCGATTTTTTCATGTTCCTTCTCGGCGACCCTGCTATCACCTGGTATTGCGATGTCTATGATTGTGACCTTATTTTTCTCAACCAGTGTGATGTCTGGTGTATTATGCGCCAGTATTTTGTCCGTTTGTATACGGAAATCCCACAAGATCTTGACCATCTGATTTTCGGTGACTTTTTCAGGCTGATGTTCCCACTAGTTTGTTGCTGTTTTAATATTATAATTTTTGCACAAATTCCAATGGATCATTTGTGCTATTGAATTGTGCCGCAATTTATAATCAGTCTGCACGATTATTATTATTATTATTATTATTATTATTATTATTATTATTATACAATTGTATCACAGCAGCCAGTTGTTTCGCCGGATTTGGCATTGGTTACTAGTCAGGCCCCACCCATCATCATTATTATTATTATTATTATTATTATTATTATTATTATTATTATTATTATTACAATCCTGTCTAAATAGGGATCTCTGCTGATGATATTGGCTGTAAAGGTTAATGTGCACTGAAAAAAAAACACATTTTGTTGTAAGCTGTTTATTATTCCACTAACAGGAAAAATAACCCAAAGAGCTTGTAATTTAAATTTGAGAAAGAGAATGACCCAGCTAGATCATTTTTCGTTGCATACTGACTTAATATGCCTTAAAATGTATTTTTTTATTTAACAAACCAAAAAAGCCAATATTTCTCCTTTGAAAACATACTTTTTTATGTATCTATTTAACTGGGAAGGAGAAGAAAGAGAATAAATTTAATTATACAAAATGAATAAAAACTGTTTGTGGCATATGTGAAATTGTAAAATATACTGTTCATACTCCTTAAGATCCTCTTGTTTTGTCAACATGTTTCTTGCAGGAACAATGGATGCTAAGACAATTACATTGAAACAAACGTATTTCTTCAAAGATGATTTAGATATAAAGCTGTATGTGGCCCTCTCCTTCCCCTTCAAAAAAGAACCCACCAAAAACAAATATAAGCAATTTGTTTCTGACGTGAATTTTATTTGCAATTGAATATTTAAAAACCCTATCATATTTGGGAGGTGTATGTATAGTTTAACAGCAAGTATGCCAATCAACCAACAAATCACTTTAATTTATGTAAAGGCTCCCTGAATATCTCCACTCTCCTTATTTCTTTTTCTGCCAGTCATTGATAACAAAGTATTCAGTTCTTGGTATATTTGTGTATCTTTGGTAGAGTCCCAATCTATACAGAACAAAGACTTATTTAATTGGGACTATTGACTCTTAAGAATGTGTTTAATAAACGAAATAATGAAAGTACTGTAAGATAAGTAGTCAAATATCTGCATACAAGAATCATCACCTCCTGGGTATTCATGCCAGAAGACAAAGTAATTTAAACATTATCAGGTGCAAGTAGTGTGGAATAGCAGTACTAGGACCTCTAAGCACTAAATAAACTTTCTATTGTTTTATACAAATTCTATGTAATTACCATGACAGAAGCCCTCAATATACCCTGTGCCAATTGCAGAAATCCCAGCTCTGAAAGAAATGTCCTAAATCTGAGTTCAGTGTAAGCAAATGACCAAATGGGCCTTCTTCAAAGAAAATTGTTTCTGATGTTGGTTTTCTCATTGCTGTTGATTGTGATCTCATACTTAAGTAGATGAACTTTGAGTCTTCTAGGGTGAAACTTTGAAACTTCAGCAAATTCATTCTCCATCCTAAACTGTTTCGAGGCCAACCTCTCTGATCTCCACCAAGCATTCACTTTCAAATCAAGTTCTAGGAAAAGGCATCAATATCTAGACAGGTAAGCTTTGTCCAGTTTCACTAACATATGGCAGAGGGAGTCATGGGATGAAGGACAAGGGAGCTCTCAAAATGCTTCTTGCAATCTCTCCTCCACTCTCTGCTCCTGTCAACTGGACTATTTTTATCCACCATCCTCAATACCATATTCTTCAATAGACCAGGGTAATGGGAATAGAAAGAAGTGTGAAATGAATAGGAGCTTCCTCAATGCCCCTGCTAAGTCCAGTCCTTTCTTTGCATCTGTTACCTGCCAGTCAGGCTATTTCAGGACACGGGTGCAGCACTAAACCTATGTTCAGAAATAGCCCAACTGCCAGATAACTCCTTGGTAAGGAAGGAGAAGCAAGACAGGAAGAAGAAGGATCACTGAAGGTACAATCCATAGCATGAAAGCACGGTCTTCAACTAATGTTGGAAAGCAAAGGTGATAGTGGCAATGAGTGACCAATGACTCCAATTCTGATATTGTGCCTAGCTGCATCCTGATGGAGCCAAGCAATGGCTAAAAATATTTCTGGAATTAGGCAACAGGTTGCTACATATAGTTGGAATACAATGCGTAAAATGGTTCCCGCATATCAAGAACAGAAGTAATTGCCGTTTGTTACAGAAAGAGGGATAGGAACCAAGATCGGACCAGGGAGATTCAATGGTTAATTAACAGGTCATAGTAATAGGTATAGCAGTCTTCCATGAGTCTTTGGAGTTTTTTTAAAAAAATAATAAAAACTGTAGTTTTATGAAACTTTTTTGGAAGAGGCAGTTGAAAACTTATAATGTACTTAGGATGGCAGAAATGGCAACATGCACTTGGCAGAAATTAGCTTCTTTCACATCTTAAATTGACTACCTGAACATTATGGAACTAGTAATATCCTTTCTGAACAGCACGATTGGTAGCCTGTGCCTGACCTGTCAAAGTGGTTGTTGAAATATGGCTTTTGCTGTGGTTTTAATCCCTAGTCAATGTATTCTGAATTGTGGCAGTCCTGGCCAAAGTTCTTGGAAACTGTGAAAGGTCATATTTGATTAAATATTCAGAACACTAGCAGACTAGATGGAACATTTTTTCTATATAAAAAAAAATATCTGAACAACTAAATGGCAAACTACTTCTGTATTGATGTGAAGAAAACCGACATAGTTGTATCTATGTAGGTAGCTGACACTGAGTTCAGTCTGAGGCCATCTTTACCTTCATTCTCCATACTAGCTAGGTGAGCTTTATAGCAAAGGATTTCCCCATCGCAAGATTATTTAATCATTGTTAAAATAGGCACTGAAATCATTATGAAATCATAATAGGCATTGATCATTGAAATCATTATGAAACTGTTCCTTCTGGATTTGCTAATTGCCCTTGGCAGCTGCAATTGTGGGAGAGGAGGCCAGCTCAAAGGGGCTGCCTATTTCTAATGAAAGAACCTCATTGCCTTCAACAAGATTTACAAGGGGATCCGGATAAAGTCTTAGCTACTAACACTTCTACTATAGAATTGCTATTACAACAAAATACACTCCTGCAGCCTGATTCTGCCCAGACTGACTCATAATTGTGCTATGTGGGTCTTCCTATCAAATAAGCACAAGCTTATCTGCAGCCATGTAAAGGGAATCAGTCTTATTAAATCAATAAGACCTACATCCCATCCTGCTTAAGCTACAGGCCAAAATTAAAATATAGCAAGACTAACAGCTATCAGTCCATGTTTTCTTTCCCCCAGACAAATGTTTCCAGCAGATGCCTCTTATTGGTAGGGCAGCAAACAAAAAAGTTAACTTCTATTTGTTTTTACATCAGTCTTCTCCAATGTGGTGCTCTGCCTCTGATCTCAAATAATCATGAAATTTTGGGAGTTACAGTATATGATACTCTAACAAATCTGGTGTGAGCTCTAGATGTTGGAGTTCCAAGTTCTTTTAAAGCAAATAACTGGTTCGCATTTTTAAAATGTGGTTAGTGTAAGATAGGATAGGTGTCCTTAGTCCCACCCCTGACTCCCAAACCAGTCTACTGACTGAATCAGGAGTTATCTGAATCAGAGGATATGATCCAAACCAGTTAATGGCTTTGGGTTGACAGGACAAGGGAAAATTCAGTACTGCAGACACCGCTTATTGGTTTTGAATATTTACAGGCTGCATTTAATTTTTGTCAAATATATATCTTTATTGAATAGTTTCCATAGAGACAGATGAGATTGTGTTTGCCTGCTTCCTGCTTTATGCACCTTGGGAGAAAGGAAAACCCAAAAACCGTCAGTTCTTTTGTAAACAGCTTGATAACTTGTGCAAATATACCAAGAGTTCCTCTAAGTCTCTGCCTCATATCTACTGCTACTTCATAGCACCAGGGATACAAGCTCTAATCTGTATTCCATCTTTTGTGCATTACTTAACGCTTCTTAAAAGAAAAAGGGAAAATGCAAGTTTCCCATGGAAGAAACAAGGGGGGGATCAAATTCTATAGATCTGTGTAATTATTTTAATATTAAAGCTGTTGCCAGAGGTAATGCAATATTGGTGATTTCAGTTACTCAAGATACATGCATTAGGTATACACATCAGAGCAAGGGTGTGTGTATAATAGAATAAAGCTATTAAAAAAGGTTCATTTGGTAATTGATGCTTCATTTTAATTTACATGTGTCTCTTGCCATTTTTTTTAAGATCAAGGGACATTTATTTTGTTACTTATTTCAATATGCAGTAAATATTCCAGACAGACCCAATTTAAAATTCGAGAATTACGCCCCAGAACATGGGAAATAATGACAATTGTTTCAGAGGCTAAGTAGGGTAAGCTCCTGTCCTAAAATTGTAAGGTCACACAAATGCACCCATATACACAAGAGATTAAAATCCCACTCAAAGAAATATGGTTTATTAAGATTTGTTCTTTGCATTATACCAAAAAAGCAACAGCATTCAGAAGTGTTCAGCTTCAAAACTGCAGAATTTCAGAATGCTTTCTCCAACAACCCTTGAAAAGGCACAGCAGACAAAAAAGTAGATCATCCCTTCTCTCCCCAATGAATGTGTGGTGTGATGATTGCCAGGAATCTCAAAACCCCTCGTGTACCGGTCACATTCAAAAATACCAGCCACATCCACAATCTAGACTGATCTCGGCTCATTTTGCAAGGCATTGATGTTCCCCTAGCTGCACGTCCATAAGTCCGTCCTTTAGACAAAGCCTATGACTTGTAGCCCCACTAATCCCGGAATAAACTCAAGGTTAGGCTTGTTCCGCAACGCTTTTATGCGTGGAAGAAATCGTTACAAATATTTACACCCGATAATTGGGCCTTTGTGCGGGATGCAACCGCAGCTCTCCCTCCCTCCCGTCAACACTGCAAATAATTCACGCTGGAGGGAAGGGCGGGTCGATCCCATAACTTCATTTGTACTGCGCATCAATCCTCACCGCCTCCGCTCTCATGCCAAGATTCAAACTTTCGTTCACTTTGGAAATGCTTGCTTTGCTTCTTCTCCTCTCCGTTCCCCCTTTTAAATGGCACATTTGTGAAGAGGATGGCTACTCTGAATTTCTTCGTCCGTTAGGGACCGTCCCCGTTCTTGTTCCGCCGCCTTGCCCCCCCCCCCCGTCCATTTCTCTTGAGCTTCTCCATAAAAGTGAGAAAGCAAAGTTAACCACAGTCGCCGCTTGGTTTGTTAGTAATTACGAAGAATGCTGTTTCCGACAACGGGAGCTGGTCGTCGAGCGAAGCTGGCTTTACAACGACAGCAGCAGGATACAGCGAGGAAATGGAGCATGAAGCAACCCAGCGTGACACTTTTGGCTCCATGACATGTTTACCATTTCCCGCTTATATATTACAGCTAGGTTGGAGGGCGGCGGCGAAAAGGCAAAAAACGAAGCTCTCTTGGTGGGGCTTCCCCAATGGCAGAGCAGAAATCCAGGAAGCAGTTGCGCCTCAGAGGATCGCTGTGTGTCTCTGGCTCCGCGAATCGCGAGGGGAGGGGTTTGGGTGAGGGAGGGGCGTTGGCTTGCTCTTTGACTCGTACATTAAACGTTTAATCTACCCAAGTAAATACCTTCACGTCTGCAATAGAGAAATAGTTTCCTATACGGGTTCCCCCCCTCCGCAAGAATGGCATTCTGACAGATTGTCTTTATAGGGCTGGCTCTGGGACATGTAGATTCCTTATTTTTTCCCCTCTCAAGGAAATATATTTTGAAACACTCGTTGAAGCAGCACCCCTCCCTCATATGAAACCGTCTAATCTCACTCGTAGGTAGGCAAGATTAAGGCTCCGTTAATTTAATTCCCTCCCATTTATTTATTAAATTTCTGTGCCACCCACCTCACAAAGACAGCGACTTTGGTCGGGTTACTATATAATAAAAAGTTTAAAAGTGCTAAAAGAAAAATGAAAAGATTAAAAGAACCAAATTTCGGATATTTGATTAGGCAACTACCCCCCATCCCTCAGCTGTCTTTGACATGATCTAGTCCTCTCAGCACACAGACAATTTGGGGAAGTGTAGAAGATGCTCTAAGTTCTCAGCACATCTCCACTACCATTTTTAAAAGCTTCTTCCTCTCACCCTCTCCTCCAGCCACAAACACTGCAAATAGCATCTAAGTTTTATCTATAATTCTAGATTATAAAGAATTCGATTTGGTTAATAAACCTGGTGGAAGAGGTAGGGAAGTAACAGGCAGAAATGTGCATGGTTTAGCTTGATGTCTCGGGCTTGCAAACTCCATATTTACTCGAGTTACGTCCTTGGTCACAAAAAGCCTTCTTTGCCCATCCCTTGATACTTCTGACTAGCTGGAAGAAACTCAGCTCAGCCACTTTCACCAAGCAACCAAACCAAGGGGAATTACCGAATGCTGGATGGGCGATCCTAAATCATATATGGATACACGACCTGGAATGTGGGTGAAAAACCACAGCTGCAATCCTATATCAGCTCCTTTCAGAATAAATCCCATTAAAGGAATTAGACTGCAACTTATTTTTTTTTGAGGACATAAGTATCTCAGTGTGTCTGCTCCTTTTCACATGGAGTGGATGGAAGATAAAATGCTCGAGTTTCCAGAGTCACCTGTAGTACAAAAAAGGCAGATTTAACTAAACTTCCGTCTCAACAGCTTTAGGTTTAAACGGTTCCGAACACGATGGTTACTAAGGCGATTATATCCAGGCTACAGAATACCGGAACTCTAACGTGAAAAGAAAACGCGAACTCTAGGCTGCCCACTAGCGATCATTCAGATTTTAACAGATAATGTAGCTCTAGAGTCTAGAATTAACAATTTCTTATTGAACCGGAAGGTGCCAACCTTCGTATTGGCAGCAGAGGGCAATTACGTCCTCGGGCTGTTAATGCCATCCTAGCATTATGCTTCTCATCCACTTGTGCCGAGGTCATCACCGTCCCGTATTCGAACACTAGTTTCAGGAGCTTTCTTTAAAACCCCGGGGGGAGTGAAGAATGGCAAGCCTTCCCACCCCACCCCATATCCTCTTAAGACACTCAGATTCCCCAGGCGTGTTGATTTGCCCGCGGCCTCGGGATGAGTAGCTGGAATTCTTTTAAAGCTTCTCTGCCCCCCCCTGTCAGTCATCCGCATAATATTATTTCCCCCTAAAGCCAGTTCCAGCGATAACTCCACTTAGCCGGGAATAATTGCACCCTTGCCGCATCCAGAATGATCAAACCGTCCAGCCTATTGTTATTGCTTACGAGAGTAAGGGCGATATGGCACTACCGTCACTGTCCAAAGGAACCCATCTGGTTCGGGGCAAATATTCAGGGTCACCCTCCATTCTTGAAGCAGAGACCCCTTCCTCGCCCACAGACCGGGTAAGGGGCATCACCAAAGCGGATCTCTCCAAATCATATTGCACCTTGTTAAGTATGGGGTTGCAGCCTAGGTATCTCGCCCCAATCCAAGACTGGAAGGGCTGCCTCATCTACTCCATTCCGTGAAGTGGGATCCCGATCTACAGTTCCATGTAATCAATGTAGAAGCTGAGCTGGGGAAGGGGGAGGGGGTGGATAAATTATCCCAGGATAGAAGCAGCACATGACCTGGCAGAGATAATTGCAAGAAAAAAAAAGCTTGAGTGGAGAACCAATTCTGCCGCTTAACTCAGATTAGTTCTTCCTTAAACACACACAATTAGTTTAAGGGGATTAGTTACTTATTAACGACTCGTGAGGGTGCAGGGCTGGAAAACATGCTTACTCAGAAGTAAGCTCCATTGGAAACTATGTGAAGCCAAGTCAGGTAAAGGCTGGCAGGAGTCTCTTCCCCCCCCCCCCCTCTGAATGGATGAAGCAACTAATACCCCTTTTTCTCTCTCGGCGAGATAGTCATGCAAATTAAAATATCTGCGATCGGGGTCTGGCATCGCACCGAGCCAGGGCTTTCTTAGCTTACCGACTAAAGCAAGGTTGTCTGAGTTCACACAATATCTAAACCAGCAGCTATGATTTCTTTTTTTTCTTTTTTTGTACAGGCCACCAAGACGGGATTTGCATAAACTATTACACCCAAAGGAAATACCCCCGCTCCCTTCCATCTTCCGGCAGGGGGAAACCGCCCTAGAACCTCCCGCTCCGCCGCCCCGTCGCGGTCAGCTTTGGCTTAGGAGTTTGGGTGCCTCTCTTTCTGGGGACAGCCGTTAGCCCCTCGCCGAGCCGCTCGCCTTAATACGGTAGCGAGAGTTCCGAATGATTCTTTAATGTCTCGTTGGATTTCTAGCCTGCTAATGTAGCGCGTCCCTCTCATTATTACTTTATTGATTGCTCATTGACCAGCCCCCTCCAAATCGTATTAACCCCCCTTCGCCACTTTAGATTAAGAGAAGGGTGGGTGTTTTCCTCCCCCAAGACAGAGCCGTTCGCTCTTCTCCTCCAGTCCGGTGGCCAGGGATCAGCTCAGATGCTCTGCGGGGGCTTTCCTGGCGGGGCCGCCCCGAGCCGAGGAGCCACGCTCGCCGCCTGGTGCCTTAATAGCTCAAAGGGGGCTAATACAGAAAATGAGCCTTAAACGAGCTCTGGAGATCTCCAAATGAAAGCGCCGTTTATCACGCTGGCTACTCCCCTCCATTCGTTTGCTCTCTCTACTGGGAACAACTCATTTCCCCTTAACTAAATTACTTCAGAAATGTCAAGGAAGCCCGAATCGCAAACATCACCAGACCGGGAGGGGGCGGGGGGGGTGAAGAGAGGGCTGCGCAGCCGCGCCATATTGCATCTCAACCCGGCAGCGATACAGAAAATAGTCAACGAAACCATCTTTTTTTTGAGAGAGAGAGAGAGACAAACAGACAGACAGACAGACACTCAGCAAGATCAAACCTTAAAACAGGGAAAAGTCAGTGTCATTTAGCATGGATTTATTAGGAAAGAGGCCCTGCATCTTAAGTGTCTGCTATAAAGTCTGACCAAGGCCAGGAAGGAATAAACTTCCAGGCAGCTAAATTTTGGATGCCACGGAAAAGCCAATTTTTATTTTGAAACACAGTGCAGAAAATTCTGTAGAAATTTCAATCCGGATCGCCTGTTCTTCATGTGTAAGGCCATCTCTCAAGTGTCCTGCCGTACTTGGTGGCTGGGTTCACTAAGCCGTGGTTTACAAACCGGATTGGCTAAACTAAAACCCAACGATTAAATGTTTGGAAAACAAATTACCATGTTGTTTATCGTGGCTTAGCAGATTGAGGAAACCGAGTTAAAACAAGTATTATTACTGGTAGAAGATATTAGATTGTGACTGGGGAGAACTCAGCCATGGAAGCCCCCTAGCTGATTTTGGACCAGTCACATTTTCTGAGCTGTCTACCTCGCAGGGCGGTTGTGTGAGGCAACATAGATCTTGTACTGGGCTCAGATATAAGAGCAGGCTAAATGAAAACAGTACAGTACTAAACACCACCACTGAAGTTTGTTAACCATGATTAATAGAGCACTTTGTGCCACGGCAGCCACGAGTGAGCTGTCCCTCTTGAAATGGAGCTGTGCTCGAAAGATTTTGGTGTGTGATGGCTGGTAGAATGTAACGCAGTGTTTCTCAACCTTGGCTACTTGAAGATGTCTGGACTTCAACTCCCAGAATTCCCCAGCCAGCATTCGCATTCGGGAAATCTTCAAGTGGTCAAGGTTGAGAAACACTGATGTAACATATGAACTATTATTGCTCCGGTTACAGGACAGGTTGCTATCTTAAACTTTTACTTGGATTTTAACCCGGTTAGCTGTATATTTTTAATCTGGGAGACAAGGGAAGACGTGGATAACTGTAGAGGAGGAAAGGAAAGGGTGGGGGCTATTAAAATGTAGAAAAAGCGATCTGGGAGAGAAAGGAGGGCCATACATTCCGAGGCCAATATTTTTGTGCTAGGTAGGAAAACCGGGAGAGGTCTGGGTATGAGAGGAGTCAGCAGCCCCATGGATTCCGCGGATGGGAGAGAAAGGAGCCATTCCAACAGGGACGCTCCACTTCGTTGTAGCAAACGCCCAAAACAACGAAACAGAAGAGCCATAAATTAGCCGAGGTATTTTAGCCAAATGTGTTGTGCGAACCTGGACATAGTTAATTAATTGGACGAGTAACTGCTCAGTTAACCAAGTTAAAGCCCCACGATCCGAGATTTAGTGGACAATAGAGGCTAGTAGGTGATACCTAGCGTCGGGGTGACGGACTTTCTCAAGCTAGAGAAGGAGTTACCTTCCCAGGAGATATTTATAAAGAATAGTTAATACATTTCAAGACGAGGATAATAAACTTATTCACCTGGAAATTAAACCCAGAGGCTTTTGGGGAAACAGATGTCCAATAAACACTCTATTCCTAGACTATTTATTCCGAAGTAAGCCCCACCAAGGCCATTTCTTCACTCGTGATTTACAGCGTTATCCACCCATCGCGGGGCCGACATAATAATGAAGGCAGGCTTCTGTGGCCACCACAGCGATAGTTAGGGCGATGCTATCAATCACTTCTAAGAAAATGCCTCAAGGCTAATTTTCCAACCCTAAACACCCTTAACGTTCATGGGTGAAGATACTTCGGATTGCGTTCTCTGTTCAAGCAACAGTATCTAGATTGAGTTATTGAAGTAGATGAGCAGAAATCAGTTTCAAGCTGATTTCTGAAGGCTGCATCAGGATAGCAAGCAGCATCTAGGTGACATCACCGCTGCGTCTCCATATTCTGCTTGTTGCCCAACTCCCATTTACTTAAGGATCCGAAAAGAATAGAGTTACTTAGGTCAAGCGTTCCTGAACGGATGTGTTTATTTTCCAAATTCTGCCTCGCCATTCCAGAACAACGCCTCTTATTAAGCAGGAGTTTTATGAACTCTTGGAAGGTTGATTTCAAAATTGACTGGCGAGAAAACTAGATCCCAAGTTATACCTGGGGAGATCAGTGGGATCTTACGACAGGTGGCCCGTAGCAGAGCGAGTTGCCTGCGCGACTTTGGACCGGGCTAAGCCTCTGGAGCATCCAAGTCAGCCTGCGGAGCACGCAGAGACAAGACCAGGTCCTAATTCCACCCGAGAGCCGGAAGGGCGGAGAAAGCACTCGAACTGGCCTAAACGCCGAGAGCTGCTTAATTTGTTCACAAACAAGAATTCTAGGTGAGGGGGAAAGTCCCATTAGTTCGGATAAGGTTGTTCCCATTGGGGTAAGCACAGAGATAACAAGGAATACGCTTTCCCCTCTTCTCGTGGAGACCAGCTGAATTTCAGCGCGCCTTTCCGCTGCTAATTAAAGCTCGCTCCTTCCCTCCTCCCGCAGCTTTGCGCAGGGAGGAGGCGTGTCTCTCCCCGAGCCTGCCTGTCAAAGAAATTCAAAACGGGAAGGAGGGGGTGGGCATGAAGCAGCTGCAATACGCCCAAAATGAGTTATTGTAATTACATTTAATTAGTTTAATTAGTTAATTATTTTGCTTACAGCTGTACAAGAGATTGCAAACATTTGTTAAGATCACGTTCCCTCTACTAGAGTGGGGCGAAGCCGCACACTTACACTAAATCACGTATGCCTGTGTAGACAAATGGAGTGCGGGAGGAATCCCCCTCTCCTCGCCTTTTCCTCCTGAACAGAGAGACTCGGTCCCCTCATTCTGGCCCACAAGTACCGGGAGGCTAAAAAAAACCCCATCGTATCGCCAAGGAAGACCAACGCCCCGCCCCCCACCAATCCCCCTGACATAGAAGAGATTGTGCCCTTGCTGTCATACCAAGTGCAGCCTTCTGCTCTGGGAGGTGGATCAAATATTTCCTATCTAGATATACCGTAGGTACATGCCCACAAAAAAGGTGGAATCCCCATCTCCCCCCCCCCCCCCGCTTCCCAGGAGCTAAACTAAACTTAAACAATGGGACAGATATTTCATCCATCCTGGAAAATTATACTTCCTCTGTGGAAGCAGATTCTGCTCATATTCACACAACCCCTAAATATTACTTGGAAAGAAGCTCCAGTGAAACCAAAAGGACCCTGGTCAAGAATTTGGCCTCTTGCAGGTTATGCTAATTCCCACAACGACAATGAGCAACGAGGGAAAGTTATTTCCTAGAACTAGAGAAAAAGCTTCACACAAGCAGGGTGGGTAAGATTCCAGCCAATGGGCTGCTTCGTTTAGTATGTCCCCCATACTTCAGAATGGTACCGTCATGTTGCAAATATTGAATCAAATACAAGGGCTTCCTTTCTGGAACTTGAATAGCTTTCTCTGTATACAAAGCACATAATCCCATCCTCAACGCTACCTGGAAGAAAGCCCCTCGTGAAGCTTACTTCCAAGTAGGCCTGAAATTGCCTCTGTACAGTGCCCACAAATACTCAACAAACTGCAACAATTGAAAAGTTACCCATACCTTTTTTGATGACCGACTGGTCCAGCAGGTTCATGCCGCTGTTATTAGCATCTTCTACTGCCTAAGGACAGAGGGGGAGAAAGAAGGGAAAAATCACTGTTCAAATTTCCCAGCACTTAGCAAAAGAACAAAGAGGTGCATAGAGCTGGACAAAGTCCCACACTATCTCAAATTCATTAATGAACGCTCATTATTTCCACGAAGAACAATTAATTGAGGAAATATACTTTTTCTCCATGTTAAAATGGCATGAAAATGAAGCTTCCTTTTCTTAGGGGATTTAGGGTGAACACAAAATGTAAGGTGTGATCCTTCTAATGATTTAAGAGGCCAAAGTAAGTCACCAATGGTGCTCAGCCTTTATTCCCTGGAGCCTTACAATTTTGGCTTTGGTATCCGTGCAGCCCAATTGACACCTGCAACTAAACTTTTGACGGGCGACAAGAAATTAGCAGTGGGTGCAAGTTTGCTCAGCAAGAAAACTCTTGAATTTATCGCTGTTTATCCACTTTCCTTCTGACCTAGATTTTATTGGAATTCCGTTTGCTCAATAGGGCTTGTCCCAAGAAAATAGGCACAAATAGGCAAAAAATAGAGTTTTACTCTGGGAGAAAATAAATGAGGGACTCTTTGCATTCCTCCTTATAAAGATAATAATTAAGAGGTTTGCTGTTGATTTATTGCACAATTTATGCCGCTGAGTCTCTGATAGGTGTTGGAAATAGATCTTGAAATCAACCAAATTAGCACAAACTTACATAAAAGTTACCTAACTCCGTCCAGTCCACCAACTTCAAGGATTTCTGACTGGAGGAGGGGCATCACCCCAAACACAGTTCAGTATTTAACATGATCAAGCATTTAAGATTTTTTTTTTCATTCAAAGCAAATAACTGAACAAATAAAAAATTATTTCAAGAGTTATTTCAGTGTTTTGAGTTTATTGCAACACTCCCTTTTGTGGGACAATTGACTTCAATGGATGAGAAGAGGGAGAGGAAGAGAAATTATAATGACATAGAAGGCAATGCAAAGAAAATGAATTGTGGCAGGTCTCAAATATACATTATGACACTGAGTCGTGGGAGTAAAGAGGTGATTTCAGCTTTTATTTATTTCTGTACAGTTGGACTCCAGCCCTCCTGGAATTTGAGAGGGAACGAAGAATAGATGGGGTGGGAGTAGTAACTGATTGGCATAATTATCCTTCTCCCTATAAGGGCAACTTTTACTTTTGACGCAGGGGTTTCCTTACTGCCTTGTGGCTGCTACCTATGGACAAGGAAGCAAGAGGCCCTCAACTTTTACAGGGAACCGCCATGTATACAAAAATGAATTAGAGCTCCAATGAGGATTAATTTTAATATTGGTTCAGGTAGCCTGAGCTTTGTTATTTACCAAAGGCTGATAAATTTTGTATCCGGTGTGCTTAGAATGCAAATCAAAGAATGGTAAACTTTGATTAATCACTAGCCAGTAGGGATAGTAGGAGACCAACACTTTTGGACATTGTAAGGGGAGAGCCATGTTAGCGTAAGGTGGCAAAAAGAAATCAAGACTGACAGCCAAACAGCCAATGTATTTCTGACCAATACATTTCATTAGAAGTAATTAGCTTTCATGACATGCAGCTCACGTAAACCTCATGCCTTTTGCTGAAATGCTTTCAAGCACTTCAGAAGAGCATCATTTTGGGGAGATGTCCTTTCCATATTGGCAGAGGCAGCATTGCACCATATCGTACTCTCTTGGGAACCAGTCCTATGGAATGAAGGGGCTTCTGCTGCTAAGCAATGGAACTGTGCTCTTAACATTCTCCTGAATGATAATTGCAGCTCCTTACATGTAGCAACTCGCAGTGGACAGAAGCATCTTGAAAGGAGCAGGGGATGCCCCCTTCAATCAATTAAGTCCCTCCCATTTGTATCAGAAACATTTCCTGCTACAATTGTATGAACACAGCCCGCCTGAATCTGCCTCAGTTTATCAACACAGATTCTTAATTTCAGAAGTAGGTTCCCTGTTTTCTCTGCCATTAAATAGACAAATTAGCTATCATGGCTCAGTGATAAAGAAGAATAGAGAGGCCAAATGTAACTAGAATATATCCTACTTTCTTATACATAGGAAGAACATGATATTCTTGCTCTTTCTTGTTCTTTCTCTTTTGCTTCTCAGCTCAACTTAAATATTGAGTTCCCTTAAGTTTACATCAATTTAGGTTGTTGTTTTATAAAAGTTATAGGCTGTCTCACACTGCCCATTATCTCAGAAATAGTTAATATATTTTAGATCAAGGCATTGTGTGAAGCCAACCATGGTAATTAATTCAGTACATCCCAGAAATTCAGAAAATAGTATTGAGCAAACCATTGTTCAATTAACCATAAATGTAACCACAGTCATATTTCAGAAAAGGACAGCTGAAATCCAAGGAATTAACTTTGTTCCTCCAAGGCCCTAGGCTCATTCAGAGCTTCAGAGAGCATAAGCAAGCTTTGAGCAGGACTCCCAATAATTATGCATGATAGTCAAGGAACAAGATTCAACATAGAACTGTAAATTGAACATATGTGTATGAAAACAACCCACTCCAGAGTTTTGGGGCTGAGCCACTAAGAGGCCAAGTATGGTTCTAGACACCTTGTGCTCTAAACCGAGGCCTACATTTCTGACTCTCCATTTGGCTGACAGCCACCATTCCATGCCATTCAAGGTTTTCTGCATCACCCAGGTCCAGTCACTTATAATTTGGTCCTAAATACATTGACCTGGAAGCAGGCACGACAGATTGAACAGACAGAATTGCAAGCAGCCTTCTTCCAGTTCCAATGTCAAAGACTCATTTGCACCATCTGGAAATTTCCCTGCCTTCAGAGAGGTTGTGATCTTGGGCCACATTTTACTTTGTGGCTTTTCTTGGCAGTGGCACATTGGCATGAATGCATCACAAACTTCCCTCCATTTATATAGCTGCTCATCACAAAAGGGGTTTGCATCCTACACTGACCCCTAAACTCAGCCAGAACACCATATCCCATCCCCAGTACTCAGTCAGTGTGTGATGGGTGAACCTCATCTGTAGTTCTTGCATCTGCAGTGCTATTAAACCTGGGGTGGGGGACTTGCCCACCGCAACCTCTCAGCTGGGAGGAAGTTAGTAGCTCCCATAAAGTGATTAAAGTTAAAGTGATAAAGTGTTGCCTTGCTCCTTCTCCCTCTTCCCTTTTATGGTTTCAGGTGAACTTTAAGAATGTAAAAAGAGTTTCACTGGCTCAGAAGTCCTAAAGCGGCTCTCCGAAGACCCACAGTTGTCTAAACAAGATCCCACTCTCTTCATTGGTAGGTTTACTACCAATGTGTTTGAGGAAGAGGATGGGTTTTCAACTGCATGGGTCATTCATAGAATGAAACGCGAACCTGCCAATTTGGCATTATTCTGGGTTCTTTATACTAACAACCTTCCATCTTCGGGGAAGTGGAAGGCGGATGAGTGGTGCTAACTTCGGACAAGGGTTTCACACGACCTCCGCTCCTTTCCGACTCCCCTCTCCCCCACTCCACAATGTGGTTGAGCTGTTGTAGTTAATGAGAAGAGTCTTGTCTGATTTTCTATCTAATTACGGCCGCCTGCTGGGTTTTTGTACAAGATATTCGTGCAGCATGCTGGCAGTTAATAGTCACAGAGAGAATCGTAAAGATTTAATTAGGACTGGGCGCGGAAACGTGGAAAGAAGCATGCACGTGCACGGATACCCACCCACCCATCTAACACAAACTCCCACACACCCCTCACACTTTTAATTGTCAGGTTTCTTTAATTGCAGGGTTCACTTCCAGAATTCCTTTGCAGAGGCACTTCAGTTCCCAGAATTCCCTGGGCCTTTCCGGCTAGGGAAGATGGGAGCTGAAGTCCAAAAGCTGAATTGGGCAGTGGATTAGGGAAAGATTCGGATGTTTCGCCGGCCACAAAACCTGATCTCTTCGACTCCCGGTAGGAGACGCGGCAAGACAGAGGAGAAAGGTTGGAGCGGAGAGAAGAGAGATCAGTAATGACCCATCACCAATTGAAGACATTTATCCCCAGTCGACTTAATAAAATCAGGGTGAAAGGGGGTGGGGACTGGGCGCGAGGGGAGATTCTCTAGCTCTTCGCTTCCTCTTGAACGCTTGCTCGGAGGTCAGCATCTTGCAATGCCAAGGGATTCGTTTCCCCATCAATTTGCAAAAGTGGGGTTGCAACCTGATGCACGCTCCTTGAGCTCCGTGGGAGACACGTGCATGAGAACGCCCCATCAAGGGATTTCTGTCAGAGGAAATTCCTGGGAAACCCTTCCCTGCTCGAAGCTCCATCCAATTGGACGGCGAACCTGTCTCTGAAACAAAATTGACCCACAACGAGAGAAGCCGAAACGCACGCTTGGCAAACTTGCAACACCATCTACTTGGGAAGCAGCAAGGCCCACGGCTGAAACTGTGGCGTGGGGAGTAAGCATCCTGGTTTCCCTTTCATCTTCTTCCAGGTAATAAAAATTGCAACGGAAGTGATAAGCGAAGCAAAACCAGTGCACGGCTCTCACGGAACTGTGAACGGCGATGTGTGCCTGAGAGAACTATCCGATGTTTCTAATAATAATCTCATACATATTTACCTTAATCTCTCTCCCACACAGACGGACACGCTGTCATGTAGACAGCACTCTGCCTGAGTGTATATCAAACTCGATATCATAGATAAGTTGACCTTCATATTTTAATTAAAGGCCAGCCAAAATTGCAAGCATCTTCCTGGCCTTCGCACGTGGGTATGTTGTAACATTCTATCGATCCTGTTCTCCCTTCTAATTTTAAATTACAAAGGAAATTATGGAATACCAAGCTCCCGGTATAGGTATATATATATTTTAAGAGTCCAATTCTATATCGATTTAGAAATAAGTCTCACTGAACTTCGAAGTGAAATTACAAGAATTCCACCTAATAACCGAAATTGTTAACCATTCGTGAATTCCTGCCACGGAATTCTGCAGCTTTCTGTAAAGAATCCGACGTAGAATGGACAGGTCATAGTGTATATCTATGATGCAGCAAATTTAATCCGTTTAACTATGGCACCTGTCAGTCTCACTTCAGCCAGCGTTATTTACAGCAGAATAAATGGAATGGACTCATCAAACCCATTAACACCAACATATATTTTTTTAAAAAATTGTCTAAAACAACTTAAAATTGGATCTCTTGAGGGGATAACGGAATGTTTGGACAATCTTATTCTCCGCTCTTTCAACAGTGTTTTACCCTTAACAGGCATTGTTAGAGGAACCCAACTCCCACCGAATTGGTGGGAAAGATCCTAGTCTATGATCTCAAACGGGAATTAACTTTTCCCGAGATTACATAATTTTTGAGCCGATCCATGACTTAAATAGCTTCTTGCCACTATTTCTCACAGAGAAATCTAATTTCTTAAAAGAGAGAGAGAGACAGAGAAACATACAGAGAGAGACAGCATGACTGGGGCGATGTGTGGAGGACCCAATCTTATTGACCCAAGACTCTGCAACTTCTGCCTTCCCCGTCTTGATTACAGCAACCCACAGGCCCTGTTGGATCAACTTTGGGGCACTCTCTCCGCTCTGCCGCTCTAGGCACCTTTGGCTTAGAAGCCAGTAGCTTGGAACGCAATTAAATTCTCTTTAGAATAAGCCTGCAAAAGCCTGGGCTGCACGTGGCCAGGGGCAGAAATCGACACACCGGAAGATCCGCCTTTCTTTCAGAAAAACAGAAAGTGATGGGGCGCGGGATGCGTATTTCTCCTTAATTTCTGTCTCCTTTCTCTCTCCCATCTCTACTTGCCTGATTTCTTTTGGTCACAGTCAGGCACATTCCAATTTCGCCGACTTTAAGTGAAGGGGAACAAGATGTATTTTCTTTTAGCTTTCTCTCAACCCCCCCCCCCCGCCGCCGCCCCCAGAAGTCAAATAAAGTCGTGTATTATAACATGGGAGACACCCCAGGTTCTCCTTATCTCGATTCAGCTAAATTCTAAATAAACAAACACTCGACTTAGAAAGATGAGAAGAACTATTAGGAGGGAAAACAAAGTATATAACTTAATCTGGAAAACTTCCTTGAAAATGTAACATATCGCAGGGCCTTCCCTTTCTCTGCTTTTACTCCCTAAGCGGACGGGTTGATTTTCTACGATAATTCCTGCTAAGTAGTTTCTTGTCTGCAAAGGCATCGTTTCAGAAATTTTATAAGTGTATTTCAAAATTAAATTGCCTTCCTTTGCAAAGACACTTACCCCTAATCGGGAAATAAGGGAATAATTGGTTATTATAATATCGATCCTCGATTAGAGCCCTCTGGGACTCCAGGTTTGGGATAGAGTAGGGGGTAAATCTATGATCAAAGTGGACAGTCAGGTTCTTTTTCAAGATCTTATGATCTGGCTCAGTTCATTGCTTTTTCTCATTCACTCTGGCAGTTTTAAGAAAAAGAAAGGCTCGGTTTTGCCTAGCTGAGGTTACCCTTCAGGGAAAAAGGCAGGATCATGTCTGATAAATCGGAGGAGCTTGCCTCAGGCAATTGTACGCCGAAATCCGGAGAGGGTTAGCGGAAAACGCAGCAGAAAACCACCCCGATTGCGGGGAAAAGCAAAATCTTCGTGCTCCCCCCGCGTCCCACTTCCTATCCGTTGAACTACAAAACATGCGGTTTTCTCCATACTGTTCGCTTCTCTGCTTTTCACAGCTCCAGTTTTGCTTCGGAAGGTTATTTACAAACACACGCACACACACAGCCGGCCACGGGCAACCAAACGCAGGAGATGCGCTGACTCTAAGGCATTCAGCCGCCAGAAAGCACACCAGAGAGAGTGAGAGAGAGGTGGGGGGAGATGCCCAAGGTCCGGCTTCAAGGCCAGAATCCATCGAAGCTCAGTAGCTAAGAAGAAGCCACACAATATAGGTTGAAGGCAACATCCTTTTCCTCTCCCTTCCCCACCAAAACACACCACATAAACACTGCCAGCTTCTTTGGTCAGGTTAACCTGTCAGGTTCTTCAGACTTGTTTATCTAAATTGGAAAGGGGGAAAGCTGACTAAAACTGAGCCAGGCCCCCGGTGTTGCAAGGGACTGGGACACTAAGTCCTGGACTTTCCCAAGCTGGCCTGGTATGTTAATCTTCCTGCCCAGCCTTTTTCTTCGAAGGCCCGGCGGTTCTAAGCCACCTAGGAGGATAGGGAAGAATAGCATGGTAGGAATTGGGATCTCGCCATTTCTTTGACCATCCTCGAGAGTCCAGAGTCGGCCCAGCTGGGTGCTCGCCCCTTCTTTGAGAGCCGCTTCTACTTAGAAATGAATCCCTTGTGGTTAGGGAAAATGTGACAGGGCCAGGCCTTCTAGAGTTGAGCAGAAACTTTGCCGCCGCTGGCTGGGTCTGGGTCTGTAACAAGGCAGCCCAGCAGTTCCAGTGGAACCCAGTCGCCGCCGCACGAAGGCGGCGGCTCGCCTCTTGCAAACGCCAGGCCTGCTCCGGAGCCTGGCCCGTCACAGTTGCCTGCGGCAGAAGAGCCCTTTTAGGCCACTTGGCCGGACTGATGGATCGTGGCATCCAACCCAGGCTGTACTGGTATCAGGGTGGCTTTCTAGCCTCAAAGGGCTCCCGGAGTTCCAAGAAACCCTGACGGGGCAATGACCCTCGCCTTAAACGGTTCCGGAGCACGACTTACCTGCACATCCTCCATGCCAGGATGCCCGATGCCGTGGAGGGAAAGCGCGTCGCCCATGCCGGAGTCCAGGCCATGGTGAGCTGAATGGAGAAGGACGTCTGGCCGCCTGACGGAGTGGTAGTCCCGTCGCGGGTCGAGGCCCGAGAGCTGCGGCAAAGAAGCCCGTGGCTGGGGCAGCAGCGAGCCGGCGTCGGAGCCCACTTCTTGCCGCTGTCGCTGCCCCCAGGGATGCTGCTGGGGCTGATGCAGCGGGTTTAGGGCGTAGGGGTCATTAACGTGGGAGTAAGGGTCCTGGCTCTGGTGGTAAGGAAGAGGCTGGTAGGGCGGCGGGAAGTAGGGCGGCTGGAAGTCCGAGGAGGGCGTGTGAGAGAGCGGAGGGGCGCTGGAGTAAGGGCCTTGCGAGACCGAGCCCAGCTGGGACAGCCGGGAACTGTGGCTGGGGACTCCATCGTGCCGGTCCTGGAGGGAGCAGTTAGGCCCCAGACAGAGATACAAACAAAAGAAGCAGAGAGAAAGAGAGGCGTTTTAAAAAAGTCATCCTCTATGATTGAAAAGAAACACCCATCCTAAAGTGCTCCTATTTCTCCCAATGTAGTGGTGGTGATGGTCGCCATGTGCCACCATTCGAGTCAATGTAAATATTTCCCTGGGATTAATAACCGTTTGTTTCTTATCTTCTCCCCATACATTCAACTATAACCATAACACCCTAAATGGTATTTTAAAGCCCAACGCTCAATGGGGATTAAGAGCATGAGGTTGAGGATGATGATAAAATTGATTATTTTAAAAAAAAGTTCACCAAAAGGCTTAAATTGCACCAGTAAGAATGATGATAACAATAATAACACTATAATGCTTATAATGCTATAATGCTTAAACTTATACTACATACTACTAATGCTGCTTGAGCAACTAGATAGCTTATGAATAAATATGAATGTATATATAAAACCATCAATTGCTTCAGGGGAAAAAAATCTTTAAAACGTGAGAAGAAATGAACAAAGGGGCCATCCACTCATGTTTTGGATGGCAGGACATATGACCAAGAGGCTATAATTCTAAGGGCAGGAAGATATGAAAACAGTATTAACCAAAACGATTCTCAAAGAAACTCAACTTCAAACAAATAAAAAATGGTTGCATGGACAAATAAGTCTATTTCTGGTTCAAAATAAATGTATTGGTCTTGGACTCTTTACACTCTCCCCCAAATTACATTTGTGTCTGACATAAAAAATACTATATGACTATAAAAAGAGTATATATTAACGATTATCCCTAACAACCCGAAAAAAGTAATTAAAAAGTCAACGAATATTCTTATAATACTGATACATACTATAACAGAAACAAAGCTGCAATTTTAGACACCCCCACAAACACATACACCAGAAAATGTAGGTCCTTTTCTTAACAGCAATATCTCCTTCCTCCCCTGAAAAAGTTTCCCCCCATTGATCCCCCTCCCCATTCCCAGATCAAATGAAGAACACACAATACAAAATGGAGAAGCAGCTGCAAGCGTCTTCCAATTATTGTGCTAAATTACCAAGCCAAAGGCGTTAAGAGAGAGGGAGAGAGAGAGAGAGAGGGAGGGAGGGAGGGAGGGAGGGAGGCAAGCTAAAAGAGAAGGAATGAGAGAGGGTCTAGAGACAAGGCACGGAGGGGCAAAGAGAAGAGGGCAATTTTAAATTATAACACAGACCCAACTCACCATAGCGGAATAGGTGTGGACTAACATCTGGAAATTTGTTTAAAAAATCTTGAAACAGGTAAAAATAAAATAGCAGTAGAATACTACTACTACTATTACTACTACTACTAATAATAATAAATTAATATTAATAATTCTAGTAACAAGGAGAGGGGCGGTATCAAGAAAATCTGCAAAGGACCTTGGTGCACCCAGGAGAACAGCTGGAGGTATTTCCGAGTCTATCCATCAAAACCAAAATTTGGAGGAAAATATGTATGGAAAGAGTCTACGGTCGGCGAGGAGCGTCCTCGTGTTGCCCCCCCTCCCCGCCCGTTGCGCTTCCAAAAGCAATCCTCTTCAACCCAAGGCAAGCTTCAGACTGCTCCAGTGCCCCTTTCTCCTTTCCCTTCCCTACGCCGCCTCATAATAATTGATATTCATGACTATTAATATTACACGACTACTTTAAAGGGAGAATGCAAGACCAAATGGAGCGTGAAGGCTTTGCAGGCAGCTCGAGAGCTCCCCTCGTATTGTAAATGACGTTCATTCAGTGGAGAATTACTAGATGTAATCAGACGAGGGGGCTGGCGGAGGCAGAGCTGGGGGAGAGCGAGAGGGAAGGGACAAAAAGTTGAGCGGGCAAGAGGCAGAACTTCTATTAATTTGAACAGGGGAAGACGTGTAAACGAGGCACTACTGATCTGAAACAAGGAAGTGATCTGGAGCAACGCTAGAGGCAAAAAGAAAGGAGGGAGAAAATCATATTTCCCTTCTCTCCCCCCCCCCCGTTTTTTTACATTTAATTATAGATTCCAAATACGAAGGAAAATCGATTGCCCTCGGTGCTTTTGTTCTGATTTTTAAAGCAAATAAGAGCTTCTCCAATCTTGTCATTTTTTTAACATTTAAAGACAGCCAAAGCGATTTGTTTACAGAAGCAATTAAGCTTATGAAAAGAAAGGGAAAAAGAAAAAAGAAAGGGAGGTCAACCGAACCCTGCTATAGATTGGGGAGGTTTTGCAACAGGCTACCGAAAGCCAGCCAGAATACCTGACCGAGTGTGCGCCCGCCCAAAATTCACTTACTTTGATTCTGGCAGCTGCTGTGGCAAAAAGGCGCCCAGCAGACACCTGGTCAGAACAGGTATGCAATGATTCCAAAGGGGGAAAAAAACAAAGTTATAGTTCTCTGGCAAAGCCAGAGGCTACAGAAAACCTTTCTCACGTTACAAGAGCTGCTCTCCTACCTGGTAAACCTCACCAGTGAAAGTTCAACCACGAACACCGTTTCCTAAACGCCTTCTTGGTCGGCAAAGCCCCAAATCAAGTTTCAGGAGAAACTTGAATGCCTGAGTTCCGAAAAATTATCATTACTTTGCCACGATTTAATCTTGCCTTTTAAAGCTTGGCCGATTTGATGTTCGCAAGGAAAGCGGAAGGATTCCCTACACGGGGGTGGGTGGGTGCGTTTACACGCCCGGGCGGGCGCACACCCATGCACACCTGTCTTAAGAGTAAATTGATGGCGTAGTTAGAAAACTCGAAAGAGAGCGGTTTCTTTCTAGAATTTGCAAGGATCTTTCGATCCTTTCAGAGCCAGTTCAACGTTATTCGGGTGAGGAAAAAGAACGAGAAGTTGACCAAAGGAAATACCTCGGCGTATTGCCCCTTCGCTAGCCGGCTGAAGGATCCATAATTTGATCTTGAAATCGAGAGGCAGAAAGAATCTTTGCTTCCCTGGCTCACCTGCCCTCTTAGAGACGCAGCTCACTTTGAACCTTGCCTTTAAGTGAGTCGATGGGAAGTGGGATGCCGAGGGGAAGACCACAGAGAGCGGCGGGGATGGGAGAGAAGTCTGCGGTGGGGAAATGAAACAGAACTGAGCATCGTTGCCGGCGCTCCGTTGATCCCTGTCTTGAAGGGCGCTTTTGGAAATCTGCAGAGCTGTCCCGGGGCTGCAAGACAAGGCTACACGAGGAGTACCTCAGCCTAGCGCCTTGGAGGGAGACATGGCGAGGCAGTCTCACTTCTCCCACAAGTTTAAGCTTTGAAACATTAACTGGTAGGGGCAAGCCGGAGGCAGACTTTGGGTTCATTCAGAAAGAAACGGTCAACTTAATCCGCCGGAGGAGAATCCTCCTGTTGCCTCCGGCGCGGTGCTTTCGCCAAGGGCGCCAGCTGGTCGCCCACCCGAAAGAAAAGGGTCAGGGGGAGAAAAAAAACCCCGAAACTATCCGGAGTCCAAACGTTGGAAATTAGAGAGAAAACTCTTTTTTCATCACCCCGGAATAGACGTTGCAGTCTAACCTGACGTGTGGAACCTGAGCGCTTAGGGCCAATGGGTTTATTTCGAGGCAGGGCAAATGGAACGGGATTGCAATGTTTGCCCGGTTCGGAGAAAGCCGGGTAGTGCCTGGCAATTTAGAGGAGCGGTTCGAGATAAGAGAGCCAAAGGTGGGAAGTAAGTGAGCCGGCTCTCGCCGCCTCTCGGGCGCGGAAGGTGCCTGCAAAGCCAAAGGGAAAGAGCCGAGATCATAGCGAGGGCTCTTCTGGCGGGCGAGGGTCTCCGGGGCACGTCTGGACTTGTGCCTTTCCGCCCTGCTTCGCGCTGCCTCACAAAGAAAAGCGAGCCGAGCAAAGCGAGCCCCTTCGGTTCCGCAGGAAGCTGCCTTTGTGAAAATAGTCGGAAAAGGAAAGGCGGCTGCGGTTCTAATCGAATTCCGGTGGATCTAAAGCGAGCGCGGCGTGCCAGGGAATCTCTGCTTTACCTGCCAGCTGAGTGCAGAGCGCCTGCCTCTTTCATTTCTTGAGAGGGAGAAGGAAACGAAAGGGGGGGAAAAAACCAAACCGAAAAAATAAAGTTCCTCTTTGGATCTAAGGCGCTGGTTAAAAAAAGCCTCCGAAATCCCTTCCTGCTTGTCCCCCTCCGCCCCGTTTCCCTTTCCCCTCCACGAGGCAGGCAAACTGCGCCGGGACTCCTGGAGTCGAGTGCCCGGCTCGCCTCGGACCCCTCTCTGGTTTGCCTTCCCGAGATCTCAACGCCTGTCCGAGACTCTTGCCCGGTTCTGTAAATCTTCTTTGCCCCGCCAAGGTGCCTCTTCTCTCCATACTGACCTCGTAGATGTCTTCGTATTTCACATTTTCCACCAGTTTCCAGAGCATGATGGCGGGCTGTCCTCTAGGAGGTGAGTGCATTCATGTGAAGAGCAGATGTCTGGATTCTCAGGACTTCTCTGTCTGTAATGATCCATCTATAATTGGAAATGGGGGACAGACACCAAATCCGACGTTCCTCTCCCATCGCAACTTATATCTGTTGTCTGAAACAATAGGCTGGAGAAGGAAGCCTCAGACAGAGAGGAAAAATCATTCCCATCTGTGGAGTTTATATAGAACATATAGACATATTGAACACACATAGATTATGCATATAATTACTCACCCACCCTTGATACGGCTATATGTTCATACACACACGCGCGCGCACACAGGCAAGTTATGAAAAAGAACGCTGGAGATATTTCTGTAGGTAAACATTCCGATTTGTGCATATGTTTGCACACACATACATACATGTAAGGGACACACTCAAGGAAAGGAGCAAACGTGGATCTCAACTTTCTGACCACAAGGAATGTGTATTACACACATTTCCTTTTACAGATCGATTTGTTTATGCACTCTTTCAAATAATTTAAAGATATAAGTTTATATTATCTGTAATACGCACACACAGGTATTTCATATGTGTGAAATTTACAACTAAAAAACTCACACGCGCGCGCACCTAGGCACATACAACACAGAGAATTAATTGTGATGTAAATAGACATTTTCCTCCTTTTTGGTGAGGTGGGAGAGAAACACAGAGTTTTATAAATTCTGATTGACTGACAAATGCAAAGACCAGGGGCAGCAACGACAAAACGCTGCATAAGTTTACACCCCGTGTCCTTTCATTTCAGGCAATTTGCTCTCTTTCCTCGGTTGAAAGCCAAGGCAGTCCAAAGACCAGGACCATCCTACTCCGGCCGTATTTAACCCAGGGAAGCTCATCTGAAAGATTCCCTCTCATGAAGCGGTTTCTCTTTGTTTTATTTTGTTTCCACACTTGCCTGGTTTTTTTTTGAGCGGACGTTTAACGAACTGCGCGTTTTAAAACGAGACCCATCTCAGCGAGACGAGCTGGTAAGCTTTCGCCCCTTGCGGAGGGGACAAAATCACCCTGGGCTGGGTGCGGAAACAGGCCTTTTCCCGCTCGGATTTCAGAGAGACTTTTCGAGAGGTCTGCGAATTTCGCAAAGGTCTGCGACTTAGGAGGAGAAGAGCTGCCTTAAAACGCACCCTTTCAGGAGGTCTTTACAAGAGTGGGCAAGCCATCGAGGTTTCGCCTTCTAGGAAGGGGGAAGGGGTGAGTTGCTCAGCGAAGAGTCCAGGGGTCCTTGCCCGCCCCAATAACAGTGGGAAATCCAACTTTTTTTTTCTCTCTTTCTCTCTCTCCCCCCTCCCGGTGCCCGTAACCTCAGAATGCACCTTTCCAGCAGGAGCTGTCGGAAAGGGCAGGAGGAGGGAGCAGGTCAGACGCTCTCGCAGCCAGCAGGTAGCTGGAATAAGAGGAGTATGGCAGGTTGGCCTTTGCACGGAAGTGATGAAAGCTGGGAAGAGGGAGCCGCGGCAGCAAAGCTTGTCGTCTTATAAGCGGGTCTGGGCGGGAGGAGGAGGAGTGGGAGGAAGAAGAGGCGGCGGCGTTAAGACGGGAGCGGCGCAGCCCTGAATACGCTGTGCACTGCTTTGGGGACAGAGAGAGGCAGCCGAAACGGTTTCAGGGTTCCAAGCAGAGCGCATTAATTGGTGAGGGATGGAGGTGAGGAAGGAGAGAATTCTCTCTCCCTCCCCCCTCCCTCCCTCCTTCCCCCCTCTCTCCCCCTCCCTCCCTCCCTTTCCCTCTCTCTCACACACACGGAGGAATGCGTATTTTTCCAAAACTGGCAGTATTACAATAAGTGAAAATCTTCATCCCCAGCTCCAAGTTTGGGTTCTGGCCGCTTCAGCTCCTACTTACTGGGGAGTTAGTCCTGCCGCTTTCAATGGGGCCAACCCCAAATAAGTGTGACTCGCTCCTTGGCACCGGGAACGGACTCCCCATTTTTCGAGCTGAGGATCATGACCTTGCCACCGGGTAGAGGACAAATTGCAAAACGATTTGTGTACCCTGTGTCCTCCCACTCCACCTGCCTCCCTCCCTCCCTCCTCCCCGATTCCGAATCGTTAGCGCGGCTTCTCCTTCGGTTGCGACAGGAGCCGATCCCTTTGGGCTGTGTTGGGGTGGAAGCGATCCCTCTTGTCCTCGCGGCGGTGAGGTCAGGTTGGTCCCGTTGGGAAAACCCACGTGCATAAAAATACTACAAATGGTAAACAGGATTTGTAACCTTATTGGCTGGTTGGCCAACAAAAGATATTATTGCTTTCCTACACGAAACTGTGCCCCGGAGGTGCTAAACTTAAGCGTGCGAGCTTCTGGCTCCCAGCCTTCCTCTAGAGCCTGGGGCGCGCGTGGGGCGGGGGGGAAGGCCCAATTTGCACTGAAGCAGGCAGTTAGTAGTTAGGTCGAACTTCCCCTGCAGCTCAACTAGACTTGCAGTGCGGTCGAATAGGAAATACGAGCGTTTAACGCTTCAGCACAGCAGGATAGAAAAAAACATACTTAATTTAGGAATGGTTCCGATTCCTCTTCCTTACCCGCCCGGATCAGCCTGTAATCTTACGATCCCGAATGTGGGAATAAATGCCTTGAACGAATCGGGGCTTCCTTCGGACTGAACGTGGGGAAGATTGCTCAGGCAATGCTTTACTGGACCCAGGTAGCGATTTCACTCGCCTCCAGGTGTTTCCAGCTGAATTGGCTGTTGGGCGGGCCCGAGAACACTGCACGAACCAATTCAGGTGAAGACACCAGAAAAATTGTCTCCCCGTGAAATGTTTCTCCAGGTATTGAGTTGAGGGGGGGCGAATAAAAACTGGGATTTAAACACATTAAGACCGTAGAGTCACGTTCCTTGGGACTTCTACCGCGCTGTATAGGCCAATGCGCCGCCTCTAAAATGGCAAAATGTGGGAAACGCCAACACACCGTTGAAGGCAATTTACTCGCGTAGGTTTAATATGTCAAGAGAACTTGGCACGGAAGAAAAATTACAGTTGGGGAACCTGCCTTTCTACGGGAAGCTTGAGTGTGAAACGAGCGGCGGCGGCGGCTGAAGGGGGGGGGGGGGGAGGAAGACCTGTAATTCAACAGGACAACAGCGCCCTCTATGGGCTCTTGCAAGCAGTTGAAATCAACCTTTCGGATTTTTTAAATGCTCACGGGGTGGGGATGGCAGGAAGCTGTCCTCTCCTTTATGAGAAGAAAGATGAAAGCGAACGTGGTGTTTTAACAACGCTTTGGTGTCAGGTGTTTGGCTAGGTTGGGAAGGTTTACATTCAAACCCATTGTCAGCAACAGAAGAAGCCCATCTACCTTTATCGAGTGGTTTGTGTGTGTGTGGGGGGGGGGGGAGGTAGGGGGGGGGGAGCGGGTGGGAGCGCTGTGCATGTTGACTTGCGCTCCTGGGGGATAGAAACCTGATAAAGGACATAATTCTACCGTGATTCGAGCTGCAGCCATGGATGTGGCTGAAGACATTCGTGCGTGCAAACGTTCGAAGGACAGCTCGTTATTCAGCTGCGCTAACCCAAGACACCTGTGGCCACTCCGCAATTCAGCAGCGTCTCTAACGCTCTTTCCTCCGCCCTGCTGTCCCTATCCCATTTTTACTTTGGGAGGGGTGGGGGTGGAAAGATATTTCCCCCCGTTTGCCGTTTCCAGTGCAGTGATATGTTTGGTTCCAGCAAAGATCTGCTGGGAGTTTTCTAATCTTTCTTTTGAGCAAGAGGATCCCCTCTGTAGAGTCGACGAACGCAACCCGGGGACGCCGAGTTCATCCGAGAGCGGGCATTTAATTCGGCCTCGGTTTTGAAACGGTTTCTTTTCGCGCCCTCTGCTGGAGGTCGTGGGCGTTTTTCCGCGCTGCTCTTTAAAACTGTGCGACTCGATTTCAATCTCTCACAAGATAATGAGAGGATTTAGAATAATTGTATTCTTCCGTTGTCTAGAAACTGTATATTCCCATTTAGCACGATGGTCCAATTTTGGCTTTACGGAAGCAGGGGCCGGCATTATTGGAGCTAATCCGAATTAACAGAACCAAATTTCTAAATTAGTGCTGGACCTCCGTCCCATTTTAAAAATAACATATTTTATTTCAAACATCTTAACTAATAAAAATTCCAGAAAATGTAGGAAATAGTGACATTGAAATGTCCGCGTACTTTTATGTGGAGTGCAAAAATCTGCCACTGGATGTAAAAGAATAATACACGTACAATTATTTCATTAAACGTGTATGTCTTGCAATCTTAAACAACTCAGAGATATTCTTTACATCTCATATTTCTATATGTCCTATGACAGAAGCATAAAATTCATCTGCAAAGTTGATTTTCAGATACAAAATGTAAAAAAAGCATCGTTTTAGCAGAATACATTTTATCTTTTTTTAAAGGGACGCTGAGGCTTATGATTAAATGTGTGAGATTGTATAAAATATAGCCTCAAACTCCAGAATGTTCTCTTTCTATTTCAGGGAGCAATTCATTAGATTAAGAATATATTCTCACTTTGTTGTATACAATTGAGGAGGGGGTGAATTAGAAATGTGACCCCAGGGGTGGTGGTGGTGGGGAACCGAACGCAGTGGGAATGGGCTACTTAAGAATGGGATCTGATGTTGGCATACAATAAATTTTCTCATGTCTTACTTTTTCAGGAGCTGTCCCACGTAAATCTAGGAAATAATTCAAGGTGGATATAACTAAAGCACCAGACTGGTTTAAGTTTACCAAGAACAGATGTGCGTGGGCCACTAGCCCAAACTCTTAATACCAGTCAATGACTGAGCATCTAAAAGAACTTTCCAGTTATGAGTCTGATTGCTTCAAGGAGGCGCATTCCTCAGTACAACAGTTGCCATTGCTGCTTTGTACATTTCCTATTCAGTATGCCCCTTTACCAGGATTAAATTTCAATTTGTTTACTCCTGTCCAAGTATCCACCACATTTCAAATGCTGACTCAGAACCTCCATGGAATACAATGGAATTGAAATAGTTTTCAGTAGAATGAAAATTCAGTGCCTGTCACTGGTAGAGCTCCCCTCCCCCAGGAGATCATAGCAGGTATTGAAAAACAAAAGAGGCCAAAAGCACAGACCAAAGATTAGGTGTGCACCCATTAGAACCATTTTAATATTTATTTCTATAGAGGTAAAGATTTCTGAATGATTATATTCCATCAAGTGGCTTTAAACCCCTAGGGATCACATTAAAAGCTATCATAAAATTGTGCAATCCCTCCAAAAAGCTGATTCAGAAGATACCATGGGCAATATTTGAAAGTCAGATCATAAATCAAGGCAGTGCCTTAATCCTGCTCCCACTTTGTAAACCCAGGACAAGATTTTCTGTCCATACACCTTTCCACCACCAAAGCAAACATGTCAACATTCTTGCACAAGAGCTTACGGAATTCATCCATTTTAAATCACTGAGCTGTTTCTGCAAAGGACACCTGTTGGAGATCGGCCTGTTGGAGTTTGGTCTGGAGTTTTCTCCAAAAATCCAATAGAGTTATAAGACACTGTAACCTATTCAGTATGGCAGTTTTTGTTATCTTCTCAAAGCAATTTTGACTGGCACTGGTAATGGCCAAAGAAACTCCTGTACAAAGAAATGAAGCCTCTGTGAGCTGTTGCAAATGCTAGTCAAGACTGGAAAGCCGTGTCAAATATCCTTTGAAGCAAATTAAGTTTCTTCTTTGCTTCCATATTGAGAACTGCAATGTCCTGTTCTCTGCAATGAAGCAAATTTGGGCTAGTGTGTATATCCCTAGTATTTATTTTGAAACATGCATAATTATTATGGTTATTATTGTGCACAGTCAGCCAGATACTTAGACTAGACCTGGCATTGAGATCTTCCTATGGGTATAGGATAGGCAGGTATTGTTTAATAATAGTAAAGGTATTGTCACATGATGTAAACTGTTTCAAATACAGTTGCTTTTGCAATCAATTCGCCATTTTATCACTGTCGAGGTTACTCAAGTGATGCTTCATGGTGGTGATATTTTGGCATTGCACCCAAGGCCCATCTATCTTTGCTTTCTTTTGCCCCATTCTACTTCTAATTGCAGATTCTTGTGACTCTTTCACCCCCCCCCCCAATACTTTGTTTTTCTCCTGTTGTGTCCAAGTACTGCAATGTCCATTATCCAGATATATTGTTTGGTCTTTCTTATCAATAACTAAGTCTGAGGTATTATATGGTGGGTGCTTGCCTGTTTGAATACTAAAGTCCCAGAATATTTTAGATTCTTCATATTCTATTACTTTCTCTATTTTGTGGTCTTGCCAGTTCTTGCTTGCAGGCAAGTGGTATTTCTTGTATCCATTAAATGCACCATATCAGCTATTTTGCCATGTTATTGTTTGTATCAAACTATATGATTTTCTTGCAGCAGCTAAGTATGTGGCTCACTGTTTCCTTTTTTTGCAGAGGTAGCAGTTGCTATCAGTTCTGGCTTTGTCTATATGTGTTCTAAAAGCAGCATCCAAAAGAAAAAATAACAGGACAATGACCAGCACATCAGCGTCAATTTATAATACAAAATAAAGTATTCAGAGAAATAGAAATGGGAGAACTGCAGCAATCTATTCAGAGCTAAGAAACTGAAGCCTTGTCAGAAGTAACTCAGAAGCAAACCAGGGGAGTTGGTAATTGAGGAAGCCAGCATAGCTGTTAAATCATTTTCATTTCTAAACCAGGCACCCGCTCCTCTGCCTTTTCTTCAAAAAGAACAACACCATCTACCTAAATAAGCAAAAGAAATGGAACCAAAGAATAACTGAGCATCTAAAATAGAAACAAAACAATTGAATAAGGTTTCCTGCACTGAAATGTGTTACAAAGACACATTAACGAGGCCAACGCTGTAATATCAAAAAATAAGTGCTTTGTTAAAAACAAACCATGGCTGCAGTTATAGTTGAATACCTTGGCTGCCAAGTCAAAGGAACGGGGTAATTCTGGGCACAGCTATGGGACAACCCAAAGAAATATAACAAAAATTCAGCTTAGATAAAGGAAATGAAAAAAGTACAAAAAAAAGAAAAGAAGCTGAACTTGCAATAACAGCAGAAATGGTGGTGAAAACAGCACAGAAGATGATTTTTGGTTGAAACATCTGACTGATCTACACACATTCATTGTTAAGCAGTTTAATATACTACAAGGAGATGTAATTGAAGATTGATTAACATCTAGTAAAACATATCTTATAATGGAAGATCCAGCAAAAAGAGGCAGCACCAGGCAACTACAAACCAATTATCTGCTTGCTAACAACTTTGAAATTGCTAACTGGTGCAGTATATTAATATATATACACACACATATATCTATCTCTCTATCTCTATCTATTATATATATATATATATATATATATATATATATATATATATATATATATATATAATAGATAGAGATATATATATAATATATATATTATTTATCAGCACAAATAAAAAAACACATATATATATATATATATATGTGTATTTGTGTGTGTGTGTGTATGTATGTATGTATATATGTATGTATGTATGTATGTATGTATGTATGTATGTATGTATTTAGTGTCACAACCCCTGGTATGCCCAAATATGGGAGGAAGCCTACAGCTTCCTTTCTCTGTCTATCGGCTCGTCACAAGAGACCATCCAGACAGAAACCCAATATTTTTACTGTTGCCTTTGTTACATTTGTGTTGTATTTGTGCTGATAAATAAATAAAGGGAGACTAGTATAGATCTATTTCAAGCTATTTAGCTCTCATCAGCTAGCCATACCCTTACTGGGATTCGAACCTGGGCTGTATTACATATTAGGCAGATGTGTTAACCACTAAGACACAAGGAGAACCTTATTTATCAGCACAATTACACACACACACACACACACACATATATATACATGCACGCACACACACACACACACGTATGCATATATACATACATGCTCATGACTCATGGCATCAAAAATACCTACTAACTCAAGGCAGCAAACCTACTCAATACTCCTCCTATTTTCCCCACAACCACCATGAAGTGGATTTGGCTGAGAGAGAGAGAGAGAGAATTTGGCCCGAAGTCACTCATCCAGCTTTTATACGTAAAGTGGGACTAGAACTCAAAATCTCCTGTTTCTAGGTCAGCACCTTCAACACGATACCAAACTAGCTCTGAACATATGATCACATTTCTGCTATGTGGTAGAAAGGATTCTCTCCATCTATAGACAACCAAATTTCACACACACACACACACACACACACACACACACACACGCTATCTTCAACCTGTGCATAATCAGTTAAAAGTAAGCTTCATTGCTGAGGTTACACGTTATAGATTAATTCAGAGATGGAAAACATGCCATTTCCCCACTCTCAAACAGTTGGAAGGCCAAAGGTGACAACTGGAGGTGGGGGGAGAGAAGTATCTAGCATTCAAATTTTTAATAGTGAGATTGGCCAGAAATGAGAAATTTGTGGGAAGAAATTTGCTTTCCCCCTTCCCGGAAAACTTAGGCTGTTCCTCAACTATCCAAAAGTTCTCAAAAATTGCATTGTTGAAATTTGGTGTTAAAATGGTTAAATTTTAGTGATGCCTTTAATCTGCTTAGGGAAGAGGGGATTGTATCTTTTGAGCATGGGAATTGGAGCCACATATATTTCAAATTCAATTATTGATTTTAGGATGCAGACAATGAGTACTTAGTGCCATGGTTTGACTCTTAATGGTTTGGAACAAAATCTTACTGTTTAGGTCAGTGGTTCCCAAACTTGGCAACTTTAAGACTTGTGGACTTCAACTCCCAGAATTCTCCAGAGCAGAGCCGGCTGGAGAATTCTGGGAGTTGAAGTCCACAAGTCTTAAAGTTGCCAAGTTTGGGAACCACTGGTTTAGGTTATGCCATTTTACAGAGGACATGGTTTTGCTTGTTTGTTTTGTCCTTTTATTGTCCTTCAAATAATACTCCAAATACTCTATTTGTATCCTGTTATGTATCTTCCCTGGTTGTTTTTTAAAAAGGTTAGAATGATTTAAAATTAAATGCACAACCAAACACATTCGCAGTTGTATTCCTGAATCATCCATTAATATGTTCTTAGAATGTCTTTGCTTAGGTCCCTCAGCTGCAATAAAAACAAACAGTTTTTTTGACAACTCAAAGAGTGCCTCCTTTTTATACTGTAAACTGAAGTGCCCCGTAATCCATTTAATCCAAAGCATCCAAGAAAGGAGACTTTAATCTACAAAATGAAACATTATAATATGGAGCAGTACCTCCAGTCTCGCCTGAAGAATCCAACCCTGTTTGTGTCATAATGTAAGAACTGCTTCTCTGTTGTTGCTGTTTGGTAAAAAAAATTAAAAAATGGTCTTCTCATAGCTTTCATAGACTCACTAGTACAATGCTTGTCTTCTGTATGGGAATATTATTTCATTTCATGAATATTTTAACCACTAGGGGGCACTGAAAATCTCCCAAATAATATTTTTAGTGCAAGAAAAGATATCATCACAGTTTTGGTTAAGGAAATAGAAAAAAAAATGAAATCATAGAAGGAGAATGTAGGTACAACTGTAAAAGTAGATAATGTAATACCGGTATAACTTGAAGAGGATGGATACATGTATATGTATATGTATATGTATATGTGTATGTATGTATGTATGTATGTATGTATGTATGTATGTATGTATATATGTATGTATATATGATTTGCATGTACACACACACACACACACACACACACACACACACACTGTGGAAGAAACTTGATAACTTGATAGTAATTTATCAGGATCCAGGAAGGCATTTTCCCTTGCCCCCTGCTGTCAACTGCTAGCATCTTTCCATGATATTTTAGAATAGAAATCTCAGATCTTTATGATACCAGGCATGTGATCTTTCCCTAGGAAAGACGTAAGGCTACATTTATCAAAGCAGACATCATCTTAGAAATGACCTTGATGTCCCCTGTCTCTTATTCATACCTTTTAAAAAAAGAATAAATAAATACACACATACACACACAAAAGAAAAAGCCATTTCACAAGAAAAAAAACTAAATGTATTTAATGATTAAAATAAACTGAAATAACAAACACCAACATAGGATCCATGTAATAACTATAGATTGCAATGTAAAGTCAATTCAATCCTGAAAGTTATGATTAAATCTAGAAAGATATTTCACCTTTCCCCCCTCTTTTTCAGAACACAGAAACTTTTCACAAATAGGTAATGGAATGATATCCTAGATCCATTCCTCAAAATCAGGGAAGTAAGTTCTTTTCCCAGTAAATTCGATACAGTTCAACGACACATTGAGATTCTTTATCATAATATTTATTTTAAAAATTGTACTGGTGTACAGTATGTAGCTATTTAAAATCAAGCAAGACTGAATCATACAAGTTTTAAAAATCCATGCATCTTGCTTACAGTCCCAACATTTTAAAAAATGTAACGCCTAATCCTTTTTAAGCATTATTTGAGGGGTTCAATAAATTACCAATAGTAAAACTTTGGAGGCTGCTAGATGAACCATATTAATTAAATTAGCATATGTTTCAATTGAATGCAGTATTAAATGAATATTGCAGGTAATTGGTACTCTACATGCAATCTTTCAAAAACCTTTAAAACAACCATTAGAAATAAACCAATGTAAAATGTTGATCAATCTTTAGCCCAAACATACAAAAAAAAATCCATCTTCCAACTATTTGTTCTACATTGTCAATTTCCTTTGTGATTCTGGATCAAAAAGTGGCCTCTACTTATTAATAAACCAAATAAACCAGTGCCTGCCAGGTTTCAAAACTAAAAATTATCATCCCTGTTTAATATACCTGGACGATAAATTTGAAAAATGTTACACCTTTGCTTTTCATATGATTCCCAAAGAAGAAAATAATACAAGTTTAACTCCAAAGGGGGAAAAGACATTTCAATAATATCCCTATAAGATAGTTGAAAATCTGGAAGGTTAAATCTGCCAATCATCATAAAATAACCTGGATTTGGCCAAAGGTATTTGAGCGAATTTAGCTTGTCATAAAAATTTTCTCATTAGCTTACTTATCTGAGTAAGATATCGAATAGGAAGTAACATAGGAACCTCTTTTTAGATTGATGCAATGTTCATTTTGATAACATTACATTTGCCCCAAAGGATGGATTTTTTTTTTTACCATTGGGTTATAGCTACTGAAATTGCATTTATACTTTTAGAAATATTTAATTCAACATCTAGTGCTGAGTACTTTGGAACACCCAATTTAAGCTTTACTATTATAAATGCTTGATATGGCTCATCGGTGGGTTTCTAACAGAATCTTTAACCATCTTTTCCATCTGAATAAGATTATAGTCTCAGAGTCTCTCCTTTGCTAAGGCACAAGTGATAATGGATCCCTTGGTGCCTCCATCAGGGGATCCCTTAAATGCATTCCAGAGAGTTAACAAGTTAGTTGTGCCTGGTTTATTTTTCAAAAAAAGAATACATTTCCTTCTTAATATATTCCACAAATTGACAATCTCTTAGGAGGGAAATATTCTGGTACCATCTGGAATTGACTGATTTATGATGATTAAATTTTATTATTAAGAGTCACTGGAACATGATAGGGCCTTTTGTAGAGTCCATAACTTGATTTACCAAAAATAGAAAAAAAAAGGTAAATCTTAAGGCTGAAACATTATAATGTGCATGTGATAACATCAGTCATGGGTGTCAAACTTGCAGTGTCACGTTGCCGTAACATGACATTTTATGATGTTTCTCCCATTTGCGGAATTGGAGTGGATGTGACCTGTGTGTGATGCATTGGGCCTACGGGCTGCCAATTTGACACCCCTGATATACGTAGTCCATGTTTAATGACTACTTGTTCAGCAATTGTTAAAAGTTCAGTGGCAATGAATAAGTGGTATTTATGACTGGTTCTTGAAGTTCCTTCCTTCCCAGAATTCGTGGAGTCATGAGATTGCAGTATGAGTGCTTGACAACCAACTTGCACTTATGGCAGTTGCAGTGTCCCATGGTCACAGATTGCCAATTGCAACTTTCTCTGCCAGTTTTTCACAAACAAAGTCAATGAGTAAGGTGACAAGGAAAGTTGGAAGCTACTCCAATAAGTCGCTCACATCCTTTGCCACTAAAGCAGCCAGGCCCAGCTCTGCCACACTCAATCATTTTCATATGTATATTTGGGTTACTCCCCCATATCTATTAATTCCAAAATCATTATTCTCCCTGTGGGTGTAGTTTATATTTTGAATAGAATGCCCTTATCTCTCTCCACTAAAGTTTCTCATGGGGATGCATTGAACCATGCTAGCATTAGAGTGTTCCTGAGTTTAGGGATAGTGATTTGACTTAGATATCTCCCAGGTCTGGAAATATTGTAGGAACTACTTTTAAAAATAAGTGAGGAATATAATATTTGATTAAATTTGAATGTTCTTAAGACCTTCTTTGATTGTCTCTGTTGCATGCCCATGCCCTAACACAATACTAGATTTTAAAAAGCTAATACTTTTGTTCCTTGTGAACTGTCTTAGTCAGTGGTGGGATTTTAATTACCAGTTTGTGCATGTGTGCACTCGCGTGCACGTACGATGCTTCTGCGCATGCGCAGAAGTGTCCGGGCGGATGGGCGGAGCTTCCTGCTGCTGCTACTACTGGTTCACCCAATCCAGACTGAACCGGGAGCAATCCATCTCTAGTCTTAGTCTAGAGGACTAGGAAATTATATATGCTGGGACAAAAATGACTTGGTCCAGCATGTAAAGATATATAAAGGTTCCCCTCGCACATATGAGCTAGTCGTTCCCAACTCTAGGGGGAGGTGCTCATCTCCATTTCAAAGCCGAAGAGCCAGTGCTGTCCGAAGACATCTCCGTGGTCATGTGGCTGGCATGACTAAATTCCAAAGGCACACAGAACACTGTTACCTTCCAACCAAAGGTGGTTCCTATTTTTTTACTTGCATTTTTACGTGCTTTCAAATTGCTAGGTTGGCAGAAGCTGGGACAAGTAAAGGGAGCTCACTCCATTATACGGCATGGTGGCTCAGTGGCTCAAAGATATGTATCTAGGCATTAGATTCATCTTACTAATGCCAACCTTGAGATGTACAGTTTCATCTGAAGTGTAACATGGAATTTCCAAAATGTTCCTAAGAAACTTAACTTGGACCTTTTGCAAGGGGTCAAAAGAGGCTTATAGAGCTAACTGGGCCTCTTATAATTGCGCCTGAAGTTGAACTGAACGTACTGCAAGTACAGCAGGAACATGTGATACAAAGAAGTGTTTTCCTAGCTGTGGCAGATCTTCAGACTTTTGGAACTGCATGTTCTCTATGCATCCAATCCAATGTTTGGTTGTGATATGGTATATGACACTGAGATGCTTAAAAACCACATCACTTGCCTGAATCTTGATAGAATCAAATTAAAGGGCAAACACATTGCCTTTATTATAATTAATTACTACTGCCTCTACATTATAATATACAGCTGGGGTCTACAATATTCTTTTCAGGCCTGATGAACTCTGAACAACTCTGCATATAACTGTTTCTGTGCAAATTCTGGGGATGATGAGAGAGATCAATTATTCTAGCAACTAAAGGTTTGATATAATAATTAAACAGTGTTAGTGGTAGAATGTATCACTTCCAGACTCCACTATTGACAGGAATCCTTAGTATAATGTCTCTTGGCACTGAAGTTGAATTGTATAGTTGAATTATTATATAATTTATAAATAAAAAGAAGGAGCTTAGGCTGGGAAATTAAATCAAAGACCACTCTGAAATCTCTAAAAGGTACATGGTTCACAAATGTATTTTTTGGCCAAGTGGTCATGCATACACAATTCCAATTCACATAGTAAGAGAAGGAAGAGATGAAAGGGAAACAAAACTGTTATTCATCATCCAGAGCATATGAAACTTCCATAGCAGCCTATGAACTTGTTCATATGGACCACCTGGATCTCATCCTCAAGAGAGACAGAAGATTGAGGGATGCAGAAAAAACATTTCATGCTCTTAGTTCTTGCAAGCATAAGCACCAAATATAAGTCTTGCTGTAATTGGAACACTGTAAAAAAAAAGATCTGGGTAAATCACAATTTTTCATCTGTGGTATTTCAGTTTGGTGGGTTGTCTTGAAAGTTGCAAGAGCTGATCTCTAGTACTAGACGTTAGAAATTTAACAATTATAGGGGCAGGTCTCTGTGAGGGATTGCCTATTGCCCTTAATCTGTAAGCATCCATTATTTCAAGTTTAAAATCAGCCAGCAGTGAGAAGATTTCCTGAAGGCATCCTTCTATGTAATTTAACAACTGCTTCTGCTGTTTGGCGTCTAAAGGTTGGTTAATTATTTTTAAATTATTTCTGGTGAGTTGCCCCTGCATTGTATGTATGCAGTTTGTAAATTTGAAATGAGTTTATCAGGGGATTTTTTTTTTTCCCCTTTAAGGTTTTAATTATAATTTCAAGAGAAATAGCAATAATGCTCTTCAAGGCTTCCAGATCTTTATCGAATTTAAAGGCTTGGGATTTCATGATTAGGGGTTTCATGGATTCCAGATATGCCACTTTCCAAACATACTGTAAATTTACCATCTATATCAATAAAATCAATTGTAGTTTTAGGATTAATTGATCTTGATCTTGGTGAGATGGGGATTCACTGCAAGTTTTCTAATCCACCAAAGATTGGCAAGAGAACATCACTCCTTTTCTGAAATTTCAATGGAGTGCATTGGCTCCTTCAGCTTTTCTCCCTCGCCACTGTCCAGAATAGAACTGTTAGTTTGAAATGTTGAAGGAGGAGCCCTTTCAATGTTATGAGGCATATTGTGAAATAACATTGCATCCATGCTATAAAGACAAGCTGAGAGAGTTAAATAGCAATAGTAGCAGTGTGAATATCTGTGAAAAGAAATCTAAAGTCCTAGTGGACAACCACTTAAATATGAGCCAACAGTGTGGGGCAGACACCAAAAAAGTCAATGCTGCCCTAGGCTACATCAACAGAGATATACCATCAAGAACATGGGAAGTGATAGTACCAATGGTAAGACCACACTTGGAATATTGCATCCAGTTTTGGCACTGCAATATAAAAAAGATGTTGGGGTTCTAGAAAAAATGCAGAGAAGAGCAACTAAAATGTTTAGGGGACCAGAGACTCCAAAATATGAAACACAGTTGCAGGGATTGGGTATGTATAGTTTAAAGAAAATAAGGACTATGGTGACATGATAGCAGTCTTCCAATATCTGAGGGACTGCCACAAAGAAGAGGGAGTCAGCTTATTTTCCAAAATACCTGAAGGCAGAACAAGAAGCAATGGATGGAAACTAACCAAGGAGAAAAGCAACCTAGAACATAGGAGAAACAATAACTAGTGGAATGGCTTGCCTTCAGAAGTTATGGGGGATCCATCACTGGAGGTTTTTAAGAAGAGATTAGACATTTGTCTGAAATGGTATAGGGTCTCTGGCCTCCTGAGCAGGGGGTTGGATGAGAAGACCTCCAAGGTCCCTTCCAATGCTGTTATTCTGTTTGGGGATATATAACTCACTATTCAGCTATCAGTATGAGTAATTCCATTCATAATTTCATCTCAGAATAAAGAAAGGCAGCCAGCCAACAAGGCAATCATAAAAAGTAGAAATCTGTCTCATTCATGTCAGTGAGTGCACTTGGAATGCTGGCCAGTCCCAGACAAGAGTGGGATGTGCTCTACCCCCAAATATATACATGTTAAATGTTATTCTTTATTTCATTTTGCACTGTCAGCATTTACAAATGCAGGAATTGATCACTATATCCAGAAAAGATTTATCATAAGGGCTACTAAATCTCTAGGGCTGCTGAGCTATATGGGAATTACACAAAAGAAACATGACTCTGTGGTCCATGATAGACTGGAAAAGCACAAGGGGATGTCCCTTTGTCAGCTGCACCCATGGAGGAACTTGGCCCACTGAGCATCCTAAAGGACCATTTGAAAATTTAGGTAAACTTCATGGAAGATTCATTTCTTATAGAAAGAAGAGCAGGATTTAACTACTATCAGTTAAGCTTAGTCACTACACCAGCACTACTAGAATGTTTCATTTTGGCATTCATTCATTCATTCATTCATTCATTCATTCATTCATTCATTCATTCATTCCAGACTACACTATCTGCATCCAGTTTTGTTTTACAGACAACTGTCTTCATAAAAGGTAAGACTATCTGTTCTTCAGGACCCTTCCCAGATTCCAGTTTGGGGAGGGGTCAGTTTGCTGCAAATATCCCTGAATCATTCTTACTGACATGAATCACTAGAGAGAACAGTGTATGATGTAGCACAGCAGAGTGTAAAACCTTTGTCTGTCTTTTTGGATATTGCTGAAATATAATCAGGCCAACATAGTGACTGAAAATGTGGAGCATTGTTATTCCAATACAGCTAGAAAACACTAAATGGGGGGGTGGGTGGGTGTCTTTTCCTCTGTTATTTTCCTGCAGCCAATTTTGTATTAGAATAATAACATTTTCACTAAAGTTCCACCAGTACTAATAGCAAATGGGCCAAATTAAATCCCTGACATGGTCTTTTGCTTAAAGACAATGGCATAGGGGGTACAAGTGAACATGAAATGGTTTTGCACTCTTCCTTGCTTCTATCTGAAATATCTCTAAAGTACCTTTCTCTCCCTCCACAATCATTTCCATAGCCAGCTTGCGATGCTATGTGATGTGATGCTACATAGGGCAAAAAGACTTTCCTGACTCAGTTTATACTCAGGAATTAAATGGACTTTTTGTTTCTGGATGGATGTCAACCTTCCTGAGTGGTAATTTAGAGAGATGGGCTGAACTACTGGGAAAAAAAGAAGATGATGAAATTTGAACATCAATATGTGGTAGGTTATGTTAACACAACTATTAAGTGATGTGGTTAAATTTATTGTTCTGCCCAGAGGTATATCTCCAAACTGTCTTGTAAATACACATATCCCCCTCCCCAAGTTTCATTATTTTGTCTTCTCAGTTTCCTGATCGTGAAAGTTATCCGATCCAATAGATGGTTAATGTCTTAGAAAGCTTTCAAGTCTTCCAAGGATTACTATTACTATTTTTGGTATCTGTAACAGGGACTTCAGGGCTGGAAGTAGTCAAGAGACCCTTTGCCTTTATGCCTAAGTACAGTTACTTGGAAGTAAGACTTGCTACATTTAGTGGAACTCTTGAATACAGAATAATAAGATTATTCTACTTGGTACTGTTGTGAAAGCTGTTCTAGCTAGATTAATACATCCCACTGATTACTTTGAAGCATGGTTTGTTTGCTCACTAAGCCATAGTAATTGAATTCACATGTCTTGCTAAGTTATATTGAAATAAATCACATACCAGTTTAATAAATATGAACTGTGTGTCCTTACATTGCTTGGATTCTCACAACTTGCTAAACCAACCAAAATGTGTTTTTCCCCCTCTTTGTTGTATTACTGTGGTTTTCAAACACTAATTTACAACGTTTGGCAAATTCTGCTTAGATGATTTCATAAACCCTGGTTTCATATGTTGTGTGAACACAGCCATTATATAAAAGGAAGCAATTTAACCTGTCAGGAAGATTGATGGATTGATTGATTGAACACAATTCTACCTGCATTTCTCTTACCCAGAAAGATGGTGGTAAAGGCAGCACCTCTGCCATTCACATGTTATTGCTGCTTAGAAATTATTTTCAAGTACATAAATCAGCATTGATTTTATTGCTGTGAAATGTTCACTTAAATGTGGTCATATTTTCTTAGGGTCATGTCTAATAGACAAGTCATATAAGAAACAGAAAAAGAACTATGCATTTCATTGCCAAATTATAAAGGATCCCATCAAAATGGGAGGAGAAATCACGAAGTCTTGCTTGTGTCCATGTGCTCACTCACATTTAAATACAAGTACAATGATTGCTATACAGAGTCCATCAATAAGAAGGAAAGCCATGGGTTCAAATTACAATCATTTTAAATTGGAACTGAAATCAGACCTTTATCTGATGTGGGAAGACCGTCTGCTCTTCTCAGCCTCTTGATCTGCAGTCCAGCCAGGAGAAAAATGATTTGGAAATCACCTCTCAGAGCATTGCTATTGGCCTGAAATCTCTTGCTGACAGTTTCTCTTGCCCTTTTATAAGTCAACTGTTGGGGTATGATCTCTTTGAAGATCAATTGATGGAGAACAATCCTCATCCCTTTCTGGTGGATTAGTGTCCAGAGCAAAGAGGGGTTTCCCCCTTTTCTTTTATTAAAATCACCAAGAATAGAGAAGAATACAAGTTAAAAAACAAACAAAACAAAACAGGGTGCCATCAGATTAGTGCTTCTACAAAACAATCATGCTTGTGAGGAAATCTTGAAAGCATGGTATGATAAGGATGCCATATATACACAGAGGTTTGAGCGAGATCATTCACTAGATCCCTTTGTGTTTGATAGATCATCAAGTTATAGGTGAAACAGTCATACTACACATCAGACAGCAACAAATAATTTTTTTCTTTGATATGAAACCTCAGGCTATATTATATTCAGCTGCAGCTTACCCTCCTAGTCTCAGACAAGTGGTTTCCACACTACTTGTTTTTTAGATATGCATTTTATAAACATGTATTATGTGAAGGACGTCCTAAGTATGGTTGCATGTCAGACAGAGAAAAGAGATCTTTGGATACTGAGCTTACTTATTAATCAACAACAGCAGAAAAAACCAAATTGGTCATTAAAGACCAAGTGAGATATTTAAATATGAACTGAACAAGGAAAGGACTGAAAAGCTGCAATAAAGTTTTTACCACAATTAGAAAAAGGCCTTGATTGTTACCATCTAAAATAGGCAATCTTTTAACAACAAATAGACTCCTGAATGTTGAATATACAATCTCAAGAGACCTACACTGTAGCCATTCTGATTGAAAACATCTTCTCATTCTTGAATGTAGAATAACATTTCTTAGTAAAAGCAGTTATTGACAGATCTTATTATCATTGTTTGTTGGTTGCTGCCAGAAACTGATAAGTGACAGATCAGACTAGAGACTAGTGCCTCTTACCCATATCAGAGACATGCAATTCTACCTAACAAAGTTAAGCTTATTCATTTCATTTTTGAATCCAAAGATACGAATAATACATTCATATGGCCTACCAGACATGACTACAATACTTAAACAATCATATGCTTAGCCATATTTTAGTGAAATTACAATTATTGCCTAGTGTGTAGATTCTACTATAGCATCGACTTTGATGGAACTACATTTGTACCTTTTTAATTTTGATTGTGTGGTTGCTTTTTTTGGAGTGGGGGGACAAATGTCTCCTTTTGAAATGATATGTTCATAAATGGCAGCATATTGGTCCCATAATTGCTTTGTATAAGAGGGCAGTAATATGCTTAGGCAGATCAAGGGCTTTGAGTGAACTATGCCAGGATACTAGATGAGATTTCAATGCAGTTAGTCCTTGTTTAATTGCTGCCTTGTTCAGCAACCATTCATAGTTATGGCAGTGATGAAAAAGTAACTTTACAATCAATCCTTGCATTTGTGACCTTCACAGATCTATAAAGCAAAGGAAAACTGAAGTAAGATCTTAAGCCCAGTAGCAGTTTCACATAGTGACTGCTTTGCTTAATTATTGAGTTGCTGATCCCAATTGTGTCTGCTAAATGAGGATTGCCTATACTGCTAATTTGTGACTCAGTCCTGACAAGTAAATCTAACCAATCTTAGCTGATCTCAAAAAGTTAATGGGAGTAGGTTAGGTTAGGTAGGAAACCCCAGGCCTTTAGACTAGACTAAATTAGATAGTTATAAGCTGCCACAAACAGGAAGCTGGGCATTAATTTCCTGATAAATATAATATTAAAAAACCTTGAAAAAGGGCAATGGCAACCGAGTTTTATATTATTATCATATAAATTTCATGGGTGACTTGAATGGGCAGATTTTACTTTTGAAGTTTTACTCCCCTCCTGGATTAAAAAGAACTCTTCGCTGCTTTTGTAAGCATATCACTACTCATATCCCCATGACAGTATGAGAGGCAGGAACCCGTACATGAATATCTCTTCTAAGGATGGTCACCTTAGTTTATTTTTAGTACATCCTTAGTTTGTCTATTGCAGGACAACATCTGCAGCAATGGACACTCTTTAGGCAAACTGTGCTAGGAGAATCTTGCCTGTTCAACGATGCCCAGAGCCTACCTACTTACAACAACTCAGCATATACTCTTATTCTTTCAGGCATTCCTGTAGATATGCCCCAGAGAACTAGAACAAGGTGAATAACCTGGGCCTGTTCTCTACCGCCACTTGGAGAACATCTGGTGTTGAATCAGAGCTGTTATGAAAAAAATATCAAAATAATACAATAATCCTCTCCACTCCCTTCTTTTGAACCAGAGGAATACGTGACTGTATATCATTTCTTGCTGAGATGAAAATGGGCTATAAGTGGAAACGCAAATTTAAAAAAAGACTCATTGAATGTATGATTTGACTTCTACTAAGCAGAGATAAAAAGGTGATAGATTAAAGTCCAGGCTCATTCATTCTAATCTGTGATGTCATCCTGAGGCTGATCCTTGAATGAGAAGGACTCGACCTTGGTGGACTTTGACATAGCTTTGATGAGGATTATTTATGAATTCCCAGGCCTCAAATCAGCAGTCCTGGCAATGCGATGGTTTACTCTTAAGAGTTCTGAGTTTTTCATTTTTCAGTCAGGGGTCTTTCATATGGTGTTAGAAGTGAAAAGAGGAGTTCTTTTGTGTTTCATCCATCAGATGGGCGGTGCAATACTATTTTCCCCACAAGCACAAGTGAATCCCATGATCATGTATTTTTGTGATCCTGAATGGCATTCTTGAGTCTGGAAATGCCAAGAAAATGTGTATTGATGTAATGTTTGGAATGATTGAATGACTGTGTGTACACGCACATGCGTACACACACACACACACACACACAGCAGTTTCAAGAGCAACACTTAAAAATGGGTAGTCTCATCACATGGTTGATGTCCGTAGAGTTGTTCCGGTTGATAGATTTTTACAACTTTTTTCTCCCCCCTCCCCTTCAGTTTGGTCCAGAGGAGCGAGATCACCTTCAAGGAGATATACAGGCATATATAGATATAGTTAGATAGATATATGTTCTCTTAAAAAAAAATAACAGCAGCAAAATTCTCTGGAAATAGATTCTGTCTGATGTTTCTAGTCTGTCTTTTCTGTTTTTCCCTCTTTCACTGCTGCCTCTGACGTTTTCCTCAGTGGGACTTTCTCTGAGTTGCTGTGTCCTTGGCCAGATTCTGCTGCTCCACCATTTTTGTGTGCTGTGTGTTTTTCCAAGTAGTTCAGCATTTCACTTAGAACAGTTTGGAAAGTGCTTAGGGCAGCACAAATCGCAGGAGTTCCAAAGCCATGAGTAATCAAACTGTAAAGCAGGCAAAAAAGAGACAAATATTGAAGAGTTTACTATATGTCTACGTATGTGCGTGTTTCATATATACATATATGTACATGCTACCAAAATCAAACAAGTACATCCAGGTAGATACGATATCAAAGGTGCATTTTTCTAAATGGAGGCGCTGTGAACTCCCATGGATGCAAATCTGCATAAATGCATGCTCTCTAAGAAATTCATCCTAAATTGCTTATGGTTACCAATTGGACTTGCCTCCTTGGGTGATAAAGGGTATGTTTCCATGAAATAAATAATCCCCACCCTCAAAGTGAATGTGTTTCATTTATTTTAAACATAAAGGGTGCAAGGGGTAAGTATTTGTGAAATGTGTATTGGGCACAGCAGGGGCACAATCTTCAGGCAGGGCTGTGAGTCCAAGAGAAATCCCAGCTGTGCACCAACTCTGATTTGGGGGAGTATAATCTCAGAGGTAAAGATAGCAAAGCACTAGAGCCGAGGTGGCGCAGTGCTTAGAGTGCAGTACTGCAGGCTACTTCAGCTGACTGCTAGCTGCAGTTCAGCAGTTCAAATCTCACTGGCTCAAGATTGACTCAGCCTTCCATCCTTCCAAGGTGGGTAAACTGAGGACCCAGATTGTTGGGGGCAATATTCTTAGAGATGGCTGTAAAAGCACTATGAAGTGGTATAAAAGTCTAAGTGCTAATGTTAGTGCTAGTGCAGGGAGTAGAGGTTGGGCTCCTACTACCCAGAGCCAGTCAGTCTTCTCAGGGGGGGGGGGGGGGGGGGAAGGGCAATCTTCTTTAAGCCAAAGCTTCTTCTTCCCCGTTCACCCTCCAGGTACTGGGAAAGCATTTTCACAGGAGCACTGAGATAGTCAAACACTGAGATGTAATTTAACTATCATCAGCATAGTGATAACACTTGATTCCAAGCAAATGGATAAAGATATAAATAGTTTTGTACCATATTTTTTGATGATCACCCTAGCCTTATGGAATAACTTCCTCTTAGAAGTGAAGTTTGCCCCTTCTCTTACAACATTCTAGAACTTAGTTAAGACTAAGATTAGTTGTTACCATCAATTAATTAGTTACTTTGGTTTACAAGCTGCTTCAAATGTAGGCAGGGACCACATGGTGGTGGTACAATTAAGAGCTTCTTCCAGACGGACTAATTCTGCTTAGAGAATGGAGTCCAGCAAATACATAGGCATCGCACCATATAGGCTTTCATATGTCAAAATGAGCTTGTTGAACTGCACCAGAAATTTAATGTAAACAATGGAAAGCCCATAACATCATAGGCTCTTTACAGGGAGCACCTGCCAATAAATGGGCTGCTTTCAAGACTGCTTTATGCAGAATGCACTGCAGTAGTCCAGTCATGTAATAAAGTTTCTCCATTTAACCATAAAGTAATATTTGTAAACATCCAGAATTACCTCTAGACAACATGGGCAGCAAATTAAATCAAATCAATCAATCAATCAAATAAAAAAGGTTGTGAGATCTTTTTGCTCCAGGTATGACTATTGGCACAAACTGGCACCTGGCCATAGCCTCCACCTTTCTATCCAGTAGTAGGTCTGATTCCAAGAGAACCCGAAGTAATTGATCTAATCTCTCAGTGCTATCTGAACCCCTTCAGGCAGGAGCTGAATGAGAATCTTGATAAACAAACAGTAGCTCCATCTTACCTGGGCCCAATTTCAGTCAATTTTGTCCTATACAGAACAGTTACAGCCTCCAGGCAAAATTCTCATAGCATCAACCATAAGGCCCAGAGTGGTGATGCTATTAGTGCTATTAGTACAGTGATAATATAGAACTGATGGATGACTTCCCTCATTGGTTTTATGTAGATGTTAAACAATAGGATGAAAAGAGTAAACGTTTTGTCACTCTACAAGTGAGGCACACAATGCATCACAGTGATGCACAAAATAGTCATAATGGCCAGGTGAGATTTCTGCCTATTTATTTCTCCTTGAGAAAGAGCTGAAAACCCTATTGGCTGCAACCCAGCCTAGATGTCTGCATTGCCATCTACAGGGAATGGATTGAAGGTACCTCAAATGTTGCAGTTTCCCAAGAGTCTTTTCAATTGTGATGGAGTAGAAATATGTTAAATAATAAATCACATTCTGCTTAAATTTTTCAGGGAGAATATATGTAACATTTTTGTAGTATTCAATGGCTATTCCCTTAAAGATTTGTGGCCCCTTTTTTCTAGGAAATCAGCTGACAAGCCAACAAAAAGCCTATGGTCTTCAACCATACATGACTCTGCATTGCAGCCAGTCCTTTGTGGATGAATCTAGGGAAAACTTTCTAGACTGGAATTCTTAAGTCTATTAGATCAGAGCTACAAACTGCCAGGTGGCCATTTGCACTTAGTAAGAATTTGTGTTTTCCACATCTCCAATGATGATCCATATTCATGTAACCAAAATCTAGGAACCCTAGGCTTTCTCCATTCAGAATTGTTTTGGAAATTCCTGCCAGAATTTTTTGAAATTGTCTGTGTTGATGGGCCCTATTGGCTGATATACTGTATGATCCAGTATGCCCAGATCACACTGGGCTAATATCAAAGGTGGTATTCAGCGGGTTCTGACCAGTTCTGGAGAACTGGTAGTGGACATTTTGAGTAGTTCAGAGAACAGGTAAATACCACCTCTGACTGGCCTCGCTCCCATCTATTCTCTGCCTCCTGAGCCCTAGCTGATCTAGAAGAAATGGGGATTTTGCAGGAACCTTCTCCTGCCGTGCCCACCAGGCCATGCCCACCAAGTCATGCCACACCCACAAGCCACGCCAACAGAACCAGTAGTAAAAAAAATTGAATCCCACCACTGGCCAATATCATTCCTTTGCTAGAAATAGCAAACTGATCATCACCTGATTTACTATAACATTTCAATTATTTGATTATACTGAAAGGGTTCAATGAACCTGGCAAGTTCTCAGCATAGGTTAGAAGTCTACTCTTCCTCTTGGATAAAACTGAGATTAATTATAGAGAAGGTCCTGAACATCATGAACTCAGTTTGTTCACATTTGTCAAGAATTTTCAGAGATCTTAAAAGAGGAAGGGAGAGGCTTTACTGCTAGTCTTTTCTAGTCATTATGCAGTTTTCTCAGAGCTGGATGGAAGGGATGCCTCAGTTATGTTTTAATGATATTCTTTCAATGTATGTCAAAGCAGCCAAAGTGCCCTCAAGACTAGGACTCTTCTTTGACAGCATCCACAAGGTACCTCACATCCTACCCGACCCTTCCACCCCCACCCCTCAAGGCTGACACAATTTAGACTTTCTGCAAAGGAAATACTTTCATTTTCTACTGAGAAGGGGGAGAAGAAGAGAAGAATGCCATCTGTCTATCTCCAGTTTCCAACAATGGCCAAGTCTGGGTATCGTTAGCAGCAGAAGTTGCTATCAAATATTTACAACATACTGTGGCTGGTGGATGATACTCAAAGAGAGTCACTTTTTTTTTTTGCTATGCCTTGCTCATGTGAAAAACATCTGGCCCCAGGGATGGAGCATGTGATTTCAACAGAGTCTACCTGCACACCATAGAATATCTTAAAAGATAATTGTAGCGTTTTATCTCAGGCCTCAACTTCAGAGAAACTACCAGCATTCCATGGAGTTGATAAAATGGTGACCTGCAGTAAACCACTCCATTCCTTACAGTAATCCACACCTTCAGATTTTTTTTAAGATTACAAATGCCTTTTTAACCAGCCATGCTTATGCATGGCTATCACTAGTCCTCAGTTTAGTCCTTATGATTAATTACAATTAAACCAACATAAAAGTTATCGTATCTAGTGGATAGATATAGCATAGACACAAAAAAAGGGCAACCTAAATGATCAAGCGGCTTCAACGTCTCGTCCTTGCTTAGACAAATGATGGGTAAAAAGAGAGATGATACAGGTACATGAAATCATGCACGAATTACCCAGGGCTAAAAGTAAGAAAAATAATGCAATATAGAAGGAATTAAGTTTTAATCCTACAACGTTTAGGCGTTTCCTCTGAAATTAAAGGCAGACAATTTCAATATTGAAAAAAGGAAGTCAGCATGTAAACAATATGCTTTAGAAATATGAAAACTGATTCCAATGCCTGGTAATGGCTATTAATTAGGATTATTTCAAAAGGGGGAACTGTAAAATATAATGGAGGAATTTCAGAGAGCATACCTTAAATATAAGCTGCTAGGAAATCAAAGCAGAGAAGGGCTATCATCCCTTCATCAATGCTTATCAGCTCCTTGAAAACATTTAATGGGCCATGGTGTGATGCAGAATGACCAATAACGACCTAGTTGGAGTCTACTTTGGTTTTTAGGTTAGATAGTCTCATGTTTATAGCAGGCAACATAGACCTTTGAGGACAAAAATAGTTACTGTGAAAGCCTATGTGTTTAGAGAACAAAGGATAGGTATATTTTTTTCAGACATTTACTCTGATGTTGGGAGTAAAGTCACAGTAAACTGTGTAACCTGGTCCTGTGGCTATTAATAGGAATCCTTTCCTCTTGACATTCTTTTTGGCAAAAGTCATACAAAATTATTTACTTAATTGTTTATTTAGTACTTTTGTGTCAGTCTTGACTCTTGCAACTAGACTAGTTTGTGAAATTTCTAAACTAGTCTGTGAAATTTCTCAGCAGCATTTTGGAAGAAATTTACCAGTGCCTCCCTCCTAGGCTGAGAGAGTGACTGGTCCAAGGTCACCCAGCAAACTTTGTGCTGAAGGTAGGAGTAGAACTCAAATACCTTAACCATTAGACAAAACCAGCTCTGAAGACAAAAAGAGAGCCACTTTAACCCCAAATACTGTTCTGGAGGTTATATGGATGTTGACCTGATCCAAATGCATAAACATTATGTATTTTAATAGTGTCACTATTACAAACATGATATTAGAAGGATGAAGAAATTACTAGGGAGATTTGGCAACTGGAGCTCATAATTACCGTATTTTTCAGAGTATAAGATGCACCAGAGTATAAGATGCACCAAGGTTTTGAAGAGGCAATTTTTTAAAAAAAGTAGGTAGGTAGATATAGGGATAGACAGGGAGAGAAAGAGAGAGAAATACAGTAGGTAGATAGGGAGAGAGAGAGTAGTTACGTAGGTAGCTAGATAAAGGGATAGAAAGAGAGAGAGAAAAAAAAGAGTGAGTGAGTAGGTAGAGGGATAGAGAGAGAGAAATAGAAAGAGAGAGAGAGTAGGTAGGTTGGTAGGTAGAGGGATAGAGAAATATTTATAGAGAGAAATACAGTAGATAGGTAGTGAGAGAGAGAGAGAGTTGTTAGTTAGTTAGGTAGGTAGGTAGGTAGATAAAGGGATATATATATATATATATATATATATATATATATATATATATATATATATATATATAGAGAGAGAGAGAGAGAGAGAGAGAAATACAGTAGGTAGGGAGGGAGGGAGGGAGGGAGGGAGGGAGGGAGAGCGTGTGTGTAGGTAGGTAGGTAGGTAGGTAGGTAGGAGGATAGAGAGAAATAGAGATAGAGAAAAATAGAGTAGATAGGTAGGGAGAGAGAGAGAGAGTAGTTAGGTAGGTAGGTAGATAAAGGGATAGAGATAAAGAGAGAGAGAGAGAAATACAATAGGTAGGTAGGGAGAGTGAGTGAGTGTGTAGGTAGGTAGGTAGGTAGGTAGGGGATAGAGAGAGAGAAATAGAGAGAAATAGAGAGAAATACAGTAGATAGGTAGGTGCTTCTGCTGGCACAGCACTTGATCAATGTAATTCTCACCAATCAGTTAAAGAGCTTTCCAAAAGGAAAAATTTTTTTTTTTGCACTCTGCAAACCTCCCCAAAATGGCCCATTTTTCACAAAAACAGGCCCGTTTCCGCCCCAAAAAAGTATCAATAGCCTTGGGGAGGCTTGCAGAGTGTTCCTTCGGGGGGGGGGGGGGCAAAAATGAGCAAAAAACAGCCCTTTTTTTGTGAAAATGGGCCCATTTTTGGTCAAAAAATATTGCATGTATAGCCTTATGTAGGCTTATAGAGTGCTGTTGGAGCCTGGGGGCAAAAAAGGCCTATTTTATGCTCATTTCTGCCCTCTCCAGCCCCCAGGAGCTCTCTGAAAGCCTTCATAAGACTATGCAAAGCCATTTTGGTGAAGGAGGCGGGGCATCGGGAGACAAATAATGCTGTATTCGGTGTATAAGACGCACCCAGATTTTCAGCCTCTTTTTTGAGGAAAAAAGGTGCATCTTATTCTCCGTAAAATACAGTATTCTTATACCACACATGATCTTAGCCAAAAATTCTATTGGCTGTTATTAGAATAAACACATGAAATTCAATTAAATCAAGAAAAATATGGGAGTTCTAAGGGTAGTGCTTATTTTTCTATTTGTTTTGAAGACGACATAGAACGTAATTGGGGGGAAACTTACATGCTATTATAGGATAGGGATACGGTCTATGTGGACTAAATAAAGAATTATACAAAATCAAGCCCATCTTTGCATTATAGAAATAAGATAATGTTTCATATGTATTTGTTCCAACCATGGTACTGTTCCACCATATTTATATAACTGATACCTGGGGGAAAACTAAGCAATTTTCTTCACATTGTTCTACTTAGATAAAAATGGAACTGTATTTGAAATAGAATACTCTTTTAGAGGCAACAGTGAAAGTGTAAGTTGATATTCCTTCCCTTCATGCTTCCTTAGGATGTGACACCAACTCTACTTCCTTTGAGCAAGAAACATTTAGTTCTTTCAAGGATCACTAGAGGGCACCTGACCTCTTATTTATAGCAAAACGGCAGTCTGGGATTAAATGAATAATATGAACAATCTATTCTGTTGCTGTAGCTTTCCTCAGTTGTGTATTCTTCAGATGTGCCATAATCCCATGCATTTTTGGGTGCTTCATCTTTGAGTGGACCAGCTTGAGGAAAGCTTCTCTATGGAATCCTAGCCTATGTGAATTGAGTGCAAAGTTCCCTGGATGTGGGCTTTGTGTTCTCTGACAAACAAAACCCTGTTTGTACTCAGCTAGACAATTTTTCATCAAAAATCCATGCAAATTATATAAAAATACATATTGATTACTCAGTTGAGATAAACGAAGAATCAATTTCTTTTGATTGACTGACAATACTAATTTAAGAGAAATATAATAGAATGACTTGACACATAAACACAATTTTATTATTAAACCAAAAAAATAACCTTCCAGCAGTAACAGCACTTCACCAGAGGAGTTTAAAAAGCATTCAGGGTCCCAACCATTGTAAGCCAAAAGATTTGCTATAAGATGTTGGAGAGGTCCCGAACAATATTAGCTTTCCCCTGGATCGCTAGTCTCTGGAGTATTCTGACATTTGCTCATCTTTGTCTTGGAAAAGGACATGTGCAAGAAGGGCCAAAACATCAGTTTTGGGCAAAACCTCCATATATAGAACACATTGAATACTTCTGCACAGAGGAAGTACTTAACACTTCAGAACTGTTTTTTTTTTAAATAAAGTTATTCCATTCCATAGATTTTGGACTTCATACCTGAAATGTGTTAAATGTCTCTGAATATCCAGATCTAATATTGGAGTAGGTCTTGAGGAACCCAAAGGTGACCTGTCTTGGCTTAGGAGATCCTGGAATTCTTTACATATTTGCCTAGAATCAAAATAGATGCATACTCATTAAGGTTACTTACCATATTCATTGAATAAATGCTTTATTCATACCACACGTTTCCCTCAGCATAATTATATCAATATAATATATAACTAACACCACTTTACGTAAATTTCTACTAGAAGAATGGATTGACCTAGAGGCAAATGAATGCTGTTTTACATAGCAGAATAGCTTACTTTCTTCCTTTGTCAGTGGTCAATAGAAAAAAAAACACTGGTTGACCTAAATGTTAAGATTATGAAGAACAAATATGCATCCTTAAAATTTTTGGCAGATCCCTCTGAACCCTTCCAAAAGTGGCCATTAGGTTTGTCAGTTTTTTAATGTGCCAGAAGGCAGACATTATGAAAGAGGTGGGAAGGGATCATATCAATTGTGTAAATTTAAAGAAAAAGTTAATTCATGTTATGGCATTGCTCATTCCTTATCCTGGTTCCATTCACTTTTCAGTATGCATTCATCTTCTCCTCTCCGCTCCAACCCCCGCACCCTTGCTTCTGAACCTGCTATGTGAAAGCCACATAGTGGGACTCTTGTCTTGATAAACATCATTCATACATTATAAGTTACTGGGTAGGATGCACCAGAAAAGATTATCTAACTATCACCATGCATACCCACACCATCAAATGGAAATATTATTCAGTCAGAAGCCATGAAGACTTCTTGGCTCTCTTCTCCTGGACACATTTGGATGGCATCCCATAGATGCCGGACAAAGGTCTTTCCTTGTTTTTTTCATTACTACCTCTTTAGCTATATATTAAAAATTCAAATTAAATAGGCCTGGTACTATTTTAAAATGAAAGTAGAATGCAGATAAGTTGTATTATTTGAACTGTACAGCCTGAAAAGCTGTAATGAAAACCATTAGAGTGAGTGAGCTTCCTTCGGAGGTAGCAGATTAAGCAAAAGCTATGGATCTCTTGGCAGAAAAGTCTCACTTTGAAAGGGTAGGCTGCCACATATGCAGATGCACCAATTGGCTTGCTTTTGTCTTAGTAAATGTTTTAAGATTCTGTTTGGTCATGGCAGCATAATTGTTTTTTATGGTTCCTTTGGGAAGCTACAGAGCCCTTTATAATAAGGCCAGCTTGCCTCTGGTATGTTTGTGCATTTTAGAACTTCTGATTGTAATGCCTGCATGTGGCCTAATAAAAGGGGAGGCTTGTTTTCTGCCACTTTAAGTCAGTTTGGTGATTTTTTTTGGATCGTGGCATGCTGATATAGCCAAAGGGGATTCTTTGAAGAGGGGTTACACATCAAGTAGGAAAGAGGTTTCCCTTTCAAAGGAAACAGGAAGCTTGCTACTTTTATGAAACCCTTTGATACTGTATGTATTCTTTTCAGTAACCTCCTTCTTCTCACCAGGTTTCAAGTCGTGGCCAGGCAGAAATACAAAGACACACCTTAGTGGACATGGCTGTCCTTGGCTATAAGCACATGCTTAGAACTTGTGCAATATAATGTGGGCAGCCTGATTGATAAACACATTTGGCTGGATTCTTATAAATGAAAACCTATACAGTCCATAAAACCACTTAAATCTGGTTTATGTCATATACCTTGAATGGTTTGTGGATCAAATTATAATCCTACAATGAACCACAGAGTTGTAAAGAAACCACGTTAAAGTCCTGCTGCAGTCAATGGAACTACCTGAGTCTTTTGTTTATATGCCAACAGCATGACTTTATTCAATGCAACCAATATACTTTGTCCACTGTGCTATAAAAATGATGAATTAGGAGATCAAATACACCTTATTATGTTCCATGAGTTAGTACAAATTCGAAATAAAAAAAATAATATGAAGCAGACCTGGGCATATTTGTTTGAGTAAGTTCTCCCTGAACAATTTGATAATCTCTAGAATTGGCCTGAGAATTATCAGTAGAATTTGATTATTATATTACTACAGAAAGTATGTATGAATGCTTTTTCCCCCAAGAATGTCTTCTTAAATCCATAACACATGTGCACAGTTTATCAGCATTTCTTAAACTGTTTGACAAATGCTTAATTTATATAATAACTTAAGAATTCCATAGATAAAGAATAATTGATTTCTATGTTTCATTGCCGTAGTTAGCTTCTAGACTCACATGTGAACAAGGTAACATTTAAACAACTTACTTCGTGGCTAGGATCATTTTTTTCCTTGCTGTCTGTTCCTTCTGTTCCATGTGTTGCCTGGCAAGATGTTCTCCAACTGCCTTGGCTGGGAATTCAGTTTCACATGTATAGCCAAAGTCCCTGGCCAAGTGCAACGCTTCTCCTGTGACCAGACAAAACACCAGTGAATTATACAAGCAGTGATTTTTTTTAAAGTGGACTCTTTTAAAGTTTTGATTAGTTAAAAAGACTCTTCTTTTTTTGCCAGAGATGAATCATTCAGGAATATCACTGCCCATGAGAAGACACCACCACCTTATCCTTTTAAAATCCATAAACAGCAAGGAGAAAAACCAACAGCAGCTTTTAACATTAGGAGGTTTCACTTGAATAGAAAGAAATGGAATTAAATTCTCAGCTGAATTATTGCTGCCATTCCAGCTCTTCCAGTGCTATCGTTGGATGGAATGAAAGCTGCTAGGTAAAAGCTAAGAGTGGGATCTAATGGAAGTTGCCCAAAGAGGGGAGTGAACCTCCCTCAATCCCTCCCAAAAAGAATATTGTAATGCTTGTTTAGTACTCTCCAACTAGAGAATTAGAAACAATTACCTCCTCCCCAGGTCTTACCATATTTCTACAGGATTTTCCTACTACTTTCTATTACTTTTCAGCACTTACAAGCACTTTGTGAGTCTGTGAATTTTGTCACTGTTTTGTTTCCTTTGGATCTTTCATGTATTATTCATTTGAAAGGTCTCTACACTGCGCCATAGGCCAATGGGACTGAGATGCTGGATGGTTTGCTCAAGGTTGTCCCTGTGGCTTGACCAAAAATAAATCCTCACCTCTGAAGCCAACCTTGAGCTACATGGTTTTGTTCATCCCATCACCCAGGTGTCAAGCATGTACTCTGTGCCTTGATAGTCTTTCTTCAGAATTGCAGTCCAATTTTGAAGAAGCCAATGCAGTTGTTCACATGGTAGAGGCATACCATGTGAACAACTGAAGTGGGTGAAGCAACTATATACCAATACTAGCCTTGTCATTATTTCTTACTTATATAAATTGGAGGGATTCAATTTTTCCTCAACTTTTCATCTGTGTGACTCAAATTCAGTTCATCATACTCAAGATTTGTTTCAATGTTTGTATTTGTGTGGATGCATAGTTAACCAAACAATTCAGTTTTCTTTGCATAATTATTTATTTGTTTGATTTATATAGCCATACATCGCAAAGAACTGAGCCTGGGCAGCAAACAATCATAAAACAATTAAAAACAGTTACAAAGTTAAATATATATGGCAGCCAAGGAAAAAAAATCATCATAGATGTCAATACAGCCAGAAAACAGGACTCTTAACACACTTGGGACCTTAGGCCTGGACACAAAACCAGGTCTTCTTATAAAAGGCCAAGAGGATTGGGGCCATCCTCAACTCTGAATGGAGAATGTTCCAGAAGGCTATGGAAGAGAAGGGACATCAACTAGTCTCCACCATTGGACATTCCTTGGCTGATGGGACACACAGCATGCACAGCCTAATGTTAGCATTTTGCCTAATATACCCTATCCTTCTAAAATATTTTCTACCACTGTGTATGTGTTGATGCATTTGATTTCTACCTTACATATATTTTTAATTGGAAAATTTCATGGAAAAATTAAGAAATGTGTGCATTTTAAAGTCTAAAAAAGCTCAGGAACTTAATCATAAAAGTTAAAGTAGAAAACTCTGTATCTCAATGCCAGACAAAGACATTTGATGTTATCTTAACATAGTCACAGATCACAGCCTTGTGATCCATTGACATATAAATAACATGTGAAAGAACTTGTATCTTGTCTTTTTATGTACACTAAGAGCATATGTACCAAAGACAAATTCCTTGTATGTCCAATCACACTTGGCCAATAAATAATAAATAAATAAGCCGAGGTGGCGCAGTGGTTAGAGTGCAGTACTGCAGCCACTTCAGCTGCAAATCTCACCGGCTCAAGGTTGACTCAGCCTTCCATCCTTCCGAGGTGGGTAAAATGAGGACCCAGACTGTGGGGGCAATATGCTGACTCTGTAAACTGCTTAGAGAGGGCTGAAAGCCCTATGAAGCAGTATATAAGTCTAACTGCTATTGCTATTGCTATTGCTATAATTCTATTCTATTCTATTCTATTCTAACTTTATTCAAGAAAAAAAAACTGTTGACAGAACATTTAAACAACATTTGCTATTTTTAATACTTGCCGGCTTGGGCTTATTTGATAAAATGGTGGTAATTTTGAGGAAGTGCCAGTTCACAATTACCCTCTTCTCCTTCTCTATTGTTATAGGTCTGTGAGTAAATATGGGCTTTGTATGTATGCATAAGTACATGGGTGAACATAGCAGGCTTATTTCCTTGTTTGCTATATTAATCAGGAACACCTCTGATGTATCATGAAACTCATGTTGTTTTCAATAGACTGCAATCTTACTTGAGAAAAGGATGATTCAACCCAAAGTACTAGAAGAATAAATGTTGGCTATAATGCCTGGAAAGAAAGTTTATAATAAATAGTTACAAGAACGAGAAAAACAATGAAGAGCAGAATTCTCTTCTGATGTATTGCTATCCTAGCCACATCTTTGATCCAGAAAAGCAACCACATAAAGAGAGACTGATAGATGAACAGGCACAAAACCTAGTCTTTAAAGCACAAATGGAAGGTAGATATTAGACCTCTCCAAGAAAAAAGACCCTTCTTTGATAAGTTGTAGGAAGGCAGTGGTTGAAAATGGAGATGAGCGAGTAGCATATCCTGATTTGCGGGGAAAAATTGGGTTCTTCTTATAGTTAGGGGAGACCCCCAAGGAAGGACAAGACAAGAGACGCATGGGGGAAAAAATCCTTTCGTCCCCCTTTCTATTTTCTAGAATTGCTATGGACATTGCTGGTCCCTTGCCAAAGTCAGCCAAAAGAAATCAGTCTAGCCTTGTAATTTCTGATTATGCTATGAGATGCCCTGCAGCAATTCCCTTCTGCAGTTACCACAAAAGTCATTGCCAATGAGTTGCTTAAACTGTTCAGTAGAGTGGGTGTACCTAATGAGATTTTCACAGATCAAGCCCCAAACTTCCAATCTGCTTTGCTAAAGCATTTATATATAGCACTGGGGATATCTGGCAGGAGAACCCACGGACAGATGGATTAAATGAATGATTAAATCAGACTCTGAAAATCATGTAAAAGAAACCTGCCCAGGACGATTCAAACACTGGAACATCTGCCTTCCTTATATAGAGAAGAGTCACAGGCTTTCCACAGGAAGCAGCCCTTTTAAGTCATGCTGTGTGGAAGATAACCAAGAAAAGTCATAGATGGGGTGAAGGACAGTTGGACTAAAAAAGTTCCTAATAAAGTTCTCAGTCAAGGAGAAAAACTGCAGAAACTAGGTGACAAGGCAAGGAACACCCAAAACTACTGCCAAATATACGAAATGCAGGTATGATATAAAAGCCAGAAACAAATCACTAGAAGGGGGCAGAGAGAGTGTTGCCTGCCAGGAATGCAAAATGCAATCCACAAAGCAGAACCTGCCAACTGCAAAATAGACTTGAGGTTGAAGAAACCACAGCCTGTCATGTCAACCAGCGGATTGAAAGAAAACAGCCAAGTCTAGAATTGGATTATTCAGCAAAACAGTTGTAAACCTGCTTGTCACATATACTCATACCGAATGCATTGAGACATGGGTAGAATTCAGCTTATCTTCACAACAAAAAGCAGATCTAAGAAGTCTTCAGTGATATTTTTACAAATAAGCCAGGCACTACTACATTAGTAGAGCACAGAAACAGAGATCATATGGCATATCATATTACAGAGATGCCTGAAGAAAGAAGAAAAAAATCTGTTCTTGACTAGTAAAATGGTCTTCACATGTAGAGTTAGTTCCTGAGACAAAAAAGAAGTTAAATTTTGTATAAACCTAAGACTACTTAAGCAAGCAATTGTTTGATAATTAGCCTGGCCTAAGAATAGATAATCTAATAAACACATATAGAAAATACTTATTTACTTTGGATTTAAGTAAGGGCTATTGACAAATTTCTTTCAAGAAAACTCTACCAGAAAGTTCAGTTGCCTCTTGAAAAAAAGCTTGTCTTTGGGACAAGCATGACCTGGATGACTGGGAATCTCCATAGACTCTCCCAAAGTGAAAGCTTCTCCTGTACAGGCAGTCCTCATTTAGGACTCACAACTGGGAACCACAACTCAGTCATTAAGTAAATTGGTTACGATGTGAATCCATGACTTTTCATGTGAACTTGAGCTTTCCTTTGCTTTACGGATCAGCAAAGCTTATAAATGTGAGGATTCTTTGCAAAGGCATATATTTGGCTGGTAGGGTGCTGCAGAAGATTGTCCAGGCTGAAAAAGGGGCATGTATGCATTAAGGGACTGCACATGCCCCCCGCTCTGCACCCCATTTTTGCTAGCAGAAGCATCGTGGGCTGGTCCTCTGCTATTTCCAGGCTGGCCCCATGGGCCAGATCTAAACACCCTATTGGCTGCATCCAGCCCATGGGCCTTAAATTTGAAATCCCTGAGATAGTTGGTGTGAATGAATGTGGGGTTTGCTTCCCCTTGATATACAATAGCTTGCCCTATCAGTTTTGGTGGGGGTCAGTGGTGGGTTGCAGATGGTACGCCCCGGTACGGGTATACTGGAACCTGCCTGGAGCACGTGGTACCTGGTGCTCCGGAGGGCCCATCCGCCCACCCAAGCTGTCCTTTAAGCCTTTGGCACGTATGGCACCTGTGCGACGCTCCGCCGAGCAGCTGGAGCGTTGCGGAGGCTTGCGGAGGCATCGCAGGCAGGTATGATGCATGCACAGACCACACATGTGTGCCCGCGTGCTGCGTGAGTCCATGTGGGCAAGGTCGGGCCCGTTCCAACCATACCGGTTGGAATGGGATCTGGAACCCACCACTGGTGGGGGTGTTGTTTTCTCTTTGACAGTTCCTTGATTAGGGTATTATTTTCTGCTTGTAATGTCATCAATCACCCAGTTGCATCCACCATTTTGATGCTGGATATCCCTGCTGCAATGCAAAACCTGTCTACGTGTAACCAGGAGGCAGCTCAATAAAGCTCACTAAACTCCCAAGTGTAAACAGGCATTTCAAGATTTAAAAGAGAGCTTTGTGTAGGCATCCTGTGTTAAGAGGGAACCTTTCTTTTTTTTCTTTCTGTGCATTGATGCTTCTGATGTGAGGGTGAGAGCAGTGTTAATGCAATAATTTTTAAATGAGGTATATCGAACCTTTTATCTTTCAAAAAGTTCTTACCAAGGGAAAAGAGGTATGTGGGATCAAAAATTCACAGCAATCACAGTTCACAAACTTCAACTTTGGTTAGAAAGAATGAAATACTCTTAACAGAGGAGTGGCAAACTGGTATTTGACACTGTAATCGTACAAATTTGTTCTGTTGCATTGTTCAGGAAAACAGCACCACTTTGCTCATTTCCTACCTTGATAGGGAACTGAGTGACCTAGAGATTGCTATCTGTGACAGAACTACAAATGAACCATTGTGAAGGCCTCAGAAAAATAAATCTTCCCCAGGAAGAAGTAATATGATGTGCCTCTAGCTGTTAATAGTTATTTGCTGGCTCATCATACTTGTTTGTAGCTACCAGGGCTGGGTTATAGCCGGCGTTGCTGCCAGTTTGCTTGTGTGCGTGCTTTGCGTGCGTGCTTGATGTGCATGCACAGTTCAATAGAAATTGTTCTGCGCACACGCAATACTCCAAAACAAGATGGCAGCAGCGACTGCAGCGATCAGGGAACCAGTTTGGAGGCGTGGCCAGCTTGGGTTGCTGCCGGTTCTGTGACCCAGGCCAGCATACCACTATCGGTTCAGCCGAACCTGGCCAAACCAGTAGGAGCCCACCACTGGTAGCTACCATATCACTTTGTTCCGGAATGGAAGTAGTGGCTGGCAACCCAGATGAACTATTGATTTATGGTTAAAGTTATAAAAACAATGTGCAGGAGGTTTGTTACTTAACAAGGAAAATCTGAAGAAGTTTGCTGAAGATAGTTGATGTGGAGAAAAATGCTAGAGTTCTACAGAGGATGATAATGGCAATAAACGATCTATTCTGTCCAGATGGATAAAGATAAAGGATAAAAGTCAAACTATTTTATCACCCCAAGAAAAGCCAGATAATAACCTGACAAATGGTCTTGCTTTGCAGTATAAAATGCAAATGGCATCTCTGTATTATCAAGACTTGAAAGAAAGGAGGAATTCACAATGGAACCCCAGTATAATTAGTTAAGTTTATCAAGTGAGGCTAAGAGAAAAAGATTGTTGTTTCTTACAAATATTCTGGAGAGTTGTACACTGAATTTTTTTAAAAATAAAGTCTTAAGAGCCCACATTAACCATAATCTGATTTGTGGAGAAGGCTAAAATATTAAAACACCTAAACCGTGGATTTATTTTATATTCCTGTCCTCTAAGAGGAAAATATAAACAGTGATGGAGAAACACAAGACTCCCTTCTCTACTCTTTATCCATCCTCCTGCAAAATTAAAGTTGCAAAAGTGCTGTACATTATCTAGCTTACAAACACCTTATTTCTTATCAGTTCACCCAACTGAGACTGTGGTGAGGGACTGAAAAAATTGCATGCTATCTTAGTGAAACAAAAGCTAGCCATATTGCTAAGACATCATCCTTGAATTTTTATTTCTCAATTGCTCTTATAAGAACAGCACATTGGTGTCTAAACAGTGTCTCTCATGCATAGATTAACTGATAATCCCACTAATAAAAGTGGATAACATTTTTTAAACTGCTAAAACATCATCTCTGTGTTAATTTTGTGTGTGTTCTAAGACCTATTTTGGAGGCTGATCATTGGTATATTCCTACATATTGCTTGATACTATAAATGTAGCCAAGTATCAACAAAAACATCCATGTGCCACACCAACTATTTTGTCAATTAACGTTTGCACTTGAGTGCATCCTGCTAAGGATTTACAATAAACATTAGCATGACTATTAATTTTTTTTAAAAATCTCTTTCTATCCCCCTCCCCTGCTCCATTCTCTCTCCAATTATTTCTCCACCTGACATAAAATGTACATAAAACCATGGGAATGTTCACGAATCATGCTACTTATACTAAATTCCTGATATACAGTCTTTGTTTAATGATTTTTAAAAATCTTCTCGTTTGTTTCCGAGAACTCAGAAATGTAAATGTAGCCTAGGAACAGAAGCCAAAAAGTCTAACACCACAGTTAGAACAAATCTTACCTTCCACCAAGGATGTCAAGAGGGTGACATTGGCTGCTTTTCTCCTTCCAGCAGGCAGATTGAGGCCCAGTCTGTCCAATTTCTCTCTTAAACACCGCCCACCATTTTTGGATTTTGCTCTATTAGGAAAGAAATGTGGAGGAAGGTGAAGACAATCTTCTCTTTAGCTTTGCTGGCATTTGTTTTCAATTACTTGATTATTTACAAATATCCCCAATCTCTGCCTAAGAGCTAGATATTCTAAGTTTGCAACTTAATAACTTTTCTTCTACAATAATAAATAAAATAAAACAATAAGCAAGGATATGGATCAGTGGTGGGTTGCAGGTGGTACACCCTGGTACGGGAATACCGGAGCTTGCCCGAAGCACCGGGTACCGTTCCGGTATGATGCTCCCCCCCGCCTGAGCTCCTTACCTGTCCTTTAAAGCCTTTGATGCTTCCACGCACGCACATGGCGCATACAGCCCTTGTGTGACACTCAGCCAAGCAGCTGGAGCGTTGTGGAGGCTTGCGGAGGCATCACTAGAAGGTACGACGCATGAGTGTGACATGATGCGTGTGTGTGTGCGCGCCACATTCATTCATGTGGAGGACACTGGGCCCCGTTGCAATCTACCGGTTGCAATTGGATCCGGAACCCACCACTGATATGCATGCTCTTCTTCCCTCTTCTATTTTTATTTGCCCTTGTTCACTTTGCTTTTGGTTTCTCACCTTCTCAAAATCCCTCCCAAAAGAGAGGCATTGAGACATTCTGGTGGAGACAATCGCCGTTTCACTTCTGCAATGGTCACTTTGTATTTGGAAGTGGAGCTGAGTAAGGACAAGCGACCGGGAACTGAGCAAAAGAGATCCGTGGGATTAACGACACACGTGCCACCTGAAATGTAGATTAAAGTACATTGTAAGAAGTTCAGCCCAAGAGCTTGTCAGCTGAAATGATACCGATGACACTGAAATCTTTGCCAGTTTTATCACTTTCAAAAGCACATCTCAATAGGCAGAACAATTGAGACATTTTAAAAGTACAAAAGTAATTCATAAATAGAGATACAATTTAGATTTGTGGTGGAGATCTTTATTTCTTTTATAGTGAGTCCCTGCAAAGGAAAACCACGCATGTGGGCTTCCATTTAAAACAACTGCTGGTATCAGAAGAAGGGAGAAATGCTGGGTGGGAAGACATGCCTAGCGCACTGCAATAGCCACAATAAATTGCAATTAAGCCCACATAATGTCATATGCACAATGATGCCATAATCCAAATTATAATTATAACTCCATTATAATTCTTGTGTCCCAGAGTCTGGTGGAAGCCCCTGAATTGTAGGATGCTGTCACTACACTGTTTTTTGCTTCCCCCTTACTTCCTGTGTGGATCTAAATTTCCATATGCCTGTTTAAAGGTTGTGGCACCCAAATCCATGGCCCTTTAGATTAAAAACAGACAATCAGTACCCCAATCTGTATATCCATCCCAGTTCTGCCTTAGCCAGCTGCCTGACCTTGGGCCTGCGTGACCTTGGGACCTCTCTCTTTCAGCCCTAGGAAGAAGGCCCAAAGTAAACCACTTCTTAAAATCTTGTCCAGGAAGTTGCCAGGAGTTAAAACTGAATTAAAGGTCCATCTTTATTTATGCCATCTCTATCTATTATGCTTTTGCACTCAGGCATAAGCCTCCTTTTAAAAAATCAATTAGGATTGTTGGCTGTCAGAACCTCTCCATTAGATAATTAGGAAAGAAGACCACGAGACTCCATGAGTAGAAATCAAGTGTACTTTTACTAATTATAAATGATTAAAGGCATAGCGTAGCGAAGTCTGATTATTTAGGCGCAAAAGCGATTGATATATAGAATAACCCATTCCCCACCCCTTGGCATCACGGTTATAGTCCAATCATAATTCTCCCAAGTGTCAGGTGTGAGATAACTTCAAAAGGCATCACGAAGATGGAATGTCGGTGCCGTTAGTCTTGGCGGGAATCTCCTACGCATGCGTAGTCCAACAGGCAGCTGAACTCCAGAACCTTCCTCCAGCACAATTAGTAACCCCTCCCAAATACCATGCCCCCCCTCCCCGTTTCATGGCAGTCGAAGCAACAGCAAAGCAGAGGCTGACAGTTGGCATTCTGACATTAGTTATTTCAGGAAACCTCTGAGATATGAAGTGACTCCACTTTTTACTTGTTTGGATGTGTATGGTGTTGGTCGGATCAATTTTATCTTTTTTTAGTTTATTTTGATGTGTTATATATGGCTATCTCATTGCTGCTAAAAGTCTTTTTTATTGTGTTGGGTATAAATCTAATAAATAAAGAAATACAATTTGTCATCATTAACTTCAGATATTTGCCCCAACGTAGCTGTAAATAATAACAGTTATATACTAAAATTCCAATATGGTGAGAAAGATCACCATATGATGGCTGCTTCCTCTCTTTCCATTTCATCACTGATTTAAAAGAAGAAAAGCAATTGCATTATTGTTTATTTGTTCATTTCATTTCGCATTAAAAAGGTGACAAAGCAAATTAAAAACTAAAAGTACCACGAAAGATAGTTTTTAAAAAAATGTATTAAAATGAGCACCAGTGAAACCAAAACCACATTTGCTATCATAGTTTTTAATGAATCATGAAAGCTGAATCAAAGATTAGTTCAACATCATATCAATGGAATCAATATCTTATGTATTTCTTCACAGAAAGAGTTCCACATTTGGGACATCACCACAGAAAGGGCCTTGTTATATGTCACTTACTTTATATATTTTCTTTATTTTCTTTCATATCCTTTAAAAAATTTAAATATATATTTTAACTCCTTTAACCTAATGTTTTAATTGCAGCCTGATCTGAGATTTCTTTTAACAGAAAGTGATATTGAACTGCTTCATATAAATTCATAATGCTTGCCCTTTTGGAATAAGCACTATTTTGCAAAGCAGAGAAAAAGTGTTACAAGTAATAAGATAAAGAAGTTAAAGGCAAAAGAGAAGATAAAATGAAATTTACCTAAATCCAATCTACATGAACATCACTCATCACACCTCTTCATATATAACCATAACTCTGCATAGCTTTCTATTCCTGGAAGTCATCTATACATTCAACCAATCAATTCATACAGTGTCTTTTCTTTTCTTAATTCATGTCTCTCTTTTTTTAATCCCTTCAACATCCATTCTTGGATGTTCCCCCATTTCCTTCCTTGTCCCTTACTCTTGACAATTCAACTGGTGCAGAATGCAGCAGTGGCACAAATAAAAAATAGCACTGAATACTCAGCACACGAGGCACAATGTTTGTTGCTGTGCTTCCAGGTGCAATTCTAAGTGCAATTTGTCTCCTTTAGGGCCAATCTTAGGTTGGAATTGGTTATTTGAGGGACTGTCTTTCCCCTTCTTGTCCAATCCAATCTGTTAGGATGGGCATTCCTTGGGTGCCATTAACTTTGGCTGGTAAGATCCGAAAGTGAGCCTTGCCTGCCCCAGAACCTGCCTTATTGAAATCATCTCTCTGGAGATTGGGATCAGAACCCTACAGGCCTTTCAGGAGGCCCTAAAGATCTGGCTTTGTGACCGAATCTGAAACCCTGAGTATGTGCAAGTTTTTCATTGTATTCGTAATTATGGAATATGATGTTTTCTTAGCTGCTATTTATTTTCATTCATTATTGTTATAATTGTTTTTATACCTGATTTATATTTAACACACCACCATTTGTTGAGAGGGGCAGCTATAGAAATTGAACAAGCAAATCCAAACTTCATTATTTATTTGTGACACAATCCTCATTTATTTTCACTATATGGTCAAATCACTAGAGCATTTTTATTTACCGTATTTTTTGGAGTATAAGATGCACCCCCCCCCCCCAAAAGTGGGTGGAAATGTCTGGGCATCTTATGCAGCTAATACTGCAACTGGGGTGGTGGTGTTTGGTGCGGCAGCGGCACCAATCAGCTGTTCTAGAACATGCTATGGCGGCAATGGATGGTGGTGAATGGGCCATGGCGAATGGGTGGTGGTGAATGGGCAGTGGCGGTGAATGGGCGGTGGTGAACAGGCAGCAGCGAATTGGCCAGATGAATACCAGATGGATGCTGGGAGGCAGACGCAGATTTTTTTTTCTTGTTTTCCTTTCCAAAAGTTAGGTGCGACTTATAGTCAAAAATGTCTTATAGTTCAAAAAATACAGTATTTATTTATTTTATCTGGACCACAGTCATTCACACACATTCATTCTCTACCTATCTCTTCTTTTTGTATCATTCATACTTAAGCAATTCATTCCCACTGCACTCAATTTACATTTATTTATGTTTTGACTGTCCTGTCTAGTTCTCCAGGTTATATAGTAAAGTGAGAAGAAGCACAATTATACAAACGATCTTTTTGCTTCTCTTGATAAACATTCATTCTACTGTCTGCCTAGCTCAACATATTCACTTCTTCAAATTTCTTCATTCTTCCAATAAACATTTTGTCAAGAAGTATGACTTTAGTTATTTTATATATTTTTTTCCAGTTTTTTCTATATCTTTCAAATGCTCACTTTTTATCTCTGTCAACACAATTATATTGGGTATCAATATATTACTTTCCAGATCTATATGTCTTATTGCATCATACTGTCTATCTAACATTTGCTGCAAAGGGCATCATCTCCAAACAAAGTGACATGTACCTTCACATCTCAAAACAACACACCTCTAATATCACCACACCATTCCTTATACTTTATTCATGAATAGATTCAACAAACAAAGAGGTACAGTACTTTCTTAGCACCCTTCCTGCTTCATAAGGCTCCACTTATTCTTACAAATGCTATATTTCCATTACATACTGCTCTTTTTACGTATGGCAACCAACCTTCAACTCCATATTCAAATGCAATATTTTATAATTCAAGCTATTCAATTTTGTTGTGGGAAAATGCTCACTTTAAAAAAAGGAACCAAAATGTTTAGAGATACATGGCATAAAAACTATAATAATTACTGAGCTCCTCAGTAATTTGTAAGGGGCCCAAAGAATGCAAAACAGCCCCCAACCAACTAGTGTAAATGTTAGGGTTAAGGTTAGGCACTATTTCACAGGAATAAAGAAAACAATGTAAATTATTCTATGACCTTTGTAGCTAGATTTATGGTCTGACCCAATGCCTTTAAAAAAGGTTCCAAGCCCATCTGCTTTTACTGATATTAGCACCTTCTAACATGCACAATGTCCTTTATTGTACCCATATAATGTCTTTTTATATCAGGAAAAATCCAGTTTCTCTTATCAGTTTCCTTCCCCACCAGAGTCATCTGCCAGTTTCATTGCATCTGTTCTATTAATATATACCTCAGAAACATAAGGAAAGGGTAAGATATTATTTATTTCCCACACTTTACGTAAAAAAACCTAAACTGAACTTTCTCTCATTTACACATTTTCAGTACAGGTAGTTCTTGACCTATGACCAATCGCTTAGCAATTATTTAAAGATATGACAGACCCCCCAAAAGCCACTTATGACCCAATTTTGAAGTTATGACAGTCATACTGTCAGTCACATGATTGCATTTTGGATACTTGGCCTCTGGTTCATCTTTACAGCCATTTGCAGCATCCCATGGTCATGTGACCATGATTTTTTGTTTTTGTTTTCTGACATTTACTTCTGGTTTCTGGCAAAAACATTGGATAAAATGGATTTGGTTGATGACTGTGGCAGTCACTTTACTTCCACAAAAATGTCAAAAAATTGCATCTGATCACATGTTGACTTACTTAATGACCCCAACAACATAAGACCATAATTCAGAGCCCAATGACATTCACAAGTTGAGGACTACATGTAACTTAGTGAAGAACAAAAATCTGCTCTGCATACTCAGCTCTGCTCTCATACATTGTTAACCAGAATTCTGCTCAATGCTTTCCAGGCATACCTCAGAACCAGCAGCGCCTTAGAAATAACTGGCAGTGAAGATATTGCTGTGGTGGACGGATTCTGCCTTTTAGGATCAACTATCAATTATTTGATAGTTGATAGGAACGCAGTGGCTAAGATGCTGAGCTTGTCGATTAGAAAGGTCAGCAGTTCAGCGGTTCGAATCCCTAGCGCTGCATAATGGAGTGAGCTACCTTTACTTGTCCCAGCTTCTGCTAACAGTTTGAAAGGACATAAAAATGCAAGTAGAAAAATAGGGACCACTTTAGTGGGAAGGTAACAGCGTTCCGTGCTCCTTCAGCGTTTAGTCATTCTGGCCACATGACCACAGAGACGTCTTCGGACAGCACTGGCTCTTTGGCTTTGAAATGGGGATGAGCACCACCCCCTAGAGTCAGGAACAACTAGTACATATGTGCAAGTGGAACTTTTACCTTTACCTTATCAATTATTTTTATTATTGTATACTGAGAGTTTTTGCTGATTTATTGACATATTTTAACTTTTGGAAGATAGTAATTCTCTAATTGTTCTCAGATCTACCAAAAGATGCAAGGAATGGAACCCAAAAACATTTTCATACAAAGCAGGCATTCAATTGTTGCACTACAACAAGCCAGTATGTGGAATTGGTGGTCTCCAGAGGTTGCTAAGCCACAAATCCCAACACTCCTCATGGTTTTGGTCATGCTCGGTGAAGCTATTTTAACACTTCTTTTTTATATGAGTTGCCACTGAAAAATTGCATGGACATTATTTGAGGCCAAACAATGGCCATACCGAGGAGGATTCCCCTGGTCTCACCTAACTTACTTTATCACAATAATGGTGTTACAATCTCTAACAGATATAATGGTTATAACAGATATAACACACATAATGAGTGTGAAGGACTTTAAAGAACAGACTCCCAATCAGATATAGTCTTTTTTTAAGGGAAAGGATTCTGTTCTCTATTATACTTGCCCATGACAAAGAGATGGGACTTTTTTGTTTAGGAATGTCTTTCCCAAAGGATAAATTTTGACAAATGTCAGGTGTGCCACCTGAAAATCTCTGAATTGGCCTTCCCCAACCTAATTTTCCCTATCACTTCCACTTAAGTGATTGTTTTCAAGTATTTAGTCTATACCTATGTAGTTTATACTTACTTCTACCTTGTTTTACTCTAGACTCACTTCGTGGTCATTGTAAATGTTCCAGGAATTTCTATAATGAGAAGCAGCATAAGAAAACTTCTTATATAATTTCAAGATATATTATAAATAAACAATCACATAGAATGATCAAAAAGATATTTCCTAGAACGGAACACCTCTTGCATTATGTGATAAATAAAAACAATTTATTTTGGATTTATTTGGATTTCTGAAATCTAATTTTCTTAATAAATGTAAGAATTTACAAAGGGATACAAATGTTAGTTCCAGACTAAGTTAGTTGAATGTACATCCCAGTAAAACCAACAAGTTAGTAAAACATAGCATTCCAATGACTTTAAAACAGTGTAAATGCAACAAACATATCTCATCGATGTGTGTTTGATTCACCTGCAATAGAAATTGGCATTTCAGAGAAAACCATTGGATCAGCGGGGAGTGGCTGAGGCAGCTGGCATGGATATTGATGCCAGCAGAAGATGGCTTAGGTAGTTGGAATGGGCGTGGTTGGAGTGGGGGGGGTCCTTCGTTGTGGCCCCCTCCGGTATCACTGCCATTGCCTGGGCCACCGTACTGTGTCATTTGGCCATTTGGCCCCTCCTCTTGTGACACTATGGACTGTGTCAACGGAGTGCGGCCCTGGCGATGGATATGAGTGCAGCTGATGTGGACAGAGTTTAGCTGTTGGAGTTGTTGAAGTTGGAGCAGCACTGCTGCCACCGCTGTCCTCACTGCCGCCATTACAGGCCACTTCACCACCTCGCAATTCATCATATACTGCAATTTTGACATCTGGCCATTACTCTTACATATTGTCCTTAACACCGACCATTGTTATGATGGACATAAGCTTCCCACTACCCTCTTGAACACTGTCGGCTGCACCCCCCCCCCCCGGTGGACATGTCATCTCCTCATTCCATCTCCCCATGATGTCACCCCGTTTGGTTGATACCACACTCTCCTCCATTTTATACTGCAACAGAACTTTATTCCCTTCGGGAACTCCCCCTTTCCCGGGGCCTTCTACCTCTCCTCCGGGTAGTCGCCAGTCGACACTGGCCGGCAGATGGGATTCGGAGGAGGCCTAATCTGTGGGATCTAATCGGTCTAGTGGAGGTAGGTGGCAGCAGGCGGTCTCTCAAGTACCCAGGTCCAATACCGTGAAGGGCTTTGTAAGTAACGACTAGCGCCTTGAAGCGTATCCGGAGACCAATAGGCAGCTAGTGCAGCTCACGGAGGATAGGTGTTACGTGGGTGAACCGAGGTACACCCACGATCGCTCACGCGGCTGCATTCTGGACAAGCTGAAGTCTCCGAATACTCTTCAAGGGCTGCCCCATGTAGAGCACGTTGCAGTAGTCCAGTCTAGAGGTCACAAGGGCACGAGTGACTGTAGTGAGGGCCTCCCGGTTGAGGTAGGTACGCAACTGGTGCACCAGGCGAACCTGGGCAAATGCCCCCCTGGTCACAGCCGACAAGTGGTGTTCAAGAGTCAGCTGTGGGTCCAGGAGGACTCCCAAATTGCGAACCCTGTCTGAGGGGCGTACTGTTTGACCCCCCAGCCTGAGAGATGGAACACTTGGCCAATTAGTAGGAGGGAAACACACCAGCCACTCGGTCTTATCTGGATTGAGTACAAGCTTGTTAAGCCCCATCCAGTCCCTAACAGCCTCAAGGCACTGGCACATCACGTCAACCGCTTCATTGAGATGGCATGGGGCGGACAGATACAGCTGCGTATCGTCCGCATACTGATGGTATTTTATCCCGTGCCGTCGAATGATCTCACCCAGCGGCTTCATGTAGATATTATATGTGAAGAAGAGACTTCTTAGAGGTTTTTTACAGGGGTTTTAAAATCAAATTTTAAGTGGGGGTGGGGAGGTTGATTCAGATGGCTCAGACAGGCTTGGGGGGGGGGAGTCTGCCAGGGCACAGGCCAGAGCTAACTAATGGGTGCAGGTAGGGAGTGCTGGGAAGGGTTGGGATTACAGGGGAGACATTAAGCCATTCCATTGGGGGGTTCACCATCTCTACTGTTTGTGGGAGAGGCAGATATGGTGAGAGCCGAGGGCCAAATTATGTTCGGGGGACGCAGGTTCGCTGTTTAAGAGCGATTGTGTGTTCTGAACCTCATCACCCTTCTCACACCCCTGGGTGCTTAGGATTACAGGACCCTGGTCTCCGGCTGGTGTCGCTTAACGGCAGGTCCATGGTACATAAGGCTCCCCTCATTTACAACGTCATACAAGAGGGTAGAGCAGACCTGGCGTGCATTACGGAGACCTGGTTGGGCCATGAGGGGGGTGTTCCCCTTAGTGAATTATGCCCACCAGGCTTCCAGGCGTTTCACCAGCCGAGAGCCCAGGGCAGGGGCGGGGGTGGCGGTGGTTATTAGGGAAAGTCTTGGACCTCAGGAGGTCACTGTGCCTCAGATAGGCGGGTGTGAGTCCCTTTTTGTGAAATGGGGCCTTGGAGTTCAGGTGGGCCTTTTTGTTATGTACCTGTCTCCCTGCTACGTTTCATCGGCCCTGCCGGAGCTGCTAGATATGTTAGCTGGATTGGCGGTTGATTTCCCCAGGCTTATGATCCTGGGGGATTTCAATCTGCCTTCCATTGGTGAGACATCTGAGTCAGCTCGGGAGTTCATGGCTTCCATGATGGCTATGGACCTAACTCAGTTAATTCAAGACCCCACTCATAATGGAGGACACACGCTTGACCTGATTTTTGTCTCTGGGCAGTGGATGAATGATCTAGATTTAGGGGATATTTCTATCCTCATCAGGCTTGACTTCCATACTGCTACCCCTCACCGCAGGGAGGCGGAACCGGCTAGATGGTTCCGTCCCAGGCGCCTGATGGACCCTGAAAGGTTCCTGAGGGAGCTTGGGACTTTTCCTGAATCCCTTGCTCACAACTCGACCGAAGCCATAGTGGAAGCCTGGGATAGGGCGGCCACTGGGGCTTTGGATCGTGTTGTGCCTTTGCGGCCTCTGACCCGGTGTTGATCCCGGGTAGCTCCCTGGTTTACCGAGGAGCTCCAGGAGATGAAATGCCAGAAAAGACACCTAGAGAGTGGTTGGAGGGCCAGCTGGTCCAAATCTGATTGAATACTAGTAAGAATTCATATTAAATCCTACTTAGTGGCGATAAAAGTGGCAAACCGGCAACATTTTTCCGCTCTTATCGCGTCCGCAGATAACTGTCCAGCCACCCTGTTTAGGGTGACCCGCTCCTTACTTAACCAAGGAGCTGGGAAAGACCCCTTGCAGGGTAGGGCTGAAGAATTTGTTCAGTATCTGCAGGATAAAATCGCTCAGATCCGGACAGGCTTGGACTCTGACTGGGTAGATTTGGGCGAGTCGACGGGGATGAATCTTGTGGAGACCATCTGGGATGAGTTTGACCCTGTGACCCCCGAGGGCATGGACAGGATTATGGGGAGACTCAGTGCTGCCACTTGTGTGTTGGACCCATGTCCCTCTTGGTTAGTCTCAGCTTCCCAGGAGGTGACTCGAGGCTGGCTCCAGGCGATTACCAATGCTTCGTTGAGAGAGGGGTTCTTTCCCACCGCCTTGAAGGTGGTGAGGCCCCTCCTTAAGAAGCAGGGCTGGGTTTCAACCGGTTCGCGGCGGTGCCTGCGAACCGGTTGGTCGCCGAACCTGGAAGTAAGTAACTTCTGGGAACGGCGAAGCCCCCCAACCCGTGCCCGCGTGCTCGCGCGCCCGCACCCGCTCCTTACCTGGTTTTGATGAATTCTGCGCTTCCACGCATGCGCAGGACGCATACAGCGCCTGCGCGATCCTCCAGGAGCAGCTGGAGCATCGCACAGACTCTAGTATGCATGCGTGTGCCGCGCACGTGCGCGAGGACGCCGCACACGTGCGCGAGGACGCCGCACACGTGCACGAGGACGCCGCACACGTGCGCGAGGACGCCGCCGGCCTCGTTCCAACCGAACCGGTTGGAACGGGGCGACAAACCCACCCCTGTTAAGAAGCCTTCCCTGGACCCAGCTTCTTTAGCCAAATATTGTCCGGTCTCCAACCTTCACTTTGTAGCGAAGGTTGTTGAGAATGCGGTAGCACGTCAGCTTCCCCAGTCCCTGGATGAAGCTGTCTACCTGGATCCGTTTCAGTCGGGTTTCAGGCCCGGATACAGCACATAGATGGCATTGGTCGCGTTGGTCAATGATCTCTGTTGAGCCCGGGACAGGGGCTGTTCCTCTGTCCTTGTCCTATTAGACCTCTCAGCGGCTTTTGATACCATCGACCATGGTATCCTACTGCGATGACTCGAGGGGTTGGGAGTGGGGGGCACCGTTTTACGGTGGTTCTCCTCCTACCTGTCAAATCGGTCGCAGTTGGTGTTGACTGGAGAGCAGGGATCCACCCCGAGGTGCATCACTTGTGGGGTGACCCAGGGGCCAGTTCTCTCACCCCTCCTGTTCAACATATATATGAAACTGCTGGGTGAGATCATCTGTGGTTTTGGGATATGGTATCATCAATATGCTGATGATACCCAACTTTTCATCTCTACCCCAAACCACCCAAACGATGCCCTCGATGTGATGTCCCGATGCCTGGAGGCTGTGCAGATCTGGATGGGAAGGAACAGGCTCAAGCTCAATCTCTCCAAGATTGAGTGGCTGTGTTTCCGTCATCCTGATTGTTCCATCTTTGATGATAGGGGGAGAAATTTTAGCCCCCTCAGAGAGGGCCTGCAATCTGGGAGTCCTCCTGGATACACGGCTTAGTTTAGAAGAACACCTGACGGCCGTGACCGGGGGGGGAGGGCTTTTACTAGGTTCGCCTGGTACATCAGTTGTGCCCCTTCCTGGATCAGGATGCTCTGTGCACAGTCACTCATGCCCTTGTCCTTTCTCACCTGGACTACTGTAATAGTCTCTACATAGGGCTGCCCTTGAAGAGCACCTGGAGGCTTCAACTCGTCCAGAATGTGGCTGTGCGGGTTATCATGGGGGCACCTAGGTGCTCCCATGTTACGCCCCTTTTAGGCGGCCTGCACTGGTTGCCGGTTGTCTTCCGGGTGCGATTCAAGGTACTAATTATGACCTTTAAAGCGCTCCATGGCTTAGGCCCAGGATACCTGTGAGACCACCTTCTGTCACCGGTAGCTTCTCACATCCAGTGTGATCCCACACAGTTGGCCTCCTCAGGGTGCCGTCGGCCAGACCCCCAGGGGGAGAGCCTTCTCTGTGGGAGCGCCTTCCCTTTGGAATGAGCTGCCCCCGGAGCTTCGTATAATCCCCTCCAGTCCTTCCCACGCGCCCAAAAAAGTTGGCTTTTCCAGCGAGCCGGCCAGCCTTAACAAAATAAAATAAATGATTGATTATTGTTAATTTTAATCTAATTTTTAAAATGTTATTGTTAATCTTAATTGGGTTTGTTTTTTGGATACTCTATCTAATTTTTAAAAAACTTTTGTAATATGTTCTTTTTTTAAAATGTTGTACGCCGCCCTGAGTTCTTTGAGAGAAGGGCGGCATATAAATCCAATAAACAAACAAACAAACAAACCAGGCTCATTTGACAGTGATACAGGTGGCCTGTAAATTTAATAACTGAACAAAATAAAAAAAACATTTAAGCATTAAATTGTGCCTACTTACTAGATTTCATTCATTCAAAAAGTAATGAACTTAGTTGAAGGCATAATATAGTTGACAGTACAGTTTATTTGTATACTTGCATGCAAGTAGAATATTACCTGCAGCATGGTTCTTTCTATTGCAATGTCAAATAAAGTCAGATTTTACAGACAAGGGAGAATCAATGAAATATTAATATTTGTTTTCTATAGTCCAGCCTTATTTGTACAAACAGTGTGGGCTGAATTCATAATAGTACCATTTATTAACAACTTTTTGTTCCAACGTTTTTCATTGAAAGCTTCATCAGTTGGTAAAACGCAACCAATTGCACAAAGTTTTAAAGCACAACTGACTCATAAAGTGGTATCATTTGAAATGGTACAAGTAGTGAAGATTAAAAAGAAAATAAGGGTTGAAATCGCAAAGGTTGTACTAAATACACTTCCAGAATTTAGTGGGCTTATGGATAATCTTTTGGACTGTCCTCTCACATGACTTATTCTGCACTTCTCTCTTTCTCTCTCTCACATCCCCCCGCCCCCAGCTGTAGGAGCCAAACTTCTTTTGAAAGCCCCCTCAGATTCTAAAGGCAGTTCCCTTATGGAATGTCCACTACTGCTATTTGACCAGCTCAAGGCCAAATCTGCCTTGGGCATGAAGAACTAGCTGTGCATTTCCTTGGATCTCAACCAGAGAGAATAAAGACACATCTGGAAATAGAGGGGAATCTTCTTCATTTTGGCAATTCACCAGTTGTTGGTAAACTGGAATCTGAAGTTCTAAGCAGCCTTTTTGGTTGCTGGTACCATGCAGCTGTTACTCAGCAACCAGGGGGAAAATGCCTCTGGAAGGAAAAACTGGCAGTTCTTGAGCACACCCACCATAATGGCCTTCAAAATATTGCTGTTTCCCTCCTGTATATGGTGGTAATAGTCCCAGTTCTCAGTTTCTCTTTTTTCATTTTCCTTAACAAAACATTTTTATTTGACTACTATGTGTTCCATATCAAGATATAGAAGATGTTGGATTGATCTGTTTTGCAGTTATGAGCAGACATGTTTCCAAATGCAGTTCTAGCCTTGCAAAATTGGCAGTGCACCATTTCCCTGTCTTTCCCCACCTTTTCCCCCCCTTAACAGCAAAAGCACAACTGCCCCAGGTGGACATGTCCTATTTTTTTGTCCTATTTTTCTGTATGACTAAGGAGAGTGAGCAAATTCTACAGTGTTTGAAATACTACAACAATGCCCAATCTATTTGCAACAACTGACCACGGATGGAAAATGCTAACTTACATCATAATCTTACTAGCTCCAGCTGTCTGCCAAACAACTCTAATTTATCTCTAGTATTTTCTTTAGCCTTATCCAGTTCCAAATCTTAAAGTAGCAGCTGCTATAATGGATACCTAGCTGAATAGTTTTCAGTCTAATAGGGATTTAATATGTCACCCAAATAAAATATGATTTTTAAAATATTTTATATATTCAAAACTAGGAAAAACCAATTATTTGTTTGTTCTTTCTTTCCTGAAACTTTGATTTTTTTTCTTGTTTATAACAATTTATTAATTTATGATATTACATACAAAAAAACCCTTTGATGATGCTAATGGTACTTTTGCACCTGATAAGCGCATTTTGCATATCTGACTCATGGCTTGAACTCCAGCTGTATTTTTTTTTCTGCCACATTTTTCCCTTTGCCATTTTTTTATTAGAAATTTTGAACATAATACAATATACAAAATAAATCAGAACAAAGACATGCAAGGAAGAAACTGGGGGGGGGAGAGAAAAAACATTCAGTTGTGCCTTCCATCCTATGGAGTAATTCTCGCCATAAACCTTTCTCCAAACTCTTGGTCTCCTTCTGGATTTTAATTGTGACAAAGACCATTAATTGTAATCAATACCATTTGGAAATTCAAAAGGTTATAGCTATTTTCTAAATTTTCTGTTTGTCTGCTAAAATATTTTGGATTTTTTCCCACTGATGGTCAATGCATCTACTTTTGTTTATTATGTTGCAATACATTTTTATTTCATTCCCTAATCTTAAATAGCCAAATTCAACTGAAACAGATTTTATAAATGCTTAATGATGTTTCTTATTAACATAGGTTCCAGTTCTTTCAATTCTTTATTATAATCGACTAAAGTATCACCAAATAGTATTTTTGAATCCGCTAGAAACCTTCATCATAGATTATGCTAAAAAAAAGCAGTGGAGGAAGACAAAAATATATTTAATCAAATGTTGTAGCTCTACATTCCCAATAAGAATTGTGAAGTGTTGGAGGGAAGGAAACAGAAAAAAGCAATGGGACATTCAGTTTTATTGTTATCTAAATTACAATTCCATTTACTTTTTACAGTGTTTTGAGCTCTAGTAAATGACTGTTTCTTAGTAATGTATAGTGGCCTTATTTTAAAAGCATACAGACTTTTCTATAAAGATATTTCTATGGGGATCTTTTTTTACAGCTTCTTAATTTTGTTTTCCTCCCTACCTCCCTGATTCACATAGGGGTTTCTTATCAGAGTTTTGATATGCTTACTCCATTAGGCAGCTTCATCACTTTCAGTTTTGGCCTTGCCTCGAGTCTACAGAGAAAAATGAAAGAAGGAACAAGAATTCTTTTTTGAGTTTCTTAGAATTCCAGGACTTTTGTCAAGCTGCCCTCAATGGCATCTGATTTATCCTTTCCAAATGCTGCAGCCAACTCTGTGGAACACTTCCAAATCCTGCTTAATTGTGCAGTAGGCTCAGCTACAAATTCCTCCACCAGCTGTGATTGGATTCACACAATACCCCCAACACATAGAATATCAGCAATGTCTAATAGCCAACAACAACCTCCTCCATTGCCTAACATTTCTGACCTTTCATATATTTTGATCAAAAGTCCATTATGTCTGCTCTCAGGTGTCTGAATTAAGCAGAAAGTTTCTAAGCAACTACTATGACAGAAGCAACTTTTCATTTGAAACCATTTGCCATCATCTCCTGCCCAATGGAGCGGCTCACCCTTCCACAAGACAGAATTAATCCCTGCTGGATACTGCTTGGTACCAGTGATGGAAAGGCAGTGTCCAACCCCAGATCCAGTCCTCTGTAATCAAGAGTTACCTTCTGCTCTACATCCAGTTGGTAGATATGTAAAGAGGAGAAGTAAAGAAAAAGATAACTTCTTCATGAAAACAGATACTATTTTTGTTAGTTCACTGGTTTAAAAGAAGGAGTCAGTTTGATATAGTGATTAAGACACTACGCTAGAAACCAGGAGTCCATGAGTTCTAATCCCACCTAAGGCACAAAACCAACTGGGTGACGTTGGATCAGATCCTCTCTTTCATCCCTAAGAAGGCAGCAGTGGCAAACCATTTCTAAGAAAATTGCATGGATTTGTCCAGGCAGTTGAAAGGATCAACGCTGATTCTAAGACACACATTCACATTAGCTTAAACGATGAATAGAAGTTAAATTACATAGTCTCACCAAGTGATTACAGTCATTTAATTTACTTTAATTAAAAGATTTGTAAGGCCACCCATTTAAGAGCAAAATCCTTGGCAACCATACAAATCTAATAAATGTAATTAAGGAATTCTTGAAATAAATTACTATAATTAAAGTTACTCTAAAGGAAAGTATATTTAGGAGGGCAGTACATTTTAAGAAATTAGAGAAGTGTTTTTCTATATTCTATAATAAATCAATTGGGTGAATTATAATGAGACATTAAGGCTACAAATGTATTTTTATTTCTTTGGCAACAGTTCTCAATCAGTTCTTTTAAGAGTTTTTTTTTTTTTTTTAGTTTATGTTTTCGGTGCATAGCATTACAAACAATAAAAAAGATGAATGAGGAAAAGGTTGTGCCAGAAATCTCTAAAAGTGATATCGTTGCTTTCTACATTCACCATCATGTGTCCCAGACTTCTTTTCTGCCAATAAGAATGCCCAGAAATGGATAAACACACATTATAAAACTTTATTCATAGTCGGGGCAGTAGCAGCAGCAGCATTAGTTTCAAATCCATGCAAATTTCTGTCCCTTGAAATTTTCTCTACCATCAGCAAATTTTCTTCTTGGAGGCTGCCATTAAATGGAAACATGCCATTCAATGCCAGATCACCTTGATCAGGTACAAAGATGATCCTGCATTGCTCAGAAAGATGCTTCCAAAACTTTTATCCCAGTTATCAGGATTTGCAGGGGAAAAATGTGTTTGCTCTCACTTTATTGTCTCCCTTTGGTCCAGGGGACATAGCAGAAGGAAAAAGGGCATTGTGGTTATAACAAAACAGTTGTAATAACAAAACAGTTCAATAAAGACTGAGATCATTCTTGTGTGTGAGAGAGAGGCGGGGAGAGAGAGGGAGAGAGGGGGTGTTGCAGGATGAAGTCTAACTCCCATCAGTTTCAACCAACTCTGGCAATACTGTGGGATATTGGAAACTCAACATTCAACAATGTCAAATTCAACAATGTCTGGAAGGTCACAAATCCTCATCTCTATTCTAAATAAAAAGCATTGACCTTTTGATTTTCCTTTATAAGGGAGAGCTCAGTGCTCTGATCAGTAAAAAAGTTGTCTCCTTCTGACTCGTTCTTTGCCTGTGATATCCCTATTTCTTTTTTATTTTTTAAGTAAAGATCACCTTAAATGGACTTAGCCTGTGGGGTGTAATATCATATATCCCTTCCAGCTATATACTGGCAAACAGGAATGAAATACTGTCTGGAACAGTCTTGATATGATCTTTTTGTGATGGCACTGGAGGCTCTTTTTATGCTGTGACCTGCTGGTACACATCATACATAGTTGAATGCCATGAATATTATTTCTTGCAGTGCTTCATCAATATGCACACGTGCAATGAAAATACATACCAAGATAAAGATATATGGGAACTGAAGGACTGGAAACCTGTTAAAAATTGTGGAACACTCTTTTGAATTCTCAAATACAAGCAGTACTTCATCTAATTCCAAACTTTTACATCGGAAGAAAAAAAAAATCAGATGAGAATTTTGGAAGCATGCCTCTTCAGTACCTTATGTAAATCTGGGTATGATATGCAAATTTATATGTGCAGGTATTCATTGCTACCTAATATGACCTGATCTGCACAGAGGGTCATCCATCGCAGTTGCACTTTGGATCAGAATAACAATGCATAGACTTAAACATCAATGTTGCATATTTCTGTCTCAAAATAAATCCTACCTTCTTCAAATTAGGTTGAATGTGTTATCAATTACTTCATATCTTGCCTCTTGATAACGTTTGTAACCCCTCCATGTTAAATGCAGTTAAATGCATTAATTAAATTCTATTGACTTTGAAGACTTTATTGGGCAATATTTAGAGAAGGTTCAGTCCTATGGAAATCAATCGCTTAGAATTACAGTTTCCTGTACTTTGGAGGTGGAAGTAGAGAGAATGATGATCTCTCTGAGTATGCCCCCCCCGCCCTTTATGTATTTTATTTTACTGAATTTAACATAAATTTAATTGGACATTTCCTCTGAATTCCTCCCAGACAAGAGTATATACTGTAGATAACATGCATCCATCTTACTTTCCATTTTTTATCTATAGCTATATACACATACTATATATGTACCTATTAACACACATACACAAAATCACACACACTATATAGTATGCTTCCTCGACAACTAGCTCACACCAAATGTGAATGAAGTGGTTCCTGTCTGTACAGAAAGTCGTTTATCAAAGCACTTTGGCTATAATTCTGATAGACATTTGTGTTCGCTTCAGGTTGCAATCCTCCAACGGTGGGCTTGCATGCATAAGGCGATTCAGAGGCGAGGGCTCTGTGCCCCTGGGCTCGAAAGGGGAAAGTCTCTCTCAAAATGCTGTTTGCCAAGGGATCCAACGAATTAATAGTAGCCACAGCCACCTCTACTCAGAAGGCCCAGGTGACCCACCAACCCAGCCTGATCTGCCAGCCCAACCGCCCCAGAAACCACAGCAAGCGGCGTCGCGGCCGGCCACCCGCTCCCTTCGCAAGGGTTTTCCTCGTCCTTCCCCCGACCAGCCGGTCGGTTCCCCGCACGCTTCTCTTTTTCTGCTCCCCCTCCCCCCACGCCTGCCTTGTTGTGAGTCCATTTGAAATCTGCTCGACTGGAGCTATTAATTAACCTAGCGCATTAGGCTTTTTCATGGGACGCAGATTAATAGCTTCTTGAAAAAGAGGCAGCCGCGTTAAGGACAATACAGTACGGGCAAATTATACGTATTATGGCATTATCAAGATGCGGGCAGCCAAGAGCTGAAAAGAGGGGAAGGAATTGGGATGACAGGCACAAAGGCTACAGTTTAAGCCTGGCGCTAGCGGGGCCGGGGGTCGGAAGGTTCTTTTCTCCTGGCCTCGCGCCGAGCTCCAGTCGTAACTAAATCTTCCAGGCAGCGCAGGAAAAGGTGGGCAGCGATCCTCCTTGAGCCCTGGATCCTACGGCGAGAGGGGAGAAGGACCCTGCCACTAAAGATGGCGGAGGCTTTCTCAGTGGAAGTCCGGCCATGCATCGGAGCTGTTTCCCGCGTGGCTTTTAGATTAACAGCTGAGCGTAGGGCTAAATTGGGAGGCGAGGGAACTGAAAGAAGGGTCGCGACGGGGCAATAAGAGAAAGCGCGCAAGGGAGAGAAAGGGGGAGCGAGAAAGAGGGAGGGAGGGAGAGAGAGAGGTGGGGGAGAGAGCATTCTTTACAAAACGTTCAGTAAAGCGGGCAATAAAAGGCCGGCTCGTACAGCTTGTGTGTAGTATCTTGAGAGTAAAAGGGCTCCGAAATCTGGGGGAAGAAACAAAAGCACAAAACAAGAGAGGCGGCAGGCGGCGCAGGGGTGTGCCTGCGCGAATTGACCCCCGTCAGCCTTACTCGCGAGGAACTAGACGTAGACTACCGAGCAAATAGGCCTAGGATCACTTCGAACCTCAGCTCTGCCAACCGCTGTTCTCTCTCTTTCCGGTCCTGGTTTGGAGGAAAAACTGCGCTCAAATTTATTTTAAGTTTCGGTGAAAACCCACGAATTGCTACCCCTTCATGCCCCCCCCCCTTGCGTCCTTTTCTTAATCCTCTCTTCTACACGCCAGGGTTTCGAGGGGGCGGCGGGGAGGAGAGGCTGAGTTTTTCCCAATGCGGCAGATGCGATGCGCCGTCGCGCTATATCCTATCAGAATGAACTCATAAGCAAAAAAAAAAAAAAAGTTGATAAAATGCTTGGTCTGAGATATTGCCCCCTGGAGCTGTAGTCCACCCCATGCTGGAAAAAATCCCTTAGTTCCCTTTCCTCTCCCCCTCTTCCACCCTGTCCCCGCCACCCTGAATAACCATTAGGCTTAGTTTTCATAATTAAGTGCCTCAAATTAAAATTGCAGATCAAAGGTATACAATCAAAACCGAATAGGCTGCGCCTTAAGTAAACACATCAAAGGCAGGAAAGGGGGCTGTCCAAAGAGGTGCTTTATTGGGTAGACTGCTTTTGGGTGACTGATTCGCAGCCCTTTTCTACGCCTTTTTTTTTTAAAAGATATTTTTAATCAAATAAGATCTGACAATGTTCCTAGCTCTGCATTAATACCTCGGCTTTTTCATGTCAGTCACCTCTAAGCGATTTGACAAACTCAAGATCTCTTAAAACGGGAAGAGTTCAGATCATATTAATTTCTCCAAAATGTTTTGATTCAAAGTAGTTTGTATTTCGCGTTGCCAAGGGCAATCTGGGAAAGAGACAGTGTGGATAGCCCGGGTCCCCTTTTTCTTTTTATGGCCCAGAGGCGATAGCAGTATTTAAGCTGCTGAAATTAGCCTGGGGCAGGGAAAAATAGAGGATCACAAAGTGAAACAAGAGGCAGGTTTTTTTCCCCTTTCTTTTTTGGGGAGGGAGAGAGGGAGGGAGATTGCCATTTCATACAACGGTATAGGAGGGCTAAGTATCACCATTGGCCTGTCTTCCCCTCCTCTCCCCTCCTCTTTCTCTCTCTCTCTTCTTTCTTTCTTTCTTTCTTTCTTTCTTTCTTTCTTTCTTTTTTCTTTCTTTCTTTCTTTCTTTCTTTCTTTCTTTCGACTACTTGTTTGGTTCATTTGGTTGCACATTCCTAGACTGGCTCCACAGAAGAAGTAAAACAGAACCGAGGAAAAGGTTAAGGAAAACAGACAGACAAACGCACGTACACGCACACACACGCACACGCACACACACACTACAGCCCTAGATTTATAATTAGAGGGTTTTTTAAAAAAAGAGAGAAAAGGAAGAGAAAGAGAAGATAAAGGGGGAAATGGCTGTGATTAAAAAGCTCAGGCATCTTCTATAAATAGGAAATTCGTATCTTTGCAAGTGATTCCTTTTGAAACAACCGATCTGAATATTCAACTTTTAAAGCAAAGCTGCGCCAGTCTGTATGTACAACATTAATATGATCTCTGCAGAATTTGGGTCCTCAGAAAGATTACCATATCAAAGCTTGATGCCTGAGGCTAGAGAAGCTATCGATAGGCCCGCAGCAGGTAAAGTAAAGATTATTGGTTGCGATGGTGCAAGGAGCGGAGCTCCAGGCGAAATCCTGCACGTCATTAGCTGGAAGTGATAGCGGTGGGAGCTGGGCCACCTAATCAGTGGCTACTGTTGGCGCTGACTGGTAATTAGTTCGCCAACATTGAAGCCCTGCCGTCCCAATCGCCCCTCCCCCACTGCAATCTTCAAAAAGAAAACGTCCTCCTGTCCCGACTCTCATGAAAGCAACAAACTGGCCAAGCCGGGGCCAGTCAAGTCAGAAGAAGAGGCGGGCAGGAGGCATCTTCTTGGGTGGGATGGAGGTGCTGGAGCCCCGGAAAGTGGGTTTCCAAGAACACAGGAAAATCCTATGTGCAGCAGCCCAGAGCCAAGATAAATCCGGGGTAAAATCGTCTCCACTCTATCTATCATATCCCACCATTTTATTTCGCATGAGTAGCTTATGCTTCACTCTTGTCAGTTCCCCCATCTGTTTAATAATTATTCATTTCTAAAGCCAAGTCTTTGTATCCTTCTTTCCTCTCTCCCCACCACCACTCAAATTGGGAATTCAAATTACTTGTTTTTCTTAAACCAAACAAGATTTTTTTTTCTCCCTCTCTTTTCCTCCGGATAGTTTCTAAGTGAAAGCATTGCCTTCTTTCTTTTCTTTCTACCATGTGCGTTCTAAAATCTACAGCACCTTCCTTCTTTCAAATGATTCTAACCTGCCTTTGAGAGTTTTAACAAAGAGTTCAAAATATAAGGTGATCCCGCCCCCCCTAGCTATATGTTTTAACGTATTAAGTGGCCAGAGTGGAGACAAGCTGGATGATTCCATACTGAAAATTTCATAATCAGTCTAAATGTTATGATTATTTCTATCATGTTTTTAAAAAGATATACAGTATTTATTATGCATTTTAGGCACATATTTAAAACAGACAGCGCTGCCTTCCTTGGGAAGGCAGATGGGTGGCTCACGGAGCCAGAGCATGATGGTTTTTTTTAAAGATTAGTCAAGAAACAGCTTTCCATTTTCAGACAGGATTTTTTCATTATCATTTTTACATCATTGAATAATTCAGTTACATTTTAAAAGGAAGAGGGAGTAGGGAGGAAAAGAAAGAGGGACTCGTTTTTTTCTTTCCTGCAATCAGTAGCTCCAGTAATTACCAGGAAAGAGTTTAAAGAAGTTGCATCGGTACTATCTGAAGGACTCAACAGGAAAAATCTTCAAATGGGAGATTGGATTGCAGTCAAGTGCTACAAGCCAAGCACAGTACCTCAGTTGAAGGCAACACAACTTCTTTCTCTTTTGGCAGTACTGATCTAGCCCAAAAGACAAAAGCATTTGTTTATCTCTGATATATTAAGTTCTTAGAAACTTTAAATCTCTCCCTCCTGTGGTGGGAAATAGCTATTTCACTGAGAACAAAGAAGTCGTTTTTAATTATTTCAAGTGGCTTATGCCAGAAAAATAATCATTTCATTCATATCTAAACTGCAACTAACCCTTGGAAAAAGTATTTTATTCTTAAGCCACTCCCTTTCCTATTGATTTCCAATGTTCATGTAGTTTTACCGCAGGATGCCACAAATAAAATTATTTGTGGATCTCCAAACATAAAAACAAAATCTTTGGATACAGAGGATCAAAAGTCGGAAGGGTCAAAAGTCAGAAAAGAAGGAAGGAACTTACAATTGAGATTGTGTTTTAGAATGGATAGTTCCATCGGCCTATAGTTAGGGAAATATAACATGCAAGCCATAACATACTTAGAAATAAGCCTTGTAGATTCCCACTGTTCCAAGGACTAAAGCAATGAGATCTGAGAGACCCATAAAACCTCGACTTTGAAGGCGTCAACCGAATTGTCTTCGACGGAGAATGTCTTGTCAAGGCGCTGTCCATTTCAGCACCAAAAAGCTATCCCGATTGTCTTTCCCCAATTAATGCGATTTTGGAACACTCGAAGTTTGATGGTTTTAAAGATTTTGTTGCCAGCCTCAGCTTGTGCTTCTTTTAGAATAACATAGTTCATATTATTTTTATGAACAATCATTATTTCATAGATCTAAATCTATACATTAAATGAATATTCCCCTTGTTCATTTTGGCGCACTCTTCTTAGAAGTGATTCTAATTTCTTCCACAATGACATTAAACTGAATGCATACTATATATAGTACAAAAGCAAATCTGGAATTCGCTTATTTGTATGCACGAGCCAAATGGAGGATACGATAAAGCAACATATGTATTTTTGTTCATTTACTTTCAGTTTAGTCTACCCATTAATATATTTCACAGCATGATAAGGTTGAATATTGTTCTGCCCTGATATTTTCCTCACCTTAATTCCAATTTTGACAAAGTAATTCTTGTGCCTATTAAAATAATGGTGACATAAGAGCACAAACTGGCACCTCCTATTCAATCAAATATATATCCATACACTTAAATCATTATGATAGGAATATAGAATTTGGACTGCAAAAACTCCCCAACTTGTTACGGTTGCTGCACTTTTCCTGCACCTGCCAGTGTTTTCATTTGCAAATACTGCCTTCGATTTTAAATAGAATTGATTGAATTGCTAACAATCATCATGTTACTTCCTCTGGCTTCCTTCGTTTTCTGGTGCAAATTGTTCCAGCCAGAAGCATGACTGGGAGGCTACAAGACACTTACCAAACAGTGAAATGGAACCAACAGGCAAGAAAAGGTTCACACAACATCATTATTAAGTCGCAAAGAGAGCATGTCTTTCGTTCCTGAACTTTCCACTTCGATATGGCCATATCTGAATTCAAAAGCCCTCCAAGCAGCAGAGACCACTTAAACCTGCTTCTTCCCTCAGTATGATTTCTGAGATTTCTTACAAGATTCCATCGATGGGGATCAGAGGGGAAGAGAGTTACATGAATATAAAAGACAGTCAAGATCTCCAAATGTTTTTTTTAACTACATTTTGGGCACATGGCTTGTCCCACAAAACTTGCCCCAAATTTCAGGTGATAGGCAAACAACTTCATTTTTTTTAGTGGGAGGGGAAGAGGAGATATATGCCTACATATTTTAATATATATTAAAAAGTGCTTACCTCTCCTTATCACCCCACCTTGTCCATTCAATACTAGCCCACACTGGGCCTCCACCGAACCCTTGAATAAAGAAGAGAAAAACCAGATTCAAAAATCCACACAGGTAAAATGCATAGTAGCTGCAAGGCTGAAATGGTTAGGATTTTAGTAGAGACTGCAATCGTTGCAATGGATATAATAACTCTCCTTTGGAATTGTGAGATGGGAAGGAGAAACCTTAGAAAAGCACAGCTTGTGCTCAAAACAAATAAGCCCTTTCTTTTTCTTCTTCTTTTTTTTCCTGTTCTCAAATATGACAGTTCTTTGACGGACTGATTGATTGGCAGGCAGACAAAGAGGAAGTGAGTAGCATGGACAGAATTTGCCAAAGGGATATTTGGCACATGGAAAAAAAAAAAGAAACAATAAAAATGAAAGTGACTCTCTGCCTATTTGTGCATTTGAAATATGCACGGCCTCTGGAAATGTAACATCTCTGTGTCACAAAATTGCCACCAGTGAATCAAATTAGAGAAAGACAATGGGCAGATCTAAGGATGGAGTTAAGTTGGAGGGATGTACCCATATAAAAACGGATGCTTCTAACTAAACAATATAGTTGTAGTCTAAGCTGAATAGGAAAATGACCAAGATAGGTTAGGTACTGCCCATAGAAGTACATAAAGTGAGTATCACTGCCTGTCTTAAGATGCAAGGGAGAACTCTGATTTTTTTTTAAAAAAACAACCTTTCCTTATGTGTGTGCATGGTGTGTTCTTATATGCTCTGTCCAACTACATCTCCCAATTCTTTTTCCGTACTGCAAATTTCAACAAAGACACACACTTTCCTTCACAAACAAATAAGGTTTTAAATATGGAGTAAGCCTTTAAAGGTGTTTCACCTACACAGCCGTCTATGATGAATTAGTTAATGGGGAGAAAAAGTTGGTACATAATAACCGTAATACCCCTCCCCAGAAAAACCCTTTTACAAAAGCAATCTTTATGGTCCTTCTTCAACCCCCCACCCCACCCACCTTTCACCATCTTGATACTGGCCTAAAAACCCCTCCTTTTACAAGGCCTCTTTTGAGTTTAAATGTTCTGCCTTAAAGTGATTATGAAATCAATATGGACAAAACTGGGCGACTGAGCATAAATTAAAGCAATGATGGGAAAAGGTGTGACAGTTTCTTTTGTTCCCCATGGAAAATCTTTTTAGGGGACTGAAAGATGTCCACTGTGGTTCCAAGTATCCTTGCATCTGTTAGGCTGACTTAAACAGCCTTCCAAACTATTGGACTTTCACTTAACATTCTGAGCAGAGGAAAGTATATTTACATTTGTTGCATTAGAAATGAGACATATGTTGATGAGGAAAGTGGAAAAGAAGGGGGAGGAGGAGATGAAAAAAGAAAAGAAAGAGACTGAAAGACTTGAGAATAACACTCTTCGAGAGTGGTCCTTTCACTTCGGGTCATAAATCTGATTATTTACTCCTGTAAAACCTGGAAGTAAAATGAACAAAGCAGCAATAAGCTTATAAGCTACATAAATAAGTTACAGGAGTTCCGTCTCTCTTTGTATAGTTCTATTCCTGATTTGCAAATAAGGAAGTAGCCATGGTGGCATGGTCCAAACAAACCAGCATTTCTGTATCCTGATTAGAAAGTTGGCCAGGCTGCAAGTATAATTGAAGAACGTTTTGTTGAGCTGAGCTTTTTAACAATCTTGCATAGGTCTAAATACCCAATGAGTACACACGCACGCACGCCCACGCACACACAGTATACCGATTTAAGGGATCTTATTTTCTCCTTTCTTACCTAGAAACAATTTTTAATTTTTTTTAAAAAATGGAAATGATTCTTCCAAATGGATCTGCTGTCTCCAGGCTGGAGAGGGAAAAGGGAGGGTCCAAGGGGGAAAACGTTGTTTGGTCGGATGACATTGCACAAGTGACCAGTTGAATGGCACTAAGTCGAAAATTGGATAAACTATGGTGCTTTCTCGCACAGGATTTACGCATTGTGGGTTTCCTTGCAAACGACGCTAATCCCTTCTTTTGAAAAAAAGATACAAGGCTTTGTGCTTGGGCATAGAAAAAAAAATGTACAGCTAAAAAATCAGCAGCAGACGTGGTTATAAAAAAGGGGAGTAAATAGGTCTTAGTGAAGCTAAACAGTGAATGGCAGATTTGGGAGAAGGAGGAACATAAGGGAAGCTCTTGTTGAAAACGGAACGGGGGTGGGTGGGAAGGGGGCAACAGACGCGTAGAAAATTATTGAGTGAGTTTCAGCGCGGAAAGTCAGGTTTTAAGGAGTTGGTGGCCCCTGAGGATTTTATTCTTGTGGAGATTCCGCCGTGTATGAGTGTGGGGGCTCTCATTTAGTTACATTTAGTTAACCCGTCGGTTTTCACTTTCGGCTTAAAAATTCTTTTCTCTTTTTCACTGAAAATAGAAAACCACTTTTAAACATTTTAGAAGGAATAATTTAAAAGTGTTATAATCTATATAGTTTGAGGGAGGAAATAGTGACAAAAACGTGTTTTTTTAAACTATGGCTGGGTCAAGCGCGGTAACCAGTATCCACTTAATCAGATGTAGCCGGGAAAATTCTCTCTCTCTCTTCCCCCCCTCCCCGCGCCTCTCTCTCTCTCTCTCAATAACCATTTTACGACGGAAAAATATGTTTGTGTAAGCAAAAATAGTCGAGTGCTTCGAGATAGGCAGAGCTGAGAGGTAAGCCGAAATGTAGGGAGGTCTTTATTGTTTACATTTCTAAAGCACCCATAGAAAAAAAAGTCCTGGCCTTAAGCCCAGGAAGAGAGTAAGCAAAAGAAATTGGCTGGATTCGTGATGGATGGAAGTTCAGATATAGTCACACCCAGTACTACTTTCAGAGCTACTTCACCTACTAACACCTCTGGTCTTATTCTGTAATCTTTCGGGACTTAGTAGGAAATCCACCTTCCTGGGTTTAACGTTCCCTGGAGGAGGGCGGATTTTCCTTTCCCCCCTTCTGGGAAAGGCTGACATTCGGTCGCGACGCGTCCCGCCTGACTCTTACACCGAATTCTCTGTAGGAGCTGCGGACGAGGGACTACTAGTGTGGCTGGGCAGGGCAGGGCTAGAACGTCCAGGGCAGGAAAGGCGAGGCGTCGTGGAAAGTTAGTGGAGAAGAATCGGGGCGATTCCGCGCGCCCAGGAAGCGCATGCCGTTTACCTGCAAATCGTCCGCTCCCGAGGCCGCCAGCCCAAGGCTTGGTCCCGGCAGAAGCCTTTGATCTGGATGCATCCCATATTGGGTGCCATGGCCCATAAGAGAGAGGTCGTGCCGGCGGTAAGCGTCTAAACACCCAAGTTCGCGCCTCTGCTCGTCCAAGCAGGAGGATTTGAGCGCCCGGGCGTTGTGCAAATTGATGAAGTCGGCGGGTTCTCCATGGTGGATCTGCTGGTAGTATTGCTGCGAGTGGTGGAGCGAATTCAAGGAGTAGGCGTCGGGGTTAACCGCCGGGTGGCTGTGTTGGAACTCGTAGTGGAAGGACTGGTGGTGTAAGGGAGCGTATTGGTGGTTGGCAGAGAAATAGGGGGTGGCGAACTCAGTGCCGGTGCCGGAATAGGTGAGCGGCGACGAGGAAGAGTAGGCGACGGTGGAGTTGGCCACAGACTCCAAGCATCCCAGCTGCATCAAACGGTAACTGTTTGATCCATCGTGACGTATCTGTAAAGGCAGAATGGTGGAAAAAGGTAACCAAAAGGGATGGCAGGCCGGGCATGGGGAAAAAGCAGGGCGGCCCGAAGTACCCAGTCCTGTCTAGCGCTCTCCCCGCCCCCAGCCCGGTTTTCTTAGCCTTGGCCCTTGCCTACACCTTGGGCTGATGCCGGCAGCTCTGAGCTACTCTTTGCTTTGGTTTCTTTTCATTTGTTTTAAACGAGAGAGACAAAATCAAAGTGTGAGTATGGGGTTTTTTTTGGGGGGGGGGGGCGGAAGGGAGTAAAACCTGCGCCTGAAAGCTAGAATCAACACCGACTGGCCAAAAAGTCGCTCTTTCCCCGTATTCGCCGTAGTTGCTTTGGCGAAATCGCCCAACGTAAAAGCCGCTCCGTTCCCCGTTGGTGTCAGGCGCAAACCGGCGGCTTTTCGGATCCTGACTCCTTGACTAAAGCCGCAGGCCCCCTTACTTTGGAGCGCAGATTCCACTGCTCCGTATCGAGGCTCTCGACACGCCTTTACCCCTTTCTGGTTTAAAAAGATATCCGTCCCGTAACAAGCCCCTACCCAAACCTCCCCTTCCGACAATCTGAAGGGGAGTTGTGGGTTGCTGGGCTCCCAAGTTCCCAGCTGTCTCTCTGGCTACTTTTTCCAGCGTTGCCAACATTTCCGAGCACATTCTCGCGCCGCTCAGTCTGTTTTGGTCCGGGCAACCGTTTGAATGCGGCAGCGGTTTGCCCCTTGCCTGTTCCCGGCGACAGATGTCATAACGAATTTTCGCCCTTTACTTCCCCGAGTTCTTTCTGAAGCCGGATTATAATTAAATGTAACGGTCCAATGTGGATTAACATACATACACAAAAAGGAAAGCGTGCGCAAGAGAAAGAGAAGAAAACCCAGCCATACACACGCGCGCACATAGAGGCTCATTCGAACACACACATGCATAAGCATACACGCACACACACACTCACACGCGCACACACACGCGCGCCCACACACACAAAATACCTCCGCATCGTGGACGAGTCCTGGAAAGGTAGTTGACATTTTGCGTTCTTCGAACGAGGCGTAAAATTAAATCCCTTCTCCAAATTTAAAAGGAAAGAAAAGAACCAAAGCCACCATCAAACCAAGAATAATTTCTTTTTTTAAAAAAAAAATTAGAAAAACTGCCGTCGTCTCCCGTTTCCCCCAAATGTGGAAAAAAAATAGAGACACACATATATATTCTGTCTAAATGCAAAAGTGTTCCCCAGTCTGCTTGTCGATATCGCCAGCCCTTTTTCCGCCATACAAGCCTTTTAAAAACCTGTAGGAACAATTTTCCCCTCTGCACAAAAGCGGCTCCCCGGATCAGATTTTGTACTTGCTGGGTATTTCTTTGGCTGATGTCGTAGGTCCCTTGGTAATATAGAAGTTTTGAAAATTAAGCATCAGCACTGAGAACTGGGAGGACAATAGATAGAGCAGCTTCATCCCAGGAGACAAGGAATAAATATTGTATCTTCGCCTAATAAGGAACTGGAGGTTCTTTCAACGTTTTTATACATTTTCCCCTTCGCTCTTTCAGAACGCTTTTTTCTCACCCGTACTTAGGCAAATGTGGGATCCCCGCATTCAGCACTTCCACGCCGACCTTTTAAAATTCATATTATTGGGAAGATCTAATCTATTACATCAAACAATATAGATGAGTTTAAGCTAAACTACCCTTTTCGATTGGTAAGTTGCTTCTTTTAGCGCACTGTTTTTGCTTTGTGTTTGGGTGCCTCCCCCCCACACTTTTGACCAGGGCGGAAATTTGTTTTGTATGTAATTGAATTTCTCTCCACCACCCCAAATTAGGGAAAACCAATTAGCCTAGTTGTTGTTTTTTAAAGACCAGAATCGAAATTAGGCCCCCACCACAGCCTAATTCTTTAATGTGGGACATCCTACATCAAATCACGTTTTGTTTTGTTTTTAAGAAAGCGTTTCAAAGAAAGAACTTATCTGAAACCTGGGTGCTGTTGCGGTACGTTTTATTTATGTACTGCACATGCAGTCTCACACACGCTGACATATAGTGGAAATAACATTGAACGTGGAACATCTGTAAGAGAATGATGGTCATTTTCCACTGGACAAATATACCGGCAGTGCCACAGACTTTATATTATTTGGTGGAACTCTAATCAAAGCTCCCCCCCCCCATCCCCCTATTGATTCACTACAATCGGCCAAGTTCCTTTCGGGAGGTGGCCCGGCAGAAACACCCTAGCCCCGCTGCCTGCGTCGAGGCGCCTGCCAGCCTGGTCTTGCGCTGAGCGCTGTCGCCGCGCCTGGGTGAAGGCAGGGCGCGTGGGCACCTGGCATCTCCCTTCTGTTTCCGGCGAGCTGATACTGCCAGCAGTGGCGATAAGGAGCGGGTGGTACTGGCTTTTAATTGCCATTTAATTTGCTTGGCTTTTAAGTATTTAAACCGCGAAGGGTTTTTCGGAAGAAGCCGCGGGCGAAGAGACAGGTGGGCTCTGTTTGAAGGTCCGAGGTAGGGGAGGGTTTCTTGCTATCTGTTTGCGCCGGCTAACAGGAGCTGTCAGTCAAGCCGCTTTTCTTTCTACAAATGGACCCGGGCACACGACCGGAATGGCAATACGTTGTCGGGAAACGGCCAAGGCGAGTTTCCAGACGGGCCCTTCCCAGGGCTCAGTAGCAAACCCCTTTAGCTTCGCCAGGCTTCTCCGAAGGAAGATTCTGGCGACGGGAGTTCTCGCTTAAGTCGTTCATGAGAAAGGAAATGGGACAATGAGACCGCCTCACATTTTGATCTTGAAAAGCTATTTATTAATTAGACTCCGGTGACCGTTTGTCAGCCTTCGGGCGCCGTTCGAGTTTCGCCTAATAAAGATGGGCGAAGAAATCGGGGCATCGACCAGGCTGCCCTACAATTATTTTAGGACGCTTCCAGTTGTGCGTTCTGCAGGCAGAGCCACCTTCTGCACATTTTTCCAGCGGGCAATCCCTCTGTCCGCTTGCTTGCTCCCGAGTAAAGATCCTTGGCTCCCTCCCTCCCCGTCCCAAACTGCAGCCCTCCTCCCGACCTGGCGCCGACTCCTTTCGAATTACCTCCTCTTTTAAACGTCTGGTGGCCCACCCAGACCTGGACAGCCACCTGCTTCTTAGGATAATGACAACGATTCAACAGTCCAATTCGGAAACCTGAAGGGGCCCCAACTCCAACCGCAGCCTCCTATGATTCCTCTCCTTCCTCAGCCCCGTCCCTGCACAGTCTGGATTTTTAAGCATTTTCTCCGTGTAGGAATTCATGGAAACTCCAAACTTGGCATATAGTTTTGTAAACCCTTCCTTGGCTAAATAGAGGTGCTGCCTTATATGGATTTATAATCCCAGACGCCTCGCTGTTCCCCTTTGGAAAGAAGCCCCATCTACCTCAATGGAACTTCCTTCCTCTCCCCCCCTCCCTATGGAAATGTGAAAATAACGCTTAGGATCAGGCGGTCATACTCCGACTTCCTTCGCAACTGGACTGAAAAGGAAATCCTGCCAGATCAACCCATAAATGGCCTTGAGGACAAAGGTTTGGGAGTAGGACCAGATGAAACCGCAAGAGTTCTAAATCTGCTGCCCCAAAATCTTCAGCGCCCTGCAGCTCTAAGAAGAATCTGCTCCCCAACCTGCAGTTGAGCTTTCTCTCAATTTGATTCCCATAATAATTGTTGCTGTCACAGAAAGTTTTCCTTCATTCCCCCCAGAAAAGCGAGGGTGGGGGAGCTGGGAGAAGAAAGGGCCAACTGGAAAGGAAGTAAGAAAGTGCTACATTTTAATCTTCCTTGTTTTCGTTTAGGCTGGTTAGCAGTTTTCACTTCCCTGCAGCCAAAACAAGGCAAGAAGAGGTGCGCAGTCCTCGCCAATCTCCTCCTCAGCTTCCTTGGCAAAAGAGAGATTCCTCCAGAGGAGAATGTAACTCCTCTGGTCCAGCAGAGCAACAGCAACAGGGGCCTCTTTCCATAATCGGGGAAATCAAGGGTTGAAACAAATAATCTGGGCTCTTGAGGAGGATAGGAAGATTCTGTTATGCCAGCTGCATTCACCATGCTTTGAGTGTGCTTGGTGGTACCCTTTCAAAGGAAATCATCCAAAATTACACATACATTCCCCCCTCCCCCATGCAAAAATTGTCCACATCCAAGTGTAATTAATACAAACTGTAGAATGGCTTCTCACTTGCTACCCTAAAGAAATGAATCACAGTTTTCACTTAGCTAATTGATCCCCTTTTGTGCTATCCTGGCTACAAGAGCAGTTCTGTAAAGCTGGAACACGATAGATGGTAATAAATGAACGGCCTACTTTACAGCAACCTCTCCAAAAGTTTTCACAGCTTTCATCCGGGCAGCCTCTGAGAAAGGATTTTGAAGGAATGGGGAGAGAAGCAGCATGGTCTGGAATGAGTCTTGTGCTACAGTGGCAAAGTGTTTGGTTGTTGGTGAGAAAAAGGAAATCTGTGTGCTTTTTCTTATCAGAACAACATGTGAGAACCAGTCTGATGTAGTGGTGGAGGTGCTGGCTGAAAAATTAGTAGACTGTGGGTTCAAGCCCCACGTTAGCCATGGAAGCTCACTGGGTGACTTTGAGCCAGTCCCTTTTTCAGTCCCAATCCACCTCACAGGGTTGTTGTGGGGAAAAGAGGAAGAGGAAGGCATATTAGGCATGTTCATTGCCTTCAATTATTTATAAAGTAATAAAGATAGGATAAAATAAACAAATAAACATCAACATGCAATCTAAGGAAGATCTAAGTGGGGAAATATTACTGTTGCTTCCTTTCTAATTATTATGTTTCTTTATCAAATTTATAACCCACTGACTCCTTGAGAAGATTAGCAACATAAATCAAAAATGTTCATAAAAGTTCAAAAATTACAATGCCCCAAACTACATTACACAATCCATAAATAATAGCAGTATCAAAACAATACGTTGAATTGCTTCAAATTTAAATGTATTAGATGAACATTCTTAAAAATGATTTCTGTGCTTTTGCCAGTTTCCAGTGTTTACTTCACGTTTCCAGCCAAAAATGGGCATAGGATAAAATGGATTCATTTAATGACTGCAGCATTTTTTTAATGATCATAGAGTTTGTTTAATGACTGCTGTGTTCATTTAATGACTGCTACGGAAAACCAGGCATAGTCACATGCTGACCGACTTAACAATTGCCAAACTTATTGTAATTCAGATGGAACAGAGAAGTAGATGTAAGAGTAATCTATGAACAGATGGCACACAACTCTATATCCACACTAACAACTTCCAGTAGCTACACAGAGTCATTGAAAAGCATGGGGGACAGGATGGAACCTTGTGGTTCTGTGGCTCAAGGACTGTGGAGCAGCGATCTTCTCCATCAGAAAGCCTATTCTCATGGAAGAAGCTTTAACCATTACAAAATCACACCCCCATCCCCCAATTCCACAAGACAGTTCAGGAGAACATTATACTCAATGGTATCAAAGCTGTCCAAAGATCAAGAAGCACAAGCCAGAAAACACTACCACTTTCATACTCTCTGAACAAAAATGTCCACCTGATCAATGCTGCTCCACACCATACCTTGACCAGAAACCAGGATATTAAAATATCATTCCAGACATTTCATCCAGAATTACCTGGAGCAATTGTCAAGAGGGGAGGGATGGAAGGATGCCCTTCAACAGAGAACATAGCACCCTCCCTTGATTGGACTCCCTCAAGGGGGCCCTCCTGACCAATATCTAGGAAAAGAAAGGTAGGTCTAAGGGACCTAAGCACATCCAAGCACCCTGCCCAAGAGAAAAGAACTCCAATAAAAGAAGGCAAACAAGTGCACTGAGTTCCTCCTATTATATATTTTTAATGGCGACATCCATCTGCTGGCAAATACGAATGCTTTGATCAACAATTAAAAGAAAAAAAAAGAAAAACCAGCCATTTAAAAACAGGAATTATAAAATTATATAAAGATCTTTGGAAGGTCTTATGTAGCGATATAGAAGACCTAAAATGTGATCTGCATATGGCAGCAAAGTTTGTTTAAATTCAGCTACCTGTATCTTCCAGATACCACCAACAGGTTTTATTAGGCATGCCAAAGTTTTGAACACCAAACTGAAAATTAAAGGAGACCAAGGCTATGGTTGATTCATTTCATAATGCATTTTGATTAACAGTGATATACGGTATTCTTGTTAGGAAATCCTCAATAGAGGGATTGGAGGAGTTATTATTATCCAAGAAATAAATTACATAAGAAATTTAAATTTCATCATCCTTTGATCCCAAAAGTTAATTGTCACCACATGACAGGTTATTTCCTGTTTTCTGTGATGCTGAAACTGCTGATTCATGTTTAGCAGCAAAGGTATTATAATGCCCAAGAGTCTTATTATATGAGTTTTGATGATGCCCTTTCATAAAACAAGATTATGCCAGATGTATTACTTAGGTAATAGATTCTGCAATTTTCTTATCAAGGCTGTTGATAATCTATTTCAAAATTACAAGTATATGAATTTCATAATACGAAACTGGCAGGGTTTCATTTTGTAAAGACACCTGAAGTATCTCCAACACTAGAGGGGATAGCTCCTTGAATTTTCTGCACTATTCTATACTCATTCCATCTAGCCCTAAGGCCCTTCTGGATTTCACCATTTCAATAATGTTGTCACATATGAGCACTCTCTTTAAGCAAATGTCTTCAACGAAATATGTGTCCCATTAAATGCATTTGGAGAGCAAATTTGATGTAGTGGTTAAGGCATCAAGCTAAAAATTAAGAGACCATGAGTTCTAGTCCCACCTTAGACACAAAGTCAGCTGGATGTCCTTGGGCCAGTCACTTTCTTGCTCAAAAACAAGCAAGCCACTTTGGAAAATCGTTGCCAAGAAAACTGCAGGATCCTTTCCAGGTAGTTAGAGAATAGGGCACAATTGAATGGAAGAGAAAATATATATTTGTAGTTATAATAAAAAAGTGGGGTTTGTTTAGTAGAGAAAAGAAATAACATTAATTGTAACTCTAGAAAAATAATTTGATATGTTGCAATTGGATTATTCTTCCTGCCAAGCTGACTGTCCCCCCCCACACACACTTTTTTCCCCAAGAAAGCAAAGAAGATTTTCTCTCCTAATTCTTACTTATAGTAATATCTTATTTAGGAGTAATAGTTGTAACTCATGATATATCTATGCAATAACATTTGTTCTTCTTTGTTTTTAAATACATTTTATTTATTTCATTTTCATTTTCATTTTATACAATCACTTATATACTGTGCGTAACAAAAAAAACAAAGAGAAAAAAAAACAAACAAAAAAAAAAACCCCCAACATAACACTTCAATCCCCCATACACCCTCTCTTCTCCCCCTCCAACTTTCATTTCACCCCTCCAGCATTCCCCTCTTCTACTTCCCTTCCCCCTCAGACATCTCCCCCTCCCTCCATCTCACCCTCCTTACATTCCCTCTCACTCCCTCTTTACTTCTCCCTCCTCTTTCCCTCTTCTCCTCGCTTTGGTGTATCCATCAGTTTTTTTTTTTTTTTTTAAAAGAATAAAAGAGAAAAAGAAAAAAAAAGGAAAACGAGCCGCAGTATACAAGTGAATTCTTATTGTTCTAAGAATTGAAACTGTAATTCCACCCTCCCCCCTCCCCCCTATAATCCCCCCTCCCTAACCCCCTTACGGCTTCGCAGGTCCCATACCCGGCATAATTCTTTAACAAGCATTTGAGTATAATAAGGCCAGCTAACTTTAAAATTAAAAAAAGAAAAGAAAAGAAAAGCCAAAAAAAAAAAAAAAAAGAGAATAATAAAAAATGCACACACACCTAAAAAGAAAGGGGAAACAGAGAAGGGTCAATAAACCCACTACGTTAACACAGCTTCCCATTATCTGTAAATCTTAAACAATGTAGCTCATTCCAAATTTCGATTATTTTACTACTTGCAGGGTTTCAAACTATATTAGAGCCAGGTAAGTTGATCAATTAGGATTCCCCAACTAAAAGTCTCATTGCTTTGTCTATCTATTCAAACCTTTAATTTCTCTCTTTTTTATCCGAATATCCAAACCTTTCTATAAAACCATTAAACTCAAGTACTTCTTTCATTTTTCATTTCCAACACCTCCCTTTCTATCCTTACCCACCTCCACATGTAAATTTTTTACCTTCCACCCTGCCTTTATCCATGTCCATATATATATTTTATCCGCGTCCATTGCTCCTCCCATATTTACTCCACTTTCCTGAAGACTCTCCGACCAATCTTTCTTGACCTTATATTGAAATAGCAACTCAAACAAATATCAGCTTGCATTCTAGCCCCAAGTAGTCTAATTAAGCTTTCGCTACCCTTCCCTCTCCCACGCGCCTCCCAACTCCGTTCGTCCCAGACCACAACTCAAAAAGATCGCAATCTCCGCTCTCCTCGCCTAAGAAAATAATTCATGCGCAATTTGAGTTAGAATTCAGACAAATCTTATGTACAATATGTGTCCACAATCAGCAACGCTTCTTTCAGTCTCCATGTCTCATCATCAATATACCACTTTTCCATTTTATCCCAGACGGAAATCATAAAGCTTTAAGAACATCGCTTAGTCTTTATTCTTTAGTCTTCTGCCCTTCCGGAAGAGGAAAGCAACACCCTCCGCCTTGTAGCCACGTGTCTCGCTGTTTGTCTTCTCCTTCTCCTTGTCTCTCTCCAGGTCCGGATGAATCAGGAAGTCCCGCCTTCAGGGTCTCGTAGTAAAATTCTCGGGCTTCACAGACAGAGTTAATGCGGTGTTTTTGGTTGCCAAATGTAACTGTAATACCAGCTGGGACTTCCCATTTGTATGGAATCTGAGAATTTCTGAGTTCTTCGGTTAAGAAAGCGTACTCTTTCCTTGTTCTTAATAATTGAAATGGTATCTCTTTAAAAACAATCAAGTCCTGTCCGTCAATTCTCAACCTCTTGCTGTAAAGCCTCTGTATTATCTCATTTCTGGATTCCCTTGTGGTAAAGTATATTATTATGTCCCTCGGAAGCTGTCGCTGTTTTGCTACCCAGGAATTCTGGCGGTAAATTCTTTGAATCTGCCAATCAAAGTTAAATCCCGGACTTCCCACCAAGCGGCTGAAAGCCTCAAAGAAGATCTGTTTCAAATTCTCCTGTTGGTTTTCACGCAGTCCTCTAACCCTTATTGCAAAGGCAGTCTTATTATAATTTATCATGACAAGTTGTTTTTGAGCATTTTCCATTTCCTGTTGTAACGTTTGAATTTTGGATATCAAATTAAGGTTAGTTTCTTCCAAAAGTTCCAATTTGTCCTCCGCTTCAGCAATATAATCTGTCATGACTGTCATTACTCCGATCATATCCTTCTTTGCCTGAGCAATTTTAGCATCAAATTGATCATATAAATCCGATATCAGTTGATTAATTTCCTGTCTGAAGTCATTAAGCGTTTTGAGAAGAAATTCTTGTGTTAACAAATCTCCCGTGGAGGGTGTGGGAGGCAAGGGTAGCGGCTTCATAGCAGTTTTTAGAGATATGTTATTAAGGAAGCGCTTCTGTTTAGATTTGGGAGCCATTCCAAAGTAGAAATAAAAGACAAGCAATCAAGCGAGCCAAAAATCAAAGTCTCTGCTCCCCTCAGTTAATCTTTTAGCAATTAGTACAGAGAAGCCTTCAGGAGGGTAGGGCTGGCTAAGTACGTCACATCAAACACAAAAACTACGAGATCGCCATCTTGTGACGCAGCTAAAAAAGGAAGGGAGCCTTTTGCGAAATTGAAGCTGGTATTTTAGATAGTAATAAAAGAAATTCCTCAGGAATGGTCCCCGCCCGGATTGACTTTTAAATAGTTTAGCTTTGTCCTGGGGGGGGGGGCAATCTGCCTAGGCTGCAAAAAAAGGCAGCGCGGAAAACTGGCCGGAGTAAAGGCTCAGCTAATGTTGAACCTCTTCTCCATTCACAGCAAAAAAAAAAGCTATGAATTACAAAGAGATCCTAACGACTGACCTTCTCCCTGCCCCTTTCTGCCAGAAAGGGGAGATATCTATAGATCTTATAAGATATACGAACCAGAGTCCTGGCAGGAGCTTCGTTGAGCTCCCGACGGCGGCAGGCTCCACCCCCCGAAGCCCAACATTTGTTCTTCTTTGGATGAGTGTGTAAAAAAAAAAAAAAAAGCAGTATTTTTCTTTAGGTTCACCTATTGCCATCACTGCCCTACGCCAAGTATTTCACAGACTGTTCACAAAGGGATGTCACATCATATGCTGTGTGATGAACAAATGGAATAATGTATGAATTACAGTACTTCACTGAAAGACATGCATGACTTATGATGCGCAGTAAAATTAAAATTCTTTTGAGAATGTGATGTGCAGAATGTGATGCTGAGATTGATGGTCATTCACATCTGGAATGTTCTTTATAGGTTTTACAATGAAATTGCTCTATGCAGATCTTGCTTCAATTAAATAAAATGCACAGAACCTATAAGTTCACCCTATGGGGGAAAATAACACACATCACCAATGGAGGGAGTATTTATGTACTTATTTGTGGCTTACTTACTCTAGTCATTAACTGGAGAAAATATTTTTTTTAATATTGCACAATAGTGCACAATAAAGCCAAGATAAGACCATAAAAAGACAAAACAATGCAGCATACAAAATCAAACTAGAACCATCATAGAAATGAAAACATTCACTATTAGGTAAGCCTTTTGCACTGGACTGTGTGTAGTGTACAGAGAACATCCATGCAATATAGGATAAAAGAAAGTAATTGAGAGGAATGGAACTGCAATGAGTCAAAGAAGATACATTTTAAACTTCTAAAACACTGAATGTATCAGTGAAAAAACAAACAGTTAACCTCTGGGGTTTATTTGTTGAGTAACAGGTGGAGTAATCTCTCAATGTGTTATTCTGCTGTTTACAGTTCTTCTCCTGGAATTTCTCGAGTGTTCCTCAGCAAAGTTGTTAGAAATATTGAGCGATCCAGAATGTATGGCCCGATGTTGGCTTTGGTTAGCATCTTCTCTACCTTGCAGGTTTGACATAAGCATAGTTCATCGGTAGCAATTAAAGTACAATTCTATTCCTGAGTATGAATCAACATTAAAGCAATAGCAGATTGGATTGAGTTTTCAGGTATAATAATGTCAGAAAAGAAAGAAAAATCTTCCTGTATGCATTTGCTCAATCTTCCCCATGCTAATTCCTTCTCAGTGTGTTAGGAATCTTATCATATTTTCACAGCAGCTACATAGATGCTGCTGGGGGGAAACTGCATTTGTTCACCTTTCCATCTACATTAATTGTTAGTTTAACTTGCTTGCTTATGTCACTGCTTTGCTTAATCTGTATTATTTAAGGTCCCTCCTTTGGCCAATTAGAACTACCAACAAATTACATCACTTTTAATGGTCCTGAACTGTGTTCTTCCATAACAAATATCGGTGTGCATATCTTCATAGTTCATTTTCCATGTGATTCTTTGCATCTTTTGCCTAGATTGTCCAGGGACTCCATTCCTTCAGCATAAGATTTTTTTTTTTTAAAAAAAATCCAAATCTTTCCTAATATTCTAAATTGCCGGTTTTAAGAAACTATAATACAATACAATACAATACAATACAATACAATACAATAGCAGAGTTGGAAGGGACCTTGGAGGTCTTCTAATCCAACCCCCTGCCTAGGCAGGAAACCTTTTACGTTTCAGACAAATGGCTATCCAACATCTTCTTAAAGACTTCCAGTGTTGGAGCATTCACAACCTCTGGAGGCAAGCTGTTCCACTGATTAATTGTTCTCACTATCAGGAAATTTCTCCTCAGTTCTAAGTTGCTTCTCTCCTTGATTAGTTTCCACCCATTGCTTCTTGTTCTACCCTCAGGTGCCTTGGAGAATAGTTTGACTCCCTCTTCTTTGTGACAACCCCTGAGATATTGGAACACTGCTATCGTGTCTTCCCTAGTCCTTCTTTTCATTAAACTAGACATACAACTACCGGTAATCTGTTCATAGAATCTAAATCATACTCCTTTGAATTCATAATATAGCCTTTTCTATGACAGTGCTAAATGCAGGTTAGTCCAAAATTTGCATAAGACTTGAAATAGCAAAGCCATTATGCCAAGCCATGAGCAATTTTAGAAAAGGAAGTGTCCCTCAAGATTATCAAGTCATAAAAGAGTTTGACATTGGCCAGTTTGGATAACAGAATGATGTTATCCAGTAGCTGAGGCTTCGTATAGTGAAGAATGGCAAAGGATCTGCTCAAGATAAGTTTGTAAAGATCCATATACATCAAATGTGGGAACCTTTTTCAGAATTATTATATATTATTATATAGGCATGCTCTAAGAAATGCAGTAATGGATGACTGTTTCATCCATTATGCCAAGTCATAAGCAATTATAAAAGAAAAAGTGTCACTCAAAATTATCAACTAAAAAAAGAATTTGACATTATCCATACTTACCTAGAAAGAAAGAGCAGAGGAAACTGATCTGTGAATGCTGGTGTGCTGATTCATTGTCCTTAAATTCTCAAAGACCTTTGTCTAGAAAGGCCTTCAATTCTTTTGGGAGAACCTGCTCTTGACTTATTTAATATTCACTAAGAAAGAAAGAATGTCCCAATTACTCAAAAATGAAAAACTGTCTTAGGGTCGTAACAAAAGATTCCACACAGACTCTTCCAAGTTCTCAATTAGAACCTAGTCATACTTCTCATAATAAATTTCTGTATAAAAAATATCAGACTAGATGACAAGCTGTTGTTCCATTTAAAAAAAAACTAGATTTATGTCATTTTCCAGATGCATTTTAAGGATCTTGTTTTTTACATTTCTTTGTGGTAGCTGAGAAAGAAAATATCTGTAAACTCTGATTAACATCAGATTCTTTAGATTATTGAGAATTATGCCTACCAGTAATAACAAACCTTATACCTAATTAAATTCATAGCACTATGGTATGCCTGTACACCATCAAAATTATGGCATCACTTCAAAATAATCCATTTGAAGATAAGACTCAGCATTGGCACTCACAAATGTTGGCAACTGCAGGTGAAAGTGGTAATTTAATAAATTTAGTAATTTAATAAATTTATATGCCCCCCAATCCCGTAGGACTCCGGTAGGAGTCAAAGGGACCTTAGTGAATAATGAGATCCACCTAAATATAAATCTACTAGCTAAGATCCAGTTAGGGAAGGAGTACACAGGTGAAAATGCTATGCTATGATTTCCATAATTTGTCTGAGATTAACAGTCACCCATAAATATGGGAAATTTTGTTATTGCCACAAAACACCGATATAAATAATTATTTTTCCACAATCACGTGCAAATTAGATTTTGGAGAAGGGGTCATCTTACATTACCTGATAAAAATAGAGAAGCTATTTAAAACAAAGGGTTGGGCTGTAAATGCAAAGATGATGAAAAGCCCAGATGCCTTTGAAGATTAGTTTGAAGATTAGCCCTTGCTTGGGAAGGATTGCTTTCTTGGTGAATTTTAACCCTTTTTGTAATCTCTAAAGACAAGACTCATCTCTCTTGTCTTTCCTTTTCCATCTAACTACCTTTTCCTCTCTCCTCATTTCCATCCAGTTTTGCTCTCTCCTTTCTCTTTATTTTCTTTCTTTTTGCAGCTGCTCCTTCCTTTCCTCCGGGTTCCATCCTCCTCCCACTTTCTTCTTGTTTTTGCTCTTTCTCTTGGAAGAAAGGAATACAATGTCTTGGTGTATTTCTATATGTAAGAGTAATCGGGATTTCTGAAAGAGATTGATTGGCATATGCAGATGGGTATCAATTAATTTTATCAATTAACTGTCTTATTTTAAAGTCATTTTTTCCTCCCTCCCACCCTTCTTTCCCCTCTCCTTCCCTATCTTCCTTCTCTTTGGATTGTGGCTTCTAACAAGTACAGTATATGTAGTAGATAGGTCCAATAGACACATGATCAAACAAGTGTGACGTAAATTGGCCAAGCTAAGTTGATAAAGTTGATAGGCATTGTATAAAATGTGTGCTTGTATTTATAATGCTTCCTAAACAATCTTTTATTTGGAGGATCACCTTAAATTCAGGACTGTCTTCCTTTCAGATAAATAGTTGCATTTTGCATATGACTCATTTGCAATATTTCATAGAAGGATGTATTTTGCCAGATTTTTGTAGCTTTGCTCTAGATCTAGGATTTGTCAGTAAATGCTCACTACATGAAGGGCAATGCTATTAATTTTTTTTAAGCTATTATTCTCCCAAGGGTATGAGAAGCTTGAATAAATCTATGATTAAGGTAGTGTTTTTGTCAAAATTTGAATACATATTTATTCATGGTTTGAAACATGAAGCTTTTATTGACTCAAGAATCCAAGATATATTGCACATATTTTCCTTGACTTTTTGCTATTAAAATGCATATGCTGCATTCCCCAGACTGAAACCAGCTACTTCAGAGATAGTGGAATCCATCGGGGGATATGTATTTATGTTTTTAAAACATATTTTAATTTCCCCATTGATCATAACTCATGAATAAAATCAAGATATTCCCTGAGAATTACCACTTAAAATTAAGAATTAAATATGATATGGAAAAAAAAACCACATCTTCAGCAGCCCAGCAATAAAATGGGTAGTGAAATTTCATTTTTAATCAGCAAGTGATCATTACTGAATGTGAGTTTTTGTTTTAACAGGAAGAAAAGGAAGGATTTCAAAAATAATTTTTCTTTGGTGACAACTAATATCTCATTGTGTGTGCTGACAATATAAACTATGGAGTCAGTTTGGTTATGTCAGTAGATAAACCTTAACCCAATTGTCCTGTTGACAATTGGTGGATTCTCATGAATGAAGGATGAATGATCAAAACCTTAAAACTTTAGAAATCTCAGTTTTGAAGTCTTGGTCAGTCTTGGCCAAAGCTCTTATTAAATAGAATTCTTTCCATTGATTTGAGATGGGGTCAAGATGAGGTCCCAAACATGTCTTTGAGATTCTGTGCTAGGAAGCACAGAAGAAATAGAAAATAAATATCTGAGAATTGATTTTTAAGGAGATCAGGCACGTCATTTGGAAGTAATTTTACATGACAGTTAAACTTGGACATGCCATCTGGTGAGAACAGGCTACCTTGTACACACAAACAGAAATATTTGATCTCTAATTCCTTTGCTATAGGTAGACTTAATAGGGTATCTCTTGAGATGGCAACTGAGAATGCAGATGCATCCTTCCATATTAGAAAAGGTGTTTGCCTTGAATATAGTATAATATTCATTATTTCATAGGAGAGAAAATTACATTAATGATAAACATGGAATTTTACAGAGAACTATATGACAATAAGAAATGTAAATGCCAAAATATAATACATTCCTCTTTTCTCCTTTCGTGTAATTAAAAAAGAAGCCAAATGGAAAAGGGGTATCTATTTTGCATATATTACAATCCTGAGCTATAAACTAGAGACAGCTATAGTTCCTACCCAAATAATCAGCATTAAAGTTTTTACCAGCTTCCTATATAGTTTTTTTTTTTGTAAAACTGGAAAAGAAAATATTTTAGAGTAGTGTTTGGACATTCCAATCCATTTACCACTTGAAGTGACCACCAAGGGAAAGAAAGAATCAGTTTCTGTAAATATTTTGGAAGATTTTATAATTTTAAGGATGTGTGGATTGACTCCATTTTAGTCTTAACTGTTGACTTGATTTGGATTGATTTAGAAATAGAGTCAATTTGAAGCAGTGATTTGATTTTCCAAATAGATTTTAACAAGGATCTTTTGCATATGCACAAAACCATTCTGAATCATTATATTGATCTGAGGGTGTTCAATTTGATTCACTGATCTGATTTGGAAATTTGATTCTAAGGTTCAATAGAATTACTTTCAGATCATATCTTAAGAACAAAAGTATCTAATGATACTTCATATCTAATACAGATCTGGAAATCTTTAGCTTTGTCATTAAAATAATAACTCCAGCTTTTTAATAAAGCTTAAAAATTTAGATAAACATGTGCAGTCCTAAAATTATCATAAGCATGGACTATCTATTCAGATGACTATGTTTTATTTACATGGTGTGTCCAATGTGCATGGGAATGTGGTCTTACAGCTCAGAATTATAGTGAAGGAATATTTTTAAAAAAATAGCTTATGCCAATTGATGAAAATTAAAGAAAGCTCCATGATCATTTTCAAGATGGTTTCAAATCATATTTCAACCAACACAAATGCTTTCTTATGCAAATTGCCCATAGTTTCCCACTTTGAAACGAAAACAACAACATAGCACTTGAAACCCAGGTGTTATTTTTGTCTACATTCATTCCATGGAAATGTTGTGACACTTTCCTCAGGAGTGAGTCATTGTCAATTATTCAGAGCAAGTAAAAAAGCTGCTCACAGGTTTATGTACTTGCAAATATAACATTTCATTTACTTAATGAACTGGGAGATAAGTGATGAAATCACATGCTTCTGTTATGTTTGTGTGTGAGAGAAAGAGAGGGGGGAGAGGGAGAGAGGGAGGGTATGTATTCATCTTGTACCTGGTAAAAATCAAATTCATACAATTTAAAATTGTCCATATTTTCCTTTATTTATGTATTTAATTCATAAAGCAATTGTTCAAGGGAACTATCAAATACACACCCACACACTAAAATTAAGACAAAACTGCTAGCCAAATCATTTATCAATAGAAAGCTTGAGGAAAGGAAGGGAAGGGGGAAAAGAGAGAAGGAGAAAAGGAACTCCCAGGAGAATAAACTGTTATTATGATTTGGATTTCTATCCCACCTTTCCAATCAATCACCTTAAATTGTGCCTGACAAACCTTTGATAACTAATGTGTATCTTTTGGAACAGACTTCATGAGACAATTTACCTTGCAGAAATTAGCAGCCAAACTGCCATATGGCACTTTCCCCCAATTGCAACTTTCAGGCACTTTTCAAGAGAAGCCCCAGACAGAGCTTAGTGCAACAGTCAAGCTGTGGATAATTTAATTTGACAACCAGCTTCCTCCAACCCCTTTACTTTCTCCTGCTTTGATGATTAGAGATGGTTAGGGAAAAGCAACTTTACTTCTAATTTGCTAGTGCAAAACAAAAGGTCAGTGTGCAAACCCCTCTGGGTGTTCCCCCTCCCCGCCTCTACTCTGCTCATTCTGGAACATCTGGAGACACTATCAAGAAACTTCATTTCTGGAAGAACACTTCAAAAAGTATGGAAAGCATTGCCCCTTTCATTGTCTCAAAAAAAACCCCTCAACCTGGTTGAGGATTATAGAGAAGCAAATTGGTTGGTAGGTAGATAGATGGAAGTCCACTTGGTGTATTTGCCTTTAAATCTTCTAGTTGGAAGATGCCTTTGTCACCTCCCTCCCACAAGACCACTTCCCCATTGGGCTTCTGCAGGAGCAATTCCTTTATTGAACCTCTTAGCCCTGCAGCACATGGCCTCTTGTTTGTCAGCCGCACTTCAGCAGGGAGCTGTCCATTCAGAACCAAATAACCACGTGGTGCTTGCCCGCGAAAAAACAAAAGCACTGAAATATTAATTAAGAGAGCTAAAGAAAGAGAGGAGCAATCTGTTCAATTCTACGCCCGGAGGCAAGCTCTAACGGAAACCACATATGCTTTCCCTCTCCCCCACCCACCCACTCCCAAGAACTCTTCATTTGGGCATTAAACTACTTAAAAGGATTAGTCATTAAATACTGGCACATTTAGTTTAATTTATTCGAAACTCTGTGTCACAGAGCTTGATCAGAAAGCTAAGGGTTTTAATCTCATTTGCCGTATTTACCTAGATGTTTTATTTCTTCTGCTGCTTGTTACAAGGATCATATTAATATATCCTATGTATCCAGAGGCAAGAGGCGTTGTTTTTAAAAAATGAGCTGGATGCTCTCCGATGGCATAGACGTATTAAAGGGCCTTTTCAAGTAAAACAAAAGATGTTAGTGGGAATCCTCTGTTCCCTACAGCAGATTGGCTCTGACTGATTTTAGGGATCGGTAAAAGTTGCCTAGGGAGGCAGTAGAGCTCAGTGGCTAGAACAGTTTTGGAATGCTAGGAGATGTGACTGTTGCTCCACCATCTAACCACATCAGAGTTAGTAACTCCTCTTTGCTTCCCCTTCCCGAATTTCATATAAAGGATATTCAATTGTCTAATGCACCAGAGTTTAGCAAGATACTGAGCATTAATGCAATCTCCTCTACATTCACATCTTAAACTGATTTATCTGGTTTATCTTGTGTTTGCAATAATTGTGTCTAATTATAATCAGGATGCCAGGATGCAGGATGCCCAATGCTACTTAAAACTATTTTCTAAAATATAACTGATCATTAACTGATCATTGGTAGCAAGGGATAACCATGATGTTGTGGTAAAGCCTTTTATACCAATTTTAGTTTTCCTGTATCTACAGGCAGAGCTTGGGAAATGCTGGCTGGGGAACTCTATGTGTCTTCAATTGACCAAGGTTGAGAGATGCTGCTATAGACTTCTGAAGCAACAGCAGGAGGAGTATCAGATGGGTCAGAGAGAACATCTGGGAGAAGATTTGCTATCACAAGCATTCTACTTTGCCACCATCTCACCTTCAAGCGAATCAGAGCCAGGTGTGGAAAAATAGCACTGGCAAGCAACTCAGAGGAATATCAATTAACTATATATCTAATTGTATTATTGTGGATCAGGAAAAAAAGACAGTACTGTATAAGGAGGCATTAATATTCCCCTAATGCAGAGGTGTCAAACTCGTGGCCCGTGGACTGAATGCATCACACTCTGGCCACACCCACCACTGTTTTGGTGAAGGGGGAAAAAGTCATGATGTGTCACATGATGACAACGTGACAATGTGAGTTTGACACACCTGCCCTAATGCCATTTCATTCCTTCCTATTTACATTCATTGTGGGACAAATTAAAACAGAAATGAACAGTATTCAGAGAGATCCAAATGTTTCTTTTCCTCAGATCAGTGCACAATGCTGTCTAACAGAATGCATTATCCTGCATGTTTTGAGTCTCCCTGCAAAAAAAATAAATGATACTTTAGAATAAACCACTGAAAGGGACTTCTCTGAAAACTGTCAAACTTAAAACTGCTGGATGAGATAGTTCGTGATGACTCCAGTAAAAAGGGACAGAATAAAGGGAGCAAGAGAATACCATGGTTAGATGAAATGGTAAGACCATCTTGCATGTCAAGCTCTTTTCCCTGCCTTTCAGCTTTTTTAGATGCTTTATGTCAGGGATGTCAAACTCAATTTCATTGAGGGCCGCATCAGGGTTGTGTTTGACCTTGAGGGGATGGGATGGGCATGGCCAGGATGGGTGTGACCAGCTTGACATCACTCTTGTTGGGGGACACCTGTGGTGGTCCAAGTGCTCTGCCAGTGAAAACGGGCTCCCAAGCTCCATTTTTGGCTGTGATGGCCTCCAGCAACCCTCTGCCAGTGAAAATGGAGCTTGAGAGGGCTGTGTGCAGGCTCCCTGGGCTCCATTTTCACTTATAGAGGGTTTCAAGAGGCAATCACAGCCAAAAATGGAGCCCAGGGGCCATGCGCAGCCACCCCGAGCTCTGTTTTCACTGGCAGAGGGCTGCAGGAGGCCATTATAGCTGAAAACAGAGCCATGTGGCCTCTCAAACTCCATTTTTGCTGACAGTGTCACCACGGGCCAGTTCTTTACTGTTTCCAGAGCAGCCCTGCGGGCCATATCTAAGCACCTGTGGTTCAGATGCGGGCCACGGGTCTTGAGTTTGGCATCCCTGCTTCATGTCATTGGAGCATTAAATAAGTGACAATTCGCAGGCATTTAAAGATATTTCAAAATCTGCTGCCTCAGGCATGTCCATTCGCCCTCTACAATGGTTGGCAGAGCCTTGGGGCTTTGCCCCTTTTACAAGGCACATTTGTCTGTTGCCCAGTTATCCTGCCGCAAGTACTGATTTGTGGGTAGTAGAGTTTGATGGAGGTGGAAAGTCCCTGATTTACTGGAATTCAGGTCTTCCTTTATAAACCTTGGCTTCTAGATTCTAATGTGCTAGCTAGGATGTTGCCTCCGGGGATGTGGACAAGGCTATGCGAGCTGTGAGCGCCTCCACCTGTATACTGGACCCGTGTCCCTCCTGGCTGGTTGCCAACAGCAGTGAGGTGACACGAGGCTGGATCCAGGCGGTTGTTACCACCTCTCTTCGGGAGGGACACCTCCCCACCGCGCTGAAGGCGGCGGTGGTGAGACCCCTCCTGAAGAAACCGTCCTTGGATCCAGCAATTCTTAACAACTACCGTCCAGTCTCCAACCTCCCCTTTGTGGGGAAGGTTGTTGAGAAGGTGGTGGCCTTCCAGCTTCAGCGTACCTTGGAGGAAGCTAACTATCTTGACCCCTTCCAGTCTGGCTTCAGGCCCGGTTACAGCACAGAAACCGCTTTGGTCGCATTGACCGATGATCTCTGGAGAGCCAGAGATGGAGGCCATGCGTCCATCCTGGTTCTCCTTGACCTCTCAGCGGCTTTCGATACCATCGACCATGGTATCCTTCTGCGACGACTGCGGGAGGTGGGAGTGGGAGGCACTGTTCTGCAGTGGTTCTCCTCCTACCTCTCGGACAGGTCGCAGTCGGTGTTGGTGGGGGGGCAGAGATCGTCCCCGAGGCCCCTTACTTGTGGGGTGCCGCAGGGTTCGGTCTTATCCCCCCTACTATTTAACATATACATGAAACCGCTGGGCGAGATCATTCGGAGGCACGGGATAAAATACCACCAATATGCGGACGATACACAGTTGTATCTGTCCGCCCCGTGCCAACTCAATGAAGCGGTGGAAGTGATGAACCGGGGCCTTGAGGCTGTTAAAGACTGGATGAGAGCTAACAAACTGGTGCTCAACCCGGAAAAGACCGAGTGGCTGTTGTGTTTTCCTCCCAAAAATTTGGTTAATGTTCCATCAATCAGGCTGGGGGGACAAAATTTATACCCCTCAGACAGGGTCCGCAACTTGGGAGTCCTCCTGGACCCACAGCTGAGTTTCGACCATCATTTGTCAGCTGTGACCAGGGGGGCATTTGCTCAGGTTCGCCTGATGCGCCAGTTGCGGCCCTACCTGAACCGGGAGGCTCTCACAACAGTCACTCGAGCCCTTGTGACCTCTAGGCTGGAATACTGCAACGTGCTCTACATGGGGCTGCCCTTGAAGAGCACCCGGAGACTTCAGCTAGTCCAGAATGCGGCCGCGCGAGTGATTGTGGGCGCACCACGGTTCGCCCACATAACACCGATCCTCCGTGAGCTGCGCTGGCTACCTGTTGATCTCCGGGTGCACTTCAAGGTCCTACTTACCACTCACAAAGCGCTCCATGGTAGTGGATCTGGCTATTTGAGAGACCGCCTTCTGCCAATTACCTCCCTGCGTCCCATCAGATCGCACAGGGTAGGCCTCCTCCGAATTCCATCTGCCAGTCAGTGCCGACTGGCGACTACTCGGAGGAGAGCCTTCTCAGTTGCAGCTCTGACGCTATGGAACAATCTCCCCGTGGAGATTCGCACCCTCACCACCGCCCAGGCCTTCCGCACGGCCCTCAAGATCTGGCTATCCCGTCAGGCCTGGGGATGAAAAATCTTAGTTTGTCCCCTCCCGAATGATGAATGAATGTTGTGCTCTATTTTTAATATTATGTATTGTCTTATGTCTTTTGTCTTTGTACCCCCTTTCCCGTGTTTTGTAAGCCGCCCTGAGTCCCCTCAGGGAAAAGGGCGGCCTATAAATTATAATAAACATTCCAAACATTCCAGCTTCCAAATATCTAGGAGAGAGATGGAGGGAGAGAGGAGTTCAACTTTGAATATGCAGGAATAAACTCTGCACCTGCCCTGAAGCTTTTTCAATCCCACTATTGTGCTTTTCTTTCCCTCTTAAAACCCAAAAATGCTTCTCATATTCAGCGTTCCCCATGGGAAGACTTATTGACTAGATAAGATAATTACATTAGGGCAGAAACCCAGGGCACATCATATCAAAATGAAAGTATTAGGCCAAAGATGGGTTTCCTACTTTCCTAGTAAGATTAGGATGTTCTGCATGTTAAGATTTGCCTTGAAATGTGTAAGTAAACAAAATAAAGAGTGAAGAATGGCTACAGTTTTGAAAAGCATGTTTTAATTTCTGTGCCATGGTTTAGAAATCTATCATTTTATTATTTTCAATTACTTCCAGTGTTCTGTAAAAGAATAGTCTGCTACTTTCTGATAGCAACACATGGAAATTTCATATTGTCATATATAGAAAGCTAATTTGCAAAAGAGATATAATCATCTAGACCAAATCCATTATGAATGATATTGTTCCATTTATTTGGGGGAACATTCCTCCAAATGAATTTTCAAGTGCAATTTCAGTACTTACAAGGCAATTAGGTTAACACAGCTATGGTATGCTTCATCAGCTAAAAGAGGGACGTGCTGAAGTAAAAAGAAAGAAAAATCTGAGTTCTTGAAACATATCCTGAACTTTGATTCTCCAACTTAATATCTTCCAGATATGTTGAGATAAAGTTGTCAGCTAGGTGCTCAGAAATTTTAAGAACCGTTATTCCCACCTTCTGGAAGATACTAAGTTAGAGAAAGCTGTGTGATATACCCTGAGTGCTCCATTTCAATGTAAATACTAAAAATAATTAAATGTTTTAATGTTGTTCAGTTCCAGTTTGATGGAAATCACTGTTCACAGAGTCTGGTTATTGACTCCAACATGCTTAGATGTCCCATCAAGAAAAGGAACACAAAAGAAGTAACCAAGTATGAGCTGATCCAAAGTGTCTAAAATGCCAATAGAACAATTTCCCACAATCTCTTTTAACCTGTTTAATGCTTGGCTATTACATGTCTAATTTAATCCTAAGACTGTTCTCTGTAAATAAAATGAAGCAGAAAAAATATTAAGGACAAATCATCTGCATCTTTTGAACAGCAAGAACCTGTTGAACGACATTTAAAGGGAATTAAAGCTGATTTTGTACAAGCAGCAGAATAACCATATCTCCCAGCTAAAATAGAATTTCAGTTCATCCTCAGAACCTGACTGAAGTTAAATTATCATCCCATAATTTACATGTCATTTACAGGGACACACATTGCGCCTTTAGCACTGTAAATATGATCTGAACAGCTTTTGATCTTTTGCAGCATCTGCAGGAACACATCATTGTTTCAGAAGAGGGCTGGGGGAAAAATTAGAGTTCTAGGAAGGAAAGGAAAAATGCAGGAAGAGCAGTAATGTTGTCAAAATAAATGTGTCAGCCAAATGATAATATAAAGCTTCATTTATATGGTTAAATGGGTTATATAGATCAAGAAAATTCTTTAGTAAGAGAAGCAAGGGTATTGTTGAGCAACTAGTGTGATTGAACATACAACGCTGTAAACATCCTCGTGTTCCAACAACACTGAAAAACTCTTTCCAGGAAAATGGAAACAAGGAAGAAAATACAGCCACAGAAGTTTAAGCTCCCTATTTTTAAACCTGCAAATGATTCTAATGACTTTGATATGAACATGCCATACATTAATCTCAATGAAGCTGAGATTCTTCTCTGATTTATCTCAGATTCAGAAGTTGGTTAATTGGTACCAAAGGAAAGAGGTGGCTCTTCTTCTTCCTCTTCCCCCTCCTCCTCCTCCTCTCCTTCTCCTCCTCCTCCTCCTCCTTCTTCTTCTTTAGGATGAAGTTTTGCAGGGATACCCCCAGTATTGGAAACCTTATTGGTTGTGTACTATGTTTAAGGTCAAGTTTAAGTGGTTGTTTGAATTCTTAAAAGTAAGCACTGTAAGTGCTATTCATCTGTCATGATAAATTGATTCATAAAAAAGAAATTGTTACTACTCCTGGATATGTGAAATTCAGATGCTATATGAAGGGGAGTGGGGAGAAATCTGATCTGATTGATGGGACCCAGATTCCACATCTTAGTTTTCAGTCTGCTAGCTCAGATATGTTATCAGCATCAATAGTCTGTCAAATGGACAGCAAATGTGAGATGAAGATCAGCTTAGTCTTCCTTGCTAAGCCATCAAATCAGCTGCTTTTTTAAGGAGGTTTGTGGCCTTAGCAAGCAAATTGTCATTCAGTAGTGCACTGTTTCTAATCATGGCAATCTGAAACTTTTAGAAAGCTGGTGTGCAAGGCAGGGAGCAACAAGCACTGTTCCCAACAGTCAATATTCCATTCATGAACATGTTCCAGATGGCTCTTTTGGCCAACAGGAGGTTGCTGTATGGCTGAAGCAAGGATGAATGGGCAGGAATGAATTAAGATATAATTGAAATTTGTTAGAAAAGTAAATGACCATTGCAGTATTTCTGCTTTCTGTAGGCTGCTTCTTTGTGACAGCTTTAAAAGCACTCACTGCCATAATCTAATAAGCTCAGTAGAATTTGCTTACTTCTCAGTTTGCATTAGATTGTAACCCAACTGTATTACAATTATTTCCAGTTTCTTAAGTTTCAATCAAAATAACATAAACATGCATTTTGATGGGGGACAGTGAGATGAGCACAGAAAAGCTATTGGACCTTACTAGATTCTTGGGCAATAATGAATTAGTTAATTATTTTCCAGTTATTACTCTTTATAACTTAACCACTGAGATTTAGAGGAGGGTTGATGGTCTTTTTATGTGTATATACTGTACATGTTCAGTAAAATTACTAAGGCTCCCTGAAAATTTGGGTTTATTTTTTATTTTATCATTTATCATTTAATAAATGTCTCCCTTATTATCAAGAAATTGTTTAGGTTAATTAAATTTGGAATTATTAATTAGCTATGATGGGAAATGAATAATTTTACAAATTATTTTGTTAAACAAGTGCAGATAATGACAATAAGGAGTGTATCACCATTGTACAGAACAATCTTAAGTGGAGATGAGAAAAGGAACAGGAGATGTCTTCATGTTCAAAGTCCTGACTTCAGTTCCTTAATGTTGAAAAGAAAAATATTTACTTCGGTTTCAGGTTGTCTACAGTAACGGGCCTAATTTTGACACTTCCTGGGCTTTGGAGTCAGTATTTCCAAGGAGAACTCTTAGATGTTCCTAGAATAACCCATTTACAGTGTACAATTAGCAATCCAACCATTAATAAGGAATATAACAAATAAGTTTATTTGCTTTATCAGAGATTAGGATAAGTATTTTAACTCCTAAAATCTGCTCTCAGGGATAGATAAGCCTCCTTTAATATCTTGAGAATCAGTGCTCTGGATTCTGAACAAAAAGTTCAGTCTAAAATAAATAGCATTGCCCAGTATGATAAGGATACTAAATCAAAAATGAACTATCATAGTATATTTTTCTTAACTTTGATGCTTGGAGTTTAATTAAAATAATTGTCTGGTTGAAATAAAATGTTATGATTTGTGACTCATCAGAGTTTCATCATACTGATCATCAAAATTCTTAAGAAATATAGAATTTTGGCTTCTTATTTCAGTAAACAAATATTCAATTCCAGGTGGAACTTTTATTTTAATCAATTACTTATGTATTTTTTAAAAATTATATTTCATTTGTTTATAATATATTTCTGGAAATGTCTGATGAATCTTTTAAGTCAGACTTCCTTATGCTTTAATTTTGTGTTTTAGGGATAGTATAATATGAAACATTATTTTTAAACATTTGCATTTTTTCACCCAAGGAATCATATACAATACAATAATACAATAGCAGAGTTGGAAGGGACCTTGGAGGTCTTCTAGTCCAACCCGCTGCCTAGGCAGGAAACCCTATACCATTTCAGAAAAATGGCTATCCAGCGTCTTCTTAAAGACTTCCATTCACAACTTCTGGAGGCAAGTTGTTCCACTGATTAATTGTTCTAACTATCAGGAAATTTCTCCTCAGTTCTAAGTTGCTTCTCTCCTTGATTAGTTTCCACCCATTGCTTCTTGTTCTACCCTCAGGTGCCTTGGAGAATAGTTTGACTCCTTCTTCTTTGTGGCAACCCCTGAGATATTGGAACACTGCTATCGTGTCTTCCGTAGTCCTTCTTTTCATTAAACTAGACATACCAGTTCCTGCAACCGTTCCTCATGTGTTTTAGTCTCCAGTCCCGTAATCATCTTTGCTGCTCTTCTCTGCACTCTTTCTAGACTCTCAACATCTTTTTTACATTGTGGCGATCAAAACTGAATGCAGTATTCCAAGCGTGGCCTTACCAAGGCATTATAAAGTGGTATTAACACTTCACGTGATCTCGATTCTATCCCTCTGTTTATGCAGCCTAGAACTGTGTTGGCTTTTTTGGCAACTGCTGCACACTGCTGGCTCATATTTAAATGGCTGTTCACTAGGACTCCAAGATCCCTTTCACAGTTACTACTGTTGAGCAAGGTATCACCTATACTGTATCTGTGCATTTCATTTTTGTTGCCTAAATGTAGAACCTTACTCTTTACACCATTGAATTTCATTTTATTAGTACAAGTTTGTCAAGGTCCTTCTGTATCTTTCCTCTCTTCTGGAGTGTTGGCTATTCCTGCCAGCTTGGTGTCTTCTGCAAATTTGATGAGTTCCCCATTTATTCCCTCATCCAAATCATTGATGAAGATGTTGAAGAGTATTGGGCCTAAAACAGAGCCTTGGCGTACTCCACTGCATACTTCCCTCCATGTAGATGCCGTTCCATTGAGGACTACACGTTGAGTGCAGTTGGTCAGCCAGTTACGAATCCATCTGGTGGTGATGCTGTCTAATCCACATTCTTCTACTTTATCTAGTAGTAGGTTATGGTCTACCTTATCAAATGCCTTACTGAAGTCCAAGTAAACTATAACAATGGCATTCCACTAATTTTGTCACATTATCAAAGAATGCAATAAGATTAGTCTGGCATGATCTGTTTTTGACAAACCCATGTTGGTTTTTGGCTATTACTTTGTTTGCTTCTAGGTGTTCGCTAATTCGTTGCTTGATTACCTTTTCCAGAATCTTTCCTGGTATTGAGGTCAGGCTGATAGGTATGTAGTTTCCTGGATCTGTTTTTTTCCCCCTTTTGAAGATGGGAACCACACCAGCTCTTTTCCAGTCCTATGGCAGTTCCCCAGTGCTCCAGGATCTCTGAAAGATATAGTCCAGTGGTTCTGAGATCTCATCTGCCAGTTTCTTCAGAATCCTGGGGTGTAATCCATCCAGTCCTGGTGATTTGAGCTCGTCTAGGGTAGACAGGTGCTCACTTACCATTTTCTTCCCTATTTCAACTTGTGTTCCTAATCTGATTTTTGTGGTGCTGTTTTTGATAGGTTGGACTGTTTTATCCCTTTGTGTAAAGACAGATGCAAAACATGAGTTAAATAGTTCTATCTCATCTCTTATCTATAAGCAAAATCATAAAACAATCTTTTTAATCCATAAATCAGTTGGAAAGTCTATAAAAGGTTGGGAAAAGTAACAACATAGTTGGTTTTAAACTTGATCAAATAATTGAACTTTTCCCTCTTTGTAACAGTCTTAAACTTTAGTTTATTCAAATATTGTTATAGGATTGGATTTCTCTTGAGTTTTTCTTTGTGCCATTGCACACAGATCTTCAAGGCTTTAACAAACTCTTTTATAAATCCAATAGGAAAAATTATCCAGGTCAGTCTCTTGATTTATTATTGCATTTCCCTTTAAAAAATTGAAACCTTAGTCAGCTTATTTTGCAGATCCAGTGAAACATACTTTTCTAGGTAATTCTTTTGGCCAGTTAGTTGTAAATACTCATTTAATACTATCTCTATCTTGTCAAATAAAATTTGTACTACATCTGTCATTTCTTCAATATCCTCTTAGTTGAATATCTCACAGTTGAACATCTATGTCTAACTCTATCCATAGAAGCAGATATTAGTACCAGCATTGTCGATATTGTGGCTACTATTTTCTGATTCCACTTTTCAAAAGTTTCCTTTAATGTTTTTATTGTTATAATGGTTTGCACTATCTTGCCGGTCTCTGTATCTATGTAAAATCTTTAGTCCCTTTAGTGTCCAGTTATTGAAATCATTAAATTCCTTTTATTTCTTATGTCAAAATGGAATCTCTTTCCCATGCAAAGTTTTTTGTTCTTTATAATTATCCAAAATCGGGGGGGCAGGGGGGCAGTTGACTCATGTGGTAAGATGCTGGGCCTGTGCACCCCTAAGATCGGCGGCTCGATTCCCGTGAATGAATAAACAGTGAAGGGACAAGAAAGGAGCCTCCAATGATTGCCTATCAGCATTCAGGCATCCCGTGTGTAAAGATAAACCACCCGAAAAAATTCCTTTCACAAAGGCAGCCAGCCATATTGGTGATCCCTGGCTAACACGTGGCATACACTTAAAAAAAAAGTTCCAAAATCATATTGTAAAAGTTTCAATTTTCCAATTTTATCTGTCCCCATAGTTTATTTACAACATTCCAAGATCAAAATCTGTAGGATTTTTTGCTGTTTATTTCAGATTTTTAAATTTTTTAAACTTAAAATTTAAAGTTTCATTCAGGACTGAAAGCATACTCACTTGGCATTTTTAAACTTGTCATTACAAAGGTCTCTAGTAGCTTACAAGTAGTTAATGAACAATTTATGAAAATGATTAGAAAGTGGGGCTTGCAAATTTAATGTCCTTTAGATGTCTGCCTGTGGTTGTGAACAAGATGGCTAATCTCATCATTTCCCTGTGCTAAAATGTACAGAAAACCACTGTTCTGCAGTCTTCTCATGAGAAGCAGCCATCCGGAGCACATTTAGTGATCTCTTGTCTTCTCCTGATCCAGAGTAGTTCCAAGAAACTGGTTTACACGCCTGTTGAGGAATATGTGCTTTGTCAGTTTATTTCCACATCTTATACCATAGTGTCAGTGGTACAATGCTACAAAATAGCACTCTGGACATAACCTTACCCTCACAAGATATTTCGTGCATATGTGCAGACGCATTGCTTGACTTTGATAGAATTAAAAGTATCTTCATACAGGTAGAGCTCAGTTTAGGATCACTCATTCAGCAACTGGTGCTGTATGAGTTGTTACAATGAGTCCTCAAAGTTCTGGCTGTCTCAGCACTCCCATAATCATTTGATTATACTCTAAATCTGACAACAGCCTTATTGGTGGCGTAGTGGTTAGAGTGCAGTACTGCAGGCCACTTCAGCTGACTGCTAACTGCAGTTCGGTGGTTCAAATCTCACCAGCTCAGGGTTGACTCAGCCTTCCATCCTTCCGAGGTGGGTAAAATGAGGACCCAGACTGTGGGGGCAATATGCTGACTCTGTAAACCGCTTAGAGAGGGCTGAAAGCCCTGTGAAGCGGTGTATAAGTCTAACTGCTATTGCTATTGCTATTTATTTATTTACATTAATTTATCAAATACCTCCCAAATTAAATATGTAACTCGGGGTGATAAACAATCCTTACAGAAATCATCCATCCCTCCTTCCAGTGGTGTGCTTCAACTGGTCTAACAACCGGTTCACTGAGCTCATGTGCCAAATGGGCACTTCACGTGCATGCAGTGGGTTTCAACAAAGCTAAACAACTTACCTTCTACTGTAGCCCCAGTGAGTAAAACAGCTGAGGCATGGCACTCCACTTTGCTGCGCCTATCAGTGGGCTAAAAATAAAGGAAAGGTATGTCAGTATACTGCAGGGGCAAGCGGGTGGGCCCAGCTGAAGGTCAGAGCGAACCGGTTCGCTCTCAGCTGATCTTTGGAGCTACCAGTTCGCCTGAACTGGTCTGGACCGGTAGACTCCCACTCCAGCCTCCTTCCCTCCCTCTATCCATCCTACAACAAATTAAAACAATCCTATGCAAAAGAGGAAACCTGAGGCAGTGCATGGCAATTTCACAAAAACAGATATATGTATATTAGATTCCATTAACATCCTAAATACCGGGGGGGGGGGGAAGCCAGGTTTCAACAGCCTTCCAGAAGATCAAGACAGTAGGTGGCCTCTTTGGAAGAATCTTAACAGAGTCTTCAGTTTGCGAAACCAAAATCCCCACTCATTTCCTATTGCCTATCTGGAATCACAGGACTCCATTGCACTAATGCCCTGTTCCCCTTTGGTCAAACAGGAAACAGTGGGTGTGCTCCTCTAAGCAGTGCTTAGGCAGTATGTTCCGTGGCTGCCAGGCCTTATAAAGAAGTGCTGACTCATGACCTGGGGAGACATGAGAAATAGCCATGGCCAGAGGAATGGTTGGACAAGAGGAAGCTTAACGAATGTGGGTGAGGCAAATGTCTCAGAAGGAACCTTCCTAGTTTCTTGTGTTGTATAGATGAAAGGGGAGAAACATACCATCAGACTTGCAAGATTCTATTAAAGTAACCTTAAAATAAAGTAGAATTAGTCCATCTGGTCATGTGTCTTGTCTGGACAACTTGGCTAGGCTGACATATGCCCTGTGGCTGCTGTATACTCCTGTCTCATTTTCTAAGAGGAATGATTCAGTGAACCTTGGATACTCTCAGTGTTGTCTTGGATTTGAGTAAGCACAACAAGGGAGGGGGCATAATTTGACCCCTAACTGATCCACTACAGTTTAGGGTTGAAATGAAGCCTCTCTTGCCCCAGTACTAGTTGAATGCATTTTTATGCAACACATGGGATCATTAAATGACTCAGGTTCATTCTGTAAACCCAGACATGCTATAAGAATCATAGCCTTCATAGATATATGGCGTGGGATACAGCTTGAATCATAGTTCTTCTGTGTTCTCACATTCTTCTATTTTAACTCCCGTCTCTTCCCAACTGATTTCTACAATAGATGCAGATGGCTCCACCCTACTCTCATTGGCACACTTAGGGGAACAAGAGAACCAGATGTTAATGACTTGTGTGTGAGGAAGGCCCTCAAAGGACTAAAGACACCAAATCCAGAAACTGGAGATTTCTAATTTGAGGTTAGATTGAGTTAAGTAAAGAACTCTTTCTCAACTCGACTGAGAACATCAGTGAAGGACATATGCTAAACCATTTCTAACACTGAGACAAAGAACCTCACTAAATTGCAACACAGAAAAGTTGGGATCAAAATGTGCATAAACAACCAGATGAACACAAAACAACAGAATGCTCATTTTGTACAAAATTGTCTTCTGTCAGATTTCAACATAATGTTCTTTCATTCAGTGAGTTGCACTTGGAGAGCCCTGCAAAGTATTAGGTAATGTAATAAATTTAGCGTTTGCTAGGAGTTCTAAGACCTTCAACTAGAGAAAAATGCTACAACAGCACTTTAAAAAAATAAAAAGAGAAAACAGTCAAATAATAAATCTCATCAGACAGTACCTCTGTCTGAAGCTGCCGTGATTTTAGCAGTGATTAAAGGCTACAAGTGGTAAGAAACTGGACTGATAAACTTCCTTTGTAGCAGGATACTACTAATTTGTGATACACAGCAAGACCTTGGTGTTCATTAGCAGTAAAGCCCTTATTTTGTGTGTGTGTGTGTGTGTGTGTGAGTGTGTGTGAGTGTGGGTGGGTGGGTGGAAGAGAGCAAGAGAGGGAGGAAAACTGAATGATTATGACAATCTATTCACACATTCTTTAAATAATGAAAGTGGCCTTTACAAAGGATCTTTCGTTATCTCTCATTTGGCATCCACTACTTTTCTTCTTTCAGTATCTGGAACTAATAAGTAAACCACAAACATAGTTACTCCTCAGCATTCTTCCCTTGCCTTTCCCGACTGGCATCCCATCCACCAGAATTTTCTTCCATTCCCATTAATTGGTCCTTAGAGAGTCTCCCGCTCCTACCTTTGCTGTGACAGTCAGTGAACATTTCTTCACCACCCTGAGTCAGAGGCCCTGTGATAGCTCACAAGTCATAGATTGAACTGGAGCTGTTCTACTCCCTTCCATAATGTTTAATGCATAAGGCTTTTAAAATGGCACCATTAAGGGGATCGCACATACTTTATTTTGAAAGGATAATGGATTCCTTCGGTTATCGTGTGACTGTGTTTATTAAAAAATATGAAATAGGTTTTTGTATGTCTTACACACACACACACACACACACACACACACACACACACACACACAAACCTAATGGGAAATCCTAACAGGCAGTTGTCTGTCATATGACTTTTTGGTTTCTGAAACCTGAAAGGTGAGAAAGCTCTAAAGAAGGACTTCTCTCCACCTCTATCTCCCAAGGTAATGCATTGACTTGAAAGGAATGCTACTCCCCCCCCCAAATAATTTACCTTTAAAATAGGAGAATCATTTTAGATTCTCTGAGAATGTGAAAATGGAGAGAGATAAGGCTCCCCCCCCCCACTCCTGTCTAATCGTCCTTTTGGCAAGCAGGATTGTCTAAAATTCAAGGTCATCTTCCTTCCAGGTAAATACATTTTTTATTAGATGCTTGCAGTTTGGGGCATTAAATTAATTCTTAAAGGTAAAGGTTCCCCTCACACATATGTGCTAGTTGCTCCTGACTCTAGGGGGTGGTGCTCATCTCCGTTTGAAAGCAGAAGAGCCAGTGCTGCCCAAAGACGTTTTCGTAGTCATGTGACTGGCCTGATTAAACACTGAAGGTGCGTGGAATGCTGTTACCTTCCCATCAAAGATTCTTTCTATTTGCATTTTACATACTTCCAAACTGCTAGGTTGGCAGAAACTGGGACAAGTAATGGGAGTTCACTCCATTAAGGGGTGCTAGGGATTCGAACCACTGAATTGCCGACATTTCTGATCGACAAAATCAGCATCTTAGCCACTGAGCCACCTTAATTCTTAGGGTAATATTATTTTCAACTTTATTGGAAGTCACTACATTTTTATAGTTCAACTTTTCTAAATTTATTGAAGTTTTATTTAAAGAAAATCTGTTTTTACAATTAAATAATTATAGGTATTGCCATTTTACATCCTTTTATTATCAAATCCATTTTTAGGTTAATCACTCTAACAAGAATTATGATTTATGGAGGTGCCAGGGAAATTTCATACCCTTGAGTTATAAAAGCTTTCTTAACTGTGGAACAGCAACATATTATTTTTTAAGGATTTGAATTTTGGTTGTTTGCTATGGTAAATTGATGATGCTGAAATCCATTTTTTCTTTCAACCAAATCCCCAAATTTGTGTTTGCTTTGATATTCATGAACAGTTCAGACCAGGGGTGGGTTCTGTCTGCTGCTACTGCCGGTTCACTCAGGGATGTGCTGCGCACATGCACACACTTGATACACACTACATGTGCATGCACAGTACTGGGAAAAATGTTTCTGCACATGCGCAGAAGCAAAAACAAGATGGCGGCGCCTATGGTGCCACTGAGAGAACCAGTTCAGGGGCATGGCAGATTGAGTTACTACCTACTCAGCCGAACTAGTCCAAACTGGTAGGAACCCACCTCAGGTTCAGACCTGGATACAGGTAACCAGTGGTGAGATTCAGCCAGTTTGCACCACTTCAGGAGAACCGGTTGTTAACTCTCTGAGCAGTTTGGTGAACTGGTTGTTGGAAGAAATCATTAGGGCAGAGAACCGGTTGTTAAATTATTTGAATCCCATCACTGCAGGTAAACCAAATAAACTGAACTAAGTCAAGCCCGGATCTATAAACACAGAAAAACAGAAGTATGAATAATATGTCTAAATTCTCATTAGAGATCCAATTCGATGCAGTAGTTAAGGTTCCAGGTTACAAACCAGGAGAACATGAGTTCCAGTCCTGCCTTAGGTACAAAGCCAGCTGAGCAACCTTGGGCCAGTCACTCTCTCTCTCTCTCAGCCCTGGGAAGCCCACAAGGGCAAGCCACTTCTGTAAACCTTGTCAAGAAAACTGTAGGGACTTGTAGCTATAGGTCAAGGCTGACTTGAAGGCCAAAATTTATAAATTCTTATTGCTGTCTCAAAATCTTAATTAAGCAACAAGCAACAAGTAACTGATAATAACATACACTGTATATTATACATACCTATATAATCCATTAATAATAAGTAATAGAAAGCAAAGATAATCAAAATAAACTTCAATTGTTGTAGTTTATTTGTTGATGATATAACCACCAAGATCATACATATAAAAAAGCAAAGTACTTGTTTAATAATGCCTGTCAAATCAAAGTAGGGTGATAAACATGTAGGCTTCTTTCAGCGGGTGATCAGGGAAGAAATAGAGGAAGATCAATCTGAAAATTTTTGTATTGTATGATATGAGTACCCACCCCAAGATTTAATATAATGCAGTCATCTTACCCATATCCCACTCAATATTTTTGAAATTGTTTACAGCATATCTAAGATTTAGGGTATTGTATGAACTTCGAATGGCTTCCATTTATGGTTAACCTATGATTTTCCATTTCAATTTCTGATCAATCAAAAGAAATTCTCAGGGTATTGTGTGAACTATGTTTGCTTCCATCTCCCCCTCCTTCCCCTTCTCCTTTTTCTTCTTCCCTTACTATTAGCAATGGTATGTTTCAAAAATCCATTACAGCATATGCGGGAATAGATATTGCATATGAGACTTGCTAAATCAATTCTTATTAAATGTATTAATTCAGAGGTGGGATTCTACTGGTTCAGACTGGTTGGGCGAACTGGTAGCCCCAAAGATCAGCTGAGAGTGAACCAGTTCACTCTGACCTTCAAGTGGGCTCACCTTTCCACCCGCCACTGGGCTATACTCATCTATATTTCCTTGTTTTTTAGCCCAGCTGATAGATGTGGCAGAGTGGATTGCCATGCCTCAGCTGTTTTCCTGTGAACTGTGCATATGCGCACAGCATGTCAACTGGTGCGCTCAGCAAACTGGTTGCTAAACCGGTAGGATCACATCCTATTAGCAGCATTCTTCAATACCTTGTCAACAACTGACAGTGGCTTACAGAGAGTTAAAACAATAAAACTAAGCTTTAAGAAACAACCATGGTAGGGAGGAATGAATTAGATGTATTACAACCATTAGTAATGCTTAATACGATCACATTTAATTTAGGATCACACCTAAAATTAAAATTTGTAGGAAATTGAGTTCTTTCCTGAAGATCATCAGAGTAGGACCAAGTGGAGCTCTATAGGGCAGGCACAGCAACTAGGAAAATATAACTCTTAAGTCATATAAATTAGCATGGAATTGGTGTGATCCAGAGCCTCCCAAATTTGCAAGGATTTTTTTTAGTACTTATTAAATTTCAATACCACCCATTTCACTTAAGTGACTATTAGATTTTTTTTCCAAAAAGAGAAGTTGGAAACTAGCATTGTTGGGTTGAGGAAAAGATGTAACATCACTTTCACCAAGGCAAGCAAAATCATTTCCTCACTCAAAGATGAATTCGCTATTTCTTGGACCCAACCACACATCTTATCTTAGGGGGCCTTAACCAGCAGGAAGGTCATGTACCTAACAAATACAGTAGATCCCCAGCCTCAGGGACATGGCATTAGAGATTTATAAGCTCAATTTCTCCTCAGCTAACAGAGCAAGACTCTAGTCAATCCAGTCAGAAGGATCTGTCCAGCTCAAGTCCAACTCAAAGAAGATTCAATTGTATCCATCAAAAATTTAGAGCAATCCTCAGAGTGGACCACATTGATTCACGAATTATACCCCATTTCTGATGTAATCACCCTCTATCATTGTTTAATCATTTACACTGAGTACATGATATATATTTCAAGCTGAATTACAATGCAACAAATACACTTTGAATTTAAGATGATCTATCTATAAAAAAGAAAATTAGAAATTTTCTAATTAGAAAATCAGAAAATTAGAAAAAAAGCCTTATATGTCTGTATTACTGTGATATCATATTTAAAAAATATACTACTTGGAGGAGGGGGGGGGAACCAACTAAGCCAAATCCAAGGCTGATCTTGCTTGAACTTGGAAGTGAGTTCCATGTTGCCTTGGCAACATCTAAGAGTATGCCAAAAACATATCCCTTCCATTACCAGTGAGGATTATATGTTTCTCCAAGAATAAAAACCATGAATACTATCAGTAGCCATTTACCATTCATATCTCCAGAAACCTCCCTCAAGGTTTTTTGTCCTTTCCTCCCATTATTTCCTCTGGTTTCCTTATTCTTTGATGGTGTTATTTTTAATGTTACCCTTAAACAGGATCTGTTTAGTGAATATGAAGTCAGCAAAAGTCTGGAAGAAAAGAAGAAGGCAGGCCATTTTTAATTGATTTTAATTTGATTTGATTTTATTAAGTTTGTATGCCGCCATATTCCCGAGAGACTCAGGGCGGCTAACAATAAAAAGGGAGGGGATACAAAAAAATAAAATAAAAAACAACAATTTAAAATTCTACAACAGCCGTAACCTCGAATGGGGCTGGATAGTTCAACAGCCCCAGGCTTGCCGGAACAGCCAGGTCTTAACTGCTTTGCGGAAGGCCGGAAGGGTAGTAAGGGTCCGGATCTCCATGGGGAGATCGTTCCAGAGGGCCGGAGCAGCCACAGAGAAAGCTCTCCCCCGAGGAGTCGCCAGCCAACATTGGCTGGCAGATGGAATTCAGAGGAGGCCTAGTCTGTGGGATCTAATAGGTCTTTGGGAGGTGACTGGCCATCGGCTTTTCAGATGCCTTGTTCTTATTATAAACAATGGAAGGGGACTTAAAGGAAAGGAAGGAAGAGTGGCATAGCAAAGACCAGCTCAGAATCTTGTTCAGCTGTAATTTCCTCTCCACACCCCAACCATAGGGTGTTCTTTAACTGTTCTCCTTCCCATAGTGTCTCTATTACCAATATTTTCTCCTACTTTACACATTCTAAGCTATTCACATAGCATGCAAGGTAATGTTGTCATAACAAGACGATTAAAGGTAGAGGTTACATTAGAACACTATTTTTTTCCTATTGTACACACCTGAGATAACTTTGTCTAAATTTTGGTATCCCTCAACCAGTGGTGGGTTGCAGGCAGTACTGGCCTACCTGCCTGTCCAAGCTCCTTACTGGTCTTTTAAGTATTCGGTGCTTCTGCGCATACGCCCAGTGTGTACAATGCATGCGCAATGCTCCGCTGAGCAGCTGGAGCATTGCAGAGGCTCGTGGAGGCACTAAGATGCACGCACGCTCTGCACAGAAGTGCGTGCATGCTGCGCACGTCCATGTGGATGCCACCAGGCCCATTCCAACCATACCTGTTGGAACAGGATCCAGAACCCACCACTGCCCTCAACACTGTATTATGTAGCTTTGGAAGCTACTGTATATACTCGAGTATAAGCCTAGTTTTTCAGCCCACTTTTTGGGCTGAAAAAAGCCGCCTCGGCTTATACTCGAGTCAGTGAAAAATTTGCCCGAAATGGAGGAGAAAAAGGGGCGGGGCCATGCCGCTGGGTGACACTCGTGAATGGCCCAGTGCCCCTGTGAGTTTCCCCTCCCTCTGTGTCAGTTTGCCGCGCAGCGCGCACCGCACCATCCCCCCTCCTCACGTTCTAATGTAATGCAGGGCTGTCTTACGATTACCCTTCCTCCCCCTCCTGCCGCTCTGCAACGATGTCCCACCTCCTCCTTGTTATGGCAAGCAGCCACATAGCGATGTCCCACCTCCTCTGGTACAGTGATCCAATGATAGGAATCAGTGTGCCGTGTGTCATAGGAGGCGGGACATCGCTCCCGCGGCTGCACGGGACATCATCATCACAGCGGGACATCAGCATCATGAGGTGAGTGAAGTATTTCATTGAATACACCGCTAGTTTACTGTTTTTCTTTGAAATAAATATTCAAAAACATTATTGGTATCTATTTTTATTTTTGAAATTTACCGGTAGCTGCTGCATTTCCCACCCTAGGCTTATACTCGAGTCAATAACTTTTCCAGTTTTTTGTGGTAAAATTAGGTGCCTCGGCTTATATTCGGGTCGGCCTATACTCGAGTATATACGGTACATCCATTTAAGGATTCATAGCTGAGACAACACATCACATCTGAAACCTGGAATCATCTACTGTGCATAGAGCACCTAAGCTACCAAACCATGATAATTTCATTTGATTGATGCTGGCTGTGAAAGCCCATACCAATATAAATGTGAGGTGACACAACATGCTATGACACTACATTATTTTGCTTTGCTTGATATGAAGTGATTGGAAGACACATACAGCAGCTTTTCTCTACCAATAGTTTGGACACCAACCCTTTTAGGTTGAGAGGAGTTATCGACAAAACTGCTTGGAAGACTAAGGCATGGACAGTGCTTGAACAGGTCCCTTAATAGTATGAGTTTCTCCTGTATGGAATCTTTTCATATAAGCAATTCCAAATGTGATAGTGAAATGCATCTGAAAGCATCTTAGCAATGTTTCTACTTCATTGTGAATGCAGTATTTTGTGTGAAGTTCCTTTTCTTTAATGTACCCATCAACAAATACTTGTATTTATTGGGTAAGATATAAGGGCACAGTGATGTAATCCCTGGTATTTTAGTTGAAGATCAAAACTAAGACTTTTTATATTTATAGTGGGAGAATATGAATAGCCCCCCTCTTTTACATGTATCATTTAATCCCATTGTAAGGACAGCAGTGAGCCCAAAGCAAACATAGATATTTTCCTGTGCTTCAGTCTATTCCTTTCTGAATATCTTGGATTCTCTTCTATTCATTTCTGGCCCGTGGACTAGTAGTGTTTCACTAGCATAACATTCAAATTGGATCAATTGGGTGTCTTTTCTACTTATCTACTTTTCTACTTTTCTACTCATGAGACTGTCTCTCTCTCTTCCCCCTCCCTCTCCTTCTCCCACTGTATGTCTTGGATATGGGGTTGTATTTTAGTTGTTCTGGTCATTTCAGAGCAATTCTTTTACTGATTCTATTTCTTCAGAAACTAATCCCTCCATATGTTTTCCAAAAGTCAGCCTATTAAGAGTCCTCTTAATCCTAACAATGAGTTTAACAATGACTAACAAAGATTTACAATGAAGTAAATTTATACACAAAGACCTGTGTTTTAAAAAGATACAAGCATTGTCAAGCATTCAGATATATAACGTCTGATTCTACAAAATTCAAGTTAAATGAGGAGGAAATCCATAGTCTCATAAAGACTTTCTGTTATCTGTCTTCAATAATACTCTTTGGTACTGTATATAAACACTAGTAAGGCACTTCTCTGTTACTCATCTTGTAGCAGCTCTTCCTTAATCCCAGTTCCCAAAAACCTTTAAAAAACCTGTCAGACTGTAATGTCATTTGTTACTGTTCAGAATTTTCTTACAGATGGTGTTCCACAGTGGCTCAGTCATTCACAGATTACTGTCCCCATTTGGCTCCACACAGAAGTGTGAATATTTCAGTGTGGTGGTGTACAATCATTTTCACCTTTGTTTCAGAGTGTCTTCATGCTGCGAGAGGTGTCTTTAAAAATATCACAGCAAGATAAAGGGTGGCTTTTATTTCCTGCATATTAAAATCAGAGACATGCTTGCTCACATAGGCAGTCTATCCAATTACCTGTAGCTTTATTTGGAATCTTGAGGACCAGCCCAGCTTTGAACATGATTCCATTTAGAATTAATCAAAACTTAAACATTGCTTTGTAGGAAGGTGGCATCTAACTTCAGACAAACAAACAACTATAGTGCTTTTACTTAATCATTTAGTATTTTAGAGTAATTATCTATCAGAATGAAGACTAATGAAATGATACTTTTAATCAAATAAACAGGACATTTGGTTTTGGACATATATTACCGGTATTTATTCTGTGGTGGTTTCGCCTATTTATTCCTATGTTAATTATATTATTCATTTCCTCACATATTGGTTTCTATGTGCATCCATGAGTGTACATACACAAATATCACAAAATTTATATATGCTCAATGATTTTCAGCTTAGCATGTGGATTGATTTCACTTAAAAATTGGCTTCTGAAAGGAAGATGATCTAAATAATCTGGACAACCAAAGTAAGATGGAACACCATATAGTTGGTTGCATATAATACACTACACATAAAAAAATATTTATATTCAGGGAAAGATGCTCATAAAATACATTTATTAAGAAATGTTATAGGCAGATTGGGTGACAATTATCTTGCTTTTTTAAAAAAAAAATCCAGAAGAATCATGCAAATAAAAATGATAGAGAGGATTGGTGATTCATTTTATGCAAACTGAAAAGGAGATGATGTAGATTGAGCTGTACATTCATGTGAATATTGTATAATTCTGAAATGCTCACAGGACACAACTATAATACAAGCTTTTAAAGCTCTTTTGTTTCTCCCAAGAACTTTGCAACCTGAGGATAATCTATATTCTTAATTTTCAAAATATTAAAAAAACCAGGTTCCCTTTAAAGAAACAAGCTGTACATAATGTGCACATTTTCATTTCTTATGCTGAAACCAAAGTTGAAATTGGAATTTTTGACCATTTAGAAAATTTCTCACTCATAATTGGCTGACCTTGTACTTTATTTTACATTTGTCTTTATCCAAATTTCAAGGCAATACCTAGCCTTATAAATTCTTTACGAAGTGACACCGCATTCTTCATTCATTCTTAATAAACAAAATGTGCTCTCTCCCCCGCCCCTAAACATTTCACTTTTAAAACTTTACAAGCTGTTAAATTTCACATCCCTTCTGCTCCATTTCCCTACCAAACTTCTAGCACATGCCATGTAAATTGTTAAGTCAAGCACCTGGCATGCAAACAACCTTGTTAAAGTTGGAAAAAGAAATGCAAAGACAAGGGAGTAGTAGAATATATACCTAGATATTTAACTCATAATGAGTAAATTTCTCAGAACTATGGAGGAGTTCCACGCTGTTGTTAAGAACAGATCATATCCTCATTGGAAATCTGATCATCATCCCCATCATCTCATTATTTTAACACTTATGTGGCAACTTAGGCAATTAGAAGTGCTGTAGATAAATGTCTTCATCATTCCTTCTTAGAGTTTTTGCTTAATTTTGTTTGGAACAGTGTAGGCAAGCTTCTAGTCCTTGAAGCTCTTGATCTGAACTTTTGTGAATCGTGTAAATTATGCACATGCATCTTGATATATGGCACAGAGTTATGTACATCACACTACTATGTGTCTCATCATTTGCCTCTCCCCACCCATGACTCTGCTACCCCAGCCTTATCTTTTTATTAGGAGTTTTTAGGCAAAAAGTATAATAGGCTATAAAATTAATCTTGGGAGACTGGAGGAAGAGCCAGATGGGGTGAAAGCATCTCAGAATTGACCTCCTCTAGTTTGCTGGAGTATAAAGTCAGGGGAGAGAAAGTGCTTTCAGACTTGCAAGAACCTGTTCCTCCTGTAATCTTACAATAACAGCACTAGTAGTCATGATTTGGTGTTCTGTCTTGACTACCGTATTTCAAGTGCCATGATCAGGAAAGTGCTTCAATCTTTTTCCAATAATCTCCAAGACCCTATTGGAATAGCAACCTTTTCCCCAGTGCCTGGAAAGCCTTGGCTACAAATGCTGCTGCTTAGCACTCTGAAGGGAATGACTATGAAAAATAGCACAGTTGCAGGGTTATGTGGGATGCCTTGTGGTTCTGGGGGGTAGGTAAGATTTTCCTGCATTGAGGCTAGACTTTTCTACCAGCCATCCCACATAAGTGCTGATGTATATCCCTGGATGGATGCCACACATGGGCTGAAGCTTTAAAAAATTAATTTTTAGAGGGAATATACTGCCCAGGAGAACTGACCACTAGCCTCATTTTTATTTGTTGTTATGGGATACCAGTCTTCAAATTTGCTATTATGGGATATTCCAGGGTTTATTTTATTCCATGCAAATAAATTTACAGGATAATGGTCCAAATATTTTTTTTCATTTATTATCCTTTTGGGGTTTTCTACTATTTCTTTCCTCTTTTTTCTTTCTACAAAAAAAAATCCAGATGGAAAAATTGAACACTTTACTTTGATTGTAAAGCCTTATATGTGGATGCACTTGGAGTGCTGTATTCTGATAAAGTGTGTGAGCATCTAGGGAGTTACAGTATGATGGAGTCACTAGCAGATCTAATTAGTGCCAACCAGTAAAACAAAAATATTTCTTCAGAATGTATGTGGGGAGCTGAAGTACATACCCTAAAGAAGTAAAATCAAAAGAAGAATCACATCTTATTTTATGTTGCCTTTCTTCCTAAAAAAACAATAAACAAAATAAAACCAAGAAATATCTTGATTTATTCTTTTATAAGTGAATTAATTCATGCATCCCTGCAAGATGGTATGCGACACCTAGAATCTGTGAAATGTTTAATTGTATACTAATTAATTATTGTATTTTTCACTCTATAAGACACACTGGACCATAAGACGCACCTAGGTTTCAAGGAGGAAACAAAGAAAAAAAATATATGAATCTAGAGCACCATCTCATTGTGCCTATGGAGTGTCAAATATGGAGCAGCAGTGTAGTGAGGGCAGGAGGCGGAGCCTAAGAGGACCAGAGATTGGTGTCCTTTCATGTGCCAGCTCTGCCTATTGACTCCTGCACTCTGGTGGGGTTCAGCCCTGTAAAAGGACCCCACCACTGCGGCCAAGCTGTGATATTTGCTCCATAAGATGCACAGACATTTTCAACCATTTTCTGGGGTCTTCCATTCTTTCTTTCTTCCAATAATTTATTCATTTCTTAACAGTGCTTTTAATCTGCCTCAATCCTGAAGGATTGAGTTCTGTGGTCTTGCCTATATCCCATGTACCTAGAGAAAAAGAGAACTGGCTTCTCTGGGTAATTGAATTGGACAGCCATATTCAGTTTCATCAAGCTATGATATGTAGGGCTTTAAAGGCAATGACCAACAATTTCAACTGAATCCGTAACTATTTCAATGACTTTAACACATATGTTATCCTTATGGGTCTTTCTACTAGTTATCTAGTCACTATATGTTCGACAGTATCAGATAAACTTCCTGGTCATCTCAGAAGGCTGTCCCTTTTATAGCACATTGCAGTAGTCCAACTGAATAGTGATCAGGATGTTATGTTAAGACACCCAAGCCCAGATCAGATTGCAAATGGAAACCAGTAGGAGTTAAAAGGGCAGGAGGTTGTTCACGCCATGAACTATTGCTTTTAAGGAGAGCACAATCCCAACAAAAATAATTACTGGAAGCAAAGGTTAGTAGCAGCTAGGAACTCCATGTTGGAGGAGCTTTGAATTCTGTGAAACCCCGCATTGTGGTTCCCATAGACTCAGGGGTTTCCCTCCCTTTCCTCCCAGGCCACTGATTGGAACCACCCACTTAGGTAAGAATGAAGTATTCTTCAAGTCTACTGCATTTTTGAGAGTGAAACATGAAATAAATCAACACAAATCATATTCATTGTTTTGCTCCATTCAATATTATTTCTCAATATTATTATTATTATTTGGCTTCAAATAGTAAACAATGCTGTTTTCACATTAATAGACACAATGAATCATGTCATGACTAATCACTAATCTCAATTGTGTAGTCTTAAGGACAACTTTTTATTTCTTAATGCACTGAGGTGCTTAGTTTTATCCTGCAGTGCTCAGTCTATACATGGTACTTTGTAGCAGCTTTCAAAATCAAAATTCTACAAAGTAGGATTAATGACATCAAAATATACACATTTTAGTTACCGTTTGGGAGGTAGCTCCTCTACTGTAATTGCAAATTATACAGAAACTAGCTTCAAAAGAAGACTACTTTCCCAATATTCTAAGCTAATATCAAAATTAGTCATTTCAAGTATATATACCATTCCCATAGGACAACTACAGATTATTATTTATTGAAACAAAAGTCAATATTCACTGTTGGTGCAATTCTATACGTGCTTTTCAGCAACAGTTCCAACTCATTGGATTTTCTTCCAATGCAATTTACATATTGACCATTTAATTTACAAAATAGGGTGAGATTTGAAACAACTCTTTTTGTCTCCTGTAAATAAGACATCAGTCATCACTTCTATATAAGACATCACTCTTACATAGAATAAATAAATTATTTAGAAGCAGTTGATGGACAATTGTTCTGCTGAAATCATCCTGTAATTTCTGCCATGTTTTCATATCAGCATTGCTTTGAAAGGATATAGTTTAGAACATTCTTAGATCAACAAATAATTGCAAAAGGGCTCATGAGTTGTTCCTTCTCAGGCCATAGTAAAACAAAATTGCCACTCAAAATTAAATTACAGTAAATTATAATTACAAAATGGCTCATTAGTTGTTCTTACCTTATATATTGACAAGGAAAAACATATTTTCAAATATATCATAAACATCTAAATTTGATAAGTATTCATATGAATTGGGAAAGCCTTCATGTATTAATTTTAAAATGTCACTTTACTTTTTCCCTGAGATAGGCTCCTAATAGAGAATAGGATATTTAATTAATTAAATTGTTTAATTACTTCACTGGAAAAGTAACTCTGGACTATTTTTTTTTACTTATTGGTAGGCTTCTGGGTAATTAATTCTATTTATTACATCATTACTGAGCTATTAAATTATGCTGCTACATACATCAGTAATTTGGTAATACTCCATACTTAGACAGAAGGGGCTTTCTAGTTAGATTTTTTTTTAAAAAAAAAACTAAATCTGAAAAGTTTCATTTCATATAGAATAGACCAATATTTTGAAGACTGAAGTATCCTCCTTTTCTGTCACAACGATAACTGTAAAACTATTGTACTTTTTATTCCTTTTCTTCAGTCCTGTCTCTAAGTGTGGAAGGTTACCAAGCAACTTCTCGTTAGTATCTGGGGTTCTGTTGTATCTTCACTCTGAGACAGAAATGTCACAGTACTATGTGTTAAGATACACTGAGGTAAATGACTTGCCACAATCCTTCTCAGTAACTTTTTTTTAACTTCTTGACATCACCAACTGAAGGAATACTGGGCATTAAATAACAAGGAAAAAAAGACTGATAGTTTCATTTTGAGAGATGGATAGCATGGATATTGACAAAGTGGTCACAAGCTTCCAAAAACAATATGCTCAGTCCTATTAGCTCTTGAATTAAATCTATTCCTTGTGGTGAATTTTGATTCTAAAGGTTAATCTTTCAAAGGAATGGAAATATAAATCAGGGCAATAGTGTTTTCCAGAATCCAAAGAGAGTCATTTTTTTTCCACAGGAATTATGGTCTGTACATAATGTATACCAATGGAACGTCCTTGTGTTGTCTTTGTTGAGGCTTTTTTTCTTAGCTTTCTGTGTGTTTGATTTTAGGCATACACATGTACACAACTGCTGTGAGCATTTTTCTGTTATATACAAGTGAATGCTTGACAGATTTTCTTCTCCTTCTTACTCCCAAAACAACTTTGATGGCCATAAACATAGTAAATCCTGCAGCTGCCTTCATATTTTCATGACAATTGCCCAGTAAACTATTCATTAAAAAAACTTCAACCAATCCAAGTCCATAGAGACTCCATCGCAGAAAGTTACTATATCCATCTTTTCACAGTATAAAAACTGTAAAATGTAGGCACTCTGGATTATATACAACCACAGTTAGGGAGTTAGTGAACCTCTTATATTCTAGCAGTCATAAAAAGAGAAATAAAACTCACAAAGCATATGTCAGGCCTGCAATTATATTCCTGTTAGAATTTTGGCCTGCCACACTTTCTCTTATTTCATTATGCTGTTCTTTAAGTATAGTCGATGGAAGGGGGGAATAGAAGGAGCAGGATTGTGGAATGTATTATTTTCAATCTTTACTAGAAGCCAAGGTCATCCTTTGTCTCCGCACTTTCATACCTGACCAGAAGCAGCTGGGTGGAGATGCCAGCGTGGAAGAAGAAGATTGGACCATGTGATGGATTGTGGGTGTGGGGACAAGATCATGAACTTTTAACTGGGTGGAATTCTGATGTCATTTCCAGTATTGGAATTCCACAGCACGATGCCAACATACCTGTCTTATTAAATTGGAACTTTAAGAATAATTTTGCATTTGACTCTGATTTAATTCTGCATGGTAGTTGGAATGCTGACATTATTCCAATAGTCCCTTTAAAATAAATCACCAGCACCCCCTCCCTCATGGCCCAGCCTGTGGGGGATGGAAAATAAAGGAATGAAGGAGCTTAATCTCAACGCATCTAGGAAATGGCCAGAAGATCTGATGAATGGAGATCCCAGACTATTTCGGACAACTAAACGTGAGTGCATGCTCCCCCTCCTTCCCCCCAGCCAAGGCTTGGAAAAAACCCTGGAGTGGAGATTTTGACTCCTTCCAAACGGGGACATTTGAAATGAGCCAATGACCTGCAACTGAGTTGAAGAGAGAATCCCTAGCAAGATGGGATTTTCAACCCAGCCAGCAAGAAGGGATTTGGCAAGCATCCTTCACTTGCCAGCCACCATAAATTGGGCTGCAACTAGTGGATGAAGCACCACTAAATTGGGCTTTCTTCCCAGAGTATAGATGGATAAGATTCCAGTGGGCACCTCCTGGACCATCAACATGGGAAAGTCCCCCAAGCCAGCAGAGGGGCCCTTGGGCCAGAAATCCTCCAAGCCAGCAGAGGGGCCCTTGGGCCAGAAATCCTTCAAGCCAGCAGAGTGTCCCTTGGCACAACCCCCCCCCCCCAACCAGCCATCATTGGGTGAACTGCAACCTGTGAATCAGGCACCCTCGGGATGGGTCTTAATCCCAGGTCATGGATGGAAGGGATTCCAATTGGTACCTGCCCTTCCTCAGCAGATGGCACCATGGCAGACAACTGGGCAGTGGCCAACCGAGGGATTGACCTCCCCACCGGTTCCAGTCTCCCCTGCAATGCCCCAAAAGGTTCTTGCCCAACCTTCCTATAGAGAAAGGTTCTCAACAATGGAAGAAGGGTAATCCAAGGGGCAAGTTACAGAATGGATGGTGTAAAAATGTGATGAGGTGGTTCCTAAGTTTAGAGGTGTAACTAGGTCCCTTTACTCATGGGGGCAAATAAGATGCCACCTTTGCTGTCAACTTGGCCACAAAGCATCAGAGTGCTTGGCTCCAGCCCCATTGCCACAAATTTCCGCACCAACCACCACGGCGGAAAAGAGAAGGTCCCAGATGCCACCTCAAAAGAGGTATCTGGCCCAACAACCTCTAGAAGAGGATCCCCAACTTAAGGTGATGAAGAGTCCTACCAAGGTGGAGGCCTCAGAGGAGGAAAAGGGTAACCAACCTCTGGAAGAGGATCCCCAACTTAAGGTGATGAAGAGTCCTACCAAGGGGGAGGCCTCAGAGGAGGAAAAGGGTAACCAACCTCTGGAAGAGGATCCCCAACTTAAGGTGACAAAGAGTCCTACCAAGGGGAAGGCCTCAAAGGAGGAAAATGCTGAAGATGACCCAATGGTGAATGCACCCATCTGCCCCCTCGCCTTCCAAGTCAACCTCCAAATGCCTAAGATGGGGTTGGAGGGGGAAGTTGTAGCAGTTGTGAGCACCAGTTGCACTCAATGCTTAATCAGCATGTCGATTGTCAAGCAACTAGGCATAAGCACAAGACCTCTAGCCTGTCCCATTTGGGTTGAGCAGGTGGGGCCCAACCCACACTAGTAATGAACTGGTAAAGTTGCAAGTGGGCTGTCACTGCGAGCTTCTCAGATTCATTGTTGCTCCAGAGATGCCGGAGAAAATAATCTTGGGGCTTGCATGGCTTGACAAGTGGAAACCTACAATAAAGTGGGAAGACGGTGATAGGAAATTGATGATTGTGGATGAGCCAATACCACCGATGGAGAAAAAGGGCCAGCCAGGGATGATTGAATCCAAGAGCCCAAAACCTGCAGCAGAGACAAAAACCCCAGCTGTCCAATAAGAACCCAAAAACTTGTTGGGGGATGTTTTGTCGAGAAAACCGCAGCATGGAAGCCAGAATAAGCTGATGACAGCTATGAAATTGGCACTCCCAACAGACCAGTCTGGACTGCTACAACGAGTGGCCAGCCCTAACAGACCATGGGAAGAGGTCGCAATGGACTTCATTGTGCAACTCCCAGACAGCAGTGGAAACAGAGTAATCTGCACAGATATGGACTTGGTTTCTAAGCAGGCGCACTTCATGGCTTGCTCAGAGTTGCCATCTGCAAAGAAATTAGTGAAAATGTTTGTGAAACACATTTATTGCCTAGGTGGATTGCCCAAGAGGATCATTTCAGACTGCAGAGTCCAGTTCACAGTTAGGTTCTGGAGCCAGGTCCTGAGATCCATTGGGTCCACACAAGAACTGAGCTCAGAGGTTCATCCCAGCATGAACTGCGCAGCAGAGAGAGCCAATGCGGTAGTGGAACAGTACATCAGTGTTTTGTGGACTATCAGCAAGACAACTGGTCAGACTTGCTACCCTTCACTGAAGTGGCGTACAACAATGCAGTTCACAGCAGCACTGGATTTACTCCTTTCCAGATTACTAGTGGCATGGAATTTGTTCCCATGCCTGAGCTGCCTAGAGAACCTCACTCCTCCAGTTCTTTGAATGAATGGATGGACATATTAAAGAAAGGTTGGGAGAATACAAAGAAGGCTCTGGCAGATGCAGCAGAAGCCTACCAGAAGCAAGCTGATAAACACTGCTCGCTCCAGAACCCCTTCCTTGTGGGGGACAAAGTTTTTGTGTCTACCAAATACTTAAGATTAGGAATGCCTAGCAAGGAATTTGGTCCAAAATTTCTAGGTCCATTCCCTATAGTGAAGATAGTTAATCCATTTACAGTTCAGCTCAGTCTACCCAGAAGTCTAGGGAAATTTGGCCTGGAATTTCATTGTATCTTGTTGAAACCAATAAATGGGTCTAACATAAGAGCATCCACCCAAACTTTCTCTCCTCCTTTAGAGATAGAAGGGGAAACACCATCTATAGTGATAGAAGGGGAAACACAATCTGAGGTGGAAAGGATTGTAGACTCTAGGTTGAATAGGGGTCGCTTACAGTATTTAGTGCAATGGAAGGCTTACCCTTTGTCTGAAGCCACTTGGGTGAAAAGTTGGAACTTAAAAGTGGAAAAGTTAGTGGAACAATTCCATGAGAAGTTTCCCGATAAGCCAAATGGTCCCCTAGGGGGAGAAGTAGGTGGTTAATTTTTTATATGTTAACTTTTATGTTATTCTCTTTTCAGGAAACATTTTTCTTCTGAGGAGAGGCCACCTGTCAGGCCTGCAATTATATTCCTTTTAGAATTTATTGACAAAAATATTGACAAAAGCAGTAGTGGAATGAAAAAGATCACTTGCTAAGTTGGAGGCAAAGTTTTTCTTATAGTGGCAAAGGCTCCATATATTTGCAGGAATCTGGAATGTGATGATGATGGTGGTAGTGGGAAAGAAAAAAGTAAACTATGAGACAGCATTCAGAAACTTACTCTCTAAATCAGTTCCATCAATGGTGTCTTAGGACAGAACTTGAGAAGAAATTTTCAGTGCCAACATACTCATTCTAACATATACTTTTTATAATCTCACATTATAATTTGAAGGAGAAAGCCAATTTTGTGTTTTTTAAGGGTTAAATGCAGCCTTTGCGCTAAGAGAAGGTTGTTCATTTCTCCCTCTATACCAGTGATGGTGAACCTTTTTGGCACCGAGTGCTGAAAAGGTTGCGCGAAAACATCGCATGTGCACTCATCGGGGCCACACTCCAGAAAAGAAGAACTTCCAGGTTTTAACAATCAGCTGGCCACCACACATGCACACACTGGTTTTCGGCACTGCCACACATGTGAATGGATTGCGCTTCAGAAAAGCCAAACTTCTAGGTTCTGGCGCACATGCACACCTGACAATCAGCTGGATGGCATGCATAAGCACACTGGTTTATGGCACTGCCACACACGTGAAGGACAGCTGATCATCGCATGTGCATGCAGGCCAGAAACCTAAAAAGCAAACAGGCAAGGCCATGCATGCCGGGCAACATGACTTTGTGTGCCACTTTGGCATGTGCGCCATAGGCTCGCCATCACAGCTCTATACCATTCTTTTATTCAAAATATCACCCCATTAACTTTCCTTCTTCCCTGATTGCCTTCCTGCTAATTAATACCAGAATACCTTAAAAAGCAACATCTTTCCTGGGATGGTTTTTACTTTCTGGGGTAGCACCAACTGAGAAGCTTCCCCAAGAGATGAACAGACAACCCAAAAAAGCAGGAGACCTGTCAATTCTGTGCTGTATATCTACCTCCACATAGTCAGACTTTGGTGTAGATGTGACTAAAATTTGGGGAGGCAAGGAGTTTTATGCAGAAGGCCAATGAAACTTGAGTACAGTATAACTTCTGGGAGTGACACCTCTTCTTGCTCTAGACCAGAGTGATATGCCACTAATTGCTTGGAATGTTGGCTGTTGTTGCAACAATATTGTGAGGGTTGGAAATACAGCCCTGTGTTTAAAAGGAAGTTGAACCGTGGTTTTCCTTGTAGCATACTTTATGATTAAGTAAAATAAACCTGAGGTAGATTCTAAGAAACATATTTTTATTGTAAAATAAATAACAAACAAACTTACTGGCTAATAACTACATTCTGGTAAAGTTCCTATCCTACCTCCTTGTGGCAGGCAAAACAGAAAGAGAAAGAAAGAAAGCAAAAAGACATGCGTAGTAGGCTTACAGAGAAGAGTCAGCCTACCGTATGTCTTAGAATATAAGCTCAGCTGGCAAAACAAAAAAAACATCGTGACAAATGCAGGTGGTGGAAAATGCAGTCACCGTCACAGATTAGGTAGGAAGGTGGGTTATTATGCATCCTTGATTGGATTTGCCAAGATTCTACTATTATTGCTCAAGTGGCCATCAATATCATCTCAGAAAACAAGCTTTTCACAGAAGACTATGCTGTAACTAATTACCTTAGTTAACCCCAATACAGAAATTGATAAGGGTGACATTCAATTGCTATTAGCTTTAGTGCAGAAAAGAAATTTTGATACATTTTTTTGCACCACTACTGGTAGTGGCAGGGTAGTCACATTTAATACAAGTGTGTGGGCATACACAAGTTAAAAAGTTAAATGTGACTCCCACACTTGTATTGTGTGATCCAATTCCTTTTTGTACAGGGGTGGGTTCCTGCACCAGTTGGTACCAGTTCGCTTTGCGCAGTTGACTGAAAATTGTTCTGCACAGATGCAGAAACATGCCAGCAACAGCAGAAGAGACTGGAGAACCAGTTCAGGGGCATGGCAAGCCTGTGTCACTGCCAGTTCTGCGACGCAGGCTAAATGACCACTACCAGTTTGCCTGGGTTCTCATTTTGCCAACTTTGGAAGAATGAGTCAACCTTGAGCCAGTGAGAATTGAACTGCCAAACTGCTGGCAGTTGGCAGTCAGCAGAAATAGCATGCAGTACTGCATTCTAACCACTGTGCCACCATAGCCTCTAAAGTGAATCAAGGAACACTAACAATCTTAAGGTCTCTTCACAACATGAAATCTTTAAAAGTCTACTTTTTTTAAACACAGTCAAACATAAAAATACAGATGTAGCAGATGTTAGTCAGATAAACTTGCATAAATGTGAATGGCTGCAGCTCCTGTTAGATGTATTTTGAGTGTGAAATCTAGGTTTGTATCTGTATAGATGTTAAGAGTCAAAAGGAAGGGTAGAATTTTAGTTCATTTTGTAGAAGATTGCAATTTGAGATCTTGTCATAATTTAATTTCCACAGATATTTAGTTTCTGTTTTATGCCTTCAATGATTTTCTTTCAGTCAAATCCAATTCTTTGAGACCTCATAGACAAGTCCCTACAAGTTGGCAAAATTTTTCAGAAGTGGTTTGCCATTGCCCCCTTCCTAGGGTTCAGAGAAAATGACTGGCATAAAGATGGCTTCGTGCCTAACACCAGACTAAAACTCACAATCTCCTGGTTTCTAGCCTGATGCCTTAGCCACTAGACCAGGCTGGCTTCCTGCCTTTAACTATTAAATTTATGTAGATTCTGCAGCTATCGTCTTGTACATGTACTACATGTATTTCTATGTGTATTGTCCCATTTCGTTTAATCAAAATGATATTATTTTGTGAAAATACTCCATGATTGAAGTAGCAGTAAGGCTGCCAGATGTCAATTTAGGATAGGTAGACAGATAGCAAAACATTAAAATTAAGCAAGTTTAGTGTTCACATTTTCTTATAGATACTTCAATCCTTCTCACTGTAATGGACAAAGATTTCATTCATTTCATTTCATTTATTAAATTTCTATGCCGCCCAATCCCGGAGGACTCCGGGCGGCTAAACATACAAGCAATGTATTTAGACTGGCAGTACCCCATTTATAGTCTATAAACTGAAAACTGTTATATAAATAATCTTTTGGTACACTGTTATCTTTCTGAAATTAGCACACTCTACTGTATAAAACCATTCTGTGTTCTCATCAAAACACAATTCTAGGAATACCTGGGAGTAAATCAGTGGTGATATTCTGCCGGTTCTTACCGGTTTGGGCGAACCAGTAGCAGCAACTGCTGGAGGCTCCACCCACCCTTCCCGATGTAAGGTGCGACCTTCTGCGACTTTCTGTGCTCACATTTGCGAACTGGTAGCGAAGGTAAGTGAATCCCATCACCGGAGTAAATCCAAATTAAAGTCCTGGAATATTAAGGATGAATAGCTGTCTAACTGAATTTAATTGGATGGGAATTAGTTCCAACTATCTCGAACAGATTGTTTATAAATGCTGTTTCTTTCTTTCATCCAGACTGGTACTTTCTTGCAAAAGAAAAACTCCAAAACAAAAAGGCATTTTCTGACTTTCCCTTCCATCTATATCCAGAAGGCATAAAAGAAGCTGCCCTTTTGGGGAAGGCCTCTAAATGGGTGTACACAAAGAGGCTCTTTCCAGACCTTTTGCTGAACAACTTTTCTCCTTTTACACAATCAAGGATGCATGGGAAGCTATTTTTAAAAACAGAAGCATTTTCAAATTCTACCATCTTATTCCATAATTAGAGGGGGAAACTTGTTTGTGTGCTGTCTTTAAAGCATTCGCTAAAGCTCCTTTCTAAGATTTCTTATGAAAGAGGATATTATTTACTCCTTAGCTATACATATTATCAAAGATCCTAAAGAAAACTTGGGAGAATCTCGGCTGAAATGTTTCTTAGAGTTTATTTAGGTTCTCCCTAATTTTATTTGCAAAGCACAGTGGAATTTGCATAGCAAAATCAATATATTGCATTCATAAGATATATAAATACATTACTTTTCCATCATTTGCAAACAAATGCTTCATTATAAAATGAAAATTAGTACAAATATACCCATACCATCACCAAAGACACACCAGTTGTAAAGAAGACAAAGATTAAGATTTTAAATCCTCTTATTTAGGCACAATTCCATTGAAATGCACAAGCATCATTTCCAAGTTAAACAAAATTAGAAGCAAGTTGAAAATAACATACAGTATTCCAACTGAAAAAATGCCATTCTTTAAAGAGAATGATGCAACTACATAAAGGTGTTTCTGGCAACTAAATATTTAATTTCATGATTAAGTAATCTTAAACCAAACTAATGAATAAATATACAGTCTAAATAAAAAGGATATTGCTTTTCACAATACTGTCAAAAGCAAGCAAATTAAGCAAACAAACATAATAAGATTTTAGTTAAAGACTAAAACATTTGAACATAGGAAAATTTGGGTTCGTGCGATTTATACTACTAAATGATTAACATTTTACAAATTCTAAAGATGAAACCATGAAATATAACAGAGAAGGACAGAAAAGGAAAAAGAAAAAAATATTTAAGTAACAAAAGCTTTATTGTTTTATTTTTCTATGAGCCATTGCATTTGATTTTTTTCTTTTCTATTGCTTGATGACAATTTTATATGTTAATAGCATTAAATATTAGCTTTATACAAATATATGTAGTGGTTCTATTGTTTTCTTTCCTAGTGACTTTCAAATCAAATGTGACAATAGAATTTACTTTCTAATTGAGTTGAATTTCCACATTTTATTATGGAAGTTTTGGGAAGACATGAAATTTTATTCTGTCCCTTCTTTAATTCCACTTCATTCCATAATATCATGTTGGAAGGAAAGTAGAGAAATGTAGATGATGATAAAGTAAAACTATTCAACTTAAAAAAAACATATCCATTGTTAAAAGATCATATTATCCAATTCAGTGGAAGTGAACTTATTGCTAACCCATTAGATTCCCAGGAGATGCCTTACATTAATTGTTTAGCAAAAGCACCCTTAGGCTATAACTAGGAAAGAGCATTAAATGCATAAAAAGAGAAGTTGACAGAGATCCCTGTAGAACAAGCTCCATCTACTCAAATAAAACTTCTCTAAAAGGGTGGGAGGGGGATACTAGAATCCTGAATGGCTATTCTGGAGGTACATTCCCACCCCCACCCCCATATTCTCTGCAAGCACAAACACTATTAAGCCAAACAAAAGAGGTATAAAAAATCAATGATGTGACAACAGAGAACTCTTTTGGTAACAGCCTGAAAACAGTAAGTATGGAACAATAAATTAAAATTTAAAAGAAAAGATGTACTAGAGTTGTCTGTGTGGCTGGCAAGGATGGAGCAAGAGGAAAAGTTGGAGGACACTGTAAAATCAACACTGCAGATTAGGGAAATGAACCAGAAAAGAGCGCTCAGGGAGAAGAGACCATGAAACATTTCCAACTGTAGGAATGCGTTCTTTAGAAATCTTCCGTTGAGAATCATTTGTTGAAAATCTTCTGTTGTGAGCAAATGCAATATTTGCAAATAAAAAGTTATGAATTTAAGGTAATTTCCCATCTGCCATTCTTGCCATTGTTTGTTCTATAACTCTGAGCACTGTTTTGAATGGCTATTTTATCATTCCGTCTATTTCTATAGTTATTGTTCAGTGTATTTTAAAGAATAAATTTTGCTGTGAAAAATATTGTGAAGATTAGTATTAGAAGAAAGCATCTGCCAGAATTTAAGTTTTTAATGTTTTTTTTTTGCCAGTATTGCCCCTAATATACCACTAGAGGGACCACTGGTTAAACAAGAGGCAAAAATGGAGCTTTTTGTTCTGGTTTTAAAAAATGTGATTTCCATGGAAAAAAACCATTTTCATCAAATAGTCCCATCATAATTATAGTATAGTTTTATTGCTGTTTGATACTACAGTAAGATTTGTAGTAGTGTTGCTACTTTGACATTATAGAGAGAAAGAAAGAAATAAAGAAAGAAAGAAAGAGAAAGGAAGGAAGGAAGAAAAAGAAAGAAAAAAGAAAGACAATAGGAGTGTTTTGAATACATAAAATATACAAAGGAAATCAGTGTTCATATATACATTTAAAATATGGCCACATATTTTTAAATTATACTATAGTATAATTTAAAAATAGCAATAGCAGCTTTTCACATTTTTAACATCTGTTTTAATGTTATGCATCAATGGTGTCTATCTTAAGCACAACTATTAACTGTAAAAATAAGTTGTTATTATTACTAACAAAAGTTTATTCTAAAGGTTCTCATGGAACATACTCATTTTTGCTACCCAGGTCTAGGTTGCTCCATATACATAATACCATGATTTCAACTGACTTTAAAAGATGATTTAGCCAGCTCATTCATCAATTAAGCGACTATACCAGGGGTGGGTTCCTGCCAGTTCTAACCTCTTTTATAGAAAAGGTTCCACAAATCTACAGTGCCATTTAGAACCGGTTCCAGCTCCCTCCTCCACACCTACAGAAGAGGTTCTTAAAAAAATTGAAACCCACCACTGGACTATACCTACATAATTTTGCATATTGCAAAAGCCTCGGCAACAATATATGTGCTTTTGTTAATACTCCTAAAACATTAAAAACATTTAAATAACTAAATTCATTAATGGAAGAAAAACCACATTTAATATATTCCTATCCTCGTGTTCTCTTAAAATAGTATATCACCATACATATTTCATTATAAAATAAACTCTGCCTGTAATTCACAGTCCCACTGTTGCTTTACTTGATGGAAGCTTATTTAGAAATTCTCCTAGTTATTCAAAAGGTAACTTAGCCAGGTAAGGTAACTTAACCTAGCCAGTGCAAATTCCATGGAAAACACTTCTAAGTATTTGAATCAGTTAAATGTGCTACCATAAACTTTCCTATAGGAGTAAGAGAATATCTAAAAGGCATCTGAAGCTCTGAATCTATGTAAAGTTGCATTCTACTGATTAGAAGGACAGAACATGTGAGAAATGAACCAAAGATGCAAGAATAGCCGTACTGATCAGGCCAAAGATTCACCTAGTTCAACCCTGGTGTGTCATGGTAGCCTAGTGGTGAAGATGCTTGCTCTCACTCGTAAGGCTGAGACTTTAATTCTAGGTAGTGGCAGATGTTTCTCTCTCAGGGCACAAAGAAAAACTATCTGCTGTGAGCTCCACATAGGCATCAGGAATGGCATCTGGCCAGTAAATGTTCAGCTCCATTCAGTTGCTCTGACTCTCCCCTGAACTAATGGACTACAGGGTTTTAAAAATAAGAAAAAAAAGACTGCATGTTATAGAAATGGCCAATTGGATATTTTTTTTTAAGCAGTCATGCTAGGCATGAGGGTCATTAATTCTCTAACACGTTATTTAGGGAATCCTGCCTCAGATTGTAGAATTGATACAGTTAACTGTTCATGAGGATGGCTCAGTAGATTGCATTATGTGTATGCAATCAGAAGACTATCTGTTACTTTTTGCTGCACTGATGATTATATCGGTATAGATAAAGATAATGCCCTTAAGTCATTTACATTAAAAAATGATGTTGAATACAGATTTAGCAAAACATAGAACAGCACAACTCATTCAGTGAAACTTAAGTTATTTATAACTTATTTAACTCTGGATTTTAATGGCTCTCTTCCATCTATGTCTGGGTATTCAACTCAGTGTAGCAGCAATAGTACCAAATTCAACAGAAATGCCTTTTATTAGGAACAACCAGATCTCAATGTTAGGAGCAAGTTTTCACCACACCTGGTCATTTGGTAAGATATAGCATCAAAAACATGGAAAAAGGAAAGATGGAAAAGGAAAAAAACAAAACAAAAACGACATGCTGGTGGGTGGGTAATATGGAAAAGCCTAAAAATCCACAACTTCTAGTTATGGAAGCACTAGCAAGATGTAGTTAGCATACAGATAACTGAAGCAGGAGCAACTAAGATGAACATAGACACCTCTATCGTTCCCTTGAAAATAAACAAGCTTTAGTTTATTTTCAGTTTTACTTAGAAACTCATAGTAGTTCACTTGTAAGGTACAAAGAAAACATAAAACAAAAAGTGTTGTAATTTGTGCATTAGCAGTTAATTAACACAATGGTAGGATAATTACTAGCTTTGCTAAGTTAAAGATGAAGCTTTCCTTCCTTCCTTCCTTCCTTCCTTCCTTCCTTCCTTCTTCAACAAGCACCAAATACTTTCAGAGGGAACAGCTTGGAAAAACAGCTGACTGAAAAATCATCAGAGCAAATATACTAACCAGAGGAGCACAAACTGAGCTCTAGAAATCCTTAGCATAACCCCTCAAGTCAACAAACGGTATTAACAAATTGTGAAGAAGGGAAGTTATTACATACACAAGAATCAACCTAAATACCGTCCCATTTTGCTATCTTGAGTTATGTTTTAACAAATCTCAGCTTGTAAGGGTATATATGTACTTGTTTGGAATAAACTATTGAGAGATAAATTATACTGGAACCTATTGCCCATTAAAAAGTATATTTAATTTCAAAACATATGCTCCAAATGTATGAGTTTTCTTTTCTGGAAAGAATACTTTGGTGACTTCAGTATGTTCTATTTAACTCACGGAAATGTCTGTGAAAATATTTTGTTCTTTCTTACATGCCCTAGGTTTCTTCCCAGCCCATAATAACTGGTACGAACATGGTCAGCACAGCCTGTATACCTAGGTTGTGTCCATCAAATTTTCCCGAAACTTCAGGAAGAGGAGAAAATGGCATTAGGAGACAGATCTTTCTGCTTCTTTAGGAGAGTTCTCTGAACTCCCCCGCTCCATTGTATGCACCTAAGATTCTATCACAGAGGAGTAAAGGCAGCTTTCAGGCAGATTTTACACAGGTCATTGAACAGCCATACTTCAGCTGCTACAGCCCTAGGACAGATACAAGCCAAACCAGGCTTTTTTTGCACCAAAAGCCTGTGTCCTGTTACTAAGCCCCCAGGGTTGTCATCTAGCCTCAACCCCAAAGGATATACAGTCAAGACACAGAGTGGGATTCATACCAAATCACATCATACCAGCCAATAAACGATCCTCAATCTGAGATACCTCCAGGGCTTAACTACCTTTGAAAATGTTCACTGTAGCTGTCTTGGGAAAACAACCATCATGTTGCACCATCATCAGTTTCAGTTTCATACATGTGGATATGGTTGCATGTAAAATCCTCTTCCCAAAATACTGGTGAGGAACATCTATACAAATGCTGAAAAGAAAGGGGCATCTTCCCGCATCTTCCTTTTCTTAACATGGATTTAGCTGAAATACCCATATGAGGATCCTTTACTTTTTCTGAAGTATGCCTCAGTTCATTGAATTGTTTTACCTTCTAATATTTCTCCTCCACAGGCCCAACAGCATGTGAAGAAACTGAGGCCTGGCGGTTGCTGCTTTGTGACATTGTTTTCCCTGTTTCCCATAACTGCAAGCAAGAACTGCCAAGATTTCAGGATCCTCTTCATGCTATCACTTCACAGGCTGGAAGGTGACAGCTTCACCAGGGAATAATGCAGTCCAACATAATCGAATGTGGCCTGCAGCAAAGCAGCAGCCTGGAGCCAGTCGTGATTGTAGCTGTCATCAGGTGGAACCTACTGCAAGAAGACGTGTTCCACTCGAATGCCAGCCTGCCATGCAGCTCTCTATTGATAGCTTATTTACTCCACACCAGCCTGCAACAGTTTGTAATAAAGAATTGTCAATCATGTCATCACAACTATATGACTGTTGGGTATTCCAAAATACCAGACACTACACTCTCAAGGCCAAATAAGATATTTGCACTTTTCCCTCTTTCTTTTCCATGTATTCCATGCTTATCTCCCCAATTCCTGCCCTCCATTGGAAGTATACTGAATGCATGTTTTTTACCACCACATGGTAATGCGCAAAAATAATTAGACATGAAAAAGGACATTCAAGAGAAGAACAAAATTAAACCACCCTGATTTCTCCCTAGTTATGAAGAATATACACTTCTTTACAACTTCAGATAAAAGAGCAATCAATATGAGCAGTTCATTTCTTTAAATTGTCAATTCCTCGCTAGAGAATCGTTTCCACTTATTCATTTGCCATAAATTCCATAGAACCAATATAAAAAAGTAAATGTTTTGTTCAAGAGAAGATTGCATTTCCTGAAGAAAACATAGCATGACTGTTGACCATTCAGATTATGTTTCCGATGCAGGACTGTAGCAGCATCCTTATGTTTATCAGCATTTGGCATCAGATAGACTGACATGAGGCTGAATTTGGAGGTTCAAAGGATGTGCTGTAGATACAACTTGGATTCCACCCATGGTTAAATAGGAGACTGCAAGAAAATGAAGAAAATGAAAATAATAATCTTATTTGCAAAGCCCATTCACAAAACTATCGTTCCGTGATAAAACAGCAAATGGATGCAAAATGCATTTTCCATGATTAAAAACTAAAACCAATGTTCCTATTGAATATAGAAGACACTCTTAATTATGACTAGTTCAGCTCTTTTACTTTGGAGGCTACCTTTGAATCCTTTGTTCACGATTATTCTTGAACATTTTCCTGCTTGATTTTTTTTATATGTAAGAGAAATATTGTTCATTATAGCTTAGTGAAATGAGAATTTAAATGATTTTGCCTTGGCTGATTGGTTAACTACCTTTGCCTTCAGGAACATTTTAAGTTAAAAATATTAAGCAAATCAAAGTGATTGGAGAGGCTGACTTTTTTTCTAATCTATCATCTATCTATCTATCTATCTATCTATCTATCTATCTATCTATCTATCTATCTATCTATCTATCTATCTATCATCTATCTATCTATCTATCTATCTATCTATCTATCTATCTATCTATCTATCTTTCTACCTACCTACCTACCTACCTACCTACCTACCTACCTACCTACCTAAATTGTTTAGGCATGGAAGAGTAACATAACATATTACTCTCTATATATGAAGGTAATATGTACCAATAATTTTGGACAATAGTATACCACCCATACTCCTTTGCTACTGGCTGTGTTAGTTCCAGCTAATGCCTACCAAATTCTTGTCTATAGTGCTGACTTAACATAGTCTCGCACCTTTCAAAATTGCTGGACTACTGATTCCCAGAATCTCTAAATAGACTTCAAGTTGCCCTATACTGGCATATTTGAAGCATACCAGGTCTGGATAAGTTGTCATGAGGGTCAACATTAACATTATTTACTGAAACAAATAGGATAATAAAATCAAGTAAGACCAAAGTAGACTTTTTATCCTTAATTAATTTAGCTGGAAGAAAGATTTACGGAAGTACTTACTTCTGAGTACTTTAAAATTACAATTATAAAAGGGTATGAGTTTGAACCAGTGTCTTATGTCCTTGATACATAAATGGAGGGAAAAAAACATTATAAGTTGATTATTTCCTTTTGGGAATAGTTCAGGGGTTCCATTAAATCACACATATTGATAGATTAGGAATTATTTTTATTGAAATAAACATTCATTTAAAATAGAGCATTTCAAAAGAAACAGTCTCATGTTTTTTAGCCTTTAAGTGAAAAATGAAAGATTGCAAACTATTAACACATTTTATTATGTCTGAAAAGCTGCTCGAATACATAGAATGAAGTTTATGTTAGATTTGAATAGAATTTATTCTAATATTATTATTTATTAAATTTTATCTATTTATTCTAGTAACCTTTTGGAACTCATGAGTTATGAGTTATGTTCCCCCACAACCATAATTGTTACAGCAATCTTTTATGCAATTATCTGTGACTAAACCTTACTGAATGCAACAGCTTTTATTCTGAGTAGGCACATACCTATTCATATTGTAATTCACTTAGTAAACAATATGTTTCTAATAGTGATTACCCAGGATTCTGTCTCCTGATCCCAAGAAATTCATGCCATGGCATGAGCATATATTTAATGCCATGTTATGCATCTCTACCTTTACATATTTATTTGCCTCCCACCTTTATTATTTTTATAAATAACAACATACCTCCCTCCTATTTTCCCTACAACAACAACCCTGTGAGGCGAGTTGGGGCGAGAGAGCTTTCATGGCTACAGCGGACTGAGGAAGCGAAAGAAAGGCATGGGGGCTGGAACTGTAAAGAAAATCTAGATATACCTTCTCCATTTTATCCAATGTGGCAACTACAGTTTTCCTAAAGCACCCAAAAAAGAGTCCCAGAGAGTTTCGGCAGCGATCTCATCTCGGAGAGGCTGCGAGAGGCTTGGGAACCATTGTTTTCCTCCTTGCTCATCCCGTCCCTAACTTGTCAGAGCCACGAAGTTGGCGCTGACCCTGGGGAATCCTCTGAAAAGCACCTGCCCTGGGCTACGCGAGCTGCAGCCCTCGCGAAATGATACAGCGAAAGGGCCGTAATTAAGCTCTTTAACATTTCAAGGCGGTTCTCACGGCTGGCCCGCAGACCGAGCTGGCAGTCCGTCACCTCCGATAGCCCACCCAGCCCCTAACAGGAGTTGAGTCGAGTCTTTTGTACCGGAGGCGAGGTGCCTCCAGGCACAACCTGCTCCGCTGACCCTCCCGGAGACACTTCCCTCGCCGGAAGGGATGGATATCGGATGTGACAACAGTGAGGACGGCAGAGAAGGAGATCATTTCTTTCTTTAAATAGCTTCGGCTCCCGCGCCACCCCCCACCTCGCCGCCGCCGTCTCCCGCGCACGAACGGAGGGGAGAGTGGGTGCAAGTTTGGCGCTTGGCGCTCGGTGCCGTCCGTCTCTGAAGCCGAAAGAAGGAAGCAGCGGGAAAAGTGTTGGGGGATTTTGTTGCTCCCTGGCCCGAAAAGGCGCGCGCGCTCCGGTCTCGAGCCGAAGCCTGCACGCGAGGAGGAGGAGGAGGAGGAGGAGGTGGGAAGGGATGGCAGAGAGAAAAAAAGTTAGTCGGAGAGACAGAAACTATCCTTGTTTTTCATCATCCTAATCCTCTGGGCATAGGAGCATAAAACCTTGGGTGGCGGAGATGTTTATCTTTGCATTAAGGAGGCGGCAAGGTTCTGGCGATATTAAAATGGAAAGGGTTAATGGAATGAACTATAGATTAAATTGTAAAGCAATCAAAGGGGAGGGAGAGAAAAGACGCGCGCCTGCGCACACCAGACTGTTTATAGCAGACAACCATCTTCTGATGTTTGGGTCTATGTCAAGGCATGGATGTGGAAAATTAAAGCCATACTGAGAGAGGAAATGAACCATGTCTAATACATCCACAGCAATAAAATGTTTTCACTAGGACTGTAAAACTGTGGCTTACATTAGGAAGGAGAAAATCAAACTATATGTCAATTCCACATCATGGGACATGAAGTGTCCACAAAAATTTATATTACTATTTAGAAGTGTTTCATTCTGGTGTTTTATTGTGATTGGATGCGCCCTTCTCAGTATCTTTTGACTGGTATGAAAATGATTTGAACTACTTTTTTAGCATTTATTTTACATCTATTACCTGTTCTATTACTTTTTATTATTTTATTGTGCTTGTGTAGAGGATTTTGCACAGTTTCCATTATAATGTAGCATTAAGTCAATTTATTTGTGTATTACACGCTGTATAATTGCACCTTTTTCTGGAACAATTTGGATTTCATTATACAACAAATCAGCTGTGTTACATTTCAAAAAGCTCCTGTTAGAAACCATGTACATTTTTAAACTAGGAAAGCAGAGGTTAAGTTTGCATTAAAAACAAAACAAACTGTGTAAAAAGAAATTTGCCAAACCAGTCATTCAGCTGTGGAAGGTCAGGTTGTAGACAGCTAGAGACATCAAGAGAAGGAGGAGGAGGAGGAGGAGGAGGAGGAGGAGGAGGAGGAGGAGGAGGAGGAGGAGGAGGAGGAGGAGGAAGGTTAATCTTCATATCAGTGTCTGGGAGCCTCTCTAGAAAAGGAATAAGAGAAAAGTGCATTTGATATGGAGTAAAAGAAAGAGCACAGAAAAAAAATCCTCCAAACCAAATAAAATAAATATATCAAATATAACTGGTGTGATTATCTTGACTTGAAGAAATCATTTTGCTTTTTAATTTAGAAACAGCATAGGATGCATAAATGGCAACAGGCAGAACCAAAACCATTGTAAGCAACAATCCATCTGCTACAGAAAGAGAGAGAGGGAGGGAGATAGACTGCTTTGCTATCAATTAAAAGATTTGAGCCTCTCCCAGGATTTGGCAGAATGACTTGTAAAGGTAAAACTGACAGCAATTTAAAATTAGTAGGGAAAATATTCTTTGATATATACCAAATTGTCTGTAGATGGCATGTTTTATGTGCTTTTTGCTCCTTGAGTTGATGGCTATAAAATTTTACAGGAAAGTGAAAATGCTGTACAGGAAACAATTCCCGGTAGTTCATTCAGTGCATTGCTCGTACTTTGGAAATCAGCCTCTTTAGCATCAAGGGCTACCAAGAACATCAAACTATAGCTCGGCTGTAATAACTTCACCATAGGAATGAACGTACATACGTACAATTATGTGAACAAATTATTTTGGAGGTGTGGAAAATCATAGCTTTTCTAGAAAAGAGGTAAAAAGAAAACCGAATTCTGCGGGATGGATGAATTCAGAGGAAAGACTTCGGTGTAGAGAATCTCCTCCCTTTTCTCACGTCCAATCCCAAGTCACCAGTCGCTCATTTGATTGTTCAGCCAGCATCTCCTAGATTCTTTTGGCATGGAGGAAATGGCAGCTGGCACTTGCAAACAGTCCCAACTGTGAATGCCGATAAGCATTATTGTCCCACCACATTGAACTAGCTTCCCCCAGTCCCCATCTGCACTCCTTGCACAGATTGGCGCAACTCAAGAATAGCTGCATCAAAGGAAAGACTTAGGCCACAATCCAAATGTGTAAGAGGTATGCCTGGAGTAGAATCATACAATAGGTGTGTGTGATTACATGTATACACTTGTATATTCTTTTTTTTCCCCAGTAGCAGAGAAACACACAAGGCTCCTATTATCCAGCAATATCTGTTTCCCATAGTGAACCATGGAAAGTGGGTCAGGGGAAATATTAACAAAGCCAGGGCAGTAGTCTGTAGGACATAAAACCAAGTCTTTCTGACTCTGTCCTTTGAACAGCATTGAAAGGAGGATGGTTTTTTTAATTCCATTCATTTATTGATTTAGAACAGTTATATGCCATTTTTTTAAAAAAAAAAACCTCAGTGCAGAATAAGAATCCATAATTAAAGTAATAAAATATAACAATTGAAACATGTCAAAGCATTATGTAAAACACATAGAATAAAATAGGGAGAAAACAGCAAGCAATATTTGAGGGAGAAAAAATCACAGCTGTATTTTTTGTTAGAGGGCCAAAAGAATAAAATGACTACCTATCACAAAGCATAATAAAGGTAGTGCCAGAGGGTAGTCACCTGTTCAGCAAGCCTTATATTGATGGTTCTAGGATACAGGTAGGAGCATGAGAAGTTCTACCAGATACTGTGCTCTCAAACTTTACAGATTAAAACCTGGAATTCAAATCAGAACTGGAAGGTAGTGAAAATCTTAAAGAATTGAGATGCTAGTCTCAGTCACCACTTTTGCTATTTTGTACTAAGTTTCAAGAGTAGCTCCCCATATCATGTATTACAGCAATCTAAGCAGGACATTATTATGAATAGCTGTTGTTCTGTCCTGGTAGGACCCACAGCGGGCACATTAGCCTAAGATAGTGAAAGATGCTTCATCCCATAGAAGCTATCTATGTATTTAATGTCAAAGATGTATCCAAAAGCATTCCTAAATCACAAATCTGATTCTTTCGGAACTGTAACCCCATCTAGAATAGGTTGAATTTTGTTCCTCTGGGTAGATAATCTACTCACTAGCAGTACTTATGCTTGCATTTTGGTTTGTTTTCCCCATCAAATTCATTCCAATAGCCAAGCGTCAATTCAGCATTTTAGTGTCTTTTCTGAACCTGGTAAGAGTTGATGACCCTTTACATCTCCAGATGTTCTCATTCAGGCATTTTATAAAGATGTTAACCAGCATAAGGATAAAGTAGAATCTTTTAGAAGAACATAAATCCTGAAGCACCACTTTTTGAAGATGGGCATCCATGTATAGGTAGTATACATTAATGATGATCCATCCTTATCTAATGGGATGGCTTCTCATAGTTAATGATAACAAACACCACTGAGAAATCTAAGCAAATCAACACATTTGTACTTTCCCGTCTGTCTCCTAGGAAAGATCACCCAACAGGCTTACTAGAGCCATTTGAAATGGCTCTAAAAACTCATTTAATCCAATTGTTCTTCATCTGAGTAGCTATCATATGCTCAGGCACCTTACCCAAGTAAGTATGTTGACCATTGGTCTACAGTTATTTAGATCTTCTGTGTCTAATAGTCAATGTATTCCATTGAATACCTGCTTTAATTAGATGTCTGTAAATGTTGAGTTTTATACTTTCCCTTCATACGAGAGATCATTCCAATAACAACCAATAAATCTAACATATATGATATCTTCATTGTCAGTGGGAACTTTCTTTCAAAAATAAGTTTATGGCTTGATGAAGATTTGCCTTGATGAAGAGTTTCACACTGTGGAAGCTCTGCAAATTCCTTCATCCAAGGAAAGAGATGACTTGATGTTCCTCAAGTGACACTTTGTATTGCATCAACTGCCTTAATCAGCTATAAAATGTGCAGTGAAGCCTGGGAAAGTGGAACAATATGGTTACTTTGATTTTAGAAGACTGGTATTGTATTTCTCCACAAAACAGGTTCAAAGGGTTATTTTGCTTGGCCAATTGCCAAAGTCTCCCCCTGAAGACCTACATATTCCCAACCATACCCACTTAGCTCATTATATGTGAACAGTGTAGCCATTATCACATTTTGATATTGGCAATAAATTCTTCTAGCTTTGACAACTGTCAGAATTTCTAGCCACTTTTGTCCATAGTGGGTAAGAATGTTGGAGTCCCAATAACATCCAAATGCTTTTATTTTTCTTTTATTTTGCTAAAATAGATACATGATTTGTAAGGATTCTTTTTTCAATTGCACAAGTTATACCAAAAAATTAAATAGAATTGAAAAGTGCTGTGTATATGTAAATAATGATCACACTATTATAATTTGAGATAAGCAACATTATGCAAATTACAGCAAAAGGATAAGACCCAGTAATATAAATTAATGTGAATAGTATTGTGAAATAATGGAAATAGTAAAGGTAAGGGAAACAGAGCTGTAGCTAAGGTACAGCAACACCATTCACTATAACTTTCTGTGCTTTTTAACCTGTGCAAACCACCATTGCTTCCAGCCAAATCCAAACATTGCTTCATTCATTGCCTTTTGATCTTTAAACTCATCAATTCCATCTATCTATGATTTATCAGACTTCTCCTTTCTTTCAATCCTTTCACTTTTCCATCATGTATTTTATCTGGAGTTCATTTTTTATTCATTCTCTCGCCACAATCACACCATCTCATATTTGTCATTTATTTTCTGTTAACAATCATTCACCACCACCCTTCGTTTTTGATCCTATCTTTGGTCTTCTATAACAGCAATAATAGTAATGACAATAATGTTTTTGTGAGACTTCACAAGTTGAAAAAACCCATAAAGTTAAACGTGTCCATTCAATAAAAGTAATTCACATGTTAAAAACAATCTAGTCAATATTTAAGACTAAAACAAATAAAACACAAGAACCTTACATTTTAAAGCAATATCCTGCAAAGCACACATATATCCATAGTTAATATTTTGTGTGTGTGTCTGTGTGTGTTTGTGTATGTCTGTATGTTTGTGTGCCTGTGTATGCATGCACACCTTCAAAATTTTATTGGCTTTTGGCAATTGCATGGAGATGCCCACATATTTTTCTTGCAAAAAAATTCAGAAATATTTTGACATTTCTTACTCCCAAGTCTTGAGAAAAAGTTACTCACCAAAAGATGTAGAGAGAAGAAAAACAAAATAATAGAATTTTTGTGAATGGAGAGCCAGCCCTACACAAATGCAGTTCATCTTGCCAGCCCTACCCATGTGCAGTTTTCATCCCATCCAGTTTACACCAATTGACGTTTATTGTGGTGGTTGGTTACCAGAAAGGCTTTAAATGAGACTCCCATACACAAAATGGCTACTAATTCCTGCTACTAAGATGAAACATGTGATATTTCTTTCCAAGAGAAGGGAAGACAAAACAGGGGAGAAAAATTATATGAGTGAAGAAGCAAAGGAAGTTCATTACATATGTGCTTCCGTAGTCTATCATTAAATAATAATAATAATTTTGACTTTGCATCCCATGAACTCTCATTAGTTAGTTTCGAGTGCCAGTGAAGGTTAAGTAAGAACTAAGCGAGCTACAGTCATACGTAGCAGCATTAGTTTAACTACAGCTCAGCCATGCTCTCTCTCTCTCTCTCTGTGTGTGTGTGTGTGTGTGTGTGTGTGTGTGTATTTTGTTCTCCTCCTGCCAGGGAGGTTCAGAATCGAAGTTTCCAGCATTACTTGCACGTAGATGTTTCCTCTCTTGTGAGAAAGATGGAAGCTGACATGTCAGTACAATTCTTTGTCAGAAATATACATCTGCATGAAGAGGGTAGAGTTAAAAATTTAATCTGCAAAGCTATTTGGAGAGTGGATAGGCCTTGACAGGCCTCCCAAATGTATTAAAAGAACAAGAACAGCAGAATTATGGGCGGAGGGGAAAGCTGTTGCAAGCAAACAGAATGAACCTAAGCTTTCTTGACAGAATCAGTTTGCCAAATGACTTTAAAATGTCTTGTAGGGGTTTCCTTCCCCACCCCCACTTAAACAGACTTTAATTTAAATTATAAACCAAAAGAAACTTCCTTAAACTTCAGAGGTCAATGATCTGTCCAAAGACAAAAAAACGAAAGCAAGGAGGACAAATGACAGAGACAAAGAGAAAGGGCAGACAATGGCTAATAGTTGAGTGAGAAGATAGAGGAGTATGGGATTTAGGAGCGGGTGTTCAGAAGATTTTTTTTTTCTCTAACATATTTTCCAAATGATCGTATTTTTTAAAAAAAAGGCATGCTGTGAAAACAAGGAGATAATTTAAGCAAGCTCTTTGAATTCCTGCTTATCTTGTTGCCTTTACTCAAGCTATGTAAACAGAACCAAGGATCTCTATTTGTCATTAGCAAATGTCATTGCCCAAATAATTAAGCTTGTCCACGAGGGTTATCACTGGGGCTACACATAGCATTTAGAAGAGGCACTTCATGAAACCTGTTAATGTCGTTTGGAGCACCCTTCTCACACAGCTTGAGTTTGAGAAAGCTGTTCCTGTTTTTTTCTGCATGTATGTGGCTGCAGAGGATAAATGCGGATAACCTTTGAAGGCTTTGAAGCTGGATCAGCAAGTCTTCTACAAGCGCCTCTTCAAGTGTTTGTGCTCAATTTTAACAAAATTGAGAGGATGGACACAATTAGAGTTATTTGGCTGAGGGAACTGATTACTGTGAAGATTTCTTCAGTATTTTTTTCACCAATTTCTGTTTAATTCAATGAAAAGAAAACTGCTAGTGAACATTTAGTGAAATATTCGGTTTGGATATGTCTAAGGTGCCTAAATGAGTCTTGCACCAAATAATGGTCTCTTTGGCTGTCTACAGCCTTCCTGACTTCCCACAGTCTAAAGTTCAATAAATTTCAGCTTGACAAGAGTTATTTTATGATACTGGATGTTAATAGTTTTATGATGTTTTCAATAGACAATATGCCATTGATATAATTAAAGAAAATGATTTTTTGATCTTCAGAACATATGACATTTTCACAAAAGCAGCAGTTTTAGATCCTTTTGTTTTTCAAATAATTGTTGCATGATGGTAGTGGTATTGGTTCCTATATTTAATTAAACAAGAAACTTGTTAGGGTTTAGGAGAAACTTATTAAAATTACTTCTGAGATATGAAAGATCATCCCTTTTGAAGAAAGAAAGTCAGTGTAAACTATTTTTAGAACCATAGTAATAAAATGAGAGCTGGGCTTTTAAAATATTTGTGAACACTGGAATTAAGTGGGAGAAAGTTGTATAAAGAATGGCTCAAGATCTTGCCCCACATGCAGCCCCATCGCTAGCAATCTTTCCTAAAGATTAAAGAAATCTGAAGCACACATCAAAGCAACTGATACATACTCAGTGTGTTCTGAGCATGGTCCCTTTCTGTATTACTTGTGCCTTCAAAAAATGAGTGACAGTAATTTAGCTTCAATGTAATCTGCATTTATGGACCAAAGCTTGGTGTCCTGTCATGTCCTGTTTCATTGGAAATTCCTCTCCAAAGCATTCTGCATTTTCTCCTTGTTCCTTCCCCAAAGTATGATCTGCCATGGAATCATTCCTTTGGTAAGTGATTCTGAATCTTTACTGACCTTTTTTTTAAAAAAGCTCCAAGCCCAGAATCCCTCACTGGGCAACCCACTTCCCTGTCTGTATAAGGCAGAAATTATCATGGTTGTATAACGCAGTTTTGCTAGATCACTGGCAGTGCAGTGCTAAACACACAGGAAAACATTCCTTCCTTTATAGTCCTAATCTTCTGACTCTTTAGAACAAATATGCCTGTTCTCCCTTTCTTAATTTGGAACCAGGTTTAATAAAAAGTCAAATTATTTTTCTTTGCCCAGATAAATATGACTGCCTAGAGTTATTGTTAATAATGATATGATCCTAAAAGGGCTTATTTTAGGGATTTGGTCATTTTTTTGGGAACCTCTGGACAAGGATTTGGTGGGAATTCTAACTTTCCCTTTGTCAGTGGAGCAATGTTGGGTTCCGGATCCCATTGCAACTGGTACGGTGCAACAGAGCCAGGCGCCCACCACATGAATGCACACAGTGCGCGTGCACATGCGAGCAGTGCATGCATGCATACTTACCACCCGCAATGCTCCACGATGCTCCAGCTGCTTGGTGGAGCTTCGCGCAGGTGCCATATGCTCCGTGCGCATGCGCGGAAGCCACAAAAACTTCAAATACCGGTAAGGAGCGTGGGCGGGTGGGCCCTCCGGAGCACTGTACCAGAACGGTACCTGGTACTCCTGACAGGCACCGGTATGCCCATACCGGGGCATACTGGTCATAACCCACCACTGCAGTGGAGGCAGACAGAAGAAAGAGCATTGATTTGATGCTCCAGATCAGAGAATTTCATTTCTCTGGCAAGGATCATTGGTTAGTACTACAATTAATAATTTGAATAAGCACAAAATACTTTTCACACTGCCATTTTTAGCCCATATGCTTTCTGTTAAAGCCTTAGTTATACCTGAAGAATATTATGCTATCACAAAATGTAATGCAATGCCAACACAGAACCTTGGCACAGTCCAAATGTATTTTAAAATAATCTAATTCTTTGTTTATTTAAAATCATATTTGTATGGCTGCCCATCACACACAGAATGTGATTCTAGGTGACTTAAAATAAAATCATAAAATGACAATCCAATGGATGTGAGTCAAAGCTAAGAATTCACATTTAGATTTTCAATTGTACATTTTAAAAAGTTAAGGAAACGTCGCATTGAGTCAGTTACAGGGACCACCCATGCAGTTTTATTGTATATGTGGATTGCCATTTCTCTCTTTGGGAATGGGGTTTTTTCACATTCCAATTGAGGGGGGGGGGTCCTTATTGTAATTTGTTTTCTCATCTTGATTACTATTTTTAGTGCCAAAAACTGATCTGACTGATTTAGAAAGCTAAGCAGGGTCAGCTCTGGTGAGTATTGAGATGGGACTCCATCAACCTATAGATCTGTCACTTCCTGGTGGACTCTCATTTGAGTACTCACCAGAACTGATCCTGCTTAGCTTTCTAGATCAGTCAAGGCTGGCATTAGAAAGTAGCAATTAAGATGAGAAAACAAATTACAAAAGCAAGAATATTTATTAGGAAGATACTCTTTTAGATGTGTTAGGCATCCTGGGCAATGAATTGGACAGCTGTTCATTTGCACCAGGAGGCTCTTAATCATGCAAAATATCCCACCAGCTTCAGCAGGTTTTTTATCCTCAAGGTCACTCTGTAGGATGCTGTTCATTGACCAGCAAGTGTAATCAGGTTTGACAGCTTGATGAACCCTCATGCTGACCAAGAACATGCTTTGAGCACATGCTTGCAATGCATTCATGTCTACAAAGCAGGTTTGTTAAAGTCTCTATATGAAACTCTTTGTCAGCTGCAAATTCATGCAACAAATTTTGAAAGTTTATATCATAATGTGCACCCCAGTATTTCTTTTAGCATTTTGAAGAGAAACAATATAGACAACAAAGTTCTCTTTTCATCTAAAGAATCTTCCCAAACATTTAGTTATTGATAACTTGTGAATATTATCTTATTATTTCAAAATTAGAAGACTAATGAGTGTTATAGTTCTGGATTGTGTACATTTGATGATGTTAGATGGGCACTGTTTGGAGATATCAAAAGTAACACAATTGACTAAAGCCTGAAAGACAGAGAACAGGGAACACTGAATTCGATGATCAACCAAACTGGATCTCAAGTCAGCCTGAGCTTTTTCATCAGATCACCATCAAACAGTCAATTACATCAGATCACAGTCAATTACATCAGATCACAGTCAATTTTCATCAGATCACCATCAAACAGTCAATTACAGAGATTATGAGGAATGGTGATGGTGGTGGACTAAGTGTTTTCTTCTTATCATGGCTTATCTACTCTTATCCTAAAACAGGGCTGTCAAACTCGTGCCCGTGGACTGGATGCATAACGCACTGGCCACGCCCCATTTAGCGAAGGGGGAAAAGTTGATACGTCATGTGGTGCTGCCATGACGATGCGAGTTTGACACCGCTGCCCTAAAACATTGGGATTTTTTTTTCCTGATTTCATTACCCAGCAGACTCAGTCTGCCAAATGAATTCTATGGAATATGCTAGGGAATTCATTTCTGATTAGTTCCATTGTAACCAAATCTCAACAATAAATTCAGGGAGGACCCTAATCAGCTTTTTTGGGGAAAGAAACTCCCATTTTTGTGCCAAAATAACAATTATAGCTTCACAAAGCAACACCCTAACACCCTCCCTACTTCTAATAGAGAGGGGGGGAGAGAGAGAGAAATGGTAGTTTTGCTTCATTTGGCATTGTAATGAGTCTCCTACCAGTTCCACTTCTAGCTACTGGAATTGTCCAATGGAGTGACCCAAAATGCCTCAATGAGTAACACTGCCTCCATGCCATACAGAAGTGAACTTTTTCTTCCATGGCACAAACAATGATTTGTATATGATGCATTGAGTTATTGTGTTGCTCTTTTGTTCTTAACATCTGCCCTGATTAGTTGTAAGATTTTGCATTGAGTTCACCTAACTCTTGAAGTGAAATTATCAGTGCATGTTGTGACTTTTGTGTTTGTGTGTGTGTGTTATTTATCAACTGGGTTGTCAGAGATTGATAATGATTTGAAGTGATTAACCCAGCATCACCCAGCTGGCTTCCATGCTTAAGAAAGGCCTAGAATCTGTGTCTTTCCACTCCTAGTCCAGCAGTGTTACCATTATACCACATTGGCTTTCTAGTCATTTAGAAATGTTAATATATTTAAATAATTACTGTTATTTCATCATTACCTGAAGGTATACTAATTAGTGAAGAGTTTTGGCAAACATAGTTTGTTGTTTCCCCGTGTAAATGATGGTATGGAGAGGTACTTCAAAAAAAATCTTCATCCTATAATGTAAAAGACTCTCCTGCTCTTTCTATCTCCTTTTCTTTTTCTTTCCATAAAAATGAAAAGCAAGCTCATAGGATCAGTTAGACAGTAAAAGCACAATATGTTTCTCTTCTTCCAGCATTCATCCTGTCATTAGGCAGCTGCCAGGGTGATGAGAGAGCTGATCTATGATAGTAGTTTCACACATTTCAGGAACAAAGTAATAGCTGCAATTATCACAAAATAAACATAAGCAAGCTCATTTTAAATGTCAGTAACAAGGGTCAGCTTTGCAATTGCTCTTTGCTGCAGTGCAGATGCAAGCTGATAAACTGCTTAAAATGTGGCATAATTGTTGGACAAATTGTGATCACTAAAAAAAAAAGAGAAGCAAAAATGGCAGGCAAACATTCACTCTTCTCAATGTTGTATTTTTGTCAAACTTGACTAGCAAACTTAGGCCAGAGGTATTTTGCTACTGGGAGAATTGGGCTAGAGTTTTAGAGATTGTCATTGGCCTTTGATGAGGCAACCATCCTGTGTGAATGTTGCCATGGAAACCGCCCTGAAATGTCATTAGGAAGACTTGGGTTCTGTCCCTGCTCAACCATAGGACTGAATGGGTGCCTTTGTGTCAGTTTACCATTTCTCAGCTAGCCTATCTTGCAAAGCTGCCTGGGGATTAGGCAAGCCTTTAAAGTAGGATGCTTTGTTCTAGAAGGATACAAAACAGGACATAAGTTGAAAGGAAGGAAAGAAGGAAGGTGTTAAATTCATTCCCCACTTGTGGTTGGAGAAGTAAATAAATCAATAAATACTGATTTATAGGCAAGGACTCAAATATATATGGAGTTGCCATGCTTTGCATTCTTATTTGAGATCAACTATTGTTTAATGACAAAGCCTGGTTTCTCTTGTGTGTATGTTTATGAAAAGGATTTCAAATATGTCCAGTGCTGAAATTGTTATAGGAGTGGAGAAAGCTGTCCCAATATACTTGGTTTGTCTTAACATACCATAAGGCAAACCAAGAATTAGGATAGCTTGCTCCATTCCTACAACATAAGGCAGTACTGATCAGCACAAAGAAGCATCTCATTCAAATAATATTCATATCCAGCCTATGTTACCAAACATGGACACTTACAACAAAACATAAAGGAAAGTTAATCACTGCAGAAATGAGATGTTTGAGGAAAGCTGCTGGAGTGATCAGAAGAGACAAAATCAGAAATGAGACCATAGGAGAAAGAATTGGCATAGAATCAATCTTACATTACATACAAAAACAGCAAATAAAATGTTTACTTACTTGGAGAGGATATTGTGGGATTCCATCCCAAACAAGGCATATACAAAAGAAGGAAAAGGTCAAAGAACACAAGGCTGACCCAGAAAAAGATGGAGAGACAGCATCGAAGATATATTACAACATCAATTAACAATGGTTGAGATCATTGTTGGTTGAGAGCAAGAGCCACAACTTTGTATCTGCCTTAATACCTGGAGCTGTAAAAAAAGGATGTAAAGAAGAAGGAGGGAAGACTGATGAATAACAATTGCAAGTATGAGAGGGGCAAACCCACAGCATATACTTGGCACTGTGAAAAGCAAAATATTGAACCAAAGTGTGCCTTAAGTTGGACTATTCTCGTATTCTTGGGGAGGAAATATTCCAAAAAGCCCTCAAGACCTTTTCATGTGACTAGATCTGGGATGTCCATGGAACTGGAGTCTTCTCTGGATGGCTCCATTGTTGAATTTTAAAATTCTCCTTTCAGTTATGGTTTGTATTTTTGTTTTTTATAATTATTACTAACTTACTATGATTTTTAAAATTTGTATTTGCTGTTTTTGTATCTTCAGTTTTAGATCTATTGTTGCGTGCTGCCTTAGGTGAGATATATAAATTTGATAAATTAAAAAAAACAATAAACAGTTGCTTAGTCTACTTTTTTTGAAAAGTTTTTTATTGTTTTAATTGAACAAAAACACACACAAAAAAGAATCATCCTTCATTACATCTTGTAGAAAGCGTGTCAATTGGTTACAAATACATTTCGTGCATTTCTTTCACAATCATTACTTATACTTCATTCATATTGAATTGTACATTTTAAATCAAAAATCTTTATGTATTTTACTATCAATGTACCACAATTTCTCATTTAACTACAATTATTTAAGCGTGCTTAGTCTACTTTTTCATGATTTTCTGCTGAAAACATGCAGTCAGCTGAGTGTAAGCATACAATTAACTGGAATACTTTTCAGGACTTACTGTGGATGGAAGTAAATTGCTTGTTCAGGTATTCTGCACTGTGTGGATAAGAGCCATGAGGACTCTGTTATTTGTGTTGGGGCATCTACAGTCCCTGACTTCATAATGGTGTGTGCATATGTGTGTGTGGGGAGGGCTGAGACCAGGTGATTATCTCTGAAAAAGAGCTGGGGCTTTTATCATTGGGTTGAACTCATCATTTTGATGTCAGTGACCATTGTTGCGGACATCCCTACTTGCATGCTTTTCTCATTTATCTAAAAGTAAGCCTTGGCTTGCATCTTATCTTATGCTTTTAAGAGGCAGACAGGGTGTAAATAAACTAACTATAGATATCCTTCAGGGTTAAATGAAGGTTAACAGTCTGGAGGAGAGTTTCTAACATGGAAAATATATTGAAAATGGCCATAAGAAAAGGACCATAATAAATTCTGAACCCATAATAGGCAAAAATAATTAATATTCACCATTTCAGTTTTTCACAGTACCTTATTTAATATAAGGAGAATATATTGTGTAGATGTATGTGCAGAACAGAGGAAACTTGGCATTTTAAAAAATCAGATAAAAGTCCTGATGTATTTTTGTAATGTTCACCATAAATACAGTCAATCTAATGAAGAATGTTATTTTACTAAAGTGCTGGAGATTTTCTTTTAGAACCTGCTCCAGCAGTCATAATTTACTGTATGTACATGCCAATCTGATCAATAGGCCACTCAAGCATGTGTGTCCGCCTTTGCTCATCCCCACCATTTGCAATCTAATTAGCAGCTGCTCAGAGATGGGAAACAGGTGCAGATCCAGGCCCAGACTGGGGAAGCTTGCCTGTAATTAACAAGAAAAAAGGGTCAAATATTGGGAAGAATATCAAATCTGGGTCCACAGGGGATGCCACGCCAGCCTCAAAGGCATAGTCACCTGAGATCTTAGGCATGCTAATGTATATTGTGCAAGCTTTCAAACAACATGGCTGCATAATCAGCTGGCAAGGCTGTTGGTTTCTCTCCTGTCATCCAACTGTGGAAAATGAAGCAGCTTTCAGTATTCTCCCCAAGTTTCTCCTTGCTTGGTAAATACTAAGATCCAGCAATTGGGAAATAGAGCTTAGGAGCAGCAGGGAGAAAGACAAGGAAATGGGGAAACATTACTAACTTCGTTTTTGTTTTCTTTCTCAAAGAACATGTGCCTCTCTGAGAGAGTTGTCCAATAATAGTGTTTTGTAAATGACAACTTTTACTATAATTAGCTTTCTGAAGACGTTCTGCAGGTTTAAAGTCAGAAGCATAAGGAAAATCATTCTAGTGGGCTGCAGGCATGGAAGAAATTTAATAATTTTGGAGCCCAAGGGAGAATAAAGAAGAAAATGGGTGGGCATGGGATGCTTATACCATTTCTCTTGATAATAAGCCTTCCACAGCTGTGTTTGATGGTAGTGGAAAAGATAATGAAAAACATCAATATAAGTTTATAGATCTGCAGGAATTCAGCAAAATCGAACTGTAGATCTTGGTTGTAAGGGATGCAACAATGAAAAACCATTTCTGAACAATTTTGCCTATGATTGTGATGGTGAACCTATGGCAGGCATGCCAGAAGTGGCACACAGATGATCCTCCAGTTTCTGGTGCACTCATCTGCACCAGCCAGCTGGTCTTCGCACACTCATGTGTGCCAGAAACTGGAAGACCAGGTAGCCAGTGCACATAAGTGCACCGGAAATTGGAAGATCATCTTCCCGGCGTGTGCATGAGCATCAGGCGGCTGCTCTTCCAGTTTCCGGCACACACACACGCATGCCCCCGTTTCAGCACTTAGTGCAAAAAAAAATTCACCAACACTGGCCTATGACAATGTTATGGCATTTAAAGTTAATACCGTGGAAAATGAAGAGTATCTTTTGTTTCCTTTTCTTTCACTTATTATACGTATCCTGTTGGATCTGCAAGGAAATGTTGACCCTTTGTGGGATTCACATTCAATTTCTGTTGTGATCAGCTACAGGAAAATTCACTATTACATATAGCCCCTATCTCAAAGATAATGTGAAATTCTTTTTAAGGTTTCTGCAGTTTTGCCTTAGTCACTTCCACTATTTTTGTTAAATAATGTTGAATGCTGCTACTTTTCATTTTTATAAACTCTGGAATGATGGATTGTGTGCCAATTAACATATCTAAAGTTTTTTTTTATTTGTTTGCTTTGGCAGCAAAGAAGGAAGAAGGTCAGAATTATAGTTCTGACTTCTTTCTGATAGAAAACATTTAAAGAAAATCTGTGAATTGTGAAAATGCCTTGAACATATAGCTTTAAAAATACAAAGCAGGAGGAAGGTACAAACACTAAATCCTATTTTTCATTTAGTTTTTTGTTTTTGTTTTACATCTTCCATTCTAGCAATTGATTAGCAATTTCCTGGCAGTATGCAACCTCATAATTCAAGACATGTAGCTAAATCAGTAAATTATTCCTGGGCCATTTGCACCATCTGCTGTGTTAAGGGCTGTCTGATGGGTGGATGGAAAGACACCTGCTGACAGCAAAGTGGATCTCTGATCATGAGAGAAATAAATAGATGATGGCTGGCAAAGGGACAAGGAAGTAAAATTTTCAACAGACTTGTAATGAGAGGAATTGAAATCTAAGTTATAATCTTATGCATTAAACTTCCCACCAACCAGTCAGCCACTATAAATACTAATCATAAAGGTAAACCCTCTTTTCAATTTGCACAACTATGAGGCAGAGGTGGTATTCAGCAGTTTCTGACCAGTTCTGGAGAACTGGTAGCAGAAATTTTGAGTAGTTTTGAGAACCGGTAAATACCATCTCTGACTGGCCCCGCCACCATCTATTCTCTGCCTCCCAAGTCCCAGCTGATCGGGAGGGAATGAGGATTTTGCAGTAACCTTCCCCTGAAATAGGGAGGGAATGAAGATTTTACAGTATTCTTCCCCTGCCACACCCACCAAGCCATGCCCACTAAGCCACACCCACAGAACCAGTAGTAAAAAAATTTGAATCCCACCACTGCTATGGGGCATGTCTGTGAAATTTTCTTGACAGCATCATGGAAATGGTGCCTTTTTCTAAGATGTTTTTCAACTTCCCAGTCTAATCAAGAACCCCAGAATTCTCTGTCAGTGCCCATTCAGTATTAAGAAGGCTCTACTATGCTTAACTTTGAAGTTCGGAAAAGGTTAACTAGCATCCCTATGGTAAAGGATGATAGAGACATATCAGGCTTACAGGAGCACATGTACCACATATGAATTCATAAGCATCAATGGAAAATTTATTGAGGAATTGCATGATAGACAGTTTTGGTTCCCAGATCCAGAAAATGATTAAGATAAGATTCATGGATGGGGGTCTGTTCAAATCTAGAAGTCAAAGAACAAGACAATCAAGTAGAGAAAAGGAAAAACAACAACAGGTAATTTATATGTGGGAATTGTGAAATGGAAGGATGAAAATACAGGTGGATGAATACAGTACTGATTTATAAAATGAAAGGTAAGAATGAGCTATGAGAATGCAATATAGACAGAAACCAAGAAATGCACAGAAGTGGAGTCTCACTATGAATGTCTCACTGAAGTTGAGTCTCACTCAAGTTAACTATGAATGTAGACAATCAATGGGACAAACCATTTTTAGAAGAATGTCCATGGAGATTCTTAGTCATCCAAGTCGTGGTTGTCCCAAAGGTGCTTTTAAAAAGGCAACTGGACTTTCTTTACAAGCAAAGTTACCTTTTGAAAAAGCACAAGATAATTAGGAAAGAGATTAAATTCAACAAGAGAACATATGCTGGCTTCCATATTATAGACTAGAAAAATCTCATAAGTGTTCATTCAAAAATATTTACAATAAGACTTGTTGGCATACAGGAAACAATGCCTCTTCTGTCTGATGTCCAAAAGATAAAAGATGGCTTCCAGGTCTGACAAATGCTACATTTGTCTAGAATATTTCCTACTCCGTCCCTTCTGAGGTCAGATATTTTTAATATCACAAGAACCGTATTATGACAATGAAGATCATATATTTCTGGAAGCATAAAATCAATACTATACAGGGCAATCAGACTCCACCCCCACCTCATATCTCAGTTTATTTGACTAAAATGGAATCTTAACTGTTTGCTGTGCATACATTTCTAGAATACTAGTGGGGAACATATACAACTTGATGCTAAAATATCAGGTCACAAATACCAGTCTTTCTTAATTATGCCAGCAACAAAGCTAGCATGAGAGTTTCATTGAAAGAGGGAGGCAACTAAAGAATCATTTTCATGATTTTAAAATGTTCTGATGTTTAACTCAAGCTTTAGGGTTTTATATCCAAAAAAAGTCAAAAGATAAGTTGTTCCAAACCAGGCTCTCATAAAATAATATCTGAACATCTGGAATGGTTCTGTTATTTCCATGCTGTATGCTAACTCCTATTTGCCTTATTTTTGTAATAGCAGAATTTGCCTTAGGGTGTTCTTCTCTTAATTAATCATGTCCAAATATTAACTGAATCAGTTCTTGGGTGTGAATCAAATTTCCCGCCTCAGGGCACTTCTTTGGAAATTGGAAGCATTTCCAGGTTGAAAGCCAATTTATTGAAAGGCCAGGATGTTGCTATTGCAAACAAGAGATGTGAATGTCCTGGACACCAAAAGCAGAAAGAAAGAGAGGGAGACTTGCTCCCAGGAACATCTTGAATTAGGATTATGGGATTTGCCCATTATGACAGCAATCAGTTCAAAAGGCAGCTACCAGATGTATTTGGCCTAATAGTATTTTTTCAGGAATTGCAAAGTAAAACTAATGACATTTAGAGAATACAGCAAATATTCAAACTATTAGTATGGAGTGTAAGAAATATATCCTGCAAGATAGGAAAGGATTATTTAATCCTTGCTGAAGTTAGCTGTAGTATAAGGAAAGGATTTGGTCAAAGTCACATGGAAAATGTGTGGCCAATCTGCCCCTCCCCCCACTGTCCTCTCCCCTCCTTCTTTATGTTTTCCATTTGGTAATAGTCTTGCAACTGGAACAAGCAGGGATTATAGACTACCTCTCTGGAAAGTAAAAGAATCCATTGCACAATCTTTTTGTGTTTTGAAGAGTTGGTAACAGGGCAAATATATTGGGCACATCTTTGTGGTGCTTTATACCAGGTTTATAATGGTTAGTTGTTTTGTTATGATTTGAACAGAATGAAAATATTGTAGGTACCCTCAAAATGGCTGCTTTGGCACTGCCATTATTACAATCAGTTATACCAAGAAAGCTTCAATCACAGATACATCTTTTTATATGATATATTTGTTTTGCCTGGCGTAGCTCCATCTTCCTGGCTTACAAGTCAAACTCTATCTAGGAAAGTAAAAGATACAAACAGTGTGGGTTATAACTGGTACGCCCCGGTAACCGGTGCCTGCTGTGAGACACCGGGTACTGTTCCAGTATGGTGCTCCAGAGGGCCCACCCGCCCACCTGCACTCTTACCGGTATTGAGCTCTTGTGCACTTCCGCGCATGTGCATAAACATATGGCACCTGCGCGATACTCCACCAAGCAGCTGGAGCATCACAGAGCATCGTGGAACATCACAGGAGGTAAGGACGCATGCACGCACTGTGCACGTGTGCTGCACGTGTGCTGCACGTGTTCATATGGTGGACACCGGGCCTCATTGCACCATACTGGTTGCAACGGGATCCGGAACCCACCACTGATACAAACCAGACATTCATAGGTCAACATCCATGCGTGTTTTAGAGTATTTTCACTCTTAATATTGCTATTTCATGAGAATATTGGATTGGGCCACCAACACTGGTGCTACCAGGGAATAAAGCTATGATAAGATTCATTTCCTATACTTTGAAATCACTAAAGTGATATGCAATGGGGCAAGAGGTACAAATTAATTAAACCCAGGGTCCAAAATTTTCTAAACCTGCCTTTATTTATCTCAAATTTTAATAAGAATTGTGGAAAATTATGATGTTTCAAAAGCAATTTGCAGGATTATATTTTATTATTTAGTTCATGTAATCTAATTGTAAATCAGCTTGGACTCCAGATAACAGCTTCCTGAAGCTCTGCCATGATCATAACTGCTGAACATTTTGAAGTAGGAAATAAACACCAAGTGATTTGTATGCTTTACAATTCTTTTATCATATTTCAGAAAATCACAGCCAAACCAGAACATTTGGTCCTTCACACCTGAGTAACACAGTTCTGTCCACTTTGCAATGTAATGTCAACTAGTGCCTCCTTAGAATGAACCCCAAAGCTTGCCAATGCATGCTGTAGCTATTTTACACTCTTTTCACACTTAAAATGAAAATTAATTATACATGCCAACTTTTAATGGTGCTTCAAGAAGATTGCGCAATAAATTATCCCATGGATAAAATATTGTGTGATTGCATCCTAGCCAACTTTGCCTTCCTTTCTGTTAGGATTCAGCAGAAGCTCAGCTTGCAGGGCTTAAGGACAGAAATGGGCTTTATATTTTGATGGATCATTCTAATTATAAGCTAATTATACCCCAATCAACATTTTATTAATGTGTATTTTTTGACTATATAATCCAGGGGTGAAATTCAAATTTCTGTTTCTGTGGGCATGGCTTGGTGGGAGTGGCAGGGGAAGGATACTGCAAAATCCCCTTTCCCTCCCACCCCACTCTGGAGCCAGCCAGAGGTGATATTTGCCGGTTCTCTGAACTACTCAAAATTTCTGCTACCGGTTCTGAAGAATCTGTCAGAACCTGCTGAATTTCACCCCTAATATAATCCTTCCACCTATTACTATTGAATTACTTCCCTTTGCAAATTTCATTGTATTTTGACCCATTGGCTCTAGATTCCTGGGCATCCCTCTTCCCATTGTGTCAAATTAAAAAAAATGAACTTGTGGGATGGAAGAAAAGAAGGAGGAGAAGGAGAAAAGGGACGAGAAGAAATCCTTATTAGTATAAGGATGACATGTCATATTTGCATACACTTTCTGGAAATTATTAGAAGATAGCAGAGGAGCCCATCTAATCTCTGGGGATGTTATGTCCTAAAAGGCAGGCACCATGTCATAAAAGGGAACCTATCTTCCTAGGCCCCACAAGATTAATAGACAGTACCCATAATGTGCCTCTCCTTACCATATTCCTAGAACATCCCAAATATTTTCCACAACCCCCTCCTATATTTTTTGTAGCTTCTCTTTACTTTCTATACTCTTATTATTGCACCTCAGATTCTAAAATCAAATGTCATGCAGTATTTCACAGTGGAACAGATTCATTCTCCCATTTTTGGTGAACCTTTTTTTTTTGAAAATGATACAATTCTGACATGACTCACAGCAGTACTGCAAGATTTTATTAGCTTATATGTTAATGTTTACATGAAAGCCATGCTGGAGCAACAAAAACCATTACGTCTAAAAGTATCATTGTTCCATTCTTAAAAAGAATCCTTATAATAATGATCCTCACAACCTAATATATAAATTAATTGACACTTGTGACCATCCTGAATTTCAAAGGCTCCTAGAAGAAAATGAATTCATACCAATGATATTTATGAGACTCTTAATTTCTATTCATGTCTGCCTGGATTCTTCAAAAGTGGTGAGACAAAATAATTTATTAGCTAGAATTTATTTGCAAAGAAGTTTCAACTGCCCTTTATATTATTATTATATCTCAAGACAGTGTTTCTTTACTTATGAGCAGATGTCTGAAATCCTCCAGGAGATTTTTTTTCCTGGTATAAGACTATGGAAATGAACCTGGCATGGGTACTGGTCTCCCAGGTGGAGAGGGTGCACACAAGCCTCCTTAGAAGTCTCAGATCAAGGCTAGTCGGAAAGAGCAACAGAGCCCAGCCACCAAAAGCTTGTGCTTTGGTGACTGACAGGTACAGGCTCTTTCAGAAGCATAAAAAGGAATGCTAAATGATCTCACTGACAGAATAAATCTTCTATTTGTTTGGTCTGGTCCAGATGTGCTACAGGCTGATGTAGAAATGTCTGCTGATGCCAATCTTGGTTTAAATCACAATTTGGCAGCAAGTTTAGATTTATCACTACTAAAACGACTACTACAAGTCATCATCGTCATCTTGTAATTATGTGCCATTTAATGTAATGCAATTTGTTGGAAAAGATCAACTTGTCATAACTAGAGATGCCATGAGTCTTACCAGAGGAGATACAGCAATATCTAGATAGGCTTAGATGGAGGGGGAAAAAACAGAACTTGGCCTTTAGGGAGACTGTAGATGCAGCTCAGGGGAGCTTACCCAAATGTTACCTGACTAAATCCAGCTGCCTTTTTGAAGGTGGATACAGCCCAGATTTCAAAGGATCTGTTGCATTCCCCAAATCTGGGCACAGAGGCACAATAACAGGAGGTACTGCCTCACAGATCTAATTGTTGTCATATGGAATTCATCACTTCAAAATTACATAGTCTCTAACTTAAAGATAGCTTTTAGACAGGACCACATACTCTATAGAGGATATATTTAACATAACAGCAAAATAACCAATTACATTTGGAGAGTGTGATGCAATCTCTCTCCTCTCTCTCTCTCTCTCTCTCTCTCTCTCCTCTCTCTCCTCCCTCTCCCTCTCCCTCTCCCTCTCCCTCCCTCTCCCTCTCCCTCTCCCTCTCCCCCCTCCCATCCCACAGAATTTGGGGCTAACATACTAAAGGGTAGTTCTGAATAGGTTCTGACCACCATTTTAATTTTATTTTTAGAAACTAGAAGGTATCATATGACTTGAACGGCATGGTGGCCTAGTATGACGCTCACCTCCCACTTGAAAGGTTGAGAGTTAAATTCTAAGTAGAAGCAGATGTTCTTTCCTAGGGCTCAAACTGCAAATTCCACATGACATCAGGAAGGACATCTGACCAGTAAATGCTTGGCTTCATCCAGTCACCTTGATGCTAGCCTGAATTAAAGGATTACAGGGTCATAAAAGGGGAGTTTAAGGTATCATATGATTTTGAATCACTTTAAACATTAAGAATGGCTGAAATTTCCTGAGAAACCACATTCTGCCTTGAAATTTCACAAGATTGTCATCAAAACCTTGCAACATATTCTGTGGGAACCTCACTGATTTCAAGAATCTTGAGGCAGGTATTTATGAAATGATCCTGAGGTTGCATGTGATGCCAGTCTTTCCTTTAGGGATGAGAGCTTTAGGAGAAACCTAAGGAGCCCATCTGAAGAGAAAAGCTCCTCTCCCTTCAAGTTTTGTTAAAGCTTTTCACTATGATCTCCACACAGACCGCAAGCATGCATTCATTTTGCAACAAATAAAATGTCGAGATAAGTAGGGCTCATTTGTTATTGCTGTCAAGTAGACAAATGTCATGTTTTCCTTTTCTTCCATTTGTTCCTCATTCAATATACATTTGTTTTGTTTTTCCCTTGCAACCATAACACATCAGATAGCTACTGGGGATAAGGAAGGAGGAAGAGAACTGAATAGTTTAAAAAACTATCTGTAATCCAAGTTCAGGATATAAAGTACTTCAAAAAAAAAAGATAACTAATGGGGATTTTGAAGAGAGGTTTCAGGGATGTGAACAAACCTGGTTATACAAGGGAAGAGCATAGGGAGAAAATAATAGCAGTCTTCCAATATTTGAAGGGCAGTTACAGAGAAGAGTGGGTCAATTCCCCCAAGCACTTGAGTGCAGGATAAGAAGTAATGGATGGAAACTAATCAAGGAGAGAACCAACCTAGAATTAAGTAGAAATTTTCTGACAGTAAGAACAATTGGTCAGTAGAATGGCTTGCCTTCAGAAGTGCTCCATCACTGGGTTTTTTTAATAGAAAGAGATCGGACAGCTATTTGTCCAGAATCGTATGGGGTCTCCTGCTTGAGTGGGGCCTGGATGAGAAGACCTTCAAGATCTCTTCCTACTCTGTTATTTTGTTAAAAATGGTCTGTAAGTATCCCTTGAACTTCTCTTATCAAACTCTGGGGAAGGTTCTTCAATTTACCATGAATGATCTTGTTAAACATATTAGCTATATTATAGCACTGTTTCCTTGATACATCCTTAACTTGGGATGAGATTTTTGAGAGAAGGTATACAGACACCAAGGTGCCTGGAATTATTATTATTTTTTAGGTGTGTCTATGAGTTAGAAATTTTTATTAATAGTAACAAAATTAACAAATAACATTTTATTGCAAATCACTTGGCCAAAGTGATGATTGAAATAACAAGCTTTAATCTGTCTTATTTATATCAAGTTTACTGTGACTTAATTTGCAAATAATGAAAAATGTAGAATTGTGTTAATGTTTGTATGCATTGTTTACACATTATATTATATTGTATAATATTGCCTTTATTCTGCAATATTACAACAAGCCAATGATATATCTTTGAGATTTTATTTGCGAAGCAGACCTATTTTGTAATCCTCCAATGATATGGTGTAAAATGTGAGTATGTATGCACAAGTGTGCATAACTTTGTGCACTATCCTACCATATAGTTTGCACTTATCTATTTCTTACTATATGTACAATGTGTCTCTTGTTTAACATTTGTGCTTGTGTTACTTTCACAAACTTCACAGATTGGGCTGAAGTCACACAGTAAGCTTAGTAGCTGAATGGAGACTTGGCATATTTTTATTTCAGTCATAGTTTTATATGATTTTTGATTATGTGAAAGTCCTATTACAAAACCTGATAAAAATACCTAAATTTGATCTCAATGGAATATTTTTAAAACCCTCTGCAGCACTAAAACCCTTCTTTTTGATTGCTTGAATAAGGAAGACACAAAATCCAGATGGCCAAATCATGTTCACTGAGATCAAGGCTCAGATTTCAGAAATAGTTTTGACTGGATTCAATGAACCATTAATTTTTTTAATTTTGGATAATCATTATTTTTGGAAGCCTGTTTCCTAGGGAATTCAGAAAGTTCATTTGGGTTTTTTTTTTCTTCTCTAGTCCAACATTCCAAAAAAATTCCACCTCTTTGTCTATAATGAGCAGAAAATTTCATTTCTATCTATTCTGATTCAACATTATATAATCCATACTCAAGAGATGTCCTAAGGAGTTTCAGTTGCAATCATGGATATGGACACAGTGCTTGAGGCAAATCATGTATAGTTCAGTCACTGTCTGGTTTAAGACTTCTAGGAGTAAATAGATAATTTGGCCAAGGATGTGTCAAAGCCTTTTCCAATCAGGGAATCAGAGTCATTTGCCTCGAATAACTGTAAGGATTCTTTTAGACCTAAATAGCTACTTATTGGCCATTATTCAAACTCATGGCCCAGATGCGTCACATGCTCGCCATGCCCCACTCCAGTTTAGCGAAGGGGAAAAAAGTCATGATAAGTCATGTGGCAATAATGTGACACCATGAGTTTGACACGCCTGGTATAGGATCTCCTGTTTGAGCAGGGGGCTGGACTAGAAGATCTCCATGGTCCCTTCCAGCTCTATTCTGATTGATTGATTGCTTAAGGAAATTTATGGCTAAAGGGGTATTCAAACCCAGGTTTTATAAAACTAGTCCCTACACCTTTATTCTACCTCCAGCAGTAGTGAAAATCTCAAAACAATGATAAAACAAGTATCATGTAGGAAATTGTTTGGCATATCTTGCCATTTTACCCCCATTGCTCAATAGGAGAATGAAACTTTCTCCCGATCTCTTCCCATTTCTGAGTGATCTATGCCAAACCAGCTCACTTTAAGTTAAATAATAATATCCCTTTTCTTTAAATTATTCTACCTCATTTTGAATCTAGGACAGGAAGAGGAATAAAATAAATAAATCAATAAAGCTCAAAATCCCCAGGCTGAAAATGCCAGGAAAGCGCGCAGCACAGGTGGAGGTAGTATCTCTGATAAATTATGAAACCATATAAACAAAAATGGATTTTTTTCAGACTTATAACCAGGCAGATCAGCTCATCCTATAAGATTTGTCTGGTGCTCCAGATCCCCAGGTAGCTGAAGAAAAAGCATTTTAATTCATAGCAAAAGTATCTCCTCTTAGTGCGTGTCATAACAGCAGGAAAGTAAAACTGGGGCAACTAATTTGAGGTTAAAGAACAATAAGAGCAGCATTATTATGTCAGGAAGGTTAGCATTCTTATTTCCATATTGTATTACAGGTGTAAGAAGACAAGGCTGAAAGATGGGTGGTTTAGCTAGGGTCATCTTGTGAGTACATAACTCAGTTTGAATTTCAGTGGAAATTTTCTATTTCCCACTAAGAGAAGTATTTAAGAATCTTTGTTAATATTTCCTGACTTGAATGCTCAATTTGAAATAGGTTGGTTTCTTTAAACTACCCCATTTCCCTAATTGTAAAGGCATATACAGGCACTAAACAATCATGTTATGGTTCTCTGACTGTGTTTCTTGAAGGAAGTCTTTACGAATAGGTTGTCCAGGTCTTCAATTCTATGCTGTCCCCACACACACATTAATTACTGTCCACTTTGAATATATAATGGAAATAGGAAACTTGAGAGTTCATAAGGTTGATGCTATATGGAACAAAACTGTGACTGAATCTAGATGTTCTTTTTGGATACCACGAAGCTTCTTCCCAGAAGCTAACTAGGAAAACTGGTCATGGAGAGGATGTGTAGCATTCTAGGCAATACTGCAAACCCTGGTCAAGAATCACTTATATGCTATGTCCTGGATAGAAGGAAGCGAACTTCCAATAATCTTTTCTGCTATCCTCACCACCACAGATACCACCTTCATGTCCCAAGCAATAATGCTTCCAAACCAGACAGTAATGCTATATGACCGGTTCTCGGTCATCCCTCTATAGAAAGTGGTAAGGACAGAGGAAGAAAGATGTACTTTTCTCATGCAATGCAGAAAATGAAGGCACTGCTCTACCTGCTTCACCAGTGTCTCACTGTTGAGTGAGACTACTTGTTAGCTGTTGAGAGCTAGCCTACTCATTAGCTGCACACCTAGGACCTTGATGTTGCTAACCACCTCCACAGCAGGTGGTTGGTACTGATTCACTTCATGCACGCTTTACCAGACGTGCTGTGCATGCATGCACAATTCAGTTGTTTTGAGCATGCTCAAAGCTAATAAAAACTAATAAAAACCATGCCGGCAGTGGAGACCGGGGAACTGGTTTGGGGACATGGCCAGCCTCTGTCTCTGCTGGTTCTGCGACCCAGGCCAAATTAACATTACTGGTTCGCCTGAACTGGTGAGAACTGGTAGAAATCCACCTCTGCTCCACAGGGTGAATCATTAATACACAGAGATGTGTAGCTGTGCCTGGCTTTTATGAAATTAACAATGATCACCTCCATGCTTGCTTCGGCAGCACATATACTAAAATTGGAATGATACAGAGAAGATTAGCATGGCCCCTGCACAAGGATGACAAGCAAATTCGGGAAGCGTTCCATATTTTTGCATAGCATACAGGCAGGGATGAAAAATTGGGAAAAACTACAATTATCTATTCTGGGAAGAATAGCAGCAGTGAAAATGAATGTCTTGCCTAAGTTCTTATTTCTTTTTCAAATGATACCAATACTTAAAAAAGACGCAAATTTGCTTGAATGGCAGAAGGGTATTAACAAATTTGTATGGGCAGGGAAAAAGCTGAGAATAAAACTTAAAATAATGCAAGATGTACATGAGTGAGGAGGCTTGAAAATGCCAAATTTAAAACTATACAATAATCAGTGACTGGATCAATTCAACAGAGGATAGAATACTTAATATTGAAGGGCATGACTTGGTATATGGTTGGCATGCTTATCTGATATATGACAAAAAGGTGGATAAGAATTTTAAAAGTCATATTTTAAGGAATGCTCTATTGCATGTCTGGAAAAAATATCAACACAAACTAAACGATAAGATACCTATGTGGGCAATTCCTAGACATGCAATAGAGAACATAAGTATAGCACAAAAACAGGATGTAACCACATATAGACAACTTCTTACTATAGAAAGAGGTGTATTACAGTTAAAACCCTTGAATGTACTAAAAGAGGAAAAGGCAATCCAAACATGGTTTCAGTATGGACAGCTACAGGCCAGATGGAAAAAAGATCAGAAAATTGGTGTTATGCAAAATGAGGACAATCTACTAAAAGAAATTAGGGATCAAAGCCAAATGCATATAAAAAGGTTATATAATGTATTAATAGAAATGGATTCTGAAACAGAATTAGTTAAAGACTGTATGATAAAGTGGGCACAAAATTTTGAAGAACCAATAATGCTGGATACATGGGAAAAGATATGGGTAAGAAATGTAAAGTTCACACAAGCCCAAAATCTGAGAGAGAATTTTTATAAGATGTTTTACAGATGGCATTTAGATCCTAAAAAATTGACTTGCATGTATCCGAATTTACAACCTAAATGCTGGAGATGTGATTGTGTTGATGCTACATATTACCATATATGGTGGACTTGTAAAAAGGTTAAAGCATTCTGGATAAAAATATGGTGGATTATGCAAAATATTTTTAAAAAGAGGATAAAGTTTACTCCTCAGTTATTCTTGTTAGGTATAACTACTGATTGTATTGTTATAGAGACTAACTTGATTTCGTACTTAATAACAGCAGCTAGACTGTTGGTGGTGCAATACTGGAAGAAGGAAGATTTGCCTACTATTCAAGAATGGACATTAAAAGTAACAAACTTAGCAGTTTAGGCTATATCAGCATATCTTAAGGATTACTCAGATGAGAAATATAAAATGGACTGGAGAAGATGGATTGATTATATTCAAAATAAATATGGGACTAAGAAATTCCAGATAGTTTTGACTAAAAAACGAGGAATGAGATAATCTGTTTAGAGTTAACCTAACAAAAGAGGAGTTAAAGCACAAATGAAAGATGATACTAACTTTCTTTTAGTTTATCGTAGAATATGCTTGTTAAAGATTTATACCCTGTATTTTTCTGGGAAGCCGGAAGGGGGGGGAAGGTTGGGGGGGTTGGGTTTGGGCGGGGGGTGGTGTGAGATAAATATTTGTAAAAGCTTTTTTAAAATTTTCAATAAAAAAAACCAATGATCTCTTCCCAAATTTAAAACAAGGCTATTTTTATTACCAAACCTTCTACCTCCTTGCAGTAAGCACCCTCATTGTAATCCTGAATAAGGCCCACGACTGTTGCATCATCCACATACTTCACAATGTGGTTGTGGCAAACCTTGCACAACAGTTCAAGACTGAAACCAGCATTGTAAAACAAAAAATCTGCAGCAGCTTCTTCTTTCTAATGTTATACTCAATTTTTCATGAAAAAGTCAATTTTATGTTTGTAACTTCCATATTCTTAATTATAACTAATATTGATAGACTATATCTTTCTTTTTTCTCTATTTCCATTGCACAGTTATCACAACAGTAGCATGTTAATAACTTAATTAATACTGTACAAATATCTGTATTGGAATATTATAATGTATCAAGATTTATGAAAATATAATAAAAAAGAAAACTGCCTCTGAGAACATGAAAAGCTTCGTAAGTATTATTGTAAATAAAGATGTGCTGACAATGTGTATGCTGCTTTCTAGTGTATCAGCTTTCCCCTTTTTAAAGTTAAATCAAAGCATTTACTTGGGCTATGTTTGTAATATAATAATTACTGTATACTTTTTGGTATAATATTTATGAAAAGAAACTTTCCTTCCAAAGCCCACATCTTTCACCTTTAACCATCTATGTGGTTTCTAAAACTATCTTTTAATTGGAGATTTGTATCCTTGAGGAAAATGTTTAGTTAAATACAGCTATCAGAGGGCCTTTGATCTCCTTTTTACTCAGGATTTCCAAACAAGCATTTTGGCTTAAAATGGAAGTACCTCAGTGGTGGGTGGTGAATATTTTTACTACTAATTCAGGCTTGCTCCTGCACACACATGTGCAGAAGCATCTGGGAGGGTGGGTGGGACCTCCCGCCGCTGCTATTACCAGTTCGGCCAAACCGGGAGCAACCCATCACTGAAGTACTGCATATTAATCCAAACTATTTTGCAACGCTAAGGCTCTAAACTTAAACCTAATTATCTGACAATCACCTTGAATTATTAAATTGATACAGATAGGGCTGGGGTGTCAGTGCTCCATCTTTTAGCTCCATGTTAGATTTCTACCACAAGGGAATGACAATGCTGGCAACAAGGACCTGGGCTTAGCAGAATCCAGAAGTTCCCTATGGAATAGGCCAAGTGTCCTTCCCAAACCATGCAAAGCTCTTATCAATAGAATATGTTCTACAATTACTGACGAAGAACTTTCTTTCCTGATTTAAACTGAACTTCTATGCAGGCCAGAACTAGTGCTTTCTGGGGGCAGGAGGGTGGGGGGAAGCTAGTTTTGTTTTTCTAGAAAATAGGGCTTTCAAAAGAACACTAGACTTGTATATGTAAGAAGCCCACATAAGAACAGGCAAGCACCTTTGAACACACTGGTGGTTGAACATTAAGTAGGAAAATGCTTGGTCTCTCCTGCAGTGAATAGACATGGAGGGCAACGTCCAGGAACCAGAGGGGAATGGGCATACTTGCAGCATCCTGAAGTAAGTCAATAAAAGTTGAGAAGATCCCAGGCCTTGGCCAAATTATCAGCTTCCTGAATTATGAAGCACTGTGGATCATGTTCACCAAGAACTTTGTCAGGAGAAGAAAACAGTGCTATACATAAAAATGACTTGAAGCTGCCTTTGCTAGGCTAGAGATGTAACAAAATCAAAATACTGAAGATGTGTTTTCTAGAAATAGTTATCAGAACATGCTCATGTTGCAGTTAGAAATAAGGATGAGCTCAAAATCCCATCATTCAACTATTCAAGTACACATACAGCTCACAGGAATCTAGACAACATCATTCTACACATAGCTTGTCATAATAACAGGCATTTCTTGAATAGCATAACTATTCCAGTGACTTAATTTGAATGTGATTATAATTTAGGTTTTGGCATTTTGTGTAATAGACCTGGCCATCATCATCCGGTCATAGCTCTGCAAAACCTGGCAAAAAAATACATTAAACAATTAAAAAAGTTTTAAAGCAAAAGCTATACTTAGCATTATTGCCTTACATGCTGATAAACTGATGTGAAAGGAATGTGAAAGCTTTCTTTCCTGAGCATTGAGAATAAAGATAATGCTGAGCTGTCACTCCTCCACTTTGTGGTTTGGCATGTGCATTGTGCAGAAAGAAGAAGAATGCAATATTTCAACTTAAAAAGAAGTATTCAGAAAAACAGGAACCATCCATATTCAAAAAACCTCTTCAATGCAAAACATGTAAGCCTGACATGGTAGGGTACTAATCTCATTTTAGCTTTTCCTTGCTATTGTACGAAATGCTACCAGAAATTACTCCCTTGAAATATATCACTTTTTGTTGTACTGGTTGGGGGAAAAGGAGCCTGCAATATCACTTAGGAGGAATTCTCTGTAGATTGAGGTATCTGACAAAGTGCAGTTGCTACCAACTCTTTTTTTTTTAACGCTCAAAGTGAATTTGGAGAAAAAAACAAAGGAGCTAACCCTTATTTTATCTTTCTTTATCTCCAAAGGAAATACTGGTTTGAATCACAAGATTGGGAACAAACACAACAGAAGAGAGTGAAAGTCAATAAGAATGTAGCAAAGGAACTGCTAACTAATTTGAATGACTACATGCCTCCATACCCTGATGAAATGCACTTGCAAATACTGAAGGAACTAGCTGAAGAGCTGTCAAGAACTCTGTAGATTATCCTTTTGTACTCCTGGAGAATTGAGGAGATCTCAGGAGACTGGAGAAGAGTACATGTTGTCTCCATCTTTAAGAAACAGCTATAGATAGATCCCAGTAATTATAAATCAGTGAGCCCAGTAATACTTAAGAAGATAATGAAGCATGCAATTTGTAAGCATCTTGAAAGCTGTCCATGATAGCTAGGTCAAAACCAGATCTTAAGACACAAATCACATCTCCTTCTATCACAAGGTAATAGACAAGAAGAATGCTGCAGATTCATTCTATTAAATGTCACAAAGATTTTAACAAAGTTTCCCATGACATTCTCAGTGACAAATTGTTAAAGTATGTTTTGAATTCTCTACAGCAAATATGGGTTTCCCTCAAGAGGTTTTTTTTTTTTTGAGCTGGGCAGTCTCAAAATCTATTAAATTAAATTAAAATATTAAATTAATAATACTCAGTCACCATTGGGCATTATGAATTGAGTTAGAATTAGCAGTGGGTTCTGCAGAGATCTGTCTTGGGGCTAGTATATTATTCAACATTTTATTAATAACCCAGATAGTAGATTAACAGAATGAGATTATAATCTAATGTGGAAAGGTTGGAAGGCTGGGAAAAAGATGTCATTTAGCAGGGAGAAATATAAAATATATTAATAATGAAAAAAACATTGAGCATATATACAAGATCCACCAGGTTGGATAGAATGTCACACTCCAGGTCCCTCCCATGAAATATTGCTATCTGCAGGGACTTAGAAAACATATATTTTTCTGTGATGGCCCCTATTCTGTGAAACAACCTTTCTTCAGTAATTTGACAGTCCCCACCTTTTTAGCCTAGAAGACGACTGTTCCCCAGGCAGATGAGGAGCTTGATGGATGCCAGGGCAGCCCAGGAGAATGTCTGAGGCACCAGGTTTTAATTTCTACTTGTCTGATTGTTATGATTTTGTAGTTTTATTGTTGTGCCCACCAAATTTGTGCTGTACGTTAAGTCACCATACACATTGCTTAATAAAAAATAAAAAATAAAAGATGGGGTATTTATAGAAGCACTGCTTTTGAGAACTTGAGTGTGGTCAGGGTGATGACAAGCTGAACATGAGCCAGCAATGTGAGAAGAGCTAATGCAATTCTGCAATAGAAGAAGCATTCAAAGATACATGTTCTAATTTTCCTCTAATTAGTATTGGTGAGACCACATGTGGAATATTATGTTCTGTTCTGGGCATAACATTTACATAGGGGCATTGTCAGGTTACTATAGGTTCAGAAGGGACAACAAAGACAATAAAGGGAGTTGATGGTCACAACCTATCAGGCTAGAATAAAGGTCTTGGAATACTTAATCTGGAGATAAGAGTGAAGGGAGGTAGGGTATAAGTGTTCAGGTATATAAAGGAATGTGATAGGGAAAGTGATAATTGCCACAAAAACACAAGTTGCAAATACCTAGATTTCATTTTAGTACAAAAAACTTTCTGACAGTAAGATATGTACAACAACAGAACAGTCTACCTAAGGAGGTTGTAGTTTCTCCATTTAAGGAGAAGCTGTATTCTCAAGTTTGGTTTAATTGCATTCCCTGCACATTGTGATGGTTTTGAGTTGATCATTCTTCTTGTGCTTCCAATTCCACAGTTCTATGAAGATGATTTTTCCCTGTAGAAAAATGTGAAGTGATTGTAAAATGATAGGCAACGTTTTCTCAGAATATATAGTAGTGTAGCTGCTTTGCTCTAACTTCAAATTGTGCCCTGTGATTCATTTCTTTAGCAAACTTCCCTTTCATTTTATCTGCTATTTGATTCTACCCCAGTACCAGCCACCTGTGCCACTTATATCTTTGCCCAACTCTGTCTTTTCTATTCTTATCAGGTGAGACCACATCAGGTGAGACCACCCATAGAGATGAGACTTTTATCTGAAACTTCTGGCCACATCTTAATCTTCAAATGTCTTCACTAATAGATAAATATGGTAGACACTACATCTGGGTTTCTGAATGGATACTCAATTTTTGTAAGAGCGATCAAGAGAGCCAAGATAACATATTAAAGGAAAACTCATCCTCAAGAAAATTAGTCAAAATTAAAGTTCATTTTGGACTAGCATTGATGATGTTACCTAGTTTGGGTGATTAAATGTCTACAAGGAAAACATCCAAGCTCAGGGAGCACTAAGGACTCCTCATTTCAATCCAATGCTACCAATATTCTCCTTTATTGGTATCACATTGGACTTGCTGGGAATAAGGCATACCTGTAGCTCTTATGAAACCAGGAAAGACTAGCTTGGAATGAAATTCTTGTCAAGCAAAAGCAATGTGTGGCCATGTCCCTCATGCTACTTGGCTGGAACAGCCCTATGTCAAAGGACTATTGGTTGTGAGAACAGTGGAATTTAGTTCTTGATATAATACAGTTAGGCTATGTTGAAGCTTTTCCTTTCTGCAGCCTGGAAAAACCTCATTTGTGACACAGATTCTGTAATTTAACAGAAAGTATTTCCAGCTATTAAAGCTAGTTTGGTATAGTAGTTAAGGTATCAGGAACGAAACCAGGAAATCATGAATTCAAGTCCTGCCTTAGCCAGCTGGGCTAGTTCTTCTGTCTCAGCCTGACCCACCTCACAGGATTATTGTCATGGAGAAAATAGGTGGAGAAAGGTGTGTTGGATATGTTTGCAACCTTAAGTTATTTGTAACAGTAATAAAGGCAGGATACAAATAAAACAAACAAACAATACTGGAATATTATCTATGCCAAAATCTTTATGGAAAGCAGTACAGTAATAGCAGATTTTTTTATGATTTTAAGTTTAGATTCTTTTCTATTTTCTGTTTTTATTCTAAAAGAAGATTATAAAGCATAAGGAAAATTTCAAAAAGTATAGTGATAGTTACATCAGTGCAAAATTATGTGATTGTTACATCAATGCAAAAAGATCATTGTGATTTACGTTAAAAATATCTGCCTAAGCAAGAAATCCTTCTTGAGAATTTGTTAATGCAATGTTTACTTATGAACTTTTATATGTCTCAGTTGTGTGAAACAGTAAAAAGAATTATCATTCTAATGATAATAAGGTGCAAAGAGATACAAGCAGTTTTGTAGAGAATCTTAATAAGACAAGGGAGAATTCAGAAATGAGAATTGAGAATTGAGAATTGAGAGAAGTTTTAAAAACATACATTTAGGATGTATTTCTTAGATAAGAGACTTCTAGAAAGAGGCAGAATTATAACAAGAATTTGGAGTGCAAGGATGATAAAGCAGAGCACAAAGAACATACCAGTAGAAGAAATGAACATGATTTGGCTTACATTAATCTGCCTTAAATACATACATTATTTTTTTTAAATTGCAAGATGGATAAATTATGAATGTGTCTCTAAAAAATAGATCACATTTTATTGTCTATGAATCATCTATATAATAAAATTCGTGTTGTCATGACATTTAATTGGCGGAAACAGTGCATCATAGGACAATTGTTTCTGGCAATAGTTTTTGAACCAAGGTATATCAACTTACAAAATGTGTCCAAAATCTGGAACCCATGACTCCCAGGGGAATGAATTTTGGGAAGTTGTGACTGCTTGAGTACTACTGACTAATGGCATGCTACAAGGCTGCTGAAGTGGTCACGTGATCTCCATTTTCAACTTTCTGTGACAGTTTCCCAACTAGCCTCACAATTTCTCCCCAAAATAATGGCGATCAGAATTTTGTTACTTTATATCAGCTGCAAAAGTTATGAATATTTTTACATCATTCTCTATTCTGCATAATATCTTTGAGTGTCAGAGCTTTTAATGGCTGCCATATTGCCATAACAATCCAGGAGGGACCTGGATCTTACAAATACACCAAAACTCATCCAAGGTCAATACCTAAGTCTATGCCTCAGTCATACTCAATCACATTGAATTCTGGGTGGATGCATGTGACTTTATCAGATAGCTAGACTATCCTTAACAGTGACTTGTGGATGTTTCTGGGGTTCATCCCTCCCCAAATAAGGAATTAGTCACCCCAAATATGGTTGCCAGATGTTGTTGTTGGAAATAATATGACTGGCAAAATAACTATGTTTTGTTGCACTTATGACCATGATGTGATTTCAATAATGGGTTCTTACTGGTATTTGATCAGATTGGCTCTTTGTGTTCCTCCAATAGCTTCTTATGCTCCATCTCCTGGAGCTCCTTGGAAAACCATAAAATACCAGCAGTGGTGGGTTTCAAAAATTGTTCGAACCTACTCTGTGGGTGTGGCCTCCTTTGTGGGAGTGGCTTGCCACCCACGTGACTGGATGGGAGTGGCTTGCCGCCCATGTGACCAGATATGAAATTATAAATTAGTACTTAGGTCGGTCCAAGTAGCTATTCAGAAACTCTGGCATTGAAGCATGCAAGTCTTAAAGCTGTCAAGTTACAAGATCCTTGCACCCCTAACCCTTTAGAAAAAAACTAGGGGTCTTCAAACCTGACAGCTTTAAGACTTGTGGACTTCAACTCCCAGAATTCCTCCTCCAGTCATGTTGGCTCAGGAACTCTGGCATTGAAGCATGAAAGTCTTAAAGCTGTCAAGTTACAAGATCCTTGCACCGCTAACCCTTCAGCAGTGGTGGGTTTCAAAAAAATTTGGAACCTTTTCTGTAGGTGTGGCCTGCTTTCTGGGTCCACTGGTGGAACCTCTTCTAACTGGTCCGGTAGATTTGACCAACCGGTTCTACCGAATAGGTGCGAACTGGTAGGAACCCACCTCTGGATACCAGGATTGCCATGTAGAAAGATACAACGCAGGGGTAACCCAGTCTAAGACCTTAGCCACCTCTATTCCAGTCTGTAACCAAGGCTTAGCAGATCTTAGGGAAAACCCCAGGATTCTTCTGGAACCCAAAGGATACATAAATTGCCTGAGCTAGCTAATCTAACAGGCCTGATCCAAAGAATAATCTCCAGTATGTATCGACCTTTAGTAATATGGGACATGTTCCTGGTAGCCAAGGAAGCAGTGAAAGGAAGTTGATAAGAAACCACTCAGAGTTCAATATAAAATGGGCACCTATGTAAATGTTTTAAATAAACAAATGTTAGTGCATAATAATCCGAATAGTTTCTACAAGCCCAAATTAAGTCAGAGGGTCTCACCTTCAGTTATTTGCAGCACAGATGATTCATACATGAGAACAGCCACCCAATCATGTCTCCTCTAGGCTTTCAGTTAATGAAACCTCGATGGGCATACGTTCAAGAGTGAAACTCCCTCCTCTTGGCCTACCCAGGTCTTATACATGCCAGGTCGATCGCTTCATCAGTGATCCATGGATGAAGGAAACCCTGCTACAGGCTGACGAGTAGATAGACCTAAAGTCTTATAATTTTTTTTCCCAATCTGCTGTGCTCTCTCTCCTTCCATGAATAAATTATTGACTTATGTAAGACAAGAGAATTTAGAATTCAGTAATTCAAAAGATAGGAAAGGTGGAAGGAAGAGAAAGATACAAATGTGTGTATGTGTCCATGTTAATACATACATACACACACACACAGAGCAGAGAGAGAGAGGGAGGGAGAGAGAGAGAGAGGGAGAGGAGAGAGTTTTTTATGGATCAAAAACAGCACTTTGAATTGTACCTGGGTGGAAGCCTACAGGCAACCAGTTCAGAGCTCATGGTGCTACTGGGTTATACAGGAGCAGCTCTCTGCTAAAAAGCAAGTAGATGCATTGCAAACTAATTGTAGTTTCTGAATAGTTTTCAAAGACAATCTCATGTAGACCAATCCACTTGGAAGGTCATAAAAGAGTCTGAGTTTGATTTGGATTCATAGGTTAGGCAGATAGCAATAGCAATAGCAGTTAGACTTATATACTGCTTCATAGGGCTTTCAGCCCTTTCTAAGCGGTTTACAGAGTCAGCATATCACCCCACAGTCTGGGTCCTCATTTCACCCACCTCGGAAGGATGGAAGGCTGAGTCAACCTTGAGCCGGTGAGATTAGAACCGCTGAACTGCAGATAACAGTCAGCTGAAGTGGCCTGCACTCTAACCACTGCGCCACCTCGGCCAACTGAAATAGATTCAAAGTGCTTCCTCAAAGATCCCTGAACCATGGATTTGTGATGAGAAGATTACTGATAACCAAGAATGTATAATATTTGTTTGTGACCATGGTATTCTTGCCAGGATTCTTTTTGGAAGCCATGACAGACCTGCATAACTTCAAGATAGCATGGATAAGCCTCAAATGTTCTCTTTGCTGATTTAAGGACTGAACTGTGACGAGCTTCCGTTTCCTCTATCCTGCTTTGTCTTTATCGTCATTTTTTGTGGTTGTTGTCAACCAATTGAACTTCATTTGTTTAGTGTACAGAAAAATCTGTCCAGCCATTAGTAAAAGTTTCGAATGTTTGCCACAGGAAAAAAGAAGACATCCTTCTGTGTATAAGAGGATAGTTTAAGCTACCTTAAATCACTCAACCTTCAGTACATGTGAAATGTTAATTAAGCAACTTTTTCCTTTTCTCACCTCTGCTCTGCTGGCTTTAGTGAAAGCTCGTCTGCCAGTGTAACTCTCTACAGGTGCCTCCAATTCTGTTTGAAGTCAGTGAGCTGGGTTTGGCTCATAACTTTCACAGTAGATTTACCTGAAAGATCAATAGCATGTTCAAAGCTAGATTGGCTTCATAGAGACCAGGATTTTATTAATTTATATAAACTTCCTAAAACTTTCACTATAAAGAAAAAAGGAGAGGGGAGATCTATTCATGTTGGATAGTAGTGTAATAATAATGGCAAAAAAGAGGAAGAATTAACAACTTGAATGTATTGGCTAGTTTTATTTTACTTTGCAAGCATTTTTCAGAATGAACTACTGATCAAATAAGACCTGGATTGATTTGAAGGAAGAGAACAGCTTTTAGTTACAGAATAAAATTTTCTGCCCATTTGTCACCCCGAGGAAACAGCTACTTTAAACCTTCATCTATAATGTCATGGATTTATTATGTCAAATGGCATTTTCTTCATTTTACAAAGTCAGTGTCAGAGGCATCAATCAATGTTTGTGGTGATAGTGTTACTTTCCCCTCTTTCGAAGAAAATCAGATTTCAAAATAGATATGGAAGAAACATAAAACAAACAATAAGCAGTTTATCTTAAGCAGTGAAACATTATACAAGATAGCATGAATAATGTGAGTGAATGAAACTCATTTTACATAATGGCTAATCCTAAGTAATCAATTTAATCAGAAAGAATCCTAAGTTTATGATGTTCACTCAGTGATAGGGGAAAGCAAAGCTGTTAATTTTACCACAAAGTTAATAATTTTATGATACAGTAACTGGGTTGTGGTAGGAGAACTAAGGAGAAATTTCATGACAGTTAGAACAATTAATCAATGGGATCTATTGTTTCCAGAAGTCGTGGGTGTTCCAAAACAGGAAGTTTTAAAGAAACGATTGGACAACTACTTGTCTAAAATCATGCAGGGTTTCCTGCCTGGATAGGGGATTGGATTAGAAGCCCGCTAAGGTCCCTTCCAACTCTTGTTATTTTGTTAAATTAGTTACTAGCCTATCACCATGTTTTTCTGTGTAAATCTTCAATAGATTGTGAAAATTATCAGGACATGTAATTCTATAACTTTATATTTAGTAGGAGAAACGCTTATAGTTAACCAATGCTCTGATTTCTGCTCCTTGTTATGATAGAGTGCAGCTTAATCTAATATTTCAAAAATTGTGCTATATCCTTGTTCTCTAAAATGCTGGAATTGCCATTAATTAGAGGACAATAGGCTAAATTAAATGTGGAAGCAGGTTTTAATTTAAATGCTTCTTTTCATTAATCCTAACAGCTTTTAAAATAGTTCCTAATGATTCAAGATGGGAATTTGCAGTATATAATATAATAGATTATCTTTCAGCATTTCACGGCAAATTCAGATAAGACTGAAAAAAATAAACAAAGACGATTGCTTGAAAAGAAATATGGATATTTTGACTTATGGCAATGCAGGATATAAATATTAAATATCCCTATCTAGATGTTTACCTATCAGCCTAATTATGAACCCAAAAAATAAGTTAAGACTTCTTTTTAAAAAAAGAATGGTATAGCATCAGACTTAACTTGATTTGAATTGATTTAATTTGAAAATCAGTGTGATTTGACAATACTGTACACACTGATTCAAAAAAGGTCAATCTGTTCTCATTTTCACCCACATTAGTTTCTTTCAACTTGTTTTCAATTCTAAGGGCAATTCAATGTAAATGACAGCTCTGTATTTTCAAGGAGGATTCTTACTTAGGGTTGTTGCATTTCTTTCATTTCTTTATTAAGATGGTTCTGAGATGGAGTAGGACGCAGAATTAGGAAGGGTTTTTTCATGCTTTCTGCTCCTGCCATATTTTAAATAACTTGCATAATACTGCCTGAAGAATGTTGATGAGATCTCAAAAAAACATCTCCAGTCTGTAACTATATTTTCTTGTTTTTGGAATATTATTGCCCAGGTCTTATTAAAAGTTCCCAAGAAAATACATGGTTATCATAGATTTGATCAGATGCATCAACAGAATGTTTTGAAATGAATATAATGTGTTCCTGGGCAGAGGCTAATGCCCCTGAATGTCATGAAACCTCAGCTAGTGTTCCCCCCATCCACTACCCCCACAACCCCTATTATATCTTCAGGAATGAGACAGAGGCTCGTGTCCGGTAACTCTGTAACCAATTTATTTTAACACAACTTGTAACAGTAACAGGTAACAACCAGGCAGGGTGCTGGTTTAACAATGTAGCAACAGAAGGATGATCTGTGTAGAGAGAGAGAGGCAGAGAAGCAGCTCCAGCTGGACTGGAGTGTTCGTCTGCTCTGGTGCTGAACAAGTGACAGTTTGAACGAGTCTGCCTTTTATAGTTCCTCAGACTCGCCCGGCAACTGACAGGCGCGTCTGATTGGCTAAGACGCGCTCTGCTGCTGCCGAGCTGTCATTCGTAACAGCGAGGACTAACTTTTACTTATACAACACTTCTTCCCCCCCAGCTGTGCGCATGCGTGATGTTGCGCACGCGTAGGTCTGGTAAGTATACAGGAGAACGGCGGACACGCCCCGAACGCCGCATTGCATTGCAGGCGGATCATCGCATTGATGTCCCTGTCTGAGCTCCTCCCCTCGGGGAGTGAAGCTCCAGGTGACGTCTGATGGCAGAGGAACCCTGAATGGATGACTCCCACTGAATGGTAAGCTGGGCGAAGGGGGCGCGGCGAGGATGTTGACGGCTTATGACTAGGCCGGTAGGCGGCCTCTGGAAGGGGAAGGGCTAGGTCTATGTTGGCCTAAACGTAATGGGTTGGGGTTTTCAACTCCGGATTGAGAAGCACTGCTGGGCTGTGATACTGAGCTAGGCTGGCCTGGATTGGAGAAGGCTGAGAGTTGTGGTTATTTAACTGCGGTTGCGGGTTCAGGTCTGGACTGAGAAACGGTTAAGCCAGGACCTTGCGTGTCGGCTTGAGAATCATTTTCTGATGACCGTCGTTGTCTCAATTGATCCAGGTGTCTTCTCCAGGTTGATCCATCTGAAACCTCGAATCCTGTAGGAAACGGGCCCTGTTATTTCGGAACTCACACTGCGCTGCAGCAACTCTCAAGGCTTGCAAAAATTGATTTACCGTTTCTGCAGGCTTTTGGACTCGCCTGCGGTAAGCGAAGCGTCTGGCTATTTGAGATGGAGTAGGTGCGTAGTATGCCTGCAATCCGTCTGTTAGTTCTTGCCAGGTGAGGTCGTACACCGCTCTAGGGGCGGCAAAGGACCTTGCGGTGGCAAACATTTCTGGGCCACAAGCCGTAAGGAAGAACCCACATTTCCTCGCTGAGACTGACCTTGACGGTTGTTAGCGATTAAAAAGCATTCAAACCGTTCAAGAAATGCCTCCCAGGTTTCACCTCCAACCCCAAAAGGGGCAAACATTGGCATTCGGCCATAGCAGTTGGTTGGAGAAGTGGCAGTTGGTTCCTTTTTCTTCTGGTTACAGGTCCCAGTCCTCGTCGCCAGTATTATATCTTCAGGAATGAGACCAGAGGCTCGTGTCCGGTAACTCTGTAACCAATTTATTTTAACACAACTTGTAACAGTAACAGGTAACAACCAGGCAGGGTGCTGGTTAACAATGTAGCAACAGAAGGATGATCTGGTAGAGAGAGAGGCAGAGAAGCAGCTCCAGCTGGACTGGAGTGTTCGTCTGCTCTGGTACTGAACAACTGACAGTTTGAACGAGTCTGCCTTTTATAGTCCTCAGACTCGCCCGGCAACTGACAGGCGCGTCTGATTGGCTAAGACGCGCCTGGCTGCTGCCGAGCTGTCATTCGTAACAGCGAGGACTAACTTTTACTATACAACAGCCCCAATATGAATAGTTGGCCCTGAATCCTTGTAAAGGGTAGAAGCAACCCTCCTTCCTTCATCTATTTTGGATACTGGTCCTTGTAGTACAGCATCATTACTTTGGACCTCCCAAGATCCTCATGAGATAACACTTCAATAGCACGGTTAACTCCTCATGGGCTCTACAATCATATTACTTGCTTTATTTTGCTTCATGGTAGAAAGCAACTGTAAAAAAACAGAGGAACCACAACAGTTGCATTCATTTTTTTAAAAGTAATCTTTATTGGTTATACATTTTTTATAAGACATACAAATACAGCTTTTAAACATACAAACCTCTCCCCACCCCCCATGACAGTCATTCACAGCCCAACATTCTTTTCTTCCTCATGTTTAGTCTCTAATCAGCATCTTCTTGTTACAAAATTCAGGGATCTAATACAATACCCACGTTCACTTTTAGTTCCCGTTGTTAACAGCTGTTATTTAACTTTCCCAGTTTTAAGTCTCTGGTGTTCTCTTTGTCACCTACATATACCATAGGTTCCAGCTAAGATAATGTTCCGTTTCTCCTTTGTCCTCCAGCCAACCCGTCATTCTGTCCATTTCTGCACATTCATAAATCTTTTTAATTATGGCATCTTCTGATGGTACGGTAGTAGATTTCCAAAATTGAGCATAGGTTATTCTTGCGGCCACAATTATATGTAGGCTCAAATGCCATATAGATTTACTCATGTTTTCTGGTTTTATGCTTAGTAAAAAAGTCTCAGGTTTCCATTCCATACTTTGCCCCCAGTAACCTCTCTTAGCCAGTTTTGAATCCTTCTCCAGTATTCGTGGCCTCAATACAGGACCACCAGGCATGGTAGAATATGCCATCCCTTTCTTCCACATTTCCAACACAGTGGGGATAATCCAGGAAACATTTTGGCTAACCTTGTTGGGGGAAAGTGCCACATATAAACCATCTGTATATATTTTCTTTAAACGCTATAGATATCCTGAGTTTAATAGTCTTACTCCATAGATCCCACCATTTACCCATTTCAATCTCATAGTCAAAATTTCTCTCCCATGCTAGTAGGAGGCTTTTATCCATTTCTTCTTTAACACCTTGGCAGGTCAAAAATTGATAGATCTTCGACAACGGTTGCATTCATTTTTGTGTTGCAAATTACCAAAGGACTCAACAGGCAGTCATAACAATGATAATAAAGACCAAACAAATAATCTTAATTAAAATTAGCTTCAGGCACCCCAAGCTTCAGATTGTAATGGTGCAGTATTATTACAATACTGGTATCTTTGCCAATAATCTGGAAATCTCAGTTAGATTTATTTATTTAGATTTTATTTGTGATTTATAGGCCACCCTTTTCCCTGAGGGGACTCAGGGCGGCTTACAATTCATGGGAGGGGGAGTGCAAGACAAAACATAAGACAATACGTGAATGAGAAAAAAAATAAAGCAATAAACACAACTTTCATTCAACATTCGGGTGGGGCGAATTAAATCTTATCCCCAGGCCTGACGGATAGCCAGATCTTAAGGGCTGTGCGGAAGGTCTGGACGGTGGTGAGGGTGCGAATCTCCATGGGGAGATCGTTCCAAAGGGTCGGAGCTGCTACCGAGAAGGCTCTCCTCCGCGTAGTCGCCAGTCGGCACTGACTGGCGGATGGAACTCGGAGGAGGCCTAATCTGTGCGATCTAATAGGTCGAGTTAGTATAAAATATTTTGTCTGGCATTCTTAAAGTTCTCATCCATGAATGTCATCCTTGTCTTTCTTTTCTTTCTTCTTTCCTTCTTCTTTCTTTTCTTCTTTTCTTCTTTCTTTCTTTTCTTCTTTCTTCTTTCTTTCTTTCCTTCTTTCTTTCCTTCTTTTTTCTTTTCTTCTTTTCTTCTATTCTTTCTTTCTTTTCTTCTTTCTTCTTTCTTTCTTTCTTTGTTTTTTGCAGGCTTAGTTCTAATTGATAACAGATATAACAACAGCTTGTTTCTATAAAAGCCTGTATGGGAATTAACCTGATTGCAACAGCAGGCTGAATGACTCATGACTGGCCATGCCCATGCCCAAGTGGCAGTTGAAACAGCATTCTTTTCAGGTGGGGAGGGGAATAGAATGTCTAACTTAGCATCAGAGTGTGTTAATCTATATATATATAAATAGTGTATAAGAAATACTAATGATTTGATGGTCATTTCAAAAAATCCTTTCTTAGCAAGCACCTAGAAGCCAAGTAGAACTACGTGCCAAATTTCAAGTTTGTAAGCTTATGGTTCTGGAGATTTTGTGATGAGCAAGTGGATCTGGCTTTTAAATAGAGATTCCAAATAGCAAAGATGCTTGTGGAAGCAATTCACAAAATGCAAATAACACTCTGTTTTTGCTTGATGGACAGACCTCTTGTAGCACATAAAGTGATGTATTAAATGCTCAGTGGATAACTTCAAGAAATTATGAAAAATGTACTTTTTATAAAGGCCTTGCTATTGCAAGGAAAAGAAACACTGAAAAGACCCAGTGCTGATTATGTGGATGACCATAGCCTATTAGAATCTTTCATAGTCCTTGACTTTTGCTTTGCAATCTCTGAGGCTCTTCAGACTAAGCATATTAAAATAGTTGATACGCTCTTGGCGTTCTGGGAAACTCAGACTGACATTTAGAGGCTGCTGGGCCCATTCTATTAATATCTGAACTAATTAAAATCAATTCATAATTGTATAAACTCATTCATGGCATTCTAGTAAGCCTTGGAGCTATACACGCTGAATGTTATTATGTTATAGGCAAACAATACAGTAATAAGAATATCATTTTCCCATAGAAAGTTACCTTCTTTCCTTATTCATTGCTTCCACAGTTCTTATAAATGAATGTTACTACTAGTTTTGAGATGAAACTGAAACTTCAAGATGATATGAAAGAAATATTGGAGTTACTTGCTTATTGTAATAAGATTTCTGTGGATGGGAAAGCTTGTTTGGAAAGTCAGGAAAATTTATAATGGGATGCAGGTAAAACTATCTTCACTGAGAACTTTCAGTACACATCTTTTGAAATAATCTCATGGATTATGTGCAAAAAACTAACAATATACTACAAGAATAAACCTATAAATTTTAACCAAGCCACAAATTGCGAAGGGGGGTGTAGTAGAAAGACAAAAAGAACTACCATCATAGTAAGGCACTGCCAATACAAGAATACTGGTATCTGTAGCTCAGGGTTGCACTGTTGTTATTCCTGGTGTTCTCTGAGCCTGGTTGATTTCTTGCAGATGTTTCGTCACCAAGCTAGATAACATCACCAATGTGAGGGAAAGTGGGCTTTGCTAGCTATTCCCCTTCTCTTGCACTGATGATGTTACCAAACCTGGTAATGGATCTGGTTTGCAAGAAAATAACCACTAGGCTCAGAGAGGATTAAGGCTTCTTTATAATCCTAATTTTTATTTTCATATTTATCTGGACAGTTAATCCATTTATAACTTTCTAAAACCAAAGTCTTAATTAAATGTTTATTTTTGTTTATTTCATTTTTAAAAAAGATCTTAAACTTTTGATTATTATTTTTTCATTGACAATTGAAGGCAGACTCCACCTGGGATTTTCAAACTTGTCGATCCAAAAATTTCTAAGAGCTGAAAGGTGGTTAATTTTTTGATGTCATTTGAAAAGAAACTATGCAAAGAATGCCTTTTAAAGGTGCCAAACTACATTTGAGCAAGGTATTTCCTTGTCTCCCAATCCTTAAAATCCACTGGAGATTGCTGTTTTGTGGTCCCCCAATGAGGATAAAGCATTTGTGAGTGATCTCCCATCCTATCTTCATCCAGAGAGGTTTTGAAGAGCTGATTTACTCATTGGTTCTTGATTCTTCGCCACAGTCATCAGTTCTGCTTTTCACAGAGCCATCTTCAATCTCCTATTTCTTTCTTCGAAGACATACAGTAATGGTTCTGTGATGAAAGTCATGCTTTCTCTGATAGGATTGCTTTCCAAAATTATTTCCAAACAAATTGTGGAAGACTTCTACCATTGCAGAAGAATAAAAATACAACATATTCTGTCATTTACTGAAGGGAAGTTCTTCACACTTTATTTCTGTAATGCATTTTCTAGCAAACATGTCTGTTTGCAAATTGTATCACCTTCATCACACTTCTGGTATTGGCAATTCAGCCCCTTGAATAAATGTTAATTCTGGAAATGTTGGATTAGTATATCGACACATGACATTTTGCAACCAGAAATCTTATTTAAAAGAATGGAAAGAACCTCATGAAAATTACATTTCCCTCAAAATGTAATTCTTGGCTCTTGACCTTATGGAGCTTCTAAGTGGCACTAGGATTTTTACTTCTCTTCCTACTTTTTTCATACTTCTATGTACAACTCATAATAAGAGACAACCTTATTAATATCAAACTCTAGCTCCTTTTTAAATTCTGCATCTCCTTTCAAAGGAGTTCGTTCTTCAGAGAACAGTAGTTCTGACCTTTGTGATCTATAGAAAGAGAATATTCAAAACTGCCCAAAATAATTTCCAATATTTATTATAAGCAGCAAGCATAGCAAAGTATTACAAGCAAAGCATTACAAAGAGCACAAAATAAACTATTCTTATGCAGTATTTTTGTACTCAGATATTTGTGGTCATGTGTGTAGATTCTAGCCAGTTAGCTTGGCTAATTGGGAATCTGAGATCTCAGAAGCAATATGGTGGCAGACAGAAGAACCTAGTGTCAGGCCTGCATTTATATTCCTTTTAGAATTTTGGCCTGCCACACTTTCTCTTATTCATTATGCTGTTTCTTTAAGTATAGTCAATGGGAGGGGGGAATAGACAGGAGTGAGATTGTGGAATGTATTGTTTTCATTTTTACTAGAAGCCAAGGTCATTCTTTGTCTCCGCACTTTCATACCTGACTGGAAGAAGCTGGGCATGGACACCAGTGTGGAAGAAGGAGATTGGATCATGTGATGGATTGTGGGTGGGGGACAAGATCATGAACTTTTAACTGGGTGGAATTCTGATGTCATTTCCAGTATTGGGATTAACACAGATGTGCCTAAGATGTCTGTCTTATGAAATTGGAACAAAAAGGATCGTTTTGCTTGAACTCTGATTTAATTCTGCATGATACTTGGAACGCTGACATTAAGCTCTACATCTTTGTCAGTGTTGTCTCTCTGATTTTCAGTTGCACCATTGGTGGTATTCTTATACCATTTTAGGATTCTGATAGGTACAGCCCACTTATCTCCTGAATAGTCTGACGGATAGTTTGCATAACCCATCATTCAAAATCAAGCTCAGTAACTCGTCAATTCTCATCAGCATTCTTGAGTGTTCTTTAGAATTTTCCAAGGTTACTGCTTATCTATAACGCATATTTCTTCCTCCCAAGCATCCAAATCAGTGGTGGGTTCCAGATGCTGTTACAACTGGTACACTGCAATGGGGCCGGGTGCCTACCATGTTCACATGTACAGCGCACACATGCATACCCACCACCCACGACCCTCCATCCGCTTGCTGGAGGGTTGCGCAGGGCGCCGTATGCTCCAGGTGCATGTGCAAATGCCCTGGTTGGCTCAAATAGAGGTAAGGAGAGCAGGTGGGTGGGTGGGCTCTGCAGAGCACCATACCGGAATGGTACCAAATGCTATTCATGTTCCTTATCAGTCTGATTCAGCAATTCTGCCCTATCTGCTGGATTCAGATATTCATATTACTCCCATATTGTTCAACTGAAAACTATATCATTAATTGTACTAGCAAGTTATATAACTGCATCCTTCCTTATTTGTATAATTTCAACTTTATCATGAACTAGATAAAATAAGCAAACAGGGTCTACAAGCTTATATTGTATGTTATAACCCAATCTTGATCAATGTCCAAATCCTCCTCTTTTTCTAGTGAAAAATAATAATCAATGCAGAGTGTTCAGCAGTGTCCCTAATGATTGTAATAATAATTACAAATGAGTAATTATCATGGCACATTAGTGGTTAAGGGATATGGATTCTTGGCTATTGAGAAAAACTAGGACTGGCAAATCATCTTGGAATTCTTATATGTATAACCAGAGGAATATTGATCATTTCCTAAAATTAGGTCTGCTCCTCAAAAGAAAATAGTATATTAACTCAATGAATAGTTCTTAAGATATAGTGTATGCCATTCATGCTATCAGTTAGGACTATGTTATCCTCAATGGATTGGGATATTGTGAGTGACTGACATGTATTTGATTCATCATTCTTTTCCAGACAATCACACATCTATGAATAAAGGTGTTTTGAAAAATATCCTTATTGTTAAACATATTTGATTTTACTCTTATAGCCTGTATTTGAATTCTACTCAGTACAGCTTATTAAATCAACTCTTTGCTCCCATGGGCACTCTTGAATGGCCTGACCTTTATTCACTGATAATTAAGGCAAATGGAAATGAAAGTGGAAGGTAAGTAGAGTTTGAATTTAGGGGGAAGTGTTCATCTCTGTTCCTAGCTGAGGGAGCCAGCATTGTCTGAAGACATTTCTGTGGTCATGTGGCCATTATGATTATATGGCAAGACACACAGCACTTTGTTAACTTCCCACTGAGGTGGTACCTATTAATCTACTCACATTTGCATACTTTCAAACTGCTAGGTTGGCAGGAGCTGCGGCAGGAATGGGAGCTCATCCTTTTGTATAGCACTTGGGTCTCGAACCCGGGCTGTCAGCTTTCTAGCTGACAACCTCAGCATCTTTAAATGGCTGCACCACTACATCCCCCTTGGAAATGAAACTACTGAATATTAACACAGAATCTATGAGATTCATATTATTTTTCTTGTAAATCATACAAGATCATACAGCATTGCTGTACATTTCCTAAATTAAAATATCCTTGCGTCTTTTAAATAAAAGTAATGAAAAATTAAATATTAATTGACATATACACAACATATTTCCAATTGTTTCTTTTTTTAGAAAACGTCCTCCCTCCCTCCCTTTTCTTTTGTGGAAAATCCGAATATAAAGAGCACAACATTAGAAGAATCATGTTTATTTTTTTAAAAAATTGGCTCCAGCTTTAGAAAGAAAAGAAAATTCCGAAAAATGAAAAAACAAAGATGTTTATAGAAGTTGAAGTTCATAAGGCAGGAATCCTGGGGATCTGATTGTCTGGCCAGCTTGGGGAAGCTATACACAGTCCATGAATTTGGAATCATTTCTATCCTTGCTTTTGGCATTTGGTCTAATGATAACTTTTTCTTCATGAAACATTGTTTGGATACTGAAATGGATATGCTTCACCTAGACATATAGGCAGTGTTAAAGGCAGGTAAGGTGATGTTTCATATGCCTTTCCCAGGGAAGAAATGAGGTTCACTGACCGATCTCAAGTTTTAAATGGAAAATATCTTGTACTTCTAATGGAGAAAATCAAGAGCTCTATTTGGAAAACAGGAGAGTTATTACCATAATGCAAATTATTCTACTATTCTGAATATTCTACTGAATTAGAGATGTTATGTTTTAAGGTAATTTATTTCTTTAAAATAAATATTGTTTTCTTAGACATGAAGAATTCAGGGATGGTTAACATGACAAGCCAAATGCTAGGGTTAATATCACGGTTCATGTTAGGTGTACAACAGCCCAAACCTCAGTTGTCTCAATTAGATTTTAATTAGTTCCTATGATGCTTTCTCATTATGAAGGGATAACCTCTACATCATAATGCAGCTGTTAACATGAAGTAAAAGTCTCACAGTTTTGTTTTCTTCCAACTTTTCATTAAAAAACAGATAAGAGATAGAAACACTGATTATTCCAAAAACTTTTTGATCATATTCTAAAGCCCAAGTGAGGCAGAAACAATCTTTAAGATATTTTTAATATTAAAAAGTAATTAAACCTTTCTAATCCTACGTGAGCTTCTCCCATGTGCTAGCTGGCAGAACTAAGTAAATACTCAGTTTTGCATTTTAATTTTCATTAATATAGATGTTCATTCAGGGAATGCACTTTCCTTATACTTGTATAATAAATGTCACTCAAGCTGTCATTTCAAAGATCTACAGTGACTTGATTCCTAAAATCCAGGAAAAAGAATTCATGAAAGAAACAAATAAGAGCTATTGTTTGAACTGCTTTCAAACACTAATGAGTACATATTAAGGAAGCCTATCATCTATAAGAATTGCAAATATGCATAGAATCTAAGTTTATATTAATATATTGTGTATTCTAGTGTCACTTGTTAAAGAATACACAGATACAGATATTGTATTGCATCTCAACCTTTTGCTAAAATTAAGTGTAACGTATTCAATAAAGTATACTTGCAGCAGATTCTTCAATAATGAATGAAACTGATTACATTCCTGATATGTGGACTTCAACTCCCAGAATTCCCCAGCCAACATAACCATTGCAGAGATTTCTGAGAATTACACTTGCCATACATCTGAAAGATGCCCAGTTGGGGAAGGCTGCCCTTGCAAATAATTATAATCAAATCTTTCCTTTTTTTCCTGAAGAAATGAAAAGAGCTTTTGAAGATGCAGTTTGAGGAGTGGGAAGGGAGGAGAGCCAAACAGGTGACCCTTCCCTTGCTTCATACTTTCTGCTCAACATCATCCCTCAGTAGCATTTCCCTCTGCAGAGTTCCAGATGCATAATTCATCTTGTCAACCTGCAGCAAGAATCCAGTAGTGTGTGTGTGTATTAGTGTGTGTGTGTGTGTGTGTGTGTGTGTGTGTGTGTGTGGTAAACGGGTGGAAATGTGATTTTGAACAGAAATTGGGATATGGAAAGATTGAGCACTTCAGCACTTTTGCTCAAAATAGCAGCTCTCTGAACTACCTGGCATTTTTTTAAAAATGCTTAGGTTTGCACACTATAGTGTAAAAACCTGGTTTTCACCCATAATTGTATGTGTGTGTACTAAACCATTTTAAAGAGACATTTATATGGTTTCACATTCTCCCTCCCTCCCCCCTTCTCTCTCTCTCTCTCTCTCTCCTCTCTCTCTCTCTTTCTCTCTCTCTTTTCCTCAAAAGAATTACAAAAACTGTAAAGTCTGCTGTTGATCATGTTTGGTCTACTAGCCAGCCAGCATATCCTAAGGCTGGGTTTTCTTCAGATGCTAAAAATAATGCGAAACTCTCTTTTTTCCCCCTCTCAGAATCACCTTTGAATTTACATCTTTTATTTATTTAATGCTTATATCACCCAGTGACAGAAATGCTGTATTAAAGTCATAATTTTCCATGAAAAAAAAAAACAGGAGCCCACATCTCATCAGAGTTCAGTTTTTTACTATAAATTATGTAAAGGATCGATATAAGGGGGGAAGAAGAACCATAATCAAAGTGCTGTACAAATGATTCCTACATTTGCACAGGGATAGGATATTCACACAATATATAATAATATGTTATGCCCTTAATTTTTTAAAAAAAACAGAAGTGACCTGTGCCATATATTTTGCTGCACACAAACAAGATCCATTGAACATTTGCATATCATACTTTAATTAGTGGCAACTTGCAATAGCTGAATGTTCTATAAATTAAACTTCTCCGCCATTTCCTCCCCCTTCCCTTACCCCCAGCTGAAGCTATTTTGGTAGAGGGAAACAATTTCAACTAAAGACTTTCCTCATAGACCTGCCAAAGTACATTTTTCTCTCGTAGACCTGACTTGCAGTCGAAACTGATGTGAGAGTTTTTCATGGCTGTTTTGACATTCTGGTCAACCTAATCCAGGGATACAGTCCCTGTGGTTTGTCAATTATCCTACTAACCCTACAGCGAGAAGAACACTCCAGGCACAGAAATGTCAGCCAAGAATGGGGGAAAAGAATAATGTCAGCAACTTATAAGCAGGGAATTGGTGGTGGAGGAACATGGATAAATTCCGGCAGCATGGCAATTTTAGCATTTTATTTTATTTGCAATCCACTTGGAATCAATACCTACCCATATGCACATGGTGAAGATAGATTGAAACGTGCAGAACAAGATATAAGCAGATCTGTCTTCAAGGTAATAAGCATATGGACATCACAGGTTGTGGGTTTTGATCTTTAAAGGCAGTTTCTGTTATCAGACATTGACCTAGAATGAATGAATAACTTGAATGAATAATTTTAGATCCTTGTTTTTCTCCAGTATTTCACTGATGAAGAAAGTATTGGAAAATGTTGGAACTAGCAACACAGCAGCAGCATCTTGGAATCATAATGGGCTAATGCTTCAGATTCAAATGTGTCTCAACTAAGAAAAGGGAATGAAAATATATGCAGATGGTTCCAGCTGAGAAAAGCATGGAGAAAATGCATGCTTTGTTCACCCATAGAACACACATGTGTAATATTCCTGCCATTTAGAACAGTCGTTTTCCTCTCTGAGTGAGATGTTCTGGCTTCTCTCTAGATTGTATAAATCTTCATCTTTTATTGTGTTGGATGACGCCTTCTTTTCCCAGCCACTTATCTGGGATTCATCTAGAAATCATAGTTTTGATTTAGATGGTAGTGCTAATTAAAATGATATACATGCCTTGATTTGTTTTGCTACAACAAAAAGAATTTGACTGAAATCTCCAGCAGTATTTAAATGGTATCTGGGAAAAAAAAGTTTGGAAACTTCTGATACTAGTTCTATGTTATACCTGATGAAAACCAAGCCATATTAATGAATGAAAAGGGGAGGGGGACACCAAGATAATTCATAGCAGAACCATTTTAAAATGATCGATGATATCATTGCAGAACCACTTGGGTTATAGATACAAAGCTTCTTGCTTGCCACTGAGCAATTAAAATTTCCTTTTCCCATACATTAAGAAGCAGGATTTATAGAGTTATGGAATAAAACATAAGTTCATAAGCTACAGTAAGGACTAAATGTTTAGAAGTCCAGTTCAGGTTTTGAGGTATTTGTAACTGAGCAAGATTTGGAAATAATCCAGCCTGAGCTTGGTAAGTGACAGGAGGGTTTTAGATAAGAGAGCAGGAGAGGAGACTACAAGAAGAATAACAATGATGATGATCTTTTGTTGTGTATTAGCCTTTAATTTGGACTTTAATCAATCCCACAATTCATTTTTCTTGAAAATAAACTGTGTTATGAAGCCGATTGCTCGCTGAACAAAACAAAAATTGGTTTCTTATTTATCTTTAGCACCTTCATTTCAAGAAATTGTTTTTCTTAACATTTCCACCATTTCCCTTTTTTATTACTGGAATGTAATTTGATTATTGAATCATACCCATCAAAACTTCATCACAATTCAAGAGTTTCCATTTATACCAGCATTATGCTCTTCGGTAAGCAACAAATAAGGGCATAATGCCCAATTGTCAATGAAGCATTATATTTTTTGTTTAGTTGAATGGAAATTTAGGTTTCACTTTGCTTTGCTCTTAACTGTCTTTCCTCTCCTTTCACTTTTTGGGCTCTGACCCAACTTTCCATTCAAAGTATTCTCCTCATTTCCAGAAATGAATGCTCCTTATTTCATAATGCATCTTGGCATCAGCTTTTGGATGGGCTCTGTAGACTGTCCCTAAGAAATATTAGTGGAGTAGCTCATTGGACAGTCTATTACCTAACTGCTTCATATACACTATCATTGCTAAATAGGTATAGATATGTTAAAAGCCTTCTTTTATCTTCTGAATATCTTTTCTTCATGCAGATACATGATTATGTAAAGAAAAACTTTGAATGATAAGTCCTATCACCTCTTGTCATTGATCATTGTGGATGGAGTAATGAAGAAGTAAAATCCAAGGCATTCAAAACTTTAAGTAGCTACTTGTTTAATGGGGGGAGAGTTTAAGAGGACCTTGGTTTAATTTGTAGTTGATTTCTAAATGAATCCATTTAGGATTTCTGAAAGTTCCCCAAGACAGGTTGGGCCAGACATTCCTGATATGTTTGTTTGGAATGTTTGTTTGGAATGTTTATTAACATTTGTAGGCCGCCCTTTTCCCTGAGGGGACTCAGGGCGGCTCACATAAAAATCAGGAAAGGGGAATACAAACAATGACGTAGACACATATAGTAAAAAATAATAAGCAACATTCATTCATCATTCGGGAGGGGCGGCTATCTTTGTCCCCAGGCCTGATGGGCTAGCCAGTTCTTAAGGGCTGTGCGGAAGGCCTGGACGGTGGTGAGGGTACGAATCTCCACGGGGAGCTCGTTCCAAAGGGTCGGGGCTACTACTGAGAAGGCCCTCCTCCTTGTAGTTGCCAGCCGGCACTGGCTGGCCGATGGAATTCGGAGGAGGCCCAATCTATGAGATCTAATTGGTCGCAGGGAGGTAATTGGCAGAAGGCGGTCTCTCAAGTACGCAGATCCACTACCATGCAGGGCTTTATGGGTGACTAGTAGCACCTTGAAGCGCATCCGGAGATCGACAGGTAGCCAGCGCAGCTCGCGGAGGATAGGTGTTATGTGGGTGAACCGAGGTCCACCCACAATCACTCGCGCGGCCGCGTTCTGGACTAGCTGAAGTCGCCGGATGCTCTTCAAGGGCAGCCCCATGTAGAGCACATTGCAGTATTCCAGCCTAGAGGTCACAAGGGCCCGAGTGACTGTTGTGAGAGCCTCCCGATTCAGGTAGGGTCGCAACTGGCACACCAGGCGAACCTGGGCGAATGCCCCCCTGGTCACAGCCGTCAGGTGGTGGTCAAAAGATAGCTGTGGATCCAGGAGGACTCCCAAGTTGCGAACCCTCTCTGAGGGGTGTAAAATTTGACCCCCCAGCCTGAGTGATGGAATATTGGTCGAATCTTTGGGAGGGAAGCACAACAGCCACTCGGTCTTTTCTGGGTTGAGTACAAGCTTGTTAGCCCTCATCCAGTACTAGATCTACAAAGATACCTAGCACCCAAATATTTCACAATAGCTATACCACTGAAACTAGCAAAGCTGAGATGGAGGGAAGCAAAGTAAGAATTGATTCTGCTTGATGAGACACTAAGATTGGTTTATTTCATGTACTCAGAATAGTAAAACTTCTGGTGAAAATGCCAAGAAAAATTCCATCTGCTACTCACCCAATAATGATGAGCTGTAAGCTTGTTGATAGATATAATGGCCCCTGTTCAGCATTGGAAGATTTCTGAATACCAACTCCTGTTAGGCAGATATCCACCCTACCATAATGAAACAGATGGAACTCTTTCAGGTTTTGATTCCCATTTATAACTGAAACACCAGTAAGCACCTCTTTCCTTCCAAATATCATACTATAATTGATTAGGATAATGACACAAATTACAGTTTAGTGAACAGTTTTTGGCAAAGTTTCTCCTCATTCAGTGATCTCTGCCCAGGGTTATTCCTTTGCTTTCATTACTAGAGCTTTTTATTTCCCATCTGCATCAGGTTTCTGTTCCAAATCTCTATTAGCTAAACTTCAACAATAAAACATGGCACTCAAAAATCTAGGACCAAATCTGGATGAGGATTTTGGATGCATATTTCATAGGCACAATACCAGGAAACAGTGATGAGTTTCTGAAGGTCAATGTGTTGCACACTGAGATATGTGCAGATAATTTAAAAGTGAAAACTATGAGATATTCATGGGAAGGAATCCAGAGCCAGAATTTATACATTTTTTCTTCTTCTTGCTACCATGGAATCTCCTTGAAAGAGGCCTGAATGAATTTTACTACTAAGTCTCTAATCCCAAAGGTGAGAAACTCCAGATTGCTGCATTCTGAGCACTTTGCCAAGAAATGATGAAATTCTCTTGGGATTGCTGGAAGTGGCAAAATAAATCTCTAACTTGACTTTGCCTGACTCTCTCACACACAATGAGCTTTGTATTGCCAGGCACATGCTCAGGTACACAAGCATGCTAATTTCAGTGTAGTCTGTCTCCAGATATGGCCCTTGTGACATAATTTGCAGAAAAGTTAGATTATCAGCAAGAAAACTTTAAACCTCCAAAAACTGCTCCTTGACAATTTGTCACTCAACTTCAGCAAAACTATAGAGGCTGAAGCACAATGAATTAATGAATAGCAACAAATCCCCATGGCAACATGTTTCTTCATTAAAATTTTATCAGCATTCTTCCTAAGGAAAGCACTGCCTTCTGTTCTGTGCTGAGTTTCTTCAACAGTGTTTTCACAGGCAATCCGCTGCATTCTGGTGTTTCAAAATTAGTTCCTGTGGAGAGCAAGCTCAGTCAGATTCTCGATTGTGTCACACATGACTCTCCTGGGCTCTGTGATGAAATTTTGCCTACATTTTGTGATATGTGTGGGTATATCATGAGCCTGAAACATTAATCACTCATTTCCCAGATGCTTTCTTTGAGAATAGGTTAATTAGCTGTAAATACATTTCTGTGTTCATTTTCAGCAATTGCTTTTAAGCACATTTCATAAACAATGCCTTGCTCTCCAAGAGAAACCATTGAAGGCAAAAATAAAAACTACAGTATTCAGTTGTGAATGCAAACTGTTTTAGCTCTTGACTGGAGAATTGGATAACCACAAACATCACTGTCTATTATTGTTCTTGAGGTTGATGCTGTCATGACTATTATTCCTACTATTATTCTAAGGTGTTCCCTACCATAATGCTCCCTGATCCACAATATTTTTGCCCTGTGTTATCTTCCCATTCTCTAATTTCCAAATATCCCAGTATGATGCTCTCTCCCAAATGGGACTTTCCTCAGCTGGAATATCATACAGAGGAGAGAGCTTGTTACATGAAGTTGTCTCCTCTTCTACTTCACAATCTAGGAGGATTGTATACTCATAAATGCACTTCCAGATTACTATGACTTGCACCAGAACTAGAACTAGATACTTCATGGTTTTTAGGAACTTGATCTGGTGGCAGGTGAAATATAAAAGCCATGTCTGACAGACAACATAGCAGTTAGCAGTTAGACTTATATACCGCTTCATAGAGCTTTCAGCCCTCTCTAAGTGGTTTACAGAGTCAGCGTATCGCCCTCACAATCTGGCTCCTCATTTTACCCACCTCGGAAGGATGGAAGGCTGAGTCAACCCTGAGCCGGTGAGATTTGAACCGCTGAACCCTGAGCCGGTGAGACTTGAACCGCTGAACTGCTGAACTAGCAGTCAGCTGAAGTAGCCTGCAGTACTGCACTCTACCCACTGTGCCACCTCGACTCTTGTGGTACTGTAAAGTTGTGTGCTCCATGTGATGATCAAAAGACCACAATATTACCTTTGGCTAAAAGGTAAGGCTCAAAGTGGGGTTGAGGTTCAGGTTTATTCCAATTGTATGCCGCCCTATTCCCGGGGGACTCAGGGCGGCTAACAAACCTGGAGGGAAGGGGCAACCATACAAAAGGAAAGAACAAAAACAAACAACAATACAAAAACGGTTTAAAAGGTCTCAACAAACACTCCAATTCGAGAGGGGATGCAACTCAGCAGCACCAGGCCTGCTGGAACAGCCAGGTCTTAACGGCTATACGGAAAGCCTGAAGGGTGGTGAGGGTCCGAATCTCCATGGGGAGATCGTTCCAGAGGGCTGGAGCAGCCACAGAGAAGGCCCTCCTCCGAGTGGTTGACAGCCGGCATTGGCCGGCAGATGGAATTCGGAGGAGGCCTAGTCTGTGGGATCTAATGGGTCTTAGGGAGGTAATCGGCAGGAGGCGGTCTCTCAAGTACCCAGGTCCAATACCATGCAGGGCTTTATAAGTGACGACTAGCACCTTGAAGCGTATCCGGAGACCAATAGGCAGCCAGTGCAGCTCGCGGAGGATAGGTGTAACGTGGGTGTATTGAGGCGCACCCACAATCGCTCGCGCAGCTGCATTCTGGACAAGCTGAAGTCTCCGAACATTCTTCAAGGGCTGCCCCATGTAGAGTGCATTGCAGTAGTCCAGTCTTGAGGTCACAAGGGTGTGAGTGACTGTTGTGAGAGCCTCCCGGTTCAGGTAGGGACGCAATTGGTGCACCAGGCGAACCTGGGTAAATGCCCCCCTGGTCACAGCCGACAAATGCTAAGGTGAAACTTATTTATAAATTTTACAAATAGTTTTAAAATGTTCTGACAAAAAAGGTAGATTAAGTGTCTTTAAGAAATGGTTTGGATAACAATTTTAATTATGAAAATTGTATGGATGAACATGGTACAAGATTGTCATGTATACACACACACACACACACACACACACACACACACACACACACACACACACACACATATATATATATATATATATATATATATATATATATATATATATATATATATACTTTCTTCCTTCTAAATAGTTCAGTGTCCTTATTGTAAAGGTGTGGTGCTGCTGCTGGTGTTTGAAGGTGTATATGTCAGGAAATATTTGTGTGTGTGTGTGTGAAGAAAAATAGTAATCACACTCTTGAGGCTTTATGGTATTTCAGCACTGGAAATTATTAGGGTGGCTAAGAAATAACTTCTCTGTATTGATTCTTTTAATACATTGGCTGAGACCCAAAGGATTTCATGCAGCAGTCTTTTTCTACCATATTCACTGTTCCACCTGAAAAGTTTTATCAGAAATTCTGGAGATATTTCATAATGGTATTCAAACCTGGTGAAGAGATATAATGAATGTGAAAATGGATACACTTGCACAACAACCCACATACATTACCAACACATGTAACGTTTTTGTTTATGCATGCCCCTGAATGATATTGGGCTCTATTGCTAAGATTCAATATGGTATCATAGTATAAGTTTTCATATATTTTATGAAGCATCTTTTATTCATTTCTCCAACCCATGAAATGTTAACATCTTATCCCTATCTAATCACTATAGTATCTGAAATATTTGGGTTTCAAGAATATTAATCTAGGACAAATAATTTGATCTGAGACACACAAAATAAAAACACTGGCATCCTTCATTTTAAATGATAGGTTTTTTAAAAAAACTATTTAAAACTTTTAAAAGATCTTTCAGAATAGTGATAAATATTATAATTTTACTTGTACATCAGGTGACACGTGTAGACCTGACTCCCAAATATTGAAATATTTTTACCTGCTGTCTTACAGATGCTGCGAATCACGCTCTTTTCTCATGTCTTAAACTGTTCTTATTCTTTTGCCCTTTTGCTTCCACAGATCTTGGAGGTAGTGTTAGCTTACGAATTAGAAGTTGCTGAGAGAGAGACAGTCTTGGGGAGCAGATGGGGCTTACCACTTTCTTTCTTTCTTGTGTTGCCGGTATTTCAGATCCAGTAAACTATTATAGCTTTATCTGTGTGGGCTTATGAACATGTTGGCCCAGGATCAGGGCAATTAGACAGATTCCCCACCTCTATTCTCAATTGGTGTTATGCTATCCAATATCATCTACAAGATTTTTTAAAACAAATATGCATTTCGTCAGCAATGTTGATATTTCACGCAATGAAGATTGACTATATATAACTTCTCAGCATTTTCTATAGTTCATAAAAGCAATTTGCTATGACACCTGTTCATATAGCAGACTATTCTCAGGTAATGTTTTAAAAACTAATATATTAACACCTTAAATACATGGAAACAAATTCATGAATTGTGGAGAGGAGATTGTTTGTCTCTCTTTAAACCATTGTTTGTCTTTGTGCTGTTTAGCAATTCACTGAGCGCAAGAAGTGGGGGAAGAGCTGTAACCTTGAAAAAGTGGAATGTTTGAGGCTGAGAGTATGAAGATTGATTGCTTGATGTTCTCAAGTAGGCAGGACTGCCATTTTCTGCATTCAGCTACAAGCTGGTTCAAGCTGAGCAGTGATTGGTTGAAGTTGCCTGAACTTGACAACTGAATACTAAGTGTGTTTTGGGATTGCAAAGTAAGAACAACAAAGGGTAGATGCAACATGGCACAAGAAGCGATGGTAATGCTTTGTACATGGGACAGATGATAATTGTGAATGCTTTCTGTGAAGACCTCCAACATATGAATGTATGAGTATCACATGTTGTATCTGTCCAGGTCTCCACCATCCAAAGTCTTTCAAATCCTGAAGATTAGGATTTGGAAATATTAAGTGCTAAAACTAGTATTTTGGTCTTGATATCAAGAGGTTGTACTTTCTACATTTCTTATTATCATGCACTTGCATGATTAGTTCTTGCAATTAATTCACATTTACCCATTTGCATGTCTGGAGAAAAGTCATGCAGTGCTAAAGATCAAAGCATGTCTTCACAACACTCCATGTGACTAGTTTCCTATATCAAGGATTGCAATATTTTGGGAGGCTAAACATCACAAATGCTTTGGGGTATCTTGCCATACATTACATTACAAAAAGTGAGCAGAGCTACAATAATGTAGGGAGGACCAGGATAACACTAAATTTTATTGATAGTGAATAACATTAAATATAAAGTCATTAAATGTAAATGATGTAATTACTCCAAAAATACTCAACAATTTTAATAACCTATTTCAATTATTATTAAAATTTGGGAAGCTATTTGGAGGGAAGCTGGGGTTTGCATAAAAGCTTTTTAGAAATGCTGCCTTGGAACTTCAGGGTTTCTAAAGATAACTTTAAAATATCTAGTTTAATCTCTCTTGTCTCTTCTTTGGCAATATTTTCTTATAATCTATATTTGTTTCTATTCTTGCTTCAGAAAGAACACAGTACGTTGCTCAAATCTTAAAATCCTTTCAGCGTTCTTTCCAGAATTAGTCTTGCTTTGCCAAACTATTCTGGAACAGTTCCAGTGTATGACACAAGGAAGTCACTGCTTAAAATTCCCTAAGTATACCTATTGACTTCAGCGGATGTCTGTTTATACAAACCTAGAAAATTTTAACAGAATGTCAAAGGTGGAGCATGCACCAAGATGAATATCTATTATAATTTATCTTTTCTTGACAATTATCCCTACAGCATTTTGAATGTAGACATTGTAGACACTCTTTCATTATCACAATACTCCTGAGAGTATTACTTTTCTCATTTTATATGTGAGAAACTAAGACTTAATTCTGGCTTGTTCATTGACTTGCTTAAGTCAATTATTTATTTACTGACTTGTTTATTGACTTACTTAAGACTATTGAACGAATGTCATACCCATATCAGGTTTTTAGCTATTGGATCCATATTACATATTCTATAAACAAGATAAATATTTTTAAATTTTATTTATTTATATTTATCTAGCCTTTATTATTTTTATAGATAGCTTAGGCAGCAAACTTACATAATATTTCTTCCTCCTTATATTTTCCTCCCGACAATAACCTTGTGATGTGAGCTGGCCTGAGAGAGACTGATTGGACCATGGTCACCCGGTCGACTAAAGTGAAACTAGAAATCACAGTCTCTCATACTTATCATACTTTCATCTGAAAATAAAATCCTCTTTTCCTATGAAAAAGCAGTAAAAGCAGCTGGCAACATATAATTGAGAACAAAATTAAGGATTCAAGTTCCATTTAAAACCCAAGGTTAAAATGTAAAACATATAGATTGAATACAGCAGTGGGTGGATGGGAATCAACAAATAACTAAGAAAAAAAAGGCAAAGCTTTACAATATGCCAGAAATTGAAAAGAACTTTTCTCAATGGTAGAGTTTAGGGTCCTGAACTTATTTTAGAGAGATATAAATTTCTTATTTACACAGTCCAGTCTGAAAATTCCATTTATCCAGGATCTGGAACTCCAAGGAATTTCTGTTAGAGCACTACAAAAGACTATTTGCAGGTGGTAGAGATAAATTCATCTGAAGGACAAAACAGAAGCAATAAAGCCCTGAGACCAAAATCCTTTTGGAAACTCTCCGATACATTCTGGGGAACTATTTCCAACTCTAAGCAACTGTATCAGGTTCCATAGCTTTAGATGCCTTTGTTAACCTTTGGCCAAGAGAAGGAAGAATGGCATTGCCCTAAGCCTACTGGAATCGTAAATCTAACCAAAAGTGTTGCCAGACTCTCCTGTCCCACCAGTAACACTTACACATCTTCTTTTTTTTAAGAACATTGTCATTTAATTTTTTTCCTCAAAAAAGCTCATGGGTATTATGCTTCCAGCAATTTTCTTTTCATTAATGTAATGCTACCATGCTGACAGCTTAGAGAGGAACAGAAGACATTGAAATAAGGGGCAATAGGCAAACAATGAAAAGCTCTCTAAAAGGAAATGAAGGGGAAAAACCCCTGTTTTGACTTTTTGCATTTTAGTCTCAAAGAGAGGTCTTTTATCGACTTTGGCTCAGCACCTTGGAGAGAAAAATGACATCTTTAAAGAGGTTTTCAGACCCTGAGGTTGGCTGGGGCTTTTTTCTACCTTCCCCAGACATTGTAAATATTTTCCTTCTTTCTGGGAGTAACATACATAATTGTGGGAACTTCCTATTATTTTGTAAGAAGTACCATCTATCATTTTCAGAAGGAAGAACATTTTTTTAAAAAAAAATGATGGAAAGTACGAATGTGGAATAAATGATAAGCGTAAGAATGTCATTTTTTCCCCTGTAACAGATACATTTCTTTGACAATAAGGTCACTTTAAAAGGTTTCTATTGTGCATGTAGTCACAGGGGAGAAGAAAAAAATGATCAATTTCTGTTTCAGGTTTATCCTTTAGGATTTTTCCGGATTTCTATTTTATGCTCTTATCAATCTGAAGACTTTAAGCAGTGCTGTTTGAGAGGGGAAAGAGGATGCAATGGAGAAAACCATCCAGTGTGCAATCCATAAAGTCATCCAAATTTCTATGGTTTTGCATGGACACAATGTATCCGCTAATTGGGATGTATAAGCTTGATTCTGGCTTGCAGTGAAAGAGGACAATGTGTAGATATTTGGAAAGCATAAACTTTCACTCATTTGATAGAGGTGTGTCTTCTCTATCATTATTAAAGGATGATAAGAACCAGAGTGATATATTATGCAATGAAGTTTCATCAATTCTTCCGCTATCATAATCTCCAAATGTTGGAATTTGCGGGTAGACCAGATACTGTGTCCTCTTATATGACTTTCTTTAATGGACAGAACCTACAGCATTCTCCTCCTGTTGCCAATAATGAGATTGATTGAAACAATCAGAAAAAGACCATCCCACAAATAATCCAGGAGTAGAGCTGTAATATGGCTGTTCTAAGATATTCTTATTACTGTTGATGCTGCTGCATTCTGGATCTGTTGCACCTTCCAGATGTTCTTCAAGAGTGGTTCCACTGAGAACTCATGTCAGCAAACCACTTGGCAGGTGCCCAATGCATGAGTGCTATGAGCAGTACTTCCAATCCTGAAAAGAATACAATTAGCACACAAGATGAAGCTGTGAAGTTAGTTAAACATAAACTGTAAGCCTAAGAGAATCCCCAAATCATGTACTGGTTCTGTGTGAGGTAGTGTCATCCATCCAGAACTAGAAATGGAAAATCACCATGTCCAGGAGGTCCTAAAACCTAAATAATACATGTGGACTTAACCAAATTCAATAACTTTGCAATAATAAAGGAAAGAACGTAACATTCTATCACAAGGAGAAATTAATCTCCATTTCACAAACAGAACATCATCTGATCTTTCAGCTTTCTTAAGGCAGAGGAGTTTAGACAAAGGCTGAAGTAGAACATATTGCTGGACCGATGAAAGGAGTGAAAAGTCCTCTGTGCTGAGCTCTCCAAGGTTCTAATCGTTCTTTGTTTCCCCATACAAAATACCTGCAATGCTTATTCATTGTGAATCTCCATCCCTTGCTGGCTTTCTTGAGGTCTGCTGTCAGACCTGATGAAAGTGATGTTGAAATTGTGAGTGTAGGTGATGCTTGAAGGAAGACTGCTACTCTTTACCACTTCAGGTGGGACATGAAGAAAGGACCAAGGTGAGGGCTAGGAGAAAGCTTATTCTAGGAGAATAGATATAATTTCACTAAGTATTTGCAGATTATCATTTATATATTTATAGCAGGTTATTTTGAGGAAGGAAGGGAGGGAGGGAGGGAGGGAGGGAGGAAGGAAAGAAAGAAAGAAAGAGACATATGCATGCATAGGTGTGACTATTTATATTTATCTATTATCTGTCTGTCTGTCTGTCTGTCTGTCTGCCTGCCTGCCTGCCTGCCTGCCTGTCACCCACTCACTCACTCACTCACATCTATCTATCTATCTATCTATCTATCTATCTATCTATCTATCTATCTATCTATCCATCCATCCATCCATCCACCCACCCACCCACCCACCCACCCACCCACCCACCCATCCATCTGTACCACATTGCAGGGTAATATTTTCACACTTTTAAGTCCAAACTTCTGGATGGTGGAGGCAGCTTCATGGGTTTCCAGTTGTTGCAGAGTAGAACTGAGAGTGTTTCTTATAAGTTTCCACTGTTTCGTCTTTGAAAGCTAGCCAGCATTTTATGCTTCCTTAGCCAGAGCAGAGTAATAATATAATTGCAACATAAAATGTGTTGCCATCCCTGGCAGAGCATCTTAACTGCTGCGTGTAGCAAGCATGAATGATCACATCAGAAAATATGGGAACATAAACTCTTTTGAGTCAACATTGTAGTTACTGTTATTACCCTCTTTCCCCTTTCCTTTGTGGTCAGATGGTTAAGTGGCTTTTCACTCAGAATCCCAGTCAGGAGAGGCACATTCAGTGAAGAAAATTACCAGCCAAGGCAAAGCACTTTTACAATGAATAAACTGAGAGGATGACAGTTTCCCCAAGAAAAAAAGATCTCTGTTCTTTTTCAGAATCACTGAATAGGCATATTTCAGAGAATAAGGAGAGTCTCTGCAAATTCATAGCATCACCTCACATTCTCTTTGTTATGGCTTTCTATAAGAAGGGTGCCTCTGGATCTGTAAGATATTGCTGAATGAAAACTACCAACAATCCCAGCCAGCATAGGCAATGATCAGAGATGCCAAAATTGTCACTCTGCAACCTCTGTGAAGGACCACAGATTCTCCAGTTCTGGATCTATTGAATTGACCAAACCAGCTAAATTTCAAGGAGACCAAGCAGCAATGTCTTTGAAACAAAATCTCATCCAACTTTAAAATCTATCTACTAGTTGAAGTCTTGCATGTAACTAAAAGCTGGACAAAGGCATATATGAAGTTTAATTTGGAATGAAAAAGTTGTAGAAGAGGAAGAGAAAAGAGATATATTGCATGTTGAATGATCTCTTCAAGAGCCAAGGTGGCGCAGTGGTTAAATGCAGCACTGCAGGCTACTGCTAGATCAGCAGGTCAGCGGTTCAAATCTCACCGGCTCAGGGTTGACTCAGCCTTCCATCCTTCGGAGGTGGGTAAAATGAGGACCCAGATTGTTGGGGGCAATATGCTGACTCTCTGTAAACCGCTTAGAGAGGCCTGAAAGGCCTATGAAGCGGTATATAAGTCTACTGCTATTGCTATTGCTATTGCTATTGCTCTTCTATTTTTAAAGAGGACAAAGTGTTACTATATTTCACATAATGTGAATACTGATGCCATTACGGTGTAAAAAAGGAACATCAATGCAAATATAGAATATCTGCTGCCTTTGGATAATCAGGTGATTTTGAACCTTGCCTGAAGCTACTGCTTTTGATTATTTAGGGGGCTACTGATGTATCCTAGGTAACTTATGAAAAAGACTTATTTGTAGTTGTTTAATGGTATACATTTTACAATTATAAAAGGCTCACAGTATGTCAATGTTTGAATGTTTTGCACTTTTTTTCATCATGTTATACAGTGGTGGGTTTCAAAAATTATTGGAACCTACTCTGTGGGTGTGGCCTCCTTTGTGGGAGTGGCTTGCCACCCATGTGACCAGATGGGAGTGGCTTGCCGCCCATGTGACCAGATATGAAATTATGAATTAGTACTTAGGTCGGTCTAAGTAGCTATTCAGAAACTCTGGCAGTGAAGCATGCAAGTCTTAAAGCTGTCAAGTTACAAGATCCTTGCCAGTGGTGGGTTTCAAAAAATTTTGGAACCTCTTCTGTAGGTGTGACCTGCTTTCCAGGTCCACTGGTGTATTTCTTCTAACTGGTTTGGTAGATTTGACGAACCAGTTCTACTGAATAGGTGCGAACTGGTAGGAACCCACCTCTGATGTTATAATAGCAGATCTCATAGGTTCTGATGGCAAGACAGTTATCATGGTGTGCTTTTGCATATGGCTTAATATTAATTGGTGTTGTAATTAACTATTTCAATACGATAATACTTTATCAGTAAATCTCAGTCAATATCTATGAAATACATTCTCCTGTTTTATTTGAGTTTGTGGGGCTGACACATAATTTATGCCTCACTATTTTAATTTACACCTAATGAATAAATTATCTTGTGGTACTGAGCCAATAAGCAACTTTATGGTTTAGTGTTATGCATAAATTGCATTGGTATTATATCTGAACCTTATGTATGCATTTACATGAACAAATTAATATTAGTTAGGTATGGATCAAGATTCTTTAGAGCTAATGGCTTTCCATTCAAGCTCAATTTATTTTAAGTAAAAAAATATTGATTGTACAATCAAGTTATTCATATGTTCTACTGTACAGTGTGAAACAAACAAGCTAGGAAATCAATTTATAGTTCTATCATCCATCTTAGCATCTACTGGATAACTTGTTTACTGAAAGTGGTCAGACAACTTCAAAGGGCTTTGTCCAACTCTGTAAAGAATTGGTTTAAAAGGAGAGAAGCAATAATGTAAACAGTTTTGTCCTAGAGTATTTAGTGTCTGGAAAACAATGGAGCAACATATTCTTTCTGTATTAAAGAAAATCATTCCTGATCCTGGCTGCAGGAGAATAAGAGCAGAAGTAATCATTGTTTTGAAATCCTGCTTGGAGAATTTTCATTATCATCTGTTTGGCTACTTTGTGGCAGAAATCTGTTTGGAAAGTGTAGAAAGCTTAGACATAAAGCAAGAGGGATTAATGATAACACGTGCATGATGTTACAACTGTGATTATGTACAGATGCAAATACATAATCACAACATTTGCATTTATGCCATTGTGAGTGTGATCATTTCAGCAGCATCCATTTGCTGTAGATGCTTCTGCTGGAAGAAGCCATACTATTCCAATAATTATTCAGTAAGATAGAAAAGCTTTAGTAACATCTGTCCTTAGTAAGGATAGATGAATCTATTTCAGTCCCTTTCAGTTTCTAATATTTGTAAATAGGTCAAGTTTGATTAATTGAATGTGTTTAAAAATAGTTGGCACTGAACATTGGTAACATTTCTCCAAATGTGCACACTTTTGTTTACCATTTTGCTGTTTACTTACTTCTGTTTAATATTCTTTGTGAATAATTATATGAGTGTGTACCCTTTTTATTTTCCCTAATATACTTTGGAATTTTGAAAAAGAAAGCATGAAAAGGAGTGCTGGAAAGGTGTGACTTACCTCTTCATAAAACAACTGCAATAGAAAATGTAATCAATTACTAACCACCATTGACTAGAATGCTATTTGTTATTCTATTAATATCAGTTCCTGCAGAAATCTTCCTACCAGCTTTACTCTTCTTTGTCCTTTTTTTCAACAGGTCAACACACATCCAAACCAAACACAGAAAGCAGCTGCAATTCTTCTCATTTCCAAAAAAAAAAAAGCTCATGGAGATCATTTGGATTCCAAAAAGTATTGTTAGAACTAAAGAGTGAACGGTATTGTGTAGTGGGCTTCAGTAGGCAAGAACCAGACCAGCATAGATGCAACAGCTTTTATTGACTCAAAAATGGAACTGAAGAACTGCAGGCAAATGCCTGTTATTTATACTGTAGGCCCACAGGGCCTTAACCAATCATAAACGAGAAAAAGCCCCCCCCCCATATAATTGTTCTGAACTTCCTTCCAACAATTGGAGTCATGTAAAGGTGAGCTTCACTTTTGCACAATGTAACAGTCAGGGTCATCTAAAGGTTAATCCCTTTAGTATAACTATATACATTTAATACATAACACCCTTCCCCCCTAGGATAGTTCTTATCCTCAGTCTGTTCAACATTCATAGTCTTTGAGATATGCTGCGGCCCCACAGATTCTGGTAGACTGCTGCAGTGTTACTGGAGAGCCCTATTGAATTGGAGTATTGTCCATCTCTAATTGGACAGAGTCTTGATGGCCATTTTGGTTGCCCATGAGTGGTGGTGGCTCTATGACCCTTGGTACCTCTGCTTCTCCGGATGTGGCCATGGGTGGTCTAGGCAGACTCAGAGGAACACAGTTTTCTTGTGGGTCTGATAAAACCTTGGGATCCTCATCCAGGACTTCCCCAGACTGCCAATGCCATAAATGTGACATCTGATTGTACGATCATCCCCCAGAGTAACCTTGTATGACAAGGGACCCATTACCTTAATTACCTTAGCTGCCACCCAAGATGCCCCACTCTCATAGTTCCTGGTCCAGACCAAGTCACCCAGCTGTAAGTTCCTAGAGGGTTGGCTGAGCCATCTCTGCCACTATTCTGTCTGGGTGAAGTCAGTCGAGATTCGTTGTGAGCTAGTAGCCCCACCTCAGCTCCTCTGGCCTGTGACCTGTTGCTGTACAGGGAGTCGTGTGTTGAGGAAGTTCGCCAGGTGGTGATTTCAGTCCCCAGTTGTCATCCGCTTAAGCACCTCCTTTGTGGATCTGATCATTCATTTGGCCTGACCATTGGTCGCGGAGGTGGAATGGAGCAGATTTTACATGCCAAATCATGTTGGCATTGAGGAATGATTGAAACTCTTCTGCCGTGAATTCTGCCCCATTGTCAGACAAGATCACATCTGGCAGGCCATGTGTGGTGAACAGTTGGTGCAATTCTCACATGACTCTGGTCATTGTCATTGATGAGACTGCTGCAACTTCCAACCACTTGGAATAACTGTCCACTACTATCAGGAACACCTGCCCATGGAACAGGCCCACAAGGTCAATGTGGATGTGAGACCATAGGGCATGCATGGTCTCCCAGCAGTGCACTGGTGCTTATGGCATCTCTGGTCAAATTTCTTGGCAGGCCTGGAAACTCCTTACTTGATTCTCAATGTCTTTGCCAAAGTCTGGCCACCACAAGTAGCTCCTGGCTAGAGGCTTCATCCAAACAATTCATGGGCGTCCCTTGGTTAGGGAATCCAGCACCTGGGAGCAAAGACTGGATGGAATGATGACCCTGCTGCCCCATAGCACACATTCCTTGTGGGCCGACAGTTCATTTTTCCTTGAAGCATAGTGCTGGGACTCAGGGCCTGGCTGGATATCTAGCCATCCACTTAACATCCAGTTGAGAACGCGGCTAAGCATTTTGTCCATGACAGTTTCACCTGCAATGTTCCCTGCATGGAGAGGTGCTTCAGGCAGGTCCTGGATCACCAGAATACAACAAGCTGGGGCTGGATCTGGCTCAGTCTGCAATAGAGGCAATTGGCTAAGAGTGTTGGAATGACCCATTTCCTTGCCCGGCTTGTGGAGTAGCCAGTATGAGTATGCAGCCATGAAAATGGACCATTGTAGCATTCGTGGCAACAGGAATGGCAGTGTCTGTTTGTTGGCTGTAAAGAGACCAAGCAAAGGTTTGTGGTCAGTAAAAATGGTAAAGATTTGTCCATATAAGAAGTCATGGAACTTCTTAACACTAGCCGCTATGGTTCCTTTCAGCCAATGATAATATTCTAGAATAATATGCAATGTGGGCCTCTCTACCATTTGGCATCCTGTGGCTTAGTACTGTCCCAATGCCATATGGCAAAGCATCACAGGCTAGTGTTATTGGTAAGATTTTGTTGAAATGAACTAGGTTGGAGTCCGTGGATAGCAATGATTTTACCACCTTGAACGCTTTGTCCTGAGTGTTTGATCAGACCCAGGGTACTGTTTTGTCCAGAAGGCAGTGTAGCAGTTCTGCCAGGGCAGCCTTATGCAGCACAAATGAATGGTAGAAATTGAGCAAGCCCAGGAATGCTTGAAGCTCCCCCTTGGATTTTGGTGTGGGGGCTTGCTGAATTGCCTTTAGCTTAGCTTCAGATGGGTGGATTATGGCAGCGTTGATGTGAAAACCCAGGAATTCTGTAGATTCCATGTTGATCTGGCGCTTTTCCCTCTTAAGTTTTAGGCCTGCCTCATGAAAACATTGGAGTGCTTCCGCCAGGACTTCTGTTGATTCCCCTGTGATCAGGATTTCATCAAAGTACAGGCAGACACTGGAAATGTTCTTCAGTGTTCATTCCATAATACTTTGGAACATCCTAGTGCTACGCTGACCCCAAACTGCAAGTGGTGCACTCAGAATGAACCTCTGTGTGTGACTATTGTCTGTGCCACTGTGGTAGCATCATCACTGGCAGATGCTGGTAGGCCTAGGTGAGGTCTAGCTTAGCGAAGATTTGGCCTCCCTAGAGTGAAGCAAGGATGTGGCTTACTACTGGTACAGGGTAAGCATGCTGCTGTAGTGCCCTGTTTATGGTGCACTTGTAGTCTGTGCAGATGTGAATATCCCTGTTAGGCTTAACTGGGATCACTATGGGAGTCTTCCAATGGCTACAGTCTGTGGTGGGTTTCAAAATTTTTTGGAACCTCTTCTGTAGGTGTGGCCTGCTTTCCGGGTCCACTGGTGGAAACTTTTCTAACCTGTTCGGTAGATTTGACGAACCGGTTCTACCGAATAGGTGCAAACTGGTAGGAACCCACCTCTGGATACAGTCCACAGGTTGGAGCACTCTCTGCTGTATCAGCTTGTCCAGTTCTGCATCAATTTTAGGCTTCAATGCAAAGGGAATGCTGCACAGTTTTAATCGGATTGAAGTTACTGCTGGATTGAGGTTGAATGAAATGGGTGCCCTTTGTATTGTCTCAACTCAGTGCTGAATATATCAGTGTATTGTTAGCATACTGTTCCTAGATCAGCTATTTAGGTTCAATTAATATCCGTTACCCTGATGCCCAGGTCCTCGAACCAGTCCAGTCCTAGGAGGCTGGTGTGTGGCCCCTCTTTGACCACTCTGCTGAGGGGACCCTTGAATTCTCTAAATTGTACCCTAATGGTAGCTTCACCCCTTATAGGAACACTCTGGAAGTCTATTAGCACTAAACTCGATGATATGAGTAGGACTCACCATCATCTACTTTTGCAGATGTGGTCAAAAGTTGTAGACGATATAATGGACAGGGCCGATCCAGTATCAAGATCAGGATGCTATGCCTTCCTGAGTAGTGTTCAACTCTGTTCTATCCTGGGGGCCATTTCCACTTGTGCTGCTGTGTCACAGGTTTCTTTTCCCTCTGACGACCTCTGCAAACTCTGGCAATGTGCCCTTGCTTTCCACAGGCACAGCATACAGCTGTGCAAAATCTGCATTCTGCTCTTTCATGTTGTCCTCCACAGCTTGTGCAGCTCCGTGGGAGAGTTGCTTATTCTGTGAAGCGTGGCCATCTGGGTGTCTCTCTTCGCAAGCAGTCAATTTTGTCGCTCTCACTGACCTCCTCCAAGCCTTCTGTGGTCTCTTGGTGGATCGCTGGGCAGCTGATGTGTGCTTTTGGTGGCCAGAGAGTTTTCATGGCCTCTCTGGCAGCCTCATTTGCCATAATTTCCTTCAACTCATCTTAGAAAGTCAGTTTTTCCATGGTGAATAGGCGCTGTTGTAATTCACTATTACACAGGTCACAAATGAGCCTGTCTCTGAGACAGTCTTCCAGATCAGGAAACTCACATTGGTGTGAAGCTTGGTGAAGGGCTGCCACAAACTCTGCTGCAGATTCCCTGTATCTCTGTTCTCGTTGCTCAAATGCATGGCACCAGGCGATGAGCGAGAAGCTAGGCTCAAAATGTTCCTCAAACATTTTGATATCAAACGTGGCTTGTCCACAGACACATAATCGGGTTGCCACCTTTGGCCATCGTCTGTGATCTGGTTAGCCCAGAGATAGTTGTCTACTTGGGAGACATATGAGCTCTACTGTTCCGGGTGAGTAATGTCAAACTCATTAAGTCTTTCCGGTTTAGCCATTTTGAGAAGGTCCTGTGGTGTGCTGGTTAATTCCTGTCCTACTGCGGGAGAAGCTGGGCTGCACTTAGGAGTCCTGGGGATGGATCCCTTAGGTGCGTCTGTGCCTCCAGTGTGGCTTACTGGCAGGCAGGGTGAGGACTAGTCCTGCTGGGGCTTTGTTAACCAGCCTATTACCCAGTGATTCCAGTCTCTTGGTTAGCAGCAGCTCTCTCCCTTGCAGGATCCCACCTTCATTACCACTATTGTGTAGCGGGCTTCAGTAGGCAAGAACCAGACCAGTATAGATGCAACAGCTTTTATTGACTCAAAAATGGAACTGAGGAACTGCAGGCAAATGCCTGTTATTTATACTGTAGACCCACAGGGCCTTAACCAATCAAAAACTAGAAAAAAACCGCCCCAATATAATTGTTCTGAACTTCCTTCCAACAGATGGAGTCATTTAAAGGTTAGTTTCACTTTAGCCCAATTCAACAATCAGGGTCATCTAAAGGTTAATTGCGTTTAATATAACTACATACATTTAATACGTAGCAAGCGGTGTGATGGCCTAGAGGTGAAGATGCCTGCCTCTAACCCAGAATGTTGAGAGTTCAATGCCAGGCAGGATCAGATGTTTCTCTATCAAAACACAAAGAAAAAAAGATCTGCTACTAACTTGGCATAGGTGTCAGGAAGGGCATTCAGCCAGTAAATTCTCAGCTCCACTCCACCCCAAAATAAGGGATCAAAGGGTCATAAAAAGAAAAAAAATAGAACTAAACTTGATGGTGCATTGTTTTGCAGCATGCTACATTCCCTTTTTAATAAAGTTTGCGTTATATGTTAAATATCTTGTGGGATGGGGACCCTAACCCATCTTAATGAGATGCTCCAAATGGTCACTATCAATAAGCATAAAATCCCAAAAGGATAAAAATGAATACCATATTTTTATTCAAATATAAAAGAACTTTTTATGAATTTATAGACACATCAATTCAAAGGGTTTATTTTAGTCACTGAAGAATATGATTAGTAGTAAATATGCACCACAGCTCCATTTTATTAACACTCCTAATTGCTTCCAGAAGGATTGTGATTTTTTTTCACCTTCAAACTAAGCATCAAAGGCAATTAGAATATTAGTTCCCATACTGATAGCAGTTGCTCTGTGCTTATGCTTTGTTGATAGCATCCACATACAAATTGAAAGCCACATCTATTATTTTAGGGCACAAAGCAGTTCAATTGTTTGAAAAAAAATCTGTATTATGGATTGGAAATAAACAAGCAAATGACACAGCTAAACCATCTCCTTGTATATCAGCATCTTCTGAACTTCGATTTTATAAACACAGTATATTTTGATATATGAAATTGAGTGAATTGCATCCTCTTTTAATACTGTCATTTCTACCTCTCTGAATCTCTATAAAGTAGAACTGGAAGAATTCTGCTCAGACCATGGAAAATGGTTGAGGGTGGGGAGTCTAACAAGATTCCTTATTACTTTTCAGGTTATTTAATTTCTGAATGAAGTCATTGGGAAGATTCATGCATGGGCTTAGAACAAGCTGCTGCCAGTATGCTGATGATCTATTGCTCTACCTTTTTTTTGTTGAGATTTCACAATTGGTTGTGTCAGTTCAGATGGGGAAGCTAAAGACCCAAATTTGGAAATAACAGAATTGTGGCTGATTAGATCTTTAATGGGAACCTTTAGCTGGCCCATCCACATATGCACCTTACAGCTTTTAAGTTGTTCTGCTTGTCCCATAGCAACCACAATAACAAAAGGTTGCTAAACCTTCGCTAGACATTGTTACACTTTAGGAAAAGCTTATAAAAACTTTTTAACTTTTTTTCAATTTGTAAAAACATTTTAGTCAGATTTGGTTGTTGTTCTATGGGGTAATTGTAATCTCCCTAGAACCAGAAAAGGGGGAGGGAAGTATACATAATTTTTACAGTTAATAGAATATAGAATCTATGTGTGTATAGAATATGGGTACACACACACACACACACACACACACACACACACACACACAGAGTAAACTAAAAAGTATATAAAATAAAACTACATCCTTAATTGCTGGAATATTGCAATATTACTGTTTGTTGTTAAAGATAGAATTTATGTAGCACATTTAATTCAACAACAAATTTTAGATGACACATAGGGCTAAAGGACTAAATTTAAGATAACAAATTAATAATTTTGCCTCCAAAAATAGTGGAGGTGTGTGTGAGAGTGAACAAAGCTCTTTACTGGATCAGAACAAAGGTCCCTTAATCTAGTATTTTGTCCCACAGTGGCTTTTCAAAAGGTTCGTTTCTTCCCCATCTTGGTCCCAGATGAATCATTAAGAACTGGCAAAAGGAGAAAGACCAAACTTTTAAACATTTTTAAAATCTGATGTTATAATTATGAATATGTTTACATTATTTTGTTTGAGATTTTAATGGCTTTTTTTACTCTGTGTTTTACACTGCTTGATATTCCCATCAAGCCAGGGAAGTGGGCTGCAAATTGATTTGATAACAAATTGAAAAATAATCTGTCCCGACTGTGATCTCTATGGGCAGTGTGAGGACATCATATGATTAATCTTCAGATGGATATTAGTATAGTACAGTACAATCTCCTTCAGTAATATGTCCAAAAACAAAACATTTAATGCAGACAGTAAAAAAAACTTGTCAGTTGTCTTTATTTACCAGCCATTTCCAATAATTTCATTCCTTCCATATGTTTCTACAATAGTGGAAGGATTCCATAGAAAGGAAAATAATAATAAAAATGTACTAAGTTGTCTTGTGCCATATTCTCTCTGATGAGAGAGATTAGAGTTCTATCATCGTAAACATCATCATCACCACCAATTTTATCTGAAAGGGTAAGGAGAGAACAGAAACCTTCTGGTACACACACAATGAGGTTACAGAGCTTAGAAAGTTTACCTGATGAATTCTGACCACCTCCTTATTTGACTCCTTTATATAGCCTGGGAATGTATTTAACACCCAGTGAACTAAACACATGGAGGGAGACCTTCATATGAAAACTATTATCATATTCATTTCTTTTACACTTCTGAGAACATTGCTTATGGCACCTTACAAATTCCTGTGAATTTTCTTTTTAGTACCTTCAATAGAGGGTGTGAAAGAGAACATGATCAAAATTGATGCTGAAATATCTCCATGGGCAAAAAAAAAATGTCTAAAGGAGAAGAAATAGTTTTAACCTTTGCTTGGCAACAGTGCCTTCCCATAGCTTGGTTTCCTACGGGTCTGTTGAATTGTAAATCCCACCCCCATATCGTAATGTGGCCATTGACCACCCTGATGATGGAGCTGGTCATGTAAATATTTGGAAGGCACAGAACCAAGAAAGAGTAAAGACTATAGCCTTAATTTGTTTTATTAAATGGTAAAAAAACTTTACCTAATTATCCTTCTAATACTCCAAGGACACCACAAAAAATCAAAATAGGGAAGCTATCCTGGAAGAAAGCAGCAGCAAACGTTTCCATAATATTTCCTCCCCAAAAGGTTCAGTATGTCTTTAAGTCATGAGTAGCTAACTTCAACCCAAAGAAAACTTTAGATCTATTAATTGCACAAATAATTGCAATATATCCAGAGAAGAAATAATACCAATCTTTAACATTAGGACTTTTTGTCTCCCTTATGCTTATAACTTCCTCCAGATGATTTTTTTAAATATATGTAAATCTCAAATTTTGATGTATGCCATTGAAATCTATGTGATTTGGCTTCAAACCAGCTCCTAAGAATATAAGAATTTCACCTGGATGATCTAAACCTATTAATTCATAGATTCATTTTCCAATATACCACTGAAAGGGAAGGGGCTTGGGCTAGAACTACTATGAAGTGAATTCACACAGAACTCTGTTGTTTTATTGTCCGTTCCTTTTTGAAATGCACAACTGCATTTGATGTATGGGGATTAATTGCAGATATTTAAACTAAATATGATAGAAATTTAACTTATTTTGATTTGTTCTGTTCTCTGCATTCTATCCCATTGATCATCATTTCATTTCCAGGATAATGATGATCAATATGTGCTATAGCACCTCAAACATGTGGCTTGCTAATCTTTTGTTCTAATAAAAACAATTTCTATTTAACGGTCAGGTACCACATGAGGTTTTTTTTTTTAATTGAGGTGTCTAGTCTTTGTCCTCTAAATGTGTTCAGAGCTAATACAAGGGCCTTCAGATCTCACTTTGAGTTAAACAGTTAAATAACACCACAGTAGGATTTGCTTCAGAGCAAACCTCCATCCAGGTTGCTGACTTGGAATGGGTCCCTGAGGTTTTAGTGAAGAAGCTCAGTTCTCCTTAAAGGTGTCAGGGAGTGATCAGTGGCATCCACCTTCTCCTCACCTGTCTTTCTTGCCCACCTTGTAATCCATTCACTCCAGATTTCATAATTAAAAAATCCACATCCTTTTACCAAACAATAACAATACAACAATACAACTTGGTTTTGAAACATATTCACCTCATTTCCAAGGACATAATTTCCTAAAGAGAGTAATTTTCATGTTTAAAACAACTAGCTGAGCCCATTAATTACAAATGTTTTCAATATTTACTTATCTATCTCTCTCATTACACTGATCCTAGCCTTGCTGATTACATTTTTTAAAAGCTGAAAGAAAATGTTTGCAGATACTTTTTCCAATGCTTTGATATCTCTAACACTACACCAATTACCTTGTTGTAAATGTACATCTGTACTCTAATGAACATCTTGTGCTTTATTGTGTATCCAGAAATACATTGTCATCCTTAAAAGTGTAATCATACTTATTAGACAATAAATGATTGATATTGCTCAAGAATCTTTTTATTCACTTCACATGCTACTTCTAAATGTGTTTATTATTTTATTAATCATTTGTTAATATATGAAATCTTTATACTGGGGTGAAAAAAAGAGATACATGGCAACTAATAGCAATTAAATCATTCACTAAAGTATCAACCAGTAAAATGGTTAAACTGCAAAAAACAACGACCCAGATTTAAAAATGGAATCAACTTGGATACCTTTCAAGCAGTCAAAGCATCTGGCCTATATTGAGCTTTCAAAATATATTTAAGCTGAATATAACACCTTTGTTTTGAACTAGAAAAACCAAACACAATTTGAAATTGGAAAAAATACTTAAAACATTTATTACATAATAATTTACCACTTGTGTGCTGGACCATGTCCCTCTTGGTTAGTCTCGGCTTCCCGGGAGGTGACACGAGGCTGGCCCCAGGCGATTACCAACACTTTGTTAAGAGAGGGGTTCTTTCCCACCGCCTTGAAGGAGGCGGTGGTGAGGCCCCTCCTTAGGCCCCTCCTTAAGAAGCCTTCCCTGGACCCAGCTTCTTTAGCCAACTATCGTCCGGTTTCCAACCTTTGCTTTGTAGCAAAGGTTGTTGAGAGTGCAGTACCACATCAGCTTCCCCAGTTCCTGGATGAAGCTGTCTACCTGGATCCGTTTCAGTTGGGTTTCAGGCCCAGATACAGCATGGAGACGGCATTGGTCGCGTTGGTCGATGATCTCTGGCGGGGCCGGGACAGGGGCTGCTCCTCTGTCCTGGTCCTATTGGACCTATCAGCAGCTTTTGATACCATCGATCATGGTATCCTACTGCGATGACTCAGGGGGTTGGGAGTGGGGGGCACTGTTTTACGGTGGTTCTCCTCCTACCTGTTGGATTGATCACAGTTTGTGTTGACTGGAGGGCAGGGATCGACCCTGAGGCGTGTCACTTGTGGGGTGCCCCAGGGGTTCTCTCACCCCTCCTGTTCAACATATATATGAAACCACTGGGTGAGATCATCTGTGGTTTTGGGGTACAGTATCATCAATATGCTGATGATACCCAACTTTTCATCTCTACCCCAAACCACCCAAACGATGCCCTCGATGTGATGTCCCAATGCCTGGAGGCTGTGTGGATCTGGATGGGGAGGAACAGGCTCAAGCTCAATCCCTCCAAGACTGAGTGGCTGTGGTTTCCGTCATCCTGATTTGTGCAACTTGTTCCATCTTTGATGATAGGGGGAGAAATTTTAGCCCCCTCAGAGAGGGCCAGCAATCTGGGCGTCCTCCTGGATATGCGGCTTAGTTTAGAAGAACACCTGATGGCCGTGACCAGGGGGGGGGCTTTTACAAGGTTCACCTGGTACGTCAGTTGCGCCCCTTCCTGGATAGGGATGGTCTGTGCACAGTCACTCATGCCCTCGTCCTTTCTCGCCTGGACTACTGTAACACTCTCTACATGGGGCTGCCCTTGAAGAGCACTCGGAGGCTTCAGCTGGTCCAGGATGCGGCTGCATGGGTTATCATGGGGCACCTAGGTGCTCCCATGTTACACCCCTTTTAGGCGGCCTACACTGGTTGCCGATTGTCTTCCGGGTGCGATTCAAGGTACTAATTATGACCTTTAAAGCGCTCCATGGCTTAGGCCCAGGATACCTGCGAGACCACCTATTGCCACTGGTAGTCTCCCACGGTCCAGTGCGATCCCACAGAGTTGGCCTCCTCAGAGTGTTGTCGGCCAGACAGTGTCGGCTAGTGACCCCCAGGGGAGAGCCTTCTCTGTGGGAGCGCCTTCCCTCTGGAATGAGCTGCCCCCGGAGCTTCATATAATCCCCGACCTCCTGTCTTTCCAACATGCCCTAAAAAGTTGGCTTTTCCAGCAAGCCAGCCTGGCTTGAACAAAACAAAATAAATTATTGATCATTGTTAATTTTAATTCATTTTTTTTTAAAAAAAAATGTTATTGTCAATTCTAATTGGGTTTGTTTGGGATATTCTATTTAAATTTTTTTAACTTTTGTATTATGTGTTTCTTTTAATGTTGTATGCCGCCCTGAGTCCTTGGGAGAAGGGCGGCATATAAATCTAATAAACCAAACCAAACCAAACTTAAAGACACTGTCTTGGCTCCTGCCCAGTATTTTCCAATTAAACATTTTATCATCTTCTGTACCTTCTATAAGAACATGAGACTGCTTGCTAACTACCTATCTGGTAAAGTACCCTAGAATTCTAGGTTGTTGTTTTTTTAAAAAAGACAAACATCAAGTGCTGAATAACATAAATCCATACTGCACAAAAATCCATTAAGAGTAAATAATAAAAGAGAAAGAGGACCTTCATATTTCTGTTGCAAATGCAATATACAAGAAAATATATAAAATCCATCCAAGTTGTTATAATTGTGGTCCCTTCCTCTGATATTTCATTATTTTAACATTATCTGTAAATAATTGCAATTGACAAAGCATTGCTACCAGACAATACATTCTGACGTATTTTATATCTAAGCATTTTTTCAGACCAGTGACATACTGTCTGAAAACCAGAGACAGTGTTTGCCACAGTGACTTTGTAACAATTTTATGTTGTCTCATCTTATTTAAAATAGAAACTAATCCATTCTTTGTTTACTGGTAGAATTCTGGTTGTTGAACATAATGAAGACTATATACATATTTCAGCAGGTGATGCATAAATTGGTACTTTACATGGATCCATGTCTCCAATAAGGGTATGTTTGTATATATTTCCAATGCTGGAGCAGCCCAGCTCAGTTGGTTCTCCTTGTATCCTTAGCAGACAAATTGTGAATTTATGGCTAATGAAACTTGGATTGGCATCTCACTGAGACTCTATAATGCATGGACATCCCAAAATATAGCTTTCTTCAGGTATACATTCAGCCTGCATCCGTGTAAGACATATTTATTTCTTGCTAAGGGACAAAGATAACTGCATTTTCAAAATGATTTTACTTTGTATTTGAAAGCCAGTTCATAGGTTATTTTTGTAGCTGGTGTTTTCCCCTTCAGGTACTGTATATGCATATTTGCAATCGTGTATAAAGTTAACTGAGACACTGATGCACCGGTTCTAACATCAGTGCTGTTTTGCAGCCAAAGAACACCAGATGCAATTAATTCTTGGGTTGTGATGTCCATGTGGCCACTGGCATATACATCACTGAGGACAATTACATAAAAGCAAATATAGCACTATAAAAATGACAGACCTGATTTAGTTGTCTAATTTGTTTTGTGTAAGAGAAAGCAGTGAATTATCTGTCTGTTGACAAAAGTAGTTTGAAGCCAAATGACTAGACTTGCAAAAAAAAGCTAGGCAGTTTACAGTGCATCTAAAACCTTTTGGGAAGACATTCTCTGTGGGAAGAAAAAGAAAGTGGCTGTTAGGTTCTGGACCACAGCAACAAGCTTGCCCAAGTCCTGGCTCTATGTAATCCTTCGAGCTGGCTAAAAGTCTAAACCCATTCTTTTCTTTACAACTAAAGAGCTAGTTCCATCTCCCTTCAGACTTAAGGAGAGTACAAGACTTTCATTCTTCTTGAATGAATGATGTTCTCAAATAAAAATAGCTCCCCAGAGTAACAAGCAGCAGGTTTAGAGGATGCCAAGCACTTGCTCCCTCCCACCCTGCCTCCCTGTTTTCCTACAGTGGTGTAAGCAAATGCAGAGCTTTTAATCCCATATTGCTAGTTGGGCTTCAGCAGGCTTAGCCTGACTTTTCAAGCAACGCTGAATAGCAGTGCAAATTCCATTCCATTGCAGCAACATCTACCCGTTTCATTATTTCCCCCAAACTTGTACTGGGCATATAAATAGGCATGACAAAAAATTGTTGCTGTTGTTACTGCCCTTTGCCTTCTTGAGACAAATGTATGGTTGGGAGTGAGAGGTTGCATCATAACTCCAAAGATACCTTTTGGGTCAATGCATGAAAAGTCAAAGATTTTGTCGGTAATGAGATCAAAAGTTCACATAACCCTCTGTACAACACAGGAGAATTCTTTTGTTGAGTCTGGAGCTGTCTAATGCTAATTTTCTTAGCAGAAAGGTAGTGCAGGGCATTTCAAATATAACATCAGCTCAAGAAGAATAGCTGTTTTTTGATGTTGCTGGCTTGATTAGGACATTGCTAGCACCAACAAAAATCTTTGGGGAGCAAAGTTAATTACATTTCTTTTCATTTTATTTTGTTTTCTCACTAAATTTGCCTTTTGAACCTTTAGCTATCTGGGATAGCTGAAGTTTCACTTTATTCTGTCACCATAATCACCACATTAGGAGGATGAAAATGGGGTAAAAAATGAGTATAAAATTAATAAAGAAAGTACTGTATTTGTTAAAGGGTGGCAAATGTTTATGAGTAAAGAAGTCAAAAAATTACAATCCCAAATCCAAGAAGGAGAACTGACTATTCTCGTTTGTGTCCAAAAAGGTCAGAAATAATTGTTGGCATTGGATTTAGATTTGGCTCTTCATAAACCTAAGGAAGGTTTATAAAGCAGAGAGGGCCTATGTGTGAATATTCATATAAGCTTTCATTTTGCATCACAAAATGAAAGAGATTATCCATTCAGAACTGGAGAACAAGTGGTATGGTTAACAGGGTACTACAGAAGCCCCACTAAATTGGGCTGGGATTAAATGGGATTGGGCAGACTAAAAATTTACCTTCTTTTTTTGTTTGTTTGGAGGTGTTTTGGGGTTGTTGTTATTTTTCAGGATGGTTAAGAGACATCATGAATTCCTCAAACCATTTCACTTCTTAACAACCTTTCCCAAAAACAGCCCTCCTAGATTCTGGCTTGATGTACTTTTGGGGTACATGGAGGTTGCTTATTTCTGCTTTAGAACCATAGGTACAAACTACCCTCTAACATCTGAGCCATATGGGTTTAACCATGAAAGAAAGGATTCTTCTTGCTGTAGACAAGATTTGGCTTGTAGTCTTATACATTCAAATGTATATAATTAATTTAATCTCAAGAAAATGACAGACCTTCCCTCCAAATGAAGTCAGCTAAATATTCTTTTGTAAGATATTGCAATCTACTTTTTTCTGCTAAACAAATTACAGTACTGTACCTCTTACAATTTTGCTCCCTCACAAATGGTGCAGCACAAAATGTTGTGTTCTGTCTTTTAAATGCAACTTGGTTACTTGTTAAAATAAACCCATAAGGGTATATCTGGGCTGCAGATGGAAGATTAAGCTATAATTAAAGTCAATATGAATGCCTATCCCTGCTTTGCCAAGTAATGTATATTTCAGTCAGAATACTTTGGGGATTTCTCTCCATGCGGCCGATTCCTGGCCCAATCAGCGTGTCTTTCCCTTTGATATTCCCACAGTGTTCACAGATACCCTCAAACACACACAGCTCAGGGTAATATGTCTCTAATGCAAGGAAATCAATGGGAACGCAGCCTTTTTCGCCTGACAGTATTGTCAGGCTGTATTATCTGGTTGAGGCTGTGGCTTCAGTTCATAGCAGTCGTCAGTTAAATTTCCCTTTCTGAAGCTGAGCAAAGTGTGGTAATGTCACAGCCACAGGCGACTGCTGCTCATACGATGGTTTACTGGTAAGAGTTTAGCCTCCTGGCTTGTCATAGTGTATATATCTCAGGGTCTTCTTTTCCTTCATAGTCAGAGATTTCCAAGAATGTTGCCTGGAGCAGTCATGGGATGCAAAAAAAGAGAGATTTTTGTTCTGCACTTAGCAACATTACCACACTTCACACACCCTTTCAGATGAGAGGGGAAATTTAACTGACTGCTCTGAACTAGAGATACCAGATAATACACTCTGACAGTGCTGTGGAGAAAAGCTGGCAAACCTACTAATTTATATTTTAGTATCCCTGCACTCAACCTCATGGATTATCTTTTGCTAAACATTAGAGAGATCACAACAAGGCCTGAACCCAAAGAAAAGAACGCAGGACTACAGCTTTACCTGAGAGAAGGGGGGGATAAAAAGGAAGGTGCTACTTGGATCCTGAACAAAAAACACTGGCAAAATCTTATGTGGCCAAGCATATTATTCTGCTTTAAACTGAAGTCTGCTGCTGGAACAACAACGAATATGGAATTTTGTATACTTTCTTTTTTACAAGTTTATAATTTCAATACCATGTGTCTAGAGTACTGCGGTGCACCCTAATTTTCCTTTTATTTCACTCCAGCATGGCTTACATGACGTCTCCGGATATGCTTCAAGGCACTAGTCGTCACTTATAAAGCCCTTCATGGTATTGGACCTGGGTACTTGAGAGACCGCCTGCTGCCAATTACCTCCACTAGACCGATTAGATCCCACAGATTAGGCCTCCTCCGAATTCCATCCGCCAGCCAATGTCGACTGGCAACTACCCGGAGGAGAGCCTTCTCTGTGGCTGCTCCGACCCTCTGGAACGAACTCCCCGTGGAGATTCGAACCCTCACCACCCTCCAGGCCTTCTGCAAAGCCCTTAAAACCTGGCTGTTCCGACAGGCCTGGGGCTAAAGAATTGCTGCCCCCGTCTCGAATTGGTATGACTGTTGTGTTTTAATTTTGCATTGTTTTTATGTCGTTTTAAATTCTGTTTGTATCCCCTCCCTGTTGAGTTGTGAGCCGCCCTGAGTCCCCTTCGGGGGAAAAGGTCAGCATATAAATAAAATCAACATTAACAACATTAACATCCCCCCCCCAAAAAAATGGAAGGAAACCTTTAAATAGAAAACTGATAAAAACTACTTTGTCTGGACTGCCACAATCTGAACTGGCCACTAGATGTCAAAATAGAGGAGGAACAAATCTCTTTGTTGCCATACTCTGGTTATAAAGATTTCTGCAGCCCAGATACAGCCAATATAGCAGCCCTAAAGGGATAATTACTTCTATAAATACAAAGCATACTGTACTTTGTACGAGAGTTGGGAAAAGAAAGTCTTACCAACAACTTTCAGGAGGTAGTGACAACTATGTGCAGTTGTTGAGCAGGTTGCAATCCCAGCTCTGTTTGTCATGCAAGTGATATTTGAATAGAATAAGACAGTAAATAGCCTATGTATGTCCTCTTCCTGTTCCGTGAGGTTGGTGATCCAAGCATTAAACAGACTCCACTTCCAACTTTGCCTCTGTAACAGCATTGTGTACAGGAATTTCAGGTCGTTATTAGATCAAAAATGAAATGGTCTGGGTTTTAAAAGATGGAACTGGGAAAATATTAATATACTACTGAAACTCTCATTGCCATGACCTTTAACTGTGCAAAATGTGCATCATAGGGCATTATTTCTCAAGATAATTCCCACATTCTATTATAAGACTATAGTATCAGGTAATTAATGTTAGTGATCTTAGATATTTTAGCCATTTGCTTTTGTATTATTATACATTTTATGTTTTACTCTGTTGCAAGCGGTGACTATTAAGAGTGGGAAAGACGCTTGACAAATCACAATAAATAATAACAACTATGCCTAAGATAACATCACTTTTGTCACTTCTCAAAAGCTCTTCCTGGGTTTGTGAAAAACATCTGTACCAACACTGACCTTCAAAAAATGACCATTGTTCTTAAGTCATTAAAATCTTTTTTCTTTACCTACCTTGATTTCCAATTTATTTACGTAGATGGACACTTATGGAGTTCTCATCAGCCCTACTTAAAAAAAAAGATTAAAATATGATTGACTGCAATTGCTAAGCTTCAGATGAAATTAAGACCTTGTTGGCTTAGGTTTTGAGTGATTTTATTAACTGCTTGGTTGTTTCCAAGGTTGTGAGTTTGCTTAGTTTGAATCCACATCTTTAAAACAAATAATGCTCTCATAATGAGAAAGTCCCATGTCTCCTTGCTCTACCATAATCAAGTTCTCACATGCAGTCACAAGCTGTAATTGTAGATTGCACCAGAATTGATGAAATATAGCAATAGCATTAGCACTTAGAGTTATATACTGCTTCACAGTGCTTTGCAGCCCTCTCTAAGCAGTTTTACAGAGTCAGCATATTGGCCCCAACAATCTGGGTCCTCATTTTACTGACCTTGGAAGATGTAAGGCTGATTCAACCTTAAGCCAGTGAGAATCAAAGTGCCAACTGCAGCCAGCCAGCAGTCAGCAGAATTAGTCTGCAGTACTGCACTCTAACCACTGTGCCACCATAGCTGTTATAACTAGAGACACCATTGGAAAACTTTTTTTGAACGTTTATATTAATCACTCACTATAAGACCAGTAAGCTCATTTAGAAAGTAGTAGTTCTGCAGAATAATTTGTTGCTTTTATAATTTGTAAAGCATCCATAAATGTGGAACCCTTGTCTTACACAAAGGAAAATGACTGCTCACTAGGATCCTAGTTAGAAACTAAAGCTACGTAGCTCTTACACATGTTATTCATGTATACTATTTTCAAATATGTAGACTGTGGAGATTCTGGATATCTGTAGGTATCTTCATAGAAATAGTCACCATCCTTGCCAAGCAGCCCATAAGATATTACATTTTGTAACACAGCCAGCCACGTGTTGGGACTGGATATGACATTTTTATCCACCTACCAAGTCCTTATTATTCCAAATTCTTCACACAGTCAGCCAGATGTTCAGACTGGAGTTGACATTATTATTATCTCTTTTATTCAATAAAACATGAAACTCAGTTAACTAAACATTTAAAAATGTATCACAAATATCATTGACTGGTGCTGATGGTTGATATGGGTTGCTGCCAGCTTCCTACGTATCAACCAAGTACCTTCTTAAGATGTATGATGTTCCGAGTAGCACAGTTTTTTGCAGTTCCGCTGATGTTACTGCAGGAAGCTACAATTTCTTGATGTATTTTATGAAATTACCAAGGGGCACCAATGACAATGGGTATCTCTGTTACATGTTTCATCCATAATTGTGTAGTTTCAATGGCCAGGTCGAGATATTTCATGATTTTTTTCCAGTTCTTTTTCTTCAACTCTGGTGTCTCCTGGTGCAGCGATATCAACAAATTGTATGCTTTGATTTTCGACAACTGTGATAGCTGGCATGTTGTGTTCCAAATGACGATGTATTCAAAATTTTGTATTTTTGTATTCAAAATTATTGTGGCTTAACTTAGTTTTGAATCCTGGCAACTGCCTGAACTAGTTCCTGCAGGGTTTTTTTAAAAGCAAGATTGCATATGTGGTTGGCCTTTGCTTCTTTCCTAGAGTGTGACTGGCCCAAGGACATTTAGCTGGCTTTATCCTTAAGGTGGGACTAGAACTCACAGTCTCCATGTTTCTAACCTGATAAAGTAGATGTTAACCATTTCATTGTACTGGCACTAATATAAATTTGGACAATCAAGATACCCTCTATTTTGCCAAAGAAACATTTTCCATGAATAACTGAATAACAGAGTTGGAAGGGACCTTGAGGTCTTCTAATCCAATTCCTACTCAAGCAGAAGACCTTGTACTGCAGCATTCTCACTGCCATGCTTACTTTCATTCTGGAAACTGTCGGATAAATTATCTCTTGAGAGCATGGTTTTATCATGCCAAAATTCAACAAATTGGCAGGAACCATAGAAAGCTTCTTTTCATTCCACAAGCCAAGTTCTCATATCTGTTGCCACCCCAAATATAGTTAAAGTCAGGGTCTCAAGAGCTTGTGGGAGCTCTCTGAGGCATCTTTCTCAGGATCTCCTTGTCATGTTGATTGAAGTAATATTTTCATACCCAAATCTTTTGTCTATGCCTGTACTATCTTTTAAATCAAAATAATGATAAAGATAATTTTGATTTTTTTTGTTTTATGCAGCTGTTCTTCCAGAAAGATCCAACAGACAAAATAAAAATAAAAATCAAGCCTGCTATGTCAAACATTTAGTTTTATTTATTTAGATTGTGCAGTACTATGGCTATCGATGGAGTGCAGGATAGTGGAGAAGAAAGAGAAATATAGAAAGAGTGCAGAGAAGAACAATCAAGGTGATTAGGAGACGGGAGGCTAAAAATGAAGAGTTGCAGGAACTGGGCATGGCTAGTCTAGTGAAGAGAAGGACCAGGGGAGACATGATAGCAGTATTCCACTTTATGAGGGGCTGCCACAGAGAGGAGGAGGTCAACCTATTTTTCCAAAGCACCTGAAGACCAGACAAGGAATAATGGATGGAAACTGAACAAGGAGAGACTCAAGCTGGAAATAAGGAGGAATTTTCTGACAGTGAGAACAATCAAGCAATGGAACAGCTTGCCTTCAAAAGTTGTGGGAGCTTCATCACTGGAGGATTTCAAGAAGAGACTGGTCTGCCATTGTTCATAAATGGTGTAGGCATGGTCTCCTGCTTGGGCAGGAGGTTGGACTATATGGCCTACAAAGTCACTTCCAACTTTATTAATCTGTTAAAAAATAATGAAATATGCATCATGACATCACAATATACATTTTGCAGCTTTTATATCTATGTTGATATGTTGAGTGGTGTATTAACCATTAAGCAGACTAAGCACATGCTTAGGGCACCAGGCCCAAAGGGGGCACCACAAAGTTGAGAAAGAAGAGACTTCTGGGGGGGAGGAGCCTGTCGCCGAAGGTGCTCAACGGAGCCCCTCTCAGAGTTCTGGTCTGTATATCTAATTAAGATCAATAGATATCACCCCTTTCTGGCAGAAAGGGGCAGGCAGAAGCTCAGGTGCTAGGATTTATTCGTAGTTCACAGCCCCCCTTCTTTTTTTTTGGGCTGCGAACGGAGAAGAGATCCAGCGTAACTGAGCTCTTATCTCCAGCCAGTTCCTCGCAGCTGCCTTTTTGCAGCCCTAGACAGACGATCCCCCCCCCTCAGGACAATGATAAATTGCTTAAAACAACTTAAGGCTAACACGAGCGGGTCTTACTCCTGTGATGTTTTTTTTTTATATAACTATCTAAACACCAGCCTTGTTTTTCCTTTGAAACTTCTTTGTTCAACCGGGTTTCAAAATGGCATTTTTACTGTGTTGGTGATTGATGACGTAATTAACCGGCTTTATCTCCCCGGAGATTGCTACTCATTAACAAGCAAAGTCTACAAATAATTTATTGAACTGACCAAGTGAAGACACTGCTTATCCGTTTATTCTCAGCTTTTATCTATAATGCCTCCCAGGTCTAAGCAGGCAAAAAAATCCCCCCCGCATGTGCTTAAAGAACTTGTTAGTAAATCGCTGCCTTTGCCTCCTACACCCCCTACTGGAGATTCCTTGACACAGGAGCTTTTTTTAAAAATACTCAATGACTTTAAACAAGAAATCAAAGAATTTGTGCTGGATTTATGCGATAAAATACAGACTAAAATTGCCCAAATAAAGGTGGATATGTTCGAAGTTACGTCTACTTTGACAGATTATATCGAAGAAATGGAGACCAAACTGGAAACTTTGGAGAAGGCTAATTCTAATTTGACTTCCAACATCCAAGCATTACAACAAGAGATTAGAGATACTCAAACACAACTTATAATGATAAATTATAACAGAAAGGCGTCTGCAATAAGAGTCAGAGGACTGCCCGAAAAGAAAGGAGAGAACTTGAAACAGACGTTTGTAGAAGCTTTCAGCCATGCGGTGGGAGGTCCGGGATTCAATTTTGATTGGAATATTCGAAAAATCTATCGCCAGAATTCATGTGTAGCAGAACAACGACAGCTTCCAAGAGACATAATTATATACTTCTTCACAAGAGAATCCAGAAATGCGATCATCCAAAAGTTTTACAATAACAGGCTCCGAATCGATGGCCATGATTTGTTTGTCTTTAAAGAGATCCCGCTCCAGATGCTGCAAGCAAGGAGAGGCTATACTTTTTTAACCCAAGAACTTAGAAATCGTCAAATACAGTATAAATGGGAAGCTCCAGCTGGAATTACAATTACACTTGAAAATCAAAGATTTCGTATTAATTCTGTCTCGGAAGCCCGGGACTTTTATTATAAAACTCTGAAGGCGGGGCTTCTTGACTCACTCGGAAATGCGGAAGGACAAGGTGAAGGAGAGACAAGCAGCAATTCACTTGGTTACAAGAAGGAGGGAGTTGTTCTCCCCCTACTGGAGAGGCAGAGGAGCGGAAACTGAGGATTTAGTCATATTTATAAAGCAGCGGGACACGTGGTCATAAGGCAGAGGGTTGCCTTTTCTTTCCGGAAGGGCAGAAGAGTAAAGAATATAGATCCAGCGATGTCTTTAAAATACTTTCTAAGCTCTTGGACTGATTAAAATTTTAGGATTTCTGTTTGGTATGAAATGGTAAAGTTGTGTACTGATGAGGCATGGAAAGAAGCATTGCTTATGTTGGACAGATATTATACGGGACTTTTATAAGACTTATTTGAATTTCAATCCAAACTGCGCATGAATTGTTTTCTGTGAGGAAAGCGGGGACTAAGATTTATTTGAATTGCGGTTTGGGATGAATGGAGTCGGGAGGAGTGGGGCAGAAGGGAAGGTGGAGCGGGATATCGATGAAGGGATCTTGGGATTGAATGAAGTGGTATGGATTTTGGGCACACATTTTACGGATTTATATACTTGAAGTATAACATAAAAAGCTCAGGATTTTAAAGTGAAGAGCGAGATCCTAATTTTATGGAATTTGGGCTTGGGAGGAATGGAGAGGAGAAACGAAGGGTAGGAAGATGAGTAGCGAAAGTATGATTAGATTGCTCTGTATTTGAAGATAAATTGATTTTTGTATAAACTAATATTTGAATATAAGGTTAAGAAAGGCTATCTGGAGAGTCTACAGGAAGATGGGGGTAAATATCAAAGAAGTAAGGGACGAGGACAAAATATAAATGGAATGATTTATATTGTTTAAATTTTAAGAATGATGGGAGGCTGAGCATAATGCAAAAGATTTTTAAATTTTTTTATTTACTTTTTCATTTTTTTTCTTTTTCGGAGTGTTCTTTTTTATTTTATTTTTATTATTATTTTTAATAAGATATTTTAGAAGGTGAATGGTATTGAACTGTGCCGGGTGTGGGACCTGGGAAGTCGGAGGGGATTAGGGAGGGGGGTTCATTGGGGGTGGGTGGGTGGGTGGAGATATAGTTTCAATACATAGAATAAGAGAATACACTTGTATACTGTTGATCCTTATCTTTTCTTTTTATTTTTCTCTTTTTTTCTTTTTATTTTTTTTTTCTTCTTTTCTTTTTATCGAAATTTTTAGTAACTGAATAGATTAAGGAAGAGAGAAATGCACCATAGTGAGAAGTAGAGGAAAGGAAGAGGGAGAAGTAAGGAGGGAGGAAGAGGGGAATGTAAGGAGGATGAGAGGGGAAGGAGGGTGAGGAAGGCGAGAAAAGATAGGAGGGGAAAGGGAAGTAAGAGGGGTGATCGTTGGAGGGAGAAAGGAAAGTTGGAGGGGGAGAAGAAGGGGTGTATGAAAGTGATAAGTTGGGTTTATGATGAGTTGTGTTTAGGTTGGGGTTTTTCTTTTCTTATTATCATATTATTATTATTGCAAATATTCAGTATATAAGTGAATGTACAAAATTGAAAATGAAAATGAATAAAACATTTAAACTAAAAAAAAAAAGAGAAAGAAGAAAAAACCAATGAAGATTTGTACAGTATGTACAAAGGAGGGGAGCACCAAGATTTGTCAGCGCTTAGGGCACCAGTGAACCTTAATCCGCCACTGGATATTTTGCACACAAGTACATAAAGGTAGAGCGATGTGTTGCTATGTCCTGGTGGTTAATTGCATTATTTTGACAAAAACACAACCAGTTATGGGCACAGGAGAAAGTGCAGAAGGTGGAGAGAAGACAGTAGTACACTTTTTGCTTTTGATCACCATAAAAAAGGAATGTATCGGATACAGAAAAACGTATTTCCCATATCTCCAAATCTGAGGTACACGAACCTTCTTGGAATACTTGCATAATAGCTTTTATCTATTAATCACTCAGAGTCATCTGAGAGTGAGATGGGCAGTATCCAAATCTGATAAACTTCTCCCATCATTCTGTTATTTTGTCAAATCCTGGTTTGCTGTTATTTATACATATCCTTTGTTAATGGTTCACCAGACTGCATACTTTTCTTTGGAAGAGAAAATGGTGTAAAGAGGAAAATCCTTTTGGATCAGCCATGTTGGGGATGAGGCTAGAAGGAAGCTTATTCTCAAGAGGGATGGGCTAAGAAGCAGTCAGACCCCTAAAACATGCACCACTTTCTCTGCATAAAAGCATGGGTTTTTTTCCCCTTCTGCTTTTAATGCGGAGAAGAAAAAAGGGCACATCATTCACATGAAAATGGAACAGATCCCTGTGGTGATTAAAAAAAAAACTTGTAGAATGGTACATATTTAATGACCACATAAAGGGGAAAGATGCAGTTACACAGGAAATGAGTTAAATAACAGATTATATTTAGGATTTATACATGGGGAAAAAGTACTGGTATTTAAAAAAGGAGAGTAATTAAGTTATTCAAAGACAAGAACACTGATAAGATTAGAGGCACATCCACATGAAGAAAATATGCCAGTATTTCAAACATTAGAGCTTTCTATACTTTGAAAATGATTTGGGAAAAGTCCTTTAAACCTCACGCAAGTCCAACGCTTCCCCCCCCCACCCCCACTAAAGCAGCTCAACATTTTTCTGGCTTCTACACTAGTCTTAAAAATATGTGGTAGCTTTATGCGTCACTGTCCTATGACAACAACTCAAAGTGCAGGAAGTCAGGCTTAAATGAGAGCCAGTTTGGTCTGGCAGTTAAGATGCCAGGCTGAAAAGCAGGCGACTATGAGTATTAGTCCCACCTCATTTTGACCCAGCCACTCTCTCTCAGTCCATCTCCCCTCACAGGGTTATTATTATGAGGAAATAGGAAAATGAATGAGTATTGGATATGATCACCACCCTGAGTTGCTTGTAAAAGTAATAAAGCAGAGGAAGCAAATCTAATAACAAACTAAATCAAAGGGTTTTTTTATAGCATATATCAATTTTACTGCAATGCAAGAATGAGACAATTCAAAATAGCATAGTAAGCCCCAAAAGGTTACTATAGAACCCTGAGATTTGATCTAGACAGGGGTGGGCTGCTACGGGTTTGCCCAGGTTCAGGCGAACCTGTAGCTAACATTATGGCCACTTTGGAGAACCTCCAAATCCTACCCCTGGCTGGCCCTGCTCACCCTGCCCCTCCCCCCTGCCCCTCCCCTCCCAGGAGTCTCCATGTGGTCCATTGTGTATATGAGGTAAGTGCAGGACCTGCACAGAGGCTCAGGGAGGGGGAAAACAGGCCTCCTGAAAGTTCTGGAAGGCTGGAAAAAGGCCCATAGAAGTATTTCCATATAGACTTTATGAATTTTGGATTTGGAAATTATTCACCTATTACAAACTAGATTTGAAATATTAAAAAAAAGTCATATGCCACTACAGTGTACCTAGCAGTCAAACATTTTGTAGCGGAGAGTATTAGCAAGATTGCAACATGATATGCCTGAAAGTGAGGCTTTAGGCTGCATGTAGAATTGCTAAGCTGAGATGGAGTGGAGGATATAATTGTTCCTAGCAGCACTCAGATTCCAAACTCCCCCCCAACCATCCTGAATCCCAAACAGCACACCTAAATAAAGGCTGCACCCATATTGTCGCTCAAGATTAAAAAAGCAAGCAACTTTGGAGAGAGAACTGCCTGTATTGTAACAAGCACTAGTTGGGAGACCAACTGGAGGGTTTTTGAAAAGCCAAAATATTAGTGTTGTGTCCTCCTGACGCAGCCAGCAGCCAAGCCACGCCTTGCAGGAAGCTGATTGGTCCTGGCGCGGCTGGCTGCCGGCGGGAGAATTGCGGCACTCCCATTGGCCGCCCGCCTGACAGCTATTCGTATAAATAGCTGTCAGGCGGTGCTGTCCAGCGCGCGTGTTCTGAACTGACTGTTCGAGTTGCATCTGTTTAATAAAGTTCAGTTATTTACCTCAGCGCCTCCTCGTATCTAAAAATTAGTGCTTAATTTAACTCCTTTCTTTTTAAAGTAGCCATTTCTGTAGGTGACTTTTGTTTTGCTGTATGGATTTTTGTACAATATTGTAATGTTCTGGTTTCAACATATGGACTGGATAAGGTTCCTCTCCTCTGACTATTTTCTGTGTGAAGCTTGTTGATTACAAAACATAAAACTAGCATGTCCTACTTAGTAGAATAACCTTAAGACTGCAATGGTGTTTCATATTATTTGTGCAAAAGCCAGCTTGGTGAAAATAGGCCATTAAAATACATGGATTTCCCAATCGCTACTTCCACAAAATGGAGTATAAATGAAGTAGTCTCCATTAATGTGCTGATTTTCGGATATGGTCTGGCAAAACAAGACTTACAGATGTTGATTGTTTTCCAGCAGAACTGGAACAAATTGGCCTTTGGCTTTCCCTGCTTCTGTCTTCCTCTCAGCTTTTATTGCAAGGATGAATTCCATAAAAATATTTAGGCAATAACAGATATTGAGAAATTCCATCTGGAAAATATCCGTGTGCATGTCACCTAATCACAGGATGACTGCATGCCGCAAGAGATTCTTTATCCATCCTTGAAAAGACAAATCAAGCTTAACGGTGTCACGAAGGCATAAGACACAAACTCTAGAGAGGGAGCTATTCCATGGCAGCAAAAAAGTGCCAAGTCTGGTGGTTTTATCTTTAAAGATAAAGAAATATCTTATGGCATCAGTTGCACAGAAACAAACCATTCACGTTTCCTAATCCTTTGTCAGATAATTCACTTAGACTCCTAGGACAAATATGGCTGCTATTTTAGACATGACAAAATTGCTCAGTGTTGTCATTGTTTTTTCAATGGGCAGTCTCAGGCTAAATAATCTTCTGTGTGCCTGTGTGACAAATCAGTTGCCAAGTGGGGTAGCAAAGGATTTGCTGTCAGTTCTCTTGTTCCTGACAAAAGCAAACAGCTGAACATAAACTGTATTGCTTACCTACCCAAGAACTGGTTCTGATTAATGTCTTCTGAGGTCTAAGGATCATGAAAAACTGCATGATGGAGTATAGCTTTTGTGGAGGAGAAAGATAAAGGAAAGTCTCCAAGAATGGAAGCTGGAACTACAAGCCAGAAAAGGCCTGCCTCAAATTTTACTCATTAAGCCAAGGGCACCTCTCACTTACTCATTCTGTCCTTGGAAATATGATGACATATTTCATATGATGAAAGCGCATTTTAATGCGTTTTCTAGCATTAAAAACTACATGTTATTATTTACAACCACAGCTATGTGTGTTGCTTTTTGTTCCCTTAGAAGATGTTGTAAGCAAAAGGGGGTTTCAAAATTTTTACTACTGGTCTGGTAGGCGTGGCTAGATGGGGGAGGCATGTGACTGAGTGGGCATGGCCAACTTGACATCACTCATGCACACTCAGTCATATGACCCCCCCCTCACCAAGCCATGCCCACCGAAATGGTTATAAAAAGTTTTGAGGGAGGGCACCAGGCCAGGGCTCTTCACTGTCTTGCTCGGGACATGGAGCATAGGGAGGAAGGAAATGGCGGTTCAATTGCAGTGCGAGGGAGCCCCAGGACGAGCAGGGAAGCCTCTGCCAGCTGCCTTGCCTACCCGGGAGTTTAGGGGGAAGAAAACCTCAACAAAACAGCCTCACCAGAGCTAAGGGAGCGCCTGCAAACTATCCAGTAAGGAAAAAAAAATGTCTTCCCCAGCTGCCAGGAACACTCTGCAGGCTTCAGCAGGGCTCAGAGAAGGCAAAATGTCCCTGTTTTTGTGGAAAATTGGCTATTTTTCACAAAAATGGGGGCATTTTTGCCTTCCCCTGCCCCTGCTGAAGCCTACAGAGTGCATCTAGAGGCTGGGGAAAGGCAAAGACACATCTATTTTTGTGAAAAATGGCCCATCTCTGTGACCACTCTGGGATTCTTTCCGACTGCACTCCGGAGAACTGGGGTGGAAAAGAAGCCTCCGATCCTCTGCTATTCAAAGAGGCAGCTGAGAGGCTTCTGTGCCAGCCAGCCACTTTCCAAGCTTTGGTCAGCTTGCCATCTGACAGATGTGAACAGCGACCAAGGGATGGGTTCAGGGGCATGGCCAGCCTGCTGCTACTACCGGTTCAGAGACCCAGCCCCGATTTTTACTACCGGTTCTACCAAACCAGTCCAAACTGGTAGGAACCCACCTCTGATTGTAAGCACAATAGAATACATGTTTTAGATGTGTTAGTAGCCTTATTTTATTTTTAGAATTTATCAAGACCTTGGAAGATTTGCTTAAGAAAAGGCAATGTGTATTTTGAATTTTTCCCCTCATCCCTGCCTCTCTTTCAAGGCTAAACTGATATTTTGTAACCCTTTTTGTATGTTTCTCTCAGAGAAAAAGTTCTATTGACTAGACCAGGGGTGTCAAACTCGATTTCATTGAGGGCCACATCAGCTTTGTGTTTGACCTCGGGAAGCGGGGTGGGGGTGGCCAGCTATATGTCACTTGTGCCCGGGATGCCTGTGGTGGCCTGAAAGCTTTGCCAGAAAAAATGGGCTTTTTCTAGGATGGCCCTGCGGATCAGGTCTAAGCACCCTGTGGGCCAGATCCAGTCCCTGGACCTTGAGTTCGACACTCCTGGACTAGACCATCCCCCCTCCCTAGAAAATACATTCCTACTAATGCATCTACTTTAGATAAGGCTGGCTATTAAAACAGCCATGAATTTCAGATACCAAGATTCACTCCATCCATTTACCTTTATAAACCACAGGTTACTATATAGTTTAAATGATCCATGGCACAAAGGAAGTACTTTGGATTAGTTTTATATCTGCAGCTTGGGTTGCCTCCTCATCCTCTGCATTTTTTTGACTTAGTAAAGAATAGAAAATTGAAGAGGACTGAAAGTAAATTTCTAGTCAGGGATATGAAAAGAGAATTAGAAACTCCAGACTTCATACCTGCCAAAACACAGAAGTGTAAAGAGATGTGCTCAGAAAATGTTTTTATTTATTTTTACTGTCTTCTTTTCTATGTAGGTCTGCATGTCTGTAACCCCTTTCTTAGATTTAATCCCCTCAGAAAGTCTTTTTACAATGAGTAGGAAACATAAAATTAAAATCCGGGAAGTTGTTTCTAAATAATAAATGGGCTTCCATTTGGGGATAGCTCTAGGTTTATTATAAAACTCCACAAAACAATGAAGCAAAAGTAGAGGCTGGAATTACCCAGCTTTAATTAGCCCCTATGGCTTTTAAGCCAGAAACTTCCTGATCCAGGGGGTCAGTGTAAGATAAATGAATAGGGAATATCAGAGAAAATACCTGAAATAATTTTTAAAGCAAACTGATTTATTAAACACCTTAGCAAGATTTGCTGAACTGCAGAACTAGAAACTTCTGATTTCAAGAAGCAGACTCAGAGCTATACACCAGTGAGTTAAGAAACATTTTATCTCATTTATTTTGCACGAGAAGAATCTTTAAATTAGAGGCACTTAAAACCAAACAAACAAAAGGTATGTCACAGGCTTGCTTGGCATATTAAAAAGAAAGACACCATTTAGTTGCGTTTTAGTGTTTTATATTTTGAAATGTATTGCTTTGACTATATGCCTTTGATGCATTGATAAATACAACATATATAGCATATTGATAAACTCTGGGATGGAAGTGAATTCCCAGTGGATATTATTTAATCATGGTATGCATATAACTATAGCTTGTACCTACTTCCAAGCTGAGCTAATATAGAGGAATGAAACTTTGCAGAAGGTTGCCAAAAGTGAGAATGACCATATAGGTTACTGCTAGTTAATGCATAAAATGCCCTTTAATTCTTTGCAATTGTTGACACTATAAGGAGCTGATTCTTTCCTAACCTTTATTGCCACTTGCAGTTGCTGTCAAGGAACATGAAGCTCTAGCATATCACTGGAGACTTCTAGTGACCAATGGTGACATCAAGGAGAGATCATTAAAATGAGACATCATGTTTTGCAGATCATTCCTAGACTCGGCTATTAAAACTGGATACGTTTTTTTTTCACTCAAACATTTTTATGCCAGTGAACAGAAACACGTAAAATGGAAAACTAACAAAATTCAGAAATATCCTCCTGTCTACTAAATTTCCTTAAATTTTCATTACATTAATTCCAGGACTAATATGAGTAGTGAGAGATTAAGCTTGTTCTTGCTTAGAGATCTCCTGATTATGTAAGTAGTGGTCCCAGAAACTACATAGAGTGTTTGCTCCTAGGAGCCCACTGAAAATAATGTTTAATTCTCAATAACTTTGATCGTAAAATCTAAGTAAAATCCAAATTTTCTTCTAAACTCACTTAAATCAAAATCCTGGGACAATTTTGGGTTGTGCATGAGCGTGTGATCAATTTCTCCAGTATTGTACTAATTCTCATGGCCTCCTTCAAAATGTTACAATCTAAAAAGAGCCCACAATTTGCTTCAAATTTCATTTGCATACCTACATTGTGATTCTTTCTGCTTCTGATATATTATGCAAAGACATAGCTCTCCAGAGAAGGATGTTGTTCTGTAAAAGGTAGAAGAAGAAAGAAGAGGACAACCATAGCAAAGTGGTTTAGTTACAATGGCAATCAGAGCAACAATGGAAGACCTGAAATAGTGGTTTAGGTCTTTTACTCATCGTGGAAAATACCTATGAGGATGCTAAGAGTTGATACCAACCTGATGGCATAATAAATCACTGTGAATCTTAAAAATCTTTAATATCATGAATGGAAGAGCATCAAGAGATCCCTCCATTTCGAGAAGCCCAAAACCAGACTTTCATTATTGTTTCAGAAACTCTTTACAGGCCACAGATATAAGATATTTCTGTCATACTGTCTCATATTAAGTTGGACAACTATATCTATTTTTAACTGCTCTTATTAAGATTATCATGATTGTGTTGCTTTTTAACATATGCCACCCTTCCAACCAATTTTCCCCACAGCCGTGTATTTGGCAGCAACGTATGTTTTGCCAGCCAAATGGCAGCTCCTTGTCAATTCAGGGGAGGTTTCTTCTCATGGTGCCAATGAAAATGATTCTTCATAATTTCCTATCCCTTTCTTGGAAATCATGGTGTTAAAAAGCATCCATCTTTTTCCTCAATACATTAATCTTGCTTTCTTTTGGCATCACTTCTTACAGACCTTCAGTACTTTGGGGAAGCCATGTGCTCTCAAATGCCTTTCCCTGTGGCTTCTATGAAAAGATTTTTTAAATAAATAAATGCAGTATGGGTTGGGCATCCACTATTTGAAGGGCTAATGGTTATTGACTATCCTCTGACAGAGATCAGGGAGACTAGCCTGAGGCCCTTCTAACTCAGCCCCAAATCCACTGAATGTTAACAAACATTTCCTGCATTTGGATGGGACTGGGCACAAAACAAGGCAGTCAAAATGCACCATTTAGTGTACAAATGTAGATGACAGAGTTGTGTTTAAGATAAAGAAGGCAACGCTTTTGCATCTTACTGAAAAAGGCAGAAGAGCCCTGAGTGCTTTTGCTACGTGATTCCACAGCAAAAAAAGCTCTTATGTCAATACAAGTCTATCTTCCCAGTTCCCAGCTGCCACACTGAATTGACCCTGTTAGCTACAGACAGAAAAGACTTCCGTTGCCAACATTTTCTCTCAAGCTCAATTGAGAGGCAAGACAACTAAGAGAAACTAGTGCTCAGGAAGGGAGCGGGCCAGATTGATACAGAACCATCTTCATATCCTTAGATATTTTGCCAGCTTTTCCTGCTGCCAGAAGGGAAAAAGCAATCCCCATTGTCCGTATTTAACGTAGAGGCTGTTGTCACTAAAACTACTAAATTCTCTTCTTGAAATTCAATTCAAAAACCTCCCAACTTGTGTCAGCAAGAATTCCATATCATTAAATATTCTCTTAGTTATCATCAAAGCTTAACTACTTGAAGTGAATCTTCATTCATTCATTCATTCATTCATTCATTCATTCATTCATTCATTCATCTCATCAATTGCCTTCCATTTGCCTCTCCAAGGATGTCTGTGAAAAGAAACTGTCCTTCAGAGAATATAAAGGGTCCAGAAAATCTGACTAGTGATAAATATACTGAACAATTTATTCCCCACAGAAGTCCTCAATTCTTAAATTATTCTGAAACCTTTAGTTTTCTGCTGTTGACCTTAATTTTTCAATTAACACTAATTATCATTGAAAACTCTGCAAAATCAGTTCTTTAGGCCGAGGTAGTGCTGCCTAGACATTATATGCAAGGGGAAGGATAATGATACAGCAAGACCCCAGATTTTCTCATGAAATACCCACCTGCACTAATATTGCTCTAAATATGACCAAGACTAATTGCTCTTGCCACTTGTACATATGCGAATTTGAACCAGATGTTGCTCATCGTGCTATTTTGTCTGCAAGCTTTGAAAAGCTATTGCCACTTTTAAAAAACTGTATGCTTGTGAAATACCCATATTTACTTATGAATTTCCTGGGTAATAAGTGACAAAGCCAAACAAATTTTATACATCTTGAAGCTCTCCTGGAACAGTGTCAGAATAAAGGTGGAAGCACTAACATTGGTATAGCAAAGGGCAATGTAAGATTTTTCCTGTCAAGTAGACCATACCTGGATGCCAGAGGTATGAATGCTAATACTATGTTGATTATAAGGTTACAACAACAGAATATTGCAAGTCTGAATGACCTTACCCACTTCGCCCTTTACTTTCATGAAAAGTAAAGGGCCATGTCTGAGTTGCCCACTCAAATTTCATTTCTGCCCCAGACTCAGATTCCTTTTGTCTGACTATTGCTTTGGTTGCTGCTCTCCCTCCTGCCCCTCAAGATTTTTCCTTCTTTCAAAACTTATATAAGATGTTTTATAAGTGGCACCTTCCACCCGCAAGAATCGCCAAAATGTTTAGAAATTCATCGCCAAATTGCTGGAAATGTGACCATGAACCAGGCACATACTACCATAAGTGGTGGTCATGCCAAAAAGCAAAAGTATATTGGCAGGATATCCAAAAGTGGTTGATAGAGATAACCGGGGAGGAAATAGAATTCACATCGAAACTATTTCTCTTGGGAATTATAAATAAGAAATACAACAAGGGGGTAATCTTTTTAACAATACATATTATCACGGCAGCTAGAATGGTCTTTGCCCAAAATTGGAAAAACAGGGAAACTCCAGAAGAAGGGGAAATAATTAGGAAAATCTTGATCTGCATTGAAATGGATAAATTGACATGGGAATTGAAGAATAAAGACAAATCAGAATATTATAAGATCTGGGATAAATTTTATCAATGGTTGGAATATAAAAGCGAAAGCCCAAAATAGGGTAGGGCTAAGATTCATAGAATGGAGACTAGAATTATGTATGAAAAGATAAATATGAGAATGTATAAGGTAAACACAAACCGACATGGCTGGAAATAGGATACTTTTTTATTTATAAATATGGTATGGGTCAAATGTTAAAAAAACATAGTGGCTACAATGTATAACTTAATATCTTAGCATGTATGGTATAGATTTTACCAGGATGGTTTACACTGTGTCCAATGTTTTAATTTGTGTTTAATAAAAAACTTTTTAATAAAAAAAGATTATTCCTTATTTCCATTACAATCCCATTCATAGTCTGGGAAAGAGATGAATTCAACATCATAGGATGATGGCAGTGAAAACCATTAGGGAGGGCATATTACAGGGTCATTGCAGCTGAAGTAATCCAAACAAGGCAATTAAATTTACATTAATTCTTTGTATTATCCAGTACTTACATCATTACAAAATGATGCAAATTGCACCATTTGTATTGTATCATTATGAGATGGCTGTATATCAGCACAAGTGGTATAATTCAAGACACAAGTTTGAGAGTATCAGCTTCCCCTACTGTTCCATTAAATCAAACTTTCACAGGATAAGATTTTATGGGTGAGTGATGATTTGAAGTAAAGCAGAAGTTACATGTAAATGAAAACAAAATAAGGAGCTATTCTCCATCTAGAAGTAAAGTGTTGGTGATGAATGGAGGATTGTAATAAGAATCAGTCCTAATGAGATTATGAAGTTGATTGCTGGCCAATATGTCTATCTGGCTTTGGTAGACTGTTCATCTAGTGCTACATTGCATTTGTGCTGCATTACATACCTCATAGCTATTTATCTTTAAACATTCTCCTATGCTGGAAATTACACAGTGTTAGGAAAGAAGAAAGGGAGGGCAGGTGGAAGGAAGGAAGGAAGGAAGGAAGGAAGGAGAGAGAGAAAGAGAGAAGGGAGGGAAACATATGATTTTAACTTTGGCCATGTATTGAGAAACATATGTTAGCATTTAACTATTCATTCTTTTGGAGAAAACTGGTTAACCCCTTAAGTGTTTTGCCCTGAAGGCAGACATTAAAGGTTAATTATAACCACATGGGACAAGCCCCATGAGAACCATGACAGCATTAAACTACACATGCAGGATGTGTAGCCCTCCCAGGGAACCCCAAACACAAAAAGGATGCTGTCTCCTTGAATGAGTCCCGAGAAGTTAAAACGTGCACTGTGAAAAGGCACATTGCAAGTGCTCCATCCAGAGTGGGAAAAGCTTCTGGTGGAAGGAGAATGAAAGCAAATGGAGCACTGTGATTGATGTAGCAGAGGCAAAGAGGTCCCTCAACAGTTTAGATGCATTTTGCAATTGAAAAGCACATTTCAAAGAGGTTGTATATAGCAGATTGAGATATAATTTTCACTTTTTTAAATGGCGATATAAATGGAACCTCATTCACCGAGCACAAAAGCAGCTTCCCTGGGCATTTGATGTAAATGAAAACGTCAGCTAATAATGTTAAAATACTAAGAAGGTTTTTAAATTTACAGATCTCTTTCCCATGTTGTATGAGGACCAAAAAAGCATTAACAGTCTGCAGATGCCCACAGTTTTAAGATGTAATGCAAGGAATGTTATACAGATTTGTTCTGTTTCTTTTTTAGAAGACCATTTAAGGCATCTTGAAATCTGTTTGAAACTTATTAAATCTAGCTTAATAAGCTTGTTTAAGTTTCCTGATTGCATGTTTCATGAGGGTGTTGTAAGAAATGGGAGCAAAGAGGGGCTAGGACAATAGAGTGTTCCTCCTGTGCAGCTAGGAAACCAATAGGTAGTTCATTGTAAAAATGTCTTCCTGTCTTCCAAAGGCTATCAGATCTGGGCTCAAAATTCTAGACAACTTCTAGAAAGTGGTAAAGAGTATCTTAGACATCTTTGCATCCTCTAGTGGTTATCTTGATTCATGAAGCCAAGGTGTGATTGCCTGATTAAGGCTACCTTTAAGAAGTTGGGGGTTACACTTTTTTAATATATATTTTGATCAAGATAATGATACTTATAACACATTATAAAAGATAAGATAGAAGAAAAGAATTGGAAACTAGTTCATGCTAAGACCATTCATTTTCTATATACTACTAAAACGTGTTGTTATAGTCTTCAACTGGGTGAAATGGGTACATCATAGGGCAACAATGTTTGAACCAAGATATCTCAAATAAGCTAATACAGAATGTGCCCAAAAGCTGGAATGTGAGAGAATTGTGAACATTTTCAGTGTTCCATAACAGTTTCCATGGGATGGGATGGAATGGGATGGATGGGTTGGGAAGGGAAGGGTAGAGATTTTTTTGCCTGCCATTGGCCATTCTGTTTTTCTGTTTAGGTAAGGAAATATTTCTGAAATGATGACACAATGAGTCACTGGTTGTCTAGCACCTTCTTATTCCTTTCTATCCTTGCAAGCTATCCTTTCTTCCATCACATCCATATACTAATTCATACAGTACATTGCTTTTTTGTCTGTAAACTTTTCTTTCCTTGAAGATCTCATCAATTCAACCCAATCATTACTTTTTTTATCTTGACCCACCATATAATGGAGGAAAATAATTCAACCCTCATTCATTTTCTTAAAACCACCCCAATCCACTCTTTTCATACTGGCCACTTGCTTTTTTACACAATCCAAATTCATTCAATATCCTTTCATTGTCATCCTACATACTTTTTATCACACTTATTTCTTCAGTACAACATTCTCACTGCATTCAGCTTATTGATATATCCAATGCTGACCTCCATATAACAAAGTGAGAAGAAACACATTTTTTCCCAGCTTCTAACTTTCTTTAACAATTTCTTCCTCACAATAAAACACATATTATCTGCCATTTTATTACTAATATGTGAACATCTTAACATTTCTCTTTGCATTTTCTCAACTTTATTAAACATTCTACCAAAGTACACAGATTCACATACTTGCTCTAGTTTTAAGCTAGTTGTGTAGTTTGGAGTTCTTTACTCAGTTTCCCTGTGAAACATAATAACTTTGGTCTTTGATATGTTAATTTTCAGATCCATATTCCTGGTTGAATCAGATATCTAACTTTGACTTCAATTCATTTGCATTCTTGGCCACCAATATAGTCTTATATGCACACAAAAATACACTCACATGCATATATTCAACTAACACACATCTGATATCACCATAAGTATTCCTTTTCCATTTATACATAAATATATTAAACAATCAAGGGGATATCATACATTATGATACATTATCCTCCCTGCTCAATAGTGAATATTTGCTAAGCATTTTATTTATTCTTATGTGTACTTTATCATGTTTTATCATTATATTCAACCTTCATATTTGGGCAAAACATAGTAATTCAAAGCAATTTATTTTATTATAAGCTTTCTCTAAACCACCAGGTGGAAAAGCATAATCTATTTTATAGAGTCCTGTGGAAAAACATCAGTAAGATAAATTACAAATCTGAAATGGAAACACTGTTAGTTCTTACCAGGCAATGAAGAAAATAAAACAATTAAGAAGTAAAAATAATTAGTTCCACTGAGATATTGTATCTTCCAGATAATCTAATCCTTTAGTACTCTAGATATAATACTTTGTTTGGTTGTTTTGAAACACATACAAAGATTAATTTCTGTCACTCCTGCAAGGATGAGTCTTGTCTCAGTAACCTTGTTGACTTTGTGACATTTATCAGAGAAGCATGGGGATACAGTGATCTAACAGATATTTTATTCTTAGATTTTCATAAAGCCTTTGATAAAATCTCTCATCAAAGACTATTGAGCAAACGTAAGAGCAATGGGCTAAGAGGACAAATGCTGTCATGGACTCAAAAGTGGTTAAAAATCTCTTGAAAAGATAAACATCACTTAAAAGGATATTTTTTAAACTGGATAAATATTCAAAGCTGTGTTAGTCAGCAACTGCTGTTGAATTTGTTATTGTTGTTTTAAATAATCTAGAGTTAGAGTTGCGAAGTTGATTGATAATGCTAAGTTGTTCAAGGTAGTAAAATTTTTTTAAAGAATTGTGAAACTTTGCAGCATATATACTTCAACTTATTCAAGAATTTATATTGTGAATCCAAAACTTCAGACTTGATATACACTGTGTATTAATAGAGCTGGAGCTGTCAATAGCTGATCTTCAGAAAGATCTGGATCAATCTCTCAATGAAAATGTCAACACAATATTTAGAACGGAAATTGAAAATAGCCTCCACAAGGTGGGACTTACTTTTGATAAAACCACTCAAGTATGGAAACAATGTGATTAAAGAAATGATGTGCTTCTCTATTAAAAAAAAATCTTTATATTTGACTAGCAGTTCTGTAAAGAGAAGATTGATTGAAAGTATTATGAGAAGCTGCTGCACATGTGCCATGCAAGGGTCAAAAAGCCTTGTCCAGCAGATGTTCCAGAGACAATCTCAGATGACACATGATTCGTTAATGACATAAAATTGTTTAACACCACTGACAATGTTGCTGCCCTACAAAGCGACCTTGATCATGTGTCAGAATGGTCACGCATTTGGCAACTCCAAATCTCAACTAATAAATGCTCTATCCTACACATTGGCAATAGAAATCAGAGTACCAAATGCAAGTTGGGCAGAAATGACCTCAAAAGATGACCCTCACAGGACCTGGGAATACTCATCTCTAACAATCTAAGCCCCAGAGCTCACTGCAACAGCATTCCCAAAAAGGCATTAGAAGTTGTTAACCTAATTTTGCAAAGCTTCTTCTCCAGTAACACTGTATTGCTAACTAGGGCATACAAAACCTTTGCCAGACCAATTCTTGAATACAGTTCATCTGTCTGGAATCCACACTGTATATCAGACATTAATAGAATTGAGCAGGTCCAGAGGTATTTCATGAGAAGAGTACTCTACTCCTCTTCTCACAATGGAATCCCTTATGCCACCAGGCTTCAAATTTTGGCCTTGGACAATCTGGAACTGTGCCCCCTGCAGTCTGATCTAAACATAGTACACAAAATTGCTGCTACAACGTCTTACCTGTCAACGACTTCTTCAGCTTCAACCACAATAATACATGGGCAAACAATAAAACTCAAGTAAACCGTTCCAAACTCGATTGCAGAAAATGCGACTTCAGCAACAGAATGATTAATGTGTGGAATGCTCTACCCAACTCCATTACATCATCAAACTCCCACAGCTTCAATCTTAAACTGTCTAGCATGGACCTCACCCCATTCCTAAGTTGTCCATTAAGGAGGCATGCATTAGCGCACCAGCGTGCCTACTGTCCCCATCAGGGGTGGGTTTCAGATGGTACACATCGGTACGCCCATACCCATTTGTGAAATTTAGTGGGTCTTCCCACTAAATTCTTCTGGAGGCCCGGTACTGGAACACATTTCCCCTGGCCTTGCTCGGTTCCCTCTCCCGCCCAGTCACTGCTCGCTCGCTCGCTTGCCCCAACTGTCTGCACCAGGCTTGCCATGCCCACCTCTTCCTTTGCTGGAGCGGATGATTGGGAGAAGCCCACGTGGCATGTGTTTCTTCTCTTTGACAGCCACCTGGTTTTCAGTGACGGGGGGGGGAAGAAATCCATGTTTTTCCTCCCTCTGCATGGATTCCCCTCCCCCAATTGGAAACAAGGCAGCTGTCAAAGAGAAGGGAGTGCGCGCCATATAGGCTTTTCCAACAGCCGAATTCCCCTCCTGTTCCTTCTTTGGCTGTTTGGCCCGCTCCGTCTCTTTGACAGCTGCCTGGTTTCCAATGGGGGTGGGGGAAAGAAATCCATGTTTTTCCTCCCTCTGCAAGGATTCCTCCTCCCAATTGGAAATGAGGTGGCTGTCAAACAGAAGGGTGTGCATGCCACGTGGGCTTTTCCAACAGCCAAACTCCCCTCTTGTTCCTTCTTCGGCTGTTGGAAGAAGCCCTGCGGGGAACGCTCCTTCTCTTTGACAGCCGCCTGATTTCCAATGTGGGTGGGGCAGTAGTGGGTTCTGGATCCCGTTGCAACCAGTATGGTGCAACAGGGCCCAGTTTCCACATGCACACGCACAGCACGCACATCTTTACCTCCTGCAACACGTCCGCGACATTCCAGCTGCTTGGCGGAGCACCATGCGCAAGCACAGAAGCGCTGAAGAGCTCAAATACAGGTAAGGAGGGTGGGCAGGCGAGTGGGCCCTCCAGAGTACTATACCAGAATGGTACCCAGTGCTCCCGGCAGGCACTGGTATGCCCGTACTGGGGCGTACCACCTGGGATGGGGGGAAGAAAGCCATGTTTTTCCTTCCTCTGCATGTATTCCCCCCTCCATTGGAAATGAGGTGGCTGTTCAAGAGAAGGGTGTGCGGGCCACATGGGCTTTTTTAACAGCCAAACTCCCCTCCTGTTCCTTCATCGGCTGTTGGAAAAGCCCACGTGGCATGCACTCCTTCTCTTTGACAGCTGCCTGGTTTTCAATGGGGTGGGGGAAAGAAATCTATGTTTTTCCTCCCTCTGCATAGATTCCCCCCTGCCAAATGGAAACAGGTGGCTATCAAAGAGAAGGGCGTGCGTGCCACATGAGCTTTTCCAACAGCCGAACTCCCCTCCTGTTCCTTCTTCAGCTGTTGGAAGAAGCCATGCAGGGCATGCTCCCTTCTCTTTGACAGCCGCCTGGTTTCCAATAGGGTTTTTTTCAGGAGCTACATAAAAAAGAACTAATTTTTTCTGAGCCACATCAAGTTTATATCATACTCTCCTCACTGGATGAGAATTATGATGATTTTGTATCTTCTCTTGAAGTCCTAACCCGAGATGAACTAACACTGACTGACATTACTGCACAACTGTTGGAAGAGTCAAGGAGAAGGATGGAGAGGGAACAACTGAGAGAGGAACCACCACAACATGAAGAGTCACCTTCTACTGCCTATACTGTTCAAAAATGTTATTCTTGTGGGGCTAAAGAACATATAGATAGGTTCTGTAAAAAGACAAAACAACAGAATGCCAGAAGAGCTAGAAAAAATGCTAATGTCAACTTAGCTATGTCTACTTTGGCTATGTCTAGCAATGCACCAGTAAACCATGATTTGTGGGTTGTTAATAGTGGAGCATCACAGTGCATTATGAGAGCCGAGGTGGCGCAGTGGTTAGAGTGCAGTACTGCAGGCCACTTCAGCTGTCTGCTATCTGCAGTTCGGCGGTTCAAATCTCACCGGCTCAGGGTTGACTCAGCCTTCCATCCTTCTGAGGTGGTGAAATGAGGACCCAGACTGTGGGGGCAATATGCTGACTCTGTAAACCGCTTAGAGAGGGCTGAAAGCCCTATGAAGCGGTATATAAGTCTAACTGCTATTGCTATTGCATTGCTAAAGATAGAAAAAGGTTTGTAACAATGACCACGAGCAAGGAACATGTCTATTTGGCAAATGGATGGAAGGTGAAGGTGGCTGGTGAAGGTAATGCATGTTGTTCATTCCTAAAGGAGAAGTTACCAATGTTATATGTACCTAACCTGAAATTCAACTTACTATCAGTTAGAGCTCTGGTTAACATTGGCTATGTGGTAACCTTTAGGGGAGATATCTATATCATTGAAAAGGAGGGTAACAGGGTTACTGCTACTTTAGAAAACGGTTTGTATGTTATACCAGATGGCCAGATGGCTAACACAGCTTATCATAATGTTAAACCCCATGACGAATGCATACATTTACTACATAGACGCATGGGGCACATTAATTTCAAGACGCTGCAACAAACTGTTAAGTTGGCAGAGGGAGTAAAACTAAAACCATGCAGTAAATATTTAAACTGCAATGTTTGCAATCAGGAAAAGAGCAAAGTTACTCCAGCAAACAGACTGAATGGTTTTAAAACAAAGGAACCTGTGGAGGTTGTTTTTGCTGATATAATAGGACCTAAGAAACCCAGTTTGGGAGGTGCCTGTTATGTTTTGAGTATCATGGATCATTATTCACGATACAGTTTCTGTTACTTAATGAAAAACAAAACAGAAACGTTTCAGCATTTCTTTAATTGGCTGAGGTTTGCGGAAAGAAAGATGAAAGCCAAGGTTATTACTGTAGTTACTGATAATGGGATGGAGTTTACCAATTATAAATTCCAAACAATGTTAAGAACAGCTGGAATCGAGCACAAACGGTCTGCTCCTTATAGGCCACAACATAATTCATTTGTACAACGAAGGGGGCAAACATTACAGGCCATGGCTCGAACTATGATAGCTGATTCAGGTTTGCCGGAAACACTGTGGGGTGAAGCTATGATGTGTAGTAACCATGTTTTAAATAATGTGGTGAAAACAACAACCGGTGAATTGCCATTCACTAGGTGGCATGGCAGAAAACCAAATTTGAGTTACCTACATACATTTGGAGCCCCAGCATGGGTGCATATACCATCACAAGTGAGACTGAAAGGGCAGAAAGGAGCTCGACAGTTATTTTTTGTGGGATATGAAGCTAACCATAGATTATTTAGGTTTTGGGAGAAGGGCACAGATAAGATTTACTGTAGCGCTAGTGCTAAGTTTATAGAACACATTGGGTGGAATAAATTGGAATGTAACAATGATGTAGTTATCGACACCCAGGTAATCCCTAGTGAGGAAGTGCAGATTCAGGAAGAATTAGAGGAATGGGATCAGGTGAAACAGGAGAGTCCATTGGTGAGCCCTGAGTTACCTAGACGTTCAACTCGTGTAACTAGACCACCTGACAGGTATCAGGCCTCTATAGCATTGTCAGGCAAATAAGGTTCCTGCTAATTACTAAGAATAAACTCGCTATCCAACTGAGGAACAGAAAACTTGGAAAGATGCAATGGAAAAGGAACTGAAATCCTTACAAAGGTTAGAGGCGTATGAAAATGTAAGGTTACCCCCAGGTAAAGATGCCATAGGATGTAAATGGATCTACAAGATTAAAACAAGTGTAGATGGGACTGTTACCCATAAAGTCAGATTGGTAGCACAAGGGTTTGATCAGTCAGCCAATGACTATGATGAGGTATTTGCACCTAGTCTACGTGCATCATTAGTTTGGGCAGCTAGGCATGGATATGTAGTGAATCATTTAGATGTTGAGACGGCATATCTCCATGCACCGTTGCAATATACTATATATTTAGAGAAGCCTTTAGGGTTAAACACTGGTAATAACACTGATTGCTGGAAGTTAAAAAAAGAGTCTTTATGGCTTAAAGCAATCAGGCTATGAATGGAATCAATGTATAGTGAAAGAGTTAACTAAGATGGGTTTTAAAGCTGGCATGGCTGATCCATGTTTGTTTAAGAAAGAAAGTAATGGTGTGATTTCATTGTTGCTATTGTTCACTGATGACATAGCATTAATCACTAAAACTAAGCAAGAAGCTACTGAGATTATTACACTGTTGAAAACGCGATTTAAAATAAAACACCTTGGTGAGATTAAGCAATATCTAGGTTTACAAGTTGATAAAACTAGGGGAGGATACAAAATCTCACAAACTGAGAAGATTAACCAGCTACTCAGGACGTTTAGGATGGAACTGTGTAAAGCAGCTAAAACTCCAATGGTTCAGGAATTTAGCCATGATGATGTAAAAAGCCCTATGTTTGATAAAGGTATTTATCAATCATTAATTGGTAGTTTATCATATCTGAGTAATTGGTCAAGGCCCGACATAGCATACAGTGTAAATCAATTAGCCAGGTTTAATGCTGAACCTACTGAAAGGCACTGGCAAGCTGCTAAGAGGATATTAAGATATCTTAAGCAAACGATGCATTATGCATTGTATTTAGAACCTAGAGATAATCTGAGCTTAACTGCATATGCTGATGCAGTTACAGATGTGTCTACATGGAAATCAACATCAGGGTTTGTTGTATTCCTGGGAAAAGCACTATTGGATGGCGATCTATTAGACAAAAACATTTAAGTCTATCGACTATGGAGGCTGAGTTCTCATGTCTGTTATTATTATGTATGGATTTGATTTGTTATAAACAACTCCTACTGGATATGGGAATTGACATACAAAAGCCTATTGTTGTTTACGAAGACAATCAAGCAGCAATTCAGATGGCATCCAAGCTAGTATAAACTAGGTCAAAACACGCTGATATAAGATATCTGAATGTACGGCAAACTGTGAATAGTAAATTAGTTTCACTGGAGTAATGTATGTCTGAGGATAACATTGCAGACCACTTTACCAAGGCCCAAGCTAATATAAAGCATAAACGTTGTTGCGAGGAATACGGATTAAGATTGTAAAATTTATATATTGTCCTACCCAAAGGGGAGAATGTTAGGAATATAATCGAATGGTTGGGTTGGCAATATATAAATCATGTAACAATGTTGTACCTGTTTCTTTAAATCATATTGTAAAATGTGATTGGTTGCTGTTTTCCTCAATCGGCCATAAGAGGGAGCAAGAATGACTGTTAGCTCTCTGTTTGTTAGATGTTGGGCTGATCTAGAAGTGCTGTGAGCTATTGTAAGTTTTGCAACTGTTAGCAAACTTTGTGTACTGAACTGATTATATGATACTGGACTATGTTATTTGGAATCCATGTTCCCCCCCCCCTCTGCATGGATTACCCCCCCCCCCAATTAGAAACAAGGCAGCTGTCAAAAAGAAGGAAGCACGGGCTTCTTACATAGCCAAGGAAGGAACAGGAGAGAGGGACTTGCTGCCCCACCAGGTTCCCCCAGGGCTCTGTGCTCCCCAGAAACAGCGGGGTCAAAAGAGGGTCTCTCCCTATCCCAGGAACCTCCAGGGAAGGGCTGGGGACTGCACTGGACCTTGTTCCAGCCACCACTTCTCTCTCGCCCTCTGTCGCGGGAGCCAGGGCGCTTGTGAAGCCCATGGGGGCAGTACTGAAGGTTCAGCACCCAGAGTTTGGGTGTGGGGGGAGCCAAGTCCGCCAATCTTGGCTGGCCTGAGCACTGGCCACTCCTTTGCCTGCAGCTCCAGGGCAGATGACCCCGGTGCAGCCCCCGCCTACCCACCAGAGAAAGGCAAAGCCCCAGGAGAAGCAAGGCAGTTGGTTGTGCCAGATGTGCAGAACCGAGGCAGGGAAGAAGATCGAAAGGCGTGGAGCCACAGGCTCCCCCCCCTTTCCCCCCACCCCACAGCTCAGCTCCTTGGGTGGGACCAGGACATAAGCAGGATGAGTAGAGTTTGCAACCAATTTCAAAGTGAATGGGACTGTTTGTGACTAAATGGGACAGAGGGATTCAAGGGAACATGGAGGTAATCTAGTGCAACCCTTCCCAAGGCAGAAATCCTTACAATTCCTTCTTTTTGAGAGCTGTCAGTGGCAGACATGAGGGGAATGGTGTGTGTCTGTGTGTGTGTGGGTGTGTGGGTGTGTTTGTGAGAGAGAGAGAGAGAGAGAGAGAGAGAGAGAGAGAGAGAGAGAGAGAGAGAGAGAGAGAGAGAGAGAGAGAGAGAAAGAGAAAGAAGGAAAGAGAAAGAAAGAAAGTTGGAGAGAGAGACACAAGAAAGAAGGAAGGAGGAAAAGCAAAAGGAACAAAAATATAATGTCCACCTCTTTTAAACATTCTCTTAAATCGATGAAGTAATATTTTTATGGACTAATTTCATTTTTTTTAATTAAAGTTTTTTAATTTTTAATTTAAAACAAATACAACATCCTTCTTTACATGCTATAGAAAGTGTATCAGTTGGTTACAAATAGACTTTTGCGCATCTCTTCCACAGTCAAGAAACATAGTTCATGTTAGTTCGAGCATTTTAACTCAAATATTCATACATGTCACCATCATCATATATCCATTTTCATTTGACTATAATTATTATTTTAAAAAAAAGAGATAATGATAATAATAATTTTTGTTTCTTAAACAATACATGCCCACAAAAGTATATCAGCTGGTTACAACATGTTTTGGTGCATCTCTTCCATTAATTCATATTATAATTAATTCATATCATTATTCATATTAATTCAAATATCTTAACTCATATGTTTACCATATTGACATCATTATACCTCCACTTTTAGTTGACTACAGTTATTTAAACATCCTTCATCCTTAACTATGCCAAAGGTTTAGTCCATAACCACATGCTGACATCTCATTTACTTGTTTGTAAAATCCTCTATTAACATCAAATCCTCATATCCTGTTTTAGCTGAACATCCATAATATTTAATACCAAAAATTCCATCTTTCATGCAATGTAGTTTATTATCATTCTCCCTTTTTTATGTAATTATATCATATATCATAACATTTTCCCCATATTAGTTAACATTTAACTGTATATATTTTATTTTATTTTTAATAGTAACAATTATTGTGATTAATAACCTTTGTATATGGTCCAAAAATATTTCCAACCTTCCCTTCTCATATCCAATTATTATTTATCATATCAACTCCACATTATATACATTACTATCAATATCAATTATTATTCAGCTATATCTATTACAAATAAGAGTAATTAGATTTAGTTAGTTTCAAATTGTATTCTTCCATCTATCAGCCTATGTCTCTCCAATAACAAAACCTTCTCAATCCTATTGGCATTTGTAGAACAGATTTACCAAATGTTTTTATAAGCAAGTCCAAACAGGGATATCTTCGCACCTTTTTACTCAGGATGCCTCTGATGAAATAATAACGTTGTCCCAGGGTTGTTAAACTTTTCAATTTGTTTTTAATTCTCAAGGGTGGAATTAAAAATTCTGCAAATGATGTTTCATAAAGTGTAAATTCTTTAATGCTTCTCATTCCTCCTGCGTTCTGTCTTTTAAAATAAATCTTCTGTATGGCTGCATCTCTTTGTCCCTCCGAAATAACCCAGACACCCTGCATGTCAGCAAGTTGAGAGGCTTCATTTCTCACCTTCTTCGTTTGTATTTCAGGAGCATTCAAACATTCAATGTTCTCACTTTTTTCTTCATATTTTAATATCAAATGGTCCAATTTTTTTTTTCAAATCTTTCATATGAGTCAAACAGCTTTTGAAATGCAGAAAAAAACATTTGAAACAAACTTTTCGGAGTATATATTGATGCCATGTTGTGACGCAGTCTAAAATATTTGCAAGTAAAAACACGCTGGGAGCTGTGCAATCTTATCTGATCTTAGACCAACACAGTCAAGCAATAAAAGTGTCAGATCGTAAAAAGCCAATTTATAGTAAATTAATTTACAGTCCACTTAAAGAGAGTCAGAGAAAGTATTAAATCAGATCTTTGAAACATCTAAGAAATAGGGTAACCACCGGCCATAAATCCATTAAAAAAAAAACCAATTCACCGCTAGATTCTTCTGTTCTTTGGTTTCAATTAGCTTAGATTTTAGTGCGGACCGTCTCTCTTTGAGTAATAAAATCAGCTTACCAGTTGAAATCACTTCTACCATTCTTAGGGGCTTCCTGCAGTTTTGGTTAGCATACAGCTAATCCAGAAGGAGTTGGCAAAGGGGGTTGAATTCCGAGCCCCTCCGAGACCTGCGAACGTCTCTGAGGTCACTGGATCTCCCCAAACCTTCACTGTCTCTTCGGGACAGCTAGGATCGAAAACGACCCATCCAAAATTCCTTCGGAATAGGGGAATTTCAGGAATAGCCTGAAACTCCGTCTTCTCACTGCTAAGCCCCGCCTTCTTCCGACTAATTTCATTTTTAAATCATAAGAAGCATGTTTTACATTTCTTATCACCCTGACCCATTAATTTTCCAGAATTGGATATTTGATTTTTCATTCACAATTCAGATATATAACTAATATTAACTGTCATTTTACTTTTTAACTTCTTTTAAAATTGAATTGTTTTTCTGTTCAAATACTGCATCTCTTAAGGATCCCAAAATTGCATCTATCTTGGAGGCTGGAAAAACATCTGAACCATACTATTTAATTAATGCATGTCTCATTTGCCTTCATTGCCAAATGAATATTGTAGGCAAGTAATATTCAACATGCAATCTCTCAAGATCTTTAAAATAGCAGTTAGAGTTATATACCGCTTCATAAGGCTTTCAGCCCTCTCTAAGTGGTTTACAGAGACAGCATATTGCCCCCACAGTCTGGGTCCTCATTTTACCCACCTCGGAAGGATGGAAGGCTGAGTCAACCTTGAGCCGGTGAGATTTGAACTGCCGAACTGCAGCTAACAGTCAGCTGAAGTGGCTGCAGTACTTCACTCTAACCACTGCGCCACCTCGGCTTCTTAAAACAACCATTTGAAATTGTTTAATTCAGGTCTGACTTGTTTAGCCCACACATTCAATAATCTTCATTTTTCAAATTTGGGTTATCCATAATATTAACATCTCATGAGGTTTCAAAACATAACCACTATTAATGATCATATGTCCATTTAGCTCTCAAGACTGGAAATAAAAATCCCTATTGAACATACAAGACCCTTCAAAAGTCTATGTATTAGGCAGGCATCTATATATCTAATGGAGCCTAGGATTCAAGGCCTTTGTATATATGAGATTTCCTATCTCACATTATCCCTTAGTCTACCTAATCCATTATTGCACACACAAAAATGACAGCTGAAAGTTTCCTTCCCATTTACCAAGAAATATGGCAGGAGGTAATCCAAAAGAAACATTCAATGTCCTTATTCCTCTGGAACAGCATGATCCTAAGATGACCTTAACTCCTTCTCTCACTGTCTCCCAGAAGCTTATATCTTTGCTGTTCCAGAAGGTCTTTGGAACCTGATTGATGAGGTTCCAGATGTGCCAATGTCAATGATAATACAATACTTCAGATCCATTGTTTAGACCAGGGGTAGTCAACCTTTTTATACCTACCGCCCACTTTTGTATCTCTGTTAGTAGTAAAATTTTCTAACCACCCACCGGTTCCACAGTAATGGTGATTTATAAAGTAGGGAAGTAACTTTGCTTTTTAAAATTTATAAAGCAGAGTTACAGCAAACCCCTACTGCCCACCATGAAAGCTGGAATGCCCACTAGTGGACGGTAGGGACCAGGTTGACTACCACTGGTTTAGATAGATAGATAGATAGATAGATAGATAGATAGATAGATAGATGGATGGATGGATGGATGGATGGATGGATGGATGGATGGATGGATGGATGGATGGATGGATGGATGGACGGACGGACGGACGGACGGATGGACGGACGGACGGACAGACAGACAGACAGATAGATAGATAGATGAGAGAGGAAGGAGGGAGGGAGGGAAGAAGGGAGGAAGAGATAGAGATGATAGATAGATTCTTTGCATTGGGTCATTGCTGTCATTCCTTGTACTCTGTCTAGAGTATTTGAAGACTGAGACAGTTTATAAATTTTACAATTAAAAGTAAAATAAATTTTGGAATAAATGGAAATGTATTATTTTTCATTATAAAGTACCCATAATTTAGAGTTTAGTCTCAGATAAATGAGTTTTGATTTCTAGGAAAAAGCTCTTCAAAACTTGATTTTTCATATTCTTTTTATTGAAATTATACTATTATTATCATGGGGAGGGGAAAGAGAAAAACTAAATACAAACTAAGATTAAACATTTCAAAAACATAACTCAGGTACATGTATATATTTCTAGAAATTTGGTTGAAATACTGCTACATTCTCCTCCATGATTAAAGCAGGTGACATCTTCTCTGTGACTTACAAGGTTTTGTTCTCTTCCCCTCCCCATTTTTCCCCTTTATTTTAACTTTATCTTCATTAATTTTTAAGTTTAAACTTAAGGAAGCAGCATTGAATGTACAACTGAAAAGAATCAAGGTTATCCTTTCCAGGTCACAAACCACCTGTCTAATTTCAAATTCAGTTTAGTGAATGTTGGCAAAACAAGTGGATTCTGGCTATCTGTGCATCGAGCCCTCTGATAAACTAAATGAACAAAAGAGTCAAGGACACGTGTTGCAAATCAAATAATTTCAGTTTACTATAAGTAGAACATGTATTAATTTTATGTCAATTGGTATAATACAGTCGTCCATAAATTAAATTCAATGTTATTATCTTGTATAATATAGAAAGTCAGACAGAAACTCCACCATCATTAATTTGGCTTTTTGCATGAAATGTATATGAATGTAATTGTTTATAGAATGTTGTATATAATATACATTATTTTAAAAGAAACTATTGTAATAATGTTTCTCCAGCAAATCAATTGAAAATAGCTGACATGGTTGGTTAAAATAACCAACAGTTGTCTCAGGAGCATCTGAGAAGAATGGAATGCTATGATTGGGTTATTTTATGTTAATTGAATAAATTCACATATTATTTGATAAATGTATTATGCTAGTGTTGGTCTTCAAGGAAGAACAAAGACCTTTGAATATTGCTGAAGCTCTTTTCTCCCCCCCCCCACCCCAAAAAATGTATAAAATCTTGTTCTGAGGGTTCCTATAGATTTCCATCACTTTTTTCTCAAGCTTGAAGGCCAAAAGAAAAATATTCTCTCACACTCCTTCATAAAGGCTAATTTTCTTCAAATAGTAAATTATAAATTTAGAGCAAGATTTTAAATTACCAAAAAAGTTGGAGGATGACTAAAGAGGAGTTGTTTTGGGTCTTTCCTGCATGGAGACTGGCTCTCTAGGACTTTGCTTGACTTTCCCCTCTTCTGCTGGTGGCAATGACTTTAAACGTACCATCAAATGCCACTTTGTAGATACCGATGTCTTCTCCTATTTGGAACATCATTGTCCATGGAAATGGTATGGGGAAGTGGATGCCCTTAATAGCTATTGTTTCAATACATTATAATGATTATCATTATGAAGTGATTAATCATAGAGGATTCATAAAATCGTTATGAGTAGGACTCAAGGAGAAGGAGTGGCTTCAGACAAAATGATGTCCTATGCTCCCTGTGGACAATCTGATGATCAAGAAAGATCTTGACATAAGTAATTGAACATAAAAATATATGAATGAAAAAGATAAGATGAATCATGTTGCTTTTTTAACTGAAAAATTTATTTTTCTTTTATGCCCTGGAAAGAGCATCTGCTGCTCCTTATTAAATAACCATAATATACAGAGACAGCATGACCAAGATACTGAGGCTAGAAAAATCTCTTGGTTGTATGAGTTCTCAGCCCCATTTCAAAAAAGGCTAAAGAAGATTCTGGGCACTTCATAGATGTCCTGTTCACAGTATTTCACAATAGAATATTTCATTTTTATATGTAGTATTTAAAGAAACTATCCAGAGGAGGAGGAGGAGGAGGAGGAGGAGGAGGAGGAGGAGGAGGAGGAGGAGAAGGAGGAGGAGGAGGAGGAGGTGAAGGTGCAAGTGCATTTAGTGATGCAAAGGTTAAAAAGGAATATATTTCTCAGTGAAAGCTATTCAAAGTGGTCTGCTCTATTCCTGTATTATATTGGACTTCTAGTACCATACATTCTTCTATCTGACTTGCCACTGAATACCATGACAAGGCAAGAGTAACAGCAAGAACAAATACCCCAGTCACTTGGTTTTGATTAACAGCTGCATTGCTCTGTGTAAATAATTGGCACAGTCCTATAGATTAAGTATAAATAGCTCCACTCTCCATCATTCCTCTCATTTCACAACTGTGTGATTCTGTTCTTGCAATACCAAATAGAGCAGCACGTCAGTGGATCAGGCCCCAAGGTAAGCAGCTGCCATTTGCAGTCAGGACACTACTGGGGCATGACCTTGCCACTATTCAAGTCAATTATAGCCTTCTCATTAAGTTAAACAGAAGCAGCCATGGAATGGAGCCTACTGTTGTATACCCCCAAGACACTAAAAAGAGAGTGCTGTCAGCAAACTAATCAGCCTGAAAACAGGAACATGCAGAGATATACATGTGTGGTGTACCGACTTTGCAACATGAGCAAAGGTTGCTCTAGGGTAAGCTCAGGTGACTTTCTGGAAGACAACTGATACAATCATGTTTTGATGGATTGTAGTGACAGCTCATTGTGCTGTTATAATCCTGAGAGCTCCAAAAGCACTTCCTTCCTGCCTGACAGTCCTTTCCTTAGAATTACTCTTTGGTGATTTCCTTATCTAAAAGACACATTAAAAATGATGATTAAAATTTTTATTTTTCTGCCTTCCTCTCTTTCAGAAGAAGAAGAAGCAGAGGTAACCTCTTGTGTACAGGATATTTACTGCTTTAGGGCACAATCTGTTGCTGCAGAATTGTAGCTATTGCTGATGCAGTTATTGTCATTATCTGGGCCTCAGCAACAAGGTGTTCTGTCTTGTTTTTCATCTATGAAGGTGTTGATTTATTGATAATACTAATCTTGTTTGAGAATTATAGAGCTAGCAAGTCAAATGAGTTTATACAGAGGAGAGAAAGACACAAATCCTTTATTCCCAACTTGTCTTTAGTGTCAGTGATAGCCTATCAAAAGTATAATCCTATTCCCATTACATATGGTGCCTAAGACTGGATTAATCAAGATCTTTTTTTATCCAGATTAGTATTGCATGTGCTTTTCATAACTCTGCTCTCCCAGTCCCTGATTTTTCAAAAAGTTCTTCTTTTAGAACACAATCAACTAAATTCCATTCTTCACCTTTTCCTTGTTACTGAATCCAGGATGATCCAGAAAAGAGAAGGTGATGTTGGAGATGTTGAGAGAATCTCTAGTCCATGCCATCTAGATCTCCTTATACATATTCAACGTACCAAGTTGAACTGGGATAGTGTTAACTTATGCAACTCTTGGCTTTTATATTGTCACTCGAAAACACTCCAAGATTTAACTGTGGAGTAATACTGTGAGCATTTTCTTTGTCCTATCAAAGCTAATAGTAGATCTTATTCTATAGCTCAGAAAAGAGATTGAAACTTTCAAGGTCAAACTATCTCTAAATATGCCTTTGGTTTAAGGTCTTCTGCATGATTCAGAGAATCAGTCTGGCACTGTAAAAACTATTCCACTTTATTATATATAACATAATGAAATCAGTGTGTGTGTACGTGTGTGTGTGAGAGAGAGAGAGAGAGGGAGGGAGGGAGGGAGGGAGGGAGGGAGATAGATGTTGTAGTCATAGCCAGACTGTTATGCACTGTTATGAAGTAATCCACTGAAAGGGTACCATAATATGGGTATAGGTCTATAGGTCTATAGGAGCCTAACTGAATAATCAATCAAAAAAGGAGACTAAGTCATACACAAGAGGAAACATGATATTTATAATATAGAATGAAGCTACTGGTGTTATTACATTGCTGTTTTCTTTCTTTTTTTTCTTTTTCTTTTAGTGGGCATTGTGCAGGCACCAACTTGCAAAACATGAACAAGCAGTTTGTGAGATGCTCCTAAATTAGCCCACTTCCTTCAAGAGCATTGACAAACAATATTATATCTTCAGATACAATCATCTATATTATATCATAGCATCAAAGATACATTTCAACTATAAAACTTCTTACATGGGTAGTATATAAGAAAGAATATATAGCAAAATATCTTACTGTAGCTCTCGTTGCAATTATATTGGAGCCCTAATGTATAAACTGCTGATTTAGAAGGCAACAAATCATGTTTCGATCCAGGATGTGCTGGATCCTAATTTCAATATAAATATATTGAGAGATGTGGAACACAGCCACTGATGAGAAAGTCTGTATGTAATCCTGAACCTTCTTTTAACACAATTTCCCCACCCTGCAAACCCACTAAGCGCCACAAAATATGGGGTTTAAGTTGTGGTGTCATAACATCTATTTCATCAATTGTGCATCTACTTCATCATCATTTTACACCTAGGGCACCTCAACCTGTCTATTCCCTGCTAAGTCAAAGTCTTTGTTTCCTGATTTTTAAAATATTTTTCTTCAGACTAGTGGAGAAACTTGTTTTCTGACATGTTTCTTAAAACCTCTCTCTCTTCTACCCATCAGAGCAAATTGTTTCAGATTTTTAAAATCATAAATTATTCATGAGATGCAGTTTAATGTGATTGCTAATTTTAAAATCCATGGTGTGCCAAATAAGCATCTCATTGCCTGGTATTATCTTCTGACTATTTTTTTCTCCAAAACTAATGATCTGTCATAAATATGTGGGTACTGCTATCCCTAGGAAGTAGCACATTTTTTTAATTGCTACTAATTTTTTAAAGCAAAGACTGGATGTGTTGTGAAAAACTGTTGGGTTGTTCTTTGTCACTTAGCTATGCCATAAATTATCATTTTGATATGTGTACTTAAATCTGAATTTGAAGATAGAAGTATTGGCTTGGTAAACATCAATAGGATATTACCTCATTATACCTATTATTTCTAACATTTTATTTGTCTAGGCAAATAGTGAGTATCGGGACATTGCACAGTAGGGCAAAACAAAATGCAAAATGCAATCTATCTACAGATAAATGTTTATTTCCTTGCACAACAAGATTCTGAATTTGAATAGGAAACACATTATGTTTTAACTTGGAGGGAAAAAGAATCGGAGCTATGCATATACATAGCATAAACACTGGAATCAGGTTTCCTATGTGGATGGAGGGTAAATTCAATTCAAAGTTTTATCATCTAATCTGCACTTCCTGAAGGAATATGTGAGCAGAATAATCATTATCCTGCAGTATGCATGCTTTTTTATAGTTTTACTGCGCAATTCTACAATCAAAATGTGCAGAAAAATTAAGGAGAAAAAATAAGGAGAAAATTGAAACTCTTAGATCTTTCTACCCATAATTCCATTTCATTTTATACAAGGTGGATTTGTAGTCTTCATAACTGCAAGGATAAGGAATTTGGAGCTAATATTTATTGACACTAGAAACATTAATGAATGCCTGAAGGATTACAAATTTCTTTGCCTCCTCAGGACAGGTTGAGAGCAAGAGGGGGCAAATGATGACATAATGAAAGTCAGTTATTACATATTTGCATCCAATATGGGTCCAAGTATGAAAAGCACAGTTTACATTTCTCCCTCCCTCCCTCCCTCCCTCCCTCCCTCTCTCTCTCTCTCTCTCTCTCTCTCTCTCTCCCCCCCCCCATTATTACAGTTTCCACTGGACTTCTAGGAAGTATTGATGATATGATGATATGATATGATAAATTTATTTATAGGCCGCCCTTTTCCCTGAGGGGACTCAGGGCGGCTTACAACATATAGGGAAGGGGGTACACACAATGACGTATAAAAACAGTACATAATTAAAAATAGAAGCAACATTCATTCACCATTCTGGAGGGGACGGATTATAATCTTTAACCCCAGGCCTGACGGGATAGCCAGATCTTGAGGGCTGTGCGGAAGGTCTGGAGGGTGGTGAGGGTACGAATTTCCACGGGGAGATCGTTCCAAAGGGTCGGAGCTACTACTGAAAAGGCTCTCCTCCGCGTAGTTGCCAGTCGACACTGACTGGCGGATGGAACTCGGAGGAGGCCTAATCTGTGTGATCTAATAGGTCGTAGGGAGGTAATTGGCAGGAGGCAGGAAGAAATTCCTGAATTTCTTGTTGCAAATTCGTTCTTAAAACTTGTTTTTAATACTACCATTCTGATCAGGCAGGCAGTATATTGCACAGCATGCCCTGTTTTTCATTTTCATTATTTTGTACTGAACTCAAACTGACAGCTCATCTTCTATGATTAATTTTATTCTTCCAGGGTTACAAAGTGTTATAGCTCAGGGTACAGCCCATGTAGCACAGTTGGTTCAAAATTATTAATTTTTATGTTGCTTGTTTTTTTTTTTTGTTTTTTTTAAAAAACCCTACTGGAAAATCACATTTCCTTTCATTTATGATGTATGTATATGTACAGTGTGGTTTTACATATAGAATATAAATTACATCCATAAATACAATCAGACTGTTGAGCTGTCACACTGCCTTCTGTCAGCTTTTGCTCTGATGTCTTGTTTTATTGCTAGGATGCTATGATTTTTTTTTACTTTGATTGCTATAATAACATCAAGACACTGCACAGCTTTTAAATATATTCCTTTCAGCCTTTGTTCTTAAAAGAGACCAGTTATTTATTTCCATCTTCTGAAGAATTCTACTCATAATCCAAGCAGTGAGTCAAATGTCAGGAGTGCTGGAAAAAAGAAACAAAGAATTCTTGTCCCAGCAAAAGAGAGCAAATCAGCATGTAGTTTGAACCTGAGTGATTTTTATACATGCTAATCTGTGCATAACAACATGGGACCTTATATTACTTTTGGCTGCAGCTTACTGCTCTGAATGAACCAGTACTTCACTGACACAGGTGAGAATTGTCTAGTATGACTGCTTTCCCCCTAGCTAGACCACTTCATATGTCATAGCAATAGCAGTTAGACTTGTATACCACTTCACAGTGCTTTTACAGCCTTCTCTAAGCAGTTTACAGAGTGAGCATATTGCCCTCAACAATCTGGGTCCTCAGTTTACCCACCTCGGAAGGATGAAAGGCTGAGTCAACCTTGAGGCTGGTGAGATTTGAACTGTCCAAATTGCAGGCAACTGGCAATCAGCAGAAGTAGTCTGCAGTATTGCACTCTAACCATTGTGCCACCGTGGCTCATGATATCTCTCACAGCATTGCTCCAAGAGAGCATAGAGTTATCGCCAGTCCATTTCTCCGGACTGTATCACATGAAGTAGAACCACAGCCAGCAATGGGTCTGTCTTTTTTTTTTTAAGTGTTAGCATGTAGTTCAAGCCTCCCAGTCAAGAAACAATTGGAGAAGAATTACATGTTTTCAAATGCCCCATGGTTTTAGAGAGTTTTAAAAATGATGATGAAACCTCACATTTCTTTCTTTCTGTCTGCAAGTCAGGGATGTCCTGTAGAAGCCACACAAATTTTCAAAGAGAAATGGCTATTGCAAATATTATGAAAGTGGGTTTTATCATAGCATTCAAGAACTGGCCATTTGAAGAAAAAAATACAGTACTAAAGTTTGGTATCCCTATCAAACTCACCAAAAGTACTGATAGTTACATATGGAGGATTTTGTTTAAAAAAAATTGAATTGCCTTGGATGTCTTGCTCAAGTGTTAAATTTTAAAGACATCATTACCGCATCAGTCACAAGATCACACTATTATACATTAAAGGATGATTGCTGCATTCAACAATGAATTGCATAAAGTTTATGGATATTGCACCATCAAAATATGATGGAATGTTTAGCTATGTAACAATTAAGCACAGGATAACTGACTGATCTTAAAGCATGGGTGGCTGAGGCAAATTGACCTGATTTCATTATAAACCATTCCAATTCAGTGTCACAGTTTTGATATATAGCATCTGCATTCAGTTCTATGTCCTGTAATAAACTAGGAGCAATAAAGATGAGATTGCAGGTAAAATATGTTTTTTGGCATTATTTGAGGGATGCCTAAAACAGTGAATGTTAAAGTCTCACAATCATTTAGTTTTGCCTTTAAATTTGATTTTTCATCATTATTGTCTTAGACAACACACACACACACACACACACACACACACACACACACAAACAGATTAATTAAACCTTGGAAATCTGATGACAGTATAGCAACAGGCTGAATTTACTGATCTAAATTCCAATGTACATATCACTGCAATGGATTATTGCTTTCAGTGCAAGGACCCCCAAAATTTAGGTGCATCAAATCAAGCCATACAGTGCTGGCCAATATCCAATGCAAATCCCATGGCTCCTCTGCTAATAAGTAGCATTGCTCTACCTCATTATTCAGTTTATACCTGAAAGAAATTTGTAGTGCAAATTAGTTGCAGTGCAACATTCCATTTAGCCCAGCAATTAAAAATGCTGTTTAGACACAAAGAAAATATTGGCTGCCCATCGCTTGCAAATATCAATAAATCTGACAGTGTACTTAAATACTACTCAGAAAATGCAACTATTTGAATACTGTTCAAGGGTAACTGATAAAATGCAATATTGAAGGTGTTTAAAATTGCACTTTCTGTTATTTGTCAATGCATTTTCAGGTCCTCTTTAAAGGATTTATATTAATCTCTGCAGCACCAAGTAGTGGGGGATCAAATGATCTGAAAGGGCTGCATCCACATTAGCCTCTCCACACACTCCTGAATCAGTAAATAATTCATAGGATTTCCATGCAAAATCCTTTCTGTGATATTCAAGCTATGTGTAACCTGAACACATATTAATTAATTAAAGCAGCTCATTGGGAAGAAGACTACAACCATTTTAAAATCACTCAGTTGTAAATAATTACTGTTCTTAATGACAACATATAAAGTTAAATGGTAGTAATGCTAGGATGGCCAGAGTTTTTCTTTTTCAAAAAAAAATGCATTTTAATATATGTAATGTTAATGGATGTAATGACCTATGGGTCACATATTTATTAAATTCGGAATATGCATATGCATGTGTTTGGATACTGTATATAGAGTATTGTCTACTACATAATGTCCTGTCTTCTGATATGTACTATCACCAGAATGTAAAGACAGAAGAATCGTTTATTGAAACCAGGATGTGACATAAATGTATGATGTCCATATACCTAATATAATAAGAATGTTGCATAGAAACATTATTCAAGGCAGAGTTGCAGAAAGTGAGAGGGTGAACATATGGAACCAGATTCACCAAAGGATTCCCAGGATAGATCAGGTGAATGGGTGCTGTTCAAAGTTGCCTCAACATTGATAAAATTCTAAATACTTCATTATTTTCCTTTCATTAAGATGGCGATATAATTTTGAATTACAGAAACAGAAAAAGACCTATAATAAATATTTACTTATGTATAATAAATAAATGAATAAATAAATAACTTATACCAATCACAATGGTGCTGGAGAAGACTCCTGCAAGTCCCTTGGACTGCAAGGCGATCAAACTGGTCAGTCCTAGAGGAGATCAACCCTGACTGCTCTTCAGAAGGCCAGATCCTGAAGATGAAACTCAAATGGCCACCTAATGAGAAGAAAGGACTCACTAGAGAAGAGCTTAATGCTAGGAAAGATTGAGTGCAGAAGAAGGGGATGACAGAGAATGAGGTGGGCTGGATGGAGTCACCAAAGCAGTAGGTGTGAGCTTAAATTGACTACAGAGGATGGTAGAGGGCAGGAAGGCCTGGAGGAATGTTGTCTATGGGGTCGCTATGGGTCGGACACGACTTCGCAACTAACAACAACCAATCACAAGACTGCTGCTGTCCCTCCTGAGGTTCCAGAGAGCTTGGAAAACTTGCCTTTGGTCCCAGGACTGGGAGTGATATTTGTTAGTCCCTGCTTTGCTTTGTCGATTTTGCTGTTTATTAGATTGTTTTACTCTGGATGATTTAGTATTTTTAACTGTTTTTATGTTTTTCTCTAGTTTTGTACATCAATCAAAATCTACTGGAGTCAAGCGGCCAATAAATTTAAATAAATACATTTATAAAATATGCCAAGAAGTTATAAATATGGACTGTCTGTTGCTAAGCATAGGAACTTGTGCTCAGTTGGAGTTATATGATTAATTCTAATCTAATTTCTACTCTTTCTTTCCGTCATGCCTAGAAAATTAGATGTGTACTTTTGAAGCAAAATGTTGAGTCCTCCCTGATTCAGTCTGCAAAATTCTGCATAAAATCTATATCTACCTCCAGTGAGACTCCCTCAAATAATTGGCATTAATTCTTATATTTGCTGAAAGAGTTTCCTTTTTTGCTGTGCTACTTGCATCCAATTATGGGAAAAGGGAAATGCTTTAAAATGCTATATTCTGGCATGACATGCTTGAAAATCTTTGGGGGATATTAGTTTGTCTTTAATAACTAGTCCCAAATTGTGCCTGGTGGGGCTTTTTTCTGAAAAACAAAGCTTTTCAAACTGCTATGGAAAGAAGTGGTATTATCATATGGTTACTATCTGTCAAGCAGAGACTAATTCTGTAACAAGAGAGAATGAAACAGAGACTATAGAAAGAAATACTTGCAAAACAAAAGAAGCACATTGCAAATATTTATACTTTCATTTACAGATCTTAATTTTTTTTAAAAACAACCCAGAAGCATGAATAATTAAAAGAAAGAAAATGTTGACCTGCCAGAATTTTTTTTAATATAGTTCTTTTTTCTGCCATGCGTTATATGTTACGTTTAGAGAGTTATCACTGAGGACTTTTCACCCACCCTCAATATCTCATTTTGGGCTGTATGAGTATTTCTTTATTTATTTTTCCCCCTCCTACAGAGGCTATTCTACTGACACTTGGAGAATTTTGTTTCATTTTCTATCTGAAAGAGGCTTGCTTCTGGGGGTATAAAAAGTGCAAATTAACATCTCGACATCACAGCCAAAGTGGGAGGGGAGAGAAAATGAAGGAAATCTCTGATGAATAGAATTGTCTTGAAGCTGAAAACAGGGCTAGTCATCACAGAACAGCAATAGAGGAAAACACATCATAAGGAATGCTCACATGCAGTGATGTTGTGACAAGAATGAAGAATATAGGCCCCTTTAAGAAAACTTGTTTATGTGTGTATGTTTTTAATTTGTGTTTTATTAATATTCCCTAGGCTAGGTCAGATGTAATCCAAATCCTCATTGTGTATGGTTTTAACAAATTCACTCGTATCCTCAGACCCACTTTTCTACCTGTGAAATAGAAGCTATATTGATTTTCTCCTAAGCCTTGTTGAGGGGAAACATAATTTTATTTATTTATTGAAATATTTCTGAGTTATCTTTAAGCCGGAAAACCCCACCAAGACAGCCCTTGTTTATTTATCAAATGTATATTCTGCCTCTCTCCCTATCCAACACTCAAAGTGACTTACAATAATTAAACATGCAAATGATTAAAAATACTAGTATGTACATACATATACATCACTTTCAAAAACATTAATGATATACAGCATAAATAAAGCTAACTTTAAAATTAACAATAACACAAATATCCTATTAAGATTTAAAATGTTCTTCCATAATAGTAAACAACTACAGTTTTCATTTGAGGGGAGGGGGTTACAGGAAATATAACAGAAATAAAGATTAACAAACTGCTCTTTCAAGAGTGAGATAGCTACAGAAAGAATGCTCTTTTGATCAATCTAGCAGCTCTAAAGGATCAGGAAAAATGGACTTCTGTTACAGAATTTTATATTTTGATAGATTTATACAGGTAAAGATGATCTTTTAAGTAACTTAGTTCCAAAGCATTTAAGGTTTTAAAAACAAGAGATGATGCCTTCCATTAAGCTCAGAAATTTACCATTAACTGGTGCTTCTGGTATAGTGTAAAGGACAATGTTCCAATTCCCTTGCCCTCTTCAATACAGGTAGTCCTCGACTTACAACCACAACTGAGCCCAGAATTTATGTTGCTAAGTGATAAATTTGTTAAGTGAGTATTGCTCCATTTTATGACTTTTCTTACCATATTTGTTGAGTGAATCACTGCAGCTGTTAAATTAGTAACAGGTTTGTTAAGTGAACCTGGCTTCCCCATTGACTTTGTTTGTTAGAAGATTGCAAAAGAGGATTGCATGATCCTGGGACAAATCAAAGGTCATAAATATGAACTAGTTGTCAAACTAGTTGTAAATCATATTACCATATTAATGGTCGTAAATATGAAAAAATGGTCATAAGTCACTTTTTTCAGTGCCGTTGTAACTTTGAACGGTCACTAAATGAACTGTTGTAAAGTCAAGGACTTCCTATATTTAGAGAGTTGCATTCAGTGTGATTATCTTGAAAGGCAGCTCCACAGAAGACATATTTGAGTAGTCAAGCCTGGGCATCATCAGAACATGAATAAAGCACAAGTTAATATCTGTTTTCTTCAGATATAGCTGTAAAAACCAGTAATGATTTTAAAAAAAACCTTTCTAGTCACAGCATGTTTCAAGTACCAGAACATCCAGGCTCCTTATTGATCTTTTAGGAAGCGTCCATTCCTGTTCTGCCTTAGCAGAAGCAAGGAACCCCCCCCCCTCTTTATTACCTCTTGTGAATTAATTTCATTCACTCACCAAAAAGTCCAGGCAATAGTCCTTCTAGGAGTTAACTGCAGCAACAGACCTTATCAGTTCTTTGCAATAATTGCAAGGCTCCCAGCCAAAAGGCTACAAATTAAGTTCTTTGCAGTCTTTGTGGCACGAAACACAATGAGCAAAATCTTCAGAAATGCAAACTGTTGTCTTCTACGACAACCACTCCCCTTTCCTTCTATTTATTCCCCAGCCAAGGAGGGCCCGTTCAGCATCCACATGTGCTTTTCTTCTCGAGCCAACTTCTTGTTCTCCATTGTTCACCTCTCCTAAGTGCTCTGTGCATACGTGCATCTGGAACAGGTCCCAGCTATTCTTCCTCCTCACCCATATCAACCTCCAAAAGCAGCTGCCTCTCCAGTGGCTGGGAAATGTCAGATGGCCCCGGCTCTATCTCTGCGTCCGATGCAGAACATCCATCAGAGCCTTCCCCAGACTCCAGAAGTGGCCCAAGTTCCTCCCCAACCTCCTCATCATCTCAGTCTGCCACCAGCTCTGCTGGCAGCTGGCAAGCCACAACAATTCCTTCATTTTAAATCTCTACTTGGAGTTTTTTGTTTCTTTATCCTCAGTACTTACATCTTCTCTAGATTTTCAATTTGTTTTTCCTATTTAATGTCAGAAACAGCCTCTAGACTTCAATGCCTTTTGGGAATGAGTAGATACAAATTATAACTACAGGGCACTGTCTTCAGCCTACTGACTTCTTACTGACAAGAGCTCATAAGGCAACAATTATGAGGTAAAGTCCACCAGCCCCACCTTCTGAGACCATTGATTCAGGAAGGTTTGGCAGCACTAAATCCTTTTGGCTTAATTCAATTAAATAATCAGAAGAAGAATACAGTTAATGATAGTGATGGCAGTTGAAAAAACTAATGTGTTGCATTTCTTCTAAATCTCTGGAAGCTGGAAATCACCCACCAGATCAACCAAGATACTGTATATTCTATGCTCTAATCAGCAAATAAAACTTTCATTCCTCTCTCTTTAAAATAATCCAAATGATTATTTAAAGATGATCTGTACAATCTATCAAAAATTAATATATTATTAAAATACATCTTTATCTTATAGTTCAGGCAATAACCTTGTAAAACTGAAGGTGAAAGAAGATTAAAAGCTACGAGGTATTTCTAAAATTCAACTACATTACATTGTATTACATTACAGAGTCTCATGGCAGATGAAAAGTCTAGATGGCTACAGGTATGTGGATTTTGCATTTCAGAAAACATAAAATTTCCAAGATCCCTTATGGCTCAATACTAAGAAATCATCCCAGGAATGTTGTCGCCCTGTTCTGTTTGACCCAATGTATGCCTTGGTGTTCTAGAATTCTGCTGTAATTATAGAAAATGCTACAATTTTCTAATGCTATAAAGCATATTGTTGAGACAATAACAGGTATTCTTCTTACATTGGCTATTATCAAGAACTCTTTCAACATTTATCTAAGCCGAGGTGGCGCAGTGGTTAAATGTAGCACTGCAGGCTACTTCAGCTGACTGCAGTTCTGCAGTTCGGCTGTTCAAATCTCACCAGCTCAGGGTTGACTCAGCCTTCCATCCTTCCGAGGTGGGTAAAATGAGGACCCGGATTGTTGTTGGGGGCAATATGCTGACTCTGTAAACCGCTTAGAGAGGGCTGAAAGGCCTATGAAGCGGTATATAAGTCTAACTGCTATTGCTATTGCTATTGCTAAAAAAAATGGATGGTAAAATGTGAAGAGTCGGAGGATAAAAAGAATAATCTTATAAATTGGTGCTGAGGAAAGATTCGTGTGAAGCCAGTAGGTGGCAACTGTACCTTTTCCTCCTTAGAAATGTTCCTCTATATGTGTCCTCTATATCCATATCAATGATGCAGAATGCCTTGGTAACTGGTAGATTACTATAACAGGTGCCAGGGAATGAGGAAGCCATTCAGTAAGGCCTTAGGGCTTCTGTTAAGACTGTCAATATTGGCAAGCATAAAAGGAGTGGTGATATCTTATGGAACAAACATCCGAATTCATATGGGATACAAAGTAAAATAGTTTGCCAAGCCCTATCAGACTCAATGCATTGGGTGCTTCACTCATTATCTGCCTTTTTGTTGTATGTTCACTACCATAAGTTCTGTCAGGTCAATCTGTTCCTGTTTATTTTTTTATTTTTTTGGTGATTCTTTCTTCTTTCTTAATAACTTCAAATAAGCAAGATCACAGAATTACAGTAGAGAGTTGTTGTCATGATCCAGTATCAGAAATGATGTTGGTCAAATAATGATTTAAAAAAATAAGAGGATCCTTATTTCATTTTTATTACATTATATGGCTTGTTTAACCTACTCCTTCCTCCAAAACAAATCTATTCTTTTTTTAAAAAAAAAGACAAAAGTTAGTCTTTGACTTAAGACTACAATTGAGCCCAAAACTTCATTTATTAAGTGAATTTTGCCCCATTTTATGACCTTTTTTGCCACATTCATTTTGTTAAGTGAATCTCTGCTGTTAGGCCCAGTACTTTTCAACATCTTCATCAATGATTTGGATGAGGGGATAGGTGGAGAACTCATCAAATTTGCAGATGACACCAAGCTGGCAGGAATCGCTAACACTCCAGAAGATAGAGTTAAGATACAGAAGGATCTTAACAGAGTTCAACATTGGGTGCTATCTAACAAAATGAACTTTAATGATGAAAAAGTAAGGTTCTACATTTCGACAAGAAAACCCAAATGGACAGGTATAGAATAGATCAGTGATGGTTAACCTTTTTGTTGTCGCATGCCGAAAGTGCGTGTGCAACAGCATGCATGCGTGTACCCACACCCATAATACAATTCATGTGCGATGCCCCCACATGTCCCACACCCCTGCTCATGCACGTGCAACCCCTTCCACGCTCCCCCTCCCTCATGCATGCTCCCCGCACCCCCATGCATGCATGGCAGAGGCCCAACAATCAGCTGGCCGGTGGGAGGTATGCACACATGCACAGTGGAGTTGAACGGCTCACATCCCCGCAGAGAGGGCTCCACATGCCACCTGCGGCATGCGTGTCTTAGGTTCACCATCACGGGAATACATGGTACCTGGTTCAATACTAGTAATTGCGAGAGGGATTTTAGAGTCCTAGTGAGCAATCATTTAAATATGAGCCAGCAGTGTGCTGTAGCTGCCAAAAAAGCCAATGCAGTTCTAGGCTGCATTAACAGAGGGATAGAATGAAGATCACGTGAAGTGTTAATGCCTTGGTAAGGCCACACTTGGAATACTGCATTCAGTTTTGATCTCCACAATGTAAAAAAGATGTTGAGAGTCTAGAAAGAGTGCAGAGAAGAGCAACAAAGATGATTAGAGAACTGAGATCTAAATCATATAAAGAATGGTTGTAGAAATTGGTTATGTCTAGTTTAATGAAAAGGAGGACTACGGAAGACATGATAGCAGTGTTCCAATATCTAAGGGGTTGCAATTAAGAAGAGGGTCAATCTATTCTCCAAAGCACCTAAAGGCAGGATTAGGAATAATGAATGGAAACTAATCAAGGAAAGAAGCAATCTGAAACTAAGGAAAAATTTCCCGGCAGTTAGAACAATTAATCACTGGAACAACTTGCCTCCAGAAGTTGTGAATGCTCCAACATTGGAGGTTTTTAAGAAAAGTTTGTGTAACCATTTGTCTGAAGTGTTGTAGGGTTTCCTTCCTGAGAAGGGCTTGGACTAGAAGATCTCCCAGGTCCCTTTTAACTCTGTTATTCTATTAAATTATTCACCAGCTTTATCTGTTATTCTGTTAGTTGTTCAATTAGTAATACAGTTGTTAAGTGAATTTGGTTTCCCCATTGACTTTGCTTGTCAGAAGGTTGCAAAAGGTGATCCCATTACCCTGGGACACTGCAGCCATCATAAATGTGAATCAGTTTCCAAGTGTCTGAATTTTGATCATGTGACCATGGGATGCTGAAATTCTGGTAAGTGTGAAAAATGTCCATGTCACGTTTTTCAGTGCTGTTGTAATAGCAATAACAATTGCAATAGCACTTAGGCTTACATATTGCTCCATAGTGCTGTATAGCACTCTGAGCAGTTTACAATCTCAGCATATTTCCCCCACCAATCTGGGTCCTCATTTTTCCAATCTTGAGCTGAGTATCAAACTCCAGACTGTGGACAGTGTTAGCCTGCAATACTGCATTCTAACCACTGTGCCACCATGGCTCGAAAGGTCACTAAATGAACTGTTGTAAGTTGAGGACTACCGATTCTCTTTTTTATTATGCATTTCTATTGTTTTCCATTACACATTGTACAGTATATCCGAACAATGTATCATAGAAAACAATAGAAATGCGCAATAAAAATTCCCTTTCAACAGAGAGGTTTATCAGGTTCTAACAATTTCAAATTTTGCTGATTGACTACATGTGGAAGCCTAAAAAGAAGAAAGGGGAAATAGGCAAAAGCTATTTGCAAATTCATTGCATGTATTTTATGCACATATATATTTTTCACGTATCCTAAATATTTGCAAAATGGGGAAAACGTAACATTTTTACATTACTTCAAGCTTATTGGTCAAATCTGATAATACATGTCATTAATAATTTAAATCAGTAGTCTGTTAAATAAATTGTATGATATTATTTTGCCTTTGTTCTCAGTATATATAACTGAGGTTGCAACCCAGCACCCATTTATCTGGAAGTAAGCACTACTGAATTCAGTGAAATTTATTCAGAGCAGAGAGAGCAATGACTCATACTGTGAGATACTTAGATAGGATTCAGGGGAGAGAACTTTAGGAAAAGGGCCAGCTTTCAGCCAATTTTTCCTCTTTCTCGCTGTCTTTTAAATTACAATTTTATAGATATTATTGTAATTTCACAGTTCTAGGAAAAGGGGATGTCAGAAACCTGAATGCTTTGCTTTATTTGTACCCAGGCTGACGTCAATCAATAACAGAGTTATTCCCATTTCCCAGTGCCCTGTCAATGCACTTCAACCCGAGCTTGTTGAGCGTCTTTCTTAATTGACTCCACCGAAGCAAATCCAATTTCCTTGTACACATATGCTAAGACAGCTAAATTTAAACCTATTTCTGTTCCATTCTGTGGGGTCTACTCTGACACAAATGACAGAATGAGATCACCTGAGTGTGCTTTATGTCTCATCTTAAAGAACCTTTAATTGGAATGATTTCCTGCCATTGTTTCTGAATGATATTAAAGTGATATCCTAGAGGTGAAAACAAATATGTTATTAGACCCACATCATCCACAACCTTGAAAAACGCCACTTTTACTTTTACTGCCAGATTTGATATATGCTCAAGATGTAAGTGTCAATAACTTGTTTTTGATGGGCGAAATACTGCCAGAAAAAAAATGGATCTAGTTGAATGTTAGGCTATAAAGTAGGTAAGAAACATAATTCAGATGGGCTTCACAACACTTGTCCCTCATATGATACACATCCTTTCCATTTCCAATTTCATTGGAACAAGGCGAAAAAATGGTTTCCAATCTATCCCGCCTCATAAAAATAGACCTGTGTTTAATTCTTCAAGACCTGAAATTATCTTTTAGATATTGTCATCCAGTCACCCAAGGCAAACATCTGTGGACAAAGTAATAAAGAAATCTTGTAGGTATAGCAATTTCTAAAGCATTGCTATACTTTCTGTTTTAATGGCAACATTCAAGGTATTAAGGGGAGGCTAAACATATTGATAATAACAAGCGACTGGTATGAAACTATGTGCATTTTACTTCCTATATTGCTGCAATACATTATAACTATGGCCAATTTTGCAAAACGAATAGATGATTATTTTCTCTGTGAAGAAAGCAAGTTCTAGGAAAGCTAATATTGTTGCATTTTTGGGGTCACAATAACCACACAAAAAAATCAAAAGGACTGCTCTCACACAATAGGATTATTCGCACATAGCAAGAACATATGCAACAAGATATGTTAATAAAGTTTTCTTTTCTAGTCATTTACAATAAGCTCCAGTTCACCATGGAAGCAGCTTCTGAACCACATTCAGCTCAAAAGGCATTTTTATAGGATAAATCCTATTTATTCATATACCAGCTTCTAATTATTGAGTAGAGAGATTTATGAGAACAGTCCAACAATTGTTGGATTCTCTATATGTTTTTTTTTTGATGCAGGGCAGAATAATATTAAATCTACCATATTTGTGCTAAATCGATGAGGTCTCAAAATATATTGGTTCCTGCTTTGGAAAATTCTCCCTCCCTCCCTCCCTCCCTCCCTCCCTGCTTGCTTGCTTGCTTGCTTGCTTGCTTGCTTGCTTGCTTGCTTCCTCTCTCCCTTCCTCCCACAAAATCAGCAAAAGAGAAAACTATTGTAAAGAGGACAGAACCAAACCATGCACAGATCATTCAACACATCATATATCATACATGCTGTGAAAGATCCATCCACAAATCTTTCACACAGGCATACAAAGGTAAACTCTAATGTTGCAATTTGTCCATAGAAATGGGCAGCTGTATGAAAATGGCTTTGTAGTATCATTATTTCCTGGGAAGGAAAATTCTACCATTCATATAATTGGGTCACAGTTTGGCCCACCAGTACCTCTCCTGACAGACAAGGTTATCATGAAATGGATATAAACCAAAATGGATTCTTCATTCAACACATACACAGTCAGTCATTCTAAGTTGTTTCATTTACATCCCATATTTTGAAGGTTTAAAATGTAAAACCCCACTTCTAATGATCTCAGAAAAATACAAAAGATCAAAAAGGATGGAATAACTCCTTACCCAAAAACCTATGCTGAACAACTGCTCCCCATCTTCACCCAGATCTTTAATAAATCACCGGAGATGTATTATCTACCTTCTTGCTTCAAACACTCTACCGTGTGAAAGAAAAAGAAAAGAAAGGTTTTATACTGATTTTATATAATGGGTTTCCCTGTTCCTAAGGAACCCTCCATTATATAAAATCAGTATAAAGCCTTTCTTTTTTTTCTTTTCTAAGTGTAAAACCTTACACTTCTTCCCTAAATGTAAAACTTTCCTTTCTTTCCTAAGTGTAAACCCTTAATTTTCTGTACATAGAAGGAGGAGCCCTTCTATTCTACCACCTCTAACTATATTTAACAGCTCAATATCAGCAATAGAGTCCTTCAAGCTTTGTGGTTCTATAATCTCTCAGGACTTGAAATGGACACCTAACATTAGAGCCATCATTAAAAAGGCACAACAAAGAATGTTCTTCCTGCTTCAACTCAGGAGGTTCAGCCTGTTGATACAGTTTTACAGAGGAATTATTGAGTCTGTCATTTGTACTTCTATAACTGTCTGGTTTGATACGGCAACCAAACAAGACAGGTACAGATTCCAATGAATAGTTAGGACTGCAGAAATAACAATTACAACTAGCCTGCCTTCCATAGACTATACTGAGTTGCTCAAGAATTGGCTTGTTTGAGATCCCATCGATTAAGTAAATCTTCTCTGTTGCTGCATTTGCCATTTGGAATAACTTTCCTTCAGAAATTTGTACACTCCCCCCCACCTTAACAACACTTAAAAATTCTGGCCTTGGATTAGGATGGTTGGGGGGAATATGTGGAAAAAAATGGTATATTGTTCCATCAGATAGATAGTTGTTTTAATATAATATGTTTTAACTTGTGGAGTTGGGTGGACTAGAAAAGAGAGAAAGATATGTGTGTCTGTGTGTGTGTGTGTGTGTGTGTGAGAGAGAGAGAGAGAGAGAGAGAGAGAGAGAGAGAGAGACAGACACAGAGACAGACACAGAGACAGACAGAGACGGAGAGATGAAGAGATGAAGAGAGTGGGAGGGAGAGAGAGAATTTACATGGATCTGCATTTTGTATGAGAAACTATGATGCCATATACAGATTTCAGTTAGTACATGAGATTTTGAAATGGAACAATGTGGAGTGATTTGCAGATCTGTCAAGTAGAAAATGATAATTCATCCAGCTCCAAGTGACATTTGACAAGGATCATAACTGAAGCAACTGCTGCCTTACAACTTCTAGTAAAATTTGAACCATGGGTCAGCCTGTGGAGAATGATAGCACTTGTTGGATATTGGTAGCGCATGATGAGACTGCCCATTTTCACTACCAAGCCAGGAAGAAAATTACCTTTTCCCCCCCTTCAGTCAGCTGAACATGATCTGTAAAGGAAAGGTACAAGAGATTTCAATACATGATTATACACATACATACAGTGTCCAAATACAAGAAGACTTTTATTGTTCAGCATTGGGGAGAGGTAGCTAAAAGTCTGAGTTGTGGCTCTCTGAGTCACATCAATGAGAGGCACCAAGCTGTCTCCACTTCACCTTCCTTCTTGTCCAACACTGGAGATATTCAATGACATTGGGGAGATGGATGGTTCTATTTAGAGCTGATTTTTTACCCTATCATGTTTCCAATAGCATCGGTAAAAGGAAATGATATATGTGAAGTAATTATGGATTCTCTACTTCAAAATGCATATTATCTTTCTTCTGGGTTAATCTCATCTCATTGGGAATATAGCAAGATGGTTTAAGGTGAAGAGATTGGCATTCTTTCTGCCCTGCTCTGTATAGAAATTGAGCATGACAAGGGTTTTGGATTAATTAATATGTTTAGTTTGCATATATTAGTGAAGTTTCTTTTGGGCTTTGTGAAAGTGAACACTGCAAAAAGTATGCTTTTTGCAAGATGCCATTTTGAGCTTTCAGAAGGGAGAAGTAAAAACTGCTGACAGAAAATCATGAAGAAATTCAGGATTAGAGCTTCGCTGCTTTTCTACCTAGCCAGCAAATAAAAAGTAGCAGGAAGGACTGTAAGATTTTTTTTCTCCAACTCAGTGTTTTCATATGAAAAAGTGAGTTATGGTTTGTCACATTTTTCAGCTACCAGAAATGAGCCATTTCTGTAGGCAGTTCGGCAGAAGCAAAAGCTCTAGAAGATAAATGTATGATGAGGGGCTCCTGACTCTGAGAAAGTGATTTCACTAGATCTGGCTTCACTAATGAACATGGGGGCGAATGTAATAATAGTAACTCTCAACCCAATCCTTCCACTGAAGCACAACTTTCTCTGTTATTCTTTCAGTTTCCAATTTTTTTTCATGTAAGAAACTTCTTGGAAAAGGGTCAGAGAATCATGGAAAGACAAACTTATTTTGATTTTTGCCGTCTGCTCTGCCCCTGTCAGCCTCTGGCTTGGTTAGTCTTCCAATTAGTGTGACTCAATCTGAAAAGAGCTGGAATAGACCATAATCCCTGGTAGATCCAAGAGACTCTTATTTCATTTTAGCATTCCTTATTACACCCCACGCTATATACAGTAAGTAAATACAGTAGTTCATGTAAATATAACTTTGAAAAACAGCTTTGAAACATAAGCATATGTCCATATATTACATATTAGCAATAGCAGTTAGACTTATATACCGCTTCATAGGGCTTTCAGCCCTCTCTAAGCAGTTTACAGAGTCAGCATATTGCCCCCACAGTCTGGGTCCTCATTTCACCCACCTCGGAAGGATGGAAGGCTGAGTCAACCTTGAGCTGGTGAGATTTGAACCGCCGAACTGCAGATAGCAGTCAGCTGAAGTGGCCTGCAGTACTGCACTCTAACCACTGCGCCACCTCGGATCTATATTGTGCTACGATCAGCACATATTAACATCATACATTAGAGGTTCATAGCATAGACACACACAGGACACAAACTAAAACATACAAACCAAACCAACCACACCGGATAGTCTAACACTCATCTGAAAAACAGAACTCAAAGCAAAGAGGTTTTCACATAATGTCAGAAAGGATTACAGCCAGCATCTCAACTGCTAGGTTGGCAAGAACTGAGGCGAGGATGGGACTCACCCCATTCACATGGCACTCGGGGCTCAAACCTGGGCTACTGACTTTCCAACTGACAAACTCAGTGTCTTAACTGCTGAGCCACTGCACTGTCTCCAAAGATCTGGTACATAAAAGAAAAGACACAACATGCTTTACTTTGGAGGGAAGGGTGAGTTCAAAAAGCACGGCATTCTTTAATGGGAGGCTCAGCTGTAATTCTGTAGGTACTCTGATCCGTTCAATGAAGCACAAGCAGTAGATGCCACTCTCAGGCATAGGAGCAGAGTGGTTGTTGGGGAAATTTGTCATTCATCATTCCTACTGGCAAAACACTGATCTAGTTTGGAATTTATTTAAATTAAGCTTCATTCAAATCAAAGCACCAACATTCACCAACACGCTGTAATGCATACAGAATACACTGATCAATGAGTTAGCTGACTGCAAAGCCAGAACTCATAGATACTGGAAACCAAACAAACCACAAACAAAAATTCAATTTGTATCTGGCTACTGCCACTGCAACCACAATCAAAATTAACTACTATAATAAAAACTGGCAACCAAGCCTGACAGCAATAACGTTAATATACATCATGATATATTTACATTTGTTTTTTTTGTTACTTAGACCTATAAATATGGTCTGACTACATGCAGAATCTGCCATGCATAACTAATAGCTTAGGATTTAAGATAAAGAATTGCAATACAACTGGTGAGAAGGTAGGTTGTTACCCTGAACCCCATTTACTTCAGGAAATTAAGATATTAGCAAGATAATAAAGAATCATCTTACCTTTTGGATGGGTTAGATGTTGAAGTCTTGGGTAATTATAATTACAAAAAATAATTTTTAAAAATACAAATACATACATATGATGTAGAAACCATAATAATTACAGATGATATAAATTATATCAATTATTTTAGTTGCCACACATTTCTTCAGACCTTGAAGATGAGCAGACAAAGGGAATAATCAATAAAAGATAACAATATGACAGGTGGGTCCTGCTTTAATATCTCAAAAATTTCATGAAGTGTCCCTTGGATCTCTGACACCAAGAGAACATATTTAACCTGTTTTGGAATGTCTTGCTTGCTTCTAAATTTAAAACTACAGTTTTGGGGTATAGTCTGTACTTTCTCTGGGGGTGTAATTGTCATGTGCATATTAATGTATGCAAATAAAACCAGGTTCTGTAGTGACTATTCCTCCAATGATTAGATTCTCTAATTAGACCCAAGCAATTAGCTCAGAAAAGTTTTATTCTCTTTTTCTGCCTCCAAAAGGACTTCTATTTTCTCTTTAAAACGCAACTTATATTTCAATTATTTTTTTAAAAAAAAATTAATATAAAAGATAAGTAAAAGTTACCATCACTATCTTGCCCATTAATTGCTTCCTTCTTGTCACACACTATTTTAGATGGCAGCCACTTGAATTTCTATAAGTACATAGTATAGTTACATTGTTAATAAAATTGAAGCATCCCCCATCATTTTGACACTTTAAGTCCCTTGTTGCTGATTGATATGACTAAGGGATGAGTAGTAACTGCCATTTGCATTTTAATAAATAAATAAATAAATAAATAAATAAATAAATAAATAAATAAATAAATAAATAAATGAAACTCTTTCGATGTTGAAATTGTTGCCCTAATAGAACATGCCCTAATTTAGATAGTCACCATAGTGTTAATGGACAGAGGAAGAAAAGGCAGGAGACAAAGTGGACTACACTCAGAGAACACAATCTCTGTGCCTTCTACCTTGTCTCTTGGGTTCTGCATCAATGCTTCATCACTGGACTTTTGGAGGACCAAACCTTCGATGATGGCTGCTGTTGACAGGTCAACATTCTAGTAAAGTTTCCCTCACTCAGGATCTAATTACAGATAACAGGGCTGACCTGGCTTGCATCACAAAAGTCTGGATGAGCATGGAGGACATGTTTCTTCTTGGAGGTATGTGAGCTACAGTTTGGATGTAGCATGGGGATTCCCAAGGCAGGGGCAGAGATGTTTCCCATCATCCAAACTTTCTGAAGTCCTGCCTCACAGATGTGAGACCCTGTTTGTACAATTGGGCTCTAGGCATTGGTTGGGGTTGTTGCTCTGATATCAGTCTCCTTTTGGGGAAGGTTATTGAGAGAGTGGTTGGTATTCAGCTTCAGGGGATCCTAGATGAAGTGGATTATCTGAACCCTTTTCAGAATCTCAGTTTGACTGGGGTACAGTGTTGAAATGATATTGGTTGTGCTTGCTTATGACTTTTGGATTGTTCAGGAAAGAACAGGAACCTTCCAAGGACTCAGTGATTTGCTTGCTTTTAGCGCTTTAGGGCAGGGGTACCCAACCCCCAGGCCGCAGACCACTATGGGGGTTGTGGGCTGTGGCCTATTTGCAACAGGGCTGCACAAGCTTGGTGGCCTGTCTGAGGGGGAGAAGAAAACCGGGCCGCATAAGCAATGGGCCGGCATTCACATGCACACAGCTTAATTGGTCAAGCTGCATGCATGTGCTGGTCTATTGTCACAAAGGTTGGAGGTCACTGCTTTAGTGGTTTAGATTTTTTAAAAATCTGTACCTGATGGGCATCTTCTGGTTTGGAGAATTGGAAATTGTGCATGCCTACTCAAATATTTGATCCAAATATCATCTATGGGTTTTCCCTTTCCTGGACAATATCAAACAGCACAGAAATCAACACTGCCAGAATAATCAGTCCATTAGGTAGAGCTTAAGGCACCATATGGATGAGCTGAATATCAGCATTGAAAATACTTAGCATTGATGCAGAACAGAAGAAAGTTACTCAGATATTATATCTCTCCTCTCCATACTTTTTGACCTATTGTAGCAAACATTTAGTTGAACATCACTACTACACAAAGTGTGGAATTTCCTGTATAACTCACAATGGTTCCCCAGCCACTGAACATTCATAGGTCTCATCAATAATTCGCCTGGAATAATACTGAGAAAGTTACAGGAAGCACATGCAGAATCAGAACCTTAAAACTCACAAGATTTATTCACATTAAGAATAAAATGTAATATTTTAGTAATTTTTTTAGACTTAAAAAGTGTAGCTTTGGAATACATCCTGGCAACAAATAGTACCAAAATTGCAGCATAGTCAGATCCCAATCTCACAGATTTATAAATTATGATTGCCTGATCCAAATTCAGTGTCAGGATCTTCATACAAGATGTACTAGTAAAAAGCCTTCCTGACCAAGTAATGTTCCAGATACCACAACATATACAAAAACATCACAAGCCTTGTTCATGAGAGATGGTCTTCATACCATCATTGCTTGCCAGACAGCTCATCCACTTCCTTCTTCCATCCCAACAAGTATGAGAAGGTATCGACAAAGACAAGCTACAATTGTTTCATGACTGGTGACCTCAGTAAGTGTTCAGAATTCTAACAGTGTAATTAAAGCACACTGTCTCTAATAATGATGTTCAGAGTGAAAATTTCAGGAGTGTGGCCCTCCTGGGCTCTGTTTTCACTGGCAGAGGCACCATGGGCTGGTCCTTTGCTGTTTCCAGGGCAGCCCCACAGGTCAGATCTAAGCATCCCTTGGGCCAGATCTGGCCCACGGACCTTGAGTTTGACACCCCTGTCCTATATCATTTCAAACAAGTGACTGTCCAGTCTCTTCTTTAAAAACTAGTGATAAAGCTTCTACAACCTCTGAAAGCAAGCTGCTCCACTGGTTAATCACAGTTAGGAAGTTTCTTCTTAATTCCAGGTTGTTTCTCTCCATGACTAGTTTCCACCCATTGTTTCTTGCCCTGACCTCTGGTGCAGTTAGTATTTTTTCACCATCACACCTCCCTTCAGAATAATCTCAACCTACACTTCCCCTAAAAATTCAAGCACCATGCATAATGAAAGCAATACAACTTTGAAACTGTGAAACTTTGGGAAGGACAGATTCATTAACTACAGTAAAAAGTCCTTTACACCTCCCCTGGACTTTGTCTGCTCTTCCACAAGGGAGCTTCTCCTCCCAGCCTGGGAAATCCTGATCTACATAGACAATATCCAGACTTAGAAACAAGGGGTTTCTAGTTTTTTCTGCTTCTTGGATTGTAAAATGACATATGATGCCCCTAAATACCCAAAGAGCATTACTTCCAGTTAAGCAGAAGCTCTGTTGCCTCTAGCAAGCTTTCCCTACCATTGGTTACCTTTCTTTCTTTTATAAACCATAGATTATTTATTTATTTCAGTGAAATACTTCACAAGATTTACTGGCAGAGAAAACTTTTTGGTCCAGCTCAAAGTGAGTCTTTTCAACTTTCCCAGTTCTACATTGTCACTTACTAGTCTAGAGCTTTAAAATATTCTATTATATCTTACCGCTATTTCAGAATCTTCATCATTAAGGGAAACTTAGACTTTACTCTAGAAACCTAATATTTCAGAAAACTAAATATACTTTTTAATTTGCAGGATACTGAATTTTTTTCTCTCTGTCTCCTTCATTCCCACTCCCAGACAGATAAACACATGTTTCTTTATCTCTGCAGGATCTTTTGGGCAATCTTGAGGGTGTATGATGGGGACTCCCTGGAATGTCCCCCTTGAACTGTTTATATTGTACATGCTGCCATTAGGCTGTCTGCCTCATGGAATATGTTTGTTATGTAAATTACTCCAGATTTACATATTACTCGGAAATAATGTTCATTGTCCTCCCTTTAGATCAGTGGTTCCCAAACTTGGCAACTTTAAGACTTGTGGACTTCAACTCCCAGAATTCTCCAGCCAGCTCTTACCTTAACTTAAATTGCCCTTCTGTCAATGCGCTGTTGTAAATCGCCCTTCTGTCGACGTGCTGTTGTCGACGTGCTGTTGTCGGCGTGTTGATGACATCACGGTTTTAGCGATGCAGTTTTGTCAACGCGCTTTTGTTGTGCGCGCTTTTGTCGGGTCACGGATAGCTTTCTATGCAGATAGCATACTATAACAATGTGATACCTATTTGGCATTATCCAGTTCTCCAGTTTTACTTGAGAAACAGAAGGTTCTACATTACAGCAGGGTTAAAAGTGATATTAAGGAACTCCTTTTCGCATGCGCATTTTTATGTATGTGAAAAGTAGTTGGAGTAACAAGTTCCTCCATAATCACCATCCCACAGGTAATAAAAATGTTTATCATCAATCACACTATAAAATCGTGTCCATGAAGATTAGAACTGTTTTGGGATTCCATTTAAGTAGGAAGAGAATGAAAGAGTGGATTTTAGCCAAAGGGAGATAAATACGGCATTAAATCTTTCTCCAAAACCAGGAAGACTTTATTGACGACATACTTCATTTTCAATAATGCTCTTTCAATTTATTATGATATCATTAACCAATAAGACATTCTGAAGTTGGTTCTAAATTTCCTACCATTTCTCATTCCATGTTAGCCCAGTGGCAATTACTGCAGGCCTTAGACTTTAATATCTAAGCACAGTTGAGTTTCATCTCTTGGAAGAAGCTTTTGAAATCTGAAAGTGCCAAACTACCTTATGTTTTATTTAAGTTTTTTTTAAAAGAAAGTTGAACCTGAGGTTATTCCCCTTCCAATAAGTTGGCTAATTATTTATTAACTTTCAAGGCTTTTCTTTAAAAGGAATTGAAAAGAGAGAGGGTGGGGAATAGGAAAAGGCAGAGATGCCACTACAGGCAGGTGTTATGCTGCCAACAGAATGTCCAGGGTGAAAATACTTGGTAAAAATGCATCACAGAAACATAACACAAAGGGACGCTCTACTTTGCAGAAAAGGTTTATGGGTAAATGTTTACCACCTACATATTATTCCAAAACCTACATTTACATTCCAAAATGTAAGAAGTGCTTTACATTTCATCACAGTAAGAAGATCCCGATCTAAAGGACTGTGGGGTCCTTGGTATTATCTGACCTTGCTTGTTTTCTCACAGACATTTCATTACCAAACTAAGTAATATCATCAGTGCTGCAGATCTAAAGGGCTAACAAGCAATTTCAAGATTCTTTGAATCTTGCCTTTGATTCAATATCCAGGATCACCCTCTGGGAGAAATTAAAATGCACCACTATTGAGAAACATCTCCTCTTCCTCATACAAAAATTGTATGCCAATTCCACCCTGGAAGTGAGGTGTAATCCCCAGGGGAGTTTAACTGGCTCAGTAAGGGTACAAAATGGGGTACGGCAGGGATGCATCCTGTCCCCCTCCCTCTTCAACTTCTACATTAATCCCCTGATTGATCTCTTACAGAACCCTGATTTCCATCCTCCTAACCTAGCACAACGCAAAGTGCCAATTCTCTTATATGCTGATGATGCTGCTATCATTTCACAAACCCCCATAGGACTGAAGAGAGCAATTAGGGCAACATTCGGCTATTGCAGGCAAAACAAGCTGGTCCTTAACTTCGATAAATCAAAAATTTTACTTCTTGCTAAAAGACCAAGCCAATACTCCTGGCAAATAGAAGGATATAGTTTGGAACAGATTAGAACATTTAGATACCTTGGTGTGGTTTTCCACTCCCTAGGGACATGGAAGGCACACCTGGATCACACATTGCAAGTAGCCATTAGGTCCTCAAATGCAATCAAACATTTCTTTTATACAGGTGGAGGTCAGTTAGTACCTGCTGCCTTAAAACTTTTTGAGGCCAAAACATTGGCACAAATTCTTTACGGGGCACAATCAGGAATCCTTGCAAAGAAAGACTCTCTAGAAACCATACAAACTAAATTCCTGTGAGCCATCTTAGCAGCACCCAATGGAACTCCAAATGCCCAGTTAAGAATTGAGACAGCCATGCCTCAAATTCAGGTAAGAGCCTGGAAGATGATGATCATTTATTGGCTTAAAATGCATTAGTGGACTGTCCCCACTAGTGTTGACTGACAATTTCCCATCCCCCTGGAAACAGGCAATTGATCACAAGCTGGGCTCTTATGGGCTCTCACCATTATTCTTAATGTCCCTAGGCTTTGAGCAAGCAAAGCAAGTAGTAATTAATAGAATGAGGGACATGAGTTCCAAGAAGAACTAAATAGGTTGCCTCTCCACAGTAGGGACAGAATTAAACAGGGTGGGTGGGAATCGCAAGATATCTAAATGACAAGATCTCCCAAAAACAAAGAATAGCTTTCTTCAGAGCCAGATTTAACATTCTTCCTTCAGCACTCCTCCAGGGCAGGTATAAGAGAACACCTATAGCAGAATGCGTTTGTATATGTGGTAAAGGAGAAGTGGAAGATAATTCACATGTTCTATTACACTGCGAGCTATACAGAGCTTGTAGGTCTGCACATATTTTCCCCTTATTAGAGAGATTGCCAGGGAGGGCAGACCATTTTTATCTAGGCTTTCTCCTCCAGGACCCTAACCTGGTTACCACGTATGCAGTGGCAAAGTTCTGTGCTGCTGCAATGTCCATAGGAAAAAAAATGGCTACAGAAGTGTAGTGCCATCTTGTACCAATTATCTGGACATACCTTTAACAATCTTTGGACCATTATCTTATTATCCACTTTTAATGTCAATACTTTTAAATTATATTTTAATGTTAGTATTTTTTAACATAGTGTAAAAACTAATGTGTATTGCTGGTCTTTGACCGTAATAAAGATTACTTACTTACTTACTGCTTGTTTTCTCACAGACATTTCATTACCAAACTAAGTAATATCATCAGTGCTGCAGATCTAAAGGGCTAACAAGCAATTTCAAGATTTTCCCTCTCCGTTATTGCAGAAAGTTCTTTATCTTAAGAAATCCCCAATTTAAAGCATGTTTGAGATTTAAGAGCATTGGGTAGAACTACATAAAAATAAAAACCCTGACTATCAGATGCAGGAAGGGGAAGAGAAGAATCCATTCCCCAGTCTTGAATAAAAACAAATGTTTAAAAAACTACAAGCTTGTTGGTTGATTGGCTAGCTGGCTAGTTAATTCGTTAAATGGGGCTGACAGAGAAAGCGGATGGGTAGTCCATCCCTCAAGAGTCTAGAACAAACAAACAAATAAACAATAACAAGCATTTTATTTTATTTTTCAAAAATAGGAAAAATAAGATACCAATGGAATCTTGAAGTAAGCTTAGGGCTTTTTTTCAGTATAAAATACTGAGAAAGGCAGAGCTTTCTGAAGTAAAGCAGAAGATTTCTCCTGCTACTAAGAACACCTTAGTAGTAAATCCACAAGAAGTCATTATTAAATTCCTCATAAAGTTAGCTTGTTTTATGATAGGGTAAGTCCCAGTACCTAATAGGAGCAATTGATAAATGTTTAAGGATTCTAAAGTGTTCTTATTCAGTGGGGATAAAAACTTTCTGTAGGTGCTTAAATTAAAACCAGGATTACTTAAACTGAGATTGTACTCTAAACCCTGTGATTCTTGCTGCCAATGCCAAAAGTGTGGTGGGAGGGAGGTCTAAAATGAAAACTGGTCTGATGCATTGCCATGAATGTGTGCTGTAAACAAAGTTTGTTCTGTGACTTTGAAGTCTTCCTAGTGGTTTCCCCCAACTTAGGGGGAAATTGCAGTATTTATAAAAGTGCACAAATGTAATTTAAGTTATAAAAAAGCCTTGAAAATTTCATCAAAAGCATTCAAATTAGTCTCTCCCCAGGTCAGCTAATGAGTTGTCATGTGCTGGCCTCATAGAGCAAAGCACCTCCTGCAGACTAAGACAGTTAACCATGTTTTCATCAAAGAAAATGCTCATTAGTAGAGCTTTCAGAAACTGATTTGATTATAGTTTCACTTGTTAAAGTGAAATATTTTGAGCTCATTAGGATGATTATGATTCAAGGTCATCTTTTGAAGCCAGCCCTGTCAATATAAGATAAATGGGGCCTCATCTTTTTCCCTTCTTTCCGTCTGTGCTTTTAAAACTCTTCTGTGTAAAAAGTTCCATAGTCATAATTAATTTTTAGTTCTTCTGTTACAAAGCTGCTTAAAGAGAGAGAGAGAGAACAAAGATTTTTGGCTACCAAAAAGGCATTGAAGAACTATTAAGAGGAGGAAGAGGCTATCTTGTTTTACAGAAATCAGAGAAAAACCTTGAAAAGTTCAGCTTTTGAAACCCAGTTATTTTCTCCTTGACCTTTTCCAAAGTTTCTGAAAGGTACTTTGTACATATTTTTGCATTATCTTTTTATCTCAAAAGTATAAAACTAAACTGAAAAGGGCTCCGAAGAAGAAGTACCAATGGCTTATTAAATATATTTTCTTTTATGCTACATGATAAAGTTAATACCTTTTAAAGTCCCCCCCTTTTTTTCCTTTGTATTTCCACTTAATCTTTACATGTTTAAAGAGCCATTTAAGCATAAAAGGAAATGGCATTAACTTTTACGCAAAGATGAAGAAAATATGCATTTGGGTAGGGCTCGCTTGGTCAAATACTGCCTCATCCTTTGGCTTGAAAAGAGAGGTCAGGAGGAAGGGTTTTCTGCCAAATACAAAAGAAAACTGAACTATTTTTCAACAGGCACATGATGTGGAATGTCTCACACATTTTCCCAGGGAAAAAAGAACTATCCTGGTGGACCACAGAAATACTCCATCCAGCCAGAGATTATTACTTGGCTAGTGGCTGAATCCAGACACTTGAAGCCCTCTGAGGCTCCCACAATTATTTATGCTTGTTCTTTTAAAACCTCTCATGGTCTCTGTTTGAGTAGCATTTAAAATTCACACAGACACACACATACACTAAATTAAATATTTAGCAAGAAAATTAAAAATGTCTAGTGGATAATAAATGGAAAGGTTCGGACTTTGGCAAGATGATAGTAGGAGAAAAATTCAGAAGTTTTGTGGTAGCTAATGAAGAATGGCTGTTTGACTGAGAGACAGTGACCCCAAAGTAATATTTCCCACTGCTGTAATAAGACATTATAAAAAGGGAGAGGAAGCATCCCTTAAATCCTGGGAAGGGAGAGGCAATAAGAAGGCACTTAAGAAGAAATTAGAACATAGTTTTAAGCATCAGTGCTTGCTTGAATTAAAAAGATGCAACCTAAAACACAACCCAAACCACATTTACTTGAAGCAAAGTCCTGTGGTTTAAGTGTGTTTCCTTGCAAGCTTGAAAGTGGCTTGCAAACAAAATTGGCCACACCACCCAATAACAGATGATGATGTTTTCTGTCAAGGAAATATTGATACCCATGATGTAACATGAAAGAAAACAGATATTAAGAAGAAGAGTCATTGGAAGAGGAGGAAAAGCATACTCAAGACTTTCTGGATATAATTATGATAGTTTAATTCAAGAAAGTGAGTTAAGAAAGAAAACTCAATAACGAAATCTTCCCTCTGAGTTTGTTTCCTGATCTGGACTACCTTGAAGGGCTGATAGGTCAGGATTTTATTTTTATATTTTTGTCATTTTGTAAGGAAATGGAGCATTTGTTCTCTAAAATTGTATGTTTGTCAATGTAGCAAAAGGAATGTGCAAACTGGCACCATATTGGAATAATGTTGAGGTGGTAAACTACTCCATTCTTGGTCACAGAAATTCCATGGGTAACTCTGGATCAACTGGGTGCTCCTAGCCTCACAGATGTTGTATTGTGGAGGAAAAATTGAGGATGGAGTACTATGTATACTATGTATACTAATAGAAACAGCACTTAGACTTATATGCCACTTCACAGTGCTTTACAGCCCTCTCTAAGCAGTTTACAGAGTCAGCATATTGCCCCCAACAATTTTACTGACCTCGGAAGAATGGAAGGCTGAGTCAACCTTAACCAATCAGGATTGAACTACTGGCAGTCGACCGAGTTAACATGCAATACTGCATTTTAATCACTGCACCACCCTGGCTCTAAATCTAATGATTTAAATGATTTAAATCTAATTATTTAAATCTAATGATTTAACCATGCTTACCCAATAACAGTACGATGGTCTAAAGGCTGGGCAGTGGTGTGATGGGATCTTATTGAATGCATATTTTACTTAACATGAAAACACAGTTTCAAAAATGCAATGTAAAATCAGTTTTTGGCATTTGGTTGAATGAAATTTAATAAGGGAGGTCCAATTAGTCTTAAAACAACGGAGTGAGAATGCCATATATGAAAACATTTTTTAATTCCAGTCTTCATAATCTTTGTCTATATTTTATTAAATATGGAGACAATTTTTATTCTGATTAGACTCTGTTTATGAACTTGCAATGCAAGTTAAGCTAATCCAGGTTTCCATGAATTTGACATTGTGCTTTCTTTTATACCATGTATATCAATATGTCTTTGATAATCATTATTTGCTACTGGGTGGTGTATTCTTTATTTATTTATTTATCAATAAATAAAGCTAAAAACATGGGCTGCTGACTCTGAGACTGCAATCCCACTTGATAAAGGGCCAGGAGAAACCACTCTGTGGTTAGAAATTCAAATATGCTCATATTCCATCCACTTTACATGGATTTATTATGTGAATAACTTTGGCGGTGTCCATTGACTTTGAATTCTTCCCCCTATGAACACTCCTGACACTGCTTAGATAACAGAGTCATCAAACACATCCTCAAGCAACATCTCTGCTGATTTTATCTTTCCTGTTTATGACAAAGGGAAAGTTAGTTAGTTAGTCTTTTTGCATATTCATGGGCACACAAGGTGCAGCCTCTACAGTTTTACATTTTTCTTGTGCAGTATGATATTAAATTTGATAGTTCAAATAAAATGGACATTGAAAAAATCTGTCATTCCAAGTTCAAGCTTCTTACATCCTGATCGTGTTGCCAGTTCTGGTAATCTCAGTAAAACCATTTGTAGTTATTAAGTGATTTCAATTGATTTAAATTGAATCACTTGTAGGACACATCTGTGGTCAAGAATCTCCTTGTTCTTCTCCTGTCCTCAGCTCAGGAAGGAGAAGAAAATCAGTTTTTCCTCAGCTTTCTCCTCCTCTTTGATCAACACCTTAAAAAAAACATCTAAATCCATATGGGCCATTCTAATTGGGAACATGGTTTTCTTTTCTCTCAATTTACTAACTCCATTTAGGAAGGTTCTTCATCAATGAATTTCTTTTCTATATGTCCTTTCCTTTTTTATTACAAATTCAGTCTCTATAAATTTGCCTAAAACCTGCACCCAACAATTTCACAATTCTACTTTCAGGTCATTTAAACTTTCCTTTTTCCTGTCTCTTCAAAAAATCAAACAATCCACTGTTATTCTCTTTTGTATAACTGTTCCTTTTCCAAAAGAAGTCAGATATTCATCTTTACCAAAAACCTCTTCTCAAACTCTCAAACTGTAAAGTGCTTTTATATTTTTATTGTTTTTTAATGTATGATTCTTATTTTCCTGATCTAAAAACATTCTCCATTTAATGTATGATTTGAATTCCCTGGGTGTAAGTTTTGAATTTCTTTAATCTTTAATAAACAAATTACTTGTCAAGACTAAACATACCCAGTTTCCTCACTCTCTCCTCTTAGGAATTAGGTTGTCTGCTCATTCTTGTTGCCTTCTTCTGTGCCAATTCAGTTAGTCTGAATTCTTCTTAAAATGTGAAGTCCCAAATTTAACTGGATGCTTGAGGTGCATTTTGACTGACCTACATAATTCCACCAATGCATTCCCCTTTTCCTACCCTTCTCCCTTTTCGCTTTCAGTGTGGGATTTGTACACCATGGAATTTAAAAAATAAATACAAAATAAAATATTTTGCCACCATGAAGTAAGACATATTCTGTCCTGACTGAAGTACCTTGGTACAAATATTTAGTAAGTGCCAATGGTCTTGGCGTAATTAGGAAAGCTACATTAGAAAGCACAACACAAGCCTTCTGCCCAAAAAAACCATCCAGCATGTTTTAGCTGGCAGTAGAGCACAGAGAGGAGTGCTTTAGTTGTTTTTTTAATTAATTAATTAATTAGTTTTTAAATTGATGCCAATGCACATATAAAAGGGCCAGAGCTTCAATCATATCACAATTGCCCTTTTGAAGTGTTGGACTCTTTCTGCAGATTGTGCTGATAGAGGATATGGGAATAGAAAACATGTCTAGCAAATCCTAGGAGGAACTATTTAAAACAGATATTAATCAGCATGTTAGTATTTTTACAAAGTTGCTGAAATTGGTCCAGGGAGATATTTATTAAGCAGAAACTATTAAACACTTCTTTTTTTAAAAAAAAATGATATAAATGAAGAGTACAGAACTCCTACCAAATAAGTGACCCAGTACCTTCTATTATTTACTTTTTTAAAGTAGGTGAACTGGGGAGGTGCTAAAATAGGAGGGGGGTAGGAAAATTCCTCCCTCTTTTGCAAAGAGCAAAAGCATAAAAAGAAAGCTTCTCTGTGCATCATTTCTCTGCAGATATCCAACAGCTAGGCCCACTGAATTTTTGCAGAAATTTCTAAAAGGTGATCACCCGAGAAAAAGACTATAGCCTTCTGGCTCCTACCTTATGATGTTTATTATTAGCTGCTAGCTGCTTTAGGATTTTCTCATAATTTAAAATTTTCCTTTTATAGTTATTTGTTGGTCTTTTGCTGGGTTTGGTCTTGGCCAATAAATACATTTGGATTGTTCTAATTGGTAAAATACCTTCAATCTTCCTCCCTAACTGCTTTTGTCAAAAATCATGATTGAGACATTCATACTTTTTGCTATAAGGAAGAAAGTGCAGTAGACTGGAGGCAACTGATAAACCACCCCATTCGACTACATGCTTAGGCTTTTAAAACAGCTGCCCTAACTATTGATGGAAGCTTTTTGCATACCTTTATGGAAGGTAATAGCAATAGCAATAGCAGTTAGACTTATATACCGCTTCATAGGGCTTTCAGCCCTCTCTAAGCGGTTTACAGAGTCAGCATATTGCCCCCAACAACAATCTGGGTCCTCATTTTACCCACTCAGAAGGATGGAAGGTTGAGTCAACCCTGAGCCGGTGAGACTTGAACAGCCGAACTGCAGAACTGCAGTCAGCTGAAGTAGCCTGCAGTGCTGCATTTAACCACTGTGCCACCTCGGCTCCTCAGTACACTCCTAAGTACACTGGAGTACTCCTAAGTACACTGGGGTGATTGGGTGGGGTCCAGTGGTTAAATTCAAAACTTTTTATACTGGTTCTGTGTGTGTGTGGCTTAATGGGCGTGGCAGGGGTGTAAAATCTGCATTCCCTCCCCACTCTGGGGCCAGCCAGAGGTGGTATTTACCGGTTCTCTGAACTACTCAAAATTTCCACTATCAGTTCTCCAGAACCTGCTGAATTTCACCCCTGGTGCGATCCTACCGGTTTAGCAACTGATTCACTGAGAGAGTGCTTTGCAAATCTGGCCCACGGGCCTTGAGTTTGACATCCCTGCCATAGACAAAAAGTGTCCTTTGGATTACTTCTGAAGTCCATTTTGTCCCCCAAAAAACTTTTTGCATTTTTTTCAGCTGTGGCCACTGGCAAATTGGTGGAAGAAGGATTTAGACTCTTCCCTTTATTCTGGAATCCAGTGATGCACAGTAATTTTCCAGACCAAAGACAGAAGTAGGTCTCTAAAGTAGCATACCAGAGACATATGCCAAAAAGGTGTGTTCATGCCAGAACAAAAGTTTGGTTTCATGTCATTCCATGTTCATTAAATTTAATATAGTTTAAATGTAGATGGTATGATTACACTCCTGCTAGGCATGTATTGATGTTCTCATTTGGTCACCTTAAAAAATTCTAAGTTGGAATAGAGTATCAAATCCTCAACCTATGCATCTTTGCTATAGTCCAATCTGAATTAAGTTTTCCTATGATGGTTATTTGTAATATATATATATATATATATATATATATATATATATATATATATATATATATATATATATATATATATATATATATATATATATATATATATATATATATATATATATATATAGTTTTACATGCTCGCTTTGCAGTCTGGTTCCCAATGGGCCACGGCCCAGTATCAGGTTGCATACAGTGGTTTGGGGACTCCTAGTGTAGAGAAAAGAACTAGAAACCAGAAAAGATTTTGGAGAATCAATACCATGAATAAGTATGAGAATCAAATCACCTGAGTATCATTTTCTCCATCTTTATTTACAGACCAGTTTCATGAGCAAATGTATTAATTTTATCAAATTAGGAACAAGCCATGAATAGTAAAATTGTAAAGCTTGAGTACTGAGCAATGCTTAATTCATACTTGAAATCTATCACCAAAACTTAGATTCTTGAATCTCGGTGGAAAATGAGCACATTGCATTAAGAATAGAAAGATGCAGAAAACAAAGGAGAGCTAGTTAGGGCGTACCAAGTGATTAACAGATTTGACCTTTAAGACAACTTTCTTAAATGTCAATCTGCAAATTACACACTGAACAATAAGTAGAACTTGAACACTCATTTTCCTTAGCTCATGCTTTGCCCTCTGAACCACAGTCTCTTTCCAGCTCCCTAATTGGCACTGACTCCGCAGAGTGGGAGAAAGAAATATATTTCTCTTATTAGGAGTCAGTTCAGCTAAGCACTTTCACCCTGCAAATAATGGAAAATAACATTTATCCCTTCCCACAATCTCAGCTGAAGAGGTTAAAGCAAAAGGAGTAAAATAGGGAGAGAAAAAGGCAAGAAATACTGAATAAACTTTGATATTTATTTCCTAGTGGGAGGACTGCTTAGACCAGGGGGTGTCAAACTCGATTTCATCGAGGGTCACATTAGAGTTACGGGGAGGAGTGTGTGTGTGGCTGGGTGGCCATGGCTAGGGTGGGTATGGCCAGCTCAACGTCCTGCAGCCCTCTGCCAGTGAAAATGGAGCCCAGGAGGCCTGTGCGCAGCCCTCCTGGGTTCCGTTTTCACTGGCAGAGGGCTGCAAGAGGTCATTGCAGCTGAAAACAGAGCCCAGGGGCATGCACACAGCCCTTGCAAGGTCCCTTTTTGCTGGCAGATGCACTGTGGGCCGGTCCTTCACTGTTTCCAGGGTGCTCCTGCAGGGAAGATCTAAGCAACTCGTGGGTCACCTTCACCCATTCATTCATTAAGTGTGACACAGATGCCCAGCAGATCACAAGGTATGTCCAATTTGAATATATTGTATAATGCCAATTTTACCTCTATTTCCCATGGTTTAAAGTTTAATATGAGATAATGTAACATCTGCATGCCTCTATTTTGAGGGCTTAAGAGAGGGTAGATTGTATACCATATAACATTCTAATAACCTCAAAATCTGCATGTTCCCCGTTAGCATCAGCCTGAACCTGACATTGATGCCTCATTGACCAAGATAACCCCAAGGCCAAATTTGTGAACATATAATAGCAACAATCCTAGTTTTCCAGAGATGTAACAGTAAATCAAGTCACATAGCATCCCAAAGTCTTATGCTGGTTTGCTTGTTTCAGTTAGCTATTTAATGTTAAAACTTAAATCTCTGAACATTTTTCCTACCTGTTGCAAAAGTTAAACTCTACACCGATTTCCAAGAAATCCCACTTGAATTTCCTTCCCCTAATTTTCCTCTTTTAGCAAAAATTGCAAAGGAAATGGGAAGCTTTCAGAGAACTGCTGCCTAATCTAACACAAATTCAATAAATATTAAAAAGAAGGGCAAATTTTAAAACAGTCAATTTGAGCTATGGTCATATCACTTCACTTTTATATATTCTATATTAATCAAAGATATACCTTGCTGCGATCCAAGAAGACTTTTGATGATGGCTTACAACAAGGTTGTATAATGCAACCTATACCTATATAACACAAACTATACTGTATAATGCAAGAAACAATATTACTGCCACCGTTCCAATAACAACCAGTAGGTAGTGTCATGCCTCATATAGCTTTATATTCCATTTTCAGCTACTTCAGTAAGTAGATAATGTTGGAATTATTGAGATCACTAATAGCATGTCATTCCACAGTGCCCCCTACTGGCCATTCTGTAACTTAGAAAAGCAATGTTTCTGGATTTTGGCCCATTTGACCATTGGAGAATGGCCAGCTACTTTTCCCAGCACAATCCAATTAGTCCAGTCATTTTTATTGGAGACATGTGGTCCTGCAAGTAATTTGGAGCCGACCCATGAAACACTTCACTGGTTTAAAATGACATTGTAAGTTTTCTATTAGCATGCAGAACCCAAAATACAGGTGTGATGTGATCCTCCCACAACTGCCCACGATCGGCCTGGGACACACTGAATTTTGTACCAATTGAATCTTCTGAGTGATCTTTAAAGGCTGCCCCATACAGAGAACTTTACAGTAGCCTAAGTGGGTCCGCTCAAGATGCTGTAACATCCTAAACAAGGCTTCATCTGGCATACTAGCCAATGCTGAGCGAAGCCCCCCCCCCAGTACAGCTTCTAGTATCTAGTAGGAGCAATGAGTCTAGGAGTACCCCAAAGCCACAGGCCTGCTTCTTTAGAGGTAGTAAACCCCCATTCTGTGTCACAACAGGGATTATAGGAGAACTTTGATGAATAGAAATAGTTCTGTCTTACTAAAGTTCCATTTAAGCAATCTCTCCTATCTGAACATTCATAGTTTCCAAGCTTTGGGACAAGACATGGACAGCATCTTCAGCGAAGGCCTGGGATGATGGTACAAATATTGGTGATACCACTTCCCAAACCTCCAAAGGACCTCCATTGGTTACTTCAGGTAGACATTAAAAAACGGGGGAGGGGGGAACTAACCCCTACAGTGCCCCACAAGAGAGCAATCGCCACTTCTCTTTCTCCTACTACCACCCACAAGGAAGTAGCAGAACGACTGCAAGATAATACCTTCAGTGGCTAACCTTTGCAAAAAGCCCTGAAGTATATTGTGATCAATGTTATCCAAGGCATAATAGGAGTCTCAAACTGGTAGCCTGCCGGCCCAATGCATCATGTGCAGGCCACACCCACTCCAGTTATGTGAATGGGCAAAACATTGTGAAATGATACATGATGGAAATGTGACGCAGCAAGTTTGACACCCATGATATAGAAGTTCAAAAGAATAGGACGGGTGTAGTACCCTGTTCAAATCATGGCAAAGATCATCCACTAAAATAATTAGTGCTACCTGTACCTCATGCCTGGGCCTAACAAATAACCTATACCTAATTTCAAATTCCCATTTACTTCTTTCAGTGCTTTTTAATAACAAAATGTTTTTTAAAACTATTTTCAGTAAGGTCCCTAAATGTACATTGTTGAAAGAAGAGTCATTCATAAACATAAAACAACAAGGGGGATTCCTCTGCTTCTACAACAGCTAAACTTAGATTATCAGTACCTTTTCTTACAATCATTTCAGCTCATTATCATGATCAATTTCATTGTGATCTATTTCTGTTATACAATAACAAATGAATACATTGAGCTAAATATTTTTCCAGAAAATAAACAATTCCTTGAATTACACTAATGTATCCCAAGTCAAATGTAATTGTATTCTTTTGTTTCCTAGGCCTTAGATAGTTATAGATAAATTAAAACTATCCACTATTTAGCTATAACATTTAGTTATCCAGTGCTTCACTTCAGTTTCTTACCATAATGGATTAATAATGATACCTTCAAATGATTGGGAATTGCTTTCAGGCTTCTAACTGAATGATCAAATTCTTGATCTTCCTTCTTTTAAAGAGACGTGAGCCCTTTATTATGAAGGTATTAAGACAGAGAGCAATCAATGCAATTATTGGCTTTAGCTATATTAAACTAACAGAAGTTCATAGCATTTCTTATAGCTTCAGTTACTCCTCTGACAGACTGTTAGGGAAAACTAGTGGCCATGGCCGCAAAAGTGTCACACTGTTCTACCATTGGTTAGCCAGATGTTTACACCCTCAAGGGATTTTGCTTTACCTTGCCAATCTGTGAAAACTGCTGGTGCTTCACTGCAGGTGATCAAGAGATGAGATTTCTCACATAATAATGAAAGAATCCAGGAAAACTTGTCCTTTCTAAAATGAAGAATATGCTTCATAAGACCAGGATAAACTATTGTGGTAGATTTTTGTGATTATGAGATATCCTCTCCATAGCAGAGAGCTAAGTGGGTGTGGCTTGTGATTTAACATCTTAAACTATTCATGATTTAATTCCTCCAACTATTTTTTAGTTTGCTTAATTTACAAAGAGATCAGATGCATATCTTATTTACACTTTAATAAATGGCTTTTCTAATTCCAAAGAGATAATTAAGCATTGTTTTCTACCTTTTGTATACCCACAAAACAAAAATGTGCCTTCCGAAGACTTCCCAAATTCCATTTAAGATTCATGCTAACATTGTGAAAAATATTTTTGTTTTAATGAAGGCTTATGAGGAACATTTTTCAAAGCTATTTTGCAAAACAATGTGGCCTTATTCTCTTTGCTCATCTCTCTGTCAGTTTCAGGATCCAGAGGAGACGTCTGAATATGACAGAAGCCTTGTCCAGATACTATCCCTGACTTGCTGGTTGTGGCTTTATGTGAAACACCTTCATAAGGCAACTACATTATATCAAGGTCCTATTGCAGGAAATTCTGTCATGGCTACAATATAAAACATCATGGTAATAGTGCCACATCCCAAACTGATGAAAATTTGGTTTAAACCCTCTTGTTTACTCCCAGCATCTCTTTTTTATGGGTTTTTGCCAGCATATCTGAAATTTTGGAAAGTCAAAAGTTTGCTGGTTATTTTTGCAAAGCTTCAATTCACTTAAGAAAGATACTACTTTAATGGGATTCTGGACTTTTTAGCACAACTAAAAATGTTTTAAATGTGCAATGCATAGTCCAAGATTATGTGATTCAGTTTCACCCTGGAAATCTGGAGTATTAGGTTCAAACTCCACTTACAGATTTACTAACCACAGAAACAACACCCATATTTTAATGTTTGTGCTTGGGGAAATTAAAATTGTATAGGGTGGAAGGGGCATAAACATAAGTTCTGTAGCTATGACTGTATTAATGGATTATAAAATCCAATAACCTCATAAACTTGTAGGAAGACTACTGGAATAAAAAATGTGAGGATATGATAGATAACATAAATGTTTCATATGGTAGGTAATGAGAGAATAATAACTTGCTCATACTCCTCTAACTGATGAGTGGTTTGAACTATTGATTTCCCAGACGAACTTCTATCAGTGAATTATTATTACCATGGTTGGCCTCAGAGTCAACCAGACTGAACTTGGCATTTTGACTTTGAGTCAATGAACAAATTCTTCTTTACTAAAATTTTATAAAGTATTGGGGTATAATTAACATCAAACTACATTAATTAGGGTTGGCTCAGTATTGCTCCTTCTTTCCTTCCCATGGAGAAAATGGTCAAGTAGGAATGACAGGAGGTCTGGTGTGATGATCATTAGGTTAGAACTGGTCAAATTCCAGCTCAACCAGACCTTTTCTGGGTGGCTTTTGGTAATGACCTTCTTTGCAGTTTCAATTCCACCTGTAACTTATCCGCCTGCCTGCTTGCCTCCTTTTACTGGTTTGTTATGTGTGTGGGAAATGGATGGAAGACCATTCCTCCAGAGCCTGAAGACTAACATTTGTTTCCCATTGCTTCTTTTGTCTAGGTCAGGGGACCCCAACCCCCAGGCCTTGGCCCACTACCAGACCACGAGCAGTGGGCAAGCACATGCACATGCAATTCATTTGTGTGAGGGCTGTGCGTGCTTTGCCTGCCACTTGTGAAATGGAGCTGCGTGTGTGCACCATGCTTGCCTGCCACTTGCACAGAACCATCCCACCCACCCACACCAGTCCACAAAGACAGAAAGGTTGGGGATCTCTAGTCTAGGCATTCTGATGACATACTCACGATTGTACCCCTTCTTCTGTTTGAAAAACTCTTTTGAGAGTAGAGATTCATCAGTTAACTGTTGGAATAAATCCATTGTTCTTAAAGGATTGTTAAGTCAATTTTATTTCTTCAGTAAAAGAACGTAGGTTATGAATATAAGAAATGTATCTTTTTCATTTTGAGACAAATGCAGTTCAAAATGATAAACACCCTCTGAGTTGTCTGCTAAATGAGTCTGCGCAAAGTCTGAGCCTTCTACTATTCTGAACTTAGGAAGTTGATGACCTAGGAATTATCCTCTGCTTCATTTCCATCCATAGGGATTCAAGTGGTGCCAACTTTAATAACATTTCAGTATGAAGGTAACCTTTTAACACACCATGTAGATCACCTTAAGTATTCAATCTGCTAAAAGTTAAATTACCATTTCTAGCATTTTCTTTTTTAGGACTGAATTGTTATTCCTTGTAGGCAATCCTCGGAGTGTTAATTAATGGGTGGCACAGAAATATTCAAAACTGCATTAACGTGAGGTTTTTTTTTTTTTCAGAAATGGATTTGAATGCCCTTCGGATATATTGAGATTTCCACACTAACAATTCTCCAAGTTGGATGTAAGGCTGGGGAAGACATCTGTATTCAATTGTAATGGGACACACAAAACCATAGCAGTAAGTTGTGGATTAGAACCACTGGCTCCCAGAAGGGTGTCCCTCAACCCACTATCCGCATTCCTACAGCAATTCCTGGGAAAAGCCAACTCAGATGCTTATTTAATTTCTACAGCTACCCAATTCAACCAAGTGACTCTGAGAGGCTTTCAATTCAAAATGATTAAGCAATTAAAACATTAAAACAATAAAAACATCCTCAAAATAAATTAGTATAAGCCGTGTTGATGTGGCCAGGGTGGGTATGGCCAGCTCGATGTCACTCCTGTTGGGGGCACCTGTGGTGGCCTGAGCACTCTGCCAGTGAAAACAGGCTCCTGAACTCCATTTTCACTGGCAGAAGCACCGCAGGCCCATCCTTTGCTGTTTCCAGGGTGTCCCTGCAGGCCAGATCTAAGTACCACATGGGCTGGATCAGGCCCCTGGGCCTTGAGTTTGACACCCCCACATTAACGCATTCTGTGTTCCAAACCCAGATACATACCCAATATTTTAAAATTTTACAAAAAGCCAACAGGTTTGGGGCCAGTCTATTCTCCAAGGGCAGAATATTCCATAAGGCAAAGTGTACAGTAGAGAAAGTCCATCTTCTCTGCCAGTTGACACTCTTTGGCTGACAGGAGCTGCAGCATGCCCAATGTGTTAGATCGAATTGGATGAGTAGAAACTCTTGAAAAAGGCAGTCCCTCAGGTAACTCAGTCTCAAGTCATGTAGTGCTTTAAAAGTTACAACCAGCAGCTTGAATTGCACCTGGAACATACCAGCATGGTGTAGCTCATGAAATAGTACTGTTACATGTGACCGACACCATTTATTATTCATGCAGCTGCATTTTGCAGTAGTTGAAGTTACTAATTGCTCTTCAAGGGCAGTCCCCTGTAGAGTGCATTGTGGTAACGTTATCAAGAGGTTACAGGAGCATGGCTGACAGTGAGCAGGGCGTCCCAGTCCAGGAGTTGAAACAACTGGCACACTATCTGAAGATGTGCAAAGGCTCTCCTAACCTCAGCCGCCGTATGCTCTTTAAGCAGGAGTTGAGTCTAAGAGGACACCCAGATTGTACACTAAGACTGGGGTAGTGCTTACTAACAGAGAATGGGGTTTTTCTAGTTAAGCATATATTGCTCTAGAGGAGGGATACATAATGGTGGCTTAAGAATTGAGTAGGATTTACTGAGGACCACACTTCAAAACTGTACCTTCTGTTGGCATCGTATGGCAGGGAATGAGAATGATCTGGCTTAAGGGTCCTATTCCCATCTTTAAAACAATCCCTATTTCCCCTCCCGCACCATGCAAAAAAGATGTAACATTCTCAGCCCTCACTAACCTGGGAGAGCTTTGGAATCAAATGACCTGAGCCATGTATTACTTGGGTATACTATGACCACATTTTCTTGGAAAAAATAAGAGACAAACCAGAAAAGGGGGCAAAACTAAAAGAGGTTCATAAGGTTTTTTTAAACAATGTGTATGTTATAACTATGCTTTACAAAGGAAAAACCAAGAGCAAACCCAAGAAAATAATTGAGAGGGGGGGAAGGGAGGGAGGGAGGGAGGAATAGAGGGAGGATAGATTTAAAGGACAGCTTTCTGAAATAAAGAACTGCCCTTTATGATAAGAATTTGTACTCACTGTTTCTATGCATGACATTTACCACTTCTAGTCTGGGCTACTGCTATAAGTCTAGTACTATGAACCAGGATTTTTCATTTGTTTGCACTCATCATCTACAGTTCCTTAACTGTTCCTCCTTACTGAATTATAAAACCAGTATATTAAGACCTCCTTTATGCAAGAACCCATATGCCATTCTTGAGAATTTCATCACAATATAATTTCTCTGCTAGATTGCAGAAGGCTTAGTACTTCATACTTCCAAGAATGATTTGAGAAATAGAACTTGGTTGAAGACACCTGGTGCTTTCTTGGTCCAGCCTGTTTAACGGATAAGATACGTAGTCTCTCAGATAACATTCCACCTAGTCCCTAAAAGGAAGCTGCCTTATATTGATTTTGAACCTACATCTAACAACTTCTATCCTGCCTCTCCAGGTTTCATAGAAATCTTGGAATAGGCTGGGGTATGAACCCAAACTTCCTGAACTTAAACCAGTTTACTCTCTTCAGCTGCAATAACCTATGTACTTCCATTTTCTGAAGTGTGCTTAAACTTTGTATTGCACATTTAAAGTCGTGACATCTCCCAGATCCAAAGTGAATTTCATATGCAGATTGCAATGCCAATTTCTTTGGTGGAAAATCTCCTATTTCCAGGTTGCCAATTACTTCTGAAGCTGCTGTAACAGCATCAATTTCTCTTATTAAGAATAGTTATTTGTTGCCCAAGAGTGTTAGATGATAGCATCATAATGATGTCTCTTAAATTTTGCAAGTAATATCAGCATATTATGGTACAACAGCAATAAGATAGATAGATGATAGATAGATAGATAGATAGATAGATAGATAGATAGATAGATAGATAGATAGATGATAGATAGATAGATAGATAGATAGATAGATAGATAGATAGATAGATAGATAGATAGATAGATAGATATTAGGTTTAGGGTGATGTCGTTCTTTTTATACTTCTCTTACTAAACAGTTTATGTCAAACATTGTAATGGTGTTGGGCCAGGTCTGACAACAAATGAACCCAAATGTTGAATGAAGACCAGGATCAACTATGCATGAGATCTGACCTTTTATTGATAGTAGGTATGGATAATTGAAGCATTTTAAGATATTCCCACAATTTGCCCTTCTTCCGACTAAAAGAAATGTAAAGTTCTCTGAAAGGTTGGTTGTAGAAAAATGCATAAAATGGGGAAATATAATATTCTTGTTCTTATACCTAGGAAAGCAAAGCTTATTTTAACTTTGAAAAGAAAGAAATACAGGGTGATTTTTGTCTGTGATCCTGCTAATGAAAGCATCTTATCCAGGAAGTTATCCAGATGTTTGGATGTGAAGGACATTACATGAAGGCTTTCAATGATAGTGTCAGCATTCCAAGTAATGCCCCCATAGAAAGCAGAACTCCGAGGCATGTAGATTCCTCAAAGAACAATTTATTGGATACATCATATTGGCACAACTGGTGAAAACCAACTCTGAAAGTTCCCACAGTTTTCACATAATTAAAAAGTGAAAGTTTCCTCTTCCCCCAAGTCATCAGTCACATTGTCCAATAGAGATGCTGGCTGGTTGCTTGGTTACTCCATTACTCCTCTCCCCAGCATCTTGTGGAACGTCCTTGGTTCCCACACAAAAACTTTTTTGTTTTGACTACACACCCCAGCTATCTATTTTCCCCCTCCCTGTCCCGTCTTCTGCCTTGTGGCAACTCTGAAGCTTCAAAGATGGCCTCAGCCAGGTTCACTTTAGGGTTGACAGATAAAGTTCCTGACATTTGAATTACTCCTATTGGATGTTCCACAAGAATTGATTGGGTGCAGCAATTAAGATGTAAGCTTATCAGAGTAATATATATGTGATTGGTGGCCATATAAATTCAAAATTTAAGTTAAGAATGAGTTAAGATACTGAACTAGGGAGAAGAGACTAGGAAGACTCATGTTCGAGTCCATTCTGACCCTTAGAAAACTTGAGGCCATTCAATCTTTTAGTCCAACCTCACAAAAAGGAATAAAACTACCTTTTGAAGAAGAACACCACTGATATTACTAACCGCAAGATATTTTGCATACATCCATGAATTATCCTGAGATTCCATAGACAATGTAAATATACTTCTATTCCCAATGGCTGATCTGCAATCTGAGTCCTAAAACACAAAAGTGGTATGTGTGGTCATTGATCAGTGGCTCACAGCAATTTAAGTTTTTAATTTAAGTAGCTACCCCACATAGAAACTGGGCCTTCTTGCCATTTTCTGCTCCCCCAAGCCACAGCTCATGAGAGTTGCAAGGAAACAGAATGCTGTCAATCACAAGTGGCCTTAAGAGAGTTACAGGAACCATTGAGTAGATCCCTGAGGCAGATTTAAGTTGCACTGTGCAGAATATTTCCAGTCAATGTGCTTGAACAAAACGTTTGTTGGATTTTTATACAACACTTTGGGAAGCAGAGAGAGGGAGGATTGTCAGTTGTCAAGTTCCATTCAAGGAGTAAGTCTAGAATAACTCAGAAGAACCTTTTGACCTTGAAATAATTCTTGCTGCAATGAAATTTTCTGACAGCAGCAAGTGTCCTGCTGGAACTCAGCAGCAGCCCATTCAGAGCTCTAGTGGACTGTTTTTTGTGACAGCTGTCCTTCATTCTCACAAGAGGGGAGAAATGGCCTCAAAGAGAATAAGCAATGCTGAAGTCCCCTACAAAGCAATGGAAGTTCAAGTTCACTCAAGCCATCAGTGGTTATGAGAGATTCATGTCTTGGTGTTGAAATGTGATGTGTTGGCAACCTCAGAAGCACCAAGGGGAAAAGAAATATATTGAGTTTCAAGCTGCCCTTGGGCAAATCTGCTTTTCATAGTCATGGTAATATTAATTAATGAAATTCCAGTGTTTTCAGGGAGAGAAAAAGCTATTGCAACTAAAAGTTTCAGACTGACAGTTCTGTTTATAAATTGTCAGAAACTTCAAGATTGTCATGTAAAACTGGTGTGTCATTCATGAGAAATCTCAAATATCATGTGAGAATAAATCACTTTACCGGTACATTTTAAACAACTCAGGATTATTCTGAATCCCATCTTTCTAAGGAAAAGACTAAAACTGATATCAAAGAACTTTAAATGTCACTATTAACAAGGATGTCCAAAAATTAGAAGTTAGAAATCCTAAGTAAAAGCCTGGCACCATGGAAAGTGGTTCTTCATAGTAGCCAGCTTGACTTCAGAAATGTGAATTTCAAGAGGCTTTCTTTATAAAAACACAGGTATTATATCAATTCTGGTGTGATGTACACTGAATTGTTGATGTATTGACTGTTAGGGTTTTTATCTGATGATCTCTGACTGAACTTTAACTTAGAATTTTAATCAGGAGGTTTAATGGCTACTGGCAGATTATTCCCTTGTCATTTTGGTTGAGGAATCGGGGACTATCAAGGGAGGGGACAGTATTATTGGTTTATAAGAAAATTATATTTTGTTAGATATCCTATTAAAAATCAGCCATTTTCAAAGTGTGTACCTTTGATGAAAACTTAGGACATTGCAAAGAATTGAATATCAAACATGCAAATCATTTACCTATACTATATTAACAGAGAGCATGATTGTCCTAATTTTAATCTATTACAGATTAATGATAACTACTGATAAGCATATGGCTTTACTTATCAAACCATGATAGAATGAAAGTAAAAAATGCTCATATTCAGTGTCTATTATCTACTCCTGATCGGCAAAGATAACCTGTTGTGTTGAGCATCATAATGTGTTTCATATCAGGTTGACTTGTATCTATCACATTTAATAATGGCCACAAAATAATTTGTGGATAGCCAACCATGGTAATTTTACTGAAAATGTGATGAGGTTACCACTTGCATAGGCAAAATGAAAGGTTATTTATAATATTACTAACCGTGCCTCAGCATATACAGCCTCTGATAAGCTTTTTCTGCCCCAGATTTGGACCTGGTTATTTCTTGGATGAGGTAGTTCCAGAGCTAAAGGCCAACTACTAAGTTGGGATGGAAAAAAATTGGAAGACAACAATGGCAACCCATTTCCATATTATTGCAAATAAAATTATATTGATATGTTTGTTTGTTTGTTTGTTTGTAGTTTATTTATAGGCCGCCCTTTTCCCTGAGGGGACTCAGGGCGGCTTACAATCAAAAAAGGAAGGGGAGTGTAGGACAATACAAAAAAAGAAATGTGCACAAAGTAAATTAAACAATAAAACTCAACATTCACTCAGCATTCGGGAGGGGCGAAATAAGATTATCCCCAGGCCTGACGGGTTAGCCAGTTCTTGAGGGCTGTACGGAAGGCCTGGACGGTGGTGAGGGTACGAATCTCCACGGGGAGATTGTTCCATAGTGTCAGAGCCGCAACAGAGAAGGCTCTCCTCCAAGTAGTCGCCAGTCGGCACTGACTGGCGGATGGAATACGGAGGAGGCCAACTCTATGCGATCTGATGGGACGCAGGGAGGTAATTGGCAGAAGGCAGTCTCTCAAATAGCCAGATCCACTACCATGGAGCGCTTTATAGGTGGTGAGTAAGACCTTGAAGTGCACCCGGGGACCAACAGGTAGCCAGTGCAGCTCACGGAGGATCGGTGTTATGTGGGCGAACCGTGGTGCGCCCACGATCACTCGCGCGGCCGCATTCTGGACTAGCTGAAGTCTTCGGATGCTCTTCAAGGGCAGCCCCATGTAGAGCACATTACAGTATTCCAGCCTAGAGATCACAAGGGCTCGAGTGACTGTTGTGAGGGCCTCCCGATTCAGGTAGGGCCGCAACTGGCGCACCAGGCGAACCTGGGCAAATGCCCCCCTGGTCACAGCTGAGAGATGGTGGTCAAAAGTTAGCTGTGAATCCAGGAGGACTCCCAAGTTGCGGGCCCTTTCTGAGGGGTTTAAATTTTGTCCCCCCAGCCTGAGTGATGGTATGGTGGTCAAATTTTTGGGAGGGAAACACAACAGCCACTCGGTCTTGTCTGGGTTGAGTATCAGCTTGTTCGCTCTCATCCAGTCTTTAACGGCTTCCAGTCCCCGGTTCATCACGTCCACCGCTTCATTGAGTTGGCACGGGGCGGACAGATACAACTGTGTATCGTCCGCATATTGGTGATATTTTATCCCGTGCCTTCGGATGATCTCGCCCAGCGGTTTCATGTAAATGTTAAATAGTAGGGGGGATAGGACCGACCCCTGCGGCACCCCATAGGTTAGGGGCCTCAGGGACGATCTCTGCCCCCCCACTAACACCGACTGCGACCTGTCCGAGAGATAGGAGGAGAACCACTGCAAGACAGTGCCGCCCACCCCTATCTCCCGCAGTCGTCGCAGAAGGATACCATGGTCGATGGTATCGAAAGCCGCTGAGAGGTCCAGGAGAACTAGGATGGAAGCATGGCCTCCATCCCTAGCTCTCCAGAGATCATCAGTCAATGCGACCAAAGCGGTTTCTGTGCTGTAACCGGGTCTGAAGCCAGACTGGAAGGGGTCAAGATAGTTAGCTTCCTCCAAGGTACGCTGAAGCTGGAGAGCCACCACCTTCTCAACAACCTTCCCTACAAAGGGAAGGTTGGAGACTGGACGATAGTTATTAAGAATAGCTGGATCCAGAGACGGCTTCTTCAGGAGGGGTCTCACCACCGCTGTCTTAAGCGCGGTGGGAAAGTACCCCTCCCGAAGAGAGGCGGTAACAACCGCCTGGATCCAGCCTCGTGTCACCTCACTGCTGTTGGCAACCAGCCAGGAGGGACACGGGTCCAGTATGCAGGTGGAGGCACTCACAGCTCGCATAGCCTTGTCCACATCCCCAGAGGCAACTTCCTGAAACTCAACCCAGAGATGGTTTGCCAAGTTTTCTCCTTGTGTCTCGGCTGGATCTACTGGGGTGGAGTCCAGGTCCGCTCGAAACCGGGCAACTTTGTCCGCCAAGAACTGGACATATTCCTCAGCCTTACCCTGTAAGGAGTCCCCCGTCTCCCTCCTATTTAGGAGGGAGCGGGTTATCCTAAACAGGGCGGCTGGGCGGGACTCGGCGGACGCTACCAAGGAGGCAATGTATGTTCTTTTTGTTGTTCTTAGGGTCCGAATATACTCCTTGGTGCATGCTGTCAAAAGTGCCCGTTTCGACTCGGACCTATCGGACCTCCACGAGTGCTCTAGGCGTCTCCTCCGGCACTTTACCTCCCGGAGCTCCTCAGTAAACCAAGGAGGCCTCCGGGGGCCGCTGACCCGGAGGGGCCGTAGCGGCGCAATCCGGTCGAGAGACTCCGAAGCTGCCGAGTGCCAGGCAGCGACGAGAGTCTCCGCTGAACTGTGGGCGAGGGTATCAGGAATAACCCCAAGCTCCGTCTGGAACCTAACAGGATCCATCAGTCGCTTGGGGCGGAACCAGCTGGTCGGTTCCTCCTCCCTACGGTGGAGGTTTGGCCTCCGGAAGTCTAGCCTCAGTAGGTAGTGGTCTGACCACGACAGGGGTATGATCTCATTACCCCTCAGACCAAGATCGTAACTCCACTGCTCCGAGAGGAATACGAGGTCAAGCGTGTGACCCGCTGAGTGAGTTGGGCCTCGAATTACTTGAGTCAAGCCCATGGCTGTCATGGAAGCCATGAACTCCTGCGCTCCATCAGAGTGTTCACCGAGCGAAGGCATAAACTTCATAAACTCACCAGTAACTGAGCTTAATTCAAGACTGTCTCTACTTTTTAGATAATTTCAAACTCTTCTTGGGTAAGACATAAGCATCAAGATAGTAGTCACTGAGAGCATTATATTTTTTCTATTTATTTAGTTTTCTTTTAACATTATTAGAACTGGTAGCCACTGTGCATCATTGCATCAGTGAGTTATATAGTTTAATTATTTGTATAAAGAAGTATTTCAATTTCTCCCTTTTAGTTTCTGTAGACAGCTATGGTCCTTACCTATAGAAGAGAGAAGAACTCATCTTTATTTGCATTTTCATTCCAAGTATTGATATATTGGTGAATATATGAATTTTGGAAGTACAAATTAAGATAATTCAATTGAAAATGTAAACTAAACAGATTACGCCTATCCTGTTTTAGACAGTGCTTTTTTTAAAATGCCCTTTTTCCTCATGACTCCCCTCCAAATTCTTAGTTCTTCCAGTCTTTGATATATCAATCTCTACTGAAATATTGGAAAGATGGCATAATTGATCAGCAGTTGCCCAAAGCTGCTGGGAGAAATCAACCCAAAATCTGTCTTAAAAGAAGAAGAAGAAGAAGAAGAAGAAGAAGAAGAAGAAGAAGAAGAAGAAGAAGAAGAAGAAGAAGAAGAAGAAGAAGAAGAAGAAGAAGAAGAAGAAGAAGAAGAAGAAGAAGAAAGTTAGTCACACAATCAGCCAGGTATTCAGATTGGATTTGGCATTTTTATCCACCTATTGTGTCCTTTCCAAAATGTGGGATAAACAAATGTTATTTGATGGTATTAAAGTTATTATCATTATTAAATGTCTATGCCATCCACCTCTCAATAATTCTGGGAAGCTATATTTTTCAAGCCCCAATGACATTGTAGTATTCTGAACAGAATGTGATAGCTATTTTGGAACTGATGAAATCAAACAAGCTGAAGGTTCATCAAGCAAAATGAATAAAAACTAGAATTTGGTATTGCACTTACCTTGAAGAATCACATGTACATTTTGGGATTCTCCTTAAGTCATCAAATGGGTTAAGTTATCAGTGTGTTGATCTGCTTCAGTTCATTTGCTATTTGCTATATATCTTAGTATGAAGAAAGCAGATTTTTCCACAGTGATCTGTACTTTGATGATATCTAAAAATGATAATGTACTTTCTGTGAGTCTGTCTCTAAAAACAGGTTCATCAGGTACCTTGAGGAGTTGCAATAAGGGATCAAAGCATCAAATATAGACTTTTTATTGTCTCATGGTGGCTAATGACTTTCCAAGTTCAATTCAAAGTTCTGAATTGCTTCCACAAGATTATTTCGCAAAAGACCTTCACACATATAAATATGAGTAAGGCCATTGTTATGTGCCAATGATTGATTAAGACACTTGGGACAAGGGATAGGCCTCTTTCTTCTGTTGAATCCCCTTGTCTGAAAATTGGTACAAATATTTTTTTAGAAAACAGAGATGGAGCTGCTCTCCGACTTTGGATATGAGTATAAACAAGAAAGGGATAATCTCCCAGATGACTTGAGGAAAAGCTATGCTTTGGCCCTGAGTGGGCAATTGAAAAGTGCTGGTTTTGACCATGTATGACTTTGACCTTTATATCTATGGGACCAGATTGTCCAATCACATCCTATCTGGTTAACATAGAGCTCCAGGAGACTCTGCTATTTGTTCTCCATTTTCATAAGTGGGGGAGCTAAGGAGCAGAACATGGAAGCCAAGTCTACCCTTTACAATAATCTCCCAGTAAAATCAGACTTGCCTCCACCCTCACTTTATTTAGGAAAATACTCTAAACAGCTTTTATGGGGTTTTGCAGTTGAATATAGCATTAAGGTCTTTGTTCTGATTGATTGTTATTTCATTTGACTGATTATTTTTACTGTGTATGCTCTGTGTCTTACTTTTTCAGGGATGCTTTAACTATTCTTACTATTTCTAATTATTATTGCGTAACACCTGTGAATGTTAATGACACAACCTTATTGATGTCTGTGATTCATATAGTATTCAGCGGTATACAAATTGAAATGATAAGAACAATAACAACAGCAAACTATTAATACTACTTAGATAATATCTTGTCTCTTGGGAGTGAGAAGCACTGAGCAGTGAGAACAAATTGACAAGTTAGGCTTCTGCAATCTTCCTCCAGTGCATTTGTCTGATGGAATATAAGATGGAATCTTGATTTCCCTTCATTGACAAAATTATTGCTTGAATGTGAAGAAGGGATCGTTGGTGCTTCTGAAATATAGGGAAGTCTTATCAAAATTTGGCAAAGAATCCCCATAGATGGGAGGCGGCTCCTGAGAATATTTGTTCTGTGAGCTATGCTGTAGTTATTCCAACATATCATATGCAAGGCCTCAACAAAAGACTTCACTCAGTAGATCACATACAGTTTATGCACTCCACAAAATATACACTGCTCAAGTAATATTACATTTTATCAGGTGGAATTAGCCACTAGTTTAAGATTACTAATATAAGATGCTGGGTTATTCTCACAATAGGAACTTTTAATGGGTCATAATTTGTAACTAGATAAAGAGTAAAAAGTTAATTTTACATGCCAGATAACGTTTCTTGTACCTTTATATTTGCTCTGAATCACGGGTGGGTTCCTGCCAGTTCTAACCTCTTCTATAGAAGAGGTTCCACAAATCTACAGTGCCATTTAGAACCAGTTCCAGCTCCCTCCCCCTGCCTGTCCGCACATCATCATAATGAAGAACGAGAGGAGGAATTCTGGGAATTGAAGTCCGCAGGTCTTAAAGCTGTCAAGTTTGAACACCCCTGGGTTTTTTTTTAAAGGGTTAGGAGTGCAAAGGTCTTGTAACTTGACAGCTTTAAGACTTGCATGCTTCAAATGCCTGAGTTTCTGAGCCAACATTTTGGTTGCTAAGCAAGAGCGTTGTTAAGTGAGTTTCACCACATTTTACAAGCTGGCCATGCCCATCCAATCACATGACTGCCAAGCCACTCTCACCCAGTTACATGACTGCCAAGCCACTCCCACCTGGTCACATGGATGGCAAGCCACTCCCACAAAGCAGAAGAGGTTCTAAAAAAATTTGAAACCCATCACTGCTCTGAATGTTACATTCACCATCTAAAATGATTTTATAACAGACAGAAAAACTCAATTACAGCATATACAAATAAATGAATTTAAAGCCTGAACTTCAGATTGCTTATCACAGCAGGTAGGACATGTGCAGATCATGTTTTGTTCTTTCTTACTTATTTTTACATGAATATGAAGTTGTAGATTGTTGGATGTGATAAAAGCACTATATGATGGAAATAAAGCATGAATGAGAATGCTGAATGTTTTGCAAATGATTCAATACAGAAAACAAGTAGGTGTGAATTTGGGGAGAGTTGTTTAATGTGTTTATGGATAAATGTACTGTATAAGGAATGCATTAGAAATGTGTTAGTTGAGGATGTAAACAAGCATATAGATTTTGACTGAAAATGATGCTAAATTGTTGGCTGAAAACCTGACTGATTTGCAGTGAAAGTTAGATTGTATAATCCAATATACAATCTGAATATTAATTATTAAAGACCAAGGTAGATATGTTTGATAGAAAAAATGAAGAGATTGATTAAAAACTATATATGATTGCTTAAAGCTAAAGCACATAATTAAATGAGTTACTTCATCGATTTGGGCAGGTAGCATGTAAAAAATTAATGGGTGCTAAATGACTGAGTAGTACAGAAGAAATGCATTGCAGTAATTTGATCATATAGAGCCGTGATGGCGAACCTATGGCATGTGTGCCCAAAGTGACATATGAAGCTATGTCGCATGGCACACATGGCATTGACAGTTCCTCTTCCGGGTTTCTGGCATGCATGCGCACGCTATGATTAGCTGGCCTTTGTGCGTGGTCTTCTGTTTTCTGGCGTGAACATGTACACCGGCCAGCTAATTGGCGTGTGTGCATGCATGGCAGTAACTGGAAGACTTGCTGGCCACACACTAGAAACCAGAAGTGCATCCCCATGGGCAGCTCCTCTTTCTGGTCACGACCCAGATGAGCGTGCGTGCATGCTTCCTTCACAGTGCTTTCTAAGCAGTTTACAGAGTCAGCCTATTTCCCCCAACAATCTGAGTCCTCCTTTTACCAACCTTGGAAGAATGGAAAGCTGAGTCAACTTTGAGCCAGTAAGAATCAAACTGCTGGGGGTCAGCAGTCATCAGTCAGTATAAATAGCCTGCAATACTGCATTTTAACCACTGAAGATTATAGATGAACAGATTTGAGTGCAGCCTGAAAAAGTGAGATGACAGGTTTTAAAAACAAAAAGAAATTTGCAAAACAGTGTATGCACGGATGATTGGAAGCAAGGCTCAATTAGAAGGACAGTAAGAAACTGAGACAGAATGTAAATGTTGTTGATTGTGCTTCCTTTTCTTTTGATGTTTTTAATTTCTTTCACTTACATCTGTTATTCTTTGTGTGTGTATGTGTTTGTGTGTGTGTGTGTGCGCGCGCATGCGCGCGCGTGCTTGCTTTGTTATTTTTCCAAAAAGAGAGGCAGTTCTTTCCCATTCTGAATTGACAGGAGAAAACTGTACTGGACAGGATAATATCATGCTAGTCTTCTTTAAATCCTGGGATCAAGTACAGTCCAGTTTTTGCACTCAAAGTGCAAATATTCAGTTTTATGAAATGTTCAGTTTTAAACATTCCTTATATTTAGTCAAAGCAACAATATTGGCCAGCAACAATATTGTTGAACATTGTTTCCCTAACAGGGAAAAAGTAACTTTAACAAGGGATATTATTAAGGAAAAGGGATATTACTAGCCATATGCATCATATTTACATCTTACATCGTGAACTGAAACTTTTCTTTTTTTAAAAAAAGGTATAACAACTTAAAAAGACATAAAAGTTACATGGAACTCTGTGTAACATGTAGTTTGGCTCATGGTCTGATATAACCACGATTCTGCTCACAGTTGTGGCTCAGCATTAATTGCAAGGCAAAAGCTAGGACTGGCCTTGAGGTCTAAAATATATCACCCTCAGTCTTGCTGAAATTTTCCTGTAGAGGGATGCTTTATAAATCATTCAGTAACAGATGATGTTATAACTAAAGCAGTGGGAGTTTTGAAATACCTACATCAGATTAGGCTTCTGCTTATTTCAAAAAACCTCTGATCTGCCCTGGATTTTTGGCATAGTTAACTGAGCCCAACATGAACCACTATAAATCAAAGCTTATTTTGAAAGTCAAACTTGGAATGCTTCCAATTCCATTTTTAAAAAAAGAAAAAATAGGTCCTTTAGAGGTCTTTTTTTTTAAAAAAGTGAAACCTTTCTTCCTACAAAAACTTGTTGAGACTATGCTAAAGTAGGCCTACCAAGATTGTCTGAAAGTACACCCACTTCAAACCTTTCTTCTCTTTGTTAAGATTAAAGTTGGTAGGGTTTTTTTGCCATTTCCCTTGCCACAACATCAAAAGTAAAAGTATATATAATGCATATTCTGTATTGGATAATTCTACAAGTAATCAATAGTGCAAATGGTTTGACACAGGATCAGAAAGAAAGAACTCAAAAGCTGAACTGAAAGGAGTTTCTAGGGGAAATTTTCCTGATAATTTCCTTCCATTATATTCTTTTACCCAGAAAATGACTGACTACGGCTGACTAAGCCCTTTATGAAGGGCATACAATTATAATACTTCAGTAATAATTTCTTTTGAGACTTTGTTGCAGAATTCACTGGAATTAATATAAAATAAATAAATAATTCAATAAGCATCATGCCTTGGAATGTACCACTAAACTTTGTTGATTTTATTCCCATGCCTTATTTGTAGGTGATCAGCTGGTTCATATTAAATATTTCACTAATATCTAAAACAATCGCCCAGTTTATTTAATTCATTACAATTTTCATTACGAATCATACAGAAGCCTGAAATAAGGGATGGCCCAGCGAAGAAATGATATGCTAATGCTTCTGTGTATTTCTTTTCTTTTAACATTTCTTCCTAACTGCTTTCAAAATATACAGAGTCTCCTATAAAGATCAAAGAGTTAGAATAATGTGTTTGGTCAAATTGTAAAGGTTCTGAGCAAACTATCAAAATTAATAGCTCAATTCACTCCTCTGAAAACAACAGAGTTTAGGGATATAACTTATTTCTGTAATTTTCTGAATTATCTTTGTGCTATGCTTTCCTTTCCTTTCTCCCTTCCTCCTTCTGCATTCCACAAACAATAAAATTCAGATATAGAACTTGAAAAGCAATGACTTTTAGATGTCCCTTTTTTGTTGTGGGAGAGCATTACCACAGCAACAGCAGCTGGATATAGGATGCAAGTCACCAATATCTTTCCAGATTTAAAGAGTGATCTTGAGATAATCCATATAACCCCTACTTCTCCTGAGTAAACAACAAGAATTACCATTTTCCAGTTTGTTTATGGGTTGAGCAATTAAGAATCAAGGGAGGAAGCATCTTTGCTCACAGTCATCAATACATCCTTTTTAAAGGACATTTAACTTTAACTGAGCCTCAGTTCTTAAACCTTTTGTGTTTGTATTTTTTTCTGTTGGTAAAGAAGGATTAACGCTCTTTGGAATGATGAGTTATACTACACTCACTAGGTGAAATGCCTTTACCTTAAACAAAGATTTTTTAAAATACAATTTTAAAGCCTTTTAAAAATATTGCTTTCTGGATTAAACAGCAAAAGGGTTCTTAGAATATGGATTTTAGAAAGTTTAACAACAGATTAAGGGCTCAGATGCACTTGGAATTAAAATTTTAAACTTTTGAAAGAATTCCTCCAGTGAGAAAGTAGTATGGCTTATCCTTTTGTTAGTCAGAATAAGATAATGGGTCGTTAAAAATTGGACACTAGAGGGATAACAAAAGGCAATATTTTAACCATGGATCTTTGATGGGAAGCTATGAAAAACTTAGGAAAATTTGTGACAAATGATGGATAAATTGACAGATGCAATGAAAGAAGAATGAGAAATGGATAAAGATGCAATGAAAGAAGAACAAGAAACTCTGGATAAATTTAAAATCAATCTGAATGTGGATATTAATGTGACAAGTAATAAGAAGGATACAGAAAAGTATTACTGGATTTTCAAATGGAACAGAATGATGCTTCAGTGCTTAAAGGAGATATATGGTAGCTATCAAACCAGAAAAGAAATACATATTATTTGTGTTTTTGTTGTTGTTGTTAAATAATTATTATTATTATTATTATTATTATTATTATTATTATTATTATTATTATTATTATTATTGTACAATTGTATCACAGCGGCCAGTTGTTTCGCCGGATTTGGCATTGGTTACTAGTCGGGCCCCACCCAGGGGCCTAGGACGTCGTAACGTATTTTCGTAATATGCGTGCAGATCCAAGCAGTGCGGCTTTTTGCATTTGACTGATGGTGATTTTGTCAATTTTTAACTGTTTTAAATGTAATTCCAGTGCTTTTGGAATAGCACCCAGTGTGCCAATTACCACTGGAATTACCACTGCTGGTTTGTGCCATAGTCGTTGAATTTCGATTTTTAAGTCCTGGTATCTTGTGATTTTTTCATGTTCCTTCTCGGCGACCCTGCTATCACCTGGTATTGCGATGTCTATGATTGTGACCTTATTTTTCTCAACCAGTGTGATGTCTGGTGTATTATGCGCCAGTATTTTGTCGGTTTGTATACGGAAATCCCACAAGATCTTGACCATCTGATTTTCTGTGACTTTTTCAGGCTGATGTTCCCACCAGTTTGTTGCTGTTTCAATATTATAATTTTTGCACAAATTCCAATGGATCATTTGTGCTACTGAATTGTGCCGCAATTTATAATCAGTCTGCGCGATTTTTTTACAGCAGCTGAGTATGTGATCAACAGTTTCATCAGCTTCTTTGCAAAGTCTGCATTTGGCATCATCAGAGGATTTTTCAATTTTGGCCTTAATGGCATTTGTGCGGATAGCTTGTTCTTGTGCAGCCAGGATTAGTGACTCTGTTTCTTTCTTTAATGTACCTGTTGTTAACCATAACCAAGTTTGTTCACTGTCCACTTTATCTTTTATTTTTTTCCAGAAATTGGCCATGCAGTGCTTTGTTCTGCCAACTCTCCATTCTTGATTTTATCACAACTTTTCTGTATTCTTGATTCGTCTGTTGGGCCTTCAGTAGATTTTTGTTCTTTACTTCGATTAATAGATGTTCTTGACTTTCTTTTAAACAATCAGCCAGTGCATGTTTTTCTTCTTCAACTGTTTGCTTCACTTGTAATAATCCTCTGCCACCTGATTTTCGGGGCAGGTAGAGTCTATCAGTATCACCACGTGGATGTAAACTGTAGTGCATTGTCATTAGTTTCCTGTTTTTTTGGTCCAAAATGTCCAAATCAGCTTGTGTCCAGTTAACTATACCAGCTGTGCATCTTATAACTGCTATTGCCCAGGTATTTATGGCCTTGATTGTATTTCCACCATTCAATTTAGATTTCAAAATTTTCCTAACTCTGTTGGTGTACTCTCGCCTGACAATAGTTTTTACTTCCCCATGCTTGATGTTATCCAACTGCAGAATGCCTAAGTATTTGTAGGCTTCATTTTCATTGCATTTAATTAGTTGGCCATTGGGCATTTCAATTCCCTCACATGCAGTGATTTTGCCCCTTTTTATTGCTACAGTGGCACATTTTCCATGCCAAACTGCATTGAAATATCGGTGCTGAATACTCGGACTGTGTTTGTCAATGATTGGATTTCTATTTCTGACTTTCCATAGAGTTTCAAATCATCCATATATAGTAAATGCGAAATTTTTTCAGCTTCTTTGGCTGTTTGGTAGCCTAATTTCATTTTTTTTTTAAGATTACTGATAGTGGGATCATTGCGATGATGAAGAGAAGAGGTGAAAGTGAATCACCCTGGAAAATTCCTCGCTTGATATTAAGCATTCCGTAGATCTCATTCCCGACTGCCAACTCAGTTCTCCATTGTTTCATCGCCTTTTCAGTAAAGGATGTAATATTTTTGCTAATGCCAGTTATTTCTAAGCATTTTATGATCCAACTATGTGGCAGTGAGTCAAATGCCTTTTTGTAATCAATCCAGACCATATTCAAGTTCGTTTTTCTGTTCTTACAATTTTCTAATATCATTTTATCAATTAGGAGCTGATCTTTTGTGCCCCTGCTCCTTCTTTTGTTGCCTTTTTGCTCTACTGGCAAGATGTTGTTTGTTTCCAAATAATCCATCATGTTATCTGCAATAATGCCTGTGAGTAATTTGAAGGTTGTTGGCAAGCATGTTATTGGTCTGTAGTTTTCAGGTGTTGTTCCTTTAGTTGCATCTTTCTGAATCAAGCATGTTTTTCCAGTTGCCAACCATTCATCAATTTGGCCCTTTTGTAAAATTTCATTCAGTTGCCTGGCCAATACTGCATGCAAACTGGTCAGATATTTGAGCCAGAAACCATGTAATTGGTCCTTTCCAGGTGATGTCCAATTCTTTACCTTTTTTACTCGATTTTTGACCATATCAATTGTTATTTCTAATACTTGCATTTGTTTGTTGCCAATGCTTTTCTCAAAGTCATGTATCCACTTTGCTTCCTTATTGTAGTCCTTTGCATTTTCCCACAATTCTTTCCAGAATTCAACTATGGCCTGCTTTTCTGGTTTTTCACTTTTGGTGTCACCATTCACATTAAGAGTTTGATAAAAACGCCGTTGGTCTGATCGAAATTGCTGATTTTGTTTATATTGGATGATTTGTGCCTCATATCTTTCAATTTTTCTAGCTGTTGCTGTTATCTGCTGTTTGACAATCTCTACAGCTTCATTGATGTTTCTTGTATCCAATCTATATCTTCTGATTAGCCGATCTATGATTTTGTTGTTTTTAAGCCGTTGCTCATGCATGTTCTTTAAGTTACTAGCATCTGCCCTTAATTTTTTGACTTTTTGTTCTAATCAGATTTTCCACTTTGGCTTTGATGCTTTTTCTGTTGTGTGACTAGGTACTTTGATTTTAATGCCTAGTTCATTAGTGACTATTACAGCTGCACTGTACATTAACTGGTTCATTTCCAAGATGGATCCTGATTCAATTGTTGAAAACACTGCATTAACCATTTTCATGATAGGGGCCAAAAGTTTCTTAGGCACAGTTTTTAGTGAGGGTAAACGTTGCCTTTCCTCATTAAGCAGAAAATGCTCCATGATCTTATCCTTCAATTCTTTTTGTTTTTGAGTTAGTTCATCAGTTGGTTCAGTGATAACTGGTTCTAGTGGTGGTGGTGTTATTTCCTCCCCGAGAGCTTCTTCTGGGAGTTCTACTATAATGTCTCTAGTTGTGTCTTGAATATCAGTTATTTCCGCTTGTGATATTGTTTTTTTGGTTTTGCAATTTGCCTTAATTTCCTCAAGTTCAACTTCACTAAACATTTTATTCCGTATAATAAATCGCCTTTGATCTGCTAATCGTTGTTCACTAACATTTGAATCTGGATATTGTTTCCATAATTCATACATTCGCTTTAAATAACCTCTTTTTCTGGCTCTGAGTTGTAGTAACAGGCCATTATGTCACGGTTTTCATCTGCACTATATTTTTGTCGCTTTGTTGGCTGGTCCACTTGTAGCTCACTTGTCGACGGATGTCCAGGGACCCCAGCGCCACAGCCGTTTTAACCCGCACGACGACCAATGCGGTATAAAATTTTTATTCGTTTCTTTCACCATATTGTATGGGTTGGTGGGTTTTTTTTATGGGGCCAGGTTGCCAACCTGACCCCAACCCTCCTCCTTTCTCATCCGGGCTTGGGACCGGCAACGGCGGAGTTGTTGTTGTTGTTGTTGTTGTTGTTGTTATTATTATTATTTACTTTATTCATTAAACATGAAACTCAGCCAACTGAACGTTCAAAAATGCATCACAAATACCAGTGACTGGTGCTAATGGTTGATAGTTTGCTGCCAGTGTCCTCGGTATCAACCAAGTACCTTCTTAAAATATAAGATGTTCTGAGTAGCACAGTTTTTTGCAGTTACCCTGGTGTTATTGCAGGAAGCTGCAATTTGTTGATGTAGCTTGTAAAATTCTTGGACATGGTGCCAAGTGCCCCAATGACAATGGGTATCACTGTTACATACTTCATCCATAGCCGTGTAGTTTCGATGGCCAGGTCGCAATATTTCATTATTTTTTCTAGTTCTTTTTCTTCGACTCTGGCATCTCCAGAAACAGCGATATTAATAACCTGTACACTTCAGCCTTCTATTATTGTTGTTGTTGTTGTTAAAATGAGAGTTTTATAATCTGAGAAATGCCATAAAAATCCTCTAACTGGACCTTAAGAACAGATTTGCTAAAGTTCTGAAACATTTTTCCGGGGGGGGGGGGGGGAGGATTAAACAGAGATGACAAGAAATCAAGATGTGGGGGTCTAATGTTATTGGAGGTTTATTGAAATTGCAAATGAATGCCAGTAGGTGGTTGTGTCTTTAAATACAAATGATTTCAGATAAGAGCACATTTAAATAATTGTAGTTAAATGAGAATTGTGGTACATTGATAGTAAAATACACACAGATTTTGGCTTTAAAATGTACAATTCAATATGAATGAAGTATAAGTAATGATTGTGGAAGAAACGCATGAAATGTATTTGTAACCAATCGACACGCTTTCTACAAGATGTAATGAAGGATGATTCTTTTTTTGTGTTTTTGTTCAATTAAAACAATAAAAAACTTTTCAAAAAAGAAAAAAGAAAGAAACCAAAATGTGGGGCTGTTGAAAGGGTTAAGAATTAAGACTGTTAAAAGAATTGGGAAGGAATACAAAGTTGGCTTATTCAATCAAGGTTATGAGAGATAATTCATTATATCTGACAACCTTTACTACATTTTTTGGAATTAAAAAAATGAATTACAAGAATTTTAGATTGGATTTTTAGCTAATAAATGAGGTATGGGGGAAGAGAGTATATGTTGTAAATTAAGGGGTGGTGTTTAAATTTTCTTAAATTGTGTGTACTTATTTGGAGGAAGGGAGAAAGTTACTCTTTTTTCCTTTTTATCTTTTTATAGATTTTATATTTTTGTAAACTTGTATAGCTTTTATTCTTTTTAACTGTATTTCTAAATCTTCAATTATTTGAAGAAAACAACAAAAAAAACAACCCTGGAAGACAACAATCACCTCACCTACATAAACAGTTGGCAGTCATTTTCCCAACCATGGGAAAGTAATATGGTAAAAAATACCCCAGAATACATCATTGTTTTGATTGGAACAGCAGAATAATAGCCCTTTCTGAATCAGGATAATTATTTATTCTAATGAATAAGGATCAAAATTCAAATCCTTGAAACATATAGTAAAAGATAATATTAAAATGATTAGATTTTCTGTAATATGAGATGTTTACAGGCAAATGCTAAGAATTATATGAGCCAGGGACTAATTGGCAGAAAACCAACCAGCATTATATTGTTGGGTCAAAAGCATCCAAGCAAGATTCAAGAGCTGAGAATGGACAAGGATGAAGAGAAATGAATGGAGAGATGCTAACTTGCCAGTTCTGATCATATTTCTAAAACTGGTGTGAAAGAGATAATGCAAGAATTGTATTATATATGAATTGTACCCATAACATCTCTAAAGGCAGTTCTACTGCTGAAAAAAAAACAATTAATTTCAAATGTGTAATCATTTTGCCTGTAAACCAATGAACTGATTTTTAAATAATTGCATTGACATGAGTGCTCATATAAAAAAAATTAGCATAAGCCACATTTTTGAAAAATGGGAAGTATATGATAGATTGCATTATTGAGTAGAGGAAATAAATAATGAGTTGCCAGAGTGAAAGCTTTTCTTTCATGCATTCTTTCTTCTTTTCCAGTTGTAGAATAGGAATGAAATTCTTTAAAAAAACAAAGACAAATGTTCTCCCAAAGCAAACATTAGTTGGCCCACTAATTAATACTTGCGCTCATGGATTAACCTAAGTCCTGCTGATCAATCAGTGAAAAATTTAGTAGATTGATCAACCGATTGAACTGACTGGCAGCTTTAAAATCCTGTAATGATAGCAAGAAGGAACAAAGATCTATAGTCCCAAAGCCTTTCATAGGTGAGACCTAGATCTCCAAAATGAAAGTCTCTTCCCACAGGGGCCCCCATATAAGGTTAATCAGATTTTTTTTCTCAGTTTATTATCAGTTGATTTAAATAAGCTTTTTGTTCTTTGTTTTCCTAATCACCTGGGTAGCAAACAGAGCATTGGAAATTTCTACAGTATAGATCCGAAAGAACAGTGTAAAAAACAGCAGTTCCCATTTCTGAGAGGAACTGGTTTAATGTTGTTATATATTTTGATGATTTTGTAGCCTGTGGGTAGTAGTGCAATCATTTACTATGTATAAGTTTTAATAAGTCAATTATAAATGTAGCATATGTTTCAAATCACACTGCAGTAACAGCTTAATAAACAGAATGTTAGAAATCTTTTCCGCAAAACAAAATTAATGTACCATTTCCCTATTTTATAATCAAAATGCTAAACAAAACTCAGTGCAACTGTTACAACATACGTAAGGTGTTCAGTCTCATTAATTTTAGACACCTAAAGGCAAATCTTTCCTTTTAAACAACAACAACAAGGGAGCGATATAACACATTCACAGTATGCATGTGAATGAGCACATGATGCAAGTGAGCTTCATCAAAATACAGTACCAGCACAGAAGAAGAGATGGAGACCAAACCTGGGGAGACAAACTATTTTAGATGGCCCTCTTTTCCTCACAAACTATTCAAGGAAAGCAAAGAGAAAACTTGAAACATGTAGCTGAAAAACATATCGCTCAGAGGTTCTATCCTCAAAGTCCTTGGAAGTCCTCTGATGAGAACAGGACATTTCAGCACTTATGTTCTCTACCATACTGAATATTGACTACCCTTTCCAGCTTTTTCAGGGCCTGCCATCCACTTTACATCACTTTTTCATCCATCCCGCAAAAACAGAATGGCACAAAGTAATGCTTCCCAACCTGATGTTATTTCACAGGTTGACAACTTTTGCAGGTCTCTTCTTTGCCTTAGACAACTCTGCAAAGGCCTGACTTCTCCCCATCAGGACTCAGATCTTCCAAAACAGTGAAAGTTCACCAGATGTCAGGGAGATTTCACCTGAGATTCCCAAAATCACATGAAATCTTGCCTGGCATTTGACAGTTTTGTGAAACTTGTGCTTATCTCTGAAAGTGTGGTTTTTAAATGTGATTTAATTCTGGCAGGTAGAGAGGTTTTTTTAAAATATGTTGATTAAAATCTTTCTAGATTGCCCCAATTCAAATGGACTATGGGCAGTGAACAGGAAGCGCAAACTACAATAATTAAAAACAATCCATAATTCTAAAACCATTTGGAAGGGAGATGTTAGTGGTCTTTGCTTTATCATATTGCCCAACCTTAGATGTTCCCAAGGCAGTGGTGAATTCCGGATTCCATTCCAACCAGTACGGTTGTAACAGCCCCGGAGTTACCCACATTCAAATGGGCGGTGCACGTGCATGCGTTCTAGCATCAAATGACGCTTCCGCAAGCCTCCGTGACGCTCCAGTTGCTCCACAGAGCATCACGCGGAAGCACCAACAGCATAAAGCACTGGTAAGGAGCACGGGCGGGCGGGTGGGCCCTCCAGGGCAACATACCAGAATGGTGCTCCGGGCAGGATCCGGTACTCCCGTACCGGGGTGTACCCCCTGCAACCCATCACTGTGCCAAGGTGACCTTCTTTACTCACAGTAGTCTATGTTGATTTTTTTAACCAAAAGACTGGTGACATGTCACTTATTTTTTATTTCCTTTTACTGGCATAAATAAAAGACTCAGCTGGATGGCCAACATGTGTGCTGTAGTCGAATCCTCAGGCATCTGACCAATAACAACTTTTTTTAACTCCTCAGCTGTTTTTGGATCTTGTTAACATTGTGCCATTTTTGTTTGCGTTAAGTACTTATTATGCTCAGGTTAATTACCATAATAAATATGTGATTGATTGATTTACACTTTCTTAAACGAATTATAGCAGGACAGAAAATAATGGCTTGTGGACTGACTGGTTCTCTAAATTCTGAAACTTCATTATCTTTCTTTTCCTAAGAGACATAATGATTCTTGAAATTACAATGTCGGCCTGCAATTAGGTTGGTTTGCAATAATGCTTGCAACATTACTATCAACACTGGTCCTGAAATGCAATTGATTCTCTGTGTTTAGTATGTTCTCGGGGCATGGTGGCCCCATAAAAGGAAAAAAGGAGAAATGGTTGTTGGTAAAGTGGCCTTTTTCTTCTAAAATAGGAGAACAAAGGATCTCAGAATTCTCTGGAAAAAAATAATCTCAGAAACTGTTATTAATATGTACAAAAAAATTAAAAAGTGGGTTATAAAGTCTGTTGCAAGGTTTTTCTGGAAGCACCTAAGTCATAGCCAATATGAGGAATAAATAAATTGGCAAAAATCTACCAACTTTACATATTAACTTTATGTGTTGGCACAGCATTATTCCATTGGTCTGGAAGGGGAGGGGAAAGCAATTATAAAAAAACGTTGCAACTATGAACTTTAATTATTCAGGACTGTTGTTTTTAATGCAAATCACTTTACTTTCATTCTTTGAGAAGCACATTTCCTTTTAACATAGAAATTGTTCTGATTTAAGGTCTTTTTTTAGATGTAACTATCATTTTACATGTAACTTTCACGAGCATCACTTTTTTTCAGATGTGCTCTTTTTTTACTCTTTTTTTTAATCAAGGAGTATAAACTTTAGTCTGACTTCAAGGCTATTGTTCATTAGGTCTGGTGGGAATGAAATGCCCTAAATTCATTCCAATAGAATTTGTAGCAGAATTGATTTAACTAGCATCGTTAAAAGATGAAAATGGATAGAGTCATAATTTCGTGGAAATCCACCAGAATAAGATTTCTGGAACACATCTAGAGATTACTGAAAGAAATTCTCCATGTCACTCTCTTACTCTCTTACAGTTATACCTTTCATTATTTTGAGAATCCTAAATATATGCAAATGACTTCTTGAATACTAAATTACCACACTATGGAGGCAGGCCTCAGGGGCATCTTTAAATTGATTAATTTAGAGGTTGACAGGAAACGTGGCCCAATCCTGGAGTATCCTCACTGTAATGTAGGTCATCAGTTTGAAGCACCATCTGGGGAGCACTTGAGAGACCTTTCTCTTCTGTGTATCTCTATCTATGGCTGTTTCCCTGAAGTCTGATTTTTTAAATATGTCGAATGTGGGAGAAAAGTCAGGCTGCCAACATTGCTGCACAGCATTATAAAAAGTGAAAGTGTGGGCAGTAGATAGCTAATGAATGGTGTGGAAAAGATAAACTGGGTGAGTGAACAAGAAAAATGGGATGCCCTGATCTTGAAGAACTGAGGCAAGCATGGTTTCCTAAAGAAACATGAACAGAAGAAGGACTGAGAGAATTTTACTAGGCTGCATGGAGAATACATGAGAAAGGTTAGTTTTAGTGGTGGATTAACCTTGTTTAGATCAAGATGGGATCCAGCATTCAGTTTTCTGCACATCTACTCATTTGGTTCTGACGGGTCTTATACAAAGCTATCATATCCTACAAAATAGCCTATAAATTTCAATAAGCTCTGTAGGATGTAGACTCTCATTCAGTCCCCTAAATGACTTTTTAATGTTCTAAATTTAAATCTGCTAACAAAGTCATTGCCCTGTTTTTGAAGTCTTCAATTGCCAATCACCTGGACATTCACAACATTATGAATGTCACAAAATTCCTACAGTTATAGGCATTTATGTGGCTTTTAGCCTTTCCCTTTTTTTCTTGGAATTCTTCCTCTGATACTGATTCCTGGTTCCTTCTTCCAAGATCAGCATTTCTTTCTCATTGCTTTATTGGAAACAATCCTTGAAGTTCTATTCGTTGCAATTTCTCAACTGGCTTCCATTCACGATTCAATCTCACTACTGTGTGAGTTCAGTCCAGCTGATCTTATACCTTATTATATCATGATGGAACCCAGGGAAGCTGTGCTTTGCATGAGAGTGTGCTCCTTCTAATGAGTATCTGACTTTGGATTCCGAGTGCAGTGATTTCTCTTTTTCTTGGACAAGTTGGGAGTCTAATTCTCTATTCTGAGATTTTTCACAGTGACATTTGAATTGCAACCATGCTTATGAATGCACTAGTTTCCCCTCTTTGCTTCCAATTCTTTTGGCTTCTTCTGTATTTGCTATTTTCCTGAAGAGAGGCTTTATTTAAGACAGTGTTCCATCTTCCTTTTGTGTAATTAAGTCTAACAATAGTTTTGTTAGAGTTCGCAGCAGTCCAACCAGCACACGTAAATAATCCAGCATGAGTCATTTATATAAGAAACATCTTTATATACAATAATATAAAGCATGATCCATGTATGCAATACCCATGCAGCAAAAGCCAGAACCAGAACTCAGAAGACAGAAACAGAAGCTATATAATACAGTGGGTATATTGCAAGGACAAAGCAACTCTTATATACAAATCAATCAAGCTAAGCCATGCCCAGGCTCTGAGCTGCCTGGGTCACCAAACAGTCCCCATTGGCTGACCTGTTACCATGTCTATTCCAATTCATGAACTCTCATACACTGAACAGACATAGCCAGTCATTCAATTTTTCTTTCATTTCCTCTGCTACTACAAGTAAAACACAATCCCATTAGCCCAACTGTGGCTGTTTCTAAACAACTCAGAAATCTAAACTATTTCTGCAGCCTGAGTGATTATTTCAATTTGAATTAATTATTGATTTAATTAATAATCAAGATATATTGGCAAATTGAATTTTCAAGTATTATTCAGAAATTCAATCAGGAATTGAATTGCCTTCCTTTAAAACCAGGTTGATATTTCTGTTTTCATCTAGTAATATTCTTCTAAGATCAGACAACTAGCCCTTGCTTATCAATGGAGACCGAGTGGACCAAATGGCCAGCTTTAAGTTTCTGGGTGTAATCATAAAAGAGGACCTGACCTGGGGCACTCACATTGCAGCACTGGTCAAAAGGGCCGAGCAGAGATTATACTACCTGAGACTTCTCAGGAAACAACAACTGAATGAAAAATTGCTGGTGACTTTCTACTGCTGCACCATAGGGAGTATTTTAACTTACTGCACCTGTGTCCCTCTTTGGAAGAGCTTTATAGCTCCTGTTAGGTAAGCTCCCCATTGGGAGAGCGAGTACGTTCAGAGAAGTGTTGTTAAAGTTCTGTTGGAGAACACACAAACCAGCATACAGAGACACTGCAGTTTAAATAGGCTTTTACTTTCATGGAAATAGAGGTATCAGAGTCCATCAAACAGTCCAAGTCATACCCGTGTAAGACAGTCAGTCATCAATGTCTTTCAGTTAAGGGATAATCCAAATAACATAGTCCAGTATCATATAATCAGTTCGGTACTCAAAGTTTGCTAACAGTTGCAAAACTTACAATAGCTCACGGCACTTTCTAACAGCCAGCTTCCAAAACACTCAGATCAGATCAGCCCAGCATCTAACAAACAGAGAGCTAACAGTCATTCTGGCTCCCTCTTATGGCCGATTGAGGAAAACAGCAACCAATCACATTTTACAGTATGATTTAAAGACACAGGTACAACATTGTTACATGATTTATATATTGCCAACCCAACCATTAGAATTATATTCCTAACATTCTCCCCTTTGGCTAGGACAATATATAAATCTTACAATCTTAATCTGTATTCCTCGCAACAACGTTTATGCTTTATATTACCTATATAACCCTAACCCTAACCCTAACTGACCCAACCATTAGAAAAATATTTTTCAATATTTCCCAGGATATTTCATTTTGCATAGGAGAGCGGTGTGATTTAACTTCCTACAGTACGAGGTGCAATGACAATAAAGTAAACTAAACTCTTCATATTCTGCTAGATCTTTTCATTCTAACCATTATATAGGCTACCATCCCATGCCACTGCAATCCAAAGAAACTATTGTGTTGCATATGTCTTCTCAGTGTCACCTTTTTCATAGAATATTCTCAGCTTCTTTGGTAAATTCTTATTTTTCACATTTCTCTTGCCACCCCACTTCCCCACTACTGAAACCAGGAGATCGTGAGTTCTAGTCCCACTTAAGCATGAAAACAGTTCAGGGACTTTAGGTCAGTCAAGTCTCTAACTTGTCTCTAACCCAATTTATATGATTCTTATTATGGGGAAAATAAGATGAGAAAGAGATATATTCATTGCCTTGAGTTATTTATGAAAAATAATAATGGCAGGGTAGAAATAAGTAAAAATAAAATAAATATTATGCGATATCATTCTGAAAATATTTCACGGTAAATTGAGCTATATTGCTATTCTCCAGTTTACTGCATGATGCATTATTAGCATACAACACCTAAAATAATATCCAAAAAGAGCATATTTATATATAAAATATTGTATAGCTCAGCAGGATCATCAGTGAAATAAATTGGACTACAAATGGCTACCCCAATCTGCTTCTATATTTGCAGGCAAGAATTGGAGCAGTCATGTCATCTGAGTTTGGTTTAAAACCAGCACAATACTTTCCAAAGAGGCATTTTTTCCTCCAAAAAAAAGTGTGGGTAATCAAGATAAGAAGCTACGTGGAGGAATGGCATCTAGCTGTCACCAAAATATTTCAGTCTCCACCTGAAACTGATTTCTGTAATATGCAAAATGGAAGAGAGCTTCTGAACTAGCAGGTGTTACTTAGACAAGGAGCTGGTTAAGACAACTGATACAACAAACTTTCAATTTAATAGTCCTAGATTTCATAGACTTTGGATATCAGGGACCAAAACTACTAAACCAAGACCAATACAATTGGCAGATCTATCCAGTAGCTTCTTCCCCCCACCCCACCACCCAGTCAGATTATGCAATTCCTACTCCTGAAGACTCCAGCAATGATACAGGTGCAAGGGGTACTGCCTGTTACTGCCTCTGCTTCTGTCCTTGATCATCATCACAGCAAGAGCAACCTGAGAGACAAAGCTTAATTGTGGTTTGAAGTTCAATCACCATTAAATGGTTGTTTAACTTTAACAGACACAGCTTCCCCTTATTACTTCCAGTACAGGCACTAAAGACATCCTTGTGCATAATTCTACTTAGAATTCCCTGCAAAAACATTTTAATATTTGAAATTTATTAAATATAATTATGCAGGGACCTGGTAAGTGATGGGTATCGATTACATCATTGGTCTTGGCAGCCAAGTGAGCATATGCAAAGTTGGTGAGCCTGTGTTGATATTCTATCTACTTTTCTTTTTTGTTTTTTGTACTTGCAACTGGCACACACACGCACACACACACACACACACACACACACACTCTACATACACAGACAGACTTGTATGCAGATATTCAATAGCTTTGTGCAACACACAATTTTTACAATGGGCTGTAGTAGCCCTGATGTGTTTTGACAGTTTTTGTCTTTGATTCTTCTGCAAGCAGAGAACTAATGGTATGCTGGATTTAAATCCACCATGTCTCCTGTTGAGAAATTCTGATGGGCATGTTCATCACCCCATTCATCTCTTTGCCACTTGGAACAGCTTCCTAGAAGATTTTGATACCCCTAGACCACAATCAGAGGACCAAGTTTGAATATTCACACAAGATACTGTTTCTTTTTCCTGTCCTTTAGGATAGCCCATTAAGTTTGTTGATGTGAATCTCTTCAGGTAAAAGGCCCCAGTTTCATATCTTGTCAGACAGATAAATGGAACCATGATTTTGCCATTCACTGTCTGCTACAGGAAAATAAGATGCAATGATATGTTTCTACAAAACATCTGCGGGCCTGCCTAGTCCACAGACTTTAGAAAAATCCTGCATCTTGTTTCATTTTGATTGGCAGCATTGCCTTTAACTGGACATCTTTTTAACTCTTGCACTCTGAGGAAGAAGAATAAAACATATGGTGTCCTTTTCACTTCACCCATGCACACAGCTCAGAAGCTTTTAAATAGCTCCATCATCTTTTTCCCATTGCATACCCATTCTTTTCCGTTTGCAGTGAAACCAGGGTTTGCAAGTCAGTCTTCATGCAGTTGCTCTTGTACATTGCTCTCTTCAATGGGGGAATGTGAAATATGGAAATATATAAAAGCTTGATTATGAAAGCTACTACATCAACCCCTCCATCCATTACTGCCTTGATCTCAGATAGCTTGGGGTGTAGGGAAAAAAAATCTGAAGAATGTGCAAGAGAAATCAGAAGTAATTTTTTCCAAGCTTATGAAATGCCCCAGTAGACAAGATTTCCTTGGTGCCTACTTTACAGGAGAGAGAGGGGGGGGGAAATATCTCTGCCTGCTAGCCCTTGAAAGTCATGACTAGAAAGAAAGGAGTATCATATAGATCCTTCCCATTGCTGTGCCAGCTCTCATTTGCTGCTTGCCACTGAAACACAGGGCATCTAATGATCATTTTGAGGGGGAAAGAAGCACTATATTACAGCTAACAGTCATTAGAACTTGTAGCTGGTTTGTTTGCGGAATCCCAGAATTGCTTCTGCCTGCCTGCTAATATGTTGTGAGTTATGCAGACCCCAAAAGCCTAGGCTGCAACTCATTTGCAGAAATAAAATTAAAAATAAAATTAAGAAGAGCTTTGACATAATTGATGCAAATCAGGATTGGAAATGTGCCTTCCAAATTGGCAATGTTTCTGCAAAATACAATTCTCTCTGAGAGGGGGAAAGTAAGCCCCAGTGGTATTGATCTTTGCCTGTTTTCCCCTTAAACTCCACTCCCCCGCCCTCGCCATCATTAAGTGGCACCACGGCTTCTCCCTCCCCCCTTTCCTTGAGACTCATCTGGTCAAGTGGAGCTCTTTCCCCTTATTTGCCTGCGCCAAGCCATGAGCACTAAATGAAGCGAGTAATTTGGTGCATTGTTGGAAGAGAAGGGGGGCAGCTGACAGTGAATGGTGTCAGCTGCAGAGGCAGCAGAAAAAGCCGACATCTTAATAAAACAGCCTCAGGCAAAATCCCATTAAAGCCTTCAGAAGCTTGTTTCCCTGCAGTTGAGCAGGTAGGCATCGTGCACTGCATGGCAGCCCTGAGTGCTCTCTGGGAGCCCGGTTCAAAAAAAGTGCTCTTTCTCTCCCCCACCCCCAAATCCGCTACCAGCCTAGTTCCTCAGAGTCATTTGCAAGGCAGACAGTTTGGGGAGGCGGAGGGAGAACACCTTGATGTGCAGGACTTGTGCAATAGAGTGAGTGGTGGTTGTCCATTACGGCATAGCCCAGACCCCAGGCTGACCTTTGGAAAGGAAAGGGAACATTTGAGGACAGCAACAGAATGATAATGAGACACCAAGAGCCATCAGATCTCATTGTTTCCTTGCCATGGACAGTGTGCGCCTGAGTTCCAAGAGATTAGCACTTCCTATCAAGGTGGCCCTCAGCTTCACACACTGACTGTGTGTGAAATAAAAAGTGGAGAAAACTGAGACTCTTCCTGAGTTTGTTTAAGTTTCCAGACATGTAATAGTCGTGACCTTAAAAGTAGCATATTGTGATCAGTGAAGATGTGTGATGAAAAGGCCTATGAATTGCAATTTGGAAACTGCAAACAATTTTTGGTCAGAGCAGCAGAAAAAAGCTTTAGAATAGAGCAGAAGCTCAAGGGATCAATCCATTCCTCCCCCATTACTGATCAGCCTAATTATCCAAATTTGTCAGTGAAAATGAATTTTTTTTCCTCTTAATTACTTTTCTGGGAAGCTGAAGATGATTAAAGCATGTTTTAGGTTGTTTAGGGGCTACCTCCATCCCCTAAACTACATCCTTAATTGTTTCAATAAGTTTTTATGACTGCAGAAATCTTAAACAGACTGCGCATATGAAACACTAAGTATTTGGGATGGGATGACTTCCAAGAACATTGCTCAGACAACTGGAATTGATTGTAGCCCAGGATTGTTTGGGTGTAAAACTCCTGTTCTCTTGCATTTCTGCTGCTAAATTGCTGCATTTCTACAATATTCAGACTTCTTCAGTGACAGAATTAACATTTTTTCAAGCAGATACGCTAGTCTGGTTATTTCTGTCTCTCTCTCACACACATATGGATATATACATACATAGATTTCCCCATATTCTCTTGTGGATAGAGCTATGCAGGGCAAGTGATATGTAAAGAGCTATCTAATATCTGCATTTAAAAAGTAAATACTTTATTTATTTATTTGATCATCATAATCAATAAATAATAATCAATAATTCATCATTCTGCCTTGATCAAAAGACTGGCAAGTAAAGTTGGAAAACAACCATGTGGTCAAATTACCTATCCTTGTTGGGAGATAGTGCTATATAAATCTGAAGTCCAATGAGGCCCACTCACTAGTTGTGCCCCTGTGACAATGCTGATGGGGAGGCAACCTTCATCCCCCTTCATCCTTACACTATAACAGCTACAATTTGGTTTCCACCCAACCCTGCTGGTTGTTTCCACAATCTCCACCTTGGATCTTATGCATGGTAAGAGAGAAGGCTATATGATCAGAGAAAGTGGGGTAGACAGAATCAGCCATCTTAGCTCATGCTGGCTCTTTTGGGCTATTACAGTGGCACTCTTTTTCTCTGAGATTTCAGGCATTATTCTTGATTTTTGGCACCTATATAAAACTAGATTCTCCATTTATTTTTAGAGATATAATAAGTATGTAGATCATATTCAGCCTGTTGCTCATCCCTGAATTCTGTTTAATAAATGGACTTGTGCACAAAGCACATTGCTTACATTTGCAATGTAATTAAAAACAAACTTCAATATCTAGATCAGTGTTTCTCAGCCATGGCAACTTTAAAATGTGTGGACTTCAAGTCCCAGAATTCCCAGCTTCCAATTCTGGGAGTTGGAATTCTAAGAGTTGTAGTCACATATCCTAAAATTGCCAAGTTGGAAAAACACTGATATAGATTACTTATATTATTATATTCTGGCCATTGCACACATCTACCAGTCTAGCATAATATTTCTGACTATAGCTACAGGGTTAGACCTATGCTTGGCGCAAACAGCTTATTTATTGTTCCAATCCAGATACATTGAACTCCTTTCCTTCTCTAAGTGAAGGACCATCCTTTGATAACAAGGCCAAGATCCAGGTGAAATTCCTGCTGATCAGTGCATGTTCCTTTCTTGGGCAAATGAAGGTGATGCACACTAAATAGGGAATCAACTGTTTTCGCTTGGAATCGTTTCAGGAAAAACCTGTGGGGTTAGAGCAAAATTTTTCTTCTTCAACAACTTTACATTTATAGTCAAATACAATGCTATATAAATGTTACTGTATAAAGAAAGACACAATCAGGAAAAACCTGTTTATGTAAGAAGCTATTCTGGAGCAGAGCTTTTTCAGCACCAACTTAAAGGGGGGGTCCACAGTTTATTTTGGGGGGAGGTTCAGGAGCTTTAAGAAGGGATATTTGTTTATTCCTTTTATTTTATTGTAATGCCAACTGAGTATAAGGAATAAAAATTTAAAATCCAGACATTAAAATATAGTACCATATATAGTACCGTATATACTCGAGTATAGGCCGACCCGAATATAAGCCGAGGCACCTAATTTTACCACAAAAAAACTGGAAAAGTTATTGACTCGAGTATAAGCCTAGGGTGGGAAATGCAGCAGCTACCGGTAAATTTCAAAAATAAAAATAGATACCAATAATGTTTTTGAATATTTATTTCAAAGAAAAACAGTAAACTAGCGGTGTATTCAATGAAATACTTCACTCACCTCATGATGCTGATGTCCCGCTGTGATGATGATGTCCCGTGCAGCCGCGGGAGCGATGTCCCGCCTCCTATGACACACGGCACAGTGATTCCTATCATTGGATCACTGTACCAGAGGAGGTGGGACATCGCTATGTGGCTGCTTGCCATAACAAGGAGGAGGTGGGACATCGTTGCAGAGCGGCAGGAGGGGGAGGAAGGGGAATCGTAAGACAGCCCTGCATTACATTAGAACGTGAGGAGGGGGGATGGTGCGGTGCGCGCTGCGCGGCAAACTGACACAGAGGGAGGGGAAACTCACAGGGGCACTGGGCCATTCACGAGTGTCACCCAGCGGCATGGCCCCGCCCCTTTTTCTCCTCCATTTCGGGCAAATTTTTCACTGACTCGAGTATAAGCCGAGGTGGCTTTTTTCAGCCCAAAAAGTGGGCTGAAAAACTAGGCTTATACTCGAGTATATACAGTATTTCTTTTGACTCCCCCAAAATAGGCGCTTGGCCTTATTTTTGGGGAGGTCTTATTATTTTTGAGGTGCAGGAGACACAGAGTGTGGTTACCTCGTGGCTGCTGCTGTGTTGCAATATTTTCAGGGAGGGCTTATTTTGGGGGGAGGGCTTATTTTAGCCCATGTACTCAAAAGCTCGATTGGGCTTATTATCTGGGGAGGTCTTATTTTCAGGGGAATAGAGTAGTAGACAATATCTAAATATCTTCAGTTAAGATATAAATTGAAGAAACAATTAAAAGAAAAAAGTAAGTTAAATTGTTAAATTTAACAGGTAAAAGGCCTTTTTATGGTTCTAATTATTTTCATCTTTATACTCCAGCCTCATTCTAAAGGCCCTAGTCAGGTTATACATTTCTAAATTTAAAACCCAAAAAAGTAAGAAGCCTTTCAACTCTACTCTACAACGCCTTCCTCAGACCCAGAGGATACAACAACGAAGATTGCTGAATATTGGCGAAAGGATCTTGCCACAACTTCAGGCAAACCTCCACAGGAAAAGCTCCCTAGGTGAGGAAGTCTCTGGAGGAAAAGTTTTTTCATTGATAGCCTGGCCCTAAGCCATTTGGAATGCTAACAATAATGGCCAACTGTGCGTTGACGTCTTGTCTTAAGAACCATTTTAACTCACTTTAGGGGTCATTTTTATATCTGTCAAAATATCCCAATATAGAACAAGTTTCCATATGGAGAATTGATTCTTAAAGCAAGAATAGTTTAGATTACATTAAATGTCAAGACCAAATATGGTGGGCTTGTTTTAGCTTGTTATGTATGAATCCAAGAATGATGGTTTCTTATTACCTGAAAATGGGATTATTTTGTTCAACACACTTAAAATAAACATGGCTCAAAGTAATAAGTGAACAAAGCCAATGAGTTAATATTGTACGTTCCAAAATAACTCTGATGTTTAACATATATCATCTCTTGAATCAATTGCCTTTTTACAAGTAGGACCACTTCTATTAAAGCCAAGGTGGCGCAGTGGTTAAATGCAGCACTGCAGGCTACTGCTAGATCAGCAGGTCAGCGGTTCAAATCTCACCGGCTCAGGGTTGACTCAGCCTTCCATCCTTCCGAGGTGGGTAAAATGAGGACCCAGATTGTTGGGGGCAATATGCTGACTCTCTGTAAACCGCTTAGAGAGGCCTGAAAGGCCTATGAAGCGGTATATAAGTCTACTGCTAAAGTGTCTTTCTTTTTCAGTAATTCTTCAACTCTTTCAGAACTTTTTCTGCATCAAGCTTCCTTTTACAATTCACAGGCAGGCTATGTAGCTTAAGCACCCTGAGTGTGAGGTATCAAACCCAGGAAGGTAGAATACAAGTGTTAATTACAATTATTATAAGGAAAATGCAATTATTCCATTAACTTCATACACAGGTTCTCCATTTACTTCCATTTGAAATCCATGTATCGCATTCCAAATGAATGTGATTTTCTCATTTCTTTCATTTCATGAATCTCCTCACAAATCTCTGCTAAATCAGAATCAGTTATGAAAATTGTGTGGAGGGGAAGGCATTCTTATTTTAAAATAATAATAATCCTTGCAGAATTTAAGGAGAATGTAAGAAACAGAATCCACCCCTTTTTTGTAGACAATATAAGCAACAATTATATAACTCTGATGCAAAATACATGGCATAGCTGTAATATGCTATAATATAGTATTTTTAAAGCAAAGCAATGGCACATAATTAATATCTGCAAAACATATGGCTCCCCAAAGCTTGGGGCTTCCTAGTTCTTTCTTTTCCCACTGGTTTCTCCCATCTTAGTAGTTTCTCCCTTTATTATTAATAATAATATTATTACTGTCATTCCCTCTTGCATTTTTTCTAACATACACGCATACCCATACATACATACCACAGGTTTAATTCATTTAACAAATAATCTATTAAGATATAATTATGAAGCCGCAGAGCCACTAGAAAAGCAGCAATCCTGCATTCTCACTGCCTTGGGCAACTTCATTTCCATATCTGATGTCAGTGGAGGGAAAATAGGATCTCCAGTTGCTACACAGTTTAAGCACCCAAGCAAAAATGAAGCATATGCTACACACCTTGTAAGTAATCATTTTCCATTCTATATCCTTAGACTGTTCTTCTCACTGTCAAAATGACCTAGGGTATCTCTTTATCAATGCAGACTAAATTCTGTTCTCTCAAAAGAATCTATGACTGGGTAAGTTTGACAAAAGTGTTCCCTTGGATACAACTCACGAAACTTCACATCCTGGCTGGCCTACATATGATAGTCAACACTGTCTAATACACAACAGACTCAATTTCTACTGTACTTAGTAGTGGGTTCTACTGTACTTAGTAGTGGGTTAGTAGGCAGAAAATTCATAATTGTAATTTTTATTTGCATATAAATATGACCTTCCCCCCCCTCTGGCTCACAAATACTCATAATATTGAGCAGTATTATAGTACTTTATTGTGCATTTCAGACTGGAAGTAAAAATAAAAAGACTAGATACAAGATTTAGAAATCTAGCAACCATAACAAATTTAAAGTCCTGAAATATTACACGAATCAAAGATTTACTTCCATACCTATAAATGCTTTTTCATCCACAGAGTCCCTACTTCACACCCTTTTTAAAAATATTCTACAAATTGAAGATCAGGAAAGAGTTAATTCTGAAAATCACTGAGAATACCCAATTGTCCCAAAGGAGCTTTTTTTTTAAGGCAACTGGACATTTCAATTCTCATCCAAAAAGCTTCTTCAGGGGGAAAAAACACCTTTGGGACAATCATGACCTGAATGACTGAAAAGCTCCATAGACACCTGTTGTGGCCCAGCAGGTGCTGTTGGAGCTGCCATCAGACTCCGACAGTGAGGGGCCCTCTGAGTCGGCTCTGGAGGATGTGAAGGACCCTGGCAGGGCGCAGAGAGGTTGCTGGCCACCAGGAGGCACCTGAGCCTTGGACCAGGGGGGAGGAGACAAGGGAGAGTGAGCCGGAGGCCAGTAGTGAGTTGTTTCTGGATGCACGCCATCGAAGAGCTACTAGGCATCAGGAACAATTACGCAATTGCAGGAGGTAATTGTACTCAGCTGGTGGCCGTTAGGCACCTCTCCAGACTATAAAAAGGCTACTTGTACACACGGCCCTCTTTGCAGAACTCAACACAGAATCGAATGTCGGAGAACTTTGTATGAGCCTGGCAGGCTGGATTGCTGCCAAGCCTTATCTGTGTTTATTGCTGCTCAAGCTTGTCTGTGCTGAGTTGCTGCCAAGGACCTGTTTGTCTGTTAATTAAATGCCGTAATTTATCTCTGGCTCGGAGTGTGCTTTGGTGTGGAATGAAGGGGGTCAGAACAGATACCTTACCCAATTATTCTTTTAAAAAAATATTTGCCCAGTTTTGTTAATTACAAGACTAAAAATAGATCTCCCTTGGGGAAATGAATTTTGCCAACATTATTTTAGCTTAGAAAAATTTTATGAGTAACCAGTAGCATATCATTTATTATATCAACCTGTCATGACTGCAAAATCATTGTAGGAACCAGTAGACAGAACATCATGTCACTGCATTTCCATCATTTCCTTTCATGATAATTTTATGCTTGTTTGTTTTTAATATTGTTGAAAAGAGTGACTAACATATGATGGAAGGGGCGCTTATATTTTAAATATTGGATCAAACAGTTCACCAGACATCCTTTATAAAGATATGTCATCTTCTCATTATCCCAATTCTATTTCCTCCCAATTATTACCGAAATGAATTGCACTTAGAGAATAAAAATGTAGCACTCTTCCTTAATTGGAACAAGACATCTTCAGTAATTCCTTTTAACTGTAAGGCTAAGATAAATTTGTTTTGTGAGTTTTGGTTTGAGGCTATTTTATCCTCATTTATATCATCGTGGGTTTGCAAATGATCCATTCCTTGACCAAAGTAAAGTGATAGGGCTATTGATGGGCTACATCATATCTACGATTTCATAGCCTTCTCCTTAGGTAGCAGCAAGTTCAACCTCTGGAAAGTACACTGAGACCAAGGCTAGTTCTTCAGTATATACTTCTAAAATGGACTTGGACTTGGACTTAATCTTCGTAAATGTCAACGTCCACAAGGCAGCGACCGTTGCATTGTGAAGGCCAAAGGCAGAACGTCACGGATTACAGAGTTGTTTATCCGTGTGTTGTCCTGCCATTGGATTCTCAGCTTGTTTCACGGTTCCGTCGCCACGGGAACCAACACTCCCCATTTATCCGGGCTTGTGACCGGCTATGGTTTCCCATAGGCTGGGTTTACTTCTAAAATGGGACAGATTAAGTCTCATACATTGTGATATACTGTATGTGAGTGCCCTTCTGTGAGAATAAGAGTCATTTCCACTCCCAAGCACTGTTGCCAAACCTTTCCCCTGTACTACAAAGCCTGCATTTTTCACAGTGGATTAGCAAGTCTAGACATCCTATAAAATGTCAATGAAGGTATGGATCTTTGGTGCATATTTCTCTGGAGAGCCTCACTCATTTGTAATGCTGTTCTCTCCATCCAATCAATACAGCCACAACAGCCCTCTGCAGTCCTCATCACAAAAAAAGAACCCCTTCCCAGCCCACTCCAGGAAAAGGAAAGGCAAAAGGCACTCGGGAAGATGTTGGCAAGAGACTGCAATAAAAAGTATATTTAATTCAAAGTATTAACCATAGAGGCATCGTAAAAATTATTATCCTGAAAAGGATCACACCTCTGGGGCAGAAAAATGAGTGGTGTAAAGGAAGCCCCAACTGAGTGTTGAAACACCCAAGGGGTGTGATTATCTCCTGGTAAAAAAAAGCATCTCTAAATTTACTGCTATTCTGAATCCTCAACACACAGAGACATAGTTTATACACTATACATACAGGGAACATGGGAGATGTGTGTACATCAATTATTTAGCTGAAGTATTTCATTTCCACAAGAGAGAGGGGCAAGTTTGCATTAAAATGCTTCAACTGTGAGATTCACAGATATATTAATATCCATATTCTGGAGTGTTGAGCAGTCTCTCAGAAAAATCTCTTTATCCTCAGTTATTTTATAATGGCACTGCAGATGTGTGGCAGGGCAGAATGGCACCCCCCCCCCAGTTTTCAGAGAAATATTTGCTGAGAGGGGAAAGAGCTCTTTCGAATGACCCTTGCTGCCCAGTAAGGCATTCTAATTTCTCATTATGATTCCCAGTTCTCTTCCCAACGCTACTCCTTAGAAACAACTCTGGCGCATCACATCCGAGTCTTTGCCCAACTATTTTACTAAAAGGCAGCAAGGTGGCACAAGACAAACTAGAGCAGGAAGCAAGTGCAGGATTGCACATAATCCAGGGTGTCATTGTGCAGTCACTGGAAGAAAAACAGTTGAAGATTAGCCATGTGTACAGTGGGAAAGGAAACTGCCATACGGTATAATTCCCATTTACCTTCATTGTGCTTAACTACAATCATTGTCAGAAACTCTGTTCATGTAAATACTACTACTATAAATAACAACAACAATGATTTATTCATATATTTAAAACATTTACATAGCCTCTTCTATTTGAGCCAACTCTAGTTGGCTCCCAATCAAACAATAATCACAGAAGGATGTCAGATAAGGCACTGCATTCATTTCTTTAGGATTTGTTCTACCACTGAGTAAAAATTGAGTAATACGTTTGCACACACAGCAGCCACCATTAAAAGAAGAGGCCCATTACGTGCCTGATTGCTTTTATCTGCATTCCTGACACAGAGGGAATTGCAAGCCAGCCATTCTTTGCAACCAAATTAACACCAGAGCCTTTCCAGGCTAAGAGTGATGTATTGTAGGTCTCAAAGTGACTGAAAACACAGCAAACGCACTTTGAACTTACCACCAGAATTACAACAGATGTGTGTTGTAATAAAGTAATAACGGCAGGTTGAAAATCTAATAAATAAATAATGATTTAGAGGGTTCCCCATTTACACCTACCCCATCCACTTTCTTTTCCTTCTACTGTTCTGCTTGCAGTTGGAAGAGAAGCAATTGGCGGTATAAAGTTCTTTCCTTCCCAGAAGGAAGAAGACTGCTTGTCTCCCATTGCTTCAGCCCACCCATGCATTCCAGCAGAGTGAGCGTTCTTTGGGCCCCTTTCATTAAATGTTGCCATCTTGTGAGACCTAGGAAGCATAACTTGCCATCCCCACCTTCTAGAACAGCATCCCCCGGAGATAAAGGCAGAGTCCTTATCTCCTGGCTTCCGGGAAAGTTCTGAAAGCCAGCAAAGCTCTGATCCCAGGCCTGAGATTAATGTATTATTATTTGTGTAGGATCTTTGTCCTGTTTTTTTTATTATTTTGCTGTTTATTTGACAGTAAGCTTTGTCATTCAGGTCAAAATAACGGAAGGTTAGTGAAAAAATATGTCCTTATAGAGCAGTGTTTCTCAACCTTGGCAACTTGAAGATGTCTGGACTTCAACTCCCAGAATTCCCCAGCCAGCATTCGCTGGCTATCCACTGAGAAGCATTCGCTGGCTGGGGAATTCTGGGAGTTGAAGTCCGGACATCTTCAAGTTGCCAAGGTTGAGAAACATTGTTATAGAGTGAGGAGAAACCACCAGTAGAGCTACACACAATCCATCTCCATTTGCTATCCTGGCCATCGTGGCCCAAGCTGTGTGATCAGGGGAAGATTTTGGATTCAGAAAACAATAAAATAAATGGGGTCTGAAATATGAAAGCCTGAAGAATCCTATCCACTGAGAAGCAAGCTTCTTTCTGGTCTGCAGTCTTGTTTTGACTTTTTGGCCTTTCCAAGGTGCAATTCCAAGGCGCGCTAAATGCGTACAATTTCATGGCTATGGATCACCAATAGCAAATAAAAAGCTGCCATGTGAAAATTATTTTTCTGCTCCAGTGAGTACAATATATCTTCCAAAGATAGGAAGCAGCTAACTATGTTTGTAGGCAATTCAGGGGTTGTGACAATTAGAATAACTATTTGATAGTAGGATGATCTTGAAAATAATGAAACATTTGGATCACTCTTCTTGCTTCAGGGGGAATACCCTTGATAACTCAAAGTCTAAAAATAGGGATCGTTGTAAAATAGGAAAGGAACAGCAACAGTGTGAGTGCATGTAGATGTCTTCCTATATTGCACTCTGATGAACATTTATTGAACACAAGGCCCATTGAGCACAGAAACCTGGATCACATAAAGGCTAACCTTACCTTGATGGCTTTGGGCCAACTTCCTATTGCTTACCATTAGATAAGAACCAGACCACAATAATTTTTAACATAATTATTTTAATATTTATTTGTGTAATTTGTTTTTGCTTTAAAAAATAGAGAGGAAGGGAGGAAACACAAGTAAACAAGAAAAAGAAGCACAAAAACATGGTAAGTTGTATATAATAAAGTATTTGACCAATTTTAAATCAAATCATTCAGTCCTAATAAAACCAAATAATATTACTCATCCTTTCAATTAAGTTGATAAAAAGGTGGATCATAAACAGAAAATATATCTGTAATCCAAGATTTTAAATTAGGTACCTCTATCTTTCCAGTTCTACCCGCTTTTTTACTGCCTCATTTTTAATAAATCTACATCCATATAATAGTAAATTCAAAGTTTTTAATATATAACACAATGATTTGTTTAGCCAAATGTGCTTAAATCTATCCTAGTACAATATTATCTGTGAACACAGTGAGTAGGATTTAGAACGAGTTTTATTAATACAAATAATTTTTACTGACAATGCAAAACTTATGTTTGCTTTTCTAAAAATAAATAAAATAATTTGGGAAATTTTGCTCTGGGCTCATTGTGATACAAATGAGCAGTGACAGCTGCATCACATGTCCAAACATTTCTTCTTAAAGGACTATAAAATCTGCCTAGATTTAGAAACCAGGCCAAAAGTTAACATTTTGTCCAGAGCAATTCAAAGTTCCTTTTAAAATTTAGCAAATTTAGGGAAACCTGTGTATCTGGAATGCTATATTATTGAGTCACTTACAGAGAATTGATATAAGATGATTTATTGTTATATTACTCTGGTCTTCATTGCCAAAATGAACAAGTTTGTTTAAATAATGGATATAACATTTTCTACAATCTCTAATGATTCCCTGGAATGCATTAGTTTTTAATGATACTACAGATCTGTTTGTACCCACTTGTATTTCACTACCTGTATCTTATGTTTTTACATGTTCTGTATTTCTTTTTATTCCTTCAAAAAGATATTCAAGAAAAAAAACAATTTAATTTCCAAAAAAAAATTAAGCATTCCATATAGCACACTCTTATTTATGTAAGTCCCAGTGTGGCTAGATTTTACATTAGAATTGGCATTCTGTATATATTTTCCTAAAACATGCCCCATTGAAATAAGATTTGAGCAACTATTTTTGATGTTATGTTTGTGTCTGATGAGTAAACGTTGATGAACTGTGGTCTCAGACACTGTAATTTATAAATATATATATATTTATAGTCATAAATGTAATATTTTAAAGAAAAATATGTTTTCACATTTGCCTTTTACACACCCAAAGTGTTCCACTGCTGAGTTATCCTGATTATTCCTGAAGGTCTCCAATTCTTGAGTTTCTCTCTCCCTCACGCCCTCTCTCTCTGTCTCTCAATGTAAAAGCAAATTAATATAGCCTCTGATATAGCCTCATATTTACATATAATATTTAAAGAGTTGTTATGTTTTTAACTGTATACCCCCCTCAAAGTCACCCTGTGAGCAAGATGAACAGTATCTAAATATGATGATAGATAGATGGATGGATAGATGGATAGATGGATGGATGGATGGATGGATGGATGGATGGATAGATAGATAGATAGATAGATAGATAGATAGATAGATAGATAGATAGATAGATAGATAGATAGATATAGATAGATAGATAGATAGATAGATAGATAGATAGATAGATGATATCAGTAGAGTATATTAAGACTTTTCTATTACCATTTCATTCCACCTATAAATCAACATCAGAGAGTGCAGGCCAGTGTGTTGAAAAGGTTTGTTTAAACATCAAAAGAAGAACACAGAGAAGTAAGATGATAAAAAATAGAACTAATCATTTGCAAATACATATTTCCTGTCAGTGGGAGCTTAACCTTTTTGTTTAATGTTGCTGGAGTAAAATACATTCATTTTTATGCCATATATTTACACGTTAGAACTCAGATTGCTACAAAAATTTACTCTTATTGTACTACAGTTTGGGGTGAATTTGGTGAAGCAGCATACCACAAAAGCTAAAACATGTGCAGGCCTTATTATTTTAAGAAAAATCCAAATTTTTAATGATAAATGTAAACTGCAAAGCTGCACTTTGGATGGAAATTGTTAAACTTCTGCATGAGACAAGCCACACAGCTGTAACTAGCAAATGTGTTAAACAAAAGGAAAAGACAAATGGGCTGTAGCTTATTTGTTGACCAGCAATGAATGCAACATCATTGCATGTGGCAACATTGATTGGATCAATTTAGCTTCACTCTCTGCCCCTGGATTTAGTCATTCATAAGGGACTTGGGTAGGATTTAGCTAGTGTGTGCAGAAAATCCTACAATCTATAGCCCACTCCTTTCAATTTCAAATGCTACAGATTATGGATGAAAGTTTGGTCACCTGCAGGATTTACAACTTCAAAGAGGATGAAAATAAAAAGGCCTGCAAAAGGCTGAGGGAGGAAAAATAAAAACAATGAGCTATACAAAGGAATAAGAGAAATGAGAGGGAGTCTTGCAAAGGCAGCATTGAAGAAGTCTCCAAATCCTGATTCTTATACTTCTGGCATCCCACTGAATCAGGAGGGGGGAGGGGGGAGCTGATTTACACAAGAGCCCAAACACTTTGCTTGTCTTTTTTTCCTGTTTATCCTGTGCAAGCTCCCTCAAAACAAATAGAGACTGCATGGTGAGGCTGTTGCCTGTACTCTGTTCTCCTACCATTTGGCAAAGTCTCAAACAAGAAAATTAATGAGCCTCTGGGTACTTAATGTAAAGCTTAAGGCAAAGATTAAACTCTTAAATGGTACCTAGTAAAAAGGAAATCTGGTATTTAGGAATTATTTTTTGTTTGAGGATTTGCCCAGCTTGGTGGGATATATGAGAACAGCTAATGGCAAAACAAAGATCTAAAATCCTGCAGTCCCAGGACTGCAAAGCCAGGACTGCTGACACCTTATTCCCCTCCCCACCTCTTTGCATCTGGAAACCCATGGAAACTCTTAAAGCTCTAAAAGAGACCTAACAGCAGTTTTCCCTGCTCTCCAAAAAGCCTCACCCAAAAGAAACCAGCAAGCCACTCCCTAACTCAGTCCATCATCAACCTACAGCCCTGTGGTGGGCCTCACTAATGGCTAAAGTGTTGGTCGATTGTAGATTTTGAAAGGCGAGGGTTCCGGATATAAATATAAATGTATTGCCAGGATTTACTTTTAAACAGGGAGAGGTTGTTGCTTCTACAAGAACACGGTTCAGTTGGAATCAAGGTCTTTTTCAGAGATATAAACTACTGCAGAGATGCCTGTAATTGCAGTGTCATAATTGCATGTGGCAATGGCTGAACAGATAAGTTGTGTACGTATGGAGCCACCAAAGGTGACACAGAATTACAGAATAACAGTGTTGAAAGGCACCTTGGAGGGCTTCCAGTCCAACTCAAGCAGAAGACCCTTTACCATTTCAGACAAATGGTGGTCCAATTCAGTGGTAGGTTCTGGCTTCCATTGCAACCAGTGCGCTGCAATGGGGCCGGGCATGCACCATGTGCACACGTGCAGCGCACACATGCGTACCCACCACCTGCAACATTACAGCTGCTCGGTGGAGCGTCACGCAGGCTCCATACGCCCCAGGCGCGTGCACAAATGCCCCGGTCAGCTCAAATAGAGGTAAGGAAAGCGGGCAAGTGGGTGGGCCCTCCGGAGCACCATACCAGAACGATATCTGGTGCTCCCAGCAGGCACCAGTACACCCGGTGTATGGGTCGTATGCCACCACTGGTCCAATCTCTTAAAAACTCCAAGTGTTGGAACATCCACAACTTCTTAGTTCTAGGTTGGCTCTCTCCTTGATTAGTTTCTATCCATCACTTTTTGTTCTGCCCTCAGGTGCTTTGGAAAATTGATTGATATCCTCTTCTTCTATCCTACTTCAGCTGACTGCAGTTCTGCAGTTCGGCTGTTCAAATCTCACCGGCTCAGGGTTGACTCAGCCTTCCATCCTTCCGAGGTGGGTAAAATGAGGACCCGGATTGTTGTTGGGGGCAATATGCTGACTCTGTAAACCGCTTAGAGAGGGCTGAAAGCCCTATGAAGCGGTATATAAGTCTAACTGCTATTGCTATTGGTATTCTTAGTGACCGCTCCTGAGATATCAAAACACTACTATCATATCACCCCTAGTCCTTCTTTTCATTAAATTAGACATACCCAATTCCTGCAACTGTTTTTCATGTTTAACCTCCACACCTGAAGCTTCATTTTGCTGCAAGCCCCATGTCTTCTCAGTTTTGGGATTATTGATATATTTCAGTCATTGAGCACAAAGATGTATAAGAGGGTTTCAGGAGCAATCAGTTGATCAAACCTCCCTACAAAACCAAAATTCTGGTAAAATGGAACTCCTGGATGTGGGAGACATATACATATGGTATGTTAAATGCATTTTAGCCCCTGCAGATTATCATTCAACTCATGAAAGTTTCAAAAGTGTCTTCAGTCTGGGGACATTGGAGAGGAAGCTTATATGTTCACCTGCATCCCCATCATAATTTTATCCCTACATTTGCAGAATAAACACTTATAATAGTCTTTGTTTTAGCAATAGCACTTAGACTTATATACCACTTTAGAATGCCTTTCAGCCCTCTCTAAACAGTTTACAGAGTCAGCATATTGTCCCCAACAATCTGGGTCCTCATTTTACCCACCTCGGAAGGATGGAAGGCTGAGTCAACCTTGCCCCAGTGAGAATCGAACTGCTACCAGTTGGCAGAATTAGCCTGCAATTCTGCATCCTAACCACTTTGCCACCACTGCTCTTTTAATTGACACCATAGATAAACATGGCTATCTACCTCAATTTCCTATCATCTATGACTGATTAAAATTTAATGGTGCAGTCCATACCTAGATTTTTACTTTTACTTGCTTCTTAGTTCATTCTTGGAACTAAGTTGTGTTGAAGTTTTAAATGTGGCAATGGTAGCTCCCTGGGTTTGAGCTAAGAAAGCTGAGTCTTAACGCATATTATGGATTAGTACTAGTCAGTGTCTGCAACTAGACACAGGCTTCCCTAGGACTTCTAAAATTGACATCCTTCAATCCATAAAATTAATGAAGCCAAACCCATATTAAGTATCCTCTAAATGCAAATATGAAAAAAAATTATCAGGTATTGTAAGCAATTAAACTCTGGTCTGCTGAAATCAAAACAAATTTAACAGATAATTGCATCAATCGTAAAATCCTTTCAAAGTCGCCTTTTAATTTTTGGACCTATAGTGTAGCTGGTAACTAGGGAATAAAGGAAGGCTCAAACTTTTGTTTTGTTTCAAGCAGGATAAAAGGTTGGAAGCTTGCAGCTTTTTAAAATACACACAAATGATTTTCAAAATAAAGCCGTACCAACTGAAACATATTGACTATACATTTGGATGTTGCTTTGATTAATAATCTGTAACATGAAATTGGGGCTACTTCGAAGCCTGCAGTATATTTTCATGTATCAGTTGAACAATATGTGCTTATGCGTAAAGTGTACTATCTACATATTTGTCCCTACAGGGCAATTGCCTGTATATAGTGAACAAGAAAGACGCCGCAGTTACAATTCCTACTATAACTGGAAACTAACTCAAAAGATTAAGATTACATTACAGAGGTATATTTAGGCAAACTTAAAAATACCTCTTATTTCTGAGAAGAGGAAGGTACTCTCTCAGGAAACAATACATTTTGCTACAGAAAAAAAAGCCAGTTAGCCAAATTCCCTTGTTTATATCCAGCCAACATTTACAAATGTTACAAGGTCCATGTGGACCTTGATCTGCATTTCATATTTGCTTTTGATGTTGGGGTAACTTAATGCACCTGCTTTACAAGTAAGCCTTGTTTAGCAACCATAATTGGAACCTGCCACTTGGTCATTAAGTGTAACTGTCGCTAAATAAAACCACAACTGTGCTTCTAATCTTACTCCCGCTTTCCTTCTCTTCATAGATCTGTGAAGATCATAAATGTGAAGGTTGATCATAAAGGTACTTCTTATCACCATTGTAACTGGGCATGGTTACCAAACAAGGTAGTCACTAAATGAGCACTACCTGAATTTTTAATGTGAATAAATATAATAATTTTTGCTAATTTGCAGTATTTTAAAGTTTGGCTAAAAGCATCCACCCATCTCCACTTTAGATCCAGCTGAACTAAGGGATCGATATTTACTACTAGTTATTTAGTTGTTTCATATTAAGATACATATTAAGCCAGATCTCGCTGCTTTAGCAGAGTAGGGAAGATACTCAAAGATGATTCACACCCTGGTCAGTGTCTCTTTGCACTTCTACCATCAGGCAGAAGGCATCAAAGTACAGCCAGCCGAACAAACAGGTTTAAAGATAGTTTCTATCCTTGGGCTGTGAGACTTTTAAATACAACCACAATGACTGATGCACACGCTAGGTTTTTTTTTATTTTTATTTCTTTTTTCGTTTCTGCTATAATTTTGCACCAGTGAGGTTAAAACCAATTTCATTGTATTTAAGTACAATGACAATAAAGATTATACTTATACTGCTCAGGTTTATTTTCCTAGGCCTGTTTGCTATATTCTTTGTCTCAACTCTAGGTGCTGCTTCTGTATCACCTTGTCACCCTGTAGTTTGTACTAACTTTTTTGTAGAATGATCCCAGCCAAAGAAAGAGAATAAACAACGTGATGTCTGAGTGTGATATAGCCAGTTTTGATTGTGTGCTGGTATAACCCAGAGCAAGCATTTAGCACAGAGATGGAGCTTCTGCACCCCACTATCAAGTTTCCCCTGAAACTGAAGAAGTCAATGTTTCAGCACTAAATCATTCCAAGTTCAGCCATGGTGGTTTAATCATTTGGACAAGGACTGACTTACAGTTTGGAGCTAACCTGAGCTATATCCCTTCAGGCTAGAGGGAGATATGATTGACTACCGGTCCTTCCATATTCAAAGAAGCCTTCCATCTAGGAATCAGGAATAAGAGTTATAAACTTAATTGTCTCCCCTGGAATGTTAATTTATTATGTATTGGGGGGTGGGGTGAATTGGAGATCAGCCAATCATCAGCCAATCATCAGCCAATCTGGGGTTTGCAGTTTTAAAGGCTTCAGACGCTCACAGATGCTAACATTCCAGCCAATAATAATTCCCAGTGACTAAACAATAAACCAGAACTATCCACTAAAATGAATGATGCTGCCTGCTTCCAAGGATTTAACTTACAGGCTTCTGTTGGAAGCCTGAGGAAGTCTCTGTGCTCCCTCTGCTGGAGCTGAGACATCTGGGGAACAGTCTGAGTTTCACTATAATCATTTTAGGATTCCAAGCTTACTTTCCAGGCTGATTTCCTCCTTCATTTATTCATTAGTTTACTATACGGTGAGGGTTTTTTATAGCTTCTCTTTTGCAGCATGATGTAAGGAAAAGCAGTATGTAGATATAAAAAGAAAATTAAAATGGAATTTGTTTATATTAGTGCAAAGTGAACTTTGGATTTTTCTTACATAGCATAGAATATTTAAAAATAAAGAGTCCCACAGTTATATCATTAAAACTATAAAAAGTGAAATTAGAAGATGATAGGAAAAAAGCAAGAGTAGCAACAAAATAGATTGCACTGAAAATTGGGAAGCCTACCTATTCAAAATACCAAATTTCTTTTTACTTTACTTTTACTTTAATAAAATTTCGGAATTAGGAAGCCCTAATCTTGTGTGTGTGTGTGTGTGTGTGTGTGTGTGTGTGTGTGTGTGTATTGATTTGATTTGATTTGATTTGATTGTATTTCTATGCCGCCCTATTCCCCCGAGGGACTCAGGGCGGCTCACAAACCAAGTAAGGGGGGGGGATACAAACAGGGAAAAAAAGAGACAACGGATAAACAACATCACAATTTAAAAACAATCAACAGCCACACCATTCGAGCGGGGACAGGAACTCATCAGCCCCAGGCCTGTCGGAACAGCCAGGTTTTTAGGGCTTTGCGGAAAGCCTGGAAGGTGGTGAGGGTCCGAATCTCCACGGGGAGCTCGTTCCAGAGGGCCGGAGCAGCCACAGAGAAGGCCCTCCTCCGGGTGGTAGCCAATCGGCATTGGCCAGTGGATGGAATTCGGAGGAGGCCTAATCTGTGGGATCTAGTCGGTCTATTGGAGGTAATTGGCAGCAGGCGGTCTCTCAAGTACCCAGGTCCAATACCACTATGTGTGTCTGTGTGCTAGACAGACAGACAGACAGATAGATAGATGAGAGAGAGGGAGGAAGAGAGAGAGAGATAAAGAGTGTGTGTGTGTGTGTGTGTGTGTTATGGAGTCGATAGAAGAGATCACTCTTGTGTCACTAGAATAGTGGCCTTTTTCATAGGTTTATCAGAAGATGCCAAACAAGGTGATCACTTCCATAAGTTTCTGTTTGTTTGCTGTTTTTCTTAATATTTCTCTTGCTTAGTTGCAGGATCTTTCTCTTGCACTGTGCTTGCCTGACAGTTGTAGCAAAATTTATCAGTGCATGACTTTTTCATGCAGCTTGTCACAAAGCCTGATACTGAATTAGGAAAAAGAAGGAGTAACTAGCCGAAGATCACCTTGCTGATTACCTTGCCTAACAGAGGACTTGAACCCGGGTCTCTATTTGTAGTCCACACATTAACAGCTACATCCTAAAGCAGACATGTCAAACACGCGGACTATGAGCTGGATCTGGCCTGTGACAGGTCCAGAGTTGGCTCCAGCCCAGGTCCAGCCCAGACACGCCCACCCAGTTGGCTGTGACAACCAGGCCACGCCCATCCCGGGCCTCCAAGGGCTAACAAAATCCTGATACGCCTGCAATGGCCGCCTGCTGTAAAGGTTCTCAAATCACTTTTATAGTAATACCCAAGAAAGCTACAGGAATGTATTGCCATGGTTGTGAGCAGTTAAACTTGACTGAAATGTAGTCTCTACTTTACCTCATATACTAGTGGGAAGACAACAGTGTAGCTATCACTACTGACTACACTAAACATAATATCATGTAATTATGGATCCTTCTTAAACGGGCTACAGTTCTGAAGATTTATTATTTATTTATTTATTTATTTATTAGACTTCTATACCGCTTAATAGGGCTTTTAGCCCTCTCTAAGCGGTTTACAAATTTTTTAGCAAATTGAGTCAGCAACTTGCCCCCACAGTCTGGGTCCTCATTTCACCCACCTCGGAAGGATGGAAGGCTGAGTCGACCTTGAGCCGGTGAGATTTGAACCACTGAACTGCAGATCACAGTCAGCTGAAGTGGCCTGCAGTACTGCACCCTACCACTGCGCCACCTCGGCTCCAAGATCAAGCACACATTTAATTTAATGCAAGAGAGAAGGACATGAAGAAATTTATATTTGGAGAAAAGGGAAAATTATCTCTCTTCTTCCATTATTCTCCCTAGGAATTAAGAATAATTGCTGGAGTGAAACTTATTTCCTTTCACCATTGTGGAATTAATGTTGTGGCATTAATGTTTTTTAACAGTGTGATCTCTTTAAAAGTTTTAGTGTTAATATTTTTACATATTAGACCCCTTGTTTAATTTTCCAAAGCTCTTCTAAATAATATTATCATTTATATGTTTATTACTAGATGTTGGCTTGCTTCAAAATGCAACAATTTAATTATAAATGCATTTATTCATACATTGATTAATTCATAGTAAAAAAAATGCCTACCATTTCTTTAATAATGCAAAACAATAGAATATTATTAAGAATAATCAATGGCAAATATTTAAATAATAATAGCAAAACTAAATTCTTATCCTCTATAAAACATAGCATGAAATTTAAGTTCAATTGTTTTAAATTAAAAGGAGCAACATGTTCATAGACTAAAATGGCTTATATCAGAGGGAGGGAATTTTAGGAGAATTTAGGAGTACACTGCCCATTATGTCTAAGAAGATAGCAGAAAATGTCTTTTCTATGTATGTTCTCTCCATCAAAGTTGCAAAAGCAGCTACTGTACTATAGTGTCTTCAGCTAGAAGAAACCTTTGGGAATCCTGGTTGAAAAATTAATATAACAACAGCAACAAATATTTTTTTATCAATATAGCATTCACATATTCAAACAGTTTTATGAATTTAATGTCAACTGAGTAACAATGTTTTTTAAAAACTCCTGAAACTATTACTCATTCAGCAAAAGTGCCTGTGATTGTTCTAAAATAGTTCCCACATATGAACAACACTATATGTACTTTTCATATCAATTGCATATCTCTAAAAGAAACATGGAGACTGAGTTTTTGTAAATAAATAGAATAGCAAATAGCACTTAAACTTACATACCACTTCATAGTGCTTTGCAGCCTCTCTGGGTGGTTTTCAGAATCAGTATATTGCCCCAACAATCTGGGTCCTCATTTACCAACCTCGGAAGGCTAGAAGATGAGTCAACCTTGAACCAGTCATGATCGAAATCCTGGCAGTCAGTGGAATTTGCCTGTAATACTGCATTCTAATCACTGTGCCACTATGGATGGATGGATGGATGGATGGATGGATGGATGACAGACAGACAGACAGACAGATAACCACTCTTTTTCAAAATCAGCGGGTCTGGTCTTTGAAAAGAATTGATTTATAAATTTTGCCTCCTTCCATTAAAACTAGCAGTTTCCTTTAAAAAATCAAATTGCGCAGTCTAATTGCCCCCAAATCATTATCAACATTTATTGTTTATTCATTATTTCTGTAAATGTGTAATTATCCTTCAATTCTGTTTTTAAAAGTTATATTCCTTAGATGATTCCTCAGTCTGGAAATGTTGCAAACTATCTGTCTATTGTTCTTTAGTCTATAAAGCACCAGATCTTCCAAAACAAGTTTTGAGTCAAATAATAAAGCAAGGAAGTGAACAGCAAAGTGGTTTGAACCAAACTATATATTTTAAAATTCAGTATACTCTCTAGGCTATTTAATAAGAATGACGCCTGATTTCACAAGACCTCCATAGTTCGGCTTTTCAGGAAATGAAAAGTTACATTCAGACATCATTGATTAATGGATGCCAATCTTCACATTTTTAAGGGTATAGTATTTTTGTATTCTACATTTTTCCCCAACATATTATTTCTGGTCATTATAACTCAGCTAAGTAGACCATGAAAAAAAGGTAACTATGTTTTAGTTGAATTATGATGATCAGAAATAATGATAAGAGTAATGTGGGCATGTGTGTCTCTCTGTGTGTGTATTTTAAAAATGAAAACACAAGGTTGATATATTAAAGACTATTTGGGCAATATAAGTACTCTCAAAAGTTCCATTGCTACATAAAAGATAAGAGATAATGAAGTTACAACCATAAAATGTATTTCAGGTCAGATCAATCTGGGATGGAAAACAGTGACATAGCTTAAGACCTGATTTTTTTTTTCACTAGAAAAGAGTGCAAATTAAGAATTCTGCCCATGCAAGGGAAACCAGCCACATTCAGGTGGATATCAGATGCTGGAGCAGAAATATATAGCTAGACCTAGAGGGAGAAAGTCAGAAAAGAAAAGAATGTCCAATGTTTCCATTTCTCTCTTTCTGAATTGCACATTTCATTTCAAGTAGCAAGAAGAAAGGAAATTCTCTCAACAGTTAATTGCTTCTATCGCAGCCCATATCTTCCTTTCTAGGGTTTGGGATTTAAGAGACAGGTCAGTCGTGTCTGTTGTCTGTGCTTTAAGACTGGTGCTTGGAAGAACCTGGAGTTTTTAGCCATGGGAAAATGAACAAAAATTGGTTCTCTGAGCTATAAGCAAAATAAAAATACAACCTAGTCTATGCTTACCTCTCAAAGTTGAGCTTCAAGTTGCCAGAATGTTTGGGTAGGATCACCTCATGTACACATATATCTACATTTTATAGGAAGCATCATATGCAAAACTGCATGCTTCTTCCCTCTCAGTATTGCCATTAGCCTTTTAAAATGAAAAATGAAGCCAAGCCAGAAGCCATTCCCATCAGCCATAACAAACAGGTGTTAATCTGTAGCAACACCTAAGGACGTATCTTGTTTGCAAGTTGTCAAACTCATTATATCTTTTTAAAAGACACATTCTGGGAAGAAGGGAAGGGGGGAGAGTTGAAACAATGCTATGAAACAATGCATCTCCTCCTAGTGGTTAGCAGAAGCTCACAGGGAAATGGCGTAGTACCACTGTGACAGAATGTCATTTCAATTGGCTTATTAACCATATTAAAAATATATCAGAACAGTGAGAAAACCTCTCAGTTATCTATATCTTATCCCTTAGGCTATTGTCATGAGCCACTGGCATACTAAGAAGAGAGCACTAATTCAGTTGTCAGCTGCCTTGCCTATTAAATAGATGGCATTAAAAAAAAACAGCAACAAAACTGGAGCAAGTATTAAGGGTAATGGAAAGGTCTAGCTACCCTTGTCCATTTATATTTTTTGTTTTATTTAAATGAATACAACTTTTTTCCTTTTTGAGTCTAATCGTGTTCATACCTGCATGTTGTTACATTATGAAGTTCTTGGGGTACTCAGAAGGCTCTCCTTTCCTCCTCATCCCCTTACTGTATGTAGTATTCATAATTTATGTGTCATACTAGTAAAGAAATCAAATGAAAACATGCTATGAGCCTGAAAAAAGCAGGCTATGTAGGGACCATATGATTATTGGCCATATGGTACATAAGAGACCAGATGAAAAGCTCACCGGTATGTCATTTGGAAGACATCTAAATACTCCAATGAACTTCTAAAAAAGTATGTTGACATACTGGGTTAACACATGTGAACTTTACAGATGCATTAAGGAGATAGTTATGTATTTCTCCAACTTCTCATAGGACTCCTGCCTGGCTGTTGCATTCTTGCTCAAAATCCATCGAGGATGGACTTACAGAGAAGTCACTTGACTTGGCCACAAAGATGCTATCTTGACTTCTGAAAACTGTGCTTGACAGACTTCATTCTTCTCTTGTTCTCTCTGCTGGTGTTCATATAGATGACTCAAAACTCTGATAACTCAGGCCAAAGTAGAATCTCCTTTTGTAATATCCTCTTAACATGAGAATGCAAAGAACTACACATTTGGGGAGGGGTAAGCACAAGACAGAGGGCTTGGGAGCAAGTCCACAGTCCTTCCTGGTTTATAGTCCTAATATCTGACATGCCTGGATTTGGATCCTGGAGCATACTTTCACAGCCCATGCTCCAACATTTCTCAGAAAGCCAGGATAGTGATGGGCCAGCAATGCGCTAGTCAGTCAACTAAAATTAACATCTAAGTGCCACATTAAGAAAACAATGTTTTCCCAGACTAACAAAGATGTTGGTTTGTGGAATGGATTACCATGAGGACCAGGAAGCAAGAAATGATAGTTGTCTGCTTGCTCCATGACATTACTCATCGCACATCCACAAAGGTAGCTTCTGATATATTTTACCCACAGAGAGCTGGACTCTGCTTCATTTAGCATGATTCCCAATGACAATAGTGCTTGTCTGGCACCACCAAACTGGACATGAGAATCAAAATTGATTGATGGCATGAAGAAAGGTTTTGCTCACTACTAGTGCAGAGAAAGGCTATGGAGTAATTGGGCTCAGATGGACAGGTGGCTTTGGGATAAGGACGATGGGGGGGGAGATAATAAAGGTGCAATAATAACTCTAGGCCTTTGGGCAGCATTAAGTACAATCCACCTGGAGCATCCTTAGGGTAGAAAGCTGACTGAGTGAAGTAACAAAACAGTTTGAGGTGCAGGATTCAACAGCCCTAAGCTTACACCCAGTGTGTAAATTAATATATTTTCTAAAGGCGAAGCCAACAAAAAATTCAAGGAAGCTCATAAGAGAGTTTTGATAAGATCAAAGGACTTTCTCCAAAGGGCAGAGAGATTGCACACTTCCTGCTAGTTTAACCTTCTTTCATGCACCCCAATACCAGCTGCCTAAATAGAAATAGGTTAATGATTGGTTCATTACTGATGGGATGGTGATCATCTGCTCAAAGAGAGTCCACGAGAGCAATAAGACTGACAAAGCTAATAAGCAGCTTTCCTCTCTCAACCCCCTTATGAATCTTCACAAGAATGGCACGCTGATCCTCCATACTCCTGGGATTTGCTCTTTTATTTAAGCATTTGCAAGGGAGAAAAAAGACTTGCTACAATGTGCTGAGGTATGTTTTGTCAGACTTCATCAGTGCACGGAGCATTGTCCAGCACCATGTATGTTCTGTCACATGATGAGTCCCAACTCAGCTTGTCAAATATACAGCTGTCTAATCTTTCCCCCATCCCGTTTAAGAATAATAATGCTACATGGAGAATATTTGAAAAGATGCATGACTCTCAGTCAGAGGAGTGATTTGATGGGAGATGAAATTAGTAAGTGCAGTGCTATATGCAGGCACCCATTTCACCTAAGGGAATAGGAAGCGGTTCTGAAAACAATGGAAGACAGAAAAGGAAATCACAAATCAGAAAAAATTGATGACAACACTCAATTAATCCTTGAGTAAACTTTTTTTTAAAAAAAATGTAGTATGAGTGGAATGCAATTGTCCTCTGTGTACATATGGATTGGGTTCATTTAATCCAGAATCAGCATCAAACAAATAGGGTAATTAAGAAGTTCTGAGCACTTTGGCGATACATGTATTTCATTATTTCTTAGAAACATACAAAAAAAGGATAAATGGAAATTCATAATTAGCAGAGCAAAGGGGATAGACATTGCTTTCTTCATGGTCTTGTAATGCCTTGGCAACAGGTGACTAAAAGTCATTTCACAAGATGTGGGAAGGGGGGATATAGATCTAGAAGCTCTTCCTCCTTCTCCAAGCCTGCGGACTCCACCTTTTCCCCAGTTGACATGGATTTCTAGTACTTGTATGAATAATTTGAACAGTTGGGGGAGGGGCTCTCCCACCTCTGCTGGCCCCCCTCCTTCCAATCCTACAAATCATTCTTCTTCATAGAGGCTAACCTGATCTGCCTGTTGAATTTCAACAGGGCACATCTCCCTCTTGAAGAAGGAGCTTCATGAAATGAGCAAATTAGCTGTGGTACCACACTGGTTAGAATGCAGTATTGCAGATTAACTCTGCCCACTGCCAGTATGTTGATCCTGACAGGGCTCGAGTTTGATTCAGCCTTCCATCCTTCCAAGTCAGTAAAATGGGACCCAGATTGTTGGGTGGAATATGCTGAATCTCTATAAACCACTTAGAGATGGCGATAAAGCACTGTGAAGTAGTATATAAGTCTAAGTGTTATTGCTATGCATTCTCAGATTTCTGCCAAGGAATTCATTCCCATAGGAATAATGTATAGGGCTGCCACCATATCTACCTATAGGTACGCAAAGCAGAAATCAAAAAGTGAGCAGAGCCAGTTCTACTGCCCCTTTGTCTTTCTTCTTTCATCTTATATCTCTAAATAATTATATACTTGCCAGATTGCTTGCATTTGCAGATAGCATAAGTATCTTTACTGTTTAAAAATAATACTAGCTGCACAGATTCTTGGGGTGTTCACATTTTAAATAATTCCTGGCTTGGAAAGAATTATGTTTCTTGAACTTGGAACTTATCTTCCCATTTCCATGAATACTAATACCAAAATGTTCCAATAATTTTTTCTATACAACGTGTCCTTCTGACATTTCCTTTGTACCTTTGCTAACCTGCAGCTAAGGCAACTTAAAAATCATTTTGGCTGCTCCATTTGTAAAATGCTGTAGTGTTTTTCTGTTCAACAAGTGTTGCTCTGGACATGATCTAGCACAGTTTATAGCAACGTGTGGATGATGCCGTCAAGAGCTGGGATCTGCCTAGCTTCTACTGGACACTAGGTTGTTACAAGTATGCCTCTGCCTTCTGATTGCTGGACTCTGCTCTCCGTGTCCATTTTGGCTTCAGCCTCAGGAGAAACCAGGCACCTAGTTTCCATTAAGGCATCTGCCACTCTAATGCCTGGTCACTGCTCCAAGTCTTATATGGGCTGCTGCTGCTGCTGTTGTTTAGCTTTATTGGCTGCCCACTCCAATGTACAGAGGTTCAGTGCCATTTTGAAAGCGAGCCAGTCCTATGTTGCACCAGTCAACTGAAATCAGGAAAAAGAGCTAGGTTTTGCCATCTGCTCTGTTGCAGTTCTGACACTAGGGTACATTTTTCTGTTGCTTCTGATGGCCAGCAGTTTCATGCAGCTGTACTTTTTATGGTTATTATTAGTTGGCAGGGATGCCATTTTGCCTTTTCCTATGCCATTTTGCCTAGTCTACAGGCTAACTCTGCTAGCTACTGTCACCACTTCGCAGCCAAACAGAGGCTGTCCATAATGATGGCTCCCTTCTCACTTTTAACCCCATTGCCCTCCATCTCACCTGTTCCCAGGTGAGAGCCAAGGTGTGGAGTGAGGCAAGGGATGAAACTCACATCCTCTGAGCCTGTGGCTTGTCTGCCAGACTATTCCCCAACAAGGTTTGGGGTGTTGTTGTTATTTTGCTAATTCCACCTCCAGAGCTAGCTCAGCTGCAGTTTGCAAGCATTAAGGTGAAGAAGGAAACCTACCTAAGGATCTGCACAACTCATATTTGACACCTCTGGCCTTTCAGTCAAACTGCTGAAAGATATTATACTTGTGTCCAAGAGTAGCCTGTTTGACAAGCATAGAGGAACACACAGTGAAAAGGGGGGGAACTGCTTCCTCCAATTTCCTCCCTCTGTTCCTTTGGTTCACCATTAAGCAACTTGACAGAGGCTAAAATACCTTGACCACACTCACTCAGTCCCATCTCTCCAGCATGTAAAGGAGACCATCCAAGTAGGGCACACTTGAAAGAAGCGTTGGAATGGTAGATGAGGGTACTCTACCGATTGTTTCTTTGACTTGCTTCATAATTCTTGTTACTGTGGCAGAATAAGGTTTGGCATCAGGGCAACAATGATTATGCCCCCATAGTTTCTGCTGGATTAATAAACTTCAATACAGTTATCTAGCTACATCCCAAGTCTGAAAGGTTCTAGCCTCAGTCTCTTTTTTTAGGAAAAGTGGTGGCGGGAGTGTAAGAAGAAGGCATCTGGCAGTGCAAATCAAACATTAAAAAACTTCCACCACCTTATATTGAGGCAGGTTTTTTAAGGAGGGGAATAAAAGGCAATCCAATGCAGCTATCCCAAAATTATAATGAAAATTATTCTGCCATAAATGCAAAATTGTTCTTTTGTATGGCTGTTTTTATGTTCTGAGAGAAAACCTGTGAGTGATTGTATATCCCCATTTTTAAGCACTAAGGAAAGGGATGCTGAATGGACCCTTTTGCATATTCTGAAAATGCACTCCACTGAATTATGCAGGGCCCACGCCTGCCTGCCGATTGCAGCTCCAAAGCCATCTGAGCAGCAAAAAGAAGCTCCATTGACTTCGTTTGTACGTTTGGCATTTGCACCCCCAGCCTAATGCACACACGAGAAAGTAATTCAAGGGGTTTCACATAAATTATGCTGGGACCCATCTATGAGCGCATTTTTAAAAGCTGATGATGATGATGATGATGCTCCTCATAACAGAAGAAAGCCTGATGATCCAGATCCAAAGGGGGGGGTCGGAGTCAGAGTTTGTCCATCAAAGGCTATTATGGCTGGTTTCAGAACATTACAGAGCACTAAAATCTAAAATCATTGCTTTCTTTTGATTGAGCAACTGCTTTAAATCAGTTTGGCGTGCAAAGCTAGCAGAATTTATGATTCCGAAAAGGACAAGAACACTAAATGTTTTAATGAAAACTGAGAGAACCATGAGCGATCGAGCTGCATAACGTGCTTCACTTTTTGAAAAAGATTTTAAGTTATTCCTTTAAAATTGCCTGGCCCACTCAAACACTGATTTTCAAACTCTTTGACCTACAAACATCACACTCTGAGCAGCTCTATTCACCTATGGTGATGTATTTACACAGAGACCTGCCCAGATTTTTTATTCTAACAATGCAATCATGATAAATAAAACCAATACAAAATTATGCACTTTGCAGCTGAAAAACTTTTAAAGAACATCCAAAATGGCTTCCTTTATAACATTTTGAGAATGTTCAAAAATGAGTGTGCAGAATTTCCCATGTGTATGTTCCAGTTCTGTGTGCTGCACAGAGAGGAAATACTAATATGTAATTCTGGAAACTTTTTTTTAACAGTAGAAGTTATAATGTCACCTGGGTAATAGTCGGAGCCTCCTTCCCTGGCAAGAGAATGAAGTGGCAGCAAAGCTGTCATTTGCTCCTTTTGGTAGACTGGGTTAGCAGATCCAAAGTCAGTGAGAAAGGAAAATATATTTTTCTGTGATGAGCATCCTATTTCCAATTGGCAATTTAAATTGCAATGATTGTTTGCAGAACTGATTAAAATTTGAAGGTTGTGTTTTAACCAGCTAAATATCTTTTATTAATAGCTAAACTGTTTGCCACTGATACAGCTTACTTCTATGCATAGCATTACAGTTTATTTGCAGATTTTATTAGGAATTAGCTGGTTGTGGAGATCTTCATTTTATCAAGGAGATTTCAACCATAGTATTTCTATTTTGAACATACTGGAAAATTAGGATAGCTATGACATAGATAGATAGATAGATAGATAGATAGATAGATAGATATAGATAGATAGATAGATAGATAGATAGATAGATAGAATAGATAGATAGATAGATAGATAGATAGATAGATAGATAGAGAGAAGCATTATAGTGAAGGTGAATTTCATCTACACTTCAAATGTGTATTACACACTGCAAGAAATGAATCTTCACAGTTGTTTTCCACCAAATAGATCCCTACTTGTTACATAATATATGAAGTGAACCTCAGTTACATAAATTAAAGAGAGTACTAGACAGGGATTAAGATTTATCTTTCTTTTATTCCCAAGATTCCACAGGGAAAATAAAATTTATATTGGGAACAATCTAGGAGTGGGCTTCAGCCGGTACGCCCTGGTATGCATGTACCTCTTGTGAAATTTAGTATGCCTTCCCGTACCTGAGCTTCGGAGGATCCATACCAGAATGCTCACTCCACTGGCCATGCTCACACACACAGCACTCGCTCGCCTGCCCACCCAGTCACCGCTCGGCCCTGCCTGTCTGCACCACTTCCTTCACCAGAGCAGAGAATTGGGAGAAGCCCACGGGTACGTGCTCCCTTCTCTTGACAGCGCCTGGTTTCCAATGGGGGGAGGGGGAATCCATGCAGAGGAAGGAAAAAGCATGGATTTTCTCCCACCCATTGGAAACCAGGCGGCTGTCAAAAGAGAAGGTAGCGCGAACCAGTGGGCTTCTCACAACAGCCGATTCTACTCTCTGTTCCTTCTTCGGCTTGAGAAGAAGCCCATGTGCGTGTGCTGCTCCCTTTTGTCAGCTCGGTTTCCAATGGGGGGGAATCCATGCAGAGGGAGGAAAAATGCATGGATTTCTCCCTCACCCATTGGAAACCAGGAGTGTCAAAGGGAGAAGGGAGTGCACCATGGTGGCATCTCATAAAAGCCGAATCCTTGCTCCCATTCCTACTTCGGCTGTTGGAAGAAGCTCATGTGGGTGCGCTGCTCCTTCTCTTGACAGCTGCCTGGTTTCCACTCCCTCGCCACTTTCTGGACAGCCACCCAGCCAGGCATGGCTGCAGCTGGCGGACCACAGGAGCAGTGGTGAGGAGCAGTAAGTGAAGAGAGTGCCAGTCAGCATCCCTGCTCCTTTTCTGCAAGCTGCAGCAGCAGAGAAACAGAAGCTTCTTTTTGCCAGCTGATCCATCCCCCTACACATGTGCCTTGCATTGTGGCAAGCGCGGTGTGTGTGTGTGTGGTGAGAGAGAGAGAGTGTGTGCCTTCCATGGCATGCCCAACATCTTCGGACACCCACCAGGTCACTCACAAGGGGCAGAAATCTGGCTTCAACAAAATTAAAAACAGTGTTTGAAATTAGCCCTCTCTGCTGCTCTGCTAAAAAGGCAGGAACCAAGGCCGTGAGATAACAGGAAGACTAACCATATTCGGTTAACCCCAGAGCGGTAAGAGGCGACTTGGGAACTCTGTGAATTGGCTTGTAGGACACAGAATGCCGGGTAATAGGATTTATTGGGCACCAGTTTAGTTCATAGAATATATCTATGAATATTGGAATGGATGTGTGTGAGAGAGAGGGGAAAGAGGAGAGAGAAAGAGAGAAAGAAAAAGAAAGAGAGGGAAAGAAAAGAAGGAAGGAAGGAAGAAGGAAGGGGGATAGTACACCAAGAAAGGAAGGGAGGAAGGGAGGAGGGAGGGGATGTGAGAGCTGGAGAGAGAGAGAGAGACAAAGTTAGAAATAAGGAGAGAGAGAGGAGAAAGGGAAAGAGAAAGAGAAAGGAAGAAGTAAAACGAAAAAAGAAGAAAGAAAAAGAAAGAAAAAAAAAAGAAAAAAAAAAAAAAAAAAAAAAAAAGAAAAAAAAAAGAAAAAAAAAAAAAAAAAAAAAGAAAAAAAAAAAAAAAAAAAAAAAAAAAAAAAAAAAAAAAAAAGAAAAAAAAAAAAAAAAAAAAAAAAAAAAAAAAAGAAAAAAGAAAAAAAAAAAGAAAAGAAAGAAAGAAAGAAAACAAAAGTGGGAGAGATGAAGAGAAAAGAAAGAGAAGAGAGAGAGAGAGAGAGGAGACAAAAGAAGGAGGAAAGTATGAAAGAAAGAAAGAAAGAAAGAAAGGAAGAAAAGAAAGGAAAGAAGAGAAGGAAGGAAGGAAGGAAGGAAGAAGAGACTTATGACCACAATGAGCCCAAAAATTGGGTTGATAAGCAAGAGTGTAGTTAAGTGAGTTTCACCACATTTTCCAAGTTGGCCGCGCCACCCGGTCACATGACCCCAAGCCACTCCCACAAAACAGCCCACCGGCAGAATAGGTTCTAAAAAAATTTGAAACCCACCACTGGAACAGTCATAATCATTTGACTTATGTACTGGAACGTAGCAGAACCATTCTGAGAATCTAGTTAATGATATTACAGTTTAGCTCCATTCAGAGAGGCACTGGCAAATGAATATATAAATTCATTCTGGTTTTGTCTGGATATATACATAGCCCAATCTATATAAAGATACATTATAGATAATAGATAGATAGATAGATAGATAAGTTGATAGATGGTAGATAGATAGATAGATAGTAGATAGATAGATGATGATAGAGATTAGATAGATAGATAATAAATCAAATTTTGCTTTTCATGCAAATTACCCTAATTCAACTCATTCCTAAGCGGATCTCAGCTTGACTTTGTCAGTCATTCACATTTTTCTACATTTGTGATGCCCTGCTGATTTTTAAAATCACCTACCGTATATACTCGAGTATAGGCCGACCGAATATAAGCCGAGCACCTAATTTTACCACAAAAACTGGAAAAGTTATTGACTCGAGTATAAGCCTAGGGTGGGAAATGCACGCTACCGTAAATTTCAAAAATAAAAATAGATACCAATAATGTTTTTGAATATTTATTTCAAGAAAAACAGTAAACTAGCGGTGTATTCAATGAAATACTTCATTCACCTCATGATGCTGATGTCCCGCTGTGATGATGATGTCCCGTGTAGCCGCGGGAGCGATGTCCCGCCTCCTATGACACACGGCACAGTGATTCCTATCATTGGATCACTGTACCAGAGGAGGTGGGACACGCTATGTGGCTGCTTGCCATAACAAGGAGGGGTGGGACATCGTTGCAGAGCGGCAGGAGGGGGGAAAGGGGAATCGTAAGACAGCCCTGCATTACATTACGTGAGGAGGGGGATGGGTGCGGTGCGCGCTGCGCGGCAAACTGACACAGAGGGAGGGGAAACTCACAGGGGCACTGGGCCATTCACGAGTGTCACCCAGCGGCATGGCCCCGCCCCTTTTTCTCCTCCATTTCGGCAAATTTTTCACTGACTCGAGTATAAGCCGAGGCGGCTTTTTTCCCCAAAAAGTGGGCTGAAAAACTAGGCTTATACTCGAGTATATACAGTACTAAAGAAACCTTTAGTACACAGACAAGCTACGTATGCTTATGTTCAGAATGAATTATTTTAGGGAAATTTCCCTTTCACATACAATTGCACATGAAAATGTGAATATTAGTTATGAACACAAATATACAGATTTCTTTTGTATTTATTATTGACCTTTCCATGTTACTTTATTAATAGTGGTTCATATAAATGTCTATCCATATTTTGGGTGTGGGGGGAACCACTCTATTAAGGAAATCCAGAAAAGCAGAAAAATGGAAAAATAGAAACAGGATTTTTCATCTTCACGCATGTTATATCTATCTTCACTCTTTTTCTGTCTATTAGTGGTAGACAGGAAAGCTGTTTGCAACACCCATGCATATTGTGAATGTAGAACTAACCATTATTTGAGAAATGCTTTATACAACATAAGATATGTGATGCATTACACTGACTTTACTTCTTTTAAGACATCACTTTTCCCTGTGAATCCTTCCCAAGTGACCAACAAAATTATTCACCATGCAATATGATCACATTATATTTTGTATAAAATGATGCCATATGTTACTTTAGAGTCCTTAAACATAGCCCCCAAGGTCTTTAAAATATCTTGATTGAAGTGGAGCAGGCATAAGACATTAAATATAAAATGTTAAAACAAATACCCAGGACAGTAAAAGAGCAAAATCATAATGCATTATCTACATGTAGTTTAAAACACAGATTATGATTTTAGATTAAAAATTGCTGAAATAAAATGGACTGGCTCTCTTCTGTTGCAGAAGCTAGATCAGAGGGATAACAGCAACTCAAAAGGCTATGTGTCATCACTGCTATCTGTCAGGCCCAAAACCAAGAAAGACATGTTTGCAAATTGAGTTCTTTATTGTTTCACGCTTATAGACAAAATCTTGCCAGAATCTATCTGCGACTTACAGGCTTTGTGAACTGTTAGGGAGAGGCTGTCTTCACCTTCTTTCTCTCACATGTATCATCTAATCTTAGTACACTCTTAGTGCCCTGGAATGCAGCCTCTCCCTCCTGGGAATCCACTTCTTTACTATATCCAATCACAAATCAGTTGTATATGATCGATTGGCTATGATTGTTATGGAGATAGCTGCTGTCCTTAACTTCCATGGGAAGCAACTGCTGCTGCTTGTGAAGTATCTCAGAAGCATTGCTGGGGACTCTCTAAAACCAAGTAGCCACTACTGAAAAAAGGTCCTTTAGGCTTAGACTATGCCTCTATGGAGATTCTCAATCATCCATGTCATAATTGTCCCAAAAGTGTTTTTTAAAAGAGCAACTGGACTTTCTTGGGGTTTTTTTCCTTGAAAACAATTCACTTCTTATCCAAGAAGTTTCTTCAGTTCTTCAGTTCTTTAGGATCCTTAAAGTTGCAAGAGATGCAAAGGAAGAGATTCCCACAACATATGGCAGCATGGTGTCTTGGGTCAGTTCTGTTTTGTTTTTTGTTTTACTTTTTATTGAGATTTACTCTAACATAAAATACAATGAAAATAAAGATTGGAAAAAAATGGGAGAGGGGAAGATGTGCAGGGATATTTTTTTTAAAGGAGAAAATAGGGTGTTGACTTCTCACACAGTAAAATAGTAATACATTAACAGATTCATTTTTTATATTAGATATATCCTATTACAGTTTATATTACACATACACTACAGTTCTTACAAGCCAATTCTATAACCACAATTATTCAATCTTCAAACTAAATTCTAAGTTTCTTTTTTTTCTATTTCAAACATAAAAACAAATGAATGAATTAAAAAAATGGGAATTAGAATCTTCCTTTAAGGTTAAAGAATCTGAGAGAGTTCAATGATCTTTTGTTAACATAAATAATGATAGGCTGGAAAAACTAACAATATAAGTAGAAATTTATACTATTTCCCATAGGGTGGGGATTTGGTTAAAATGGCAACATAAACTGTTTTATTTGATGGTGTTTCTATTGAGAAATAGCTTCTGGGTTCCTTGCCCCCCCCTAAAAAAACCGTAGAAACAGGAAAAGGAAACTTGATAAAGTTCCCAAGATAAGTCTTTCCAGAATTTTAATGTTGTCATCAAGGAGAAATATTTTCTAGAGAGCAAAGCCTCCAAATGAATATGAGTTCATGCAAGTTCAGAAAGTAGTTCATAAATCTTAAAATCAATATCGCAAATTTAAACTGGTCTAACTGATTAAACTTACTAAAGCCTTATAATAAAAAGTAGCATTCGCTTCTGTGTCTTTGATTTCCAAGTCTGGTCTACCTTGAAAGGCTGGCAGGTGGTAATTGAATGATTTCTGCAGTCTTTAGAGAATAAGAAAATCAAAGAGCAATTTGGAGAACAGCATATTGATGAAAATCTAATCTAAGTCTCTCTATGACATTATGCAGAGATGTTAAAGTTGAGGCACAAGGCAAATCATCATATTCCTTTGGCAGGAAGCTAATCAATCAAGATTATGAAAAGGCACTATGGTGAGGAAAATGTCTTACAGTTAGCTCTCAAACAAGGATTTCATTTCCTTTTGAGCTATTTATTTTTGTCACAATGTTTAACTGCTTAAATTTTATTCCGTGTTATTATTTCTGTCACATACATTACCAATAAAATAAATGACCTAACTTTTCACTGTCCTGTTACTTTGAATAATTCATTCTGCCATGTTGATCAACCAGATATGCTGCAGTTCTCTCGGGTATCTTAAATTTTTCCTCATCTATCGCCTTTCAACATTTCTTGCCCTACTCTTTTGTATTTTGCTCTCCTGTCAAAATTCCACAGCATGTACTGCAGTTCAGATCAAGACCAACTGATGCCATAATCTGTATTTTATCCTATGCCTTGGCATCAGAACAGTTTGGTTTGAGGTTTTCTATATACATCCCTACATGACATTTGACTTTTCCAAGAAAGAAGCATCTGATTCCTATCACCCGTGGAGTAATAACATGGTAAATGCTTACGTTTAAAAAAGAGGAAGCATGTTTCACCAAAAGAGGCTCTTTTGCAGGATTTTGAATACTGTACTTGGCTAAAATGAATTATTTTATCAGCCATCTAAATATTTTGATAATACATCTGCATCAGAGATCCAGTATCAAAAGCAAGGGAGATACTAATCTAAATTAATCTAAACCAAATCATATTCCCCAATTGCACAAGCAATCTGTAATTATAAATCCAAAGAAAAAATTTGTGAATGGAATGCAAGCTTAATGACTAAGAACTTTGGGGATTTTAGTCCAATAACTTTCAGAGAACACCAAGTTGCAAGAAATTGGTTGTCAGTGGTTCTTGAAAGTTTCAACCAGGAGATTCTCATAGCTTTAAGTTAAAACTCCATGATTTTTATTCTGTTCATATTTGTTGTTACATAATATTCTTTTTCCATTTTTTTAAAAAAACCTAATAATTTGCCCTCTGAAAAGGGCAGCTAATGGTAAATGAAGTATGTGGATTTAACACACAGGTCACAATAGACAGAAGAAAAAAGTTCCAATAGGCAGAGCCCGTGAGATCTAGATCTCTGAAGGTCTATGGGAATTTTCAGTCATCCAGGTCATGGTTGCCCCAAAGATCCTTTTTTCAGAGGACTTTCTGGTTTTTCTTTGAAGATGTTTCACTTCTCATCCAAGAAGTTTCTTCAGCTCTGACTGGATGGTGGGGAATGGAAGGATTTATACTCTTTGAAGTACAAATGTAATATGTAGCAAAATGTCTTCAAAGAAAAATCAGAAAGTCCATTTGTCTCTTGAAAAAGGACCTTTGGGATAGATCCACCATTCCAGGCACACACACTCCAGGAAGGGACTTCCTTTAAACATTGCCATCTTGAGGTCCTTGGAGGCATGTCTTCTCCACTGCAGTCTGTGTCCTATGGAACTCCCTTACTCTGTGATCCAACAGGCAACCACCTTTTAATCTCTAGGAGAGTGCTTAAGGCTGGTTCTTCCCAAAGCACTGGAATAGGGTGAGATTAAAGCGAGATGAGAATATGGGTTATATCAGGGAAGTGTAGTTTCTATTTTTTTTAGTTTTATTATTGTTTTATGTTTGTATTTATTATTTCATTAGCTGTAAGCCAACCAGTAATTTTTTTGCTATAAAATATTTTAAACAAAATCTCACTATCTTCCTCTTGGAAATTAGGAATTTTATTATAGTGGGAGTGGAAGTTGTTCTAATAGCCAGTAATGTAAAATAAGTGGTGGCTGCAATGTATTAGATTGTATGGACGTGAAAAGGTTAGTTTGAGACTGTGTACTAAACGTAGAGACACAGATGCAGAATATTTGGTAATTTCAATGCAGTAAAAAATGTGTATGAAGGGGATTGGGTTACAGACCTTCACTTAATGTGAATTATTTGCTAATATTAGTCCAAAACAATCCAAAATCTACAACTATGTAAATCTACAATTGTATCAAGTGTTTGTAAGAATGCCTACATTTGGTGATGCCTTTGAAAAGTGGACAGACAAGAAAGAGTAAAACTTTCAAAGGGGCTGGGTACAAATTTAGAGAAATTGTATTTTCTTGTATTTTTGTCTTGTATTTTTTATTTTCTTTTTTTAGAAGTAATCAAGTTCTTTAAGTTAGTAAGGTTTCAACCATGGAGATGTAAGGAGGAGGAGAATTTTTTGGAAACTGGAAGCTGTATATGATTGAAAGATAGAAAAGTCAATTCTCCTGAAATTCAGTCAGTCAGTATGGATGGAAATGGGAAGATGAATAAAAACAGAGGAATGAAAGTGTAGGGCATGGAAGTTGGAATAGTACAAAATAGTATGTAGCTCAAAAGATGGAAAACTAATCACAAATGGTGTGGAAGTGGTAACAACCGTAGAAGAGCATATACTTATAGCGTAGAAATATCTCTGAAGAAGAGAAAAAGCAATTAAGAAAAAGCGATCACTTGAAAATAAGGAAATCAAAGTGTAGGACAGAGACTATAGTTTATAAAAGGGCAAAGCTATAGTAGAAGCTTGGGAAGTGAGACTAAAGATCAGGAAGGCCACTGAAGGACTTTAAATAAAAGGGGACCATTTGCGGAAATCTCCTGACTTTTCTGAGGAGAAGATGCAAAACACAAAATCATAATGGTCAAGATAAAAAGTGGTTTAAGAACAGTGACAGAAGCTAGGCAGATATATATGCGAATCTGGCAGGCAGAACAGGAAAATAAGAACAAAGAATAGTTTTGGCTTACTAGAAATTGCATAGAGAGCCCAGTAGCCTAATGGCTTGCTTGTCCCTGCTCACCTTCCAGATGCTGAATAATGAAGTGGGGGAGGTGGAAAGAGGCAACACCATGCAAGCACCATAAGTCATGGGCTCCAAATGCATATTTTACCTTTCTTTTGATAACCACTTCTTGTTTTCATTTTCCTTTAGGGAGTTGGATAAAAAAACATCAAAGTGAATTTAAATTAACATTTACAACTTGGAGTATGAAAGCAATAGGAGACCAGTAAAGAAAAAGACTATCACTAGGAGAAAGCGGGGGAGGGGGGAATCTATCTTTTTAAAAAAATGAAAGAACCTAAGCTAGTTTCCTTTGTTCATATAATACACCAAATACACTCATCCACCACAGCCTATCTCAGGGGATTTTTCACAGGAGAAAAAGGAAATACACTAATAGTAGGTGTGCTTTCAGAGATGAGTTATCACCATTTATAACAAGAAGCTCCCATGGGGCATTTTTTTTTCATCCTTGCATTCAGAATTTTGGGTTTGTTGTTGTTTTTAAAAAAACTGTAATGTTTTAAACTAACCGCTTGTAGCTCTTTGAAACATTTAGGCTGTTTACTAAAGTATGCATGTTTTCAGTAAGCCAATATTTAAGATGACTGTGTAATAATCATTTACAAACAAACTGCAAATAATTAGAATTCTAAAAGGGCAATAATATCCAGCCTGAACATCTGGCTGAATATGCGAAGAGCCACAATAATGATAATAATAGTGATTATGTTAGCTGTCCTGTTTCTGCTTTATTTTCCTCTGTGTCTTTGTTTTCTTAAAATAAAATTTGTTTGCAGAACCATGCTTACAGCATTAAATCACAGTGCATCAAGGATTGTTTGGACTCTCTTGTCTTATCATGCAATGATCTCCTTGGATATGAATAGATAAGCTGCAGTTAATGCAATGGGATCTCTCCATGTGTAATATAGTCTCCTTAATGTCATATTAAAAACTTAAATGAAAGCTATGGTACGACAAATGTTGGTGGGAAACACTGCGATGGGACTTCACAAAATAGAAAATTTAAGTGATTGCAAAAAACCCAAAACAACAGAGACATACTGTAAGTGACATGAATATTTATTTGTATTTATTTGATTTCTATAGCTGCCCATCTCAACCTTACATACTGTATGATGTATTTCTTGAAAGCATAGTATTAGAGTTTTTAGATTAGTGTTGTTATTCACACTCTTCATACTAGATCTCACTGCATAATTATTTAAAAGTTTTCATAGAGTGCTCATAGCTTGATTGTTGTGCTGCAGATTTTCAGTGTCCTTAAAATGTGAAGCCCAGAACTATTCACAGTGTTCATGTGCAATCTGATCACATAAACTGAGTAGCATAGTAGAGCAATTATTTCCCACCCTTCTTAATTAAACACTTGTTCATTGGATTTATATCTCAGCTTTCCTCCAGGAAAAAAAAGTTGAGGGACATAGCATTGGAATTCTATTTTCAGCTACCCTAAAACCAAGACATTTTCTCTTCCCCCCTCTCTCTCTCTCTCCTTCTATCTATCTATCTATCCCCTCCATCCATCCATCCATGATCCATCCATCCATCTATCCATTTATCTCAGTTTATATTAATCTTTAAGAATTCACATGACATGAATTACATTCCACCTTTTTAGGACTATTCTGATCCTGATTCCTCCAAGCTTCATATCATCTAATTCTTTGATAACTTTTCCTTCTGTGACCTAAAAGTGCTCTGTTCTAGTTTCTGGTAGGAGGCTCTTGCAGAAGCAATGGTAACAATTTCTCTGTACACATTTCTTCTAATTTTCTGAAATTTAGCTGCTGAAAATAGGAAAATGGTGTCTGTTTTAATTTCTATGCAGCCTAAAAACTCTTATTTCAGGTTTAAAATATAGCATACAGTACCTGGGAGCAATAACAAGTGTAAGCTTTTTAAAAAACATTGTAATAACAATGCCACCTAGTGTTCTTACGTTGTTTCAGACTTTATGTGCCATATATCAAATGCTGTGTTCTGCTTAAAGTGGACAAATGTATCACACAAAGCATAAATTAGCATGGAGGAAAGAAAAATGCAAAGATACAACTTAGATCTGGATTTACATTGCCTGGCACATTTTCTCTGGCAGTCTCAAAGATAGAGAGAGAATGTCAGACTAAATGTTCTCATTAGTTCATTCTTGTCTGGCACTCTGCAGAACTGTATGTCAGACATATATTGCATCTACAACTAATGCATAATATTTATTTATGACTCACAATGAAATCAGTGGAATTTTACAACTACAATAGATTATTTCTCTCTGTTTTCCTTCTAATTAAACATTTGCTCATAAGCAGAAGGAAGGAATAATTTACTTTGGCAAAGAAGGGCATTTTGAAATCGCTATGCTATTTATTTATTTACTTATTTAACTTTGTAATGTTAGCAGTACCTTGCTAATTAGCCAACACAATACCATAGGATCATTGTCAGTTGCTTTAAAAGATTAATTACATATTTCAGTTTTTGACATAATTTTAGAACTCAATTAAAACTAGAGAATCCTCAGTGGGGGCTACAATGTGTATATAAATTAACATCAAATAGGCAATAGAAATGTCAAAGTTATCTGTTGATTCAAGTAAAATCTGCAATAGATTGTACAAAGCCACAAATTATAAGCCCAATCAACATAGCCAATGACAAACATTTCCTGAGACCATCAACAATGATACTCTACAGTCATGGTCGATGGTCTCTAACCAGTCAATAAGGCAACAACAATAATGGATCTTTAAAATTATTATATATACTTTATTCATTAAACATGAAATGTCAACTGAACATTATTTTTGTTGTTGTTGTTGCTGCTGTTGTTGTTATTATTATACAATTGTATCACAGCGGCCAGTTGTTTCACCAGATTTGGCATTGGTTACTAGTCGGGCCCCACCCAGTGGCCTAGGACGTTGTAACGTATTTTCATAATATGCGTGCAGATCCAAGCAGTGCGGCTTTTTGCATTTGACTGATGGTGATTTTGTCAATTTTTAACTATTTTAAATGTAATTCCAGTGCTTTTGGAATAGCGTCCAGTGTGCCAATTACCACTGGAATTACCACTGCTGATTTGTGCCATAGTCGTTGAATTTCGATTTTTAAGTCCTGGTATTTTGCGATTTTTTTCATGTTCCTTCTCGGCAACCCTGCTATCACCTGGTATTGCGATGTCTATGATTGTGACCTTATTTTTCTCAACCAGTGTGATGTCTGGTGTATTATGCGCCAGTATTTTGTCGGTTTGTATACGGAAATCTCACAAGATCTTGACCATCTGATTTTCGGTGACTTTTTCAGGCTGATGTTCCCATCAGTTTGTTGCTGTTTTAATATTATAATTTTTGCACAAATTCCAATGGATCATTTGTGCTACTGAATTGTGCCGCAATTTATAATCAGTCTGAGTGATTTTTTTTACAGCAGCTGAATATGTGATCAACAGTTTCATCAGCTTCTTTGCAAAGTCTGCATTTGGCATCATCAGAGGATTTTTCGATTTTGGCCTTAATGGCATTTGTTTGTTCTTGCGCAGCCAGGATTAGTGACTCTGTTTCTTTCTTTAATGTACCTGTTGTTAACCATAACCAAGTTTGTTCACTGTCCACTTTATCTTTTATTTTTCCAGAAATTGGCCATGCAGTGCTTTGTTCTGCCAACTCTCCATTCTTGATTTTATCACATCTTTTCTGTATTCTTGTTTCGTCTGTTGGGCCTTCAGTAGTTTTTTGTTCTTTACTTCGATTAATAGATGTTCTTGACTTTCTTTTAAATAATCAGCCAGTGCATGTTTTTTCTTCTTCAACTGTTTGCTTCACTTGTAATAATCCTCTGCCACCAGATTTTCGGGGCAGGTATAGTCTATCAGTGTCACCGTGTGGATGTAAACTGTAGTGCATTGTCATTAGTTTCCTGGTTTTTCGGTCCAAAATGTCCAAATCAGCTTGTGTCCAGTTAACTATACCAGCTGTGTATCTTATAACTGGTATTGCCCAGGTATTTATGGCCTTGATTGTATTTCCACCATTCAATTTAGATTTTGAAATTTTCCTAACTCTGTTGGTGTACTCTCGCCTGACAATAGTTTTTACTTCTCCATGCTTGATGTTATCCACTGCAGAATGCCTAAGTATTTGTAGGCTTCATTTTCATTGCATTTAATTAGTTGGCCATTGGGCATTTCAATTCCCTCACATGCAGTGATTTTGCCCCTTTTTATGGATACAGTGGCGCATTTTTCCATGCCAAACTGCATTGAAATATCGGTGCTGAATACTCAGACTGTATTTGTCAATGATTGGATTTCTCTTTCTGACTTTCCATAGAGTTTCAAATCATCCATATATAGTAAATGCGAATTTTTTTCAGCTTCTTTGGCTGTTTGGTAGCCTAATTTCATTTTTTTAAGATTACTGATAGTGGGATCATTGCGATGATGAAGAGAAGAGGTGAAAGTGAATCACCCTGGAAAATTCCCTCTCTTGATATTAACCATTCTGTAGATCTCATTCCCTACTGCCAACTCAGTTCTCCATTGTTTCATCGCCTTTTCAGTAAAGGATGTAATATTTTTGCTAATGCCAGTTGTTTCTACACATTTTATGATCCAACTATGTGGCAGTGAGTCAAATGCCTTTTGTAATCAATCCAGACCATATTCAAGTTCGTTTTTCTTTCTTACAATTTTCTAATATCATTATATCAATTAGGAGCTGATCTTTGTGCCCCTGCTCCTTCTTTTGTTGCCTTTTTGCTCTACTGGCAAGACGTTGTTTGTTTCCAAATAATCCATCATGTTATCTGCAATAATGCCTGTGAATAATTTGAAGGTTGTTGGCAAGCATGTTATTGGTCTGTAGTTTTCAGGTGTTCTTCCTTTAGTTGCATCTTTCTGAATCAAATATGTTTTTCCAGTTGTCAACCATTCATCAATTTGGCCCTTTTGTAAAATTTCATTCAGTTGCCTGCCAATATTGCATGTAAACTGGTCAGATATTTGAGCCAGAAACCATGTAATTGGTCCTTTCCAGGTGATGTCCAATTCTTTACCTTTTTTACTCGATTTTTGACCATTTCAGTTGTTATTTCTAATACTTGCATTTGTTTGTTGCCAATGCTTTTCTCAAAGTCATGTATCCACTTTGCTTCCTTGTAGTCCTTTGCATTTTCCCACAATTCTTTCCAGAATTCAACTGTGGCCTGCTTTTCTGGTTTTTCACTTTTGGTGTCACCATTCACATTAAGAGTTTGATAAAAACGCCGTTGGTCTGATCGAAATTGCTGATTTTGTTTATTTGGATGATTCGTGCCTCATATCTTTCAATTTTCTAGCTGTTGCTGTTATCCGCTGTTTTACAATCTCTAGAGCTTCATTGATGTTTCTTGTATCCAATCTATATCTTCTGATTAGCGATCTATGATTTTGTGGTTTTTAAGCTGTTGCTCATGCATGTTCTTTAAGTTACTAGCATCTGCCCTTAATTTTTTGACTTTTTGTTCTAATCGGATTTTCCACTTTGGCTTTGATGCTTTTTCTGTTGTGTGACTAGGTACTTTGATTTTAATGCCTAGTTCATTAGTAACTATTACAGCTGGCTGTACATTAACTGGTTCATTTCCAAGATGGATCCTGAGTCAATTGTTGAAAACACTGCATTAACCATTTTCATGATAGGGGCCAAAATTTTCTTAGGCACAGTTTTTAGTGATGATAAACGTTGCCTTTCCTCATTAAGCAGAAATTCTCCATGATCTTATCCTTCAATTCTTTTTGTTTTTGAGTTAGTTCATCAGCTGGTTCAGTGATAACTGGTTCTAGTGGTGGTGGTGTTATTTCCTTCCCGAGAGCTTCTTCTGGGAGTTCTACTATAATGTCTTTAGTTGTGTCTTGAATATCAGTTATTTCCACTTGTGATATTGTTTTTTTGGTTTTGCAATTTGCCTGAATTTCCTCAAGTTCAACTTCACTAAACACTTTATTCCATATAAATCGCCTTTGATCTGTTAGTCGTTGTTCACTAACATTTGAATCTGGATATTGTTGTTTCCATAATTCATACATTCGCTTTAAATAACCTCTTTTTTCTGGCTCTGAGTTGTAGCAACAGGCCATTATGGCATGGTTTTCATCTGCACTATTTTTTGTCGTTTGTTGGCTGGTCCACTTGTAGCCCACTTGTCGACGGATGTCCAGGGACCTCAACATTTGCCGCGGCCCTTGTTAACCCATGAAGCCGCTGGGTGAGATCATACGCCGGCACGGGACTAAATATCATCCATATGCGGATGATACACAGTTGTATCTGTCCGCCCCGTGCCAACTCAATGAAGTGGTAGAAGTGATGTGCCAGTGCCTGGAGGCTGTCAGGGTCTGGGTGGGAACGAACAAGCTGGCGCTCAATCCCGACAAGACCGAGTGGCTATTGATGCTCCCTCCCAAAGATGGTCCAGCTATTCCATCTCTCAGCCTGGGGGTGAAATTATACGCCCCTCAGAGAGGGCCCGCAATCTGGGAGTCCTCCTGGATCCACAGCTGACTTTAGAACACCATCTGTCAGCTGTGACCAGGGGGACCTTTGCCCAGGTTTGCCTGGTACACCAATTGCGGCCCTACCTGGACCGGGAGGCCCTTCAGATAGTCACTCATGCCCTCGTCACCTCGAGACTGGACTACTGTAATGCGCTCTATATGGGGCTGCCCTTGAAGAGTGTTCAAAGACTTCAGCTTGTCCATAACGCAGCCGCGCGAGCGATAGTAGGTGCACCTCGGTACACCCACGTTACACCTATCCTCCGTGAGCTGCACTGGCTGCCCATTGGTCTCTGGACACGCTTCAAGGTGCTAGTCGTTATTTTTAAAGCCCTGCATGGTATCAGACCTGGGTACTTGAGAGACCACCTCCTGCCAATCACTTCCCAAAGACCTGTTAGATCCCACAGACTAGGCCTCCTCCGAATTCCATCTGCCGGCCAATGTTGGCTGGCGACTCTCGGAGGAGGGCCTTCACTGTGGCTGCTCCAGCCCTCTGGAACGATCTCCCCATGGAGATCCGGACCCTTACTACCCTTCCGGCCTTCCACAAAGCAGTTAAGACCTGGCTGTTCTGGACTTCCGGGGGCGGAGCTGTCGCCGAAGGGGGCTCAACGGAGCTCCTCTCAGAGATCTGGTCTGTATATCTAAATAAGATCAAAGATATCACCCCTTTTTGGCAAGAAAGGGGCAGGGAGAAGCCCAGTGGCTAGGGTCTATTCGTAGTTCACAGCCTTTCTTCTTTTTTTTGGCTGTGGACGGAGATTAGATCCAGCGTTAGCTGAGCCCTTATCTCCAGCCAGTTCTTCTCAGCTGCCTTTTTTGCAGCCCTAGACAGGAGACTCCCCCTCAGGACAAAGCAAAGTTGTTTGAAGTTATGATTAATACGAGCGGGTCCCACCCCTGAGAGGTTTTACTTTTATTACTATCTTAAACACCAGCCTCGTTTGTCCGAGAGCCTTCTTTGTTTAAACGCATTACAAAACGGCGATTTTTCTCCGTTGGTGACTGATAGGGGATGTACTTAGCCGGCTTTACCTTCCTGGAGACTATTCCTCATTAACTACCCAAAATCTACAAACAAAATTTTTTTTGGAAATTGAGGGGAGCGAGAGCGCTGTTTATTTGTTTATCTCTTTACTCATGATGGCTCCCAGGTCAAAGCCAAAGCGTTTTTCTACGAATGTGCTTAAAGAATCTGTAACAAAATCGCTGCCCTTGTCTCCTACGCCCTCTACTGGAGATTTCTTAACACAGGAATTTTTTTTCAAATGCTTAATGACTTTAAACAGGAAATTAAAGAATTTGTATTGGAGTTATATGATAACTTAAAGACTAAGATTGCCCAAATGAAGGCGAATACGTTTGTAGCCGTGTCTGCTCTGACAGATTACACCGCTGAAATGGAGAATAAATTGGAAAGTTTGGAGGAGGCTAATTCTAATTTGACTACTAACATGCAAACATTACAACAAAAAAAGAGATACTCAAGAACAGCTCGTTATGATAAATTTTAACAGGAAGGCATTTGCAATAAGAGTCAGAGGACTGCGTGAAAAGGAGCAGAATTTGAAACAGACTTTTGTTGAGGCCTTCAGCCATGCGGTGGGAAGTCCGGGACTTAATTTGATTGGCAGATTCGGAAAATCTATCGCCAGAATTCGTTGGTAGCAGAACAGCGACAGCTCCCGAGGGACATAATCATATATTTCTCCACAAAAGAATCCAGAAATGCGATCATACAAAAGTTTTACAATAATAGGTTGCGAGTTGATGGCAGTATTTGATTGTCTTCAAAGAAATACCATCCCAGATGTTAAAAGAAGAGACTATACTTTTCTAACTGAAGAGCTTAGAAAACACCAGATTCAGTATAAATGGGAAGCCCAGCTGGCATCACGGTCACATTTGAGAATCAAAGATTTCGTCTCAATTCTGTTTCGGAAGCTCAAGATTTCTACTATAAGACTTTGAAGGCGGGACTTCCTGACTCACTCGGAAAAGAGGAAGACAAGGCGGAGGGAAGCAAGCAGCAGACCACATGGCTGCAAGACGGAGGGTGTTAGCTCTCCCCCTCCGGAGAAGCAGAAGAGCAGAGATCGAGGATTTAGCTATGTCTTCAAATATTTGTTTGGTTTAAGATACGGTAATCCTGTTTAACCCAAGAATTTGCAAGATATGTCATCTAGACACTACGATGTTTTCCTTTAGACATTTCAAATATTTCTCAAAGTTGTGGATTGAATGGGGGTTTGCGATCTCATCTCATAACTATTCTCCGTTGAAAAAGCGGAATTGGAACTGGTGGGTGATATTGGACTGAATTACGTGGAGCGGATGTTGACACATTTCACGGACTATAGTTTGAACTTTAACTTAAATTGTTCAGGACTTTAAAGTGAAGAGAGTGGAGATGGTAATTTTACTGAATTTTGGTTTGGAGGAAGGGAGCCGGGTACACCGGGGTAGGTGGAGGGGTAGCGAAAGCTTGATCAGATTACTTGAGTTAAAAGGCAACTGACTCTTGTGTAAATATTATTCGAAAATAAGGTTAAGAAAGATTAGTTGGAGTGACTACAGGAAGTAGTGGTACATATTAGAGAAGCAAGGGATGAGGCTAAATTCATGCGGAATGATCTACGTTGTTTAAACTCTATTAGAAGGAAAGCTTGGTGAGATTATCTCGAGACAGAATGTAAACTGATTCTTGGGTAAATTATTATTTGAATAGGTGGAATGATCCACGCTGTTTAATCCTACTAGAAAGGAAAGTTTGGTGAGATATTTTGAGCTAGATCGAAAATTTGAATATAAGGTTAAGGAAGATGAACTGGGAGGTCTACAGGAAGTGCGGGGTAAATAACAAAGAAGCAAGAGACGAGAATAAATATATATAGAATGATTTATACTGCTTAAACATTAATAAAGATGGGGGGCTGAGCTTAATACAAAGAGTTTTTTTTCTTTTTTCTTTTTTTTTTTCTTTTCTTTTCCTTTTTATAATTTGTAATTTTTTCTGTATCAATTTTTTTCTTATATTACTGTTATTTTTAATTCATACGATCACAAAATACTTTAGAAGGGGTTTGACAGAGGACAATGCCAGGTGTGGGCCCTGGGAAGTCGGGGGGGACTAGGGAGGGGGACCTATGGGGGGTGGGTGGGTGGGTGGTATATAGTTTCAATAAGAAGAAGAATGCACTGTATACGGTTGTCTTTTCTTTTTTTTCTTTCTTTATATTTTTTTCCTTGGTTTTTTTTTTCTTTCTCTTTTTATCATATTTTGTTTCTATTTTCTATCTTTATAGTTCAATATTAATAAATAAGAGTTGAATAAAGGAATACACCAAGGGGAGAGGTAGAAGGAAAGAAGAGGGAGGAGCAAGGTGGGAGTGAGAGGGGAATGTAAGGAGGGTGTAAGAAGGAAGGTTTGAGGGGAAAGTGAAGTAGGAAAGGGGAGTGTTAGAGGGAGGAAAGGAAAGTTGGAGGGGGAAGATGGGTGTGTATGGAGGTTGGAAGTGTCAGGTGGGGTTTTGTCTTATGCTGAATGATGATGAATCGTGTTTTCTTTTTTATTTTGTATTTTATTTTACTTCTTTTCTTATAGCAAATATCCAGTATATAAGTGATTGTAAAATTGAATGTGAAAATGAATAAAAAATATATTTTAAGACCTGGCTGTTCTGGCAGGCCCGAGGCTGTGAACTATCCAGCCCCATTCGAGGTTACGCCTGTTGTAGAATTTTAAATTGTTTTTTTATTTTACTTTTGCAATCCCCTCCCTTTTTATTGTTAGCTGCCCTGAGTCTCTCGGAATGGGGCGGCATACAAACCTAATAAATGAAAATGAAATGAAATGAGCCCACGCGACGACTGATGCGGTATAAAATTTTTATTCGTTTCTTTCACCATATTGTATGGGTTGGCGGGGTTTTTTTTATGGGGCCAGGTTGCCAACCTGACCCCAACCCTCCTCCTTTCTCATCCGGGCTTGGGACCGGCAACAGCGGAGTATTATTATAGTATTATTATTATTATTATTATATTATTATTATTATATCATAGTAGAGGCAACTGAGCCTATGTCAGTCCTCATAATTAGGCCAGACCAAATGACATTAGTTCCAAGAATGTTCATTATTGTAAGATATAACAACATTTTGAAAGCCTGTCAGAGTTTCTCTTTGCTCCATCTTACACTAAACAAAATCAAGACAGGGTTATTTTAACATTCTTATATTTTCTTTTCTTTCTCAGGATTACATAATCTTTCTGAAACCTGTCCCTTAATTGTTCAATTATTCTTCCCAAGATTCACAGAATCTCCCTTGTAAGAATCATCTCCATCCTAATGCAGGAAGACAAGCAAGGGCCAACAAGCTCATACTCAATTTCCCCCTCCCTTGTTTGCAGATGGGCTCAACAGCATATCAAGGTCAACAAAGAAATCTCAGAGAGAACATCTAGATGTAGCTTGAAGACACCCCCTTCTCTTGTTGCATGACAACCACAATAAAGCTTTTGTTGTGGCAGGCAGCAATGATTCTACTTCATTCCAAGGCTCAATTCCTGGTGAGGCAGTTCATGGAGACAGCAATGATGATTCACCATTTCCCTACATGTGATTTATTGTTTTTTGGGGATTTAATGACCACCCCCTTTGAACCCATTATATAATCTTATCTGAAAGGCCATTTCTGGGTTAGAAGGGCTAGATAATTACTTCATTTCCATGGGTGAATTCCAAATGCCATGGTACTTTTGAATTCTCCCCAAATAGCATCCTGGAGTATGCAGTTGACCCAACCTAGATGTATGCAGGGCTCTGAGAATCTACTGTATATACACTGGATGGGTAAAGAATCAATAAGTTATTTCCTACCAAAAAGATTTCAGAGTGACAGGTTTCCTGTTCTACAATTAGCAAACAGGTTGAATGCAATATTGTAGGCTACTTCTGCTGACTACCAGCTGCCTGCAGTTTGGCAATTCGATTCTCATTGGCTCAAGGTTGACTCAGCCTTCACTCCTTCTGAGGTTGGTAAAATAAGGACATACAGTTTGGGGGGGCAATATGCTGATTCTGAAACCACTTAGAGAGGGCTGTAAAGCACTGTGAACAGTAGATAAGTCTAAGTGCTATTGCTAAACTAACTATTTCATTCAAGGATCAAGATTTTTAAAACCCTAAAAAGTTATACTTTGTTATACAAGTAGTCTTCAACTTACCACAATTGAGTTCTAAATGTATGTTGTGACACATTTGTTAAGTGAGTTTTGTGCCATTTACAACCTTCTTGCCACAGATGTTAAATGAATATCTGTAGTTGTTCAGTTAGTAGCACGGTTGTTAAGTGAATCTGGCTTCCACGTTGACTTTGCTTAGCCAATGGTGTCAAAAGGTAATCACATGACCCTGGGAAACTGCAAGCATTATAATATTGAACCAGTTGCCAGCACCCAAATTTTGATCACAGGACTATGGGAATGCTTACAATGATCGTAACTAGTCATAAGTCATTTTTCGATACCATTGTAACTTCAAATGATCACTAAATGGACAGTTGTAGATCGAGGACTGCTTTCAATCTATAGCAAGTTGTTATTTCCTCCTAAATCTTGAGTCATTTCTGATTGATGGAGAGATGATATAACTTATTTTTTCTAGCCCTCTAATTCTTACAATTGTTGCAACTATAGTAAAACTTAGGTATTTCATGCAAAAACTCTGGAGATCTGTTGCTTATCAGTGCCAAAGCAGTGTTGTGATTCTGATAAGAATTCATAGCTCTCTGCTAAATTCAAACTGAAAAGTGGCCCATCCTAGGCCACTAAGAATAGTCAAACTGCCTTGACGAAACCTCTAAATTATCATTAGGACCACATTGGCAAAATGTATTATGAACAACTGACTCATAAAACACCCTAAAACAGGTAAACTATTATATAGTGAGTTTTCATATTCTACTGGGCTAACTGGTTACTTATTGGTAATGGAGGAATGGTACCATTAATAATGTGGTAACATTTTAAACCCTACCCTGCTCCAGTTTAAGACTGGAACAGAAACAGTCATCATTAGATATTACGAGCCAGATATCCATCTCATTGCTTGTTACTTTCTCAAGTAATATTTGGGGAAATTATGCAGCATCTTCCCCATGCAAAGCGTGTTTTACCTTCTCTGCATATATTCTGGATTTCAACTGAAGCGCTCTGATGTTTTTGAAAGGATCCACATTTCAAGAAAATGCTTACAGACATAACTAATTGCAAAAAGGTATAATGATATGTTTACAGTAGCAGCTGAAAAGTTAAAATACTTAGGAAATCTTCTGTGTGGCTGCTGTTGATCTTATCCTGTCATAGAGTATTCTTCAGTGTTCCAGTGATCATTCCATGTTTGACAGATTTTGGAATAGGATATAACAAGATGTCCAAAATCATCCAAGACAGAAGTTTCTCCCATAATAAAAGCAAATAATAAAGCTTGGCTGCTTTAACAGCCATCATGTGCATTGAAGAGACAACTATTTATACATTTGACTATCTGCTTTTAGTTCTAATGGGAACTAGGGGATCCCACCATTGCATTATTATTTTTTCCACTGAGCAGCCAACAGATGTAAAAATAGGGGTGAAAACAGCCTTGCCATATAATATCGAAATCAGAGCAAGTACTTCATTTTGAAATCGTTCAAAATCAGGTCAAATATTTTGACTCGCTATATAACCTATATCTGTTCTAAATTCTAAAACATTCTATATATTCTGGTTTGGAATATTAGCTTCACAATTTGTTTTAGAATTTAGAACAGATAAAGGTTATAGTCCAGCGTTTCTCAACCTTGGCAACTTTAAGTCCTGTGGACCTTCAAGCATAGCTGGCTGGGGGATTCTGGGAGTTGAAGTCCACAGGACTTAAAGTCGCCAAGGTTGAGAAACACTGTTATAGTCAATATTGCAGAATTATTTCAAAATCAAGTACTTACTCTGATTTTGATATCATACAGCAAACTTGTTTTCATCCCTTATTTTTACATCTGTTTCCTCCTCTGCTGCTCTGCAATGGAAAAATTAATATTTTTTGCACACATTAATGTTGGTGTTTTATTTTTATATTATATTAGCATAATATTATTTTTAAATTTTGAGGATGGGATGCTACCTACGCCACTTTGATCTCCTAGTAGGAAGGCATGAAACAATATATTTTAACTATAGTTTCTGTGGGGAAAGAAACATTCAGCTGAGTTTTAAAAAAAACTGATAAATTGAAATAATCAGTAGTTTTCTGGAAGTCCAGGAAGAACTAATTACGATGCAACCCTGTTTCTACTTAATCAGAAATTTTATTGTATTTAATGGAATTTACTTAACAGTTTTAAGGTGATGGACTAGGAGCAGGGAAACCTGATATCTAGTCTCTTTGGACACAAAGCCACTTTGGACCACTCATTCTTTCTCAAACTTGGAAAAATGGTAAGGGTAAATCACTTCCAAAATGCTGCCTAAGACTTGTCCATACAGTCATCAAAAGTCAAGCCTGACTCAAAGGCTAATAGTAATATTAATAATAGCACAATACACACATACTAAGAGTATATTTAAAGGGCTGCCAAACTACATACCCCATTATATGTGTAGTCAGAACAAAAGTGTTTTAAGTCAGAATTAGAGTTATTGCTGCTACTCTATATTTTCTATAACATGTTTCTCAGCCATGTGTAATGCAACTTAAGGTAATATAAGGAAAATTGTGTTTGTTTAGCAATGGAATAAAAATTGAACTGTTCTTAGCTATTAAGAAATTTCTTATTTCTAGAAGAGGAAATCACACTAAAGTTTCCTAAGATACAATTGGGTATTCAAACAACTAACCAATTCTCTAAGTTGGCAACTGGGAATCTTTAGACAACCTGAAGTATAACTTTCAAGAATATATCCAATATATTCTGATTCTCTCTACTCTTCTTCAGGTTGTACAGTAATTCTCTATCCTTCAGTTTTCTTTAACTCAAATTTTCTGAATATTTAAACTCAACAGTTGTCTTGTATTCAGGTATATTTTCACTCCTGTTTAAATAAGCCAATAATAAGCCGTTGAGAAGGCACTGGTTGTATATATTAGAATTATGCAGGACTTTCCAACTTACTTCATAATCAGATCTTCAATTCTGAAAGTTCTGAAGGTTGCCTAGTCTGCTGCAAAAATCCAGACAGCATTTAGATGGCAGCAAAAAGCTCAGAAATTTTTTTAAGTCTTCTCAGTCACCTCATGATCTGTATGTCTACACAATCTATCTGGTTCAAGTTCTGGATATGGAACTGTGTCCTACAATTATTGTTATTGAAGAATCTGATTTGATTTCTATAACCCTCCTTCTAAGATCTGAAATTTTCAGGAAGTATGGAATAAGATGCAGGAAGTATGGAATAAGATGCACGCGAGATTTCATAGTAATTGGGTTATGCCATGAAACACTGTGTTTCTTTTTTTTAATTAATTAATGCCTTTTTTCCCTTCTACTAAAATAGAATGAGTTTTGCTGTTTAAAGCAATATATGCCAAATTTATCAGAAATGGGTACAGTGTTTTTCAAGCTATGTTCTTTAAATACTGATGTTATAAAATAGCAATAGCAATAGCAGTTAGACTTATATACCGCTTCATAGGGCTTTCAGCCCTCTCTAAGCGGTTTACAGAGTCAGCATATTGCCCCCACAGTCTGGGTCCTCATTTCACCCACCTCGGAAGAATGGAAGGCTGAGTCAACCTTGAGCCGGTGAGATTAGAACCGCTGAACTACAGATAACAGTCAGCTGAAGTGGCCTGCAGTACTGCACCCTAACCACTGCACCACCTTGTCTCCTAAAAGAGCTTTGGTTTTGATACAGGCCATATTGGAAGGTGCAGAGAAAGTATATCTGGAAGTAGGAACATCTGTCACAAATTTTAGGGAGATGGATTGGGGATTAGGGAGAGAGTGGTGATAAGGACGGTTCTTTCTTGGGGAAGCTGACTCTCCCAGGTGCCTCTCACACTTACTGTTTTGAGCCTGTACTTATATCTTTGGTTTTTCTTGGCTACATGTAAAATCTTGCTTTTCTCCACATTAAATTTCATGTTTTGGCTAGGCCCCATTGTTGAGGTCAGCCAATATCTTTTTAGATCCTAAGCTTGTCTTCTGGGATGTTGGCTATTCCTGCCAGTTTAGTGCCATCTGCAACTTTGATGAGTTCCCTTTCCCATCAAAGTCATTTATGAAGATATTAAAGACTACTGGTCATAAGACAGAATCCCACTGCTTACTTCCCTCCATGTAAGTGTAGTACCATTAAGTTCTACTTGTTGAGTACAATTGGTCACCCATTTGTCATACTTTGTCATACATTTGTTCATACTTTGTTGAATGCCTTGCTGAAGTCTAAGTTATACTATATCCACAGCATTTCGCTGTTCTAATTTAGTCAATTTGCCAAATAATGAAATAAGATTTGGAGAGAAGACATGGAGGGAAGTATGCAGTGGAATAGCCCAAGGCTCTGTTTTAGGCCCAGTACTCTTCAACATCTTCACCAATGATTTGGATGAGGGGATAAAGGGGGAATTCATAAAATTTGCAGATGACACCAAGTTGGCAGGAATAGCCAAAACTCTAGCAGATAGGCTTAAGATATGGAAGGATCTTGACAAACTTGAACATTGGGCACTATCTAATAAAATGAAATTCAATTGTAAGGTTCTACATTTAGGCAAGAAAAACAAAATGCACAGGTACAATATATGTGGTACCTTGCTCAATAGTAGTAACAGTGAGAGGGATCTTTGAATCCTAGTGGACAACCATTTAAATATGAGCCAGCAGTGTGCAGCAGCTGCCCAAAAAGTCAACACAGTTCTAGGCTGCATAAACAGAGGGATAGAATCAAGATCATGTGAAGTGTTAATACCACTTTATAATCTCTTGGTAAGGCCACACTTGGAATACTGCATTCAGTTTTGGTCACCATGATGTAAAAAAGATGAGGAGGTTCTAGAAAGACTGCAGAGAAGAGCAACAAAGATGATTAGGAGACTGGAAGCTAAAACATATGAAGAACAGTTGCAGGAATTGGGTATGTCTAGTTTAATGAAAAGAAGGACTAGGGGAGACATGATAGCAGTGTTCCAATATCTCAGGAGTTGCCACAAAGAAGAGGGAGTCAAACTATTCTGCAAAGCACTTGAGGGTATGACAAGAAGCAACGGGCGGAAACTAATCAAGGAGAGAAGCAACTTAGAACGGAAGAGAAATTTCCTGACAGTTAGAACAATTATCAGTAGAACAACTTGCCTCCAGAAGTTGTGAATGCTCCAACACTGGAAGTTTTTAAGAAAATGTTGGATAACCATTTGTCTGAAATGGTGTAGGATTTCCTGCCTAGGCAGGGGGTTGGACTAGAAGACCTCCAAGGTCCCTTCCCACTTTGTTATTCTATTCTAAGATTGGTTTGACCTGATCGGTTTTTAACAAAACCGTGCTGGTTTCTAGTTATAACTTTATTTGTTTCTAGATTTTTGCAGATTTTTTTTAAAAAAAATTCCAGTATCTATCTTCACAGGTGTTGATATTAGGCAGATTTGTCTGTAGTTTCCTGGGTCTGTTTCCCCTCCCTTTTTTTGGAAATAGGAACCACATCAAGCCTTTTTCAATCCTCTGGTAGTTCCCTGGTGCTCCAGGATTCTTGATAGGTATTGTGAAGTTCAAACAAGGTGTAGGAATAGAAGGGAGTGCCATGAAGCTTGGCACTCTGACAAATTAGCCATCAACAAATCTAGAAATAAATTGCATTTCGGTCTGCTGTGGATAAAAAGCCACCACAATCCACTTCATGTCAAAGCACTGGTTTTGGTGCCCACACGGGTAATGAAAGATTTGCCAGATTAAAACCAAGCTCAGGGAACACCAAGAACTCATAAAGTCTATCCTAAGCTACATGTAATTGCCAATATTGCAGGTATAGATATAAAAATACGTTTGACCTATTCTTAAGACAAGCCAGGGAAACAGCAGACTAAACACATCACTCACACACAGAGACACACAGAAATGTCTTTGGAGTTCTACCTCCCAAGGCCATTTAAAGAATCTCCAGCCACAGTGATACAATTCCAGGAACAGGTAGAGCCTGTAGGCTAAATCGACCCACCTAATTTTGTATTCACATACCACTTCCTGACAAGGCACAAATTCTAAGGGGGGTGAGAGGAAATTGGTTTGCTATATTGGGGGGCCGGGTTGCTATCACAATAGCAGATTATTCTACAACTAGCATCTATTTTGTGGAAGAATTAAAAGACTTCCCATTGTGTCCAGCACTTTATACACGGTGTTCTTTTGACCCTTTTCAGACATTCGTTTTTCCAAATCTAAAAGGCAATTGCAGTTTCAGTCTGTCCAGAATGGTCACATTATTGTACTGATGGCTTTTCAAGGCTACTTTGCAATTCATTAGCAGTTTCCTCTTTATAGCTTCTGCCTATTCTGGTCTCCTAGTGAGTTCTTGATTATCACTTTCCCCCCCTATAGAATAGATGTTGGTTTAATAACTGCCTTTATCGTATTAAAATGTTCTGTTTCTTTTTTTCTTAAGAAATAGCAAAGGAAACTATGAATGAGATGAATCAAATGTCCTATAGGTAAGAACAGAAATCGAATGATTTGTGTGAAATTAAAACATTAATCTCCTTTTATTTTGTAGGCATCAATAAAGGAGAAGAAGTCCCTCAAAACAAACTTTCAATTAACATTGCAAGAGACATTTGATTAATCAGACATTATTACTGAAGACCAAATGGTATGATGCATGCAGTATGTCTTCTGCTGCTCTCTTTCCATTTGTTGTTTAATTTTGCAAATGGTTGGTCTGGATTGTAACCATAACATAGGCATGGAATCTTCTCCCAAGTATTTTTGTTTCAAAAATGTTCAATTGCTTTTTTTTTTCTTTAAAACCTCTTTAACCTCAACCTCTTCGCAATGCAGAGACTATAAATATAGATGCATGCCTGTTGAGTTTTCTAAATATGCAACCTGAAGGAAACCAGGTCAGGCCAGACAGGACAGGACATCAGTTCCTTCTACTAGAATAAATTTGAACTAACTGGAAAACAAATTGCATGGCAAGGTGCCTGCTATATTACCAAATAGTGGCAATATATTGGTGTGTGTGTGTGTGTGTGTGTGTGTGTGTGCGCGCGCACTCCTTAAATTACTCCTGACAATTGCCTAGATAGGACCCAACAGTTTTCTTCACAAGATTTAAGAAGTAGTTTGCCATTGCTTTCTTCTTCCGAGGACTGAGAGTGACCCCAAATCATCCACCTGGCTTCATGCCTAAGGTGGGACTAGAATTTACAATATCTGGTTTCTGTCCTGGTATCTTTAACTACTGCACCAAAGTGACTGGATTCCAGAAGTGGTTGACATTGTCTTCTTCCTAAGGCTCTGATAGATGGATTGACCCAAAGTTACCCAGCTGACCTCATGCCCAAGGCAGATCTAGAACTCATGGTCTCCTGATATCTAGCCTAAAGTCTAAAAACCATACTGGTTCTACATATATTAGAATATATTATAGATTACTTAGAATTTTGCTAAACATCAATGGAAAGCCACTCTTAATTCCACCTCAGATCATTGCATGAAAAATGCAATGTTTGGTGTCACTACAGGGCCCTAGCTTAGGAGCAACAAATATTTATCCTAGATGTTGGGAAGCACCCAGCCTGACAGGGAGGGGGAGTGCGGAGGTAGCCTAAAGTTATTGTGCACAGCATAACAACTAAGACTCATCCCTTCCCCTGCTTTAAATTTCTTGGAGTCTCATCTAACTGTTGCTGGGAACAGGCTGCCAGATTGGGAAGACTCCTAATGTATATTATAGGCAAAATACTTGACACGTGAAAAATACCAATAAAACAAAACAAATTGAATGTAATTAATTATATTAAAATAATATCTGTAAATAAAACATTGCAATATTATTAAAATGTGATTTAGCAATAATCGAATGTCCTGTTTCATTGGTAAACATAGAAGGAATGCATCTTAATATGAAAAGAAGTAAAAGTATTATAATAAGTATGAATACTGATTATACAGTCATTGTATACATTTAATCAGATGTTATTCTAATTCCTTCTTCTTAGCTATTCTTCATAACTACCGGTACATTTACTTGTAGGGACAATTCTCAATTCCTAATACAAAACAATCACACCAAATTATGGGTTATATCAAATTTTGTCTGTCTTCTGGAAGTGATCTCTCCTATCCCTGTACAGTGAGTTAGGAGGATTCCCTGGAGCAGACTTGGGGAGTTTGCTGTGCATAAACATAAGTAGGAAGGAGAGCATCTGAAGACCACTTCAGTGGCTACATGATCAGACAGTGAACTTAAACTATTAGGTCTTCTCCTTCTCAAGGACAGCAGCATAGCGAGAGAGACTCCTTACATCAACTACAGAAGCTGTGGCTTAAGAGAGCTTGCTTTGCTCCTCTCCTCTCCTCTAGTAAAACAACCTCTAGAAAGGAAGATTAACCCCAGTCTGAATTCCATAAAAAGTTATGGCTTTCTTAAATCAATTGTGATTCTTTGGGATTATATGGACATTTTTAATTACTTTTGGGCAACATATAGAAGTTGTTTTGTCATTTTATTTTACTGGGCTGTAATTTCAACTTCCAGTTTTGCTTACAGTCTTGGCATTTTCAGGTCCACTAGTGGGCTCTCTCGAAGTACTAATCCTACTTAGGTTTTTTTTGTGAGGGTTGTAAATTCAGCCCTGTGTTTGATGAGGGATGAATCGTGGTTTTTCCTTGGAGTATACTCTATGATTAAGCAAAATAAACCTGAGGTATATTCTAAGAAACATATTTTTATTATAAAATAAATAACAAACAAACTTACTGGCTAATAACTACATTCTGGTAAAGTTCCTAGCCTACCACCTCATGGCAGGCAAAACAGAAAGAGAAAAAAGAAGGCAAAAGAGGCATGTGTAGTAGGCTCACAGAGAAGAATCAGCCTACCGTATGTCTTAGAATATAAGCACAGCTGGCAAAACAAAAAAAATCGTGACATTTTTTTTAATCATCTGAGTTGACTAGATTTTTGCATATGAATGTTAAGAAATTGCCCACCTACACTTATTTCCAGTATTGAAAATTACGTCTCTGTCTTTCACTTTTTCCTTCCACTTTCCCAATTCTTATGTGTCTTGTTTTTTCAAATTATAATCAAGAGCCAGGGCTAGCCTCTCTCTTTTTAATTGACATGAGTCATCCTAGAAAATGATAATCACCTAGAAAGCAGAATAAAAATATGGCAAGTAAATCAATCAATCTTGAGATGCTTTTCTCATTTAAATTAGAATAAAACAAAGGAAAATTTGCAGAGAGATCTGACTTATTTTCTGAATTATGCATATAAATTCTAATTCTTGAGAGTTTCAAATACAAAGAAAGTTTATTCTACATATAAATAAATAATGCCTAAAAATGAAGAAAATAGGGAAGGGGTTTCAGAACAAAAATAAACAGGTCAGTTCAATCCCTCCCTCTTTACAAAAAAGATAAAATTGATGCAGTAAAGTTTGGGAAGCTGAACTAGGGAAGGAGAATCAGAAGGAAATCAATGTGCTTTCTGTCTATGGGACTGTTAAAGTTGGCATTTTCAGCAGGCTTAAATTCCATAATTAAAGCTCAGGGGAGATATGCAGAATGGGAACTATAATAATCAAGCCTAAAAAATCCAGCAGAGGAGAAGGTCTCATTATGAGATAAATTCCAATAGGCTAACAATGGAAAAATGATTTATTCCTTTTTTCTCTCTCTCCCTTTTGGAATCTCATAGTGTTAACTGTGGCAGCCTGAATAAATACAGATACACAACATGCTCATCATAAGGGGTTCCATACAGATGATAAATGTGAGAATTGAGAGTATAAACCAGCAATCAGTTGTTGGTAATCCATTTCTTGGCAAGCTACTGCCATACAGCTGACTACCATCTACCCACAACCCCGTAACTGACAGTAATTGCCCTTTTGGAAGGTATATTGGATATTATGGCTTTTGCCCACTAGACTGGTGGGGTTTTGTTCAATTTTTTAAAATATATGTTGCATGTTATAAATGTAGAAATGAAAACTAGAATATAAATAAACTTCCTGGTTGCATCAGATTGCTGTGCTCTGCCTGATATATGGGTTGCACTTGTAGGCAATTTTTTAGCTATCAAAGGGATCAGATATAATCTGAGTTTAGAAAATCCCCAAAGATGGCTTGCTTGATGCACAGTTTGCAATCTTTCTTGCTTTTAATATTTTACTAGACAACCTGTGACCCATTGGGTCATCGTTTCAGAGACATTTTTTTACATCAACAGAGAAACAAAATAACCATGGGTGGACAAAAAGGGAATGATGGTAGGAGTCACTTCTGACTTCCTACCAGCTTCCCCACTGATTTGTAGAAAGCTAGCAGAAATTGTTGGAAATCATTATCACAGCTCACCATGACAGCATGGTGGCATGCCAGTGTGACATCGCTAAAGCAGCAACTGACTTTGCCCAATTTCAATCACATAGGAGTTATGCGTGCCAGATGTTGGATGAATTCCTTAAGTTAGTCCATCTGTAGTATGTTATTTCAAAAAAAATTGTCCTATGATGCACCATTTTCCCCAATTGAAGAATAAAAACAATTAAACAGACACAAGAGTTTTAGCAGTATATAGATAGCTGTTCTGACCCCCCTCATTCCACACCAAAGCACACTCCGAGCCAGAGATAAATTACAGCATTTAATTAACAGGCAAACAGGTCCTTGGCAGCAACCCAGCACAGCCAAGCTTAGGCAGCAATAAACACAGATAAGGCTTGGCAGCAATCCAGCCTGCCAAGCTCATACAAAGTTCTCCGACATTCAATTCTATGTTGACTTCTGCAAAGAGGGAATGTGCACAAGTAGCCTTTTTATAGTCTGGAGAGGAGCCTAATGACCATCAGCTGAGTGCAATTACCTCCTGTAATTGCGTAATTGTTCCTGACGCCTAGTAGCTCGTCGATGGTGTGCATCCAGGAACAACTCAATACTGGCCTCCGGCTCACTCTCCCTTGTCTCCTCCCCACTGGTCCAAGGCTCAGGTGCCTCCTGGTGGCCAACCAGCCTCTCTGCACCCTGCTCGGAGTCGGAACCTTGTCCAGGGTCCTCCACATCCTCCAGAGCTGACTCAGAGGGCCCCTCGCTGTCGGAGTCTGGTGGCAGCTCCAATGGCTCCTGTTGGACCACAACAGATAGTGATATACGTGTTTCTCTACATATACATTTATAATATATACCACCTGTCAGTTTTGCCATCTTCAGCTTAGTGCCTTGCTGACATCCTACCATCAAAATCTAGGGGGAAGAGGGCAATGGGGGACAAATGGGAAATAAATATGTATGGGGATGTGATGGGAAATAAGGAGGGGGAATGACTGCTTGATGAAGACCAGGGAAGCACAGAACCAATTTGTGCCAGTATTCAAGGCCATGCACTCTAAAGATAGAATGTGGATTGTCCCAAGCATCTCACTGATTCCCAAAACACCTATGCAGATCTCATTGACTGAAGATGAACTGGTCAAGGGGGGAGGACTAGGAGGAAGGAAGCAATTTGTAACCTTTTTCATGGGAATCTTATATCTTGACATTGATTGCTTGACCGCAACCAGCAACCCTTAATAAAATAACCTATCACTTCACCTGAAGGGAGTCAAGGGTCTTTTTTCCTAATGAGTCTGACTGAGGCAGGTCTGACACTACCCTTTGTCCAATTCTATTCTTGGTGGTGTTCAACAATTTATAACACCAACTTGTGAATTGGATTAAAGCTACTGTGTTTCTCTGAAAATAAGACTGGGTCTTATATTTTGGGCGGCTGCAAAATAAGCACTAGGGCTTATTTTCAGGGAATGTCTTTTTTTCAGTACAAGAGGCAGTGAGCGCAGGGGCCGACAAGAGCGGGAGTGCTGCTACCACCAGCCCTGTCCTCCCTGTCCCACCGTCTGCTTGCAGCAGCTGCAAAGGACCAAACTCTCAACTTGTCCAGCCTCCATCCCAGCCTCCTGCCTGCTGGCCCTGCTGTTGCTGGGACACTTCTTGGCCGTTTTTGCAGTAAACAGCAAAACTTACTAGAGTTGTGAAGAAGGCCTTCTTCCTGTTTCAACTCAGTTTGGCTTCTACTTCTCCTGCAAGTAGAACTTTCCTTCAGCCCTCTTTTTTCATGACTGAGAAATGAGAGTGAGAAAGAGTGAGAAAACTGTTAAAAACAAAATTGAATGTTGGAAACACCATCAAAGCCATCAATATCTGGGCCATACTTGTGATATGATACACCTCTGGAATTATTAATTGGACATAAGCTAAATTAAATGATTTGAACCAAAAAACAAGAACATTGATGACTATTCACTATATATTACATCACTGTAGTGATATTGATGGATTATACCTGCCTCACAGAAATGGAGGCAGGGGATTACTACAGATCAGCCAATGCATGATTTTGATCTGTAGTAATCCCCTGCCTCCATTTTTGTGAGGCAGGGGATTATTACAGATCAAAATCATGCATTGGCTGATTATGGAGAAGACAGTCAAGAACAATCATTGATGTAAGTAAAATGTACATGAAACAAAACATTAATATTGAAATAATATATTAAAACACAATCAGAATGCTTGCAAAGAAAAAATTATATGGTTAATTTTGACAAACAATTGAGAAAAAGTGAATAAAGATAAAACTTGGCAATGGCTTATAACTGGAATATTTTTAAAAAAAAGAAACTGAAGGCTTGATTTTTGGCTGCTCAAGAGAAAGCTATTTAAACTAATGCAATGAAGGCCAGAACTGGAAAAATCATCATATCATTCAAAGTGCAGATTGTCAAAGAAGCAGAAAAAATAGTGGATCATACAGTTTGTTCAGCTTGTGCAAGAAAATCACAGAATCACATTGATTGCCAAAATGAATTATTGGAAGATCTGTAAAGTATCATATGCCAGTGACATATAATTGGTGAGAACATACAGATGAAAAATAGGCAAGTTAAAATATTGTGATATTTCAGAATACAAACTGATAAAGTCAGTGCTATAACACACCAGATTTAACTGTGGTTGAAAAAAGAAAATGAAGGTAATGGATGTGGCACTACCAAAAGAATGTACAATAGAAGACAAAGAATTGGAGAAGATCACAAAGTATCAAGATCTGAAAATCAAATGTTGCCAGATTATAGCATAAACTAGCCATTGTGGTCCCAGTGGTTATTGGCATACTGGATATCATACGCTCCCCCCCCAAAAAAAATTAGACTCCATCTAGAAAATCTTCACATTGACAAAATTTCATCTGTCAACTGCAAAAGGCCACATAGCTCTGATCTGCACATATATGACACAGATACATTATGACATCCTAGGTTTTGGGAAGAACTCAATGTATATAAAGGGCAACACCAACTAAAGAGTTAGCAGCTGTGACTGCGTATTACTATAAACAGATAATAATAACAATTTCTGCAAAACATAAGTTCACTGCTTACAAGGAACAGAAAAACTAAGTATTACTTTTAAGACATTGTTTAATCATGCAACACTTATTGAATATAGCCTTTGATGGAAATGGTTTAAGTTTATTTCAAGATTGTTTTTAAAAAATATATATGACAATATCATTCTATATATAGAACTTCATTTATCCACTTTAAAAAGTGCAAAAGTTAGTTGCTGCAGAGAATAGCTAGGCTGTATATGATGGAATCTAGAATAGCAACACTAGAGAGCTGTCAGTCAGTCATCCATCCATCTAATTGCCTTCTTACCATCTTTCCATCATGTTTTTTTTATAACTGGTCGCCTCTGGCTAAAATGCAAATCATGGAGAAGAGCCGTCTAGAAAAGCTGCTGCTTTCTTAATTATCTGTCAGCGTATGGACCAGTGGACCCTGGGCCACAGAGTACAGTTATGCTAAGCAGAAAAGCATCATGGGGATTGGAGTGACAGCTCATTTTCCTCCTGTGGTTTTTTTTTTTCCCCTATGTTCGAATGACAATGCAAAAATGTGGGGTTTTCCCACACTTTCTCTGAACACCTGGGTGAAGACTCAGGGGAATACAAAGCCAAAACTGACACATTTCCAGACATGGTCTTATTGCTGTCACTATGACAGGATTGTTGACAAATGCCAGCAGTCATCTCAGCATCTTGGGAAATGTCTGCCATAGTTGTGTCAACAGCCTGACAGAAATTGTTAATGTTTAAACTTCTTCCACTGACAGAGCCCTGTCTTGCTGACAGTATTTGTCATATGAAACTCAATCTTTGTCAAACTTGCTTAAAAATTAACACTTCGTCTATTTCTTTTTCAGCAAACTGCCTGACAGAGCTTGCCCTCCCTTTTTTTTGGAATAATAATTTCTAAAGGAGAATATTATGAGCAACCAAGATTTGCAAGGAATCCAGATGCCCCAGCATGTTACAAACTTAAGGCCAGTTTGTCCTTTTGACCTCTACTGCAATGATAATTATGTGCTTATTTCTTGCCCATTTTTTTGCCTTAGGAATCAGAGTTCTGAATTATTCAAGACCCACAAAAATCCTATTTCTCAGCATGCAGTATGGAAAATCAATTAAACAGAGTTAGCAAAGTATTACTGTTTTTTTGTTTGTTTTCTTTTTTAATACACTGCATGTTAGTAGCCAAGTTCTTTCCACATTCTGATTTTTGAAGGTCACACCAGTTAAACAGCAAAGGAGTAAGAAAAATCACCCTGGATAGACAGCATGCCAATTGTTTTCCAAAACGCACACAGGGTATATAGCAATTGCTAATACTAAGTGCATTAACGTATTCCTAAGGCTGCAATCAGATGAACACTTCCTTAGTGCTTTTTAAATAGGAATTATGATAGAATTTTGATTGTCCTTCTATATTCCTCTCAGTCTCCAGTTCCACAATTCCTGGTTTACGTTGTTTTCTCAGGTGGTTAAAAGTGAAAAAAATAGTTATTTAAATAAAGATGGAGTTAGAAAACAACATAAATTAAAATATTTGTTTTAAAGGTATGACCTTGAGCTATAAATAGTAAAGTTGTCCATAATTTGTTTTGTGATTAAGTATTGTTTGTTTGTACAGAGGAATACAGAGAACAATAGAAGTTGCCTTATGTAATAAATTGGTTGGGTAACAAATCTGTAAGTATATGCTGAAATAATTCTTTGTACTATTGCACAAGCAAAAGGCTCCATCTTGACTCAAATAGGTGACACAATAGACTCTGCTTGATATATGAAAAAGCTAGGACAGATACTAAAGGCAGACCAACAAAGTAAATTAATGATTACTTCTTTGCATTGATTAACCCCAAATAATCTTGAGCATCCTGACAGTTGAGGAGGCCAGTATTATTCTGCTATAGAATTCATTGCACATCATACAGTTGCCATGGTTTGCTAAAGAAAGGGACTGACTTGTAAATCAAATTTAAATTTAGCCAAGTGTTGTTTTTTTTTAAAAAAACCTGTTGCCTATATATCTGCTAATCATGCTGGATTTGCATGGGGACATTGCCTTTTCTTCGCAAGATTCCTGTTTAAGCCATGTTGCTATGGCTTGCAATAGTACTTATAGTCACTGTTTACCATATACATAGCAATCTATGATAGGTTAAGAATAATTGGGGAAGAGTCAAGCCAGATAAGTATTCATGCACTGATGCCTACTGTTGGTAAAAAAAAAAAATCAGTATTCCAATATTCCAGACTATCAACATCATCATTTGTGATGATTACTTGATTTGAAAATGCATAAAATAAAATAGATTCACATTATATTCATGCATAAGGACTCAAGGAAGGACAAATAACTTCATAAAACTTTTTTTTTTAAATCTATATTGAACTGGGGAAAATAAAAACACCAGCAATCATTAAAAATATTATAGCATGGTTTGGCCTAAATTAACAAAGTCTTATTATCTTCAAGCATATTATCCATCCAATATATACACAAAAAACAGGGATACAGATAAATCTTCTTGAAATTATATACTCAATTTTAAAGGAAATGACTTGAAAAATCTCTCATTTACTTATCTTAAAAACAGTCATTTCTAAGGTTGCTATATCTTATTAATATCTTAATAATTATTGCTGAAAATAAGGCATAGATATAATAATTATATAAATTGGTTTTCCTGCTATATTTATATATTTCATATTAATTATACTATATCCTAAAACAATGTCATGTCAAAGCCATGTCAACATTCCTAACACTATTCTAAATTGTGATGTGTGTTAACATTTACCAAATTATGTCACTACTAAGAATATTAAATACTGCTGCAACACTATTTATTCCATTTAGGAATCATTTCCGATGGATGTTCATCCATAGAAATTTCCCTATTTTTTTCCCCATTATCATGAGTTCCACACGTTTAGCAGGGAAATTGAGTTAATCCTTGACTATCTTGGATTGAGCAATCAATAGTTCAGTCTCTCACTTCAAATTTGCCATTCACTAATTTTACTATCTAGCCAAAAGAACTTTGATTGTTTAATGACACACAATCACTAAAAAAGTGAAAAGAAGTGAAAGAAGTATTTGGGTGACCATGGTGCTATACTGGCAAGCACCTGTGAAATATCTTTTCCTAATAAACTTTGCAAGCCAGCTGCCAAGGTGATGTAGATGGTGATGTGAGGCCATGGCAGAAAATCTGTTCAGATACACAATGAAATTAACAGATCATTGAACACTTTGTAGTCTATTTGAATAAACATATTCTGAAGTGTCACAGATGAAACAAAATTCTATTGGGTTAGCCTCATTTAAAGATTAAAGAAAGAGTTTTCATCAAAGCAATATGCCACTAATTTCAAAAACCATGACATTCAGGTTTACTATTCCTAAATTCAATAAATAGATAATTTCATCTATGACTTTGTTTATGATTAAAAAAAAATAAGTTATAGTTTTAGCATATTACTTGAATAAGCCAACACTTATTGTAAGAATGACATTTCAGAAAATGCAATAATATTAGGATTTAAAAGCTTAAATTCTAAATATTTAAATTGAATAGATTGCCAAGAAACATTTAAAATTAATTCAACTCAATTTTAAAGGCAGAAAAAAGGTTAAAATATCTATATTAGTAATTAACTGATCACTGTCGACAATATTATGGGAGGTGCAATTTATCACATAAAAATGATTTACATCATATTTAAACTTCAGGTTTAAACTATATACTTTAAAGTTTTCATAAATTAAAGATTGGAAATGTCTAAAACCTGATCTTTCCCAAATATATTTTGCATAATTGGAGAATTTTCCTAAAAGAAAGATGACCATGAATTTAAGACATTCAACTGAAGAATATAAAAACAGAAGAAAGAGATTTGTGAATGCTGATTAGCTCCCTGAATGAAAGATGGAATATAAATCTAACAAAGTTAATGTTAATATTTAAAAGCAATGAAATTAAATCTGATTTATCAAAGTTTGGAAATTTACTGACAAAACTGTGTATTAAAAATAATATCAGGAATAAATTCTTAAAAATAATATCAGAAATAAAAATTTCTGGATAATCAATAAAACATAAAATATCATCCAAATGTAGAAGAGTCATACCTTGTACCAGGCTTTGTCAAATGTGATATATTTTATATAACCGGAGTTTTTAATAGCTGAAGTCAAGAATTCTAAAATGAGGCTGAAAAATGAGGCTGAGACTTTCTAATTAGGTATAATTAAAAAGACAGCTATAGCTAATCAAACTTTTCACAATCCCCAATGCATGTCACCAAAATTTTTCTCAACATTTAAGGAAGTAATAAATGCTGAGGACTTCTGTGCAAGGTAAAAAAAAAAGTCTAAAAAGACTCCAAAAGAGCAGGGATGATGCCATGGCAGTGACAAATAGTCTGGCAATAAACCTAGGAAAATGAAGCCACACAGACTCAATCAATCAGAATAGAGCTGGAAGGGACCTGGGAGGTCTTCTAGTCCAACCCCCTGCTCAAGGAGGAGACCCTATACCATTTCAGATAGGTGGTTTCTTAAAAACCTCCAGTGATGCACCTACAACTTCTGAAGGTAAGCTGTTCCACTGGTTAACTGTTCTTACTGTTAGGAAGTTTCTCCTTAATTTCCAAGCTGCTTCTCTCCTTGAGTTTCAATTCAATGTTTCTTGTCTTGCCCTCGTCTTTCTGGCAGATCTTCAAATACTGGAATACTGCTATCATATCACCCCTAGTCCTTCTTTTCTCTAGACTGGCCATACTCAGTTCTTGCAATCATTTTAGTTGCTCTTCTTTGCATTTTTTCCAAAGCCTCAGCATCTTTTTTGTAATGTGGTGACTAAAACTGGATGCAGTAAGATTCAGATGTGGTCTTACTAAGGATTTATAAAGTGGTACTAATACTTCACATGATTTTGATTCTATGCCTCTGTTTATACGACCAAGGATTGTATTAGCTTTTTTGGCTGCTGCTGCTGGCTCATGATCGTCCACTAGAACTCTAAGGTCCCGCTCACAGTTACTGTTTTTGAGCCGGTTCCATTTAATCTGCATTTGTACCTTTGGTTTTTTCTATCTAAGTGTAAAACTTTGCTTTACTCCACATTAAATTTCATGTTCTTGGCTAGGTCCCATTTTTCAAGTCAATCAAGATCTTTTTGGATCCTAAGTTTGTCTTCTGGGATGTTGGCTATTCCTGCCAGTTTAGTGCCATCTGCAAATTTGATGGGTTCCCTTTCTATTCCTGGATCAAAGTTATTTATGAAGATATTGAGGAGTACTGGCCATAAGATGGAATCTTGTGGTATCCCACTGCTTATTTCCCTCCATGTAGATGTAGTGACATTAAGGACTACTTGTTGAGTATGGTTTGTCAGCCAGTTACAAATCCATCATGTTGATGCTGTCTATCCTAATCTAGTTTACCAAAAAGTAGGTTATGGTCTACTTTGTTGAATGCCTTGTTGAAGTTTTAAGTATACTATGTCCTCAGCATTTCTTTGGTCTACTAATGTAGTCACTTGTCAAAGAATGAACCAAGATTGGTTTGGCATGATCTGTTTTTAACAAACCCATGCTCTCTATCTGAACAAGAGAGGCTAAGAAATTGCCCATGTGCTTCGGCCCATGTTTGTCTCAAGGAGGCTGTAGGACTTTGGTTGAATTCTAAGAGTCAACATGCTTACAACTGCAGCAGAGCGTATAATAACACTGAGTTCACTAAAAATATAACTTTCCTAAGTACATTTTGACTACAATTGTTTTACAGCTAAACGAGATCTTTAGAGCAGCAGCGGGGGAAACAACCCAGTGAGTTATCTTTCATTCTGGATTAAAGAAAAGAGTAAAATAATAATTTAAAAAATGTAAAATCAACAGCAAAAAGTTGAAAAGAATTTATCTTCAGAAAGTTAAAATGAAGTAATTTATATTATGTCCTAGTACTATTATTTAATTATTTCAAAAATCTTTCTATGCAAGAGAGAGACCCTTTTTTACTTTTATTTCTATATTTGATGAAATGGCGGTTACTAGAAAAGTACGGAAACTTACTAAATTGACAAGAAAGGTATCATATTCAAGACATTTCAAAAGTTTTTTGAGGAATTATGAAAGAATATTACATTCCAACAGCAGCATCCACAACCACTAATGTGAATGTATCTGTCAAAAGAGATAATGAAGAGATAAAAGGAGGGACGAAAAATAACTCTGAAAAACCTGTGGGACAATTTACCAGAGAGCCAAATTATATTCAAGTCGAGGTGGAAATTTTGGAAATTAAATCAGAAATTTTTGAAACCAAAACTGAGATAATAAACAGAGATAAAATACAAATATTAAGTCAAGAGATTTTAAAAATGATACAGCTAATGGATTAATACTGGATTTACAATAGAAAAAATATTGTTCAAGATGAAGAGTATTTCCTAAACAACTTGGTAAGGAGAGGTTTGTTGAAGCTTTGGGGAATGGAAGGAGGAGTGTATGGAGATTAGGTCCTACAACAGCATCTTAAAGTCCTTAAAGTTTAGGTTTAAGAATGTCAGAATATTGTTTAAGAACAAAGAATACAAAATTGTCTTGTTTGATTGGGGATGTGTGACTTTGGATGAACCCATCCCACAGGTTTGCTACTGTGGGGAAAATAGGAGAACAACGGTGTGTTTGATATGTTCATTACCTTGAGTTATTTGTAAAAATAATAAAGATGGGATACAAATAAATAAATAATACCAGTGATAAAATTCTTTAAAAGTTTATGAAGTAAATTCAAAGAGAGAAGAAAGATATTGTTGTAAAAAAGTTGGAAATCACTTTTTAAACATAGTTTTCTTTTTGGCTTTATTGGTCTCTTTTTCTTTCCTTCTTTATTTTTTTATTTTTTATTTATATTTCCCTGTTCTTTATTTTTCTTCCTTTTAATTTTATTTTGTATTATTTTTAATAAAAATAATAATTTTAAAAAGAAATAACAGCCGGCATGTACCTATTTTTACATACAATATTTATATTGGTTTGAGATATATTTTCTCATAAATATTTTCAGTAATTTCTGTGGCCCTAGATAAATTCAATCTTGCTTCAGTGACCAGTGGTAAAAATCTGTCTCAAGTGTGACAATGTCAAGGGTTATATCCTGGCCAATACAAGAATTTTCAATACGAATTCAAGCCATACTCAGTTGTTTTCATGGAAATTAGGACTGGGTATCTCCTAAAACTAACCCATTGTGTACATAGTCACCTAAAGTTGAAGGTTATCAGATCACTTCTTGGTAGAAAATCTGGACTCCATTATTGGTTACCAATATGAATTTCATTAAGGGTAAAACTGGTCATGTAATGCTTCTTGATATTCAATGTAAGATGTATACTGTATCCAAAAAGAGAAATTCCATGACGCTTCAAAGGGATGAGGTAGGAGTCATATAAAACTTCATACATGGGACTATGACATAATGTAATGCCTATATCTCTCTGCTGTAAGAGCTTAAGTTAAAACACTTTGTATACCATTCTGATTCAGTAAATAAGCTGCTTTTATTGCAAGTGTTAAGTAGTCCAAGTAAGTAATAATAAAGGTGAGCCAGTTTGGGAGAGGATTAGGGCACCATGCTAGAAGCCAAGACACCAGGACACCAGGATTTCTAGTCCTCACTTAGGGACTAAGTCAGCTGGGTAACCTTGAGCCCCAAAAGAAGGCAATGGAACACAGTTTCTGAAATCTTGCAAAGAAATCTTCAGGAGTCAAGAACGACTTAAAAGCACACAGAGGGAGAGAGAGAGACAGAGACAGACAGAGACAGACAGAGACAGACAGACAGACAGACGCACGATAAAGATTCACTGTGGAAGAATGAATCTATCTGTCTATTTACCTATCTATCAGACATTTTTCTATTATAACAAAGTTTAAATCCTGAAGTTTCTTCTTTCTGTCCTTTCATTGAAACCAAATTCCTTCAGCCTATTTCTCAGGCAGGGTTCTTGATGTTGTTGAAAGTGGAACTTCAGTGGAACTGTCTCATCAACACTTCACAGCTTAGTCACAATTTAGGGGGTTAGGGTTAGAGTTAGGGGGAAGTGCAACAGGTAAAGAATTAAAGATTTATTCTGTGGTTCCTACTTTGCCTGCTCAAATCTTTACTTTCAGATAACTTCTTCAACTAGAATCCATTTTTTTATTCATTTCCCCCCTCTCCAAACAAATCTGATGTACATCCTCAAACCAATGGCCCATCTATGTGATTGGCCTCTTTGGGGATCACTATGTGAAACTTAAGTGGAAAATCCTTCATTCTCCTTGACAGTACTCAGATAATACAAAGAAAAGAAGAAGAAAAAAAATCCTGAATGTAAAAACCTATGAGAGCAGGAGGTGTGGTGCTGTGGGTCTCTGGCAAAATAATTATCTCCGGGTATTGTATTATTTGCATAATTAAAAAGTTTAGTTGAGTTTCTGACATGTCTCCAGCATTAGGAATGGGGAGGGGGTTGCTAATCAGTGGAGGAAAGTGAAGGTTAATGAATTGTTATTCAGATGGTTCAGGCCCTGTGAGAGTTGTGGATAATTGACACCATTTGGGAGTTAAAGCAGAGTGGAAGAGGAGAAAGATGAACTGTCACAGTAGCTACATGAGGAGGGGAGGGGAAAGTGAACAAATTATAGGTTAGCACCAATTATATTTTGATGGGCTTATTTTTCCCCTTATTCCCTCCTGTCCCCAATTAGCCAGAATGAGCTTAACAGAGGTAAAAATAACAACACTGAACATTCAAAAGAACTTATAAAACTATATGACCACATCTATTCCATACAGAATCATATGATGACATTTTCTGTAACAAAATGTATGGCATATTTCATGAACACTCAAAAAAGAAACATTGCTGCCTCAGATGAAACACCAAATACCTAAACCTATGCATTAAAATGCCTACAGCTTAAGGGCTTGGCCAGGTTGCATTGTCATGTGAAAAAAAATCACACCTGTATCTCCTTCCTTCTTCCAGAAAGTAAGGCAACAGTCAGTTAAATCATTTTGCTATCATACCCTTTTCATGACCCTAAAATGCAACTGGCTAAACTGCACTTTCTGCCAAAAGGATGTATTAATCCTATCATCCAATACAAGAGTTTGGGAATCGGGTCACAATAAGCCCATGGGAACAGCCTTCCTCAATATCTTCTTGATGTGTTACCACAGCTTATAGCAGTGTTTCTCAACCTTGGTAACTTGTTGAGTGTTGAGAAACACTGGCTTATAGCATGTTTATCCAAGATGAGAGTATCATGGGAGTCAAGATTTTAAAAGAAATAAAGTTAAGGACTTTTGCAGATGACTTGCTATTGTCTTTGGAAGATCCCTTAAAGGGAATTGAAACATTAATGGGCAACTTTAAAAAATGTAAATAATAAACAGAAGATGAAGATGATAGCAAAAATATTAAAATGGAAATCAAACAGAACTGTTGGAAAAGAGGTAAGAATAAAAATTGAGAATCTGGGTATCACAAGGACAAGTATGACTTGCATGTCATATCAAAATTACAATGTTAAGACAAGGAATAAAGTTAGAATGTCTAACCTGGAGTAAACTGTTCTAGAGGACATTCTTTTTCCTGAAATGGAAAACCAGATCTACCATAATTAATACAACACTGTCTAAAAATGATTAATTTGCCAAAATGGAAAAAAGCATGTTCAGAAAAGTTTAAAACAAGTAGCCATCAGCATTATACATCTTTTGCACTACTTCCATATTTATATTTGTCTTATGATTGCTGTTTTAGGCCATTTAAATTGTAGTTGTGGTGAACAAGGGTAAGGGAGAAACTTTGGGCGGGGAGAAATATTGGATTGGATTTGGATTTATTACATTTATATGCCGCCCTTTTCCCCGAAGGGGACTCAGGGCAGCTCACAATTCAGTCAGGGAAGGGGGTACAGACAGGGGATAAAAAGACAAACATAACAATACACAATTTAAAAACACACAACAACCATACCATTCGAGGAGGGGGGCAAAAGCTCTTTAGCCCCAGGCCTGTCGGAACAGCCAGGTTTTAAGGGCTTTGCGGAAGGCCTGGAGTGTGGTGAGGGTTCGAATCCCCACGGGGAAGAAAGGGGAAAATCAGCACTTTCTGTCCAATTGTTCTGAGGAGACGTACATCAGTTGGAGTATTTTAGCACAATCAAGAACAGATCTTTCAAAAAACGAAGCAGGGATGCCTGGGATATTTAATGAAATTACAAATGTTGTGGTATAGAATTTCTTGTTATGAAAAGGAAACAACTAGAGAAGAAAGAGAGGTTAAATTGATTTCTGGTTGTCTGTAGCATCTATTTTTTTTAAAAAAAAAAGTCATAAAAGGCAGGAATCTTTCTAACTCTACACGTGAAGCTAGGACTGAATATAATCATATACAAGAACTTATAATGAAGAAGTTATCTTCTTATCTTTAAAGGGGGATTGGATATATCCATAGAGGATAGTTCTAGCAAGGACTATCGATCTTCAGGATTTAAAGTTATTGCCATCTCTGGGTTTCATTCTGCCAAATACTGAAAACAATTTTCTCTGCTTCTGCTTACAAGGCCCAGAGGCATCTGATTGGCCTCGATGAGGAACAAAATGCTCATTAAAGATGGTTCTCACCTGAACTGCAACGGTTATTTTTATTTATATGGGACAAAGATTAGAATATATTTGGTTTAAGACTTCAAGCTATGATCAAAATCTATCTTTTGCCTTTACAGCATGAATGGCATATATACACTTACATGTACACAGAGGCTGTGAATACCTGTACCTCCCCTGACACACACACACACAAAAAGACAACACACATACACACACCCCCTTCTGGAAACAACTGAATAGTAATTGTTTGTGCTCTCAGCTTTTTATACAACAACCTGGGGGAAATGGTCATTTTTTAAGGAAAGTTAATTAGAAAGCTAAAAATTAAAAACATTAACTTTCAGTATTCCCAATTATTCCAATATTTCATCTCCATTTTCCCATATAAATTTCACTTCCAGCCTTTGATCTCCAATTCTGTGATCCCCAGTTCCAAGATCACAATGTTTATCTGAATGTTTGTTACATTTCTCTGCATTTGAAAATGTCACGACATTTATGACTTTTATTACTTACACTACTTAGAAGCATATCCTAAAAGATAAACTCTTGAATCCAAATTTTGACTCAAGATTTGAGGGAAGGTGGGTTGGGTTCAAGGTTTTTTTTTCAGAGAAACAAAAAAGAAAAGACACTGCTTTCCCTTTGCACACATTCTGACAAACCTTCTCCCACACATGGTACCCTCTCAATCTGTATAAAATAGATGATCAACTCTCAGATTATGCTCTCATCCCCTTGAAGAAAGCTTCCTTTTCTCACCTGAGCAATTTAGTTTTCCAAAGCAGTTCCAAAGTGTTCATGCTTCAGTAAAATGTCATTGTTTGTCTCTCCTCATAGACACAATGTTCTAGCAAAGAGGCATCGCTTAGGCCAGGCTGGGCTGGGCTGGATTGGACTAACCACAAGGATGCCAGATTTTGACTTTGAGAATCTGGCAGCCTCAATGAATGGTCTCTAACAAGCTGCTTAGTGAAAACAATGACACTTTGGGGAAGACAGCAATTATTTTAAAAACTGATAACAAGAGAAGGGGAAAGAAAGAACATATTGCTAGTGAACAGTGCATGGCTTGAGGCAGATAAAGGAATGGCACAGAGCACAGCTGTGTTAAGACCCTGTTGTGAGAACAAAACTGCTCCCTGTATTATTAGAGAAACAAGGCACCTATCATAAAAGAGCCTTCAGACAGAATTTTGGCAGAAGTTATTTAAGAAATGCTGCTATTCTGCTAAACAAAGTTATGTCCTTCTTTCATTTGAGGCTTTATTGATATTAATGATGAATGAATTTGCCCTGTGTATGTGTCCTGTGCTTCAAGCTCTGACTTAAATCATTTTTTGTGGAAGATGATATTTAAATTTGATAAATACCAATACATTTTCCATACCAACATACAAATTTGGAAATTATGCAATTTCTTATTTGCTAACTGAAAGTGCCTCCACAATGTGGAGTCCACATTCACATATAGAATTCCTATACCATAAAGAAATCCTGAATCTCTTTGGCTACTGTTCTAAGGACCGAATGTTCATAAGTATATACTGGTTCAAGAAGTGTTAAAATGTTAAAAACAAATGTAGACCTTATTAGGAATTGTTCTATAAAGGTTTTTAAATTATGCAAAAGAAATTAAGAATGCAATATCATGTTATTCAACAGGTAATATTACTATGGACAGTGAAAAAGGGAGAACAGGAGGGAGAGAAAGAAATGCAAGAAAATATAATATTAAATGTAGAGCCAACAGACTGAAGCAAAAGAGATTGTGTTATTTTTGAAAAATGCTATTATGATTAGACCTAAATATCAATTAATTACATACAGATTTTCTAAGGCTCTTGCTACATTCTATTTCACAACAACTTCAAAAGGAATTTGTGACAATGCTACAAATTCATCAAAGGATAAGGTTTACAGCTTTTATAATGGTCAGGAAAGATAGGAATTACAATTAAGCCTCATGGTTCAGGGTGGACAGAGATGCTATCGGTCAGAAGAAAATATTTGCCGTCTCTTGGAAACATAAATGCATGACTGAGAAGAGAAGACAGCTTTTGCCCCTCTCCTTGCCTTATTATTGTTATTGTTTTTTTTCTCTTTTATATTCTTTCTCTTTCTGTTTCTCAAATATATAATAGTAATCTAATTGAAACCTAAGACTTGAGAAAGTCTTAAAGCTTGCAGAATTTGATCAACTTGTGGCAAAATCCAGCACAGATGAAACTCTCATTATCTTTTATACTGAGATAGATGTGGAGATTTGATGAAAGCAAAAAGAAATTTATTTTGCAAAGCTTATTGCAGTTTTCTCTCAAGGCTTATTACCTGTCCTTCAAGACATCTGGAGGCTGAGAAGATTGGTCTAATGGCTCTCCCATGACTAGCATTTGTTTGGTTCCCATATAAGCTGCTGTTGTTGATTTTCAGAGTGCAAGGGACGTCTTACAGACTACCTAGCCAATGTCTGGAAGGAATATAAGATTGGAGAAGTGAATGTAAGATGCTTATATTACTAAAATAAAACTTTCAAAATATAACATTTTAAAAAGTAAAGTTAATTTCTAGGAATTGTTGGGTACTGAGTTGCTCTGGTGATGCATAAAAAATTCCTAATTCTATAGTGAAAGACAAGATTTTTTGTAACATTAGAACATTTCTGCCATTTTAATCTGCTTATAGAACCGAAAAAAGGGAGGCTTTGAGGTTCTTCTGAGAAAACACATACACAGGTATGAAAGGGGAGATTATTCTACTGAACTTCTTTCATACTTTCTTTGTATTTTCATCCCTTGAAGGGGAATTATGACAGGAGTTTTTAAATGGTTTTTTAAAACTCTAATGTTAAAAGCAAATTAGAAATAAGTTCAGAATTTTGAAAAACTAATTCTGCAAAAGATATAAAATATTTAGAATGGCACTTCACTTGAGCTAGCACCAGCTTGAAGATCTACCAATGCTATTTTGAACTGCATATTGCTTGCTTTTTGTAGATATAGTTGGCATAATACAAATTATTTTCTATATAGTATGGTTATTGCAGGCGCATTGGATTTAAATGGCCAGACTGAGTGCTAAATTGAAGTTGACAAATTCATCAGTATAAGAAAATGAAATGTCTTTAATTTTATTCAGTTAGCATACAATTTCATTTGCAGAAGCTAAGTATATATAGACAGTAGGGTATCACGGAGGAAAGTGAAATACCAGCAATAAGCCAGTGCTTAAACTGGTTCAGGAAATGTGTGTATGTTTCTCAAGCTCAGATCAAACATACTAAGTTTCAACATAAAATAAATTTTATGGCCAAATTAAAGCCCCTAAAAGTGAAGTTTATAATGGAAAATACTGATAAAATCGTAACTATAGAATTGCAATTGCATCACTATGTGAAAATTGCTTTGGATAAAATCTCTTTCTGGAATGACTGCTGTTCAAAATGTTTCTGCATCTCCATAAATCTAAACCAACTCAGTCATTCAGAATTGCTAAGGCCTAAGCTTACTACCCATGAGCAGTGAAGTTATGGTGATTGCTATAGTAACCGTTGGTCTGCACTGCTTTCTCAGCAGGTGGTCTTTTCCAGCTGCACAGATGCAGGAATGAAAATACATCAAATCATTTCAAAACTAATTATCCAAAGTTGCAAAAAGGCAGATTCCTAAACTTCCTTACTATCTTTTCTGCTAACTATAGGATTTTTAAAAAGAAAAGTAAAAGAAAAGCACAATGCATGAAAGTATTATCATTTTTATATTGTTTTATTCTAGTATTGCTAGTGACAGCTGCCTCAACATATTACTGCAATATGTCAGGAGCAATGTACAGCAGGATATATAACACAATTCTAAGCATGCTATATTTCTTTGTACCTACTTAAGAATTTGGCAGATTACTTATTTTAACGTGGAAAATAAATCCTGGTTTTGATTTCTTTAAGATTTTAATTTTACTATTCACAATGTAGAATTTATTTTTATGGTGCTTTGCTCCAGGAGGATCCTTCTACTTTTTTCTTTCTTATGACTATTATATATGGATTTATTCTACCATTATATAATATCACACTACAATATTATTTTGTGTTAAAAATGTATAAACAAACCTTCAAGGCAATTGTATTATCTTATTAAAGTTATTTTAACAACCTGGCTATACTTAATGTACCTTATAATTCATGAGATGGGGGCAATAATATGTTGGATTGTAAGGTAGATCCTAAACTAGAATTCCAAGTTTCTATAGAACATCATGGACAATCTTAGGATACATCTGGAATTGCAATTGTGACATACTGGCCCCTAACATGTCCTATTCCTATCTGATTATTTGCCAACAAGGATTTTTCCATGTGAGATAAATACAGCTAAGAAGACCAATCGTTCACTATCTTATTATAAATTATGTTGTGTAAGCATTCCGATAGACTGTGATGGATCATAGAGGTCACTATTTATGGAACATTGCAGTTTGAAATATAATGAGATTATGGGAAAGAACCTGAATTAACTGAAGTGAATGTTCTAGAAGAGTCAATTTTTTATTTTATTGTTTTGTTTGTTTGTTTGTTTGTTTGTTTGTTTGTTTGTTTGTTCCATCCATCCATCCATCCATCCATCCATCCATCTTCCCTCTAAGTTGATTCTGAGCAGTTTGTTCAGAGCTCACAGGATCTACAACTAGTGACAAGAGAGTTCAGAAATTTCAGTAAAATGGAACAAGTAAAACAGATAATTGTAATGGTGCATATAAAGGATTATCCAACTTTAAATTGCCAAAAGAGAAGATACATTTTGAAATAATACATGTAAGAAGGTTTCTTGTTTTGTATCTCAGAATAAAAAGAGCTAATAGGTGCTCTTGAGAAATAATCAGTTCCAACTTGAAAAAAAGTGAGTTGACTGTCATTCTGGTCCACCTCACACAGTACCCATTTTGACAGCTGCCTCTAAATTTGCTGCAAATTCCATTGCTGATTATCAAAAGCAGCAATACTCTTTACATCTGCTTCTCATCCATGTCAGAATAAGAATCAAAGTTTGTTGTGGTATCAAGGGAACACAGGTATCAGAAGAATTCCAAACAAATGTGTTTGTGTCCAAGAGAGGGGGGAGGGAGGGAGGGAGGGAGGGAGGGAGGGAGGGAGGGAGGGAGGGAGAGAGAGAGAGAGAGAGAGAGAGAGAGAGAGAGAGAGAGAGAGAGAGAGAGAATTTTAAAAATAACCATATGAAGAAGAACCCTTTTTGCCTGATATCCATAGAATCTCCTGTTTGCAAGTTTTGTGTAGAGAAAAATGTCAGCATTATTAGGACCTCTTTTTATGAGTACAACTCAAAGGACCTCAGGCTTCTTTGATTTCTGATTTTCTTCCACATATTTTATGCTGCTTAGCAAAACTACTGGCTGACAAAGGTTCCCTGGTGTTTTTTTTTTTCCTGAGCAATCTGCCTTTTTGTTTCTCTATAGTTCATGATGATGATCTAGTAAATTTCTTTGCCTTAACTAATATATATTATATATTATCTGAATATATACATCTGAATTATTTACTTGGAGTGTGTCTAAAGTTGTTATTTAATAAACTCCTGAAGTTTTGACTTACTCTGAAACCAATGCTAGCAATCTGAGATCTCAACAGAATGGCTGCCAGATACCTTAGATTTCATTACTTTGGCATTGGTGAGCATCTTGTTGGAATGGATTTGAAATCCTGTATTTGTAAAAAATAATAATAATCAATTGATAGTTTTTTTGTGGGGGAAACCTGATATATTTTTCATTATAATTATATACATATAGTTTGTTTATATTCCATCTTCGTTATTTTTACAAATAACTCAAGGCATCAAACATATCCAATACATTTTCTTCCTCCTGTTTTCCCCACAGTAACAACAACCTTGTGGGAGGAGTTTGGCTGAGAGAGAGAGTGACTGACTTTGAAAGCTTTTGCCAGTTCAGGTAATCCTCAACTTAGAACCACAATTGAGCCCAAAATTTCTGTTGCTAAGTGAGACAGTTGTTAAGTGAGAGGTTTTTTGCCACATTTTACAATCTTTCTTGCCCAGCTGTTAAGTAAATCACTGCCATTGTTAATTGAATCCCACTTCCCTTTTGACATTCCTTGTCAGAAGCTCACAAAAGGAGATCATGAGACCCTAGGGCAGTGTTTCTCAACCTTGGCAACTTGAAGATGCCCGGACTTCAACTCCCAGAATTCCCCAGCCAGCATTCTCTGGCTGGGGAATTCTGGGAGTTGACGTCCGGACATCTTCAAGTTGCCAAGGTTGAGAAACACTGCCTTAGGGCATTGCAACCATCATAAATATGAATCAGTTGCCAAGCAAATTTATCATGTGACCAGGGGGATGCTGCAATGGTCGTATGTGTGAAAACATCCATAGGTCACTTTTTTCAGTGCCATTGTAACATCAAACGGTTATTAATTAAACTATTGTAAGCCAAGGAGTACTTGTGTACAAAATCAAACACATTATAAATAATAATATAATAAAAGCAGGAAAACTGTCAGCAATAAAAAACAATGATGGTGCAAATCTCCTGGCTGCTTAACTAGTATGTCATATCTTCTCCTAGTGGGAACCTGGATTGGATGAGCAGAATTTACTTGCGATAGTCAGTTTCTAAGATACCAGGGACCCGAGTCTTATATTAAACTGGTTGTTCTTTGACAACAGTTTTCCAATCATCTAATCAGAAAAGTAATTTTCAAAAAATTTCTTTTCAGGGAGCATATGCTCATTGCTCCCTGTTTATTCATTCTACTCGGAGCAGTTGTGACATTATTTAAGTGTTGCATTTCCAAAAGTTCATGAATCTTTCCCAGCAAGACTCATCATGCATCACTCATGCCTTCTTTTTAGAGGCAAAGGGGATAATTAGCATCTTCCACAATGAGATGAACATTCTTTGCTTTGTTAATTTAATTCTTTCAAAAAGGCAATAGGTTTGCATAAAGATGTGATGTGCTACTCAAATTAGTGAGCTCCATCACTTGTAGACAGGAATTATATATTTTGTTTTTATGGAAGTGGAAGAACAGGGAGCTCCAATTAAAAGAAATTGTATTTTGGAAAGTGATGTTTCTGGGACTAAATGCAGTCAGGGCAAGTCAGGCTGTCTTAGCTGTCATGAATCTTGATTTATGTAATTTTAAATATGAGTCTTACATAATACAAAGTTGATAACCAAGTAGCATTTCAAGAGCTAAATCTGAATACTGAAGGAAAAGGGGCTGTGGTCCATTCTTCTGATGGTAATAACTACCCCTGATATTTAAGTTATGGTTTATGAGCTTGGCCTTCAAGTTGCACAGCTAAACCTGGTGTGTGTATAACAGTGGTGGGTTTCGGAAATTTTTGGAACCTACTCTGTGGGTGTGGCCTCCTTTGTGGGAGTGGCTTGCCGGCCATGTGTTCTCGTTCTCTCTCTCTCTCTCTCTCTCTCTCTCTCTCTCTCTCTCTCTCTCTCTCCCTCCCTCCCTCCCTCCCTCCCTCTCTCTCTCTCTCTCTCTCTCCTTCCTTTTGGCTCTCTGTCCCTTTTTTCTTTTTTCTTTCATCTCTCTCACTCTTTTTCTTTCTTTTTTCTTTCTTTTTTCTTTCTTTTTTCTTTCTTTTTTCTTTCTTTTTTCTTTCTTTCTTTCTTTCTTCCTTTCTTTCTCTTTCTCTCTCTCTCTGTGTCAGAGTGTGTGTGTGTGTGTGTGTGTGTGTGTGTGTGTGTGTGTGTGGCAGTGGTGGGTTCCTCTTCCACCTCTTCTGTAGGTGTGGCCTGCTTTCCAGGTCCACTGGTAGAACCTCTTCTAACCGGTTCGGTAGATTTGATGAACCGGTTCTACCGAATAGGTGCGAACTGGTAGGAACCCACCTCTGGTGTATAATAGGCTGTCTCCCGACAATTATCTATACTCTGTCTTAATCTAAAGGCCTGATTCTTAGAACATACTAAAATAATGTCTGGATTTTCACAATGTATCAAACTTTAGTATTTTATCAAACTTTAGTATTTTATTTCACCTCACCTCACCCTACCTTACTTTACTTTACTTTGCTAAGATGAAGCCTTGCTTACCAAAACCAATTCCAGCTAACAGGTTCAATTGAATTACTAAGCCACATAGCCTTGTGCCTGTGTTTCCATCCCCTGGTCAAGACTGCAGGATAATGTGCAACTTTCATATTTGGTTGCCTACACATGGAGTCTACAATGTGGTGCTGTTGTTTAGCATACATTACTGCAAAGATAGCAAGTTGTTGTTCCCAACAGCATCACCCTGCTATTCCCTCAAATAACTTCTTCAGAGTGCCATTTTTCCTTGTTCAATCAAGTATTTACAGTGTTTTTCAACCTTGGCACATTGAAGATGGGTGGACTTCAACTCCCAGAATTCCACAGCCAGCAATTCCACAGTCTGCAAAGCCAGCAAAGATGGGAGGTTGAGGAGTTGAAATCCAACCATCTTCAACTTGACAAGGTTGAGAAACACTGAAATATTAAGTTGGGAGAGGGTTCCATAATGTTAGTTGGGCTGGCCAAGTTGTTAGCCAGCTGGCCCAAAGCAAGCATTCTAAATTTCACACTGAAACAGATGCTGTCTTTAAAAGAGGGGAACCACTTTAAGCAATCAAAAAACGGATTAAGTAGTTCCATTTTATATGAAAATTCCAGACATATTTGAGTAGTAAAAAAAACTGTTTGTTCACTGTGACAAGTCAGATTGTTAAAAAAAACAAACTACAAGAATTGTGAATGTGAATAATCCAGTCTGTGTGGCGACCAGAAGAAAACTGCAAAGTGGACAAGGTCAGGATGGATAAAAGGGGGCATCTCCACAGGAAACCTCCAATGCTAATTGAAGGTGCAGGATTCTTGGTGCAGTGTGTCATTTTACTCACCTCCGTGGAATGTATCTATATGGCCTGCATTTACCTGCATTTGAAGATAGCACTTTTAGAATGAAACAACCTAACTTGTTGTCAGGAATGCCTCGGCTATAAGCAGCTGATGAGAAAGAGACTGACATGAAGGCATGGCTTCTAGAACTGATTAGTTAGCTATTGACACTCTGAGGTAAGATAGTTGTGAGAATGTCACCTTAGCCTAGCCATATTTAATTTCAGGTGATCTAGAAAGAGAGGATTAATACATTCTTAGAACTTTCTTCCAGCTATATACACAGGGATGGGAATTTGTGGGAGAATGGGATGTCTTCAACCACTCCATTTCTTTGTCCCATCCATAGGAGTTCAACAGTGAGTAAATGGGTCATGAGTTTCAGAGGCAGCCAGAGGCAGCGTGGAGGCAGCAGACCCAGCGGTATAGCTGAACAAATTCAGATCAAGAACAAATAGGCTTTATTTATTGAAGAATATGTGAGGTCAGATTGGCATTTTTAGGAACCACATTTTAAAATGTTAGAAGGCAAAGCAGTGGGTTGACCTAGAAGAATATGAAATGTAATTAAATACAAATAAGACAAATATTAACATATTATTGTCCAGGTAAGCCATATTAAACTTTCCAGTTGCACCCAAGGTTTTGCAGGATTTCACACTATGAAGCTGAAATTGAGGAAATGCTGTCTTGCTAAAAGAGAGAGAAATTTTACCTGAGATGAGACTTGAACTGGAAGTTTTATGACATGTAAGGCAGTACCTGAACCACATCACTTTTAATTCTTAACTGTACTCTGTACATAAAGGTAATGTATCCTGAAATGTCTTGACAAAATGAACAGCTCCTTTTACTTCAAGTGCCTGAAAATCAAAGAAAAGCCACCAGATGGCAGCCCATCACTTCTTTTATTTCTCTAGGAAGAAAAGTTAAGAGCTCCACATGGTTTTATAAAGCTGTGAGAAGACCAGAATTTGGATAACTGATCTACATATATTTATGAAGTCATGTTCTCTTTAAGTTAGCCTTTAGTGAATCGGTGAATAATTTTCTAATAAGGTAAATAAAGAGATGTGAGGAGGAGGAGTACTGTAAAAATACGTGGTTTCCAATGGAAGATAATTGGGTGTCTGTGTCAGAACAAATTCCACCTGGTAGTGTCAGCAGGGAATAGATTCCCAAGGATCCATCATTTCCTCCTCAAAAATTACATTTAATAAGTGCATATTTGGGAAATACGTTTCCCAAAAGGACTATATAAAAAGAGTTTGAAAAAGGTACACGTAAAAAAAGTGGAGATTTACTGTATTTCAGAGCAGGAAACGCATTTGGATTTCCTTGAGTGTAGATACAGTGTGTGTGTGTAACATATATATTGTTATTCTCTTTTGAAGTCAGCAACATTTTGCAAAGCAAATACAATAAAAACTAATAATACAGTCCTTGACTCACAGCAATTGAATCCAAAATTTAAGTTGCTAAGCAAGACATTTTTAAGGGAGTTTTGCCCCATTTTACAATCTTTCTTGCCACAGTTGTTAAGTGAATCATTGCAGTTGTTAAGTGAATCTTTGCAGTTGTTAACTTAGTAGCACAGTTGTTAAGTGAATCTGGTTTATCCTTTGACTTTGCTCGTCAGAAGGTCACAAAAGGTGATCACATGATCCCGGGACACTGCAACTGTCATAAATGGGAGAAAGTTTCCAAGAGTCTGAATTTTGAACACGTGACCATGGGGATGCTGCAATGGACATACGTGTGAAAAATGATTATGTCACTTTTTTGGTGATGTTGTAACTTTAAATGGTCACTAAATGAACTGTTGTAAGTTGGGGATTAACAGAAATAGTAAGCAAAAACCATTAAAATCGTGGCATAAAAACAAGGAAAGAAAATATAAGTAAACAATTTTCACTGTTTCTCCATAGCATTTTATCTGTGTAAGTCAACTCCTAGATCCATGCATAATCCATTTTTACCTTTTCCCAGCTTTCCATCCCTCAATTATCTCAACCCATTTATTTTGGTTTATATATTCCCTTTGCAATTTGAATCTTAGTCATTCTGTCTATATCGAAATCACTTCAGCATATTTCTTTCATGAAAGTCACTCATTTTTTTATTCAATCTACATTTATTCAATATCCATAATTTTTGAGCGTACCCTCCTGCTTTATTACATGTCCTTCTGTGTAGTCAACTTACTTTTGGTTTTCTCAGCTTTCATATCTATATAATAAAGAAGCATATTGCTTATACATATTGCAGCTATTTGTGCTTCTTTCACAAAAATCCATTCCTTACAAAGGATTATACGCTACCTATTCCTTTCTACTTGCATTTGCATGTCATAAAGTTTCTCTATCCATATCTTTAGTAAACATTCTGTCAAAATGTACAATTTTTCTCCCTCCGGAAAAGAAAGTCCCAAAAGAATATAAAGTCTTTCATATACACCTAGCACAACTGACATAACAAGTCGTCTGTGCTTAAAATGTTATTTATTTACTTCATTTATATCCTGCTCCATTTCCCCAGGCTTCCATAGAATTAACCATATAGAATTAACCATATAAACTCAAAAACAAGACAGCAATGCCATCTATCAGGCGGGTTTCATAGGACCAGCCTCCAAATAATCCATTAAAAAGCCATGCTTTAAAAGCCATGAAAAAAATTCATCTGGGAGGTGGCAATCTGAATGTGTGAAGGCAAGCTGTGGGGGCCCAGCTTGCCCCCCAGCTTGCCCCCCCCTAAGGCTCAGTTAAATAATCTTTGCAGAAAGTCCTCAGGGACCTAAATTTGTCCCTATCTTCCTGGTTTGCAGAGTCACTTTGGAGAAGACAGTTTTGACTATGTTAGTCCTTTCATTTATAGCAAAATCCATACCATTAATCCATTCCAGAGGATTCATTATAGCTTTTTCCTTAATTTCATAAGGAAATTTACTTGTCTATATGTCATGCTCTTTACCATTTATTTATCCTATATTCCATTTTCTAAATGCTATGGATATAATTAGTTGACCCATAGAAATTGATCTCCATGACCCATCATGACTTATATCAATCAAGACTTTCACATAGTATAATGTGAAATAGATATGATGTGTTTATGAGATAGAAAAAGTGTAAACTATCCTTCTGAAGTTGATAAAATGAGGACCCAGGTTGTTGGGGGCAATATGCTAATATAGTAAACTGCTCAGACTGTCCTTAAAGCACTATGGGGTAGTATATAAGTCTACATGTTATTGCAGGTCTTAGTTTTACTCATGTCACCTATAGCATTAATTGATAATCCCAATGATAGTACCTATCATTTTTGACAAGTTTTATCCAGTAGGTCACAAATGCAACTCAAGCCCAATTTGGCCTCAAGCATGGTCATGTTATTCTATTAGGATTTCTAACTTAGAGCCTGCCTGTGTGATATTTTGGCACATAATTAGGATGCTAATGAATGCACAACTGTGAAAGGGCCCTATGCTAGCATTCAGCAAGATACCAGTTTTGAAAATGTATTGTGATCAGTTTTTGTACAGTACAAGATAGAAATCAGCTCAGAGTTATGCAATATTCTCTGCCATTTGCCATACCTTCCTTGGGAGAACCTCTTTTACTAATATTAATTCCTTGGTTTGTACAATTTCTCCACATTTTATAGTACCTTAAACAGAGAGGGGGAAAGTACTGCCTTAAGCAATTTAATTTTATGTCATGCAAATTGTTAAATTATTCATTTTGAGCATTCAATTCAACTGTGTATAGATACATAATTTATATTCAGTAATCCAGAAAGGAAAAAAAGACCAGTGCAGCATACAATTGATTTTAAAAGCTTCAGTCAGCTGGAATTGAATACATCCAGGCACAGTCTTGAGAGTAAGACTCTGAGTTCTAGTCCCACCTTGGGTACCAAGCCAGCTGGGTGACCTTGGGCCAGTCACATTTTCTAAGTCCTAGGAAAGATGCAATGGCAAATCAGTCTGAAAAACCTTGCCCCGAAATTGCAGAGATTTCTCCAGATAGTCTTTGAGAATCAGAGACAATTGAACAGGAGAAACTAAAAAAAAAATTCTTTGTGGTTTATGTGGACAGAATAAATCTGCATAAAAAGTATGATTGCATATTTAAAATATTTATTTATCATCATTGGAACCATAGCAAAATAGTCTTTCTCACTATGTGCATGTGTAAATTAATATCTGTATGTGGTGTCTGATTTGATTATAGACTCTATGTGGACCTAAAAATTACCACTAGACTGCTGGCATTCATAGGCAGAGAAAGAGACTTTTACCATCATATACTGGAGCGTGCAAAATACATTTGCTGCTCTGACTTTTACATAATTTTATTTTATTGTTACAGTTCAAAACTGTTAATATTTTTGATAACTTGCTTTTCCAAAAATCCAGCTCTCATTTTCGTAGAACGTCACAGGAAATATCATTACTGGCATGATTGTAACTGTTGATAGTTGATCTGAAAAAGAGAAGCTATTTATCATTCAGTACTTTCAATGCCAATTCTAAGGATAGTTACTGTACCTGTTATCATTAACTTGGTCCTTCTTTATATTTAATCTTAATCCATTGTTATTCTCTGCTCCTTACATTCATTTACAGATCACTTACATTACCAGTTTCACCATAACACAGGTTGTATAGATGGTTCTTCCTCCAATTTTAAAGCCACATTCATCTTCTTCCATCCCAGACTCCCTGAATTTATATTCCACATGTAGGTTGAATAAACAAGAGGACAATTCATAATGAGAACAATAAGGTGATCCTAAAAAAATAAGAGATACATGGGCCATGTATCTGGTATTTAATGCCCACGAAATTGTCAAAGATATATTAATGAGTTTCAGATGCATGCTGGAAATGCCAAGAGTAAAGAGGATAAGAAATATTGGGGTCAGATTTCTATCTTAATTCAGAAGAAAGAATGGATAGTAAAGGTGGTGGAGTTGGCTGAGATCGCAAAATTGACTGTTTTAATTAAAGAGCAGAATTTATCTAGTTTTGCCTCTGCTTGGAACTTTGATTTTAGATTTTTAAGACTAGAATGACTTTATTGTAATAGAAAGAGTTTGAAAATACTCAGAAATGTGAAGCAAAAGGTTGAGGCTAAAACTCGTTTTTGTACTGTATTGCTGTATATACTGTATTTTTCTTTTCTATTTTTTCCTCTATAACCTCTTTCCTCTTTAGTGTTTCTAATTTTCATTTTTATTTCTATAACAAACTTTAATAAAATATTAAACAAGAAAAGCACATTTCCCTCCTTGCTGACAATGTATAGTAATTACTCATGTTTTCATTGGCCTGAAATTTTCAAAAACAGTATAAAAAGCTTAACGGATATAATTTCCTACTTATTCCTCAAATGTTTTGTATCAGAGTACACGTAACAGGACATAGTTAATCCTAAGTAGCTTTACATGAACTCTTACATTTATTTAATTTGGAATGGGGAATAAAAGCTCAACTGTAAATCTGGCATGAACTCAACCTTGGAAACAGGATATGAATCCAAATTAGATTGAAGCCTTGCATTTTCAGACCCCTTGATGGATCAAGGGAAAAGACCTTGTGCCCATCTGCTGCAGCTCTTAAACATCACATGGCATCACATTGCCAGATTTTTGTGAATCTTTATTGTGAGAAAATAGGGAAGTTCACTTTCAGCTTTTCCTTTTCATCTCATTTTGTTAATTTTGACTAATCACTAAAATATTAATCCACAAAATGATAATGTCACAGTAACAAGGTCATGCTCAGTTTTGGGAGATAACCCTAGACCTCAAGTAAAAGCAATTAAGAAAGATTCATACCACTATTGTCTGCTACAAAGCTAGTTTTGAATTTCTGCAAACCTAGAAATTAAACTAATAATTAAATATTAAAGGAATATTATGAATTCTAGCATCTTTTATCTTCACTATGGAAGGTAGGAAATACATCTTCCAGCTTCAAGAGGAAGTTGAATAGAGACTTTTAGGTAGTCAAAAGAAAGGAAAAGGAGCAGAATAGATATTCAGATGGGATGTGTCATTCAGATGGAATGACACATCCAAAAGAAGCTGATGGTCACAAAAGAACTACATAAGGAAGAAGTCACCAAATGTTTACATCCTAATATGGTACATTTTCAGGCCAAAAGAAGAATTCAGCTTTGATCAATATATCTAAAAGGTAAAAGTTCTCCTCGAACATATGTGCTAGTGGTTCCCAACTCTAGGGGGAAGTGTTCAACTCTATTTCAAACCCGAAGAGCCACGCTGTCCAAAAACATTTCCATGGTCATGTGGCCGGCCCGGCATGACTAAATGCTGAGACAAGTAATGGGAGATCACTCCATTACATGGCGCTAGGGATTTGAACCACCAAACTGTTGACCTTTCTGATAGACAAACTCAGTGTCTTAGCCAAAAGACAGAGGTCTTCTAATCCACCCCTCTGCTCAAGCAGGAGAACTAATACAATTTCAGACAAGTGACTGTCTAGTCACAGTCCTCACTGTTAGGAAATTTACAAGTTTGTGAAGATCTTTTTGGATCCTGAGCTTATCTTCACAGGTGTTGGCTATTCCTGCCAGTTTAGTGTCACCTGCAAATTTGATGAGTTCTCCTTCTAATCCCTCATCTAAGTCATTTATGAAGATATTGAAGAGTACTGGGACTAAGGTGGAGCCTGCTGCCTTCTGTCTATGTGAATGTAGTATCATTAAGTACTCATTGAGTACAGTTTGTCAACCAGCTACAAATACATCTGGTGGTGATGTTGTCCATTCCACATTTTTCATCTGCATTTAATAGCATATAAAGACCATAAATGATCTAGTCACATTTTAATGGTGAATAGAATTCATGTGAAATAAAGTTTTTTATCACCTTTATCAAATGCATGAAATGTAATCCACAACTGATAGAGATATAATGGATTCACGCAGGATTATATGGTTATTTAATACTAATGCTGTAAGTAGGTAAGTCCTACTTACCACCTATAAAGCGCTCCATGGTAGTGGATCTGACTATTTGAGAGACCGCCTCCTGCCAATTAGCTCCCTGCGTCCCATCAGATCGCACAGAGTAGGCCTCCTCCGAATTCCATCCGCCAGTCAGTGCCGACTGGCGACTACGCGGAGGAGAGCCTTCTCAGTTGCAGCTCCGACATTATGGAACACCCTCCCCGTGGAGATCCGTACCCTCACCACAGTCCAGGCCTTCCGCACAGCCCTGAAGACCTGGCTATCCCGTCAGGCCTGGGGATAGGATTACTCTCACCCCGCCCGAATGTTGAATGAATGTTGTGTTTTTATGGATAATTTTCTTTTATTCACGATTTTTTTTCCTTTAAGTCTTGTCTTGCACCCCCTTCCCCTCATTATTGTAAGCCGCCCTGAGTCCCTCCAGGGAAAAGGGCGGCATATAAATTCTTAATAAAATCTAAAATCTAAATCTAAATCTAATGCAATTTCTATACAAAGCTCAAGTGTACAGAACAGATTCAATGACCCATGAATACTTGGCTATAAAAACTGTTTTCTGCTGACAATTAATAATATTTCAACATGAAACAATAATGTAGAAATTTAATAAATTAGCCTAACATCATAAACAATTAAATTATTATAGTAAATCTAAGAAGTTCAGTGAATGGTTACTGGATTTCTTTTAGTGTACTTCTGAACTTGAGAAATTTCAGGCCCTGTATTCATTGGGTTTATAATGTTTCTCAGCTGTGATAAAGGTTGTTTTGAAACAAACTAGAATCAGATATTAATACAATAATGTAAGATTATGTACATTTTTTCATAAAGCAAACATCAAATGTAAATATTAATTTATGATTAAGGGCTACAGCTTAATTCAAGAAAAACTTTACTAGAGTGATGGTCTCAGTTCCTGACCAACGACTAGGAAAATACTAATCTATGCAATTCACTATTTTCCTCTAAGATGGAGCAATACACTTTGTCTAAAATTTAAAACTGAATTGATTTAACCCAGCGCTGTTATGCTACATCTATTCAGTTCTTTTGAATGATTTTCTAAGCAAGTGTTGAACATAATGCAATATTTACTTCATGTTAGAGCTGATGTTTTGCTATTCAGATTGATGCACACATACATACACACACACACATGCTTATGACTTAAGGTGTAAAGAAATGTAGGTCAATATAAATTCGATCAGCATCACCAATGACATTACTATTAAATATTTTCTTCACACCTTATGAGAGGAATTTCTTTAAAAGACAGCTTTGTAAAAAAATCAAACTTTTTAAATGTTATCAGATTGAAGACTGAGTAATGTTTTCTAAATAATAGATCTATACTTTTAAATAGAGGAGGAGAGCCAATTTTGGCACAAGATGTTTGGGTAGTTACCATATATATAAAAGAGATTTAAAAATAAAAAATAAAAGGTGGAATGGGTGCACATATCTTTCAAGATGGTCTTTTTAGTCTTATAAGTTCTTGAAGAAAAGAAAAGAAAAGAAGAAATCCCTTCATTGCTTAAAAAAGATTTCCATTGACACTATATATTTCTGAAGATCAAAAATAATCAACTTTTTTGTATTGAAATTTGCTAACATTCCAGTATGTCCTTTAATACATCCACAGATACTTTACAGCAGGGTTTTCCAATGTGGTCAATACAGACCAAGGATTGATGGTATTATCTTATTGTTATTACTGTTGTTATTTGTTGTACCGTTAGCTGAAATAATATTAAATTATGTCCATTTAATAACTGTGTTTGGGCTCAATGAATAACCTGTAACTTCATGAAAGAGTTGAGGAGCTGAAGATTTGTGTATTCCATATTTTGAAGGTTCATACTCAGGTTTCGGGTAATTATGACACTGGGTATCTCTCCCATGTTAATGAGACATTTGACAAAAATTTGGTTAGTAAGACATCTGACAAAATCCTAGAAATAGGGACTCAGGCCTTTTTATGGTGAGATCTTGAAAGAAATTTTTCCAGGTTTTCACATAATAAGAGTGGAAAAAAAACAATAAGAGCAACATTGATAGACAAGCATTCTCATTTTTCTCTTATAACCAGAACACCACTAATTTGAGTTGCATTATAAAACTAACAAGAAGACTAATAAACCTCACTGAGGGGTAGCAATGACTTTCGTCATAATATCATTAAATTGCACACCTCTTAAAATGTCTATTTTAATAGGACGGTAATATGTCACCCATTAAACTTGAAATTTCAGGCATGGGACTAACTGTTTTGCAGCTAAACAGCATGAATATTAACTGATAATCCCCAGCTTTTCTGTGTTTGCTGTGGGAGGACAGAGATACATTAAATGCTATTACAGGTAGCCCTCGACTTACAACAGTTCATTTAGCGACCCTTCAGTTATAACTGCACTGAAAAAAGTGAGTTATGACCGTTTTTTCACAGTTACAACCTTTGCAGAATTCCCATGGTCAGGTGATCAAAATTCAGACCCTTGGCAACTAACTTTATGACATTATGACAGTTACAATGTCCCTGGGTCATGTCATCCTCTTTTGCAAACTTCTGACAAGCAAACTCAATGGGGAAGCCAGATTCACTTAACAACTAGGTGACTAACTTAACAACTGCAGTGATTCACTTAACAACTGAGGCAAGGAAAGTTGTAAAATGGGGTAAAACTCACCTAATAACAGAAATTTTGACTCAGTTGTGGTTGTAAATCAAGGACAACCTGTACTGCAAATCAGTTTTAACCATAGTTGCTTCTAACAGGTTCTCAGCCAATGACAATTGCCCCAGCTTATACTTTTCTATGAATCTAGGATCTGGGTTAAATCATGTTAGCCTCCTGAATAGATCTGAGGGAATCAGATTGATTTGTGTACTGGGCTTTTCTTGAACTATATTAATAAATAATAATGTTTGAGATGGATAGGATAGGATAGGATAGGATAGGATAGGATAGGATAGGATAGGATAGGATAGGATAGGATAGGACAGGACAGGACAGGACAGGACAGGACAGGACAGGACAGGACAGGACAGGACAGGACAGGACTGGACTGGACTGGACTGGACAGGACAGGACAGGACAGACTTATTTAAAAGTTACTTAAAAGTTTTACATATGTATGCCATTCTCACTAACATAGATGGTGAAGTAGCAGCATTTACACAGAGAGAAGAGCACACCATTGATTTTTATTTATTTATTTGTATCCCACCTTTGTTATTTTTACAAATAACTCAAGGCAACATACATATCCAATACACCTTTCTCCTCCTATTATCCCCATGACAGCAACCATGTGAAATGAGTTGGGATGAGAGACTGACTGGCCTAAGGTCACCTAGCCAGCTTTCATAGCTAAAGCAGGACTAGAACTCACAGTCTCTTACAAAAGAATCTTAAGCAGAAAATGGCAGATCTGCTTGTAGGCTTCTCTGTCTCAGAGGTTAAAATTGCTTCACTGCTCATGACCCTAATGTGTGGAGGAAACAAAATGCTTTGACCCAATCCAACTGCACTTGTTTTTCATTTGACTTCTAACAATAAAGAAGTAGCTGGAGGCAGTTCTTCATTTCAACAATTAGCTTGGACTTTGAGAAATTTGCCCTTACATCAAGAATCTGGATGAAGGTCACTACAAAACCCTGGGTACCCTTCAAGCTAACAATTTCAAGCATGCTGAATTAAAGAAGAAGGTCATTAGTCAATACATCATGAGAGTGCAGGCGAAGAGACCGAACTGGCCTACAAGAATGACCAAATGAAAAATAGAAAAGAGCGATGGCAAAGGAAACTATTACATAACCAGTATAGTCAAGACTATGGTTTTTCCAGTTGCAATGTGTGGATGTGAAGGTTGGAGCATAAGAAAGGCTGAGCACCAAAGAATTGATGCCTTTGAACTATGATTCTAAAAAAGACTCCTGCGAGTCCCTTGGACTGCAAGGTAATCAAACCGGTCAGTCCTAGAGGAGGTCAACCCTGGCTGCTCTTTAGAAGGCCAGATCCTGAAGAGGAAACTCAAATACTTTGGCCACCTAATGAGAAGGAAGGACTCACTGGAGAAGAGCCTAATGCTGGGAAAGATTGAGGGCAAAAGAAGGGGATGACAGAGAATGAGGTGGCTGGATGGAGTCACCGAATTAGTAGGCATGGGCTTAAATGGACTCCAGAGGATGGTAGAGGACAGGAAGGCCTGGAGGACTGTTGTCCATGGGTTTGTGATGGGTCAGACATGACTTCGCAACTAACAACAACAAAAGCATTTTTTTAAAAAAAAAAACTAGCAAGCAAAGCAGATAACATCATAAATACAAAGCCAGAATTGAGAAGGAAGCAATAGAGACCATACAGCCTTCTTCTCTGCAAAGAAGCAAAGAAATAGTGGGCCACCTGCTTAGCTACTGCAAGAAAATCACCCAGGCTGATTACAAGCAATGACATGGCAAACTGGAAACAATGGGGCATTGAAAGATCTGTGATTTGCCTGAAAATGAGAACTGCTGGGAGGAGAACTGAAAACAGACAAAATAATAGAAAATGGAGACGCTAAAGTGCTCTGGGACTTCAGAATTCAAATAGATAAGCATCTGCCACAACAGCCAGACTTAACAATTGTCTGTAAGAAAGAAGTAAAAGTCTAGATGATGGATTCTGCTGTACTTGGAGACAGCAAAATAGAAGAAAAATAACTGAAGAAAAAACATGCAAATGGAGAGAAAACTCAGACAAGGCAGAAAAACAATAATTGCACTGAAAACAAACAGGACGGGGGGTTGGGGGGATAAAAAGGAAGAAAGGGGCATAAATCTTCCACGTCAAAGCCTTGGGCAAAGAACTAGGTCTTTAGGGCTCTTTAAAACACCAGTAGGGAGATAGTCCTTTCAATTTCGAGGGAGGGATTTCTTTCCAGAGGGAAAGTATTGCTACAGAGAAGGCGGGTTTTCAGGGTTTCAAAAGATGGCATTGTTTAATCAATGAAACCAACCAAAGTATGCCAATTTTGCTAGACTGAACCAGCTGTACAGATACTATGGGGAACATGCATATTTACTTTATCTAGTGCTTTTGGTATTTAAAGTATATTTTATTGTTTATTTTTGCTTTCCTCATTGTCTACCTCCATTCTTGGATAAAAGGTTGTGTTACTTTGGTTCTTGTTTGAGCAAAAGATCCATTTTCACAGGGAAGTGAAATCCTCAGGCTCAGGCGTATCTTTCTTGATCTACACAAGAGATATGGCCCTCTTAACTTCCTCTTGTAATGACCATTATTCCCTTTATTTGAATGAAATCAAATATAACTGTTCTTTTGTAACATAAAAGAGTTGTTTGTCATCTTTTAAGAAATATATCTTTCCTTGGCTCTGAAAATCAGCCCTGAATAAACTATAGAGAGTAAAGTTTCTGTGAGTTAAAGAACAAATATAGTAATCCTTTTCCAAAGAACTGAATATAATATGGCATACAGACTTTAATTGATAAAACATTTCTAACATGAAAATGTATGGTTTGGGATACTGTATTTTTTCTTTGCTGTTTTAATACAGACCACCTATTTTTTTCATTGTGCTATAATATCCAGCATAGCAAAAAAAAAAAAAATTCATCCATGGCACCTTTCAGAAAACAGATTTTTAATGTAAGTTAAGTATGTTCACACATCATACATTAGAATTCTTTATTTCAGTATACAATTATTTATAAGGCCTTTCAGCATATAGATCTCTTAAGATCAAAGCAATAACCAATTACCCAAAGTTAATAGGAAGACATAGTACAAGTTATATAAGCATCATTATTTCACTGAGCTGGCTTCATGCAGAATAAAAGAGTTAAAAGGGACTTTGGAGCAATGTTCCCTCTAATTTTTTTTCAGTGTGTGCGGAAAAGTATAGTGTTTGAGCGGCACATTTTCATTCCTGAGCACCTGAATTTTTTTTACAGATGTTTCACAGAGCAATTGATTTATAGGATCCGAATTGGAATGTTGGAATGGAGAAAAATAGTTTTGTGCATGAGTGTGTGTGTGTGTGTGTGTGTGTGTGTGTTTGTGTGTGTGTGTTTGAGTGAGTGAGGGATCCGGTAAGGGAACTGTGCCTATGTAGAAAAGAAGGTAAATTATTGCAAACATGATCAGTCGAAGATAATTATGGGGACAGGTTGGGCGGTAGAGAGAAAGTGATAAAAGAGTAGGAGAGAGAAAGAGAGGAAGAAAAAAGAGGGAAGAAAGAAAGAGACAGAGAAGGAGAGAGAAAGTGACAGAAGAGTGGGAAAGAGAGAGAGAAAGAGAAGAGAGACAAAGAGAAAGAGGATGAGAGAGACAGAGAGAGAAGAGAGGAAGAGGAAAGAGGAAGAGAGAACATCTCATTTCAACCCTGAGGTGGAAATATTCTCTATGATTGGTAATTTTATTTGTCCATTTACTATCCAATACTCTCATTCCTCCTTAAGTCCATCAAGAATTTCCTTCTTTTTATTGAATTTATCATAATACTTTGAGAACAACTTTTTCAGCATAGCTTTACAGCTATTTAAAATGTATAGAAATTTAGGTCACGTTTTCAGAACATTAGTCTACTATTTATAAGTCACTAAGTCAAAGAAACAGAATTCAGAAATTGGCTTCCCTTTTTGTAATTGCCTATTGCCTGTTTAACTTTTTACCTACGTTTTTGATAACTGATATTCACTGTTGACCCAAGAAGCCCATCGTAGAAAGAAACGCTCAATATGAACTTTGTTTGGTTTCCATGGAATGAAGTTTGGTCTTTTTCTCAACCATACAGTAGCATATTCTTTCTAAGGAGGATATAATCAAGATAGTCCATAATTCCCTACCAATCTAACAGTATAGCAATTGACAATCTCTTTATATTTCAACTCTAATTCTTTCAGTCTTAAAGGTTTGGTGAAGAGAAATCCAAAAATTCTTTTAAAGAGGAAAAAAATGCTTGCACAATTGCACTCATGGAGACATGTATATATGCACAACACACAGAGAAACAAACTTAACGAAGTGCTAAGTCTGCCCACCAACTAACTATCTCTCTCTCTCTCTCTCTCTCTCTCTCTCTCTCTCTCTCTCTCTCTCTCTCTCTCTCTCTCTCTCTGGTGTGGGGGTTGGGAGGAGGCATGGGATGGGCTCCCAGCAGCGGCTGCTCAGATTTGCCAGAGAGGGAGGGAAGGAGGAAGGGGGAGAGAGAGAGAGAGAGAGAGTATCCCTCCTTCCTTCAGCACAACACCCTTGCTGGCATCCAGGCCAGACGAGAGGGACTGCAGAGGGTCTCCTAGAGTCTAGGGCAGTGAGTCATTCGATGGGAAGTTGCCTCTTGGAAGGAATGACCCGGATTGGCTTCCGCTTTCGATCTGCTGCCCAAAGACCGAACGGAGAAGCAAAAAGGCAGGAGAGACAAAGCAGGAGAGATGAAGCGGGAGCCAATCCAGTCATTCCTTCCAAGAGGCAACTTTCCCATCGAATGACTCGCTGCCCTAGACTCGGGGAGACCCTCTGCAGTCCCTCTCATCTGGCTGGGATGCCAGCGAGAGTGTTGGGCTGAAGGAACGAGGGATTCTCTCTCTCTCTCTCCCTCCCTCCCTCCCTCCCTGGCAAATCTGAGCAGCTGCTGCTGGGAGCCCGTCCCATGCCTTCTCCCAACCCCACACCCCTTCTCTGAGCTACTTACTTTCTGCCCTGTGGACCTAGAACTGATTGCTGTCTCCAGGCTGGCTCTCCTCTCCTATTATGGTGGAAGGCGTCTCACAAAAACCACTGCGCGGCAGTTGGAAACTGCTGCGCGGTGTTTTGTTGCCACATGCGTGGCTGCACAGCTTAGAAGGAACAGTGCTTTGGAGGTCTTCTAGTCCAACTCCCTGCTCAAGCAGGAAACCCTATAACTTGCTATATTTAACAAATGGTTATCCGATCTCTTCTTAAAACCTCCAGTTTTGGAGCACCCACAACTTCTGGAAGCAAGTCGTCCCACTGATTAATTTTTCTAACTATCAGGAAATTTCTCCTTAGCTCTAGTTTGGTTCTCGCCTTGATTTCTTTCCATCCAACGCTTCTTGCCCTGCCTTCAGATCCTTTGGAGAATAGGTTGACTTCATCTCTCTGGCAACACCTTAGATAATGGAACATTGCATCATGTCACCCCTAGGCCTTTTCATTAAACTAGACATAGCCAATTCCTGCAACCCTTCTGGGAAAATGAAGGGGTTCAGGTAGGAGGTGAGTTGTGCCAGGAAGATACTAACTAGAAATCTTGGCAGAATGTTAGAAAAGAGCAAAGAATAAGAATTTGACCTATTTGAAAACCAAAAGGATGCCTTATGTACTACTGTATAGATATTTCCAGCTGAGAGATTGCCAACTGCCAAGTCAGAAGAACTTGAACATTTAAAAACTGAAATAAATGCCATAGAGGAACATTTACCTAAGAAAGGTCTCCTGTGAAGATCAAAAATCCTGGCATCTATGGAGATAAGTAAACTGAGACATATTAAAGAATATATTTCAGATAAGTCTACACAGAGTACAATGGTCCCATTCAGCCTAAGATCTGTAGAAGAATCTTTTTTCTTTTTCATTGCTCAAGTGATATTACCATTTGTAACCCAATAGGACTAAATTACAATGCTTATTTTATTAAGCCACTGCATTTTAAAGATTAAGGGATTGTGTGTGTTTGAATTTGAGTTCAGCTTTTTTTATAGAAGGCATGGAGAGGCCAGGATATATTTATAATTACAACTTCACAAATGAAAAAGGATTAATATGATTATTTCCATAGTAGTTAATAACTTCCTCTACCATATTAAAAATATTAAGTGTTTGGCAAGGTTTGAGAGGACCCATGGGACTTTAATTTATTGCATCTTTTCAGTATGAAAAAGTTTGTATCAGGTTGTAAACTCCTGCAATATCTATTACAGTGTGCAAAATTATAATAGGTTCTACAGTACAGAAGGCATTCTTTTTTTAAAAAAATATTTGTTTTGTTTATATAACATATAAAAATTCAATTTCAATCAAACAATGTGTTGTCTGGGTACAATTAATTTAGGAAATCATAATCAAAGTATTTACAATAGTATTCATCACAATGATATTAATTCTATAATAATAAGAATATTTATTTGTCTACTTTAACAAACTCTCCATTATAACATTAATCCTTTTGTATCCCCATATTTCTAAACTTCTGTTTTTATTATCTAACCATTGGTAAAATAAGTCCCATGTCAAAAATATTCATATTCTATTGTTGTGCAAATACAATTCTGGCTGCAGTTAGTACATGTAAAATTATATATATATATATATATATATATATATATATATATAATATATATATATATATATATATATATATATATATATATATATATATATATATATGTTATATTTATGCTGATAAATAAATAAAGGGAGACTAGGGTCTCTTGTGACGAGCCTAATGACAGAGAGTGGAAGTGTGACCTTCCTCCCATACTTGGGCATACCAGGGGTTGTGACTTTAAGTATATATATATATATATATGTGGTGTGTGTGTATATGTATGTATCTGTATATGTATATGCGTGTGTGTGTGTGTGTGTGTGTGGTGTATAAATATATATACACATATATATTCCTTTTGTCATGCTTTTGTCATGCTTTTCTGATAGGATGTCCCAAGAAAAATATTTTGGTTTCAAATGTATATGCTGCTTTATCATTTTTTCCAACCAAGTATGGATTTTCGTTCAATTTTTTTTTGCTTGTCCACCACATATGATAATATGAACTAGGTATCTGGAGTACAGAAGGCATTCAATGGTTCCATTCTTATTTAGCTGAAAAACAATTGTTGGGCTTGCCAAAAGCAAATATAATTAAGCAGCCTATATTAATTAGCAAAATTGCAGAACATCACATATTATGACAAAAATTACATTGATGCAGAAGAGTCAGTTCTTTAGGAGTAAGACCCACTAACTCATCAACCCATCAAACTATGAAGTTTTATAAGGATAATGAGCACCTGGAATTGCATCTAATTCAAGGTTATGGCTCAGATTCTTCTGAAATGGGTATAGTAAATCTCTATCATATACACAGTGATTGTACCTATGTAGATATGAATAGTGTTTGTAATTATATTATTACAAAACAGTTTCTTTCTGCATAAAGAGTTATCAGTTGAAAATTCCAGCTTAAGAAATACCAAATGTCCTGGAAGCAATTTTACTATTTACATGACTAGAAAGGAAATAATGTTAACTGTAAACCAGCATCAATCTTGTTTCAGCCCATCAAATCTAAATGAGTTGTGAAGGAATGTTGTAACAATGGTGATGACAAAAAATTGCCAACATTTTATTTATATATTAAGATAGTTAATGTATTTTCGACTAGCAATGGAGCATAAGCATAAGTTTTAAGAGACTGAATTAACCAGCCTTCAGCCCTTAAGACATTTTGTGAGGTTTTCGGCAAAGATCAAGCCAGCCAGCATAGACATGTATGCGTATTCACAGAACCTGCAGAACCCCAGGGGGTGGGGAGGAGTGACAAAAACATTATTGCACTGAAATGCAACTTTCACCCCTTTTGTATGCATGCCATGATATTGCACACACATGCAAAGGGGTGGAATTTACAGCACAACACCACTTTGTTATTTAGATTCTGTGGACATCTCTGAGAGAGAATTCTTCAGCTAGGTCACAATGAAGCTAAAGTGATGATCATGATCTCACACCACAAGCTTTACCCTTTGTGAACTTGCAGAAAACATAACACAAGTGCAAAAGGAATGGAGTTTGCATTATATTGTGGCAAAGCACATTTCATCACTGGTCCCCTTCTGCGTAAGTCTGATGCGGAGGAAGGGAGAGGTAATGATGACAATTAGATCACACAAATTCCACATCTTGAGTACTAGTCTCAGATTCTAGATGTAAGTTTTTATGATACCATTTGCACAATGAAGACATTGCTTATGTGCAATTATTTGGGCATCCCTGTGGATTGCGGTACACTCTCTTTCATTTTCGTATTCTGTACCTATCATTTGCTTTGTTCTTTCTTAATCATAATATTGCCTGGATAATAATGCCATTGATATTTCTATTAGCTTTCAGAAAGCATCTTTAGTTTTGAAGATAGTATTGACTGACAGTTCCACTAACCTTCATTAGTTATTTTGATGGTCAACAATTCCTTTTATGTTGGCCTGCATTAGTAGTCATCAACCAGCAAGAGAAGCAGGAAGCTTCAAAAATTGACATACATTTCAAATTATAATAGTAAGATGGTTCTGATAAATTTGCATAGGCATATATAGGCAACAATAAAGTGATCCTGGAAGATTTGGATACTGAGCCTTATCTCCAGTGTACATGCATGCACACATCATTACTAAGGGAAGTAATTAAAACCTATATGGAAGAATTAGATTTAATAGACCTTTAAAACATTCAACTAAAATGAATATACGTTTTATTCAAATGTGCACCAGAATTTTTTTAGGCATAATTTTTTAAAATATCTGACTGTATATCACCAAATTCAAGAATGTAATACAGGTAGTCCTCAACTTATGACCACAATTAAGTCAAAATCTATATTGCTAAATGAGAAATTTGTTAAGTGAGTTTTGTCCCATTCTACAACTTTTCTTGCCACATTTGTTAAGTGAATCATTGCAGTTGTTAAATTAGTAACATGGTTTCCCCATTGACTGCTTTTCAGAAGGTATAAAAGATTATTACATGACCCCAAGATATTGCAACTGCCATAAATATGCCAAGCATCTGAATTTTGATCACATGACCATGGGGATGCTACAATAGTCATAAGTGTGAAAATGGTCATGTCACTTATTTTCAGTGCCATTGTAAAATTATGAACAGTCGCTAAATTAACTGTTGTAAATTGAGGACTACCTGTATTGATGTTTGTTATTTATCCAATCATAGTGCAGTTAACTTGAAAGTTGTGCTTCAGAAACTGGTTAAAGTATAAAGCAATTGCTATTTCAATGTTTCCCTATGGAATGATAAAGACTTCGTACAATAAATGCTGAAGGATAACTTACAATATTCTGATTGAATTTAGAAAAATCATGCCCAAATTTCTGAATGGGAATCTTATAAAACATATATTTGAAGTCAAATATTCATTATGCATCATACAAAGATAAGATTAAAAATAAAGAGAAAATAATTTGGAAGACGAACTGAAATATTTATGGACACAGATAAACGCCTATGTTTATACAGAAAAATTATGATTAACTGTTATATATAAAAGCAGACAGAATTCATGCTGATATGTTTATGGTAGAGATACTTGCAGAACAGTGAAAGACCTGGCAAGATCTAGCTAACTGTTTAAAGCAAGAGAAAGGAAGGGCAATGATTCCAAATATTACAGGTCGAAAACATGAAATATATAAAACTTCAATGGGTGTAAAAAAAGCATTCATGGAATGATATCACACATTACACAATATTTACTGGCTTTACTTCTTGGAAACATTCATATACAAGCACAACTTCCTGTATATCATGAACCATTTTTACATTTTTGTTAAAGGTTGCTAAATAACTGGAAATGTGACCATGAGGTAGTTATCCATCCTTGGCAATCATTATGTCTGATAAACACAGTTTTGCTTAAACCAATTTCCCATATATGTCCCATTTTATACAAGCTACAAATGCCTCATCTTGCCATCAGATTGAGGCAATGCGCACCTAGGCACACAAAGAAGCTGAGCCAAGATCATTGCTATCTTTTTTTAAAAAAAGAAAGATCCTTAGCCATCATGTACTGACTATTATAATTAAAATTTAATGTTATATCATTAAAGTGCTTATCTTATTGGCAATGTATTAGCCCTGCTGCCTAGTATTCATTTCTAAATAATAACCACTTGTAGCAAATATTTTGCTAATTATCATAATTATTTTTTTAACTTGAGAGATAATAGGCATAAAGGCAACTCTACAAAACAAGTCTCTTATCTGTATGCCAGTAAAGTGAAACCTGACACGTTGATGTGCCTGCACTACAAGTACTCCTTAGTCCTTAACCGTAAACATTGCTAATGAACAGCTTCTTTTTCCTCCATTATACCTGTTGCCTGTTTCCTATCTTTGAGAAGGCTGATTTGCCACAGGCTAGAGATAGAGTAGGCAGTCAAATAAGGTTTTCCTGCAAACAATAACTTTGTTACGTTGCTATATCATTTCTAAATAAGAAGCACTTGTAGCAAATATTTTGCTGATTATCATAATTTTTTAAACCATCTTATTTGCCAAAACAAGACAGGTGACAAAAAAGAATATGTTACTATGGAGATAAAAGGATATGTTAAAACATCTCAACAATGTCCATTAGCACTAGAAGGTTACACATTCTATCAAACAAGTAGAAACAATATAATATGGAAAATGTGTAATGGTTCAAATCCACTCTCTGTTTTCTCCATCAAAATGTGATATTCTCTCAATTCCTGTAGAGAATTAGAATAACGTTCGTATTGAGACCTGGAAATTCAAATCAGAGTCCACATTAGAAAAGGGCAAGGATCATACATTCAGACAAACCCGAATCTCTCCAGGGAAGTATTGCTTGAATTTTTAGACTGGTTTCTTCATGGGCTACCTAGCCTTTCTGGGAACCCTGGGAACAATCCTCTTGCCATTTTGTCCATGCAGGGAACATTCCAGGAACCCTACATGACCTGTGTTCCATCATAATTACTAAATTCACCCTAGCCACTGCATCAGGAAAGGTGGCCTGTGTAAGCAGGTAGTGCATGCTGGCCCTCAAACTTAACACTTATAATAAGAAGTCTGCCATCTCCTGCACTTTGTCCGTGCCCTCTGTCAGCTCATTCTTATTACTGCTATTCTCTTCTGAGTGGATTCCCAAAGTGGCGCAAAGAAACTGGTCTCTCACACTCTAGATCAGCAATTTTCCTTCTGCTGGGCAAGAAATAAATATGTTAGTGTCCACTTTACTTTGGTAACTGCACAAAGAAATAAATAATGTTAATTCAACAATAGCAAGAGTCAAAGATGGAAAAAATGGAGCAAGAAGAATGGAAGCAAAAGAAATTGTGCCTTCTGAAGAGAGATCTAAGAAGTATGTTGCACCAGATGCTATTTTTGTTGTGAATATGAAGCCATCGAGTGTGTGTAGCAGGAATACAATCTTTTTAACATGCTATATCTTTCAGGCTTTATTGGAAAGTAATTGTTGTTGACATATTACATTGTTCACAATTTGTTCTTCAAGTGTACCATTTTAATCAAACACCAGCACAATGACATCCCCAAAAGGGTCAAGTGGGTCTGCTGCTAATGTACCTGCCTCCCAACTGCGTTGCAGCATCCCTCCCCTCGCTCCTTGAGTCAGTAGCCGAGCTGGCAGTTGAGTTCCTCAGGCTTATAGTTCTGGGGGACTTAATTTGCCATCGCTCGGTGAACGCTCCGACGGGGCGCAGGAGTTCATGGCTTCCATGACAGCCATGGGCTTGACCCAGGTAATTCGGGCCCAACTCACACAGCGGGTCACATGCTCGACCTCGTATTCCTCTCGGAGCAGTGGATGTGTGATCTTGGTCTGAGGGGTAATGAGACCATACCCCTGTCATGGTCAGACCACTGCCTACTGAGGCTTGACTTCTGGAGGCCAAACCCCCACCGTAGGGAGGAGGAACCGACCAGGTGGTTCCGCCCCAGGCGACTTATGGACCCTTTGAGGTTCCAGACGGAGCTTGGGGTTATTCCTGATACTCTCGCCCACAGTTCGGCGGAGACTCTGGTTGCCGCCTGGTATTCGGCGGCATCAGAGTCTCTTGACCGGATTGCGCCACTACGGCCCCTCTGTGTCGGCGGATCCCGGAGACCTCCTTGGTTCACCGAGGAGCTCTGGGAGAAGAAGCGCCGGAGGAGACGCCTAGAGCACTTGTGGAGGTCCGATAAGTCCGAGGCGAACCGAGCACTTCTGACTACCTGCACAAGGATTACATCCAGGCACTAAGAGCTGCCAAAAGAACACATATCTCGCCTTGGTAGCGTCCGCCGAGTCATGCCCAGCCGCCTGTTTAGGATCACCCGCTCCCTCCTTAATAGGAGGGATGTGGGAGACCCCTTGCAGGGTAGGGCTGAGGACTATGCCCAGTTCTTGGCGGACAAAGTTGCTCGGTTTCGGTCGGACTTGGACTGCACCGCTATAGATCCAGCCGAGACACAGGGGGCTACTTGGCAAACCATCTTTGGGTGAGTTTCAGGATGTTGCCTCTGGGGATGTGGACAAGGCCATTCGAGATGTAAGTGCCTCACCTGTATTCTGGACCCGTTGTCCCTCCTGGCTGGTTGCCAACAGCAGCGAGGTGACACAGGCTGGATCAGGCGGTCGTGACCGCCTCCCTTCAGGAGGGGCACTTCCCCGCCGCACTTAAAACGGCTGGTGGTGAGACCCCTCCTGAAGAAACAATCCTTGGACCCAGCCATTTTAAACAATTATCGTCCTGTCTCCAACCTCCCCTTTATTGGGAAGGTTGTTGAGAAGGTGGTGGCCTTCCAGCTTCAACGGGCCTTGGAGGAAGCTAGTTATCTTGACCCTTCCAGTCCGGCTTCAGACCTGGTTACAGCACAGAAACCGCTTTGGTCGCATTGACCGATGATCTCTGGAGGGCCAGAAGATGGAGGCCATGCGTCCATCCTGGTTCTCCTTGACCTCTCAGCGGCTTTCGATACCATCGACCATGGTATCCTTCTGCGACAACTGCGGGAGGGGGGGGTGGGAGGCACTGTCTTGCAGTGGTTCTCCTCCTACCTCTCGGACAGGTCGCAGTCGGTGTTGGTCGGGGGGCAGAGATCGTCCCTGAGGCCCCTAACATAGGGGTGCCGCAGGGTCGGTCTTATCCCCCCTACTATTTAACATATACATGAAACCGCTGGGCGAGATCATTCGGAGGCACGGGATAAAATACCACCAATACGCGGATGATACGCAACTGTATCTGTCCGCCCCGTGCCAACTCAATGAAGCGGTGGACGTGATGAACCAGGGTCTTGAGGCCGTTAAGAACTGGATGAGCGCTAACAAACTGGTACTCAACCCGGACAAGACCGAGGGGCTGTTGTGTTTCCCTCCCAACAATTTGGCCAATGTTCCAACACTCAGGCTGGGGGGGTCAAATTTTATACCCCTCAGATAGGGTCCGTAACCTAGGAGTCCTCCTGGATCCACAGCTGACTTTTGACCAACCAGTTGTCGGCTGTGCCAGGGGGGCATTTGCCCAGGTTCGCCTGGTCCGTCAGTTGCGGCCCTACCTGAACGGGAGGCTCTCGCAACAGTCACTCGAGCCCTTGTGATCTCTAGGCTGGAATACTGCAATGTGCTCTACATGGGGTTGCCCTTGAGGTGCATCCGGCGACTGCAGTTAGTTCAGAATGCAGCCGCGAAGTGATAGTGGGCGCACCGCGGTTTCGCCCACATAACCCATTCCTCCGCGAGCTGTTACTGGCTACCTGTCGATCTCCGGGTGCGCTTCAGGGTACTGATGACACCTTTAAAGCACTCCATGGTAGTGGATCTGGGTACTTGAGAGACCGCCTTCTGCCGATTACCTCCCTCCGAACGATCAGATCGCACAGACTGGGCCTCCTCCGAATCCCATCTGCCAGTCAATGTCGACTGGCGACTACACGGAGGAGAGCCTTTTCGTTGCAGCTCCGACCCTGTGGAACGACCTCCCCGTCGAGATTCGCACCCTCACCACCATCCAGACCTTCCGCACAGCCCTTAGACCTGGCTCTCCCATCAGGCCTGGGGATAGGTTCCCAATTTACCCGCCCGAGTGTTGACTGTTGAATGCAAGTTGTGTTTTATTATTTTATTCTGTTCACACATTGTTTGTCTTTTGGTATTGCACCCCCTTCCCTGCGATTGTAAGCCGCCCGAGTCCCCTCAGGGAAAAGGGCGGCCTATAAATCCTAATAAAATGTCTAAAATAAAAAAAAGAGGAACTGTAACTTTGGAGTAATGGTTTCATTCATAATTTGCACAGAAGGAGATAAGCACATGCCTGTAAATTCTATCTTCTCCATTTTTTCCATGTAACATAGCATATACAGATATTGCAAAGCAAAGGTGAGCAAAGCTTTTTAAAAAATGTTTTAATGAATAGTTTTTTTTAAAGGCACCTATCCAGATTGAGCTTTGCTGTGGTGCAATTTTAAGGCTACATTTAGAATATTTTAGCATAACCTCAATAGTTATTTTTATTATTTTCTTTAATAGTAATAAAAAAGAACAAAACACAAGAAATAATGCAAATACATAAATTCACAAAGAAAAATAACAATGCATCAAAAGAGCTTTAAAAAAAAAGTTAGAAAGAAAGAAACAAGGTATAATCAACAACTATAGAAGAAGATGTCATGGGCAGGTTAGGGAGATGCAGCCTCCAATCTGAATTAAAGAGAAACCTTTGAAATACCAATAAAACTGTCCCCAAAAGCTTTGTAATAAGCATAAAGGCCAACTCTACAAAACCAAGTCTCTTATCTGTATGCCAGTAAAGTGAAACTGACACGTTGATGCGCCCTGCACTACAAGTAATCCTTAGTCCTTAACCATAAACATTGCTAATGAACCTTCTTTTTCCTCCATTATACCTGTTGTCTGTTTCCTATCTTTGAGAAGGCTGGATTAGAAGCTAGACATAGAGTGTAGACAGTCAAACAAGGTAACAATAACTTTGTTACCTTGCTATAATTAGCATGTCTCTGTATAAGGCCATAGAGTCTCTATGGTGTCACCATTTATAAACATATTTGTTGCTTTTGTTGGGATTAATTAATAACTCATATCACTATCTTATTGCTCATAGGTGTCATGAAAAATAATATCTTCGTGGTTGACTACGGATGTATTTGCTTTTCAACTCTACATTTTGAACTGGTTTTGTGAAAAGCCAGGCTTCTTTCCACGTTCCAGGAAGTAGATAATTGTTTAATGAGATACCTGTTCTGATTTTGACAGTGTTTTTAAACTATAACCTGCAGCAGCAACTCCTTAGCCTCGTAACTCAAATCTCAGTGATGGTGAACATGATGGAATGCAATGTTTCATCTTGTTCATTAAAACACAGTAGAGTCTGAATAAAGATACAGAATTTCTATCACGCCTTCTTTAAAAAAGCTATGTTGCTTATTTTTACTAAAGATATATATGTTCAAAAAAATGTATAAAGTAATGCATTTCAGAGTTGAATTATATGGCATCATATTCTGTCTGAAGAAAAAAGCTAATATAACTTGGGTTTGAACTGAATTCTTGGACTATTTAAATTTTAAAATTTTTAAATGTATGAAATAGCCAACGTTTCTGAACAATGACCAACAAAATTATGAATGTTGATGACAAGTTCCACTTGCTTTTCTTGCTTGAAACTGTTTTCATATTTTCCTGTTCTTGCATCGCTGCACTCTTAGTCATATTGACATTCTTCTCTATCCACATTAATATCACACTATATGTCTTTCTTCTACAAATGTATATTATATAGTAGTAAAATGAACAAATAACAAATTGATCACTCTATGAATCAATTGTCATGAAACTAACAAGACAAGAAAACAATTTTAGTGTACATGTGTTTACTTACTGAAGTAGATTTTATTCCCTGTCGATGTGCACTGTCAGCCATTCCCATGTCATCATGTGTTTGCTTTCTATTTCTTCCCTTTTCATAACATCTGTAATGACAATATTGACTGAAAATTAGATTTTCAAAATCATGTTCAAAAATATAATCATGAGTGCAAAGTCAGTAAAAAAACAATGCAAACCTGAACATTTTCACTATTTGAAAGCCAACAGTCCTAATTATGACATATTTCTAATAAAGATCTACAAAAAACTAGGGTTAGTTCAGTAATAGAAAGCTAGAAAAGGTGGGGAAAGAGCATTAAATACTTAAATAGCATTTAATATCAATACAGTATTTTGATTGTGGTATGAGTTGCCTCAAACATTTCCAAGTTTCTTTATTGAAAATAAAGAATTTGCCTTTTGAAAATAGACAAAGAAAATTACATTTCCTACAACTTTAAAAAAAATCAGAAAAAATCCAAATTTATTTATGATGCGTAGTTAATAGCAATAGCACTAAGACTTATATACTGCTTCATAGTGCTTTTACAGCCCTCTCTAAGCGGTTTACAGAGTCAGCATATTGCCCCCAACAATCTTGGTTCTCATTTTACCCACCTGGAAGGCTGAGTCAACCTTGAGCAGGTGAGTTTTGAACTGCCGAACTGCAGCTAGCAAGCAGCTGAAGTAGCCATGCAGTACTACATTCTAACCACTGTGCCACCTCGGCTCTTCTAATAGATATGGCATCATAATACAGCATTTTGACTCCATGAAGGGTAATGGCTAATGAATTACAAGGTGTGTCTGAAGGACTTCTGAGTCTGGCATGATTCTTCAAAGGCATCTCATGTTGTAATTGTTTCTTTATTTTTGCTTTTATTTTCCTGTTCCTGGACACTATTTCATACTGTCCCAATGTTCCAGTAAATATTAGTAAGTAATTACAGTTGCCTCTAGAAGCTTCCAGCACATCACATCAATACCTCACAGAGGACATGCTTGAGACATTTTAAAATTGCTCAATGTGAATTGCAGGCATCATCCTTTATTTCTAAAGAAATGTAAACCATCTAGTATAGAAACCTTTATGAAACATTTTTGAAGGAGACTCAGTAACACAATATTACATGGTTCTAAATTGCAACAAAAGATCTTTTCACTACAGGTGACATAAAGTTTCACTGTGTAGGATCATCTAATTTGCCAAAGGGAAGTACCACCCTGAAAATATTTTATCAATAAGTCTTTCCTGTCAAGTCCAAGTTCTTCTCAGCATACTGAAAAGCAGACTAAAGTATGTATGTTTAATATTGTAAAAGGACAAATAATTCAAAACATCTGAAAATAGCTGTTTATTTGTTCTTAAATAGTGCTTCAGAAAACAAAATAAATAAAACTAAAGACACTTAATTCTAACGAAGAAAATTTCATGTAAAGGCAGACCAGTTATAAGGTAGCAAAAGATTTGGTGAGTTACAAAGTGAAAAAAATGAATTACCTAGGATTTCAGTTGACTGAAAGTAGCAAAAGTATATTTTAAACAAATTAAAACAAATTATGGAAAGAAAGAAAAGAAGATATTGAAATGTGAGGTCCTTGCTGCTTTCTGACCTACAACCCTGAGCTACAAATACTCTCCCCTAAGGTATTAAAAGACAGAGAAAACTGAAACCCTCTTAGCTTGTGATAATAAAAATGAATATATTATTAGAATGAGCAGATCCAGATAATGGACTTCATAGGTATCTATGGTATAAAGAAATAAGAGAAGATACGTGTTGACTGTAGCAAGAATATTGGAAAAGAGACATCTTTCCCATGATATCAAATTGGGTGACTAAATATGTTCCATATTGATACCACTTGTTTATCTAAATTTCCGGGACACTCTGGTAAATTTACTTCCATTATTTGTTGGGCAACTAGGATAAATCCATTGTGCTGCATTATGTGCAAGCTTTGCCAACAATAATTAAAGTTCAGGATTAACTTTGCATTGTTTGCTTTATTGAATGTATTTTATTTGGTCAATGACTGAAATAAAGTATCTGTCACTTGTTTTCTTTATTGCTTTTTCCTTTTCTGTGTTTTTCTTTTTTTCAGTACCTTCTGACATTATATTTTGTATTTAAGTATTTAAATATTTATTTTTTAAAATATATTCAAAACAATGCAATACCACAAAGTCGAAGTGACCATACATTCACATTATACACAATTAGTCTCAACCATTAACTTAGCCTACTTATTGCATTATCTATCCTTCTGTCCAATCACAATATATACAGTTTGTTCCAGTCTTGTCACCTTGTCTTATACCAATCATAAAATCTGTTCCAGACTTCAAAATATTCTGATTCCCCTTTATTTTTAAGTTCAAGAGTGAGCCTATCTGCTTCCACACAGGCCAACACTTTTCTAATTATCATTTATTTATGTATATTACACCAGGCTAAAACAGAGTTTTACAATTAGGCCAGACATACTCTTTGCAGAAAGGACTAAAAAGGGTTAACAAATCTCATTAGGGCCCTCTCCCACAACATTCTTCTTTAGACATAAATGAACCATTCATACCTTTTGGAGTTTCTTTGTTCAGGTTGGGCTGGTAGTTGCATCTGAGGTGAATGAAAAGCAGACATCAAATATATATAACACCCAACATTTCTGGCAATCTGGTTAAAAAAAAGAGTACCTGTTGATAGAACAATGACTAACACTTTTAAAATTGGTTTGTGGGTCAGTGGGTGGGTGGATGCATTTGATGTCCTTTGTACTCAAAATTGTTATGCAGAAAGTTTTTAAAAACTGAATGAGGACATTTTATTTCATCTAGCTACTAAAACAATGTCCAATTGTACTTTGAGTAATGGCAACAGGTTGAATCTCTAGATCAGCACAGCTGGCTGGTGGATTCTGGGAGTTGAAGTCCACAGGACTTAAAGTCGCCAAGGTTGAGAAACACTGCTCTAGATTATATATGCATTTGTATTGTATAATTATTTCTGGTATAGTGCAGAGTTCAGATTTAGAAATTACAAATTAGAATACTTGTAAATTTGATGTTTTAAAATATGTTGTTGTTCTTATTATACTGAAAGCACATTTACCATGCACAAAAGTATCTGGATGTTAATGGATGTATGCTCCATGTCTCAAAGACTTGAACGGCTTATTTTGATAATAATGCTACATTTAATACACTCTTAAATGCACAATAAACAGCAGCATAACTAGTTCTACAGTCTGAATTATTATTATCTAAACCCAGACTCAGAAGCATATGGCTAGTTTCTGTAACTTTGAACCAAACTCCATATTAAATAATATATTTCTAAATCCATATTAATTAGTTGAATTTTCCAACCGAAGGGGAAAAATGATGAGCCTTATTTAGAACCCTTCTGTGAAAACAACCTAATTTAAACTAACAAATGTAGAGTTATAGCTGCTGAAAATGTCACAATACCAGCAGAGAATTTAATTTGTATATAAGCCCTTAAAATACATTAAATATAATTTGCACAATCTTAATCCTTCTTAATGTGTGCATTAAGTAATGACTTACTACATAACTTTCCCCACTGTTTTCACTTCCTGATACAAAGTACTTTTTTTTAAAGCAGGGTTTACATATGGATTGGACTTGATCTCAATATAATTTTCCATTGCAACACATAATTAAATTATGATAAAGCCTAAAGATGGAAAAAGTTATTACAATCTATGACTAGGTCAGTATTGATATTTTCTTCAACCAATAATTCTGATAATTTGATTTTAGATTGATAACATTTCAAAAAATATCTGTAGTCTTACAACATATGGTTGATCCTAGTTACCTAGTATTTTGTTCTTCATAATAAATTCCTGCCATCTAATGAATCTCTCATCTATCAAAGTTGATGAGAATAATTCAACACAAATAATTCCAGAAATTACATTTCCATTCTCATACTAATTATGGGATGCTAGGAAGATTTCAGTATTAAAATTATAAGGGGATTTTAAAAAAACATTATTACTTATAAAATAAAACTGATACATTTAGATTTCTCAAATGTGGTACAGAATAAATTATGGTGTACTATTGGTCACACTATTTAATGGCCTCTAGTGGGGGAGGGATGAGGGTAGTGTATCCACCCTTGTTCTAGTAGACTCTCAGCAGCCTTCGATACCATTGGTATCCTTCTGGAGCAGTTTCAGGGCTTGGGAGGGGAGGGGACTCTGTGTTGTCCTGTTTCACTTCCTCCCTCTGTGGTCACTTTCAGTCAATGTTGATAAGAAGCATGAGGTAGGTCCCCTCATTCCCTGCTCTGTGGAGTCCCATAGGGCTTGGTACTTTTCTCAGCTTCTATTAAACATCTACAGGAAGCCACTGGACAAGATCATCCACCATCATGGCTGAAATATCATCAATACCCTGATAACATCCAGCTATATCTCTGAGCCATTATGAGTTAAGCAATGCTTTGGCTTCCTTCTTGTAGTGCTTGGAGGCTGTAAAAAAGGTTGAAACTGAACCCTGTCTAGTTGGAATGGTTCTGGGTTGAGGTTCTCTGGTCCATGGAGAATTGCCATATCTGGCCTTGAATGGATACCACTCCCCCAGGTAGACCCAATGTTTAGTCTAGACTCATGACCTCCTGAACTTACAACTCCTGCTCCAGGAACGGGTAGGGGAGTCCTTTGTACAACTGTGGGTTGTATGTCATTATGCCTTTCCTGCACCAACAATAACACCTGTTCACAGTCATTCATGACCTAATCACCTCACGTCTTGACTCTTGCAATGTGTTCTACATCAGGCTGCCCTTGAAAATTATATAGAAGCTTTAATTAGTTTCAAAATGTAGCCGCTGACATGGTTTTTGTAGGCATAGATGTGCATATGTGTTATCTCTATGGCAGAAGCTGCATTGCCTGCCAAGTTCCATCTGGGTTCAATTCATGTGCTGAGTTGTCACGTTTAGAGCCCTACAGGACTTGGGATTAGGTTATTTGAAGAACCATCCTTTCCCAGACACACTTACTTGACCCAACCAGAATGGCAAGGCAGGGAATGTTATGGATCCCCTCTCCAAAGAGTATATATATTTAGCAGGATCAAGACGAATGGCCTTCCTCCATGGTGGTTCCCTCCCTTGGAACATCATCCCCACAGAGTAAGATTGATCCCCCCTTTTGATACGCTCTCACAAGACCCTGAAGATCTGATTTTGCCAGCTGACTGGGAAACCCAGAGTGGATGAGCCCACCAAATGGCTTATTGATTGACTGATTGTTGTCATCAGGGAGTGGGAGTTATTATTTTTTATAGTTTTTTATATTTTGTTTTTATCTTTGTAAGGCATCTGAAGCCACTAGAGTTAGTTGGTGGCCATATACATTTCTTTAAATATTAATTAAAAAATTATTGGAAGAGGTTTATCTATGAATATTAATTAAAAATATTTTTCATAATTTCACAAAGACCTTGAGAAACAGGAATACATTTTTCTTCCTTGGACTCACATGTAAATTTGTGTAAACACATTGTGCAATCCATGTAGCACTAAAAAATAATAATAGTTCAATGGAACATTTTATCTCAACTTCTAAGAACAATCAACTGTGAAACAGAAACGTGTCTGCAGTTGTAAACACATTTTAGGTAGATTCCATTGACACAATTGGAACTTACTTCAGGTGCGTTCAGACAGTTCACATAAATATCTACTAATTTCTTATATAAGTTACTAGTAGCTTAAATAGATTCAAGAGCAGATTTTTACATGAGAAGTCATGAACCTGAGGAAGAAAAGAAAGAAAAATGAACTTGAGACAAATCCAAACTTCTGTCTTACAAAGGCTTAACGGATATAATTTACTGTTGAGCACTGAGTCATTATGAAATAGAGGAAGCAGGGAAGGTATATAAACCTGGTACTGTCTATCTGACTTCCACGGTTTTTTGGAAAGCAACAAAGGAGTTACACTGGGGCTCATTCCAAACAATAGGTAAGATTTATTATTAACTGCAGTTTGTTTAAAGCCATTGTTTGCAATTATGCAAGTTGAGATCCTTTTAAAAAAAAAGTAATTTAGGATCAGTCAACATTTCACACAATTCTAGTTGTGTTTTGTTCTGTTTTTGAGAATATATTACATCTATACCATAATATATTAGGTTTTATGTTAGCTTAAATAGCATGACTTTTAAAAAAAAAAAATCGGACACTACTGTTTTTTGAGTTTGCCTGTGATCCAATCAGGCATTCCTGGGATCTTCCCTTACTAAACTAACATTTCTAAGATTCCCTGGAAAGAGGAAATTAGAATTAAACTATTTCAAGGCTACAGATCTTTTTGTGTATTTACCGTATATACTCGGGTATAGGCCGACCCGAATATAAGCGAGGCACCTAATTTTACCACAAAAAACTGAAAAGTTATTGACTCGAGTATAAGCCTAGGGTGGGAAATGCAGCAGCTACCGGTAAATTTCAAAAATAAAATAGATACCAATAATGTTTTTGAATATTTATTTCAAAGAAAAACAGTAAACTAGCGGTGTATTCAATGAAATACTTCACTCACCTCATGATGCTGATGTCCCGCTGTGATGATGATGTCCCGTGCAGCCGCGGGAGCGATGTCCCGCCTCCTATGACACACGGCACAGTGATTCCTATCATTGGATCACTGTACCAGAGGAGGTGGGACATCGCTATGTGGCTGCTTGCCATAACAAGGAGAGGTGGGACATCGTTGCAGAGCGGCAGGAGGGGAGGAAGGGAATCGTAAGACAGCCCTGCATTACATTAGAACGTGAGGAGGGGGGATGGTGCGGTGCGCGCTGCGCGGCAAACTGACACAGAGGGAGGGGAAACTCACAGGGGCACTGGGCCATTCACGAGTGTCACCCAGCGGCATGGCCCCGCCCCTTTTTCTCCTCCATTTCGGGCAAATTTTCACTGACTCGAGTATAAGCCGAGGCGGCTTTTTTCAGCCCAAAAAGTGGGCTGAAAAACTAGGCTTATACTCGAGTATATACAGTATGTGAATGAAATGCAGATTGAACTCAATGGGACTGACTTCCAAATAAACATTTGTACCACTGGTCTGTAAATGTATACTGCAATACATAAGACCTCAAATGATTAAACTTAATCCTATACATTTTGCAATTTAACTTAATGTTTTTTCCTAACAGAAACTGAGCTCATAAAATATACTATTTTTTTCTATTTCCTCCTCTGTTATTATGGATTTTGGAAGTCGGGTTAAGTGCCCCCCAAATTTTTATGCATGGTGCTAGAATTCTTACCAATTTTAATTTTGTTTTAATTTGTTATTGAATTGATATGCTGCCCATTCCGCTATCTGTTTTAAAATTCATCTCAGCTTCTGCTGCCTGTAGTTTTTCATTAGATGCTATAGTCATGGAAAAGGGCCACAGAAAAGCCAACTCCACATACAGTAGTGTCACACCACTTCCTAGAACACCTGAGATGCTGGGAAGTCAATTAAGTATCATGTTAATCCAATCTGTTTACGTGCTCTTAAGATAAAGGCTGCCAGACACCAGGCCAAATTCTTGCAATCAGGAACAAATTCTGATTGCCTTGCATCAGGAGCAATCTCCATTGCCAAATGTGTTAGCCCTGTAGCCTTTGCGTCTGCAGATATAGTTGATATATCTGATATAAGACAAAAGACTGAGAAGCAATATATTCTAAATTAGCTATTTTCAACCGTGGGGGTCCTTCAGACATGTTGAATTTTAGATTCAATAATCTCTGATCAGTGTGGATTTTTTGATTGGCTTTTATGGAATAGCTGGGGTTATCTTTTACTGCAGCAAATCCATATGGAAAACTTTTGGAACTATTTTAGGTTTATAGATTTACATATAGATGATACAGTAGTATAACAAGTCTGCACACCCTGTTAAATGCCAGGTTTTTGTGATATATAAAAAAATCATACCAAGATAAATCACTTCAGATTTTTCCCCACTTTTAGTATAGTATACTTTTAGTATAATTTGTAAACTCTACAATTCAGTTGAAAAATAAACTGTGATTTCTTAGAAGGAAAAATAAAAATAAAAAATCTTACAATAACATGGTTGCATAGATCACACACCCTTAAACTAATATTTTGTTGAAGTACCCTTTTATTTCATGGCAGCATTCAGTCTTTGGAGCAGGAGCCTATCAGCATTTTGCCTTGTGATCTTTACCACTCTTCCTTGCAAAAGCATTCCAAATCTGTCAGATTGCGAGATCATCTCCTGTTGTACAGCCCTCTTCAGGTCACCCTACAGATTTTCAATTGGATTCAACTTTTGGTTCTGGCTGCGCCTTCCAAAAATTTGAAAATTCTTCTGGTGAAGCCATTATTTTGTTGATTTGAACATAGGCTTTGGATCGCCACGTTGAAAGGTGGAATTCCTCTTCATCTTTAGCATTTCAGCACAGATCTGAAAGTTTTATGTCAAAATTGACCAATATTTGGCATTGTTCATCTTTTCCTACACCTTGACTAAAATCCAGCTTTAAAAAAAAGCAGCCCCAAAGCATAAATGCCGTTACTGTGCTTCACTGTGGGTACGGTGTATTTTGGGTGATGTGCAATGTTTTTTGCACCAAATATATTTTTTGGAATCATGGCCAAAAAAGTTCAACCTTAATCTCATCAGAACATGTATTTCACGTATGGTTTTGTTAGATTTGATGTAGCATGTTTTTTTTTTAATGTTGATAGATTTGGATGTTTTTCTTTTTAAGAAAATGTTTCTATCTTGCCACCTTACTCCACAGCACAGTCATATGAAGAATACAGGAGATTGTTGTCACATGTAATACACAACCAATACTTGCCATAAATTCCTGCAGTATCTTTAATGTTGCTGTAGGCATCATGGCATCTTCTCAGACCAATTTTCTTATTCTTTTTCATCAATTTTGGAGGGATGTCAAGTTCTTGGTAATGTCACTATTGTACCATATTTTCTCTATTTGTTGATGTCTATCTTCACTGTGTTCCACGGTATAGCCAAGCAATAGCAATAGCAATAGCAGTTAGACTTATATACCACTTCATAGGGCTTTCCGCCCTCTCTAAGCGGTTTACAGAGTCAGCATATTGCCCCCAACAATCCGGGTCCTCATTTTACCCACCTCGGAAGGATGGAAGGCTGAGTCAACCTTGAGCCGGTGAGATTTGAACAGCCAAACTGCAGAACTGCAGTCAGCTGAAGTAGCCTGCAGTGCTGCATTTAACCACTGCGCCACCTTGGCTCCTCCTTGGCCTGGAAATTTTTTATATCCTTCTCCTAACTGATACCTTCCAACAATAAGATCCCCTTGATACTTTCTAAGCTCTTTCAGACCATGTATTTTGCTGTAAGAAACAACTGAGTACATGTCAGAAAAATCCTACTAGAAAAACTCAACTTTATATGGGCTTGATCTGTCATTAATTAATGACAGATATATACTGACTACTACTTAACATTGGTTTGAATATGATTGGTTAATTCTGAACACAGCCACACCTAAGAGTGAGTTTCATACTCTAGGAGATAAATATCTTCAGAGAGGCCACTTGCAAACATTCTGAACTACTTAAGAAAGTGCCACAAATCCCCTTAAGCAGATTAAGCACAGATATGTCTCAATGTTCTTTTGTTTTTAGAAATGATTGCCTTCATTGTCTTGCTAAGTGTTGCTGCAGTGCTGCAACAGTCTTCTGGAGATGTAAGTGTCATAATTTTGTATCATATATAGCATATATATATATACAGTACATAACTTTCTCCTCTTACAATTATTCATTAAACTACCTAATATGTGTTAGATTGTTTCATATGTATGATGAGTGGTAGAAATAACCTTGAGGAGCAAGAAGAAGAGATGCAGCCAAAACAACAGTCAGATAAATCTGAATCCAATGCAAAAATGTAATTTGAGAAAGTAAATTGAGGCTCAGATAAGACCACTCTTAGCACATTCAGACTTTTGAGATTCTATGGCTGTGATACTGTAACCTTGTAATAAAATAGTATTATCATTCATTGCTCTAGTTTCTTGGTCTGATCAATAAAGCTTGGTCAGCCTAACTCTTCATTTTAATTCATAATTATATTCCAGGGCTAAACATACAAAGGAAAACAAAATCCTGCTGAATGGGGCAGTCAAATATAATTAAAACTGGCACATTTAATGAAAAGAATCTTACTAAATTTAATGTCCATGGTCTATAAGAGAACTTAAGCCCCAGCCCTCTAGAATAGCCGCCACCTCCCCCCCCCCCCGCCACCTGAGATATGTGGGATCCCTACCCTTTTAAGCCTTCCAGAGGGCAGTGAAGACCTGGCTCTGCCGTCCCACCCCAAATGTTGGGCAAGGATAGGGGTTCAATGAAGCTGATTGGTCTGACAATTGGTGGGTAGGGTGGCTCTCTTTTTATTCTTGTTGTGGGCCACTTATGATTATTGTATAATAGCTAAGACAGTCATATAAGCTCCTTATGTAAATACATGAATATCACTGCAGTATTCCCTTGAAATTCCCTTGAAAATGGCTAAAATGACTAGAAAGACAGGGTTCATTTTGCTATGATCTTAATCTGTCTGGGACAATTACTGATATATTTTTAATCCTGATTTATTGCTCCGAGAAAAGATGCTGCAACTTTAGGCTACATGGGGTTGCCCTTAAAGTGCATCCGGCGACTGCAGTTAGTCCAGAATGCAGCCGCGCGAGTGATAGTGGGCGCACCGCGGTTCGCCCACGTTACACCCATCCTCCGCGAGCTGCACTGGCTACCTGTCGATCTCCGGGTGCGCTTCAGAGTATTGATGACCACCTTTAAAGCACTCCATGGTAGTGGATCTGGGTACTTGAGAGACCGCCTTCTGCCGATCACCTCCCTTCGACCGATCGCACAGACTGGGCCTCCTCCGCACTCCATCTGCCAGTCAATGTCGACTGGCGACTACACGGAGGAGAGCCTTTTCTGTTGCAGCTCCGACCCTGTGGAACGACCTCCCCGTCGAGATCCGCACCCTCACCACCATCCAGACCTTCCGCACAGCCCTCAAGACCTGGCTCTCCCATCAGGTCTGGGGATAGGTTCCCAATTTACCCGCCCGAGTGTTGACTGTTGAATGCAAGTTGTGTTTTTATTATCTTCTTTCTTTTGTTCACATATTGTTTGTCTTTGATAGTGCACCCCCTTCCCTTTGATTGTAAGCCGCCCTGAGTCCCCTCAGGGAAAAGGGCGGCCTATAAATCTCAATAAAATGACTAAAAAAAATAGACGAGGAAAAATTATTAATTCATTTTAAGTTTGTGCTGTGATTACCTGTTTCTTATGTTGCAACTAGTCTCTTTCCAAATGCACAAACAAATGGGGCCACCGTTTCATAGCTGGGGGTCACACTTCCCATTTGGCAGAAGTGAAGAAAGTTGCAGGAGTAGAATGGCGATAGGAGATAAGGCAAAGTCCATTTACGAGGAATGAGCCAGTATTTCTGATTGATTGATTGATAAAATTTATATTGCTGCCTACTCACACATGGCGACTCAAGGTGGCTTACAAGTATAAACTTTTTAAACTTATATTAGGGCTATTTTAGGGAATATGTGAGAGTTGTGTGTTTCCTGTCTCAAAATGATGAGGAATCATGCCACCAGTTTTCAACAGGAGTTGTAAGAGACGTCCTCCTGGACCTGGAGAAAAGAAGTTTGGGCTTCCATTCAGCTGTGAGGCCACTAGTTACCTTTTCCATTTAAAGATAGATAGATAGATAGATAGATAGATAGATAGATAGATAGATAGATAGATAGATAGATAGATGATAGATAGATAGATAGATAGATAGATAGATAGATAGATAGATAGATAGATAGATAGATGATAGATAGATTTAAAAATGTTTGTTTTGTTTTGCTCTCTGTCTTAAGGTTGATTTTGATCCTGAGTCAAGTAACAAAAGACAAAGCCAAAGGGAGATTGTTGAAAAGCACAATGCTTTAAGAAGATCAGTGAGACCAACTGCTAGCAACATGTTACAAATGGTAAGCTAAATGTAATTACATTTGTGTCCTTGTCCGAGAATTTGCAAGTTTGACTTTCTTAACAGTATAAATATTATACTATAAATATTATATTATGCTTAATATAAATATTATGCTTTACTAGCTAGGATAAGAGAAGATACTTACTATTTATTTATTGAGCAGTTCAGCTTCTTTGCCAACATGGATTTAGGTGCATCTGTATTTATGTTTGAATGTGAAAAGCCCAAATGGAATGATTTATGTGACTAAACAAATATGATGACAACTATGGAAAAAATGGAGGGAGGTGGGGTAGTCAGACTGACATAAATAACAATGTCATGATATATCCCTCAGCCCTTTCTACATGCATCACCAGATCCTGTGGATGCTACTGTGTAAATTATCAGAGAAGTGTCACACATGAATTCAGCATGCAGGAACTTTGATATGATTGGTGATTGGGGAGGAGAAAATCTGCCCTGGGCTCCTAATGTGTGGGGGTCCAACAGAGGTTGGTACTTCTCCTCTCCCACTGATTTCTAAAAGAGATTGCTAGGTGAGCTTATCCATCACCATGGGATGAGGTATCATCAATATGCTGATGATATTCAATTACATATGTCTGGCCTTGGCAAATTAAGTGATGTTGCAAATGTTTTCTTGTGGTGTCTGGAGACTGTGAAAGTTTGGATGAGGAACAACAAGCCTTGGGTTTTGGGATGCTCCAGTTCTGGGAGTATGACATCTTTGCTGCTAGATGGTGTTATATTGCCCTAAACAGACTCTGTGCTCAATCTGGGGGTTCTCCTGAATTCACAGCTCCTGTTTGAGGACAGGTGATAGTTGTGGCTAAGAGGGGCTTCATAAACTTCATATTATATACCAGTTGTGCCCATTCCTAGATTGAGGGGCCCTGTTCACAGTTTCTCATGTCCCATCTCAGTCACTTCCTGGCTGGACTTTTTAAATCTGCTTTACACAGGGCTTCCTTTGAAGAATACCCAGAAACTTCAACTGGTGCAAAATGCAGCAGAATTGGTGTGTTCCTTGTAGAACAAATAATATACTTCTGCTCAGCAAGTTCCCTTGGCTACAAGTTTGTCTTCAGGCCCAAATCAAATACTTATTTTGATTTTTAAAGTCCTACATCAGCAGTCCCCAAACTTCCCAGCTTGGTGGCCTAGTGCAGGTGGGGTAGAGGGGAGGGTTGTGTGTGAGGGGCAGAATGGAGCTTTGTATGTGAACAGAAATGCCTGCCGCTCGTATGAGTGGAGTTGTGTGTGCAAGTGTCCACTGGTTGCCCAAGTGGAGTTGTGTGCTCATTCTCCCACCCGCCTCTCATTTGAGTGGAGTTCACTTGCGTGGCCAGGTTCCCAAATGGGCCATGACCCAGGTGTTGGGGACCCTTGTCCTACATGGCATAGGGCCAGGTTATTGGAGAAACCACCTCTCTCCAATTAGATTTTCCTGTCCCAGTCCCATTTCATTTTAGCTATATTTTATAGTTTTTGATGTTTTTAGTAATAATTTTTGCTGTTATTGTGAATTGATGTTTTTTAACATATGTGCCACCCAGAGTTTTGTGAGAAGGGCAGCTATATATAAGGGATGGGAAGGGAGCACCAACTATTCAAAGCATGTTTTAGAGAATATTGGTGTAACTTCTGAACTTTTAACTACAAGATTTGAAGGAATCCAAAAGATAGTAAAACATTACCAGACATATTTTCTGCAAATTCAACGTATGCTTTTTTCAATAACTGATTGTTGCTGTCAATTTCTATTCAGGAATGGAATTCTAATGCTGCTCAAAATGCAAAACGTTGGGCAGATAGATGTACTTTCGCTCACAGTCCAGGACACTTAAGAACTGTTGGTACGTCAGTCCAAAACGATAGTATGGTTTTAACTGATTAGTGGATTAATAGTATATTTCACATTTAATAGCACTTACAATCAATCTTGCTCCTCAATATTAGCAGGAAGAGTAATGCTTACGAATTACTCTGTAGTTACCACTTCCATGTAGATGATTCAGTTCGATCAAGATGTTAATAATTTTCTTAATTCCCCCCAATGGGTTTGCAGGAGAAATAGTATTTGAACAATGTTTTATTATTTCTTTTTTATATTATATATTACTACATTTATAGCCCATCATTCCCCAAAGATGCTAAAGTTACTGTCCTCACCACAGCTGTTTTTGATGGTAGATGCTGAGCCCAAAGATGTTTAGCGATTTCCATGGTCAATTGGAAAATTAAATCTAAATCTTCCTAATCTCACTATGTATTAACATACAGATGTCCCCATAAATTAGGGTATCTGGGCTCTAATTTACTTCCAAATAAAGTATATTAATGTTTTCATATTCTCATCAGAAAACAAGGATTGTCAGTATGTACAGTCAAAGATTCTAAAAAAGCACCATAATAAGAAATCTGGGTGCAAAATGTTCATTTCCTATCCAATGATTTAGCATTAGTATTTCTGAAGAGATAGGAAATGCTCAGGTGTTGCGGCCCAGCAGGATCCAGTTGACCTGCTGATGGACTCGGATAGCGAGGAACCATATGAGTCTGCCAGGAAAGATGTGGAAGACCCTGGGCAGGGTTCAGACTCAGAGCAAGGGCCAGAGAGGCTGGTTGGCCACCAGGAGGCGCCTGAGGCATGGAGCAGTGGGGAGGATTCAAGGCAGTTTGTCCCTGACGCAAGATTAAGAAGGGTGGAGAAACAGAAGCAGCAGCTCCAGAGGCAGACTCAGAGACAATAATTAAGCCCAGGTGATTGTGGCTTGGGCCCTCCAAAGAGAGTATATAAGTGAAGTAGTTGGGAGGGGTCATTTTCAGGACACCATTTGAAACAGTATTGTAATATTCTGTCTGACTTGTATCTGTGCCTGTTGGATTTGGGATCCTGCCAACTATTCTTGCATGTGAGTCTTGTCTGGGCCTTCAGCCAAAGGAGTCAATAAATCCGTAATTAAAGAGTGGCAAACAGCCAAGTCTGTGTCTGGGTGATTTGCAGGTTGGAGGGGGGGGGGGGTCAGAACACTCAGGTATCTCCTCTCTGCTGTCCTTTTGCTTCTTTCAAAAGATGTGTTCACCTGTGTTTTCTTGCTGTTGCTTTTTTTTTAACCTTTCCCACTTTTAGGAAGATTAGGATGTGGTGAAAATCTATTCATGTCAAGTCATCCTTATTCATGGACTAGAGTAATTCAGTCTTGGTATGATGAATACAAAAATTTCAGATATGGCGTTGGAGCAAACCCACCAGGTTCTGTTATTGGCCATTTTACTCAGGTAGGACTTTTTCATATCTTTGCCATTTCTATGTTCACTAAATATAAATCCACAAAAAATGAGTGAGATAAAAAAAGGTAGATTCCCTTAAATTACACTTAAGTCCATGACTGATCCTGAATCACTAAGCTAGGCCATGCCTGGTTGTTACATAGTAAAATCATGGCTTGAAGCTAGACAGGAAAATTGAGAAAACACCCCACAAAAATAGCTTCTTGGATGAGAAGCAAAATGTCTTCAAAGAGAAACCAGAAAGTCCAGTTGCCTCTTGGGAAAAAACATATTTGGTATAACCATGACCTAGATGACTGAGAATCTCCATAGACACTCCGCAAAAAGATAATAGCCAAGAAAACAAAGCAACTATGACCTTAAAATCCATAAACATGAGCAGAGGAGCATCCTGGTTAAGAGTCATAGTCCCAATGTATGTTAAGGAAAGGAAAAACTAGACTAGGTCAAAGTGTTGCAATGTTTCTGTTGTTGTTAAGTTCTGATAAGGTGCAAATAAAGGATGGCAAACATACTAAACATGTTATTTGTTATTCACAATTAGCTCTCCATTCAGATCTTGTCTTTCATACATCTGGTAAGGAGGAACTAGCTTGCTGATCATAGCACTTGAGACATTGACTGCTTTGGATATGGTAGGGCACTTTAGAAAGAGATGGTCTATAAAGTTCAGGATGAAACAGTTTCATGTTTTTCATTTTAAACATATACATTTAAAGCACAGAGGATGAAGCCTTATTTTCCTAACATTTCTTTGCTTTGGCAAACTTTCATATGAAATGATTGGAGAAGTTCTTTGTATTGTGGTATACTCTATATATTGCAACATGCTCGCATCTGGGTTTATTTTCTTATACGCTCCTCTAAAGTCCACATATCAATATTAAGCTCTAGCATATTAACCTGTGTGTATATTTTTGTATCTACAGATAGTTTGGTACAATAGTTACCTTGTTGGTTGTGCAGCTGCCAGATGTTCTTCATCCAGATTTAAATACTTCTATGTTTGTCAATACTGCCCAGCGTATGTATCAGCTATGATTTGTCTCATCAAGACAGGGAGATAGCAAAAGGAGAATGTTACAAAGAAAGAGGGGAAATGAAAGAGGGGAAGAAAACAGACATGAGGAGGAAATCAACATTTCCCTCAATTCTTTCTCTCTCCAATAAACCAGGAAAATCCTTTTTTGCTCTCTCACAAAACTTGACAGGGTTTACTGTCTTTTGGAGAAGACTTCGGAAGTCAGATCTTCCCCTCCGATGGTGGTGCTGTCTGCTCTCTTAAAACTGGAGACCCAAACCAGAGAGACCAAGACAATGCAACCAAAGTCAATTATCTATAAGGCATGGGGATGGATCAGCAATCCCAAATGTAACTATAATAACATATAGCATCTATTACATATATTTCTATTCATCTTTTTCATTCTAGAGGGAACATCATAGGTTCAATTGCTACTCCATATAAATCAGGGCCACCTTGTGGGGACTGTCCTTCAGCTTGTGTCAACGGACTATGCAGTAAGTTTTTTTTTTAATCAATTATTAAATTAACATTTATAAAGATCATGTCATGTCACCAAAGAACAGGTTTTATTTGAAGAGCTAACCGTCTCTGGGTAGAATAACAGCCATAATGGAAGATGTCCAGCTATCCACCAAGACAACTGGATCATTACATATATGAAGCATGCTATTGTGGGATAACCAGACATCTAGAGTTGCCTTGATGGTGCTTCTATATGCTCCCTCACTAGTGGTTGATGAGCCCATGCAATTGAATCAGGAAATGTGAGGATTATATCAATCCATTTTAGCTTATTAAGAACTTAAAATCCATAGCAGCTTTCTCTGAATTTTGTTCACGGCTATTTTTGAAACTAATTCAGCAGCTACATATAATTACTCTAATACCATAGTGGTGAACCTACAGCACACGTGCCAGAGATGGAACACAGAGCCGTCTCTCTGGGCACGCATGCCGGCCAGCTGGTCTTCATGCATGCAGGAGCGCTGGACCCCAGAAGAGCAGCTGCCCAGCGTGCATATATCCAGGAAGCTGCTCTTCTGGTTTCCGGCGCACCCATGTGTGTGAAGACCAGCTGGCTGGCATGCAAGTGCACATGAAAACCAGCTGGCCAGTGCACACATGCTCCCTAGGTGGCTGCTCTTCTGGTTTCTGGCACATGTGCGCGTGTGCGCCCGCATTCTGGTTTCGGCATTCGGTGCCGAAAAGTTTCACCAACATTGCTCTAATATATACTCTAAAATAATTACTATTTTCATTTTAAAGATCTTCAGATTTAAAGCACCCTATTAAAAAATACATACATTTGATTCTGAGCTCTAAAATTTTGCATACAATTGTAAAAGAGTCCGTAGCAGTTACGCTTTTGGTGATGTCTCACTTTTATTCATGTTTCCTCTTTTTAAAATTTTCAGCAAATCCTTGCAAACATACAAACACGTTCAACAACTGCAAATCTTTAGCAGCACAAAATGGATGCCAGAGTAATTGGATGAAGTCAAACTGTGCTGCTTCTTGCTTCTGCCGCACTGAAATAATATAGCGGATCTCCCATTCAATATTTGTTATATCTGCCCGAAAAATCTGACATCTTTTTGGTATCAGCAAATTCTTATGTGACTTTTGATTTCATGTACTTTGCATGAGTGTCCTATGAATGCCTAAGGGAAACATAAGCAGGAATAGAGGCTAGGGATGAAAACTGTAGGTTCAAAGGGTCATAGGAAAAAAATCACAGGCCTGGGTGACCTCAAAAAAGGGCCACATTATAAGCTTGATTAAAAGAAAATACTGAAGGCCTGAAAATAAGATCACCAAAATTCTTTGCACTACAACTATACCACACGGATTTCTTAAATGCTTATGTTAAATCTAACTTAGAACTGATTGATATCATTCATGCAAAGTATATGTCAGGTTTTGGTGTTTTTAATGTATAAATTGGTTGTGGTTTACAGTTTAATATGATTTTATGGTTTTTTATTTTTGATTGGGAGCCACCCAGAGTTGGTTGAAAGGAGGGCAGCTTTATAAATGTTTTAAATAAAAATAAATAAATTCTATGTAAAAGCAAAATGACCAATTGACTGGTCAATGTAGTGTGTTTGTGTATGTATGTATATATATTTGTGTTTGTGTTTGTGTGTGTTAACAATTTGGTGTAACAATCTACCAAAATATTATTAAAAACATAACCTTCATAAAGTGGTTAATATCCCTGATGAGGGATATTAAATCCTTCTTAAACCAGACATTCAATCAAAGGCCTACCTTAGTGCAACAAATGTTTCCTTCTGCATAACTTTTTTTTTAGTGTTTTCCTATTTAAAACAAGAATTTTTAGATTAAAAAACCACTTTGTAGCGTGCTCCACACTGGAAAAATGGCTTATTGTGTTAATGCAGAGCATAAACAACACAAATTCAATACCATTGGAAACAAACATAAAGGTTAAAATCACCCTGTTGTCAGACTCAGCACCTAGTGACAGTGGAGATACACCTGTATTATTTGCTTAGCAAATAAGCAAATGGAAATATATCTTTTATTAAAGGTGGCTCAGTGGCTAACACATAGCTTGTTGATCAGAAAGTTTGGCAGTTTGGTGGTTTGAGTCCCTAGCGCCGCATAATGGAACGCCCTATTACTTGTCCCAGCTTCTGCCAACCTAGCAGTTCGAAAGCACATAAAAATGCAAGTAGAAAAATAGGAACCACCTCTGGTGGGAAGGTAACAGCATTCTGTGTGCCTTTGGCATTTAGTCATGCCAGCCACATGTCCATGGAGATGTCTTCGGGGAGTGCTGGCTCTTTGGTATTGAAACAGAGATGAGCACTGCCCCCGTAGAGTTGGGAACAACTAGCACATATGTGTGAAGGCAGTGGTGGGTTCCTACCTGTTCGGACCAGTTAAGCTGAACTTGTAGTGGATTGATGATCTGAGTTGCTGGAACCGGCAGTGACCCAGATCTGCCATGCTCCCGAACTGGTTTTCTTATCCATCTTATTTTTTGCTTCTGTGCATGTGCAGAACAATTTTTATTATACTGCGCATGCGCGCACAGCATTCATCAAGCACGTGCACACGTGCTGCACACCCACGAGTGAACCAGCAGTAGTGACTGCCGTAACCCACCCCTGTGTGAGGGGAACCTTTACCTTTAGCTATCTATTATTAACTTCCCAGTCATGTCCAGCTCAGCCCTAAAAGTTTTGATGGCTTCCCATTCTTCTGCTAATCTAGTCTGACTCTGCTTAGCCAGCTCAGGAATGACCTCATTTATGACTGAACTCTTTCTTCACTGAAAACATCACTGCCAATATGAAATTGCTGTTATACGAATCTATGGTGAAGGAAGGGAAGGGATCGTTTATTCTTCCTTCATTTATTGAGATGTTTACTCTGATGGTACTTTAGTAATACCTTATGAAAATTATTATGCTTGCACAAAAAAGAGGGAAATGGATTAGAGCTGTGAAACTAAAGCTAGGGTTCCCACCAAAGTTGCCAAATGTATCCCTCCATGAATGTGGGGGGTAGCCGTCAATTGTAGCGAACTCCACACTAGAAAAATGGCTTATTGTGTTAAAGGCCTCTGCAGAACTGAAGGATTGGCTTTCACAAGATGGAACATTGGAATCCTGAAAGACATCATCACATCATCTTGTTTTTTGATATCTCCCCCTGATAAATCACTGCCTCTTTACCTCAAGAAATAGGTTGCTTTAATTTTGTTATTGTGCTTGGGTCCACTAGTAGATTAGATCCCACAAGTTAGGCTTTTTCTCCCTCTCCTCTTCAGAGTTAAGAGTACATGGGGCAAATGTATCTTGAGAAGAGATGGGCCTGGCTCCCCTTCCCTCTCCTGCCAATAGCAGCTGCTGTTCTGTATGCAGCAGGGGTGGGTTGCTAATCCTGTTCCAACCGGTTTGGTTGGAATGGGGCCGGCGGCGTCCTCGTGCATGCGCGCAGTTCACGCATGCGTCTTAGCACCTGCGCGATGCTCTAGCTGCTCGCGGAGACTCGCGCAGACGCTGTATGTGCCATGCGCCTGCGTGGAAGCGCAGAAGCCTTCAAAGACCGGTAAGGAGCGCGGGCGGGCGGGAGGGCCCTTCGCCGTTCCCGGAAGTTACTTACTTCCGGGTTCGCTGACCAACCGGTTCGCGGGGACTGCCGCGAACCAGTTGAAACCCACCCCTGGTATGCAGGCACTGCAGCTATTATTTAGTAATGATGCAAGAAACCTTGTCAGAAGAGCAATCTCTTAGCAAACTATGGTTCATGGAGTCTGTTATGTACTTGTGCGTCAGAAATGTGTTCAATAAAGCAAAGAAGAAAGGGTGTATGATGAACTGTGCCTGGCAATTTTTCAAAAGTTTTCCTACCTTATGAAAGAAGCTTCTGTTTTTCTGACTTATTCTCCAGGTGCTTGAGCATTTCTTTCAAATTTCTCTGGGACATTCGTGAGCTTATTATAATACTGGAGGTGGTAATAAGAAAGTTCATGTTTTCTGTTATATACTTTGCATCATTCTGTCTTCCTGGTATGGAAAAGCTCAAGTCTAGCATTCCCTTCCTTGCTGTCTAAATATTGATCATGCAGAAAAAAAAATCACACAGACCAACAACCTTGGCTACCTCATAACTTTAAAAAGTGGGGAATGCCCAAGTCCATCTTCGGGAATGTATTTATTGTGGTCTTTGTAAACTGCTTGCTCCACATGGGACACTCAGCAGTTAAAATACACATAAACATAAAACATTTTAAAAGCCCATAGCCACAATCACAGTAACTAGAAATATCTCAACAGCAAGGATCCCATACTTAAAAAAAAAAATTTCAATAATTACATTAAAATAACATAAAAATTATTCCGTAAAACTTTCCCAGTTTGTTTTGGCTACCTTTCTAATTACCAAAGGGAGTTGGTACAATCTATATGTTCATAGAGATGTACGGCATCTCTCCACAGAGATGGAATTTATACAAAAAAAAACATGGTGCCTTCATCATCACTTGATGACAAGGACTTTCAAACTACAGTTCATGATGAATCCATGGGATGGGTCAAGACAGGTCAACTTGAAAGAGGTAGTCCCATATATGTCATTAAGACCTTTCAAAATGAGAGCAGTTTGATTGTACTTTAATTCTTGGTCATTACCTAGCAATTACCCTAATACATTTGGAAAGAAAATAATTGATCCAAATGAATACAACCAGGTAGAAAAATAGAAGTTATCAGTTTGAGGAAGTGTAATGGCTCCTCTCCTAACTTAAGAAAGTAAAGACTCTTGAAACGGATTATTTCAAAAAGAACCTTTAATTAAGCAGAATGGAAACCATTAAAGGCAAAGCAACATCTGAAACCCTTTAGGCAATGCAAGTGGGATTAAACTGATAATGACCCCTCCCCTTTGTCCGAATGCAGATTCTGGCCAATACACAAGTGTGAAGATGTTTCCTTAACTCTTCTGCCCTAAGAGTCGAATAAAAGACATGTTCCCATGGCTATCTCTAGTTTGACATTAAAGTAAGTTATCCCTCATGACCACCATAAACATCCCTCCAGAGTGCTGGGACCTCCAGCCTTCTGGCGACAGGAAACCAGTTGTAAATTTCAGTTGTTACAGGTACTGCTAGTAATTTAACTCCAAGGCCCCGCTCCTCCCAATTGAATGGCAGTATCACATAAGGGATCTGACAAAGTTATCTGTTTCAATACAGGAGAATATTTGTAGCTCAAGGTTGAAATGAGTGGTCAATGGTGCTTTCTAAGTTTGGTTGTTCATATGTTCATACATATGTTGCTTTGAGTTTCTGAATGAAAGAGATAAATCTAATATATGAATTCTTTTAGTAATTGAAATCTCCATAGATATTGTATTATATCACTTGCAACCTGTTCCTGTTATTGCAATAAATGTATTTAGAAGAATATGGATTTAAAAAAATCAAGATGGTCTCCACATACAATACACTTTTAAGGGGATTTTTTAAATACTACCATCCCCTTACTGATGCCCCAAAGTAGCACATATTTTACATGTAGCAGGCTACCAGTTTACCTATTTCCTTATTATATTGGGTTGCTGTTACAACATCAACAAAGAAAGATTCCCCTTCAAATACTGACATTTTCTTGCTACTTAAATTATATTGCATGAGCAGTGTCTCACTCATCTGGGCTCTAGTAATAAACATAAATTAATTATGATCACTTTGGGCGAGAGAAAAATGGGGAAATTGTTGTATCCATGCCTCTCCTGGCACAAAAGTTGGCTTTCCTTGACTGGCTAGACTAGGTAGTAGCCACATTCTTCTCAGTTCAATATCCATTATGGAGGGAGTATGGATGTATTTGGGTCAGGATGTACTAGTTTCATAAGCAGTTTTACATAAGATAATGGGGAAGATAGTGTAGAAGATGACAAGGAAGGGAGAGGTCAAGCATGTCAACAGGCTTGACTCCCTACATGTCCACAAGAGATCTAATCCAGTACATCTTGAATTCAATTTACTTTCACTGTTAGTAGCTTAGATTCTTGCAGAGTGTTAACATGAAATAAACCTGTAGTGATTTGAACCAACTTGTTTTCTGATTTCTTGTGTCTGACTAGAGACAGAGACAGGCAGACATGCTTTTGGCCAACTGATACACTACATCCAGAAGCTACGTAGTTTGGTTTACAGGTTGTCCCTGTCAGGCTTGCATTTATATTCCTTTTCAATCTGAGGTGGAAAAGATTGTAGACTCTAGGTTGAATAGGGGTTGCTTGCAGTATTTAGTGCAATGGAAGGGTTACCCTTTGTCTGAAGCCACTTGGGTGAAAAGTTGGAACTTAAAAGTGGAAAAGTTAGTAGAACAATTCCACGAGAAGTTTCCCGATAAGCCAAAGGGCCCCCTAGGGGGGGAAAGTAGGTGGTTAATTTTTTTTTATGTTAACTTTTATGTTATTCTCTTTTCAAAAAGCGTTTTTCTTCTGAGGAGAGGCCGCCTGTCAGGCCTGCATTTATATTCCTTTTAGAATTTTGGCCTGCCACACTTTCTCTTATTTCATTATGCTGTTTCTTTAAGTATAGTCGATGGGAGGGGGAATAGAAGGAGTAGGATTGTGGAATGTATTGTTTTTCATTCTTTACTAGAAGCCAAGGTCATCCTTTGACTCCGCACTTTCACACCTCACCGGAAGCAGCTGGGTGGAGACGCCAGCGTGGAAGAAGAAGATTGGACCATGTGATGGACTGTGGGTGTGGGGACAAGATCATGAACTTTTAACTGGGTGGGATTCTGATGTAACTTCCAGAGTTGGAATCCCACAGCACGATGCCAACATGCCTGCCTTATTAAATTGGAACTTTAAGCATAGTTTTGCCTTCGACTCTGATTTAATTCTGCATGGTATTTAGAACGCTGACACTCCCTTTATGGCCTAATATATTGCAACGAACAAATGTCACTAAACTCTCTTCTTAATTAGGAAGTGAGGCAGCATACTTTACCCATATGACTTTCAGTGTACCCACCCCTGCACCAACACATTACTTCTACTATATTCTTTCTCCCCTTTGAAGCGTGCCTATTTTGCACAACAGATGTGCAAAGATGTCTGAATCTATCTGCACATATGAACAAACAATTCAATTCTCTTGTGTCAGTTCTGTGTATGGGTAGGTCCGGTATTCTTTCATAGAACCATTTTCAATAAAAAGAACATGACATGAATGAAAAGGGAGGAATTGATGTCTTTCTACTAGATCTTGTATTCCTCCTACAGCTGGTACATATTGAAGATCAGACACAATGCAGGAGGGAAATCATTAGCCATTAAAGGTCTGTTGTAAACAGCTTTCTGAAAAGTCTCTAGGACCATCAAAAAGTGAAAGGAATTTGAACTGGAAAGAAAACCAGTTAATTCAACTTACAGCTCTGAAAGATGTAGGCTTATACAGAAAAGCTTCCTCTGAAGGAAATAAGATGCTCCACCTCATAAAGGGTTAATCTTCCTCAATCCATAACCACATCATAAAGCATGTGATCTCTGGGCATCCATTGTACATTTGCAGAAACTACTTTGGTTGATTTCCCTGTATAGAGCTGTTCAGCACATGCTTTTCCTTCAAGGAACTGCTACACTTGAAATATACTAAAACAGCCTATCAGACTCACCCCAGTCCTAGACTGGGTTGGCAGTCTAACCACTTGATTCATTCTCATTCTCATTTTCTCTCTCTCTTTCACCTCTCCCCCTCTCCCCTCAGGAAAAGATACACCTCATGTTGTCCTATTCACTTCTAATCTAGATGCCCCTTTCAGATCAAAGGGGCAGAAAACAAGCCTCCCTCAACAGAACAGTCCATCATAGATTTTAACAGCTGTGGAAAAGGTCAGAGGACCAGGGACCATAGCATTTACCTCAAGCCTTGTCTGAATGCTGTGAATATTTTACACCATGCCTCAGTTTGATAGACATGGTTCCTGTAAATGCAGAATTGGACAGACTGTGAGCTGACATCTCTAAGCATCAGACAGAACAAAAGAAAGACAGATTTATAGGCAGAATAAGATTGCTGATCCATAACCTGAAATTTAAAAATGTGTGACATGAAATCTATTTGAGAAATAATCTGCCAGAGAGAAGTAGTCACACACCTTTTGGAAATTCAGCTCCCTCTTTAGGAGCAGTTTTCTTGTTCTTTCAGACAGTCTTAAATTCAATCAGTTAAGAGCTAAAATGTGGCTTAATTTTGAAATGCTAAAATGAGGGTGCCATCTCCTGGACACATGTTAAGTGCAAACCCAGCAGCCTTACACTGTTCATGTAACAAAAGTAGGATTCAGGAAATGGACATTTAGAGTGGAGGATCTGTAGGTCTATTTAATTGGTTTTATGAATGAGGAGCTATAAGCCTGAATTTAAAGCTGTAGATGAGGAAAAGGTGTCATGTTGTACATTCTTCATTTCAAATCATACAGTACTCAATCCTGTCATTTGTGCTAGTAACTGCTGTGAATGCTTTTGTTTTTTATACCAGTCATCATTGGAATAAATTGATTCCAAAGGGATTTAAATGTACCTAACTCTCTGTAGCAAAAGAGTTTCAGCGCTAGTGCCTTAACTACTACACCAAACTGGCTCTACTAAAAAAACAGGAAATATGAAAAACAGAAAATGAAAGAGTATCATGGGATAGAAATTCAATAAGAATTTTGTAATAACAAAAGTCCATAATTCACTTTAATTTTCAATCCGACTTTTCAATATAATCAAGAAATATTTGCTAAAATTTACTAATTAAGTATCAATAGCACTTAAGGCTTATATAATGCCCCCATAGTACTTTACAACACACTCTGGGTGGTTTACAATGTCAGCATATTGCCACCAACAATCTAGATTCTCATTTTACTGACCTCAGAAGGATGGGATGGCTCTTTGAGTCCTATCCTGGTCAAACTCTAGGCTGTGGACAGAAGTTGCCTGCAATACTGTATGTTAACCATTATACCACCTGGGCTCAGTGCTGATTGAAATTGCAATCTTATTGATTTCAGTTGAATTCTCTACTTAAATCTGTTAAGAATGGTAGTCTTTCAATTTATGGTAAATGGCTAACTTAACCAGGACTTTTTCTGAGGGATATTCAAATTAATAATGGAATAACTTTTCCTCTGAAGTCCAGAAAATGGCCAGCTAAATTCAAGTGGAGCAGATTATATACATACATACATACATACATACATACATACATACATACATACACACACATACATACATACATACATACATATATATATGCACGCACACACACACGTATATGTGTATGTATGTATGTGTGTGTGTATGTGTGTGTGTGTATGTATGTATGTGTATATATATACTGGGCTGAGAGTCGAAGCATCAGTAAATGCAGACCAAGCTGGTTTCACTACAAAGGCCACGTTTTTCAACAGCAGAATAGAACAATGAAACTCTCAAATGGTAGGAACAGTACTTTCTTTAAAATCGTTCATGAGATGTTTCACTTAGAACATTCACAATGACAATTCTGAAGTTTGAACATCCTTGAAGTGAAAACATTTTTCATACTTCCTAAAACAAGTATTTTCAATATCTGCATGCTTTTTACTTACTATAAAGAACTTGGGTTTAATTTCCCAGCATGTTGATGACTTACCTTATGGCTTCTAACTGTCTAGATTCTGTAAATCTTTGACTGTACACCAGGAGGGTCAAACTCACAGCCCGCGAGCCAGATACGTCCCACACTGGCCATGCCCACCCTGGTTTAGCGATGTCATGTGATGTGATGTGAGTTTGACACCCCTGCTGTACACAGCCTAGTGCGTTCATTTGCAGTCAAAGACTTCATTTGAGTGTGAGATTGTGCAGACATAAGAGCAACTTGTTTCTTTCAATGTTGCTTCATCCATTTCAATATCAAGAACTTTCTTTCTTGGATAGAATATTTGGTGTATGCACATTGAAAGGCTCACTGATTATACTTTTCACTTTCTTATGTATTTGAAGCTGCTTCTGGATTTTTATTTTTGTAATGTTTCAAAATCAGGGACTTTAATGTTAGTATTTGGCTTGCATTTGGATTCTTCACTTTGTTTAAAAGTTTTGCTGTCTGGCCTAATGGCACCTTTATTTCCTAATCTGCTATTAGAAAGCAATAAATTACGTAGATAATGTTCAGATCTAACTTAAATTTTAATAGTTTTTAATTTTAATCTCTACAAAGTTCTTCCTTTAATTTCTCTCTCATTTCTGAACTGGGAAACATTTATTCCCTAAATAAAGAATCCATCTCACTATAAATCACAAGAATGCAATTCTGGCTGGTATAATTTTAAAAACTGTTTCACAATTAATGACACATTAAAACAAACACTGGTTCTTACAAGCAAAACAAAACAGAACCTAAATTTAGAAAAAATAATAATAATAACAGCAATAACAGTAGACTTATATACCGCTTCATAGGGCTTTCAGCCCTCTCTAAGCGGTTTACAGAGTCAGCATATTGCCCCCAACAACAATCCGGGTCCTCATTTTACCCACCTCAGAAGGATGGAAGGCTGAGTCAACCCTGAGCCGGTGAGATTTGAACCGCTGAACTGCTGATCTAGCAGTCAGCCTGCAGTGCTGCATTTAACCACTGCGCCACCTTGGCTCTTGATCTATAATAATGATCTATTACCGGTATTAAAAAGAAAAACCAAGAAAAACATTTTCAATCTCCTGGGAGTTCTTTCCTGTACCTGGATATAACACAGATTAAGGCCATTATCTACAAGAACAAAGATGTTGAGAGACCAGAAGTGCCACGATGGGAACAGCTGGGAAATAGCAGAACTCTGATGGTCTCCACGAACATCCAGCTGGACACTCACTGTGAGGGACCCTTGGGTCGGAGCCTGTTCTGGAGGAACAGGTGGAAAAAAAGAGACATCTTGCAGACCAAAGAGGAACCAGCAAGTTCCTTGAAAGGTCCAAGATAAAGCTCTTCAAACCAGCAGGGACAGCAGCTTTAATGGCCGCTTTAAAGTCAGGGCATCCGGACCAAGTCATATGAGCAGGAAAGGTGCTGGAACAAAGAGCTGGGTGAAAGAGCAATCAACCCAAGGTAAAGAAACTTTTAATTTGGATTAAAGAGAGACCCAGAGCAGAATTTAGCAGCTATTTTGACAGACGGGGGATTTAAACAGAGGGGGGGGGGGCAGTGACAAAAACAGAAAGCCTTAAGATTTTCATCCTAAAAATTTGGCCCTGGAAACATTAACAATAAAAGCACTGGGGGGGGGGCGTCATTTCTTTCTTTTGCTACCTGTTCGTGTTCTTTGGAATAAAACGGATTTTTGACAGCTAGAACACATTGCCTTAAACTGAGAGGGAGACATCTAGTGGTGAAAAGAAAATACTACAAGAACTAACAGAAGAAGAAACCACATCTATTTGACCTTGAATGTAACAAAAAAGATACTTTTAAGCTGTGAGAATCAACAAGGATTTGTTTTTGCAAGCCTGTTTTGGACTGGACTGTTTTGGTGGAAGATAAAAAACAAATAAAAAGTGGAAGTGGACTTAGAAATTTGAACTAAGAAAAAAGAATTCTAAGCCTTAAGTGATATAATAAAAGTTTTAAAAACGTGTTAAATTAATTAAACAGATAATATGGAAGTGTGGATGTATAACGAAATACTTGATGTTAAAAAGTGCGTGTGAAATGCTAAATGGGAAAGAAACAGTGGAAACTCAGGAAAAAAATGGTTTAATAATCACTAATACAAATTTTCAAGATAACACCAAGTTAATCATTCCAAGCAAAAATATTTTTTTGCTAATGATGGGATTTGGCTAGTCAGTCAATTAATTTCATTCACATTGATTATGTCAGTGAAAATTATAAGCTTTCTTTCTATCCAGATGTCAGAACATAAGTCGTGGCACTTGGGTCATATCACATGTGTTAACTTAGACTGACAGAACATGAACACAACCGCAAGCTAAGTAAGTGTCAGCGTTCCAAATATCCAGAATTTAATCAGAGTCCAAGGCATAGCTTTCATCAAAATTCCAATTTAATGAGAGACATATTGGTACATTTGTGGGAAACCCGAATTTGAAAGCTTCCTGGGGTTCCCACCCAGTTGAAAGTTCATGATCTTGTCCCCACACCCACAAGTCCATCACATGGTTCAATCTTCCTCTGGCACACTGGCATTTCCATCCATCTAGTTCCGGTCAGGTGCAGAGGTGTGGAGACAAAGAATGACCTTGGGCTTCTAGAAAGGAATGTTTTATTTTGACAACACATTCTACAATTCTCCTCCTTACTATTCCCCTTCTCAATTACGCCACTAATGAAACAGCATAGTAAAGAAAATGTGTGTGTGTGGCAAGCCAAAATCCTAAACGGAATATGACTGCAGGCCTGACAGTAAGTGTCTAACGCAGTGATTCTATAAAGGAGCCAAGTTCCAAACTTAGGGTAGTGTACTAGTTAAGAGTACTGCCTCTTCCTTTAGTCATTTCTTTGAGTGTTCACCTGTAAAAAAAAAAATGAGGACAGAACATATTAGGTAGAATGATATCAGTGTATAATTTGTCAGCCTTCATTCTCCATATAATATGCTAAATTTTCACAATTATATTTACAAAATACATTTTCACTTACATTCAATTATATTATGGAAGAAACTCTCATTTTGATTTTACAAATTTACAAAAATTGGACAAAAAGGACACTGGAGCAATTGGAAGAATGTTAAACACCTTTTCAAATGTCTATGCTAAAATATAATCATGCAGTTTCTAATTTTCTCATCACATGCTGTACCTATCAGCCAATATTTTGTGTGTATGTATGTAATTTCTCAACATAAGAAGCTCATTTTAATTCTGCTTAGAACTGCAAACCAAAACAAGTATTTAATACTTGGGGAGTGACTTCTTTTTAAAGAGAGATAGCAATAGCAATAGCAATAGCAGTAGACTTATATACCGCTTCATAGGCCTTTCAGGCCTCTCTAAGCGGTTTACAGAGAGTCAGCATATTGCCCCCAACAATCTGGGTCCTCATTTTACCCACCTCGGAAGGATGGAAGGCTGAGTCAACCTTGAGCCGGTGAGATTTGAACCGCTGACCTGCTGATCTAGCAGTAGCCTGCAGTGCTGCATTTAACCACTGCACCACCTTGGCTCTCAGATCACTGAGCTTAAGGGTCATTGTTAGATGTTTCAACTAAAGGAATTTTTAAAATTAAAAAAATAAATGCTTTGACAAATATTTCCCATATTTAGAATATAGTTTTGGAAGTAACAAAATTATATTAACTTTAATTGCAGAAATGGTTAGGGATTCTGTTTATATAGACAAATATAAAGAAAAAGTACAGCCCAAGTAGGTTTAGCCTAGCTTTCCCCGAGCCTTTTTGCAGGAGATAAAAGCTTATTAAGCCTGTTTTATTACCAAGAAGAGGATGGAGAATCACACCCCTTTATTAAATTATGCAAATGTGGGGGCTATAGAAAAAAGATCAATGGGCTAGATCATAGGTGTCAACCTTGCAGCATCACGTTGCTATCATGTGACATATCATGACATTTTTCCCTTCGTGAAGCTGGGACGGGTGTGGCCTGCTCGTGATGCATCCGGCCCATGGGTCACCAGTTTGATACCCGTGGGCTAGATAGAGGTCAAAACTTGCTCACTTTTGTTTATTAAAATAATGTAGAAATAACATTCTAAATAACATTCAGGGTTGGACATACCAATTACTGTCTCTAGCTATGTGACTGCCATGTTCACTGACATATCTAAAACTCAAAGAAGGAATTATTTCAGCAGGAAGAAGCTCTCAGCCAGCTTTATCTATGCTCAGAAACTGTCCCTTCTGCCGGTGTGGGTGGGGTAGGCCAATCGCTTTGGGGTGAGCAGTTCCTGGACCCATGCCATGAGAGGTTTTAATGTGATAACCAACACCTTGAATAGAACCCAGAAGCAAACATACTTAGTAATGCTATATATTTTAATTAGTTCACTAGGGAAAGGACTATTGAAGGGGCTAATGTTAAAAAAAATCCCTTCCCCCGTTTTCTATTCCCATTAAATTATGCATAATTCAATATTTCTTTTCTAATGAAATATCCCTTCTCAAAATAAGACCACTTTAATGAAGAGCATTTTAATTCAAAAGGAATTAGTGTGGCTGCACCAATATATGGTATACTAACACTGCACACACTTGACTAAGCTATTGTAGAGTGACTAAGCCTCAGTCTTCCCCTTGCATTATAATTATAAGCAAGCACAACTCCAACTTCTCCCCCATCAAGGTTGATGGCAATGTCAATGATTCCCAGTCAGTGATTCATGTTGGCCAGATAGGATTGATAATCATCAGAAGCAGCTTCAGATGGTCAATAGGTAATGGTGGGATTCAAATTTTTTTACTCCCAGTTCGGTGGGCATGGCATGGCTTTATAGGTGTGGCTTTGTGGGCATCGTAGGGGAAGGATAGTGAAAAATCCCCAATCCCTCCCTACCCCACTAACCTGCTTTCCAGCTCCATTCCCCTGTTCAGGGCAACAAAAGATCATCAGCTGGGAGGCAGCAGGGGCGGAGCCAGCCTATTTGCCAGTTTTTTGAACTACTCAAAATTTCCACTACCGGTTCTCCAGAATCTGTCAGAACTGGCTGAAGACCACCTCTGCCAATAGGACAGACATACGAAAATTATGAACAGCAACTATTGTAAAACAACAGCTGAGTTATATTGAAACATTGCCATCCTGTTCCTTTATGCATTTTATTTTCATATATGAAATGTGCAAATTGCATTACAGGTCAAGCTAGAATGTTTTTGACTTCAACAGAACCATGGGCAAAAAACAGCCTTCTTAGTTGAAATGCCAATTGCAAAAATTGTATGTATATTAGAAAGAAGCATCAGGACAAAAGCCAGAGACATGTACTTAAGTTGCTATTATGCTGCTTATGGGATCTGTTGAAGTGAACTGCTTTTTTGCTCTTCATTTAGACATGCTACAAAAAGCAAATTAAGTCACAATTTCCATTATGGGAATTTTTAAAATATTTCAATTAAATTGCCACTTGCTAAAATGTCCAATATTCTAAGATAATAGCAAAAAAGGGATATTATTTCACTTATGTTTCTAAATTGGATCAGCCTTTGAAAAATAAACAGTATTACAAACATCTCTGCATCTCTGCAATTTACTACTGTAATTTCAAAAGCAATTCTTTGAGTTATGCATAATGCAATAAACAACTTGAAACAATAGTATCAGTGAACTCCAAAATGGCAGAATTTTACAAAACTTTACAAAATAATGTGTAATAATGTGATACATCATTTACTTTATTGCCCTTTGTAGATTACCTTTCTGACATTAATGCCAACAGTTTTCTCTTCTTGCGCATATCTGTCCCAGCTCTGTAACAGTATCAATCAGATTAAGGCCTGCATTTAAGGCGGGGTGAATGGCATAATTCCCAGAGCCTCTCCATAAGCAGGAACGCAAAAAGATTCCATGCCACTTAAACCACGTGACTATTCATTCAAGTGTAATGCCAAGTCTATTTCTGGTGCTCCACCATCTGAAATTAGCTCTCTGAAATTGAAATTAAAATACAGCTTGAAATGTAGTTTAAAAGCAGGAATGTTGGAATATTACTTCTGAAAACACATATAAGCATTTAACAACTTCATATCAGTTTCCAATGGATCTACACACAGGAGCTCAATTACAATTAAGCCTCTACAAAGTATTTGAAAGTACACTACTGCAAGTGAGGCCTTGCAGAAAATAATAATAAAAGGTGCACCTTCAAGAAAATTTGACATGGCTGTATCAAAGGATTCCTTTTGAGTGTCTGAACATGCAGAGTTCTTTAGTTTTGGTTCAGCAGAAATGCTGTATATAAATGCACCTGAAGATGATTGGTAAAAGCCTCTGAAGTAGTTCATCAAGCCTTCCTGAGAATACAGGTAATCTTCGACTTAAGACCACAATTGAGCACAGAATTTATGTTGCCAAGTGAGAAATCACAGCAATTGTTAAATTTGTAACACGGTTAAGTGATTCTGGCTTCCCCATTGACTTGTCAGAAGATCACAAAAAGGGATCATATGACTCTAGGATTCTGCAACCATCACAAATATGAACAACTTGCCAAGCAAATCATGTGGCTGGGGTTGCTGTAACAGTGATAAGTGTGAAAAATTGTCATAAGTCTCTTTTTTCAGTGCCGTTGTAACTGAACAATCACTAAATGAACTGTTCTGCAGTCTTATTATAAGCACAAACCACACACACACACCAAACTCAAAACTTAATGCTGCCCGACCCTCTTTTATCTTCAACAAGACTCTGAAAGAACCTCAGTTCATTCCAACAAAAGAAGCGGAGGGCCGAGGGGTGTGGTCTGGATGCTTTAGGGACCGGGAGCCCCTGCCCGAGCCCGCCAGATGTTAACGGAGGATCCATTCATCCTCCCCTCTACCCCCTCCATCCTTCCCCTTATAAAGACAACGGGGTGTCCCATCCATCACCTTTCCCCGCAGAAATGTTGCTGAAGCGGATCTGAGCCGGTTTATCTTTATCCTGCTAAGAACTGCGATTGCCGCCAGAGTTGCTGTTCCCTGTGGCCGCATTCAGAAAGGCCCCTTTTGTGCTTGCGTTCTCCGGCATGTCTGCGGCCGAATGCCCGCTCAGTCCTCCGATGGAGATGGATTCTTTTCTCCCCAGTCCTAGAACCTGCGCCACCATTTGGGAGAAGAAAGGTCCTTACACGGTTCCTCAGGCTGTCGCTGAGAATGACGCTACATACAGGGCTGTCTTTGTAAGCGCCTGATTTTCAATAAACAGAGGAAAGCATGGACGCTTTTTCAAGTAGTGACCTCCGAGAAAGGAAAGAATGAATTTGGCTTGTGTACATAAATGTCTTCCAGAGGCTGAAGCTGAACTATTTTAAGCATACCAAAAATAATACCAAACAGCGAATAAGAACAGCGAATAAGGCATCAAAAGCCATAGGCTGATCCTATTGGCTGTTCAGAGAAGCTTCAAGATTTAAGCAGCATACAGGTTGATCAATAAAGACATAATTCTTTTTTTTTTTTTTTTAAAGGTCACACTTAATTGCCCAACAGTCTCAATGCTGAATTCTCTTTTGGTGCTGAATACAATTGGAAACGTTAATTACCACAAAATGAAAGAGCCTTGCTAAAAGTAAGGAGAATATTCATAAGGAATAGTGGAAACTAAATTATTGAATATATATTTATGAATAAAACAGTCATAAATTAAATAGGCAAATTCAAATTAGATTGCAAGGCACAAAATAAATAAGGATAAATAAAATCCATACCTTTATTCTGCAATTCTATTTTCTTTTTCTTGAAAATAATACTAGTACAAAATGAGTAGAATTTTAAAGTAAATCTCCATAAAAATACATCCTTTTTTTAAAGAAATCAGTCTTAACTTTTCAAATATGGAGAATACCGTTAAAAGTAACAAATGTTGCATAAATATGGCAAGTAAATCATTACTACTGGAAGATTTCTGTATGTCAAAAATTCTTAACTGTAAAACATCTTTATCAAATTTATATTTTACTGGGCTGAAAAATGACTTGTTTCAGTATTGATAACATCTTTACAACATTAGATGCTGTGTAAACACTGAAAATGGCAACACTGACTTTTCTTTTGCAATTAATGTAAGGCACGGTTGTGTCCTATGCCCATTTTTATTTCTGATTATCATGGACTCTACCATAAAAAAGGCAATGAATAAGTTGGTCCAAAGATGCTCTTTTCAAGAGGCAACTGGATTTTCTGGTTTTTCTTTGAAAACATTTCACTTCTCATCCAAGAAGTTTCTTCAGCCTTTTGAAAAAAGCACTTTTGGGACAACCATGACCTGGATGACTGAGAATCAAAGAATCATAAACAATGAATAAGTTGGGGTTTTTGCATTCCGTGGAATAAACAAGGCAAATTGTCTGACCTATATTTTGCTGATGACATAGCTTTACTTGCAAATGAGTCACAGCTGAAAGTTATGACACTGGCACTTGAAGCAAGGCAAGTAAAGTGGGCTTAGAATTAGTGAAGACAAGACCAAACTGACGCAAGTTGGCAATGTTCAAGACAACGCTCTGGTAACTTTAGGAGATCAGGAATGGTCTTGTGGAATTTGTGGAACAATTCAACTATCTTGGTAGTATCGTGGATATAGATGGGGGAACAGAAGGAGATATGAATGCCAGACAAGTAAAGCAACTGTTGTTTTCCAAAAAATGGTTTCAATATGGACCAGGTCCGCTATAAACACACCAACAAATACCAGATTATTTAATGCCATTGTCATACTGACTACCATCTATGCCAGTGAGATCTGGAAATCCACAACAAGAATTATTCATAAGATCAATGTCTTCTAATAATGTTGCCTCAGAAGGATTCTTTGTATCTCATATCAGGACTATGTAACAAACAAGGACATTATACAATGAAGTAATTCCTAAAGACTCAGATAGTGACAGAATGAAGAATGAATTTTGCTGGACATGTTCTCCTCATGGGTAAGCAAAAAATGCAATCAACTGGATACCACCAGATGGCTGGAGAAAAAGAGGAAAGCCAAAGACAGCCTGGCACCAAACATTTCAGGAACATCTGAAAAATTTCAACCTTAAATGGAAGGATGCAAAGATTGTAGTTGAGTACTGCAAATTGTGGAGTACACTTGTAGTCCAATATACTTAGCACAGGATATGATGATAGGAGGACATGATGATGGTGAGTAAAATGAGGCTCATGGGTTTCAATAGTAGTCACAGTGGGGGCAGCAGAACTGCTGGGTGCAGCATATGTGAAGAAGTACACAAAAGCTCTTGCTGCCTGCTTGTTTTCCTTGTAGAGTGCTGGTTCAGTTCAGAATGTTTATAGCTATATCTACCAATCAGTGCCTTCCTGATACACCTTCCCAAGCACGCCTTTGATAGAGGAAGCAAAGCCCAATTTTTTTGTGCATACGGGAGCACATCCAGCCCAATCTCTAGAGTTGAGGTTACTATCTGCTCTGTTATATATCTCCTGTGCTCTTATAAAGATTTCTGCCTCCAATCAAACTTAATACATTCTCCCAATTGGTATTCCGAAGTGTGCTTTCATTCTTCTCTGCTACTAGACAGAGGTTCTTGTAGAAAAGCGGAAGAGCAGTGAGTCTAACTGAAGAATGGCTGTAGGAAAGAAGGAGGGAAGACCAGTTCAGATGTGTCTGATATGTTGTTTTCTATCACATAACATTCACACATCTATAAAGAGTCATATGAGAAGAAAGGAAAGGGAATGTGACAGATGCTTGATCTCATTTATCCTTGCTGCTGCTGTTATTAGATAAATAGATCAACTATAATGTCACTGTAGCATTTTTCACTTTTTTCCCAGATGCCTTTCATGAATTTCAGTTACCATAGAAGAGAAAGATAGGAAACATTTTATATGAAAGAAGAAACAACTACTATTGGCTGATTTCAGAAACACTAAGCAGGGATTCATTTAGTTTGTAATTTGGTAAAAAAATTACAAAGTTATATAATAGGCTGAGAATTTTTTTAAAATGGAAAAAGGCAATAGAAAAAACTTGTGTATTGCTTCTACTTTTCTGTTTCACTATCAAGTATCTTGAGGGGCATTCTACTTTAAAAACTGATATAAGTCTGTGAAGATTTGAATTGGAAATTGTTTTCAAAAGCAGTGTCATCAATTTGATGAATTGATTCCATTTCCAAAGGAATCTCTGAAACAAATTCAAATATCAGAGTGAAATTTGACAGGCTTTGTGCACACATACTCTTTTTTCTGATGTTCCAAATGGATTCATACATCCAAATCAAATAAATTGAATGTTTCAAGTTCATCTGGAAATATAAATAGGGACAGGTCTGGTCTATATATAAAAATGAGAAACCAAGTATAATGGTCTGTTCAATAATTGATAGGAAAACACAATGCAATTCAAGGATGATAAGAGAGATTTTCAGGGAAATTGAGTGCAAGTGAGTTTTCTCTGGCTTCACTGCAGCTATGCTAGAATTCTTACACCTTTCTGAAGAAGGAACATTTCATTGAAGCACAAATTCTGAAATGTGTGGATATTAAAATTTCTAGTGCTAAAAAGAAATGTTCTAGAAACCTCATAATTATTTCTACCAAAGACTTCAAGAGAGCATCTCTGGATTCTCTCCAAACACTATCCATGCTAAAATAATGTGAGATGAGTAGTTATTTACTGCAAGTTACCTAATCCCTTCCAGGAATATGAATTGTTTTGTCAAAAACCAACTGTAGTTGAATAATCTTGTATTGTCTTGATTGTCCTTTTGACCACTCAGCATTTCCATTTGTTTTAACAAGAGATTTTTTGTTGAGAGATTTTTAACTCAGCTGTCTTGGATTCTTATCCCTACTATTCTATTTCTTGCCTCTCCCATGAGAAAATTTGGAATTGTATTATAGGCCAAATATTGGAATAATCAAGAGCTTTTTCTCTGAGAACCTTTCTCATTTACCATTAGCTGTGAAATATGAAACTATCCATGTGGTATAGCTGAACAAATTCAGACCAAGAATAAATAGGCTTTATTTATTGAAAGAGTATGTGAGGTTGCAGTTTTAGGAACCATACTTTAAAACGTTAGAAGACAAAGAAGTGGGTGGACCTAGAACAATATTAAATGTAATTAAATACAAATAAGATTAAAATTAACCAAATACTAATATTATTCATCAGGTATTTAAGGAAGCCACGCTAAATTTTCCAATTGCACCCAAGGTTTTGTAACGCTCCCTATTTCACGCTATGAAGCTGAAATTGAGGAAACGCTGTCTTGCTAAAAGAGATTTTTTTTACTTGAGATGAGACTTGAATTAGAGGCTTTCTGATATGTAAGCACATCACTTTTAATTATTAACTTATACCAGTTTCTCTGATTCCCCTTCACTTTCTCATCTGAGCTTTTATAACCCAAAATGTCATGACAAATTGAATCTTGCATTTGGACAGCTCCTTTTATTTCAAGTGGCTGAAAGTTATACAAAAGCCACCAGATGGCAGACCATCACTTCTTTTATTTTTCTTAGTTGTTTTTCTATAGGCAGAAAAGTTAGAGGTCTACATAGTTCATAAAGCTGTCAGAAGATCAGAACTCTGATAGAAGTAGGAATGTAAAAAAAAATATCCCAATGTGGTTTCCCGTGGAAGATAATTGGGTGGCTGGGCCAGAACAGATTCCATCTGGTACTGTCAGCAGGAAATAGATTCCCAAGGATCCATCATTTCCTCCTCAAAAATTACATTAAAAAGTGCATAGTTGGAAAATATGAGTTCCAAAAAGAGTTTGAAAAAGAATGCCCAATAGTTTCTGCACACAATGTAAATATTAGGAATATTATAGATAAAAGTGTGTATATGTCTATGTGTGTGTGTGCCCCTGTGCACATGTATGTGTGTGTGGGTGTGTGGAGGTATCTATACATACATATTGTGATCAGTTTCTGTGCAGTACAAGATAGAAATCAGCTCAGAGTTATGCAATATTCTCTGCCATTCCCCATACCTTCCTTGGGAGAACCTCTTTTACTAATATTAATTCCTTGGTTTGTATAATTTCTCTATATTTCATAGTACCTTAATCAGAGAGGGGGGAAGTACCGCTTTAAGGAATTTAATTTTATGTCATGCAAATTGTTAAATTATTCATTCTGAGCATTCAATTCAACTGTGTATGGATACATAATTTATATTCAGTAATCCAGAAAGGAAAAAAGACCAGCGCAGCATACAATTGATTTTAAAAGCTTCAGTCAGCTGGAATTGAATACATCCAGGCAGAAGTTTGAGAATAAGACTCTGAATTCTAATCCCACCTTGGGCACAAAGCCAGCTGACTGACCTTTGGCCAGTCACATTTTGCCAGTCCTGGGGAAGAGCCAATGGCAAATCAGTTTGAAAAACCTTTCCCCAAAATTTCAGGGACAATTCAACAGGAGAAATAAAAAACCCTTCATGGTACAGGTAAAACTCGAAAAATAGACTATCGTGCAAAAATTCATTTATTTCAGTAATGCAATGCAACTTAAAAGGTGATGCTAATATATGCATAAATATCCAGCATAAAATGGCAAAAAATATACATTGGATATGGTGGATTTGCTTAATGACTACATGGTTTGCTTAATCACAGTGACAAATGAGCAACATTTGGGGTCCATTGTGATTGTTAAGCAAGGACTACTTATAATGTTATCAACTCTTTAGATTTCAAGATACAGGTGAAACTTGAAAAATTAGAATATCATGCAAAAGTTCATTTATTTCAATAATGCAACTTAAAAAGTGAAACTAATATATGTTTGTTTCCTAGTATGATTTGCTTATTAGTAACCTATGACTATCACTAAGTGTTGTATCTTATGATTCTTGATGAATGTATTTTTCTTTATTTCCTTTTATGTACACTGAGAGCACCAAAAACAAATTCCTTGTGTGTCCAATCACACTTGGCCAATAAAGAACTCTATTCTATTCTATTCTATTCTAGTCTAGTCTAGTCTAGTCTAGTCTAGTCTAGTCTAGTCTAGTCTGTTTAGAACATTCATAAGAGAAATCCCATTACAGCAGTTTAGAAATAACAATGAAATGGCTACGTACATCTCCAGCAGGTGATGCCCCTTCTCAGAATGGGGAAATTTTGTCTGGGTTTTAATGAAAGGAGCCATATGAGAAATACTGATTCTGCCTTTATTTTGATATGATTTTTCAAAAACACTAAGGGCCCCACAATCTATTTCCCTTGCCTTCTCCACTTCCAGCCCTTCTTTGTTTGTTTTTTTTAGCAAGGAAAAACTTGTTTCAGATTTTCTCAGGTTGTCAGAAGAAGCCAAAAAAAAAGTAATTTGGAAGGAAGATGGAATTATTTTAGATTAGCACAATGAGCTTTGCAAATATTTACAAAATATTAGATGTTCAATTTTGTATGACATTTATGTCATTTTTAAGCTTTAAGTAAACCTGCTCTGATTTATAAGCCTTAAGCTTACTTAAAGACCTAAAGAAGGGTGTAGTCTGGATGTTGTAGCATGCCCATGGTGAGAAGGGATGAAAGATATGGTACCATCCTTACAGTGGTATTAAGTTCAAAAGGCACTATGGATATCCAATGGTTAGATATGACAGCAGTTCCAAAGAGTTACAAGTATTTGGGGTCCATATTAGGACAGATGGTTATTGTGAGTATTCTGTGGCTAAATATGGTTGTGATAGTCAAAGTAATACAGGATGTTTGAGAATCAATGGTCCTTGGCCTAAAATTTGACAGAAACACCTTCAAATATCCTTGATTCAATCCTGATAGACGGTCGTAGGTAGCAGGTAGCAGGTAGCAAGTAGAGCTGATTTATGAGCCCTAGGCTTGTAAATGTGGGAAGCCCTGAGAGGTGTCCCTGGTATTTGTGTAGCTATTCTGGTTAGGTATTACGATACCTAAAACCCAGACCTTCTGAAGAGCACCTATTGTAGAAAGTTGCTATAAATCAAGGTTATAATTCTCCATACTACAGTATTATCATATGGAGTTTAGAGTTTAAATGATCACAAAGCCACAGTTGGTATACTTTCAATATTTTTACATTACAGGTGAAACTCGAAAAACATAGTGAATAAGAAAGGCGATTTTGCTATGGTTCCAATGATGCTTTGATGAATAAATATTTAAATATGTAGTCATACTTTTTAATTCAAACTTATTGTGAAACTCAAAAAATTAGAATATCATGCAAAAGTTCATTTATTTCAGTAATGCAACTTAAAAGGTGAAACTAATATATGAGATAGACTCATTGCATGCAAAGCAAGATAGTTCAAGCTGTGATTTGTCATAATTGTGATGATTATGGCTTACAGCTCATGAAAACCCCAAATCCACCATCTCAGAAAATTAGAATATTGTGAAAAGGTGCAATATTCTAGGCTCAAAATGTCCCAGTCTAATCAGCTAATTAAGTCATAACACCTGCAAAGGGTTACTGGGCCTTTAAATGATCTTTTAGTCTGATTCAGTAAGAATCACAATCATGGGAAAGATTGCTGATTTGACAGTTATGCAGAAAACCATCATTGACACCCCCCATACAGAGGGAAAGCCTCAAAAGGTAATTGCAAAAGATGTTGGATGTTCCCAAAGCACATTAATAGAAAGTTATGTGGAAGGGGAAAGTGTGGAAGAAAAAGGTGCACAAGCAGCAGGGATGACTGCAGCCTGGAGAGGATTGTCAGGAAAAGGCCATTCAAAAGTGTTGGGGACTTTCACAGGGAGTGGACTGAGGCTGGAGTCAGTGCATCAAGAGCCACCACACACAAATGGATCCTGGACATGGGCTTCAAATGTCGTATTCTTCCTGTCAAGCTGTTCCTGAACAACAAACAATGTCAGAAGAGTCTTACCTGGGCTATAGAAAAACAGACCTGATCTGTTGCTCAGTGGTCCAGAGTCCTCTTTTCTGATGAGAGCAACTTTTGCATCTCATTTGGAAACCAAGGACCCAGAGTATGAAGAATGGAGAGGCACACACTGCAAGATGCTTGAAGTCCAGTGTGAAGTTTCCACAGTCTCTGTTGATTTGGGGAGCCATGTCATCTGCTGGTGTTGATCCACTGTGCTTCATTAAGTCCAGGGTCAACGCAGTCATCTACCAGGAGATTTTGGAACACCTTCTGCAGACAAGCTTTATGGGGATGCTGACTTCATTTTCCAGCTGCCCACACTGCCAAAAGCACCAAAACCTACTTCAATGACCATGGGATTACTATGCTTGATTGGCCAGCAAACTCGCCTGACCTGAGATTCTCTATGGGGCATTGCCAAAAGAAAGATGAGAGACATGAGACGAAACAATGCAGAAGAGCTGAAGGCCGCTATTGAAGCATCCTGGTCTTCCATAACACCTCAGCAGTGCCACAGGCTGATAGCTTCCATGCCACGCTGCATTGAGGCAGTAATTGCTGCAAAAGGGGCTCAAACCAAGTACTGAGTACATATGCATGCTTACACTTTTCAGAGATCCGATATTGTTCTATGTACAATCCTTGTAGAGGATAGGAGGACATGATGATGGTGAGTAGATTTGGGGTTTTCATGAGCTGTAAGCCATAATCACAGTTATGACACATCACGGCTTTAATTATCTTGCTTTGCATGTAATGAGTCTATCTCATATATTAGTTTCACCTTTTAAGTTTCATTACTGAAATAAATGAACTTTTTCACAATATTCTAATTTTTTGAGTTTCACAATAAGTTTGAATTAAAAAGTATGACTACATATTTAAATATTTATTCATCAAAGCATCATTGGAACCATAGCAAAATCGCCTTTCTTATTCACTATGTCCATGTGCAAATTAATATCTATATCTGGGTGTCTAATTTGATTATAGACTCTGCATGGGCATCTCAGAAGGGACCCTTCTCCACATCAAATATTAGTGTGTGGTCAATTCATTTCATCCTTCACTGTGTTGAGCTTTCCCATGTACATGCTCCTTACATCCCGTATTCTCACTTTTTCAGGTTTTCATTTCCTGCATGGTAACTTCAGCACCTAGATATCCTCAGGACTCTAATTTAGCCATATCATAAACACCATTAGTTCTCTGAAAGATCCCCAGCACGTACTCAGTAGCATGTTGAGTGCCATCCAATCAGGATATCATCATTTATATCATCAATCACTTTATATTTTCTATCTATGTAGTTCTGTTGGTAAGTTATAGGAGTAATTTTTGCCTTGAACACAGTATGAATTGATGATTTCACCATTGTGACTAAGGTCACTATGAGTATATGAGGAAGTACATATAGACCTTGGCACAATGGTTTCATCTTTAATATCCATCCTGTCCTATCTCATTTCTGGAAGATCTCAAGGAGCTCTATTAATGTATACTTAGGTACTTATATAATACTAATGAGTATTATTGGAGGAGCCATGGTGGCACAGTGGTTAGAATGCAATATTGCAAGCTAATTCAGCTCACTGCCAGGAGCTGGATCCTCACCGGCTCAAGATTGATTCAGCCTTTCATCCTTCTGAGGTTCATAAAATGAGAACCCAGATTGTTGGGGGAAATATGTTGACTCTGTAAACTGCTTAGAGAGGGCTGTAAAGCACTGCGAAGCGGTATATACTATAAGTCTACATGCTATTGCTATTACTCACCAATCTGTTCGACATCTACATTGCTGTGGATGATTCAGGGTGACCCTGAGGGAGATGAAAGGTCCTATATTCAAAGGCCATCTGGATAAAAAAGAAATAACAAAACCATAAAGAAAGTCCAGATTCATGAATGATCAGTGGGCATAACTCAACTCTGATGAGGTTATTTGGAACTTCTTTCCAGAAAAGACAGACCTGTCTGGGCTGCAAACCCTGTCTGGGTTCTGCATTGTCAATTTTCATTTTTCCTATCTTTCTCAACATGAACCTTAAATAAACTTATCCCTTTCCCTTACAAATAAAATTACTTTTGTTAATGTAATCATACATTCAGACATAAAGGATATTCAGTTTTCCCCTGAACAAACCACAATATGACCCAGAAAAATATCCACTTTATAACAAAGGGAAGAAGAGGAGAAAATCTCTTCCCTTACTATTGGACTCCAAAGAAGTCTTTACAGGAGATCCAGTACCAATGGCTGTCTGACAAATACATAATGGGCTAAATAAAAAGATAGGGTGGACAACTCAAAACTATATGCTGTAACTCACCATCAAAGCTACACATAGTACATAGAACTTGGTATGGTAGCTTCTACAGCTCCCACCATGGTGAAGGTAGGACCTGAGGAATATCTTTTCCTTGGGTAAATATAGACACTTGCCCCACAAGATGCTAACTATATCCAATAGGTCGGGGTGAAATCCAGCAGGTTCTCACAGGTTCTGGAGAACTGGTAACAGAAATTTTGAGTAGTTCAGAGAACCAGCAAAAAGCACTTCTGACTGGCCCCAGAGTGGGTTGGGAATGGATATTTTGCAGTATCCTTCACCTGCCACGCTCACCAAGCCATGCCCACAGAACCGGTAGCTTAAAAAAAATGAATTTCACCACTGCAATAGGGGAGCAGGTCCATGACTAGTGGGATTTTATTGTTAACAGCAAAAGAAGATAATTGAACTGGCTTCAAGCACTATGCTTTTCATGTTTTTTGTGGTTCGCAGTAGCACTTTATATAATGTTTAATAACTCCACTCTGATTCTCTTATTTATTTATACATTCTTACAGGGTTTCATAGATAGTGAGTAGCACTTTTGTTGCAGTTACTTTTGTCTTCTGTGCACTTTTTTCTTCATGAGTTTTTGTTCTTGACATCTGACAAATTCTTCTGATCTTCCAATAATGTATTCTTGCTTGCTATTTTTGCTTTCAGCATTTTTGTTGCTTTTCGGATTGTCCTTGAGGGACAAAAGAAGAAAAGCTTGAATGAAATAGTTTCCAAAAAGCCATAGAATTGCAATAGTCTACCAATTATTACATTTCATCACACTTGGTAGGAAAGTATAAGGAGGAGAAACTGGGCAGCTGTTTAATACCAAGCAAGCAGAACATAGGAACGCATTTAAAAATTCAAAGTATCAAAGCAATGAAGATGATGAACACTGAGAAAACTGTTCAAAACAGTTGCTTACACTTGATATTTCTTTTTCATAAAATGTCAGCCACATTCGGCCTGGTCTGCCCTATGTACATATCAGTAGTAGGTTTCAAAATTTTTTAGAACCTCTTCTGTAGGTGTGGCCTACTTTGTGGGAGTGGCTTGGCAGTCATGTGACTGGGTGGGAGTGGCTTGGTGGTCATGTGACTGGGAGGGAGTGGCTTGGCAGTCATGTGACTGGGAAGGAGTGGCCAAGAAGATGTCAGCATTCCCAGTCAAGATAGAGGTATAAATTACACAGAAAAGAGGGATCCATACATCTGAATTTAATTTCAAAGCAATGGCAACTACTTAAATTCATTAAATAATAATGTTTGTTAGGTCTATGCATTGTTTTTGAATATATAGGAATGTAAACCCCATAGCATCTACTTGGTACTTTTTAAAGCAGCGGCACCTTTTTCCTAGATTCATGAAATATCTACTTTAAAGAGTTGTGGGTGGGTACTATATTTACAGTCTTGTATTCTCTTCAGTACTTTGTTTGGAACAGAATCCAAAGTATCATGCAGTCCTAGCATTTTTACTAAAGCTAGGCAAGTTATTTTACAGGGCTCTGAGCACTCCCCCTGATCTGGTCAATGAAGCAGATGTTCCAAAGTACTCCCACAACTTTCCAATGCTTTGAAATCCCACCAAATGATTTATACAAGCCTATTTCATACTTTCTTCTATATGGCGATCAGGGTGGTTTTTCCGTAGGGTTCACAGGTGGTCTATTTTCCAAGTACTTAGAGGGCCAAAAACTGCCTTTCCTAGATTGCAGCTTTAGCTTCCTTGAATGTTAACACACCTTCAGGCCATTCAAATATAGACTAGCTCTGATCCTAGAACCCTATCACATGCTTTATATATTAAGAACATATTCAATGTAATCATTATTGCTAAAAAATACCAGGCAAAAGTTAGAGTAGTTTGTAACAAAACATGGACAATAAACAAGAAGTTGATTCACCACCACCACCCCTATTTTAGCTTGTTTCTTCTTCCATAATCCAGACTACTAAAAAGAGTTCTACATAATGAAACTTTTAAAATAAGTTTGATGTCCAACAGATTTCCTACTTATTAATATGAACAGCTTCTGGCCTGTTGTTTAAAAAAATAAATTCATACCACAATCTACAGGAAAATGCAGTCTGTAAATATAATTTCTTTTGTGCTACTACTAACACCACTACACATAAGCACCATACAAAAGGCTAGTAAGATTATTTGCAGAACGGTGTGCTCTCCCACACTTGCCTTTGTTGTTTAAACCACTTTGTAGAGTATAATATACAATATGCTGTTTGGGTAGAGGGGAATCTACTTGGATTGGCCACCCTCTTAAGATCTCAGGCTTGGAATGAGGTGCACTAGAAAAAACACCTATTTGTTTCAGAGTATTTTCAGATTGATAGGCTGTCATGTGCTGAATTACCTGTTCTTTGTTTTGTGTACATAAACATAAAGTACGATCGGTGCAACTGTTAACTCTTTATACTGTATATAATCTCTGAAAATGTAAAAGAGATAAAACATAGGGCTCTCCAGTCTGTCCTAACCACATTTCAGCTTCTGCAATGTCCCTCAACCCTCAAAGTCCAGGGCCAATAAGTTATATTCCAATCCTACACAACAGAAGCAACCCCTCCCTCAAACGCACACTGACACACCCACACGCTCACTCACTGTTTCCATTTCTTTGAAGAATTTTTCAGCACCTGTCCCTGTTCAAGGAAAGATAATGAATTTCTTATTGGATTTGGAAGTACTCAGAAGTAGCAAACGTTCCCACTGCTTTCCAGTGCCTCAAAAGCCCATTATAAAGGCGAGAGTTCATCCTTTTGCTTCTCAGTGCAGAAATCCCTAATATGTTCCAGTAGATTTCAAAAGCATCACTTGGAAGCAGAAACAGCCAATGTGGACCCTCAAGAGTAATCACTGCTATATAAGGTTTCTTTAGTGCTATGAGCTATACAATTTAAAGTTTCTGCATACTGCTATCAAGCAATTTAAGCAGGGATATACCTCTGAATAAACAGGTATTTTGTTTATGGCATTTGTACTTTACTGCAACAATCAAGCCCCTCTAAATAAGTTACACAATCATAATATTAAAACTTGATAAGTGTTCTTAACAAGAAATTCACAATGGTAGCATCACACATACCAGAGGTGGGTTCCTACCAGTTTGCACCTATTCGGTAGAACCGGTTCATCAAATCTACCGAACCGGTTAGAAGAGGTTCCACCAGTGGACCCGGAAAGCAGGCCACACCTACAGAAGAGGTTCCAAAGTTTTTTGAAACCCACCACTGACACATACATTCCAAAAATACTTATGATATTTGCACAACCACCAGCTCTGCAGTTCTTGTCTTCTTAACTGATGGGAGACTGAAACTCAATAAATATATCCCCAATAAAAAAGAATAGTATGTCGGAGTACTGAAAAACTCAGCCAAATGGGAAAATGCAAAGAAAAAAATATTAGACTTCCTGCTAAGAAGTAACAATTTATATATAATATGCACAATTCTTTTAGTTAAATTATTGCTGAACAATTTATAATAGTTGCATCACAATATTATTCTAAGATATTTGCCACTACTACACTACTTCCTAGATGTTCACTATTGTCTCCCCCCCACCCCCCAAGGTTTAAGGGCATGTGAAACAGTTTTGATGAAAGTTGCATGATATGAAACTTCTCTCCTTTGAAATAATGTTTGGTTTTAATTATCCAATGAATCAAAAGGAGCGTTTCACGCTTCCTTGTTACACAGCATTTGTTTTAGCTTTCCATAGCTCTCCCCAAAACCAACCAAGGAAGATAAAACCCCAGAAATCTAATACTTTTGTGCATGGCTTTGCACTAAATTATCTGTATAGTAAGCCAAAAAAAGTTTAAGATTATAATTTGCCCACCTGTTTCCCCCATTAACTTGCAAATACATTTTTTCTTGTTCAGAGACTCATGAAAGATTTCCAAGGCCTTGCAAAATGTCATATTAAATCCACATAACTACTCAAGTTTGTTTTCAGTATGTGCAAGGAAGGAGCAAGCACTATCTTTCAACACTTAGAAATCCAACAATAAGCTTTTTTTTAAAAATCAAGTTGAACTGACTTGCCCTTTCCAGAACTAAGGTGTATTGTTTTACCCACGCAAACATGAATGTTTGTAAGGTTAGGAGAGCCATTTACCTCTCCCCCTGTTGAATTTTGCTAAATGGGGTGCCCCACTTGCCTTTTGCCCCTCAGCAACAAAAAAAACCGCATGAAGGAGAGTGGGTGCTTACCTGGAGAGAGCCACATTGCTCGGGGCTGTGCAGGTCTGACAATTCATTTCTCTTTAAGATGGCTGGTAAAACCTAGAGGAGGGGCGAAGGAAAGGGAGAATGCGGAATCACATTTCAGGGATGCGGGAAAGCAGCACAGCCACCAGAGTCAAAAGCTTTTGGCGGCTCCAGACAGATGAGGTGGGGAGCCAAAGCCCCACAAAGCCCCGCCAAAGCCCTGCCAAAGCCCCGTCAAAGCCCCGCCGGGCCGGGGCTTCGGGGCTTTGGCGGGGCTTTTGGAAAGCCACACCAGGGCTTCAGGGGGGCTTTCCGAAAGCCCCAGCGAAGCCCCGCACTGGCAGACATAGGGCAGCTTTTGCCCGCTTGCCTCACCAGCCATAAACCTCACTGCACGTCACTGGTGGTAACATTGCTTAAAGGGAATCACAGCTATTTCCAGGTTTGGGTAATTTCGTCCTTCTGCCCGCGCTGATGGGCTTTAAACAGTCCATCTTCTATTCAGCAAGTTTCTCCTTTCCATCTGAGAATTAGCTAAGGGGAAGCTACCAACCTAGGGGTGACGCTTTCTGCAGCCAACACAATGCACAATCTTTTTTTCCTTTCCCTCTTAGCTCCACCACCACCACCACCACCCTGCTGCCTCCTCACCTCTTAGCACCCCTCTGCCATCCCCCTCGCCTCTTAGCACCCCCTGCCCCCCCTAAGTCATCTCACCACCCCACAGGGGGCGGTACCGCCCACTTTGGGAACCACTGTTTTAGACCATGCCCACTTACCTTATTAGAGTGGTGGGTGAGTCAAATCCTATGAGCCAGGGTTTGTCCTCCTACCTATTTGCATCATTTCCACTATAAAGAAGAAATGTTTGGGGAAAGGGCAAACCTTTAAAGTCCTTCATGGCATGGGGCTGGTTTCTCTGAGGGACTGATTCTCCCCAGTCACATCTGCCTGTTCCATTAGATCCAGCAGGAAGGGCATGCTGTGGGCCCAGGAGGTGGTTCTTGTCTTCCATGCCATTTGCCCTCCAGAACGTTCTTCCTCCTGAAATGAGGCTAGTTCCATCTATGTTGGCTATGGCATCAGGCCTGGGATTGAGGCAGCTCCATGTTGAATAACTCTCTCTAGCATTTGTCATTTTTTTACATTTTAATCTTGACTTTTTAATATATGCTTTGCTTCAATTAATTGTTATACACAATTCAGAATTGCTTTTTGTGAGATGGGCAGTTATATAAATTTGATAAATAAATAGATAACATTTTGGATCATGTGGCTATAACTACCTCTACATTATCCATGGATTGAACATCAGAATCATACTATTTGTACTTACTGAATTGTCACAATTTCTAGGACCATCATACATTTCCTTCCTTGCAACAGATTTATTAAGGTGGGATTAATTACAATTACAATTATCCTTAAAATAAGAGCCATGTATCATAGGTATTTAATGCCCAAAAATAATGCATGCTGAAAATGCCAAGTGTAAATTGGCATTTTATCATCTCTGGTAGACTTGTGACAAAGCCAACAAATTCTGACGTCAGATTTGTATCTTCATTCAGAAGAAAGAATGGTGGTGCTGATGTTGGCTGTGACGGCAAATTTGACTGTTTTAATTAAGAGCAGAATTTATCTAGTTTTTTGTTCTACTTGGAAACCACTTCTGGACTTTGTGCTTGTAACCGAAGAAGATAAAACTTTCATTTTAGATTTTTAAGACTAGAATGACTTTATAATAGAAAGACCTTGAAATCCTCAGAAATGTGAAGCAAGGAGTTGAGGCTAAAACTGTTTTCGTATTGTATTGCTGAAGTCACTATTTTTTTCTTTTCTATTTTTTCCTCTGTCTTTCCTTTTTAACATCTCTAATCTTTGTTTGTATTTCTATAATAAACTTTAATACACTATTAAATAAGAAAAGCACATTTCCCTCCTTGCTGGCAATGTAATGTTCATTGCCCTGAAATTTTCAAAAAGTATAAAAACTTAACTGATATAATTTCCTATTTATTCCTCAAATGTTTGGTTTCAGAGTACATGTAACATGACATAGTTAATCCTCAGTAGCTTTATATGAACTTTTATATTTATTTAATTTGGAATGGGAAATAGAACCTCAAAGAGAAGTCTGGCAAGAACCCAACCTTGGAAACAGGATCTGAATCCAAATTGAATTCAAGCCCTGTATTTTCAGACCACAGCACTGCATTGCCAAAGTTATCTTCTTAAATTTCCTTCCCTTTCTCCATTATTAGAATGCTCATAGCCATGTCAGATAATAGAAATACCTTATCCTCTCTCAACATTTTTTTCCACCATGTGTTTCTGCTTGATGGATCAGGGGGAAAGACTTTGTGTCCACCTGTGAGGCTTCACTTTCAGCTTCTCTCATTACATTAATTTTGACTAAACACTAAAATTCTAACCCACAAAACAATGGCCTTACAAGGGTGTAAGTAACAAGTAAGTAACCTGTAGTAACAAAGTGTGCTCAGTTTTGAGAGGAAACCCTAGACTCAAAGAAAAACAATTAAGAAAGATTCATGCCACTATCGTCTGCTCCTCCTACAGTTTTAGTGTTTTTATTACATTTTACATTCTGCTTGATTTTTTTAATTGGGTAAATAATTTATATGGGTGCCCATCTCACAACAGTAACTTTGGGTAGAGCAGAAATATTTTGTATACTCCCCAGAGCCCTTGGAATAAGTGTTGATCTTATACCTACGTATCCACATACTTGCTCCAGTGATGCAAAAGAGGGTAAAGAATTTGAAGCTTTTCAGATATTGCTAAATTGTAATTCTTCTCAATGACTACCTCCATGTCTGATAAAGGATATTGAAAGTAGAATGGAGAAGACAACTGTACTAGTCACCTACATTTAACTGAATTGTAGGGTTGCCATATAGGAGGAGATAATGTGTAAAATGTGTATTATAATGGAAGCTGAAACCCCAGCTTATATCTGGAAGGAATGAGCCTTCCTATGAAAATCTTGGTAGATAGTGTGGCTGGAGACATTATAAATAAAAACATTATTTACCTGAACTATATTTATTTGCATAAAATTAAATCAGTTGTATGATCACTGCATTCAATGATTGACATTACTTTAGGATACCCATGTTACTCTACAATAGTCAAAACTCAGAAGCTTGAAAAGTAACATTGTGTGTGCTTGATGTATCATGCGGCTAAACTGATGTAGGATATAAAGTGGGATGAAGTGGGAGAAGGAACAGTGGAGAACACTCTGTATTTCTGGAGATGCAAATTGCATGTGTAATACATTACAAGTACAAATGGCATAAAGTCTGAGCACCAAATCCATAAAAGCTGATACTCCAGCTGTGATGGTTCCAATACTTGGGACAAAGGGACAGATTGGGTGGCTATATTTTGGAAAGTAGATAGAAAGTAGATTTTGGTCTGTAATCTGCATCTGGCCTATTATACCAATGGTCTTAGCTTCATTTGTATTTATAGCTTAGGGCAGACTGTGACTACAAAGAAGAAGATAATTGGAGAAACTTGGTTGGTTGGTTGGTTGGTTGGTTGGTTGGTTGGTTGGTTGGTTGGTTGGTCGGTTGGTTTATAACAATGATATGGCCACCCATTTTTCAACCAGTTCTTGGCAGCTTCCAATCAAAAACCAAAAAACATAAAATCACATTAAAACTATAAAACCAAACCTATTAAAAATTAAAAACAAAATCCTGGTGACAAAGCAAAGTTTTAAAGTACTAGTCTTCTCCAAGCTCTTGAGGGAAAAACTAGGTTTTCAAACCCTTAAAGACGTTTAAAAGGTGAAGGCCTGCTGAACTTCAGGGTGTAGAGTGTTCCGTAGGGCAGGGGCTGCCACAGAAAAAGCAGGCTTCCTAGCTCAGATGGCAACATTTAGGGGAAGTGACTAAGAGTGTGGTTCTTAATTTAGAGAGTAATTTGGGTAGTTGTTGGAGGTAATTAAATAATTTGTAAAAGCTTGTGAGCCAAGGATCCAGTTGCAGACTCCCACGGCTAAGATGCTTGGGTAGAAGAAGTCAAGTTTAGTTGGGAGAGGGAAGTGGGGAGAGGGGTGATAACATTATTAATAACTGGGAAGGGAGTAGTTGATTCAAACAGTTTCAAAACCACTGGTCTAGACTATAGTCGATGATCTATTCTAAAGCCCCTCTTCATGTCTGTTATATTGCTCTAAACTAAGTGCTTTGCATTTCTCTGCTGCTTCTGCTTCATTGCTCTCTTGATTTCAGACTAACTAATAAAGGATGGGCAGGTTCAACAAGATCAAGGTTTGGCTTTGGTCAGGACTGAATCAAAATTTGTGTGCTAGTTTAATGTGTTCAGTTTTTATTGAGTTTAAAAGAAGACATTTGAGGCTTTACTATTTGTTTGGGAAGGGGTCTAGTTTATATTAAACATTCTATGGCAATTTTTTGTTCTTCTTCATTCAAAATAGCCAATTGTTATCATTTAGAAGGAGTTCTGAAAGCCACAAAAGTATCCTGGTGCTGCAGATTGTCAATTACTTTAGTTGAGCATGTAAGTGACAGAATGTGTCCCTATAGCATCCCTTAACCATTCTCTTAAAATAATTCTTTGAGATTACCATAAAGGAATCCAAGTCTACTGGATGCTTTTTTTCAAACTGTTTCCATATTTCAGTCACAAAGTTCATACTTCATTGTTAACACATTGAGACTAGGCTAACAGCCAGAGCTTAAAGTGCCACTAGAAAAAAAAATAAACATATCAATATTTCTTCTAGGAAAACATCCTTATTATTGCAAGATTCCAAGTATTGACATTTCCTAATATTGAGTTTGCTTCAGAACTCATGGTTGGAAGCAAACACCTGTGTGTTCTGTTCCATTGGTACAAAATTGTTGGCACAAGATGTCACTTGTAACAGTATAAACTTTCTGTTATTAGTGATATGAGTTATTTTGAAAGTGGCAGAACATTTATGAAGTTGGCTTCAGTAAAATGTCAAAAGCAAAACAAAACTTTATTGAAAGTTTATTTTTCTCCTGCAGAAGATGATCTTTACTTTCAGTCCTCTGAGTATACAATAGGTACCGTGGTTGCTCTCTAGATTTTAATGTACAAATCAAGAAATTAGCCATCTTAAACTTAGATGGATCCATTTCAAAGTGGAATAAATAGTAAGAAAAGGCTAGATAATATTTATGGAAAAATGTTTAAAGATATTTTTGACATCTCTGTATGATTTGATACAAATTGTCAACAAGTGAAGAGCTGTCACATTAAATCCCTCCAATCTGAAAAAGTCTCCATATATTGAAGAAGGAATGTGTCCAACTGTCAAATAATCCCCAGTCCCAAAGAATCCTCAATCACCAATTCCCCAGGCTTCATCTGCTTTTAAGGTTGCAATTTTGACTATTGCAAAGCTAGTGAGATGACGATGCCAAGCAGGAATGCAATTTAAAATATGCAAAAATAAGATGAGAGAATCCCATATCCCATACAGCAGTGATGTCCTCACTGAATTTACTGAATATTCCACTTGGTTGAAGCATTACATAATTGGGGAGCACGGTTCACCGACAAAAGTGCGCCCAACAAAAGTGGGCCTGACTAAACCGCGGTGACAAAACTGAGAGTTCTGAACCGCGCCGACGAATGAGCGCTGAATCACACCGACAACAGCATGCCGACAGAAGGGCGCTGTAAACATAAACCTAAGCCTAAGCCTAACCCTAACCCTAACCCTAAGCCTAAACCTAAGCCTAAGCCTAAGCATAAGCCTAAGCCTAAGCCTAAGCCTAAGCCTAAGCCTAAGCCTAAGCCTAAGCCTAAGCCTAAGCCTAAGCCTAAGCCTAAGCCTAACTTAACGCTAACCCTAACCCTAAACCTAAACCTAAACCTAAACCTAACCCTAACCCTTACCTTAAATCGCCCTTCTGCTGACGTGCTGTTGTAAATCACCCTTCTGTCGACATGCTGTTGTCGACACGCTGTTGTTGGCGCGTTGATGTTCTCGCAGTTTTAGCGACACAGTTTTGTCGGCACGCTTTTGTCGTGCACGCTTTTGTCGGGTCACGGGGGAGCACCAGTTTATCATTTAGTCTTCGCCCAAACCATTCCCAAAAGTGTGCTTAATATTAATCTTTCCTCCTGAGGTGAAATTTGCCTCAACCCTCTTGCCCTCCTGGAAGGCCCTTGAAACTTGGTTCTGTCAACAGGCCTGGAGATCCCATTGAATCATGGAGCCCTTTAAAAGATTGCCTGCATTTAAATTTAGAATGTACTCTCCACATCTTTTTGTTATTATAGTTTTTTAAGAAAACTATTTTAATTGTTTTAATTTGTTGATTATTTGGCTTTTAATTGTGTCTGCCACCCAGATCACAAGTATACAATGACTGGCTATATAAATTTAACAAATCAGTAAATAAAACCTGAAAATCAAGCTGAGATACTATAAAAAATTGTCTGTATTACTTAAACACCTTACATTATTCTGTAATGCTGGAAAAAATTTATGGCAACCTAAAAATCACTATTTTGTTTTGCTCGGTTAGAAAAGGAAATTCAAAGAGAAGACTGTATTTTAATGAGAATATGTTGAGAGAAAAAACAGTGAATTAGAAGACAGAAAAATATCCTGGTTTGAGTGGTTAAACAGGGTTAATCCTGTTTAATCCACAAAGGATTACCAAAACTCACCGTGGCTGTGTTCACATTAAACACTTCTTAATGCTTTAGCCAACTAACCCAGCACTTTGCACAACAGACTGAATCATAAGTTAACCACATTGGCTGAATTTGCATCACATGGTAGTATTTTCTCATTCAATGCAACGTGTCCTTCTTTCCTTCACTGTTTACTTTTGACTTTGGTTTTGTTTGGCTAGTCTATAGCCTTTAGAATCCCAGGAGAAAAGGGATTAAACTGCTGTTGAAACTGTTCTTAATCTTTTGATCTCAGATAGTCTTTTTAAATCAGAAATTTATCTCAGAAAAAAGTTAAATTACATTCTTATTTTGAAGATGTTTTTAACATTATTCTGTATTCTTGAGATCATAACACATTTATAGTCTTATTTAAAAACAAATTTTCTCGTATGTTTATTTATGTTTAATTATATTGGATTCAGGATCAACATTCTTCTCTTCTTGGGATTGGTAATCTTTTTTAAACTTCAGGTCTGACAAGAATTAATTTAGAAATATACCTGCTTTATTTATTTGTTTGTTTATAAAATGTATTAGGTACCCATCTTACCATCAATTTATAATAATCAGCTTATAATAATAAAAAAATAATACAATAGCTTATATTACATCATCTTATAATAATAAAAGATAAATATATACATATATTAAAAACATACATAAATTAATGCAGCAACCCTAACCTTCATAAGCTTCTTTGCTGGTCAGCAACCATTTTATGTTAGCTTGCATTAGTAATCATAAAACCAGCAAGAGAAGCAGGAGCCTTCAAAAAATCGACATACCTTTCATAGTATAATTTTAAGGTGGTTCTGATAAATTTGCATAGGCATTCATAGACAATAATAAATTGATAATAGAAGGAATAGATCCTGAGCTTAATCACTAACACACAAAAAAGCCCAATCATTACTGAAGGAAACAATTAAAACAATATGAAAGAATTGAATTTAATAGACTTCTGGTGTTTAAAAATTCTGATCCATGCTTGAACAAAATGCATATTTAAAAATAAAAAAAAATTAGACTTGGGTTTTTAAAATATCATTGACTTTAAATCATCAAATTCAAGAATGTAATATTGGTGTTTATTATGCATAGAATCATAGCGTAGTTACCTTGAAATTTGTGTTTCAGAAACTGGTTAAGGTATCAAGAAATTGCTATTTCAATGTTTTCCTATTGAATGATAAAAGAAATTGTATAACAAATGCTGGTAGAGATCTTACAATACTCTGATTTGATTGTAACTAGTATACAGTACTATACTGTATACAATTACTAGTAACTAGATCTGATCAGTTTGGATTGTAACTAGTACATAAGCCTCTGGCTGTGTAGCAACTTTTCTGCTTGAACTCCTGGAGACCATCTTGAGGCTGGCAGTGGAGTTCTCCAGATTTATGGTTTTGGGGGACTTCAACCTGCCATCTCTTGGTTTGGCTTTAGAAGCAGCCCAGATGTTCACAGCCACCATTGAGGCCCTGAGCCAATCCCAGATCATCTTGTGTCCAATTCAGGAGAGTGGTCACGCATCAATATGATCGTTTTGTCAGAGCAATGGCAATGTGATTTGGTGGGAGATCTAACAGTATCCTCCCTGTCATGATCAGATCATGCCTTGGTGTCCTTGGGATACTCCTATATTAACCCCCTTTACAGGGGGGCCAGATCCATTTAAGCCGTTCATCCTGGCAACTAATGAACTCAAATGGTTCCAGAGGGAACTGGGGGATATCCCATAGGCCTTCCTACATGGCCTTGCTGAAGCCTTGATATAATCCTGGAATCAAAGAGTGAGTGAGCTCTAAACAAAATCTCCCCTGTGTGGCCTCTCTTAATCTGTCACACCTAACTCTCCTTTTCTCATCAGAAGAGACATGGGTTCTGAACTAGGTTATGAGCCCCACAGACTACTGTTGGAAGAAAACAAAGGGTGATTCCTATTCAGTGGTGGGTTCCGGTATGGTTGGAACGGGCCCATGCATGTGTCGTACCTGCCAGCTGCACTTCCACAAACCTCTGCGACACTCCAGCTGCTAGGCAGAGCTTCGTGCAGGCGCTGTACAAGCTATGCGCATGCACAGAAGCACAGAAGGCTTTAAAGGACAGGTAAGGAGCTTGGGCAGGCAGGTGGGCCCTCCGGAGCACTGTACTGGAACAGTCCCCGGTGCTCCGGGCAGGCTCCTGTATGCCCCAGTACTGCCTGCAACCCACCACTGTTCCTATTGGACCTAAGAACTGCTATTTAAGGCTTGTCCCCTGGCAATAACAGCAGTGAAACAGCATTATTTCTTATTGCATCTGCAGTGTGTCACCTGTTGTCCCTGTTCCAGACCACCAGATCCTTCCTGGGACAGGAGGCTTTGGGTGCTTATCTTCAGGACCATGCAGAGGAATTTGTTCAATACCTGACAAACAAAGACACTTGGATTCATTTCCAGTTGGAACCATGTGTGGTGCAAGTCCATGTGAGATGCTGAAGGAAAGTCTGGAAACAGTTTGATTATTTGGCTCTGATAAGGTGAACAAGGTCCTCAAGGCTATTGGTGCACAAATTATGATATACCATTGGTATATGACACCAGAAAGATTAGCTAGAATGCATAAAGGTATTTCAAATCTATATTGGAATGTGAACAACAAGAAGGGTTATTTTATCATGCCTAGAAGGTTTTGGGGTCAAACGTACTCACAGATTCAGAACACTTTAAAGATTAATATACAACTGAAACTACAAACCTCCATAGAGTTGAAAACATTGTTTTATATACATACATTCTATAGAAGAGGTTCCACAAATCTACAGTGCTGTTTACAACTGGTTCCAACTCCCTCATCATCATCAAGATGAAGAACGAGAGGAGGAATTCTGGGAGTTGAAGTCCACAAGTCTTTAAGCTGTCAAGTTGAACACCCATGGGGGGTTTTTTCTAAAGGGTTAGGGGTGCAAGGGTCTTGTAACTTGACAGTTTTAAGACTTGCACACTTCAATGCCAGAGTTCCTGAACCAACATGACTGGAGGAAGAATTCTGGGAGTTGAAGTCCACAAGTCTTAAAGCTGTCAAGTTTGAACACCACTGGGTTTTTTTTTCTAAAGGGTTAGGGGTGCAAGGGTCTTGTAACTTGACAGCTTTAAGACATCAATGCCAGAGTTTCTGAGCCAACATTTTAGCTGCTAAGCAAGAGCATTGTTAAGTGAGTTTCACCACATTTTACAAGTTGGCCATGCCCACCTAGTCACATGACTGTCAAGCCACTCCCACAAAGCAGGCCACACCTACAGAAGAGGTTCTGTCGGTCCGACAATTCTACCCTGTAAGAACAAGGTCCAGTTATATGACCTTGCCAGGCAGCCACAGTGGATGGCCCACAAAATTCCTAGCATAAATCGATTCCCCTAGGATGAACACCCTACAGACCCCCCGTGGAGTCTAGCGGTTTCTCTGGGGCAAAACTGGGATTGCAGGCGATCTATCACCATCTTTAGCCTCCGTCCCATGAGTGGTTGCCAAGGCTCTTAAAAAGAAGAATTGCCATTCAGTAGAATATGACTCAGGACAGTCCCCACCCCATATGGGAGGCATCACAAGAAAGACAGAGTGGCAGAAGCTCGCTATATTGGGCGAGTACTATGTTTGACCCTAACAGTTGTTTGACAGCCCCAAATGACTTTTCCTCCCTAGGTCTCCACCTCCAAGGAGCCCTCTGATCCAATAATTGATGTAGCAGCTCTGCAACTGATGCTTTATGCAGCAGGAAGAGGCCTAAAAACTCTTGCAGCCTTACAAGTGGGGGTTGGGGCATCTCTGATGGCTTGCATCTTCATTGGTGTCAGATGCAGCCCATTCACGTCCACAAGGAATCCCAAAAATTCCACCTGTGGAACAGCCACTTGGCATTTGTTCCACTTCACTTTAAAACCCAATTTTTGAAACTGCTGCAGTCTTGTTAGAAATTTGGAATGGCTTGTTGTAGAAACAAGGACGTCATCAAAATAAGATATGACCCCAGGGATTCCTTGTAAAAGCTGTTCCATCAGGCTCTGGAAAAGTCCTGGTGCGACACTAACTCCGAATTGGAGCTGCCTATATTTAATCACACCCCTGTGCGTTATGATGGTTTGCACCTCTGCTGTTTTGGCATCAACCAGCATTTGCTGGTATGCCGGTCCAGCTTTGCAAAGATACTGCCCTCTCTGAGAGAATGTAGGAGATCCTGGATCCCTGGCAGAAGGTATCCATGGGCAGGTAAGGCACTGTTCAGGGTGCATTTGTAGTCAGCGCACAAAAGAATGAACCCGTCTGGCTTAATGGGAGTAACAATGGGAGTCTCCCATTTGGCGTGGTCTACTGGCTCTAGTATGCCTTGTTCAATCAGTCTATCCAACTCAGCATCCACCCTAGCTTTAAGTGCAAATGGCACCCGTTGCAGCTTCATGCAAACTGGAGCAACCTGGGGGTCTAGGTTGAAAGACACCGGCTTCCCTGTATAAGTCTCCAGCACAGGAAATTCCTTCTTCAAAATGTCCAAATCTGAGGGTTGGACTTGGTGAATGCCACTAATTTTGAGTCTCAATGCCTCAAACCAATCCAACCCCAGGAGACTGGGTAATGACCCAGCAACAACAACCAGAGGCAGGTGTCCTCAGAAATTTTTGTATTGGACCCTGAATAAACCATTACCTAGAATGGGGATATTGTTCCCTTGGTAGTCTCTCAGGGTCAGCCTGCTTTCCTGTAACCGGCGTTTTGATATGGATGGCATAATTCTTTTCAGAGTGTTCCAGGACACTCTAGAGATGGCAGACCCAGTGTCCACCTCTATCAAACTGTCCACTCCTTCAATCTGCACTGTCAATTGAATCTTTTTATTAAGTCCATTGCTAGTTGGGCTAATTCTTTCACCCACTCTGGTATTAGCCCAGAAAATGGCAAGACAGTCATCTCCCAGTCAAGGCTTTTTCTGTGGTGGCCACCGATTAGCCTGAAACTTTGCTGGTTGGATTATAGAAGGCTGCAATTCCCTGCATACTCTGGCCAGGTGACCCTTCTGGTTGCAACACTGAAAGATCGCCAACTTAAATTGGCAATCTGTCCGGGGATGATTCCCTCTGCAACACATACAGGACACAGGAGGTGATATCTGATCCTTTGGCCAATTTCTCTTTCTCGCTTCCTTTAAATAGTTAACCTCCTCCATCCCCTCATTCTCTAACTCACTGTCAGCTTCATTTTGGTGAATTTCTGTACTCAGGGATGTCACTGCCCTTGTACTTTTTTTAAAATAGTCTTTATTGGTTATACATTTTTTAATAAGACATACAAATACAGCTTTAAACATACATACCCTCCCCTCCCTCCCCTGCCCCAGTGACAGTTGTTCACAGCCCAACATTTTTTTCTTCCTCATTGTTTAGTCTCTAACCAGGATCTTCTTGTTACATAATTCAGGGATCTATTACAATAGCAATAGCAATAGCAGTTAGACTTATATACTGCTTCATAGGGCTTTCAGCCCTCTCTAAGCGGTTTACAGAGTCAGCATATCGCCCCCAACAATCTGGGTCCTCATTTTACCCACCTCAGAAGGATGGAAGGCTGAGTCAACCCTGAGCCGGTGAGATTTGAACAGCCGAACTGCAGCTAACAGTCAGCTGAAGTAGCCTGCAGTCCTGCACTCTAACCACTGCGCCACCTCAGCTCTCAATACCCACGTTCACTTTTAGTTCCCATTGTTAACAACTGCTATTTAACTTTCCCAGTTTTAAGTCCCTGCTGTTCTCTTTGTCGCCCACATATACCATAGGTTCCAGCTAAGATAATGTTCCGTTTCTCCTTTGTCCCTCAGCCAGCCCGTCATTCTGTCCATTTCTGCACACTCATAAATCTTTTTAATTATGGCATTTTTTGATGGTATGGTAGTAGATTTCCAAAATTGCGCATAGGTTATTCTTGCAGCCACAATTACATGTAGGCTCAAATGCCATACAGATTTACTCATGTTTTCTGGTTTTATGCTTAGTAAAAAAGTCTCGGGTTTCCATTCCATACTTGCCCCAGTTAGCTCTCTTAGCTAGTTTTGAATCCTTCTCCAGTATTTCGTGACCTCTCTGCCCTCGTACTGTTTTGTTGATTGACTATTTTGGATGACTGCTAGTGCTTTTGTGACCATCTCAGCTGCCCTAGCCTCACCCAGAGCAGACTGAAAAGTCAAATCAGGCTTGGCTAATAACTTACATTGTAATCTTAGATCTCTGCGTGGCACGACAATTCCGCGCTCGTCAAAATAGCAGTGATAAAACTGCATCGCTAAAGCCGCGACGTCATCACCACGCGTCATCACCGCTGCGACAACAGCGCAGCCACAGAAGGGCGCTTTAAAACAGTGCAGCGGCAGAAAGCCGATTTAAATTAAGGTAAGGGTTAGGATTAGGTTTAGGGTTAGGTTTAGCGTTAGGTTTAGGGTTAGGGTTAGGGTTAGGTTTAGGGTTAGGTTTAGGGTTAGGTTTAGGGTTAGGTTTAGGGTTAGGTTTAGGGTTAGGTTTAGGGTTAGGTTTAGGGTTAGGTTTAGGGTTAGGTTTAGGGTTAGGTTTAGGGTTAGGTTTAGGGTTAGGGTTAGGTTAGACTGAGTGCTTCGGAAGGCGCGGATTTGCCCTCCGCCCTTATGTCAGCGTGGTAAGGTCGCATTTGCTTTAGCGATTCGGACGGCGTGGATTAGCACTCGAGCTTATGTCTCCGCGGATAAGGGCTTCGCGGTATTGTGGTGGAACCAGATCTCTGATCCCACAGACTAGCCAATCTAATAATGCATCATCCAAATCCTTAAATTCACAGTGCAAGGCAGAGGATCGCAATGCAGCCACATAATGATTGATTGACTCCCCCTCAGCTGATTCCTCTGATAGAAATCATGACGGCATGCAATTTTAGGAGGAGATGGGACATAGTGGCTTTTCATCTTAGTCATGAGCGTATCCCATGGTACAGAATGAATAGAGGTTGGCGCCGTAAGTGTTCTGGCCATATCAAACATCTCGGTGCCACAGTTAGGAAATAGGTACATTTTTGTTTGCCCGAAATGTCAGAGAAATTGTGGGCTCTGAGGAAACATTCAAATCAAATCCTGTATTCAAATATAGGACTTCCACGTTTCTGAATTAGGCTGAACAGGGTGAACACCATGAGAGTAGCCATCTCTGTCAAGGGTAGCTCGATCTGAGGTAATGCCATCTCTCCTTCCCTCAGTCAGTCAGTCGTGCAGCGATCCACGGTATTAAATCATCTGCTCAATAACTTGATCCCACCTTTGTCGCCACTTTGTTATATTTTGAATGCAAGGATCATGTGATCTATTATTGAGGCAAGGGATGGTTAAACTAGAACTTCTATATTGTGTAAGAACCAACAACTTCAACTATCTTCTTAACTAGCACAATTAGAAAAAATTGCCTGTTCCCACTTGACAGCTCCTTTAAATAGGTGGCTGTCAAACAGCCAATCAGTGGTGGGCATCACTCTGGCCTAAATGGCAACCAATCCAGATCGTGATACTCTACATGAATTGCTTCAACTTCTATCCTCCAAACAACATTATAGGGCACTGCAAACCAGAACAATTACTAGACACAAGAACAGATTTTTCCTGAATGCCATCACTCTGCTAAACAACTAATTCCCACAACACTGTCAAACTATTTACTAAGACCGTATTACTATTATTCTTCTCATCCTTCCTATTACCTATCTCCTCCCACTTATGACTATAACCATGTTGATTGAATATTTACAACTTATATTTTTCTGTTTGTTTCCTAGTATGATTTGCTTATTAGTAACCTATGACTATCACTAAGTGTTGTATCTTATGATTCTTGATGAATGTATTTTTCTTTATTTCCTTTTATGTACACTGAGAGCACCAAAAACAAATTCCTTGTGTGTCCAATCACACTTGGCCAATAAAGAACTCTATTCTATTCTATTCTATTCTAGTCTAGTCTAGTCTAGTCTAGTCTAGTCTAGTCTAGTCTAGTCTGTTTAGAACATTCATAAGAGAAATCCCATTACAGCAGTTTAGAAATAACAATGAAATGGCTACGTACATCTCCAGCAGGTGATGCCCCTTCTCAGAATGGGGAAATTTTGTCTGGGTTTTAATGAAAGGAGCCATATGAGAAATACTGATTCTGCCTTTATTTTGATATGATTTTTCAAAAACACTAAGGGCCCCACAATCTATTTCCCTTGCCTTCTCCACTTCCAGCCCTTCTTTGTTTGTTTTTTTTAGCAAGGAAAAACTTGTTTCAGATTTTCTCAGGTTGTCAGAAGAAGCCAAAAAAAAAGTAATTTGGAAGGAAGATGGAATTATTTTAGATTAGCACAATGAGCTTTGCAAATATTTACAAAATATTAGATGTTCAATTTTGTATGACATTTATGTCATTTTTAAGCTTTAAGTAAACCTGCTCTGATTTATAAGCCTTAAGCTTACTTAAAGACCTAAAGAAGGGTGTAGTCTGGATGTTGTAGCATGCCCATGGTGAGAAGGGATGAAAGATATGGTACCATCCTTACAGTGGTATTAAGTTCAAAAGGCACTATGGATATCCAATGGTTAGATATGACAGCAGTTCCAAAGAGTTACAAGTATTTGGGGTCCATATTAGGACAGATGGTTATTGTGAGTATTCTGTGGCTAAATATGGTTGTGATAGTCAAAGTAATACAGGATGTTTGAGAATCAATGGTCCTTGGCCTAAAATTTGACAGAAACACCTTCAAATATCCTTGATTCAATCCTGATAGACGGTCGTAGGTAGCAGGTAGCAGGTAGCAAGTAGAGCTGATTTATGAGCCCTAGGCTTGTAAATGTGGGAAGCCCTGAGAGGTGTCCCTGGTATTTGTGTAGCTATTCTGGTTAGGTATTACGATACCTAAAACCCAGACCTTCTGAAGAGCACCTATTGTAGAAAGTTGCTATAAATCAAGGTTATAATTCTCCATACTACAGTATTATCATATGGAGTTTAGAGTTTAAATGATCACAAAGCCACAGTTGGTATACTTTCAATATTTTTACATTACAGGTGAAACTCGAAAAACATAGTGAATAAGAAAGGCGATTTTGCTATGGTTCCAATGATGCTTTGATGAATAAATATTTAAATATGTAGTCATACTTTTTAATTCAAACTTATTGTGAAACTCAAAAAATTAGAATATCATGCAAAAGTTCATTTATTTCAGTAATGCAACTTAAAAGGTGAAACTAATATATGAGATAGACTCATTACATGCAAAGCAAGATAATTCAAGCTGTGATTTGTCATAATTGTGATGATTATGGCTTACAGGTCATGAAACCCCAAATCCACCATCTCAGAAAATTAGAATATTACATGCAATCAATAAAACAAGGATTGTACATAGAACATATCGGACCTCTGAAAAGTATAAGCATGCATATGTACTCAGTACTTGGTTTGGGCCCCTTTTGCAGCAATTACTTCTTCAATGTGGCATGGCATGGAAGCTATCAGCCTGTGGCACTGCTGAGGTTGTTATGGAAGACCAGGATGCTTCAATAGTGGCCTTCAGCTCTTCTGCATTCTTCGGTCTCATGTCTCTCATCTTTCTTTTGGCAATGCCCCATAGATTCTCTGTGGGGTTCAGGTCAGGCGAGTTTGTTGGCCAATCAAGCATAGTAATCCCACATTCATTGAACCAGGTTTTGGTGCTTTTGGAAGTGTGGGCAGGTGCCAAGCCCTGCTGGAAAATGAAGTCAGCATCCCCATAAAGCTCGTCTGTGGAAGGAAGCATGAAGTGCTCCAAAATATCCTGGTAGATGGCTGCGTTGACCCTGGACTTAATGAAGCATAGTGGACCAACACTAGCAGATGACATGGGTCCCCAAATCAACACAGACTGTGGAAACTTCACACTGGACTTCAAGCATCTTGCAATGTGTGCCTCTCCATTCTTCCTCCATACTCTGGGTCCTTGGTTTCCAAATGAGATGCAAAAGTTGCTCTCATCAGAAAAGAGGACTTTGGACCACTGAGCAAAAGACCAGGTCTGTTTTTCTATAGCCCAGGTAAGATGCTTCTGACGTTGCTTGTTGTTCAGGAGTGGCTTGACAAGAGGAATATGACATTTGAAGCCCATGTCCAGAATCCATCTGTGTGTGGTGGCTCTTGATGCACTGACTCCAGCCTCAGTCCACTCCTCGTGAAAGTCCCCAACACTTTTCCTGACAATCCTCTCCAGGCTGTGATCATTTCTGCTGCTTGTGCACCTTTTTCTTCCACACTTTTCCCTTCCACATAACTTTCTATTAATGTGCATCCAATGTCTTTTGCAATTACCTTTTGAGGCTTTCCCTCCTTATGGAGTGTGTCAATGATGGTTTTCTGTACAACTGTCAGGTCAGTAGTCTTTCCCATGATTGTGATTCCTACTGAACCAGACTGAGAGACCATTTAAAGGCTCAGGAACCCTTTGTAGGTGTTATGGCTTAATTAGCTGATTAGAGTGGGACATTTTGAGCCTAGAACATTGCACCTTTTCACAATATTCTAATTTTCTGAGATGATGGATTTGGGGGTTTCATGAGCTGTAAGCCATAATCATCACAATTATGACAAATCACAGCTTGAACTATCTTGCTTTGCCTGTAACAAGTCTATCTCATATATTAGTTTCACCTTTTAAGTTGCATTACTGAAATAAACGAACTTTTGCATGATATTCTAATTTTTCGAGTTTCACCTATATCTTGAAATCTAAAGAGTTGATAACATTATAAGTAGTCCTTGCTTAACAATCACAATGGACCTCAAATGTTGCTCATTTGTCACTGTGATTAAGCAAACCATGTAGTCATTAAGCAAATCCACCATATCCAATGTATATTTTTTGCCATTTTATGCTGGAAAAAGGCAAAAAAAGTCACAAATCACGGTCACGTGATTGTGAATTACTGTAACTTGACATAAATGTGAGCTGGTTGCCAAGCACTCAAAATACAATTATGTTACCCAGTCATATCTTCAACGATGGGTTGTAACTAACTATTTTTGAGTCCATTGTAATGTCAATCATTAAGGGACTGATTGACAACTGAGAAGAAAAAAAGAACTTGAGCCAAATCCAAACTTCTGTCTTATAAGGCTTAAGGGATATCATTTACTGTTCAGCACTGAGTCACTCTGAATTACAGGAAGCAGTGAAGGTATATAAACCTGGTATTTTCTGTCTGACTTCCACGGTTTTCTGAAAGCAACAAAGAAGTTACCTTCAGATTTATTCAAAACAACAGGTAAGATTTATTATTTTACTGCAACTTGTTTAAATCCATTATTTGTAATTAAGCAAGCTAGGATAATTTTACAGGGGGAAGGCAATTAGTGTTTTTGCAACTTTTACGAAATTGTTTTATTTTGTTCTATTTTTGAAAATATGTTACATCTATTACCATAATAAATTAGGTTTATATTAGCTTAAATAGCATGACTTCTTTTTTTAAAAACCTGACACTGCTGTTTTTTGAGTTTGCCGATGATCCTATTAGGCATTTCTGGGATCTTCCCTTACTAAACTAACATTTCTAAGATTCCCTGGAAAGAGGAAATTAGAATTAAAACTGTTTCAAGGCTACAGATCTTTTTGTGCATTTATATGAATGAAATGCAAATTGAACTCAATGGAACTAACTTCGAAATAAACATTTGTACCACTGGTCTGTAAATGTATACTGCAATGCATAAAACCTCAACTTAATCCTATTCCTTTTTGCTTTTTGGCTTAATAATTTTTCCTAAGAGAAACTGAACTCATAAAATATAGCATTTTTTGTATTTCCTTCTCTCAGATTTTGGCAGTCTGGTTTAGTGCCTCCCAATATTTTATGCATAATGCTAGAGTTCTAACTCAGCAATTTTAATTTTAAAAAAATTATTATTAAATGTATACAGCTGCCCATTCTGCTATCCATTTGAAAGTTCATCTCCGCTTCTTCTGCCTGTAGTTTCTCATTAGATACTACAGCCACGAAAAAGGGCCACAGAAAAGCCAACTCCACATACAGTGGTATCATCACTTCCTAGCACACCTGAGATACTGGGAAGTCAACTAAGTTGATCATATTAATCCAATCTGTTTCTATGCTCTTATGATAAAGGCTGCCAGGCCAAATTCTTGCAATCAGGAACAAATTCTGATTGCATTGCCTGAGGAGCAATCACCATTGCCATATGTGTTAGCCCTGTAGCCTTTGCATCTGTAGATATAGTTGATTTTATCTGATATAAGACAAAAATTGAGAAGCAATATATTCTAAATGAGCTGTTACCAACCTGGGATCCTTCAAACATCTTGTAGATTATAGCCAATAATCACTGATCAGAGTGAATTTTTGATTGGCTTTTATGGAAATGGCTGGGGTGAAAGTTATTTTTTACTGCAGCAAACCAATAAGGGAAAACTTAAGGAACTGTTATGGGTTTATAGATGATTTACATATCCTTAGAATGAACCTTAGAATGCAGGACGCCTATTGGAGTACAAGGGAGTAAAAGAAAAAATACTTAAGAGTTAGAATAAGTTTTGTGGTTTAGGAGATATCTGAACTATTTACAGAAAATTGGCACAAATTCCATTAAGGAGATTAAGCACTGATATATCTTAATATATATATTTTTTAGAAATGATTGTCTTCATCTTGCTAAGTCTTGCTGCAGTGCTGCAACATTCTTTTGGAGATGTAAGTCTAATATTTTGTATCATATATAGCAGATTTAAGATACGCAGTACATAACTTTCTCATGTTACAATTAATACATTAAACTGCCTAATACATGTTGGATTGTTCCATATATGTGATGGTTGGTAGAAATAACCTTTAGGAGCAAGAAGAGGAGATGCAACAGTGAAATAAATCTGAATCCAGACTTTCAAGTCTCTTGCTGTAATATTGAAACCTTGTAATCAAATAGTATTAGCATTCAATACTCTGGTCTAGTCAGAGAAGCTTAGTCAGTCTAACTGTTCATTTTAATTTGTAAATATATTACAGGGCTGAACACAAAGAAAACAAAATCATGCTGAACGGGGCATTCAAATATAATTAAAACAGGCATATTTAATGAAAAGAATCTGACTAATTTTAATTCCTGTGGCCTATAACAGAACTCAAGTCCCAATCCACTGGAATACCCCCACACACACACACACACCTGAGACTTGAGGGATCCCTACCCTTTTAAGCCTTCCAGAGGGCAGTGAAGATCTGGTTCTGCCCCCCCCTCCCCAAGTATTGGGCTCGGATGGGGGTTCAATGAGGCTGATTGGTCTGACACTTGGTGAATAGGACAGCTCTCTTTTATTCCTGTTGAGAGCCACTTAAGATCATTATAGGAGATAGACAGCCATATAAATTCCGTGACCCGTCAAAACCGCGCTCGACTAAGCCGCGCCCGATTAAACCGCGTCGCTGATGTCATCAACAGGGCGACAACAGCCAGCGCGGAGAAAGAAGGGCGCTTTAAATAGTGCTTTGAAAGCAAGCCGATTAAACTTAAGGTAAGGGTTAGGTTTAGGGTTAGCTTTAGGGTTAGCTTTAGGGTTAGGTTAAGGGTTAGGGTTAGGGTTAGGGTTAGGTTAAGGGTTAGGATTAGGTTTAGGGTTATGTTAAGGGTTAGGTTTAGGGTTAGGTTAGGGGTTAGGTTTAGGGTTAGGGTTAGGATTAGGTTTAGGGGGGGTTAGGTTTAGGTTTAGGGGTTAATTTTAGGTTTAGCGTTTACAGCGTGCTTCTGTCTCCGCGCTGTTGTCGCCCTGTTGATGACGTCAGCTACGCGGTTTCGTCAAGCGCGGTTTAGTCGAACGCGGTTTTGTGGTGAAACCATAAATTCTTTATATAAATACATACCACTGCAGTATTCCCATGAAGAATAATGATTAATTCATTTTAACTTGGCTCTGTTATCACCTGCTTCTCATGGCTAGTCTCTTATCCAGTACACAGACAAATGGGGCCACTGTTTCATAGCTAGGGGTCAGAAGAAAGTTGCAGGGAGTAGAATGGTGATAGAAGAAGATAAGGCAATGTCATTCACAAGGACTGGTGCTGAATCCTGAGGCCACTAGCTGCCTGTTCTATTCAAAGTCATACAATTTTAATTGTTTTTATTTTATTTTATTTTGCTTGTTACCTTAAGGTTAATTTTGAATCTGAGTCACCCAGGAGAAAAGAAAAGCAAGATGAGATTGTTAACATGCACAATTCTTTGAGGAGATCAGTGAGTCCAACAGCTAGCAACATGCTAAGAATGGTAAACTAAATATAATTATATTTGTAATAGAGTTTGGAAGTTTAAGTTCCTTACTAGTATAAATATTATATGATTTAATAACTACAATAAGTGAATATATTTATTATTGATTGATTAATTCTGGTTTTTTTGCCAATGTGAATTTAGGTGCATCTATATTTTTGTTTGAATCTATCAGTTATAATACCACAATACCACTCAGGGAAATATATAATGAAAAAATATCATGAAAATATATAATAAAAGTAGGAAATTGAGGGGGAATTAAGCTGAGGGTCTTTGGCAATATCTAGTGCCTCCTCGTAGCTGTATTTTTTTACATTCCAATATTAGCTGTTGTATCTTTAATTGCCATAATCTCAGCAAAGATTAGACTTGCACATTTCACATTATTATTATTATTATTATTGAACATTTATATGCCGCCCTTTTCCCTGAGGGGACTCAGGGCGGCTTACAACAATGAGGGAAGGGAGTGCAAAACAAGACTTAAAAGAAAGAAAGAAAAAAAAAACGTGAGTAAAAAAAAATTAACCATAAAAACACAACATTCACTCAACATTCGGGCAGGGTGAGAATAAATCCTATCCCCAGGCCTGATGGGATAGCCAGATCTTGAGGGCTGTGCGGAAGGCCTGGACTGTGGTGAGGGTGCGGATCTCCACGGGGAGGTTGTTCCATAGCGTCGGAGCTGCAACTGAGAAGGCTCTCCTCCGCGTAGTCGCCAGTCGGCAGTGACTGGCGGATGGAATTCGGAGGAGGCCTACCCTGTGCGATCTGATGGGACGCAGGGAGGTAATTGGCAGGAGGCGGTCTCTCAGATAGCCAGATCCACTACCATGGAGCGCTTTATAGGTGGTAAGTAGGACCTTGAAGTGCACCCGACGATCAACAGGTAGCCAGCGCAGCTCACGGAGGATCGGTGTTATATGGGCGAACCGTGGTGCGCCCATGATCACTCGCGCGGCCGCATTCTGGACTAGCTGAAGTCGCCGGATGCTCTTCAAGGGCAGCCCCATGTAGAGCACATTGCAGTATTCCAGCCTAGAGATCACAAGGGCTCGAGTGACTGTTGTGAGAGCCTCCCGGTTCAGGTAGGGCCGCAACTGGCGCACCAGGCAAACCTGGGTAAATGCCCCCCTGGTCACAGCCGACAAATGGTGGTCAAAACTCAGCTGTGGATCCAGGAGGACTCCCAAGTTGCGGACCCTGTCTGAGGGGTATAAATTTTGCCCCCCCAGCCTGATTGATGGAACGTTAGCCGAATTTTTGGGAGGAAAACACAACAGCCACTCGGTCTTTTCCGGGTTGAGCACCAGTTTGTTAGCTCTCATCCAGTAAATTGCATAAATAAATAAATTGCAATCTCAAGATCCTTTAGTTTGATATAAATCCCATGGAAATCAATAGCCCTTATGTTCTAGCAATTGTACATATAGTAGGTAGATAGCATAGTACAATACCTACAGCATCTCAATTTTCTTTCTTATACATGAAAATCAGTTACAAAATTGCCAGTTACATCCAAGCACTGTGGTTTCAATTGCAATAATAATAATAATAATAATAATAATAATAATAATAATAATAATATAGAAGAAGAGTTGGAAGGGATCTTGGAGGTCTTCTAGTCCACCCCCTGGACCTTGGTAGGAAATCCTACACTGTTCCAGACAAAATGGCTGTCCAGTCTGTTCTTTAAAAATAATAAGACCAGTTTTCTGTACTGTTTTGCACAATATTATTTTTTTCCTTTTATGAAAAAAACTTGATTAGCTTTCATCAAAAGTAAAACCAGTTTTACAAAGTATTTTACCCATTAAAATAGCAATGAATATTGGCAAAGCAAATGGACTAGGTAGATCTTTGATTCACATGGCAGTATCACCGGGAAACAGATTGAAAATACCAATTGGAATGATTTATGTAAATAAATAAATATTATGACATCCATGAAGAAGAAGGAAGGTAATGGGGTAGTCAGAGTGACATAAATGACAGTGTCATGATATATCCCTCAGCTCTTACTACATGCATCACAAAATCCAGGGGATGGTACTGTGTAAATTATCAGAGATCCTGATCATGCAGGAATCATGATAAAATTGGTGATTAGGGAGGAGATAGCTAGTCTTGGGCCCTTAATATTAGGGGGTTCCACATGGGTTGTGCTTCTCCTCTCCTATTTAACATCTAAATGAGATTGCTAGGAGAAGTCATCCGTCGCTATGAGATGAGGTATCATCAATATGTTGATAATATTCAATTCTACAGTTTCTGTCCCTGGCAAATTAAGTGATGCTCTGGATGGGGCACAACTGGCTTCACGTAAATGTGGAAAGACCTAGTGGCTTTAGGTTTTGGGACCCTCCAGTTCTCAGACTATGACTTCTTTGGTGCTGGATGGCATTATACTGCCCCAAACTGATCCTGTGCACAATCTGGGCTTCCTCCTGGACTCACAAATCCTGCTTGAGGGGCAGATGGCAGTTGTGGCTAAGAGAAGCCTTCATACAACTTCATATTGTACACCAGTTGAAGATTCCTAGATCAAGGAGCTCAGTTCACAGTGACTTCACCTTTAAGGTTCTACTGGCATGGGGCTATTGGAGAACCCACCTCTCCCCAATTACAACTTCCTGTATCACCAGATCTAGTAGAGAGGGCACGCTCTGGGTTCCATTTAGGGAGCTGCATTTGGGAGGCCTTAGGCAGTGAGCTTTCCTGGCTCTGATGTACCTACATTGTAAAGTATCCTTCCCACCACCACAAGGCTAGCCTGAGGACACCAAGGAACTGGAAAATTAGTGAGGTGGGTCTATTATTAGCATTCCTTTCCAAATTTATTTTTTGTTATGTTCTATAGTTTTTAATGTTTTTGATAATAATGTTGCTGTTATCGTGAATTACTATTTTTTAAAAAAATTTAAACACCACCAGAGTTTTGTCAGATGGGCAGCTGTTCTGACCCCCCTCTGTCCAGTGATTAATGCTGACACAGGCTTACTGTTAGCCACGCTTTATTCACAGCAATTACTCACAGGCAAGACGTTGGCAGCAACCCAGACTCCCACAGATAAGAGATACAATACACACAAGAGCTTCTCCAGCTTGGTGTCCTGCAAAAGGTCTCCTCCCAAAGTCTCTTCTTATACACTCTCTTGAGAGGAGCCAAGCCACAACCACCTGGGCTTTATTATCTCTTATGAGTCTGTCTCCATAACTGCTGCCTCTGTTTCTCCACCATTCTTTGCCTGACGTCAGGGACAAACTTCCTTTGATCTTCCCCACTGCTCCAGTGCCTCAGGCGCCTCCTGGTGGCCAACCAGCTTCTCTGGTCCCTGCTCAGCAATCTCTGAAATGCGTCATTTTGGTGTGCATGTCCACCACCACGAGGACCATGGTAAACCCCGAAGACAGAGGCAGTTCCGTCAGAAAGTCCATGGACATGGCTCCCCAGGGTCTGCCCGGGGTCAGCAATGGCTGAAGCAGGCCTGGAGAAGCCCACTTAATGGCAATTATCATGGTACACATGGGTTGTCTGCACACATGGGTTGGTTGTCTAAAAGGGTGGGGAGGGAGCCTTACCATCCAGGTCCAACTATTCAAAGGATGTTTTAAAGAATATTGCTGAAACTTCTAAATTCTTAAATACAAGATTTTAAGGAAGTCAAAAGGTAGTAAAAATGATCAGACAAATATGTTCTGCAATTTTAAATTATGTCTCATTCATTGATTGATTGTTGCTGTTGACTTCTGTTCTATTCAGGAATGGTATCCTGAAGCTGCTTCGAATGCAGAACGTTGGGCGTATCAGTGCTTTTATGATCACAGTTCAGAAAATTCAAGAATTCTTGGTAAGTCAATCCAAAGGCATAATAAAACTTTAACTGGTTACCACATTAAATAGCATTTACAATAACATTTGTTCTTCAATAGTAGCAGGAAAAGTAATATTTATGAATCTCTCCCGATTTTTTTCATTTATTTCTTATATTGTACATTACTACATTTATGGCCCACCATCCCCCCAAAATGCTAAAGATATTGTCCTCACCACAGTTGTTTGTAATGGTAGATGCCAAGCCCAAATATGTTCAGAGATTTCCATAGTCAGTGGAGAATTAAACCTGAATCTCCCTAATCTCAATACCACACTATGTATTAACATGGTGATGTCCCCACAAAATAAAGCATCTGGGCTCTAATTTACATCTAAATAAACTATATTATTGTTTTTAAACACTCATCAGAAAACAATTTATTACTACTTTGAACAATTAAAGGTTCTGCAAAAGTATTACAGGATTCTGGTTACAAAATTTTCCTTTCCAATCGTTTATTAATATTTCTGGAAAGATAAGAGATAATGCTCAGCTTTGACCTTTCTGCTGTCCTTTTGCTTCTTTCAAAATATTTGTTCACCTGTGTTTTCTTGCTGTTGCTTTTTTTCCAACCCAACCCACTTTTAGATGGAATAAAATGTGGTGAAAATATATTCATGTCAAGTAATGCCAGGACATGGGCTGAAATGATTCAGTCTTGGTATGATGAAAACAAAAACTTCGTATATGGCGTTGGAGCAAATCCAGCAGGTTCTGTTGTTGGTCATTATACTCAGGTAGTACTTTTTAATATCTTTGCCATATCTATGTTCACCAAGTATAAATCCACAAAAATGAGTGAGATTAAAAAAAGGTAGATTCCCTTAAATTACACTTAAGTCTATGGCTGATCCTGAATCACTAAGCTAGGCCATACCTGGTTGTTATATAGTAAAATCATGGCTTGAAGCTATACAGGAAAATTGAGAAAACATCCCACAAAAAGTTAATAGCAAAACATTTTTCTGTGCTGTGGCAAACAAAACCAAGAAACTGTGTCCTTACAATCACTAAATAATTCCGTAGACCTGAACACAGGAGGATCTTGGCTAAAAGCCATAGTCCCAGTGCATGTTAAGGAAAAGGAAGAAGTAGACTAGGTTAAATGTTGCACTATTTTGTTTTTTAAGTACTGATATGGAGTAAATGAAGGATTGCAAACATACTAAATGTGTTATTTGTTATTCACAAATAGCTGCCCATTCAGATCTTGGCTTTAATGCAGCTGGGAAGGAGGAACTAACTTGCTGGTCATAGCACTTGACACGTAGACTGCTTTGGATGTGGTGAGGCACTTTAGAAAGAGATGGTCTATAAAGTTCAGGATGAAGCAGTTTCGTGTTTTTCATTTTAAATATATGCATTAAAGGACAAAGAAAGCCTTATTTGTTCTAACATTTCTTTGCTTTGGCAAACTTTTATATGAAATGATTGGAGAAGTTCTTTGTACACTCATTGTTATTATGGTATACTGTATATACTGCAACATTCTCATGGGTTTATTTTCTTACATGCTCCTCTAAAGTCCACATTTGTTATCAATATTAAGCTTCTAGCATATTAACCTCTGTGTATATTTTTGTATCTTACAGATAGTTTGGTACAAAAGTTACCGTATTGGTTGTGCTGCTGCCTATTGTCCTTCATATCCCTACAACTACTTCTATGTTTGTCAGTACTGCCCAGCGTATGTATCAACTATGATTTTTATGTTTGTCACATTTATGGCAGGTCTAATTAGAGTAATTCTGATTGTCCTGGGAAAAAATAAGCTTAAATCACATTTTAATCAAATATTATGTGCAATCTTACACCCAAACAAAATATTGGCCATCCTCTGATAGTGGTGCTGTCTGCTCTCTCAAAACGGAAACCAAACCAGAGAGACTAAGACAATGCAACCAAAGTCAATTATCTATTGATACAGCATGGGGTTTTCAGCAATCACAAATATAAGAGTGGTAATATATGACACCATTCTGTTCATCTTTTTCATTCCAGAGGGAACATGGAAGGTTTAACTGCTACTCCATATAAATCAGGGCCATCTTGTGCAGACTGTCCTTCGGCTTGTGACAACGGACTGTGCAGTAAGTTAAAAAGACCAATTATTAAAGCAACATTTGTAAAGGTCATGCCATATCACCCAAGAATAGATTTCATTTGAAGCGATAACCATATCTAGGTAGAATAACTGGCATAATGGAAGATGTCCAGCTATCCAACAAGACAAGTGGATCATTACATACATGAAGCATGCTATTGTGGGATAACCAGACATCTAGAGTTGCCTCGATGGTGCTTCTAGATGCTCCCACACTAGTGGTTGATGAGCCCATGCAATTGAATCAGGATATACGAGTATGTTATCAATCCATTTCATTTTAGGAAGAACTTAAAATCCATACCAGATTTTTGTTCAATTTTATTCAGCACTATTGCTGAAAGTAATAATTCAGCAGCTGCCTACAATTACTTTAATGTATACTCTAAAATAATTACTCTTATAATAGTTTCCTTTTTAAAAATCTTCAGCTTTGAATCCACCACTTTAAAAAAATAAACAGGTTTGATTTTTGAGCTCTAAAATGTTATATACAATTGTAAAAGAGTTCCTAGCAGTTGTACTTTTGGTAATGTCTAACTTTTATTTACATTTCTTCTTTTTTTAAAATTTTCAGCAAATCCTTGCTTACGAGAGAATGCGTTAAGCAACTGCAATGAGTTAAAGGAAAAATATAGCTGCCAGCATGATTTCGTCAGGACAAACTGCCCTGCTACTTGCTTCTGCCAAAATGAAATAATATAGTGGGCCTCCTATTCAATGTTTGTTATTTTTGCCAGAAAAATCTTTAAATCATAGCATCTTTTAGTAATTGCGTGACATTTGATTTCATATATTTTGCATAAGTGTCCTATGAATGTCTAAGGGAAACGTAAGGGGTAGAGGCTAGGGATGAAAACCGTAAGTTCAAATAAGAAAAATCACAGGCCTGGATGACATCAAAAACGGGTCACACTGTAAGCTTGATTATAAGAAGATACTGAAGGCCTGAAAATAAGATCACCAAAATTCTTTGCACTCCAACTATATTGAAGAATTTCTTAAATTCTTTTACCCAAATCTAATCTAGAACTGCTTTGATGACATTCATTCAAATTATATGTCAGGTTTTGGTGTTTTTAATGTTTTAATCAGTTGTGGTTTGTAGTTTGTTATGATTTGATATGATTTTTAATTTTTGATTGGAGCCGCCCAGAGGTGATTTAAAGATGGGCAGCTTTATAAATGTTATAAATAATTAAATAAACAAATAATTAAATGAATTCTGTGGAAGAATGACTGGTCAATGTATTGTGTATATGTATCTATATATGTGTTTGTGTGTGTTTATAATTCGGTGCAACAATCTACCTAAATATTATTAAAAACGTAACTTTCATGAAGTGGTTCAATATCCCTGGTGAGACTCTTAAATCAGACATTCAACCAAAGGCCTACCTTAATGCAGCAAATGTTCTGCATATTTTTTACTACTTAAAACAAGGATTTTTACATTAAAAAACTACCTTGTAATGCAGAGCATAAACATCACAAATTCAATATCAGTTGGGAACAAACGTGAAAAGTAAAATCACCCTGTTGTTAGACTCAGCATCTACTGACAGTGGAGGTAGGTCTATGTCAGTAATGGCAAACCTTTTAGAGATTGTGTGCCAAAGCCCACTTATTTATCACAAAGTGCCAACACGGCAGTGCACACATGCGCACCCACTACCTGCGATGTTCCAGCTGCTCAGTGGAGCATCAGGCAGGCACCATATGCTACACGTGCATGCGCAGATGGCCCGTTTCCTACAAATACAGGAAAGGAATGAGGGCGGGGCCTCCAAAGCACCGTTCCAGTCCAGTGGCTGCTGCTTCCAGCAGGAACCGGTATGCGTGTATCGGGGCGAACCGCCTGCAACCCACCACTGCAACATGGCAATTTAACCTGAATACTGTGGTTTTAGTTTAGAAAAAACAACTCATACATTAACCTCTTTTGTCTTAAAAGAAAAACACAATAACAGAGCTTTCAATGATACAAACAACTTTTGATATTTTCAATTTTGGGCCCATCTTAACCATAATCCAGTCTCCGCTTCTGCAGCTCCAGCTGCTTCAGGATCTTCTCTACTCCCCTTACTTTCTGCCAGGACGAGGAGCCCATCCCCTAGGCTGCCCCTGAGACACCAGAACTCTGGCAAACTCTGTGTTGGGGTGATGGCGCACATGCCCACAGAAAGGGCTCTGAGTTCCCCCCCTCTGGCATGCATGCCATAGGTTCACCACTGGTAGGATTGATGCTAATATCACTTCAGGGGGAATGAGGTTCCAAAGAGCATTTTGTGGAGTGCATTACAATAGTCCATTTGGTCACTATTCAAGAGGTAACAAGGATATGAGTATCTATAAACAGAAACCAGGAATGGGCAAACTGGCACACAACCCAAAGCTGTGCAAAGGTCCTCCTATCGATGACTGCCACCTGATCTTCAACCAAGATTTGTGAGTCCCAGAAGGATCTCCCCTCCCCCACAATTGTGCATCAGGTTTATTTGGGGCACTGCTACCCCTCCATTAGCAAAGATGGTAAAGTCCCAAAAAATTCAGTCTTTCCAAGGTTGAGTTGAAGCTATATACCCAGGCTTTGTGATTGATTGATTGATTGATTGATTGATTGATTTTATTTATATGCTGCCCTTTTCCCCCGAAGGGGACTCAGGGCAGCTTACAACTCAACCAGGGAAGGGGGGTACAAACAAGAATTTAAAACAACATAAAAACAATGCATGATTAAAAACACAACAGTCATACCAATTCGAGACGGGGGCAACAGTTCTTTAGCCCCAGGCCTGTAAGAACAGCCAGGTTTTAAGGGCTTTGCAGAAGGCCTGGAGGGTGGTGAGGGTTCGAATCTCCACGGGGAGTTCATTCCAGAGGGTCGGAGCAGCCACAGAGAATGCTCTCCTCTGGGTAGTCGCCAGTCGACACTGACCGGCGGATGGAATTCGGAGGAGGCCTAATCTGTGGGATCTAATCGGTCTAGTGGAGGTAATTGTGCCTGTGCATGCAAAGTGCGATCGGAGCTGCTGTCCCCTCTATAAATACTGGTGTGTGTGTGTGTGGAGTGCTGGCCTTGTTGCTGTAAGCAGATTGGTTGGCTGTGTTGTGCCTTACATCAAAGGCACCACAGATAAAATCAGCAAAATTCTCCACAAACACAATATCAAGACAGCCTTCGGGACTGACCAAAAAATAGCCAACATCTTAGGAAATCCCAAAGACACAATTCAGCTAGAAAACTAAGGAGTCTATGAAATACCATGCAAAATCTGCCCAGCCACGTACATTGGACAAACTAATAGGAGAATAAATGCACGCGTCGCAGAACACAAGAACACAGTCAGAAAGGAAGAAAAAACTTCTTCCCTCTTCCAGCACCTCAAAGCAACAGGACATGAAATTGATTTTGAAAGAACCAAGTTAATCTCCAAAACTGAACACTTCAACAAGAGAATAATTATGGAAGCCATTGAAATAAGAAACACGCCTACAACATGAATAAACCTGACGATACTTCCCACCTACCAGACATCTGGAAACTATTTTTAAGACAATTCACAATAAATGTATGTATGTAGGTATGCATGCATGCATGCATGTATGTATGTATGTATGTATGTATCACCCTATAGTGAAGACATACTTCCCTAGTTTCATGTAGATGTTAAACAGGAATGGTGAAAGTACAAAACCCTGTGGCACCCGACATAGTAAAGGGACTTTAATTTCCAATCAACACCAACCATTATATGCCCCTTTAAAAGGAAGAGAACCAGCACAATACAGTGCCTACCACTCCTAGTCCACATAGCCATTCCAAAAAGATACCATAGTTGATGGTGTTGAAAGCTGCCAAGAAATTGCAGAGCCAAGATGGATACACTACTCCCATCCAGCTCGAACCAAAGATCATCTGAAAGCACAACCAATACCATTTCTGTCACCTACCCAGGTCTGAATCCTGATTGAAAGGGATCTGCATAATCTACGTAATCTGGGGTTCACTGACTGCTGCATAACCACTTTCTCCACAACAATTCATAAAACAAGGAGATTGGATACTGGACAAAAACAAGGAGAAATATGACTCTAATGAGCAGGTGGCTAAGCTCACAATTATGAAGACCCTGTCCAGGTCCTCAGGCCCAATTGGTTCAAACTGTTTACAGACCAATACTATACCACAGGTATCTCCACTGGACCTGCACCAAGGCTGGAGCTTAACTGGGAATGAATTTGAATTATTTGATTTGCTAGATGCTCTGAAAATTAGACTCCTGTGGTGACGTCATCGTGCTTGGAGCTGAGGAACTGGAGCTCTCCTAACCTCCAACTCTAACTTCTTCATTTGGGCTCATTTCCGAGCGCTGTGGATTCTGAAGGGACCAGCAGATTAAGGGGGAAACTCTGAAGACGCTGGGGTGATAAGGCAAATCCCCCAGCGGGTAGGAGAAATCCACTAAATGGACTAGGATCTATCCTGGCACTTGGTTAGGACCGGAGCGATGGCAACCACATAAGAAGGAAGTGGAGAGAGAAATCAGTTGAAATTGAGACATCTGTGACTATTATTGACAACCCAAAGAAGAGGAGGACAACGCGAAATTGGCAGAGAGGGTGAACTGGAAAGAAAGAGGCTCCGGGAAGGAGACTGTTTTTGCAGTTCAGACTTTTGCTGAAAAGAAGTGAGAGCATAGACACTGAATTGGAATTGACAGCCTGATTAACTTGAAGGAAATTGGCTACAGTGAGAACGAAAACCTGGCATGGACAACAGGAGTAGAACATAGTAACTGCTGAGAAGTCTTGGAAGGCACAGAAAAGATTGTTTAACAGTCGGGTTGGTTGTTGACTTTTTTCTTCGTGCTTTTCCTTCTACTGTTTTGTTTTTCCCAAAGAATAGTTGAATTTACAAGTATTTGGTATTTATTCGCCTTGGAACTTGGAACAGTACCAGAGACAGTAGAGAGATAACTGTTTTGGAACGATTAGAGGGCGTCTTTACCCACCCACCCACCCTTTATTTTCCTTTGTCGCTGGATTAACTAATTGACACTAACAGTGATACTGAGAAGAGGGTGACACCTAGTGGATTATAAATTTGAACCGTGAGTCTGATGCAAGAAAACCAACAGTGACATAAGCTGATATATATACATAGAGAGAAACTAATTACTAGAATTGAATACCTGTATAACTGATACAATTGAGAGACATCTATTTGTATGAGATAACAGTGTGATATATAACTCTATGATATATAATAATTAAGGATCAAAAACAGAATAGAATAATACATATGAATGTTTAGATATTGAAACATGATATTAAGGAAGGTTAATTATTGTTAAATATTGATATATAATTATTGATACTATTAATATTGCTGATAAAGTAGAAGTAAAGTAGAATTTATATGCAATTGTGGGCAAGGATAAATAGGGGGATAAAAATGGCAACTTCAGTAAAGTTAGTGAAAAAAACTACACCCAATATGATTTCAGCAACACCCCCCTCCTCAAATCAAAGATCAATTGAGAGCGCATTGGGGCTGGAGAAAGGTGGAACAATGGCAGGAACAACGGGACCAGGACCAACAATGCAGAGTATGCAATTGAGGATCCAGATGACACAAGAGACATTGACAAAAAGCCAAGAAGTGATGGCTACAAATCATGAAGAGACAAGGAGGAATCATGAAGAAATGAAAAATGAAATGGGAGAATTGAAAGGAAATATCAAAAACGTGGATGACAAAATTGAAAGGATACAGAATGCCTTAGCAATCAATGAACAGAAAATCCAGAACATTGAAACAAAAATAGAACAAACAGATCAGAAGATGGAAAAAATGGAGCTGGAATATAGACAAGTTAATAAAGAATTAGAGTTATTAATAATCCAACTTGAAAATGAAAGAGCTGCATTCTGTCTAAGATTCCAAAACGTACCAGAAGAGAAGGAGAAAGACCTGAAAGGAAAAATGATCGAAAGCTTCACCAAAATTCTACAGAGAAAAGAACAAGAGTTGAGAGGGGACATCGATGAAGCTTATCATGTGCATACTAATTATGCCAGAAGACATAGGCTCCCGAGAGAAGTGCACGTAAGATTTGCTAAAAAAACAACTAGAGATGAAGTGCACCAAAAAAACAGAGAAGGGACGATTACATCTCAGGAAAAAGAGTTGATCACACTTAAACAGATTCCACAGAGAACAATGTAGACAATAGCAATTTTTAACAAATCAGTTAAATAAAAACAGAATAATGTACAGATGGTTGGTACCAGAAGGAGTACTGGTATGTTGGCAAAGGAAAAGATATAAGATACAGAATATAGAAGAAGCGCAGGAATTCTACAAAAAACACTGCACATGGGAAGAAGAACAAGGAAGTAAAGAGGACCTAGAAAGTAGAAGTCAAGAGGAAAAAACATCAGAAGACAAGGAAAGAAACAGGAGAGAAGAACAGAGGCAAGAAAGAGAGAGAGCAGAAAAGCAAGGTACGAGAGGGAAAAATCAGATACAAACCAGAAGCACCAAAAACACCCCATCTAAAGATGGACCAGGAAATAACAATTATTTCGATAAACTTGAATGGACTGAATGCACACAAAAAAAAGAGTGCAGATGTTTAATAAACTTAAGAAACTGAAGGTAAATTTATCCTGTATACAGGAAGTGCATATTAAAAGGGAACATAAGGACTTACTGGAAAACAAAAAACTAGGGAAATTATATACAGCACTGGTAGATAAAAAAAAGAGGGATAGCAACCTATATAAAGGAAAAAATAAACTCCAAAGAAGTCTACTCTGATGAAGAAGGGAGGATGCTAATGATTGAATTAGAGACAAAAGAAAAACCGATATTATTAATAGTCATATATGCACCAAATCAGAAACAAGAGGAATTCTATAGGAAATTACACAACAAAATAAACGAATTGGAATATGAAAATATTTGCTTAATTGAGGATTATAATGCAATAGTGGATAAAAAAATGGACTATGAAAGCAAAAAGAAAAATAAAACAAAAAAAATACATTACCCAAATCCTTTTTTGAGATGGGAATGGAATATAAACTACATGATATTTGGAGAGAAAGGCACAAAACAAGAAAGCAATATACCTTTTATTCAAACCCTCACCAGTCCCTATCAAGAATTGACATGGCTTGGATTTCATTCTGGTCTATGTAATCAATTAGATGAAATTGAAATAGAAGCAAATGAGTGGGCAGATCATAATCCAATAAAATTAAGATGGAAAGATCAAAGAAGAAGAAAAAGATGGATGATGAATTCAAATATTGTAAATGAAATAGAATACACTCAAATGCTGGAGAAAGAATTAAAACTATTTTTTAGAATAAATAAAAAAGAAGACACCTCAATTCAAAATCTCTGGGACACTATGAAAGCATACGACATGGCGAGAAAAACTAGAAAACAAAAAGAGCAACAAGAATGTATGCAAAAAAAACCTATGGAAGCCGAAGATGAACTACAGAAAGACCCAAAGAATAAAATTAAAAAAGAAAAAAGAGAGATGATAGAACATAAGATCAACTTAATAATTCAAAAGGAATTAGCACAGAAAATTAAAGCAGCCAGACACAATTACTTTGAACAAGCCAACAAACCTGGACGATGGCTGGCATACAGATTGAAGAATGTAAGAGAAAAAAGGATGATATATTAATTAAAAGATGATGAGGGAAGAATTCAATACAAAGCGGAAGAAAAGAAGCATATTATTCATAAATACTTCGCAAAACTATACACACAAGATAGTATGGAGGAAATCAAAATAAAACATTATTTAAACACAGAAAAGATAACACCAATCTCAAAAGGACAAAGGGAGGTGATAAACAGGCCAATAAAGTTAGCCGAAGTGGAATTAGTCCTGAAAAACCAGAAAAATAATAAAACCCCAGGACCAGACAGAATACCGGTGGAGTTATACAAATATAACACAATAATATTGGAAGAGCTAGGAGTGGAAATGTTTAATGAAGTTTTAGGAAAAGCCAAGATACCTGAATCATGGACAGAAGCAATAATATCGCTAATCCCAAAAGAAGAAACCAACCTACAAGAAATTCAAAATTACAGGCCAATCTCACTACTAAACTCCGATTATAAAATATTTGCAGCAATTATGGCAGGAAGAATTAAACACGTTTTAAATGAACAAATACACCCGGACCAAAATGGATTTTTACCTCACAGACACATTAAAAATAATACGAGAGTCATCCTAGACATAATAGAGTATTACGAGGTGCATCCAAAAAAGCAAATGGTACTGGTTTTCCTTGATGCACAAAAAGCATTTGACAATGTAATCTGGAAATTTATAATAACACTATTCGGAGAAAAATTTATAAAAATGATAGAAGGATTTTATAACAGTCAGACAGCCAAAGTTCTGATGAATGGAGATCTAACAGAGAAGATTGAAATAAAAAGGAGTCAAACTGTATGAAAATGAAAAATGGAAAATAAAAACACATTTTACTATTAGAAAAAAAAAAGGGGAGTCAAACAGGGATGCCCCCTCTCTCCTTTGCTGTTTATATTAACTTTGGAAATTTTATTAAATGAAATTCGGAAGGACCAAGGAATAAAAGGTTTAGGACTCAAAAATGAAGAATATAAGGCCCAAGCCTATGCCACTGACTTAGTTCTAGAGGATCCATTAGAATCCAGCCTGAAATTAATTCAAAAATTAGAAGAATATGGCGAAGTGGCAGGACTAAAGATCAATAGAGACAAAACAAAAATGATAATCAAGAACATGACAAAAAAGCAAGAAGAGAAACTGGAAGTAGCAACCAGAATGCAAATAACTAAGAAAGTGAAATACTTGGGGATCTGGGTGTCGGCAAAATGTTCCACAATTAAAGACGATAATTATAATAAATTAGTGATACAAATAAAGAAAGATTTAGAAAATTGGAAAAATATTCAGTTATCACTCATGGGATGTATAGCGACAATTAAAATGAATATTTTGCCAAGAATCTTATTCCTGTTGCAAGCCGCACCTATTAATCCGGGTAAAAAAATTCTTTCAAGAATTAAACAAAATAACCGCTAGGTTCATTTGACAGGGACGAAAAGCGAGGACTAAACTGCAGTCAATGGAAGACAGCAAGGAGAGGGGAGGCTTAGCATTACCAAATTGGGATTTATACGCATCAGCAGTAACAATAACATGGGAGAAGGATTGGATAGAGCTAAAGAATAAAAGAATTTTGACCTTAGAAGGCCATGATTTGCAAGCAGGCTGGCATACATTATTATGGGATGATAAAAATAAAACGCACAAATACTTTCAAAATCATTTAATCAGAAAAGCGTTATTGCAAAAATGGCTCAAAATCAAAAAAAGCTACTATGTGAAAATCCCAAATTGGCTATCACCGACAGAAAGGACAACTCACCCAAATTTTATAGATTTGAACAAAATGCTAAGATAAAGAGACAATTGATAGACAGGGAAATTTAAAAACAATTGAAGAATTGGCAGAACAGATCATGAAAGTTGACTGGCTAACTTACCTCCAAATCGAAACTAAATACAATAATGATACTAAATTATATGACATCGAAACAGAACCACACGAATTGGATAAAATTATTCAAAGCTCAGATAGAAAGTTGATAGGGAGAATATATAAATTTCTCCTGAAGTATAAAATGGAAGAGGAAATTTTGAAAGAGCAAATGATAAAATGGGCGCAGAACTTTGGCTATAATATTGAATTAGACAAATGGGAAAAATTTTGGGGAACAAACTTAAAAATGACACTATCAGTAGCATACAAGGAAAACCAGTACAAAATGTTTTACAGACGGCACCTGGCACCAACAAGGTTAGCGAAAATCTTAACAAATACCTCCCCAAAATGTTGGAAATGCGAATCAATACACGGAACATATTACCATTTATGGTGGACCTGTGAGGAGGCTAATTTTTTTTGGAAAAGAATCAAAAATTGGCTGGAGGCAATAACAGGGGTTAAAATAGAATGGAAACCGGAAGTCTTTTTATTAAGAATAATGTCTGCAAAATACAAAAAAGAAATCCAGTATTTAATACTACATATAATAATGGTAGCAAGGATTGCCTTTGCCCAGAAATGGAAAAACAAATTAATTCCGAGCAAAGATGAAACAATAAGAAAGGTTATGGATTGTACTGAAATGGACAAACTAACTAAAGAAATCCAGGAAAAAGAAGAATCAGAATTCTACCAGATATGGGATAAATGGTATAGGTGGATGGAGGAAAGAAAAAGAATCAAATAAGGAATATAACAAAACTCAAAAATAATACTTATGAATAAAATAAGAAGGTTAAGAATGGTGAAATCTAAATGAAATATAATAGAAGGGGAAATAATATAAGGTGAGCAGTATCGATTGATAATTGCTATTAGAAAGAACAGGAAGCTCCTGTTCGTATTGTATTGTGTAAATGTGGTATACGTCTAAGTTTTGTGTGTGCGTATTTTACATGTTTGTTAATAAAAAAAACCAAGGAGACTGGACAAAAACAAGGAGAAATATGACTCTGATGAGCAGGTGGCTAAGCTCACAATTATGAGGACCCTGTTCAGTTCCTCAGGCCCAACTGGTTCAAACTGTTTACAGACCAATACTATACCACAGGTATCTCCACTGGACCTGCATCAAGGCTGGAGTTTAACTGGGAATGAATTTGAATGATTTGATTTGCAAGATGCTCTGAAAATTCCTCTGCATGGCCTTGCAGATTAATCTCTAGGTCCTCCTTGTCCAGAAGAGCTCAGATCAGCTAGAACAGAGGTGTCAAACTCAAGGTGTCATGTTGTCATCATGTGACATATCACGACTTTTTTCCCTTTCACTAAACTGGGGGTGGAGTTGGCCAACTCTTGATGCATCTGGCCTGTGGGCAACGAGTTTGACACACCTCACCTAGAACAAGGCTCCAAGGTGGCAATCCATAGATACAGTAGCAATAGCAATAGCAGTAGACTTATATACCGCTTCATAGGGCTTTCAGCCCTCTCTAAGCGGTTTACAGAGAGTCAGCATATTGCCCCCAACAATCTGGGTCCTCATTTTACCCACCTCGGAAGGATGGAAGGCTGAGTCAACCCTGAGCCGGTGAGATTTGAACCGCTGAACTGCTGATCTAGCAGTAGCCTGCAGTGCTGCATTTAACCACTGCGCCACCTTGGCTCTTACAGTTGTAGCCCTGCTCTATCTGCGGCTTTTCATTTCACAAATTCACAGAAATTGACTTTTATAGGTGCTGCTCAGATACTTCCACACCAGAGGTGGTATTTAACAGATTCTAACCAGTCTTAAGAGCCAGTAGTGGAAATTTTGAGTAGTTCGGAGAACCGGTAAATGCCACCTCTGACTGGCCCCGCCTCCATCTATTCTCTGCCTCAAAAGTCCCCGCTGATCAGGAGGAAATGGGGATTTTGCAGTATCCTTCCCCTGCCATGCCCACCAAGCCATGCCCACCAAGCCATGCCCACCAAGCCACATCCACCAAGCCATGCCACTCCGGAGGGTCTCCAGAGCCCGTGGGAGGCAGTTTTCACCCTCAGAGTCTTGAGGAAAGCCTCTGGGACATGGGGAAGGTGAAAACAGCCCCCCTGCTGTGGTGCAGGAGGCCAACAAGGCTACGCCCATCATGCCCACGGCCACACACACACAGCAACCGGGCAGAGATCCCGTTGCTGAAATTTTGAAGCTCACCTCTGGAGATAGATAGATAGATAGATAGATAGATAGATAGATAGATAGATAGATAGATAGATAGATAGATAGATAAAATGGATGATAAAGGAGAACCTTGTGGCTTAGTGGTTAACACATCTGCCTAATATGTAATACAGCCCAGGTTCGAATCCCAGTAAGGGTATGGCTAGCTGATGAGAGCCAAATAGCTTGAAATAGATCTATACTAGTCTCCCTTTATTTATTTATCAGCACAAATACAACACACACAGTCCCAATTCCTTGGCTTTCATCTAACTGATGCACTGATGCATCCAGAAACTAGATAGGTTGTTCCTTAATGGTCTAAGAGATTGTAACTGCAAGATACAATATAATCAGTTGTAATTTTCCATTGTATAGACTAGCATATAGCTTATGAATGATATATTTTATAGTTTATATAAGCTTTATCCTTGTTCAAATTACTTAGAGTTAGTATTTTAACATATAGCCACACTACTACATATCCAAGGTACAGCCATGTTTAAATTTGCTTTTCAATTGTATTGCTGATAATTTCCCATAAGCCTTAATTTTCAAGAAAAGGTCTCTATTTCTGAGACCTGGACTGGCAGGAGAACATTTAATACATTGTAGCATGTTTAGCTGTTCCCAAGCCTCCAACCTTGTGAAAGGCTGATAATGTATCTTACCCAACCCATTTTGATGTTTTCCCTTTTCAATGCTCTTTTCTATGGCTGTGCTGTAATTCTTGCAAAACAAGAGAACTGATTAGGGAATATCAAAGAAGTGAGAAATGGCTGGGGGGGGAGGGGGAATGAGTGCTTACCAATTTTAGGTGATAATATGGACTTCACAAACTTTAAACAATTAGATGTGATAGCAGATTATAGGTGGTTGGAAAACATGTGATCAGACTAGACCTATTGACTGGACCTGGGATGGATAGACAAGCAACCGGTGATACAAATGTATAAAATATGCTGAGATCTATAACCTGTGTGTTTCTCTTGCTTTATGGTTGGAAATCCACCAGCCTTTGCAAATGCTTCAATAAAATTGTTTTGTATTCCAATAACTTCGGAGAACCCACACACTATTTTCACTATATTTCTTCTCATCTCTGAAGCCTGCCTGTTTTGTACAATGGATGTGCAAAGATGTCTGTACCTACCTGCACATGTGAACAAGACTGAGTCAGTTCTCTTGTAAGCGTCCGTTCCATGTATGGGTAGGTCCGGTATTCTTTCACAGATCCGTTTTCAATATAGTGCATGACATGAATGAAAAGGGCAGATTGAATGATTTGCTACTAGTTCTTGTATTCCGCCTACAACTAATACATATTGGAGATCAGGCACACAGCAGGAGGGAAATTATTAGCTGTTAGAGGTCTGTTGTAAACAGCTTTCTGAAAAGTCTCTAGCCAAGGAAGTGATTGAAACACAAGGAAACAACAACTAAAGACTTAATAGCCAGCCATCAACGTTACAATCAACAACCAAAAAGCCACACACTACCAGGCACCAGAATAGCCCAAAGCACACACTCTGCTAGAGAGAAGTTCCCTGAGGATGGGCTCCAGCACAAGTCCAAAAGCTCAGAAGACTAAACCTCTGGTTTAGACATATTTCAAGATAGCGGGATATACTTCAAGATGGCGGCAAAGGAGGAAATATAGTAACATCGCAGGGAATTAAAAGAAAAGTTGCTATTAAAATAAGATAAATGATAGGAGGAGAGGTGGAGAGGAAAGACATATTATAGAATAAATCACAGAGAGAGAGAGAGAGAAATAAGTGGAGAAAGGAAAAGGAGAGGAAAAACTGGAGAAATAGGAGGAAAATGATCCACAGCGAACTGCATCCAGTTTTGATCACCACACTAAAAAAAATGTTGAGACTCTAGAAAAAGTGCAGAGGAGAGCAACCAGGATGATTGGGGATGGAAACTAAAACATATGAAGAACAGTTACAGAAATTGGGCGTGGCTAGTGTAGTGAAGCGAAGGACCAGTAGAGACAATATAGCATTCCAATATTTGAGGGGCTGACATAGAGGAAGGGGTAAAGCTATTTTCCAAAGCACCTGAAGGCCAGACAAGGAATAATGGATGGAAACTGATCAAGGAGGGATTCAACCTAGAAATAAGGGGGAACTTTCTGACAGTGAGAACAATCAACCAATGGAACAGCTTGCCTTTGGAAGTTAGACCTATAAGGTCCCTTCCAACTCTGTTAATCTGTTTATCTGGTGCCAGTGACCAATCCAGATTGGATCCTGCAATATTATCCTGGGGCATGTATATTTGCCTTCATTCATCTACCTTTGTCATTTTAAAAGGGGAATTTGAACTGAAAATAAAACCAGTTAATTCAATTTACAATTCTGAAAGAAGATTGTAGGTTTATATAGCAAAGTTTGTTCCAATAGAAATAAGACACTCCACTTCATGAAGGACTGAGCAGCAACTAATCTTCCTCAATTCATAACCACATTTTAAAGGATGTGACCTCTGGGAATGCATTGCACATTGGCAGACGCTAGTTAGGTTGGCTTCTCTGCATAGAGCTGTTCAAGCACATGCTTTTCCATCAAGAAACTGCTACACTTGAAATGTACTAAAAGAACCTATCAAACCCTACCCAGTCCTAGATTGGATTGGTAAAAATCTAAACACTTGATTCTAGCTTTCTCTTTCTCTCTGAGAAAGGAAAAGAGACCCCTCATTTTGTCCTATTCACTTCTAATCTAGATGCCCCCTTCAGCTCAAAGGGGCAGAACAAGAAATCTATTTGAGATTAACCCACTAGACGCGGGATGTCAAACTGTCAGCCCATAGGTCCGATGTGTCACACTCAGACCACGCCAATCTTGGCTCCGTGAAGGCAAAAGTCACAATACATCACAATATGTCACATGACACAATCAAGTTTGACCCCCCGTACACTAGAGCGTTGCACACTTTTTAAAAAATCAGCTTTAAATTTGTCTGGAATTCAACTCAGTTTATTTTATTTATTTTCTCCTCAATCCTTATTTCACAATCTTGGGAATTATTTTTTTATTGGTGTAATATTGTACATTATAGATGTTGTTAAAAGGTAGTGAATGTGGGGGTACACTGTCCATTTTTCATCATGTATATTAGAAAACAGAGTGGAGCTATAGGTAGGACAGCAATGGTGGTAAAGATGGGAATTTAAACTGTCCTTTCTTGGTATAATAGATAAGACACAAAAATCAGGTGTTCCGAATATCAAATGAGCTTTAGGCAATATATTTTAAACTGAGGTAAACATAACAGAAAAATAACTGTCTTCTGAAATCATTCATGAATCCAGTAGCTGTACTGATAGGAATGCTTTTGCTACTCAAGTCCCAATAAAGGAAATGGAAATGTATCTATCTGGAAAAAAATCTTAATGGAACATGATGTTCAAAGTATCACAGGTTTTCCAGACGTATATAAATGGATATAAGGAAGTACTGTTCATTAAAGAGCGAAGGGAGGCTCTGTATGTATTCTTCCTACAATTTAGGGGGGGACGGGGATGAAGAAGACTTGTAAATTGTTTGGGGAACAAAATTCAAGGACTCCAAAGATTTCGATTATGTAGGAAGCTACATTAGGAAGCTAGCCAGGCATGAAAACAAAGCATTGCTGAAGCTTGCGGGTTGCAGCATTTAGGCGTCCAACTCAGCCTCCACAAGCTCAAAAGAATCTGGTCATCCTGCTAGACTCTCCAAGTGGAATTAAGCTTACAGCAAATGCAAGCAGTCTTTCAGTTTCTTGCCTTCCTGTCTTAAACCTAGGATTAGACATTAAGGTAACAATCCTTCTCCAGTCCTATTCTCTCTGTTATATATTGAAAGGGTTTTATATACTTATCTTTACTACACCTGAAGACCTACCGTATTTGCAGTGCTAATCTAATAATTTTAATAATTTTAAATTTAATACATAATTAATTTAGCAGTACGCCTGCTAAGCCAAATTTCAAGCAACCCTGCTTACGATTTTAACCTTATGGAAGGAAGGAAGGCCCAAAGCAGGAGCTCCCTGAAGGTTTTGAGAATCAACTCATGAACCAGGCTGCGTCTTTAAGCATCATAGCATCAGGTACACAAACCCCAAATAACATTTACAGAAGCTCAAAATCAAGTATGTTTATGTTTTTTTCAGAAGAACCAGTAAAAACTGCAATGCAGGTAAACCTTTCTTAATACTTAATGACTAATAATTTGAAGTTACAAAACTACTGGAAAAATAACAGTCCTTGCATTTGCAACTGCCACAGTGTCTATGGTCACATGATCGATAGTTAGGTGCTTCATGACAGGCTTCGAACAAGCAGTCATTGGAGAAACCAAAGTCAGAGTCACATGACGTCTCGCTTAATGACCCACAGTGACTCATTTAACAATCAAATGGGAAGTGAAGTCCACTGCAGTCATGTTTCACTAGGTGAAACGCAGCAAACTTGCTAATCCCAATTGTAGTCACTAAGCAGGCTATTTCTGCTGACTGCTGGCTGCAATTCAGCAGTGCAACTCTCAGCAGGCTTACATCCTTCCAAGGTTGGTAAAATGAGCACCCAGATTGTTGGGGCGCAATAGGCTGACTCTGTAAACTGCTTAGAGAGGACTGTAAAAGCACCCTGAAGCAGTATATTCGTAAGTCCAAGTGTCACAGGGCACTTATTATTGCTGTATTCGGGAATTGCTGAGCAGATTCTGTCCTCTCTCAGGTTGTTAAGGAAGATATATTTATAGTTTAAACTGTCTAGAAACACAACCATCCATAACAACTCTGTGCATTATATTATATATGTATGGTAAATAAATGTTTTAATACTAGAGATTAGGCCCTGCTGAAGTCATTGGTAAAACTCCATTGATTTTAAAGGTGGACACAAAGAAATTGTTCAGTTTACTTTAAAAAGGAGATTTTACCTTTTTAAAATGGAAATAATTACAAATCAAGTGGTCATACTTTTCAGTGACAAGGGCATTCCTGAAAGATTTAACAATGGTCAGTGAAATCCTACATAATTCAAATAATTTTATCACACTAAATAATTTGCTATCACAGGCATCCTATAGCTACCTATTATACGTTACAGTTAATGAGCATAGATTGTAAAATACTGCTATACCATAGGGAATTATAATGCAATTAAATGACACAAGCAGATTACTGTCAAAGTTGCATTACAATTAAACATCTGAATCTTCAGGAAGGTTGGCAGGAGCTGGGAGAGGAACGGAAGCTCACTCCATCACATGGCACTTGCATCTTAAACTGCGAAACTTTTGGTTGACAAACCCAGTGTCTTAACCACAAGGCACTACACCCTCAGGATCTCCCAAAGTGTTCAATCTTGATTCCCATGGATGGATGGTATTGTCCAAGGCGTTGATGATCATAAGTAGTATTTAGTAAATTACTTTCACATAATACATTTTGGGAATCGATGAATAATCAAACTTGAAGGGGTCGGTGAACTGAAGAATACCTGCTCTAGTCAAATTATTGTTAAGCCTACAGAGCATAAGACAATGCAGTAATTTGGATTAGATTCATAAGAGATGCTTCAGAACTCATGGCAGCACAAACGCAGCCCCTCTGCAATTGATTAAAGCAGCTATCTCTCTCTCTAAGGTCCCACAGAAGCTGGGGAAGCCTTGCTGCACCAGCCAGAGAGCTAGAAACAAACACAATTACTTTGTGTAGTCTTAGGCAGGTGCACAATGCTAGAAAGTACTGCTCATGAATATTAAGTACACTACTGTACTTGCTCTTTTTCCAATCTCATTCACAATGTCATTATTTGTTAACAATATCTTTCCTTTTGACCAATCTCTTGTGTATGAAAACAAATTATTGCAAAAATCCAGCATAACACATTGCATATTTTCAAAAATCAATCGGGAAACATTTGATCCTCCCAGGCCTATGGTTGCCAAAATTACATTTTTTTTAAAGTAATCTTTATTAGTTATACATTTTTAAGAGTAAAACATACAAATAAAAATACAATTTTAAACATACAACCCCCCTCTCCCCCCCCCCCCCCCCCACGGTGACAGTCATTCACAGCCCAACTTTTTTCTTTCCTTCTTCATTGTTAGGTCTCTAAGCCACATCTTCTCATTACAAAATTCAGGGATCTATTACAATACCCATGTTCACTTTTAACTTTCCCCATTTTAAGTCCCTGCTGTTCTCCTTGTCGCCCACATATACCATAAGTTCCAGCTAAGGTAATGTTCCGTTTCTCCTTTGTCCCTCAGCCAACCCGTCATTCTGTCCATTTCTGCACATTCATAGATCTTTTTAATTATAGCATCTTCCGACGGTATGGTAGTGGATTTCCAAAATTGTGCATAAGTTATTCTTGCGGCCACAATTATATGTAGGCTCAAATGCCATATTGAACTGCTCATGTTTTCTGGTTTAATGCTTAGTAGAAGGTTCTCAGGTCTCCATTCAATGTTTTACATTTTGAGCAAAGGCATATAGCATTTACATATTGAAAAATACCATTATTATCCATATAAGGAAAATAGAAGCTGAAACAGCATATCTGCAAGGTCATGGATAATTTGAGAGCAGGAGGTCAGTTTTGTAATGCTATCATTTTGGAGAACTAATTATTTCTCAGTGCAATTCAATCAAGAACAATACTGAATATTGTTCAGTATTCAGTATACTCCATTCAGTGTTGTAAAACATCCAGAATTCATGATTTAAAAAAAAACATTTACAAAGTGATACTAATTTTAGTCAAAATGGACATCATTCTAAAAAAACCTTAAGAGCAAAATATAACAACACTAGGAACAGCCGAAAGGAGTTCAAATGTGATGTGAGATTATAAACACCAGTTATGCAAGCAGACAGGTTATGTAAATCAAGGACCACCTGTATTAGGTCCAATAAATAAACTATTAGCATTAAGACAGAGTAGTAGCAATATATTTTAATCAGCCCTCATAATCACTGGATTTTTCTACTGAATCTTTGTAATTATTTTCATTTTCAGGTTCAGGAGTTTCTTGATCAGCACGATCTGATTGAGTGGCAGAATCTTCGTCTTCATCTTTTTTCTCTTCCTCTTTCTCTTCTTCCTTCTCCTCCTCTTCCCCACTAGGCTGACCTGACTGGAACTGGGAATTATATTCTCCTTCAGATTCTCTTTTTTCTTCATGTTCATTATCACTGTGTCAAAGGGGGAAACAATAGGTCCACTGAATAATAATGTATTGCTTTAGAAACACCTTACATCAGAAAGTATAAGCAATAAGGTCCCTTTTTCAAACTCAGCAAGTAGTTTTCATTGTTTCAGGAGGAAACCAATAATTTAATTTTAAACTGCTGAATGTTATAAATTTGGTAGAAAAAGATAGAATATTTAATATTAATGAACAATTTATTACATTTTTATCCTGCTTTTCAATTTAAAAAAGACTGCATAAGATAGACTTGATTTCAAGCTTATAAACTGGAATAAGATATATATGGAAATGGGTCTTTATCCAAATTTTTATTCTATTCAGTTTAAAGAATGCAATAAACTATTTTTCCAAATGTAAAAACGTATGCTCACATAAATAAATATAATACAAAGAATTGTGCAGTTATTTTTGGTGTGTTTATGAATGATCAACTATTAACTACGTCTAGCAAGGAAAGAAGAAATAAATATTGTACACCATTGGTCTCCAACCTTTCTGGCTTTGTGGACCGGCAGTGGCAGCAGGGGAAGCAGTGGGGATGGTTCTGTGCAGCTCCAATTGCATAAGCAGTGGGCTTGTTCACTCACACAAATGAAGCTGTGAGTGGGAGCTGTGAGCAGGACCTGTGAGTGGGAGCTGAGAGCATTTGTGCAGCTCAGTTCCAAATGGGTCTTACCTTGTTACTGGGCTGTGGCCAGTGGGTTGGGGAACCCTGCTGTACACTAAAACACAGGGACCAAAACAAGATAACTCTTCAAGAGCTGTTTATCTGTTATTGACTAGTTTATGCATTTTTCCTCTGAACTTTTCCTAACCACAACCAGCTACATAGACATTTCATATTTAGAATGAAGTATATTAAGAAACTCAAAAATAGTATTATAAGCTCCCAAGCTAATATCTACCTTTCTACATTGGCTACCAAGCTTTCAAAGCTATTACTGTAGGAATCCTGCAAAAACTCTTCAGTAGCAGTTTGGCCTTTCTTTGAAATAAAGTCTTCACACAGTCCCAGCTCTCGCAGCAAATCAGAATAATGCTTCACTGCTGCTAGCCGGGCATTCTTCTACATTTAAAAAGAAAACAAAATCAACACATCTGAAATATATGCCCAAGTTTAAAGAAATCATTTTATGTGTATTCCTAAATGTCCTTTATTTTACAAGATAAAATATTCTAAAACTGCAGGTCACTTGATTGAAATCTAAATAAATTGTTCAGACAGCAGACAGCTTTACATCTTGACATTTTTAACTTCTCAATTACAGCCTTAAGCTGGCAAACATATTATATATCCAGATTCCATGCTATTAGCTGCAAGTGGCTTCTTCTGCCATCAATAGACAAGGAGAAAAATACCACCATTTAATGTTCTATGTTCTCTGTATCATGATATATGACAGATCAGAAATGTGGAAACCAGTTTGAACCAATTGTTCAGCAGCCATCGCTGGAAGCAACAGCCCGAGTAAATCAAGTTAAGCCCAGTGACATGGCAGGTGGCAATTACTAGCATTATCTTACCAACAATTATTCAACCTAACATACAAAGAAAAGGTAGCAACTTAATGAATAGATATATATAGAGAGAGAAATATTAGGATGTCAATAACCTGTGTGGCTTGTTCCAACAATAGAGGCCTCTTTTCCACCCTTTCTTCAATTTCTTCCAGTTCCTGCAGATATTCTTTCTTTCTCTGCTTTTCATGTTTCCTGTTTTTTTAATATACCATGACATGGAAATGGTATGGAATTTAAATATGAATCTTTTAGCAAAATAAAAATGGAAGGAGCAAGACTATATGGATCTGCCTATTACTACTAAACTAAGGATCCTGTATCTAAGGGGTCAGGAATCAGGGGATATATTGCAGAATACCTAAACAATTTTAACTTTGGGTTAAGCATCTTGGCTAGGCTCTGATGTGGATCATTTGCCTCAGCCCGAGTAGCTATAAGCCTTTGTAGCTTTCTTGCTCTCTCTCTTTGTTTTGCTTCTCTTCTTTTATGCTCTTCTTCAACCTTCTTTTTTTCCTCAGCCGATTTCCTGAATAAGAAAATAAACTTAAGTCTAGCTAATGCATAACACCTTTTGTGGTCTTTCAGCCCCATCAAATTTGGTCTAGGACAGAGGTGTCAAACTCAATTTCATTGATGGCAACATCAGCATTATGGTTGCCCTCAACGGGCCAGTTGCATGTAAAACTATGTATCATATTAGTTCAGGAGTGCATTATGTCTAAGTCTGGGTTTAAGGGGGCTGAGAGTCACATGATGGGGTGGTGATCAGTCTATCCCAGCAGGTGGGTCACATGATGGGATGGTATTCAGGTAGCTGGTCGGCCCTTCTTCCTCACTCTCTCCTCTCTCTCACTTGCACTGCCTGCTGGTACTCCTTCCACACCCTCTGCTCCTTTGATAGTTCCTCTGCTTTCCTCCCTTTCACTCCAACTCTTCTCTCCCTCAAGCTTGCCCCACAGAAGCCTCTCCTCCTTATTGCCTTGTCCCTCTCACTTCTCTTCTTTTACCACCACCACCCCTTTTATCTCCTCTCCACCAGTCGCCATCTATTAATTAGAAACAAACAGTCTGAAGAAAGGATCCACTTTGCTTCCTTGAATTTTCCCAGTTTCTTATAGATTGCAATGGTTTTTAGGCTACTTTTCCTTATCTCAGTCTGCAGCTTTCCACAGATTTAAACAAAAACTATTTTCCTTTCAAAAGAGAAGCGGAGTTGAGAGGATTCCTATGGCCTAAATGCTGGTAAGTCATGCTTGAGATAAAAGATGTTCAGGAGATAGGCATAGAGACAAGAGATAAAGATAGATACACATACAGATATATAAGTACAGATATTGATGTAGATGATGTAGATGTAAATATAGATGTACATGTAGATAAAGATATATTCAAAATGTTTGCAATCTGGCTGCAAACATATAGACTAGGAGTTGATAGACTAGGATGAGAGTCTGGGAGTTTGAAGGATCAGTAAATGCAGACCAAGGTGGTTTCACAACAAAAGCCACATGCTCTTTTCAACTCCAGGAACAGCAGCAGAATAAAAACAAGTGGAACCCTCAAACACTAGGAAAAAATTGTGCATTATTTCTTTTAAAACTCTCACATGGGATTTATTTCACACTCAGAAACAGCCACAATGACAATTCTGAGATTGGGACATCCTTGATATGGAAACATTTTCTATACTTCTGTAAAACAGGTATTTGTATTTTCAATATCTGCATGTTTTACTTAAAACAAAAAACTGGGATTAAATAGACAGCATATTAAAGGCTTACCTTATGGCTTCTAGCCGTTTTCTTGTAGATGCTGTAACTCTTGGAGATGGAGACAGTATACAGCCTAAAGGATATGAACTTGTATTTAAGGTTCGAGGGGGGTATCTTGTAGAGACAAAAGGCCAGCGTGTTTCTTTTAACGTTGCTTCATCCATGTCGATGTCCTCAAGAATTTTCTCTTTATTGGATGAAATATTTGGTGTACAGAGTTTGAAAGGCTCACTGATTGTGACACTTTTCACATCCTTATGTGTTTGAAGCTGCTTCTGGAATTTTTTATGTAATGTTTCAAAATCAGGGACTTTAACTTTGGTTTTTGACTTACATATTGATTCTTCACTTTGTTCAAAGCAGTTTTGCTGCCTAGGCCTAATGGTGCCTTTATTTCCTAATCTGCTATTGGGAAGGGATGAATTACGTAGGAGCTCTTCAGATCTAACTTGAATTCTAATGTCTCTATAGAGTTCTTCTTCGTTTAGTTTCTCTCTCATTTCTGAACTGGAAACAAATTTAGGAACTGGTTTAGCTTTAAACATTTTTGCTTTTTTTTCTGGTGAGGAAAATTGCATTTTTCTCAGTTCTTTCTTTTGTGCTTCTCTTTCAATAAACTGAAATGGCTTTTGTGTAGCTAGAAGAAAATTTCCTCTCGTTTCTCTAAATGACTTTCTACGTTCTTCATTTTCCTGCATTATTTCATGATAAAGAGGGACAAAAACATGTGCAGGTGCCGGATTGGCTCGAAATTGTTTTTGACACTCTGCCTCCTCTTCTAATTGCTTCTTTAGCAAGTTATTTTCCAACTCCATGAGTGACTTGGACTTGATGTTCTGTTGCTTCCTCTTAGCTTCTCTAATAGTCATCTGGAAAGGTTCTGGTACTGTGATCTTTGGGAACCATTTTTTCTTTTTCTTGCTTAGCTTCAAAACATTTAATTTGGGTAAAACAGTTTTAGGGCAGAGTGAATAATCCTCCAAAAAACAGTCATCCCATGCATTTTCAGTCTTGTCCATTGTTAGTGATCCAACATCGCAGTCACTTGTTTCTAATTCTAGGTTTTCATCAGTCACATCAGAGAAATTTAATGAATGGAATGAACTGTTCAGATCAGATGCAGAAAATGATCTATGCATGTTCTGACGTTGAAATGGTTTAGTTTCCCATGCTGATCTAAACATAACAAAAATGCAATACTTAATTGTCTAGAAGTGACACAAATTAACCTGATTCAGTAATCGTTGTGGAACTTTTTGCCAAATTGAATAAAAGAGAATGTATAAACCAATTATTTGTTTATGAATATATTAAACGTTCGATTAAAAGAATATCAATTCTAAAACAATGTTAAATTGGTTTCTGAATCACATACTCCTTTCTCCATATTTTTCCTGGAGTACAAATATGCACACTGTCAGGCTATAATTAACAATTATAATTCCAATAAAATTCATTAATCCAACTGATAAAAATGTAAACCTGGAAATGTGAAAATCACAAACAAAATAAAAAGAATTTACATTAATACAACCCTTTTAAGGAATGTTTGGATTGTTTTGGACTTTTAAAGGAAGAGCAGAAACTGAAAAAATGAAAACTAATAAACATTCATATAATCAGGCATGACATCTTTTCTTAGATATTGTTTATAAATTTTGATTGGTCACTGTAAAATATGGGCTGCTGATCATGATGATCCTTTAATCTGATCTTTCTAGAGACATCTCTTACTCTCTTAATATTTACACTTTATTATTGCTAATATGTATAATAAATCAAAAACAATGCTAAAATTATACTTAATTGGGGTTATAATTACTTTTATGCCTATGATGAAGAGCCAGTTTTTAGTTATGTTTTCATATTTTATATTCTCAATACCAGTCAAAGTCACAGCCAATATTATGTTTAATCACAATAAAAAAGGGGGGAGAAAATATAAGCAGTCTGATGCCCTCTTGTGTTTTTTTTTAGAATTGGTCAAGCAATCAGTGTTAAACCTTTACTAACCTATGAAGTCTGAGAAAGATAAATAATTATCTCTCACTGATTCATTTTATTCTTGCTTACCTAACCAAATCAAACTGAGTTAATTAAAGGTTAAATGTCTTTTAGAAACTCTAAAATTCTGATTCATATTTTCCAATTTTGCTATGATTTTCAGGTAAGAATCTTAAGTTTTTCCAGAATATTAAGTAATATTCCTGATTTGAGAAGTACATTTCCTGCTGGACAAGCTTTCTGGAAAGTTATAGAACAACATGAGAAGAAATTGCCGCCTCTTAATCTATTTCATAAATCAGGGCTGTCAAACTCGCAGCCCATGGATCAGATGCGTCACACGCTGGCCACACCCACATCCGGTTTAGCAAAGGGGGGGAGTCATGATAAGTCACATGGCACCACTATGACGAGTTTGACACCCCTATCCTTCATCTCACTGTAAACTGCAAGAGGGTAATTCTGGCTGGTACAGTTTTCAAAACTGTATGTTTCACAATTAATGACACTTTAAAGCACATACTAGTTATTAAAAGCAAAAAAATTAGAAAATTTAGAGATATTAATAATCTACTAATAATTTTAAAAAGCCACAAGAAACAATCTTTTTTCTGGGTTTTTTTCTGTACCTGGATATAGCTCAGACTAAGGTCACTGTCTACAAGAGCTAAGGATTCAGACTTTTTATATTCCTTTTATGTATTTAACATATTTAATAACAATTTTTTTGCAATGATCAATATATTTAATATATACAATAACCATTTTGGGACAAAAGATATATTCATAAGTGTAGATTATTGTAAAAATTACCTGTTACAATAAATCACATCTGTGTTAGTTAAAGGTTGAACATCTTTTAGAAACAGCTTATTCTGATACATTTCTTCCAATTTTGCCATGGTTTCCAGGTGAGCATTCTTAAGTTCTTCCAGCTTTAAATAATATTCCTGATTTGAGAGGTACATGTTTGAGAGATCTAGCCAATCTTTACATTCAGCACACATGATGGAACCATAATCTCTCCCTGGACTTAAGGATTCCTAAAATAAAAGATGGCCATGTTTGTTTTTCTTCTCTTTGAAAACAATATTTATTAAACTACTCATAATTTAATAAGTTTGGTGTCCTAAAGTTGGTTAAGAAACATATAAGACTTCTCTATTTGCTTGGATTTGCAGAGTAAAAAGGTCCCGGTGCTGATTAACCCAACTTGATAAAGCCTAAAATCAATAGATATTTGTGGATGGCAAATGGTTCAAAATTTCCTACAAGTTAATAGAGTATCTCCTATATCATATATAAAGATCTAAAACCTGTTGCTTTTCCCTATGCCCGAGACAAATGCAGGCGAATTTGGGAACAGGCTTCTAATGCATCAATGAGGTTTTTCTTTTTTAATTAAAAGGGATTTAATATAACAGTAACATAATCCCCTAAATCTGTCAAGTCTACAAAATTGTGTTTAGTGCTGTTAACCACTGCAAATGGTGCAAAGGCATTTTCATTAAGAAAATTTGGATGGCAAAGAAAAAAATGCAGGGATCTTGAAGGTGAGGAAAGGAATATTTTATTTCTAAGAAGTTTTGGCTTGATAAGGCTAGAATCATTCTCATCCAAATGGATAAGATAAGAATCCCATGCAGGGATAACATTCCCTACACGGGATTCAATTAAAACTGAATGTGGGGTAAAATTAGGATTGGGCGAGGTTCTTTAAAGGAAGGGTAGGCCAGAGAGGACCACCAGCACCAAGGTGGATGCATTCAATTACAGTAGCACGTTGGAATCGCTGAAGGGCCAAGTTAGTGGCAGTTCAGGAGAAAACCTACCTATGTGGACTTGATGGCACTTAATCGTCATAATTAAGTTATTGTCACGTGATGGCTGGCGCTACTTTCTATCCGGATGGGGGAATGACCCGAACGAGCCAAGGCGCCGGGGGAGGGGGGTGGGACTTGAAACCCTCGCGAAACCATTTCTTCAGAAATCCCGTCTCTCAGTTGCACGCTCCAGCCACTAGGGAGCAGCAAGCAGTGGACGGCGAAGGCAGACAGCCACCTACCTGCCCCACGCCATCTTCAAGCGAGGCTCTTTCTGGAACCCGTTCATAAAGCGCCGCCGGCGCCTTGGTGCGCGGGTTCACCGGCGTATGCAAGCAGGAGGCGGTGAGCAAAGCAGCTCGGTGGGATGCGTCCATGGGCTTCTCAAAGGACGGGAGGCCACAGCCAGCCTCCTGCTAGCTTGATTACCAAGCCCCTTACCTGCGTGTTTGGTTGCTACGGTTACTTGGCTTAGAGTCTTGAGACACTACGGCAGAAATGGGGAACGATGGCCCTTTTATGACTTATGAGCACACGCTGACTCAGGGATTCTGGGAGTTGAAGTCCACAAGGCGTCGCTCACCACTATTGCGCTACGGCATATCGAAGGGGACATTATCCTCCCGCTCGTGTATAAAGACGCGTCTCCCCTGTGCCATCTGTTTCCTGGAATTTATCATCTGTTCTGAAACCGTCTTTTCCCACGTTAGAGGCATCTGGGGAAGAATTTCCGAAGAAAATGGGAAAATCTAGAACCGTAACCAAGCAGTGTTTTAATAGCACCAAGTTATCAGCTCACATCAAATGACTTTTTAAAAATTGGGCATTATTGTGTAGTGAATTTTTAGGAAAATTAGAAAACGTAATCAAGCGTCATTTCCATATTATATACTAGAGATTTTAGCTCTAAATCAAGGCAAAGTTCTTAGCCTTATCAGTGCCCAATAAACATTGTGCTGACTGGATACCCAAACCAGCTCAACAATACAGACTACTCTCTCCATCTTCACCTCCTTTCTAGCCACTGGTAAAATAAGTTCCATACATGATAATATTGTCTCTTCTGTTTAATTTTCAATGTAAGTCTATCCATTTCTGCACAATCTAGTATCCATTTTCCAATATAGTGTGAATATAACTACTACTGTTAAAAAATGCAATATTAAATATATACTTTGCATATCATTTTTTCTGGTATGCCTAATAAAAATAGTTATTTAAAATCTGTTTCTCTATTCTGTATTTTTGCCCTATTTTTTTCGCTTTTACACAAATCCACATGATAAAATGTGCTTAAATTACATAACATTTCCAACATTTGCTAGACATTTTTAAACGTTTTACCTAACCTAGCAGGTGGTAAATGCAATCTATAAAACATTTTATATAAATTTTAAGAAGTTACTATTGTTAATTTATAGTTCCTTTCCCATAAGTTTCGCCATTTCTCTAATTGTTATAGCCAGTTTTTTCCCCATTGTCTTTTACTTTTTCGTCCTCCATTTTCCAGTTTAGTAAGAAATTATAGATGATCTTAGTTTTCATCAGAGTTCGTATTAGATCAAAGGGTGTTTGTCATTTATAGAAGCCATACTTTTTCATATCTTTTTCATATTTAGATTGTATTTGCAATTGAGGCCACCAAGATAATACCCTGGTCTTCAAGCTTTTGCTTAGATTTTAATTTTTCTTCAATGTCCAAGATGTCTTTATGTCACAATTTTTTCAAACTTCATCAGATTTCGGTATGCAAATGCTACCATCGTTGAGAGCCATTCTGGGATTTTCAAATATATCTTAGGTTTTATTTTTCCCCATACAGATAATATTGAGTTTCTTATGTAGTGATTCTGAAAGTATCTGTGAATTTTATTCTTCTCATACCATAAAAGGCGTGCCATCCCAGTTGTAAATCATATCTTTCTAAATATAGCAGCCTCTTGTGCCTGAGGGTTATTCATTCTTTTAGCCATGTTATCACACATAAGTGGTAGTATAGGTTGCTGTTAAAAATCAGGTAGTAAAATGTTAAAATATTTTAGAAAGTTCCCTTTATTTATGAATTCATTCTATTTTAAAATTCTACAAACCATATTTTCTCAACAGTACTTCACCTGATTCTATCTAAAGGACAAACCAAAAGCAGAATACTGTTTATACTAAATCATGAGTTCAAAAAGTATCCTACTGAAGGCTAGTATTTTCAGTCCAACACTTCAGTAATCAATGTAACAGTCCATAATCTCCTAAACAGCTTTGTTCAAGAACTTAATTGGTAAAACCACTTAAAAGGCCAGAGAAGCTCACGTTTCCACAAGCAGTAATGTGGACAGTAAATTCTGATACCAAAATGATAAACAGGCAATGACAACACACACAAATTATTTTATTGTGTCCTGGTGTCAGAATGAACACAAGTCATATTTGTTTCATGTCATCACATGTATGGTGATTTGCACCCATTCTCCCTGCTTGTACATATTTGGGAAATTTCTCTTGCATTAAAAAAAACCACTAACAGTTAAAAGAATAAAATGCTGTCTGAAATGCATGTTAAATAATGGATGAGAAAATGAGTACTTAAAAGACAAAATTCTTGCTGATTTAAATTGAAAAGCATGTATTGAAATCAGTTTTTAAAAGGGCTACAACCCTACCAGTTTAAGCAGTTTTAGCTCTGTAAGTTTAATGAGTGAAGAATTTAAACAGTGTCTTTTGAAGTTAAGGTTTTATTAACTTAGATTGACAGAACATGAACACAACCCGCAAGTTATGTAGGTGTCTAACGCAGTGCCTCTATAAAGAAGTCAAGTTCCAAAGTTAGGATAGTGTACTAGTTAAGGGCACTGCCTCTTCCTTTAGTCATTTCATCGAGTGTTCACCTGTAAAAAAAAAAGACAGAATATAGTATGTAAAATGATATCAATGTATAATTTGCCAACCTTTATTCTCCATAATATAGTATTCTAAATTTTCAAAAACTACTGCACATGCCTAATTGCCCACATTAGGTAACTATAATTACAATATAATTCTCACCCAATAATTACATGGTAAGAACTATCATTTTGATTTTAAAAATTAACAAAAATTAGACAAAAAGGACTTTAGAGCAATTGAAAAGAACATTAAATAGCTTACCACATCATCAATCTTAAGAATGCTGCGAACTGTTTCTGTAGCTAGGGTAAGAGCACTGATCGACACCAATAAAGGCTGGACCACCAACTCTTCCAAGATATTTGAAATTCCACCCTACAATTTAAAAATCACAATATCAAAGTACTAACAATTATCAGCAAGCATCTTAAACATGATATTATATATTTCTAAGAGCTTTTTCAAATGTCTACACTAAAAGATAATCATCCAATATGTAACGTTTTCTCAATATCTGTATCAGCAAAATTAAAACATTTTGGAGTACACACACATATACAGAGTACTATGCAAAAGTAGCCAATCTGATTCTGCTTATCCAGCAAAGGAATGACCCCATTTATGACTGAACTTTTCTTCACTGAAAACAGAACTACCAATATGAAATTGCTGTTACACAAATCTAAGGTGAGGATATCCTTAAAATAGTGGCTATAATTCTTACTTCAAAAGGGATATTGCAGATAAATAAACAAAAAGTGGCAACCAAAACTCCTAAGAGGTAGATGAGGTCTCCCTCTCTCTGTTATATATGTATATGTACGTATATGTGTGCATGTATGTATACATACACATATATATGAAGTACTACTGTATTAAACACTAAGCAACTGTTTTCTTTTTAATGATACTAACTAACATCATCAGAAATTACGTATTAAACCTGTGAGAGATGGGACTTTTACAACTATGACAACTGTTCCGACAACTTTTTCCCATATAGGGAAAATAGGAAATAAACATAACACAAACCTTAATTGCAGTGATGATTAGCAATTTTGTTTAAATAAATACAAAGAGAAAGAACAGACCAAATAGGAATAGAGTTTCCCTGAGTCTTTTTGCAGGAGATAAAAGCTTATTAGATCTATTTTATTGCCAACAAAGTAGAATGAAAAATCATGACAACTTTATTAAATTATGCAAACCAGATCAACAAGGCTACATAGAGGTCAACACTTCCTCACTTTTACTTTATTAACGTAATTTAAAACATTTAAGAAAACTATTTTTTGTTGACATATACCTATTACTCTCTATATGACTGCCATTTTCACTGACATATCTAAAACCATAGAAGGAAGTATTAGATATAGGGCGATTTAGCAAAATTTCAGCAGAAGACAGCTCCCAACCAGCTTTGCCAATGCTCAGAAGCTGTGCTACTTCTGATGATGTGGGAGGGGTGGACCAATTCCTTTGGGATGAGGCAATTCCTCAGATAACCTAGATCAGCGATGGCTAACCTTTTTGTTGTTGCGTGCCAAAAGGGTGTGTGTGTGCATGCCCATAACGCAATGCATGTGCAACCCCCGCACATGCGCACACAACCCCCCCTCCCCCATGCATGCTGATTTACATTGTGTCAGATAGGTTTGAAGCCACAAACAGCAGCATCAGAAGCAGCTTTGAATGGCCAATGGGACAGACTATCTGCCTGAATAGCAACTATTGTTAAATAGCAGAATAAAGTCCATGAGTGATATTTAAATGTCACCATCCTTGTGCCTTCATGTACTTCATTTTCATTCCTAAAATGTGCAAGTTGCATTACAGATCAAGCTAGAACGCTCCGATCTCCACAGAAAAAGGACATAAATAGTTTTCTTTGTTGAAATGCTAATTGCAAAAATTGTATGTGTATTAGAAGAAGCATCAAGAAAAAAGCCATGCACTTAAGTTGCTATTATGCTGCTTGTGGGACTGTTGAAGTGAATTGCTATTTAGCTGCCTGTTTGTGTAGGCACACTACAACAAAACACTACAATTATATTGCCACTTGCTAAAATGTCCAACATTCTAAGAGCAAAAAAGGATTTTGTTTAATTGACATTTCTAAATTGGGTCACCCAAACCAACACTATATAGCTACAAACTCAATGCATTTCTCTGCATTTGTTGCAATTTATATTGCAATTTCAGGATGAACAATCCTAGTTATGCATAATGCAATAAACATGAAAAATAGTACTAGTGAACTCCAAAAAGGCAGAATTTTACTAATGTCAAATATGTGGTACATCATTTGTTTTATTACAGTTTGCAGATTACCTTTCTGACATTGATGCCAGCAGTTTTCTCTCCTTGTGCATGTCTGTTTCTCAACTCTGTAACAGTGGATATCGGATTAAGGCCCGCATTTTCAGCAAGGGTGGATGGAATAATTTCCAGAGCCTCTCCATAAGCACGAACACAGTAAGATTCCATGCCACTTAAAACACGAGAATATTCATTCAGGCGTATTGCCAACTCTATTTCTGGTGCTCCACCACCTGCAATTAGGGCTCTGAAATTAAAATTAAAATGCAGCTTGAAGTGTAGCTTGCTAACTTGAATGATTTTATTGATCCAAAAAGATGATGCAGTACCTTTTCTTGACCAAACAACGGACAACACACAGAGCATCATGGATGGAACGCTCAGCCTCTTCAATCACCAGTTTATTAGACCCTCGTACCACAATTGTTACTGTTTTTCCAGGGCTAGCACAGCCTGTAATCTGAAATACAAAACAGGCACTATATTGAATATTCAGATAAGAAAGCTTACTGCTCTTGGGGGGGGGGGGAGATCTCGTTTTGGGATCAGATTTTAGAACTATGAAAGCACTGATGACAACAAAATGACAGTATCCTTTTCAAGAGTTTTCCTTTAGTTCTTAGCAAGGAGGGCTTTTTTTTCATTATCCTAAAGAATCCATTCAACCCAGTTTGAAAAATTTGTTTTAATTTCAGAACAAAGTAGACAAGATATATCCTACCTTAACTATCCTTCCAGATCCATTTAAATTAACTTCTTCTGCAACTTCGGCAGATCCCAGCATGTCACCAGTAAACTGATCAATATGAGCAACTGGCTTAGTTCCAATAGTCTTTTAAAAAATAAACAATACACAAATATATCTTAGGTTAGATATGTAATATTTTTCAGAATTTTCTATAGTGCTCAAGGAATTGGAAATCAAAAGGCAGGTAAACTTCCCAAGCAGATGTCAAATCTATTTCCAGGTCTGAATGAAAACAAATGTGCATACAGCTCCATAACGACACAGCTTCCCCATCCCCAAATAACCATAAGGATACACTCTTGCTTATTTGCTCATAACAGGGAGAGAGGCATATATAACCTTACAGGCAGAAACAGCCTCTCATCACCTCCAGACATGACTTTTGCTCAAAGAAGAGAGGAAATCTCTGAGAGGAATGCAAAACAGTATCTATTTTATTCCTTTAAAAGCAGGGACAAACTGCAAGACTGAGGGAGTGAGAAAACCACTTATTCATTTAGCTACCCACCATTGCCACCTTGTCCTCTATGAAAACACATATGCTGGCCATATATAGAACTATAGCCACATGTGTACTATTTTAAAGTCCTCAGTGGTGGGTCAAATCTATCAGATGCATCCCAGATGTGAACAAAACAGTGCAAAGAAGCAGTATAGTGACAGATACTTCAGAGTTACAGTGTCTGGGCTGATTATGTGTCTCCCAAAGTAGCTTCTGGTTCATTCAGTTTGCTCACAACTAAGCAATTAAGAAAATGCATTAATGTAGAAAATACATGTATTTGTAATCTCAACTGGCTAGCTGTTTGTAAGAGCATAACTGAGGGAGCAGAGTGGGAACAAACTCACAAAGCACATAAGTAATTTGATAAATATATGTTATATCACTGAACCTCAATCTATTTGTATGGAAATAAGACCCATTAAATTAATGACTCTTAGCTTCTGAGCTGATGTTAGGATTATTCTGTAAACTTTTTTAGAAAATATTTATAGACTGCTTTTTATTATAGCATTACAAATGTCAACAGAGATTCATTCACTGTTACAATCAATTTCAATTCATGATTACTCATGATACTGTCAGGATTATAATATTCCATGACTTAAGAATTCATTCATTTCAAGAAGCCTCTATTATCTCACCTTGCATATAAATTCAATGTCTTCTCTTTCAATATCTTTGATGACCATAATCTTCATTTTGTTGAGGAAATGTAGACCCAGATCACTTAGAGCATCCCTACAACCAATACATTAGATGCGGTTTAATATATATTACAGCATAGCATTATCAGAACTATTCTGATCTGCATAGAATGATTTCAAAACTTTAGAACATAATTTTATGTTCTTCCTACTCTAATAAGATACTATCAAATATGGGTTTCAGATATTTCCCAAGCCTTCTGGAACTATGAAAGTAATTCTTATGGCTCTGCTATCCAGGGGTGGGATCCCACTGGTTTAACAACCGGTTCACTGCACGCACACGCAGCGCGCATGGTTCACAGAGAAATCACCTTCCACATTACTGCTGGGGAGGAAAACTGCTGAGGTGCAGCAATCCACTCTGCCGTGCTATCAACTGGGCTTCAGAAAAGGGAATATAGGTGAGTATAGCGCAGGGGCAGGAGGGCCCAGCCCAGCTGATAGTCGGAGCTACCAGTTCTCGTCCAAACTGGTCTGAACCGGTAGAATCCCACCCCTGCCTCTATCTCAAGTCAGAGCACATTACCAAGTACTGGGAAATATAGTTCTTCCATTACTACAGTGCTAAAAAAAGTCTCATTTCCATTGTTTTTAGCTTTAGCAGTATATAAAGTCCAGAGAGAGGTGCATTAGACATGTATTAACTATGACAAGAACAATTTTAAATCTAAAATTAAAGTTCTAGTTAAAAATGAATGAAATATGAACTATTGAAATAAACATACCGCAAAATGGATTTCTGAATGAGTAGTACATTGCAACCCGTCTTCTTAATTTGCTTAACTAAATTCAGAATATAGGCTCGCTCTTCACGCAAGACCCTATCCATTTGAGTATAGTCAGAAACAACAATCTGGTTATCCATCTAGTAGAAAAATGAAAAAAAAAAGTATTTTAAGTATACTTGTGCATAATAGTCAATTTAATAGCTTTGCAACAATCCAATCACCCGAACAGACAAAATACAGGTTTTGCAAAGTACTAAATTACAGCTGACATTTTATTTTTTTTAGGCACAAAAATATCAATTTCTTGGCATTAGTTCTTGTCAGTTTGCTTCATTTCTATAGAACACTGCATTAGGGTTCCCTGAGTGCCTCCCAAAGACAATTCTTTTAGTGGAGGGAAAAACAGTGATTTTTATCAATAAAATATAGTTAACAGACTGAACTCTAAGTTGTAATTTCTGTCAACTGCCTGTCCCTAGAAATCTGCTGTAGTTATGGATAGTTGCAGAAAAGGAAGAATGCTTTAGTTGTATGAGACGTCAACTAGCATAATACTGCACTTAGTCTTATGTTAAGAGGATTGCTCAAAACAAATTGGATATATCTTGCTTTGTGAACCTAATGTATTCTTTAATGAGTGCAGAAAGTCAGTCTGCAATACAATCTTACATGCTGTTTTTTGTAAAAATCTTACATTTTTACAAATCAAATACAAGATTAATATTTTAAGAAACTTACAACCACAATTGAGCCCAACATTTCTTTTGCTGAGACAGTTTTTACGTGAGTTTTGTCCCATTTTACGACCTTTCTTGCCACAGTTGAATCAGTTAAGTTAGTAACATAGTTGTTGAATGAATCTGGCTTCCCCATTGACTTTGCTGGTCAGAAAATTGCCAAAGGTGATCACATGACCCCAGAACACTGCAATCACTATAAATACATGCCAGTTCCATGCATCTGAATTTTGATCACATGATAATAGGGATGATACAATGTCATAAGCCTCTTTTCCCAGAGTCATTGTAACTTTGAACAGTAATTAAACAAATGGTTGTAGTTGAGGACTAACTGGACACTTAATAATGAATAGAATGAAAAGGACAATGCTTTTTGAGCCACAAAAGTCAGAAGGTTGCAAGAGGTCATCATATCACTCTGGGACACTGAAACTTGTCATAAATATAAATCAATTGCCAAACATCTGAATTTTGATCATGGAACCATGGAGATGTTCTAATAGTCATTAAACGTGAAAAAGTCTTAGTCACTGTTCTCAGGGCTATTGGAATTTTGAATGGTCACTAAATGAACTAATGTAAGTTGAAGACTGCTTATAAGTTATTCAAAAGAATTAAAAAACTTACATCTGTTTTTGGAGCAGATAAGCAAAACTGAATGAGACCTATTTTAGCTTTTTCCACTCTGTTCACTCCAGTATTGGCCACTTTTTGTGTAAGGACCAGCCCTTCAACGAGTTCACAGTCATCAATTGTGCCCCTAAAAATAAATACTCAGTGAATAAGCAATACTAAATAAAGATACAAATAAAAATTCAGAATTTGACTAACTCTTACCCCAGTTTTTTAACAATTTTAATGTCTCTAAGATCCACGTTGCTAGCAGTAGTTGGATCTATCACCTTCATCACAGCGTCAACACTCATTGGAGAAAGGAGACTAGAATACTGTGATACAACCTGAAGGATCAGTAAAGATTTACTTAACATGCCTTTTGTTTGTCCATTATATAAGAATTTCACACAACTTTACTTTTTTAATTATTCAAAATTGAAACAGGAATTAATTTCTTCAATTGTTTTAAAAATGTAAATATTTAAATAGAACCTAATCCACAGCATGCACTTGACTCTCTCAATAGGTCTCCTGAAGCAAGCTTAATGAAGCTTAATGTTCAAGACTGATGGTAAATAGCTGAACTCCAAGCGGACAGCTGTAAAGCTTTCTTTCCTACAATACTCATTATGGATGCATGGTTCTTCTTTCATGTATGAAATGGCAACAGCAACTCCAAATGAATAGATTTTGTCTCGACAAAGGAACCAGAACAAGGCAAAAGACTTCTATGTTTAATCATTTTGTTTTTTAATCAGAACAAAATTCTCATAGAAATACTAGATAGACCAGGCAGGCAGTCCAGGAGAGGGGGGAACAGACAACATTCTAATGAGATTATATTGCTGGGCAAAAAGGAAATATCTTTCTTTCATTTCTTTAATGCCTGTGCCATGATTTCTAGAGGCTCTCATAACTGCATCTTAGCTATATGTTGTGCAAATTTTACACAGGACTTCATGGAATGACAAAGTTTTTGTACCTCAAATAATTGTAAAAAGTTTTCATAGGTACATTTTGATGAAGTCATTCTGGAAATTAAATGATTAAAGTTATTGTAAGAATTATATCACTAGCTTTCAATAGGAAATGATGCTGAATGTTTGCCGAGGGTTGGGATGATCATAAATCAATTTGAAACTAAACATACCCTGTGTACTCTTAAACATTACTGATGGCTAATTAATCTTATTTATTTATTGAGCCCATGGAGACTCATATAAACTTATACATATAAACTGTACATAAAAGGCAAATTATACATACCCAAATAAACAAAAGTAAAAACTTATCAAGTGTTTTCTTTCCAAAACCCACCTTAGAATTCAATGCTGTAGTTGCATTGTTAAGGAGGGTTTCTCTGTCACTTAGTTCGACAGGCTGTCCCATGCTGGTCAAGACTTCAATGCCTTTTTCCAATGCCTTCTGGAATGACTCCGAAATGATGGTGGGATGAATTCCTAAGGAGAATTTAGGATATAAATTTATTCAAACTATAATCAATACACAGATATAGATCTATAACATCAACAATCTGATCTCATAGATTGGTCTCAATGATTTGATCTCACAGAATGATTTCAAATCAAGCTGTCTATAAAAGAATTGCGTTAGTAGTAAGTAGATGGACAAAACCAAGCTTGGAATAGCTAAGGCTCCTGAAAAGACTGATTAGGGGTTTTTAAAATGTCTCATTTTAGAAGCAAAAAATAATAATCCTATGGCATAAAATAAATCTTAACAGTAACGTAATACAAATGACGTAACCAGTCTTCCAATTTATCTCTAAAACTATTAGCCTACATTAGCCATATGAAACACAGAGATAATTATTTTTAATCTACAAAAATCTTTCATGTTCTTGTGGGAGGGGTAACTGGTTGCTTTAGTCATATAACCAATGAAGCAATTTCTATAGTAACACTTCTTTTTTGTACTTTGGGTTCATTTTATAAGTCACTCATCAAGGTTTTCCATGCAAACAACACAAAGGAAAGTTCCCTCTCCCCTGCCCTCCCCACCCCTTATCTAAAATGTGCTTGTATATTGTTTAGGAAATAGATGCTCGGTTCCCAGCTCTACATCTTGTTATTTAATCTTGGCTGGCTGTAGCTTCTCACATGGCTCAGCTGGGTTTCCATCCTCCCTTTCTTCCCAATCTGTCTCCTACCCCTGACTGACAGTTCATGGAACTTGGATAGGTGAGATGCAGCCATGATAGCCAAGATTTGGATGCAGAAGTTTTCTACTGTGACAAAAGATCACCCAGACTATATTTTTTATTATTTTACATTGCATTTCCATATGCAAAACTGCATATAAAGATACCTTTCTGAAGTAGTCTGGAACAAGCATCCAGGAGAGAACCTGCAATGACCACAACAGATGTAGTGCCATCTCCAGCTTCAATATCTTGTGCTTTTGATAACTCCACCAGCTACATGTTGTCAAATATTGAAAGAAAAAATATAAATTCCTGTATAACACTACTAGAGGTTTTTATTAACAAAAAACATGCAATATGCAAATGTACACATTTCTAGGCTCCATGTCAATGTACTGCAGTAATTATTTTCTATAAGGAATATAACCATCATAGTAGTTAGTGTAATTTGGCTTTAGTTTTTGCATTTACATAAATTTATAAACTTACCATTCTGGCTGCAGGATGAAGAACCTGCATCTGCTTCAGAATTGTTGCACCATCATTTGTGATTGTCACATCACCTTTACCATCTTGGATCTACAAAAGCACAATCAAGTATTTGGACACCAACTCAAAAAAGAAAATCTACAAACAGAATACAAGTTTAAGCATCAATTTATATTATGTATTGAAAAGTACCAACCATTGGTTCAATATAGCAAACTACTATTTAGCCTAGGGTTAGAAATATTTTCAGTAATGTTCACCGGCACTTCTGCATCCAAGGAAATTTCAAGAGCATGAAACCTCATGACATTTCTTGAATAGCAAAGTGTACAACTGATGTACTTGAGTTTGAATGAAAGTACAATCCTTTCACATTATTTAATGTAAAAATCATCTGCCAAAGATTCATTGGTAGTTCTTTTTATAAATACGGTTCATGCCAAATAAGACTTATTTTATCTCTTCGTTTCTCACGGCACTCTATTTAACTATTTAAGGCGCACGTAGTTACATTAATTAGAATAGTTGCACAAAATTTTATTTTACTATGATATTCTAAGCCCTTCCCTTTATTACTTCTGAAAACATATATAAATATTCAGCAACTTCATATCAGCTTTCAATGGATCTATACATGGGAACTCAATTACTGCAGTATTTAAAAGTACACTACCATGAGTGTACGGAGCATATCAATAAAAGCTGAAGAAAATATCAATAAAAGCTTCATCTTCAGGAAAAATTGACATATCTATTTCAATGGGTTCCTCTGAGTATCTGCACATGCAGAGTTGCTTAGTTTTTGGTCCAGTAGAAATGCTGTCTATGAATGAATGTGAAGACAATTGGTAAAAGCCTTTGAAGTAGTTCATCAAGTCTTCCTGGGAAGTGTTACCACATTTTTTGGGTATAAGACACACCTTTTCCCCCCCAAAAAGAGGGTGAAAATCTGGATACGTCCTATACTCCAAATGTAGCTCCACTACCCACTCCGTGCGCCGCATTTTCAGGTGGTTCCAGGCCAGGGTGGGGGGTGGGGGGGGAGAGGATCCTCACTTCCACATGGAGCCTGATTCCCGAATAATTCCCAGGGAATTGCATTCAAAGCCTTTTCAACAAAAGCATTTTTGGGCAGTAGCACCACAATCCCCTACCCGATTCCAAAAAGGACACATGCAGAAGCCAAAAAAGTGCTTCGCGTTACATGTGGCGGGAGGTTTCAGGCTACTCCGTGATCCCTGCAGCTTGGAACCACCTGTCACTTGAAATGCTCTTTTTTCTCCCTGATTGCAAAAATGGCTTTTGTCAGGACGCTAGATTGGGAAGTTAAAAACATGGAATGGGATACAATCAAGCTCCTGAGATCGCTTCGCTGCTACCCCAAAATGCTGTTATTGCAATCTCTGCTGCCTGGAACTGCCCGAGAAGAGGCAGGTGAAGTGGGCTCTGCAGAGATCACTGTAACAGCATTTTTAGGTGGCAGTGCAGAGATCCAAAGCCTTTGAATCAAGCTTGATTGTATCCCATTCCAGGTTTTTAACTTCCCAATCTAGCGTCCTGAGAAATCTAGCGTCTCTGAGGCAACTCTCATTTGCAGGAGGAGGAGGGTGGCATATACAAAAGCCTCTGAGTAACTGGGAAAGAAAGCTTGGAACCTGCCGAAAACTGCCGCCCGAAAAGCCCTTTTTCTCTGTCCTCCTCTCCTAAGGTTTTCAAAGCATGATCATCTTCCCAAGGGCGCCACAATCCTCATGAAAGCGGAGGGAGAAACAAAGGAGGTGAGAGAGCTTGCAGAGATGAGAGATTCCCTATGAACCCAGGGAAAGGGGTGGGGAAAAGGAGCCCCTTCAGGAGGAAAACAGCCACCTTCTTCCCCTCAGATTTGCATCCTCTTGTTCCTCAACAGCACTGCTGCCAAGCCTTTACTGGCTGAAACTCTGAGAGCCGAGGTGGCACAGTGGTTAAATGCAGCACTGCAAGCTACTTCAGCTGACTGCAGTTCGGCTGTTCAAATCTCACCAGCTCAGGGTTGACTCAGCGTTCCATCCTTCCAAGGTGGGTAAAATGAGGACCCGGATTGTTGTTGGGGGCAATATGCTGACTCTGTAAACCGCTTAGAGAGGGCTGAAAGCCCTATGAAGCTGTATATAAGTCTAACTGCTATTGCTATTGTGTTTTTTTTTTTTTTTTAATTTCTTGCTTTCACGTGTTTCTGCCATACCTCCTCATGGAATGGGGCAGGCGGAAGAAAAGCAAAGATAAACCAAGGAGCCACGAGCTAAGATCGCAGGCAGGTCGGGCAAAGAGGAAGGGGGATGGGAGAGAAGAAACACCAAGCTTGTCCTTGCCTCTCCCAAGGAGCTCCCACGCCACCTCACAAGAGCACCTGGTTTCAGTTTTACACGGCAAACATTTGGCTCACACAGAGGAAAGAGGATTTAAAGGTAGGAGGAAGTGGCTGTGGGAGGCGATGTTAACCAATGCATTGTTACTGTAAATGCCCTTGTACGGGCAGGGCCTGCCCCCCCCCCCCCCCCGCAGCCTTCCAAGAGGGCTTCAGCGATCCTGAGCACCACCAGCACTGGGCCAGCTTCTTCGAGCAGCCAAGTCCTCCTTCTGCACAAAATCATCCCCTACCCTATCCCACTCCAAACATTCCAGTTAAATCTGCGTAGGGTGATAGGGTTTGTTTTAAATGGATAAAAAAATATGTGCTGCTCATTATCAAAATCCGAGTGGAAGTGAGGATCCCTGCCACCTGGGACCGCTGGGAAACGCGAGGCACACAGGCAGCGATGGTCTGTGGCAATCCCTGCAGCCTGGAACAATTGTTTGGGGGTATTCTACCCTTCAATCAGCTGCTCCTCCTGAATCAGGCTGCTGAACCTGGCCAGGCCATTTGTTGTTTGCTGCAAGGATGCTAGTCAGATTACTACCAATGGATGCTGGCAGAAACTTTTTTTTCCTGTTTTCCTCCCCAAAAATTAGGATGCGTCTTATACTCTGATGCTTCTTATACTCCTAAAAATACAGTAATTTACTGATTCGAGAATGTTTTGCTTCTGTTAATGCATTCTGCAAAACATCTTTCAAATGCTCTACATAGATTTATTATAAGCACAAACTACACACACACAAAACCCCAGCTCAAAACTCACCATTTTATCCATTCCCTTTGGGCCAAGACTTGTCCTGACAGCATCCGCAACCGCTAAAATAGAGATGAAAATAATTTTTATATATTCAAAATTTACTTCAAGTGCAAACAATTTCATTTATGGCTGCCCACTCGAAAAGACATTGTGTAGCCACAAATAAGATAATAAATTAGACACTAAATCCTCTAGGATGTTTAAAATACCAGCTTCCACAAAAACATAATAAAGTGATTCATATTATTAAGCCATTGCTTGTTTAATTATGATTTGCTAAATAAAGTCCAACTTCTTTAGTTCACATCACATGGGCCAAAAAAGAAAAATCACAATATGCATGCCAAATTTTCAAAGTATTTGAATATATCTGAAAGTGGCTTGTATATTGATTGCATGGACCAACTATCATAGCTTATTCATGTAGCAAACTAAAGTGGAGCAAATACTGCTTTTGTATAATGCATGGACTCAATAACTGTATAGAAAGCAAACCAATACTACATGAAAAATAGCAAAAGTAATAGTAAAATAATGTTATTTTATAATCCTGTCATATTAATTATATATTATGTTTTGGATAGTGAGAGCACCATTTAAATTTAATTTAATTATATATTATATTACTTAAAAACAAATTATTATCTGACAATGCAACTCATATTCAATGTGAACACTAAAATAACTGAAATCTGTTTAAAGGATAACTCTCTCTATATGAATTTGCTTTTGATCTTCAGTTTTATTTTTTGCATCTGACATCACCTATGGTTCAGGATCACCCTGAGGAGGATCCAAGAATCTAACAAGCCACAGGCAATCCATCACTTTTCTGGAAGAATCCCCAGCTTTTTCCACTTATAGATGCTGACCTCAATCTTAACCTCTAATCAAAGCGATCACATTATGATTTACTGCGCTGTGCAATCCGACCAAGAAAGATTTTCTTGTATAAAGGGTTTATCTTTTATTTCAAATCACACTGGAAACATTCAGTACAATGACATCCATTACACTTTCTAAAAGTGGGAAAAGAATAGGAAGGATAATAGAAATCGTTCCTTTACAACGAATGCAATTCATCTTCTTCTCTTTCATTTAAAAAAAGCACAGAAAAAATAATAGGGTTTATACTGCTCGGCCTTCTTTTATCTTCAACAAGACTCTGAAAGAACCTCAGTTCATTCCAACAAAAGAAGCGGAGGGCCGAGGGGTGTGGTCTGGATGCTTTAGGGACCGGGAGCCCCTGCCCGAGCCCGCCAGATGTCAACGGAGGGTCCATTCATCCTCCCCTCCATCACCCCTCCATCCTTCCCCCTATAAAGACAACGGTGTCCCATCTATCACCTTTCCCCGCAGAAATGTTGCTGAAGCGGATCTGAGCCGGCTTATCTTTATCCTGGTAAGATCTGCGATTGCCGCCAGAGTTACGGTTCCCTGAGGCCGCATTTAGAAAGGCCCCTTTTGTGCTTGCGTTCTCCGGCATGTCTGCGCCCGGATGCCCACTCAGTCCTCCGATGGAGATGGATTCTTTTCTCCCCTGTCCTGGAACCTGCGCCACCAACACTTCCCCAACGCCGATCGGAACCTTCCAGAACGCGCGCGGCAGCAGTTGGGAGAAGAAAGGGCCTTGCAACGGTTCCTCAGGCCGTCGCTGAAAGCGACGCTCCGTACAGGGTTGTCTTTGTATGTGCCTGATTTTCAATAAACACAGGAAACGGTTGACTTTTTTTTTTCAAGTAGTGACCTCCGGGAAAGGAAAGAATGAATTTGGCTGTGTGCGTAAATGTTTTCCAGAGGCTGAAGCCGAACTATTTTAAGTAGGGCAATAATGCTAAACGGAATAAGATAGGCATCAAAAGCCACAGGCTCCAGTGTCATTCTTAATTGCTCAACAGTCTGAATGCTGAATTCTCTTCTATTGGCGCAGAATATAATTGGAAGCATCAATGTAACCACCGCGAAAAGGAGAGTCTTGCTAAAAGGAAGGAATTATTGAATTTATAATCATTAATAAAATAATTAAAGAAAATCAAATGTTGCAAATTGCAAAGCACAAAATGCAGGAAAAAATCCACACATTTATTCTGCAATTTTGTTTTCTTTTGCTTGAAAATAATCTGATATAAAATGAGTGGGATTTCAAAGTAAATCTGCATACAAATACAAACTGGCAGAGCTAAATGAGATTTAAGAACCAGTTTTTAAGAAATCAGCCTAACTTTTCAAATGAGAATACTTTTAAAAGCAACAAATGTTCCATAACTTCAGCAAGCAAATCATTAATTTTGGGAGATTTCTGTATGCCACAAATTCTTAATTGTAAAACATTTGTTTTACTTATCAAATGTATATTTTATTTTATTATCATGGGCTGAAATAATTGTTTCAGAATCTTTGCAACTTAATGTACCAATTCATTTTAATATCACAAAATTATAATACTAGAAGTATATAGATTCTTTTGACCATTCTTTTCATCCCAGCTTCATATGCCAGATGAGATTTTTTTTTAAAAAAAGAGATTATTTTATCTCCAAGAGTAAAGAGAGAGAATTCTGTTCAGGAACATTTTCGAACAATTATAAACTGATGAATGAGGGATTGAAAGTAAATTGCTTTTCACAAAAAACCTCCACGATTTTATGTTAGTAGATATTCTACTGGAGAATACTATACTATACTATACTATACTATGCTCAGGGGGGTTCCTGCCAGTTCTAAATCTATCATGCTGTTTAGAACCGGTTCCAGCTCCATCACCCTGTCTGTCCGCACCATGCTTGCCCCGCCCACCACTCACTGATTGGCTGGCTCACCAATTGCCCTGCCTGCCTCTAAGAGTCCTATCTAAACCTTAAAGTCTTAAAGCTATCAAGTTTGAACATCCCTGGGTTTTTTTTCCTAAAGAATTAGGGATGGAAGGGTTTTGTAACTTGACAGCTTTAAGACTTGCGTGCTTCAAATACCAGAGTTTCTGAGCCAACATTTTGGTTGCTAAGCAACAACATTGTTAAGTGAGTTTCACCACATTTTACAAGTTGGCCATACCCACCCAGTCACGACTACCAAGCCACCCCCACCCGGTCACATGGCCAGCAAGCCACACTCACAAAGCAGGCCACACCTACAGAAGAGGTTCAAAAAAAATTGAAACCCACCACTGACTAGACTAGACTTTTATTTGGCAAAGTGTGATTAGAGACATAAAGGAATAGACTGGACTGGACTAGAATAGAAAATCTAAAAGAACAGAATAGAATACAATAGAACTGAAAAGGACTTTGGAGGTCTTCTAGTCCAGCCCCCTGCTCAAGCAGAAGAACCTACATTCTCAAACAAGTGACTGTCCATTCTCTTCTTAAAAACCTCCAGTGATGGAGCGCCCACAATTTCTGGAGGCAAGCTGTTCCACTGGTTAAATTGTCCTCACTGTCAGGAAGTTTCTCTTCAATTCCAGGTTGCTTTTCTCTTTGATTAGTTTCCAACCATTATTTCTTGTCCTGCCCTCTGGTACTTTGGAGAATAATTTGATCCCCTCTTGTTTATTATAGCCCCTCAAATACTGGAATACTATCATGTCAACCCCTAATTCTTTTCTTTAGACTAGCCAGACCCAAAACCTGCAGCCCTTCTTTGTATGCTTTAGTCTCCAGACCTTTGATCATCTTAGTTGCTCTTCTCTGAACATTTTTCCAAAGAATTTGTCTCTGATGCAGAATCGCTCAGTGTCCATGCAAAGCAACAGAGTAATAATAATAATACCAATAAAAGGGGTGTAGTAAAGAAGGTAAGGATAATAGTTATACAACATATCCCTATGTTCTCATCAGAAAAATGCTAGACAAACTGGACTGTACAATGTACCTGCAAGACATAATAAGTCCCTCTAGGAGATAAGCGCATGCATAAATTTGATTAATAAGTGACGTCACGCAAGCAACCGTGCAAAAAAAAAAAATCACCTCGCAGTCAGAAAAACATATGCCATACAATTGGTATGCCATACATACAAGGAACTCGGCTTTCTATTCCCTTCACCCAAAGGGGGCGCAACTATCCCCAGGAAAGAGCGGTCGCCTTCCAAGGAAGAGTTTTTGTCCCCGCCCGGCTCCCATCCTCTAGTCTTTTCAGGTCCAGTTGAGCCCCTTCAAACAAGATGGCGGCTTCCGCGGAGCATCCTTTGCCTGAGCCTGCCAAGCCCTTACTCGGGCTTCTAAATGGTATCGCTCAGGCCACCTTTTACGGCAACACGGAGATCACGGAGGAGTTGCTGCGGGAGCAGCTTTACCCGGAAACGGCGTCGCAGGAATTTGGAGTCCTGCTAGCTAAAATGAAAGGAATCGTCAAGGTAACGGAGGCGGGACTGGCAGGTGACCGGAGTGGAGCAGAGCGGTGCAAACGGGGGGGGGGGGGGGGGCGCAGCGAGGCTGGTCTTGTATCTGGGCACGAAATCGCTGAATAACGTCTTTCCCAAGCCCGCCCTTTTCAAAAGCACGCGAATTTAAGCACCCTTTCCCTGCATTTCAGAGTGGGGGGGAAGAGATCGGACCAGTCAGCAATCCGATGCTCACAGCAACTCGGATGCGGGTGAGAGGCAGGATCGGGATAGATTTCTCTTCCCAAATCCAGCACCAGTTAGGCCACTGCTATAAAGCGGTTCTGGTTAGGAATGCTGATAGCTGTAGCAACGCTTCTAGAGAGCTCAAGTTTAGCGGTGCCCACCTTGAAGAAAAGAATGCCTTCTCGGGCTTTATTTCTCTTCTGGAAAGGAGGAAATTTATTTATTCATTTTTATTTTTTTATGTATTTGTCGAGTATGTATAAGATAACAGATATAAGTATAAACATGAAATGGATACAAATAAATGGGAACATTAGAACAGGGACAGTAGGCACGCTGGTGCACTTATGCACTCCCCTTATAGATCCTCTTAGGAATGGGGTGAGTTCAAATCCCTGAACTTCAATCCCTGTTATCCTCCAAATGCAGCCAGAGGAGTAAAAGTAGCTTTTCCTGCTCAGAGCAACTGCCTCCTCTTCTTCTCACTTATTTGCACTTATATCTACAGCTTGCTCACTTGTCAAGGCCAGGCCTCCTCCTGCCATGCTCAAAAAGCTCCTGCAGGGTTTTCCTTACTGGGGCTGGTTCAGATCTGACCAGGACTCTCTAACACTCTTGCTCAAGGCGTGACCTGACCAGAGGAAATGCCATTTACATCATTTCACTCTCTTCTCCCCAAGGGCTCTGTGTGTTGGAGTCATTTCTCCCTGCCACATTGTTCTTAGAAAGAGGGAGAAGTGGCAGTTGCTTCCATGCATTGATCTCCCATGTTGGCACTGACTGATCTCAATTGTCAAGAATTTCCTATGTTTGTTCCTTGGTCGGTGCAATCTTGGATTTTAAAGCTTGTAACATCTTTTTCTAACTCAAAGCTAGAGTTTGAAATGCATGCAGTTTTTCTTGGAATTTGAAATATAATTTCTAAGTCAAGTTTCAACATTTTTTGCTTTAAGAATGTGCAGTGATACTTTGAAAATGCACAAAAGGGATTTCTGCCGGGAATGCAGTTTTGAAAGAAGATTCTTTTAGCCCCGAATAAAGTATTTTTCCAATTTTAGTGAGCTGTTTTCAGGTGTTTAAAATAGTCTTGAGAAAACTCTCAAAAAATTAAAATACACATTTGGAGAGAATTATAGAGGTTTTCCCAAGCATATTGTATGTAAAAAGTCTCTATCTTTTTTCCGCCATCAATAGAAGAACTGCTATAAAAGCACTGGTAGTCCTACACTTACAACCACAATTGAGATTACAACCACAATTGAGAATGGAACTTCTTTCTAAATGGTGTGGTTGTTAAATGAGCCTTAACATGATTTTATTACTTTTTTGCTGCGGTCGTTAAATGAATCTGGTTTCCCCCTCCAATGACTTTGCTTGTTGGAAGCCCCCTGGGAAGGTTTACAAAAGGCAATTATGCTATAAATGTTGTTGATATTTATGATATGACATGATAGTTTAATGTATAAATATTATTTGGTCATTTTGGTTAAACATTGTTGAAGCCCAACAAGCATAACGTTTAAACTAAGACATAGTGTTGAATACATAGTGTGAATTGAGGCCAACTTTTGTAAGAAACCATGAATCTAACCAGTATGTATCTCTAAGCTTGATTTGAAACGAAACACCTTCAAGGGATTTTATTACCCTTTGCATAATTGCAAAGAAAGCATAGATAATTTTACAGAATTATTTTGATATGTTATAGGAAATAACAGAAATTCAAATAAAGAACTATCTTTAATGTAGTTATGTTTTTCATTTTTTAATTGCTTTTAATTTATTTTTAATTTTATTTATATGTAATTGGATAGCATGTGCGTGTGTGTGTGTGTGTGTATGAGTGTGTGCAATGTATTTCAGACCATTTCTGTCTGAAGTTTATATACCATAAAACCCTACATATTTTTTTTAAAGGTTTTTATCAGATAAACATTAAAAATGTTGGACATAATGCGACATTCCTGGCATAGTCATTTCCAAAAAAAAAAACCTCTGCATACATTTTGTCCTGGTTTTATTCTTAGACATATGTCATTTAGTTATAACTTGCAGTACAAATTAGCAATAATACAATCCATACAAAACTAAGAAAAAAGTAACAATTTTAGTGAAAGGGATCACAATTTGAGGTAATAAAATGTTTTGATTCATTTTTGTTTAAAGATTTCATGTGAGAACCTTCATTCAGATCTTTTTGCTTGAATAAAAGGAACATGAGAATTAAAAGCAAACTATAATAATTTGCAAGACTTAAATACTTAATTTCTGAATGTTGCAGTTGCTATGTAAATAGAAATATAGATCACTTTCTAACTATTGTGGTGCCAAAATGATTAAATATACATTGTAATGTCATAATATAAGCTCCACTGTTTCATATTTGTATTGTAAGGTTGTAACATAAATACCACCTATATATACCGTATTTGCATGCAACCTGGTTGCCTCTATGCAAATAATAGATAATGCCTGTCACCTTGAATATGGAGCAAACCAGCTGATGGTATTTGTGCCTTCCCATAGTGGGTTAGGCTGTGCCTCTGAACATTGGATTGCCCTTTATTCTCCTTTGGGTAAAGAGAAATAAGGTTATCCATGGAAATAATAGTTTTCCTTTCCTACTTGATTGCTGGCTGTTTCATTGAATAAGGCAGTTTATTGAAAAAATCATATTTAGGTAATGAGGACCTTGTTCTAAATTTCAGAACAATATTTCATAAATAAAATAACAAATTTATACTGAGTTTGGTGTGATTCAGTTTAAGTACTGTAGATCAGGGCTATGCAACTCACTGCCCACAGGCCAGAATCATCACACGCTTGGTACACCCACACCTGGTTTAGCAAAGGGAGAGAAGTCCTGATACGTCACTTAACGATGCTGTGATGATGCGAGTTTGACACCCCTGCTGTAGATTTTTTTAAAAAAACTTAAATAATTAGTATTTGGGATTGTTTCACTTTCATCCTCTAGATGGCAATGTAATATACAATATCAGCTTTGGTGCATGTTTAATGTTGTCTTTCCAGTTCTCTTTTTCAAAACTGGTATTTGAAATTGACTGACACTGCTGGTACAGTGTGATTTAGCATATGACCTCTCCACTAATCGTTGTGACACATTAAATAATAAAACAACCTTCTTTAAAATGCAAGACATATACTGTACAAGGTGTATTACCAGTTTTTTTATCTTGCAGTTTGATCTTTTCAATCACAAGACTGGTTTCAGCAAATGAAACACAGTTGTTAAAGGCTTGGTATTTGCACAATACCAAAAGCTTGGGGTTAAGAAAGGTCTTTGTTTCTGCAGCATATCCAAATATAATTAATGAAAGCCAAATAATTGCAGTTAAGCAGTGTTTGTGAGGCAAATAGAGTGTAAAATAAATAATCTATTATGTGGGCAAGACTGAAAATATGAAGTTAGACAATTTTGTAGATATATTTTATGTTGTATATAATGAAAATTTTCTGAAAATGTTTTAAGATGGATCATACAGTACAATATTTAAGTTTGCAGTTAATAGGCAATAATAGTGGCAATTATTATTCCTGCGTATTTTCCCCACATCCCTACTATAAATAAAAACCTACTATGAGGATCTTATAAGAAGCAGTCATATGATAGTAGTAGAAAGAAGTCTGTATAAATATCTTTAAGTTTAACAATACACACACACACACACACACATACATACATACAGGAAATAAGGCATGACTCAAAAGAATGCATACATCTGTCTGCATGTGCTTTTTAAGGGAGAAGTTTATTTTTAAAAGTTTGGTAAGGTAATAGTTACAGCTGGTTGTACATTGCAATTCACAATATAGACCCGAATTACTTCTCACAATAGTAGAATTACAGTATCTTATTCCTGTGGAAAATATGGTATATGTATGCATGAACTTTATTAGCAAGTTGAATTAGAGTACCACCTAATTCTATAGTTTGTTAGGATATTGTGCTCATTCTTGATGTTCTCTTCTTTGACCTTTCTTTTTAAGGTGATTTTTATGCAGATCCAGTCCCTAAGGCAATTAATTATTCATGTACTACAAGCTTTCTACTATTGTATAAAATTATACTCAATGGATAACCAAAGAAATCAATGAAGGTGAAAGAAAAAATTCCAAATAGCATATGGGAGAGAAAATGGAATAGAATAGTCAGAAATTAAGAGAAACACAAAAGCAAGAAAGACTGTACCCAAATACATCATTTCCTGATTTAATTTGGAACTTTGTTTTAAAATATCCAAAACTATAAATATTAAGGAGAATCTGCGAAATTACAAATGCTAAACAAAAGCATTTTACCCACCATAATCCTACAGATATCTCAATTTGAGAACTTTCTTCTCTGCATTAGTTTTTTTCCTAAATAAAAATGCCAAACAAAACAAACCCTTTGTGGTTTTCAGCCTTTTGATCATTTCTGCAATTCATTTGGCGTTTTCTAGTACTTTGGTCGTTGGTCAACTTGTGCTTCTAAACTGTAATATTTGCAATAGGAGAAGTAAAACATGTGACTGCATCCTGAAAGAATCAGTTCTGATTTCTTTCTGTTTCTCATTTTTACTTTGTTCCTTTCCTAATTCACTTATATATATTTGTCTTTTACAGACATCTTTGCAACAGTGCACATATATTAATTTCATCAATATTGCACATAGATTTTGTTCAGACAATTAAAAAATACAACAATATTAAAATCTATAAAGAGGCTTCTTGCACATTATGCCACAAGTTTATAACTGCAATAGCAATGTCTAATTCTTTCCCCAAAAGTGCATAGTTCATGGATTGTGGAGCCCAGCCTTCAAGTCATGCAGTAACGCGACATAACCAAAAGAAATGAAACTTATTTTGGAGAAGTCTTTGGAGAGGACTTTATAGATGGGTCTTCCAGAAACAGTCTGTTCCCTGTCCTAGCCATTACATCATCTTAGATTTCCCAACAAAAGCTAAAATTGCGCCACTAAATTTGATGATTTGGGCATTGCAGGCTTAGGATACTGTGGCTTCAAGCATCTCTCTAGTTGTTAATTAATCTTGGAAAGGATTGTTTTCTCATAGATTACGTACAGGTGAAATATGTGCCAAGGAGGTATTGCTGCACCTGGTCTCACAGTTAAAGGAGCCCAACATTGTTGCCCTCTCCACTCTCCATTATTTGAGGTTCATATTGACTCCAAAGTGCAGGCACTCTCTGAGTTCCACCTTTTGTTGTTGGACAATATTCTTTATATACTCTATAGTCTCTTGATGCCATCATTCTCTTACAAGGAATATCAATTTTTGATGGCATCTCTGAGTTCAAGCAACATATGGTCATAATGAAAATTTAGAAATTATTTGAAAACAAAAGTGGTTTTGTTTACTAAGCAACATAACAACTGCTTTCACAGTTGGAAAACCAGTGGCATTCAAATGGAACAGATTAAGATTTTTACATCTCTAGAAATTAATTTTTAGTCTGTTCTTTTTTGGAAACAATAAGTGGGACTAACTACAGCTCCTGCTAAGCAGACTTTCAATGCTTAGATTTGCTAATTGTAATTTGCAGGAGGCAAATTATTTAGAGCTATGCTGCTGCGTCTCCTGCTGTATGTAGCACAACTTTGCACTTACAGAGATAAAAGGACTTTTAGTAGCAACTCAATAAAAATGTATAAAAATTGTATGGCACAGTGCTTAGAATGCAGTACTGCAGGCTACTTCTGCTGATTGCTGGCTGCCAGCAGTTCGGCAGTTCGAGTCTCATTGGCTCAAGGTTGACTCAGCCTTCCATCCTTCTGAGGTAGGTAAAATGAGATCCCAGATTGTTGGGGAAAATATGCTGACTCTGTAAACCACTTAAGAGAGGGCTGTAAAGTACTGGGAAGCGGTATATAAGTCTAAGTGCTATTGCTATATTTGTATGCCTCAGTTTGTGCCAAACATACATGCTCAGTTGGAATTTGGCTGTATTGCTATGATGTTAACATGAGAATGTGTTCCTTAATATATTGCTTAAACCTAATTTTTTGGGGTGGATCCTTGATTTAGTCAAGGCATTTAGCTCCTAGGGAAAAATGTAGTCTAAAATTACTTACTGCAATCTTTCAATGTTGTCCTTGCTCATGCTTGTACCAGAATCAGCTATGGTAAAGGTCAAACACAGAGTCCTTGAATCAAAAATTCAAGTCATTATTACAAGGGCCTCTGTAGCAAATCTTTGGTGTATCTAATTTATCATTCACTTCTTCCCACACAAAAAGACATTTAATGTTTTGCCCTCATACATATTGGAGAGGAGGGTTAATAACATCCCCTATTCTGAGCCCCTCTTCCCATGCTAGCCTAAAATCATCAAGAAAATTCCATTATTGTAATGTCTTGTATCTCATTCTTTAAATTAAGTGTTATCAGGCTTAAATGAAAACATATATGGAGCTCAATGGATTTTCTTTCCAATTTCAATCCTTTTCTCAGAAGGTACTCAAATATATAAATACAGCAGCTTATTCAGATTTCATTAAAATGTGCATTCTAATTCTTTTATTTGATAGTATACTGAATGAATAAAAGGACAGTGATGATTAAAAAGCAATACAGTGCTGCAGCAATTTAGTGAAGGGAAAAAGTATGAGTTTGAAGTTAAAATTTTGGGGAAAGTGTTACTTTCATAGTATTAGTGTTAAATATACCTTTACATTTTTAGACATGGCTCAGAAATTGATACTAAATTTTGAATGTCAAGAACTCAATTAGAGTCACTTTGATTAAACTTGTTTTTCAATTTCCCTTATCTTAAAGATCATGCTTTAACCTCACTTCTCAGTCTAAAATTACTTCATATGTTCATATGAAGATAGCAGAGCAAGCAGAAAAGTTAACTAAATGTACGGACAACTCATTACTAAATTTTGCTTATTGAGGTATTTATGATATTTAATTCTCATTTTCTATTTTACAAAACACTTTACTACGGATCACAAGGATGGAAAGCTTGTGGAATACCAAATGATTGAGATATTACCAAGAATGAATATGTAGACTCCCATCTGATGTAAGTATTTAAATATGGGAGTTAGGAAGTTAAGACTGAGACAGGGTATGATATTGTAATAAATGATCTGACAATATTGCTACTGATCTAAAAATCAGCCATTGTTTGGACAGACAACCATAAAACTGTAAAAACTTGTTAAATTCCATGATGGAATATGAATTCAAAATGTTCATAAAATGTAAAAAAATCTTGTAATAAAATATTATATTATATGGAATAAATAATTTGCAACTTTGCCAAATAGTCTTTAAAAAATCCAAAGCAAAGCAATAGCAAAAGCATTTATCTGATAACAAACAGCCGAGTACCGGAAACCGGAAGAGTAATTTCCTGACTGTGTTACTTAATTTAATTGAAACTGTTTTGTTTCTGCTGTTATCGTACCTCATTTAATTTGCGGTCTTTACAATACACCTTGTGCCAAAAAACTGTCTCAGTTTATTGATGTGGTCGACCAAAACACAAAATGTTCTTTGCTCTATCCTATCAAGGTAAGAAAGAGTACATAAAAAAGTAACACTTGTCTTGGTGAAACATTTTATTGTCCTGTTTTTGCTGAAGTCTCACAACAAAGTACATTGCAGTCAAACATATAAAGCTGAAAGAGACAAATATGTGTAAAATCACATACAATGATGCATCATAACATATGCCTTCTCTCTATTTGTTTTATAATTCCAGAATCTAGATGCCCTTAAATAGAAATGTACTATAGTAGATAATAGCTATATGAGATTGTATTTATGGACACATGATACATTTGTAGTTATATATTTAGAAGTACCATATCTGTCTCTTTCCTCAGTGGATGGTAATGCTTTACTGACCACCCTTGGGATCAGGAAGAAAGCAGCTCAGACCTAGTTAGAACATGGGTAGAACATCTCCAGGCAGCAGTCTAGGCAATAGGCTTGCTTGAGAGATTAAAAACAAAAAACCCTCAAGTAAGCATATTCTATATTGTTGCCAGGAGGATTATATAGATATGTCCATGATATCATCAACAGTTCAATAGTTCTTGAAATAATCTTTCTCCGGTGCACTGCTTGGAGTGTCCAAGCAAGGGTTAAATTCTATCCCACTGCCCAAGGACTGGATTGAAAATCTTTGGCCACACCCACTGGTTCCTTCCATTTTCAGTTTTTCAATTCAGTCCAAAGCCCATCGGACGTATTTAACAGCCTTAGCTGACAGAATTCAAATACTACTTTTCCTTAGCTTAGATCTTTATTGTTTTATCTTCTTTTTTCAGTTAGTTAGCATTCCTCACTTTAGCTGTATTGTTTGCCTTGCCCTGAGAAGCCGGATTCGCTCCTGATGGAGTGGCGCGCTTCTCAGCCTCCTGGGAGGCCTGTCACATCTGTGGTACCGCCGCCCAGCTGATCTTCACCAGCGGTACTGTCCGAAGCTTCGGTGGACTGTCCGGCATTCGGGAGGCACTTCCAGCAACTCCAGCAGCCGTGCGACGAGGGGATCGAGCAGGAGCGGCCATTCATTTGCTGGAGCTGCGCCGCATGTTCTCACTGAGCATAGTCATCTTGGAAAATGGCAGCGGCCATTTTGGAGGTGGGTTTTTTCCCACCTCCAAAATGAATTGCCGCTCATTGCTGTCGGAGCTCCAGGACCCAGCGGATCCACTTCTCCCTGCAACAGTTTTGGGCAAGTGCTTGGGCGTTTGGAAGCCTTGGCAGCTGCCATCCTCCACGGCCCTTTTCCCCTGCCAGTAGCAAATTCTACCTGCAGCCCAACAGAGCCCTTCCCCTTCTCCTGACCACAGTGCCTCAGCCTGAGAGAGTGTGTGGGCAGAATTCACCATCTTCCTCCAGGCCCACAATTTCCTCAGACTCAGCTGTCAGTATCTCGGGCAGCATGGACACAGATTCCATTACTGAAGCTCCTGAACAAGGGTCCTCCACCAGGGTAGATAGGCCCTATAGCAGGAGGGCAGGCAGGGCGGCCAGGGAACCTATAATGGGGATTGACAGGCGTCCTTACTCCAGGAAGGCATCTGCCGGACAGGATAAGATGGATGCCAGGCACCAAAAAGCCCTAAAGAAGCAATTTGAGAGGGCACAGAGGCAAGCCATCACAGTGGCTCAAGTCCACTGTGCGGACCCACCTGAGTCTCTGAGGAGCCAGGACTTTTCCCAACCTGCCCCTCCCCCATCTTCCTGTGGGGGAGAACCACAAGAGTTCTCCTCAGACCAATCTTACAGAGGGTCCAGGTCCTCTTCCCTTTCTATTGGTGGGGGTGCAGATTTGTTTGATTGTGTGGTAGTGGAAGAAGAGGATTCCCCCCTCTCCCTCCTTCTGTGCCCTGTAGGCCGGCCTCAAGTTCCACTTCTAGGGCGGAGATCCACCCAGTGGAAGACCAGGGACCATCTCTCTCAGCCAAAATGAGGGAGGTGATTGCTTCCGCGATATCCCAAGGCATTGCCCAGGGCCTTAAAGAATGTGCTGAAAAGTCGGGCCAGGGTCACAAGAGCAAGTCTAAGACTCCCAGACCTTCCTCGCCCCCACCCTCCGTGGTTAGTGCTGAATCAGTCTCGGAGGGGGGGTGGATCTGGCTGAACCAAATCTGTCTGGTTCAGATCTTGGTAACGGATAAGCCCGCCTTTACTGGCCTGTTCAAGCCTTCTTATTTAAGTCTATATTATACAAGGCAAAAGTCATTACTCACCAGGAGCGACGCCCACTATCTCCTAGCTCAAGCCAACTTTTTGAGGCAGGTCATTTATACCATCCAGGCGGCCCGGCGTCCTTCCACCACCAGAATCTATGGGGCCATGTGGTCTGCCTTCTGCACCTGGTGCGGCTCACATCACCTGGAACCACTTTTTGCATCTCTTCCTCAAATACTGGACTTCCTGCAAGAGGGATTCGATAAAGGACTAGCTCCAAATACTTTATGATGCCAAGTTGCTGCACTGGCCACTGTGATATCTGTAGACTCTTCCCAACCACTCAGCCCTCACCCCATCGTACGGGCCTTCCTTAAGGGCGCATCAAACCTGCAGCCGCAGGTGGTCCATCGATACCCGTCCTGGGACCTCACTGTTGTTCTCAGGGCTCTATCAAAACCACCCTTTGAACCTCTCCGCTCTTCTTCCCTCAAACACCTTTCCTTCAAGACGGCCTTCCTCATCGCCATTACTTCAGCGGGGAGGGTGTCTGAACTGGCAGCCCTGTCAGTCAGGGAGGATTTGTGTCTCATCCATAGGGACAGGGTCATTCTCCGGCTGGACCCATCGTTTATCCCGAAGATCAATTCCTACTTTCACAGGGGCCAGGAGCTCGTTCTCCCAAACTTTTGCCCGAAGCTTTCATACCCTAGAGAATGTCATCAGCATACCCTCAACGTGCGGAGAGCATTGAAGCAGTACATCAAGCGTACATCCTCCTTCCAATGCTCAGAGGCCTTATTTGTATTGTTTCAACTGGCAGCCATGGGCCAGAAGATTTCATCTTCCACCATCAGTTGTTGGCTCAAGGCTTGTAACTCCCTAGCTAACGAACACCAGGGTAGGTCTACACCTCCCAGACTGACAGCTCACTCAACCCAAAGCGCAGCAACTACCGCGACCTGGGCAACGCTATCCTTATTTGTTAGGCACTACAAGCTGGACATATACGCCTCTGTGGATGCTGCCTTCAAAAGACATGTCTTGCAGAGCGTGGTTTCTGCCGAATCTTGATGTGGATTGTGGACCTCATTGGAGGCACCCACCCTAGTGACATTTTGCTTGGGCATGTCCCTTGCTTGGACACTCCAAGCAGTACACCAGAGAATGACCATTGGCTTACCTGAAGGGTCATTCTCGGTGCACTGCAGGAGTGTCCAACCCCACCCTGCTTTTCCGTGTGAGGATACTTTGCCAGTCGGACTTCCGTCTCAGATGGACCATGCCTTCATTGAAAAACTGAGGATGGAAGGAGGCAAATGGCATGACCAAGATTTTCAATCCAGTCTTTGGGCAGTGAGACAGAATTTAACCCTTGCTTGGACACTCCTGCAGAGCACCAAGAATGACCCTTCAGGTACGCCAATGGTCATTCTAGAAGGTTTTCAGTGTACTTTCTAGATTTTTTCAGACAGCAGTTCCCAAAATTCTCTAGCTTACAGAGCTAGCAGAACCCTGGTTTAGGAATTACAATCTTGGTGTATGCAGAAGATCTCAGTTTGGAGAAGAATGTTGATAAATATAGATGATGTTATGTTTTCATTTACTAGGATTTATTAATTAGTAGAGTAAATAAAGCCATCACAAATAATTGCCATAGATTTTGATTCTTGAAGAATGCTGTAATACACAGCTTTCAGATTTCTTACCAAGATTTGCCTAAGTATGAATAATTTCCCCAGCTCCTGAAGAAGTGGAAGTTCATGATTGGGTCGTTTTGTTCTTTTTGCTTGTTTCAATTTTTGCTTTTTGTTTCTTTCATGGAGATTTTGTCTTGATCCAATGACAGTTCAACAGAAGTGGAAGAAAGTTCATATACAACGTATATGTTAATTGCTTGTTATAGGGTATTTACATGATACCACAATCAAGAAGCAACTGTTTAATCTCTTCATGCTACAGAGTATTTGAGTTTGGAGAATAAGTCTGAATAAGTGTACCTTTTTAAATATTTTTTATTCTCCCCCCACCCTTTTTTTTTACATAAAACTTAAGACAGCAAATATTCCAATACTCCTTCTTCCTTCTCTTTTTCAGCCCTGTGAGGTGAGTTGGGTTGAGAATTCTGGGAGTTGAAATCCACACATCTTAAAAGTTGCCAAAGTTGACAACTGGCTCTCAATAGTGCATTTAGTACTATTCTATTTTTTAAAACAGAAATTAAGGATCAAACATTAATTGCAAGTATTGTGTAATTTGGCATAAACTAAATAAATGCTAAACTATGTGCTTTAACAAAACCCTGGAACTGAAAGCAAAGAAAGCAGTGTGAAAGCAATTTGTAATATCTATTGCCTAGTTATCTTTTTAAAAACACTGAACCAAGTTTATTAAAATACCAGTACCTACCTTCTCTTATGATTTTACCTTTTTCAAATTGATCAATAAAATGTTTGTTACAGTGTGACTGAGTGAAGTTGGAGTTCCTATCCACACTTTGGAAAAACAGCTGTAACCAAGCAGAAACACTTCCCCATCTGTCAGGTGCAAAAGACCATGTCCTCATGTGAAAGTTCAATTTAACTGATTTATTGCTAAAAGCCTATTCACAGGAATCTTCCCAACTAATGTCAGTACTTGGTTAGAGTTAGATAAGGGTCAACAGTACTCAAGGAGGGTTAGACTTAGTTCCCTTGTGGCTATGTAGGGATTCTAGACTAATCCCCCTTTTTACTGCGCCCGTAGGTTTTGTTATTCTTTCTGCTACACCATCCCCAGTTCCTTCCTCCGTTAATTCATACAGTAACATAACTTTACTAGCATCCAAATTGTCAGTGATAATTGAGCCACACTCTGGCATTTTCTAGGACATGGCAATGATGTCCAGAGGCAGCCTCATCCCATCTGGGCTGTTAGTTTACAAAAGCAATGCTAAGACAGAATGAAGAGGGATATAGATCAAAAAGTGTTAAGGAAACATACAGACAAGGAAGCAGAGGTGACATTTGGAGACTGTCAGCTATTACAAGTAGGCAAAAGGACTATCATTCAGCTGCCAGACCACAAGCTAAGCATTTATGATGGGAGTCCTGCTTTGAGCTTTGCTTGGAGCTTGGCAGCAATTACAAACAGACAACTATGCCTTGGCAGTTTCTCATCTGAAGTAACGTGACAGCTTTTGAAAAAGGCAGATTGCCTTCTGCTTTAACTAATTTTGAGACTTCTATTTGAACTGAATATTAAAGGACGGAAGATATATTTACATGGCAACAGTCGTTTGCAAATACTAAAAGGGTGGAGTTGACCCAAAGCAATAGTTTGTTGTTGGGGAAGATATTTGCTGCAATAAAGCTATGTTGTGGTATGTTCAGTCTTTGGAAAGCAACGAATCCTCGCGTAGAATAATTTCTCAACATGAAACATATTTTAAGAATATTTATTTATAAAAATACTACATCTTGAAGGTTTTTAGCATTTTCTTTGAAATTATGTAATCGTTGCAGAGAAAATCATCCAATCAATAGATAATTGTTTCTTAGGCGTTATTAAAATTGATTCTAATTAAATATTGTATCTTGTAGCATTTCTTCCAATCTTGTTTCCTTTACCTGCTTTTAGTATTATTTCTCTTTTAACCTCTATAGTACAAAGAAAAGTGTACATAAACTTACAACCACAATTGAGCCCAAACTTTCTGTTACTAAGTGAAATTTGCCCCATTTCATGCCACAGTTGTTAAGTGAATCACTGCAGTTGTGATGTTAATAACCCAATTGTTAAGCGAATCCAGCTTCCTCATTGACTTTGATTGTCAGAAAGTTACAAAAGGTGATCACATTATCCCAGGATACTATAACTATAAATATGAACCAGTTGCCAATTGTCTGAATTTTGATCACATGGTCACGGGGATGCTGCAATGGTTGTAAGTGTGAAAAAGTCATGTAATCACTTTTTTCAGTGCCGTTGTAAATTCCAACAGTGACTAAATGAATGGTTGTAAGTCAAGGATTACCTCTAACTTTTTTTTAAGGCAAGTACTATTTATGTATTGAAAGGCAAGTAATTTTAAGGCAAGTACTATTTATGTATTGAAAGGTTCATTTGATTTATTTTTTCTAATGTACTTTCATTTTAGAAAGTTTATAGTTTATTTCTTTCAATCCCTTTAACCAATGAAAAGGCTATTCAAGTCTCATTAGTTTAAAAAGTCATAATCTTAAAATTATTTTAAGTAAATGTTGATATAATTCAAGCACGGTAAAATATAGAGCCATTTCCCAAGTAAATGAGTAAATGAGTAAAGTATTAACTTGCTATATATATGAAGCTTTCCCCCTAACAATCACTTGGATTATATGGTTTTTTTTAGATGAAGTTGAATTATTTTGTACTTACATTGAATATTACCATCTATCTGATCTGGAAATTAGTTTCTTGAAGTTCTGTGGACAGGGCTTTAAACTTTGGTCATTGATTGATATTTTTATAAAACTTCTGTGATGTTTTATTTTATTTAGAAACCAAGGGAGGTCAAAAAGTATAGGTTTGGGGAAAGTAAAGAAAGAAGTAGAAAAAAAAATATCATTGGCTTGTTTGTTTTAATCATAGGCATGTCAGTTTTGGAACCCTGACAAGGCACCCCGCATATATACCTGATAGTCAAACTCTGCAACAAATTGATAAAATGTGTAGTTCCCTTAATAGCTATTCCTGGAATTTTTCTTAGAAGATGATCCTTGTAATAGCAAATTGTGCAGATCTACTATATTACTCCAATTTCTATTCCAAAGGATTTGTTAATGCTTAGTATGTTTACTAATTTGGGTGTGCACCAATTACTACTCTGCTTTTCTGTGTAAGCAAGATGAAGAACGCATGGTATTATAAAATTAAAGGACAAATATTTCAAACTTTGTCTTAACAAAAGATTAGGGATACATATTTCCCGCATAGCTGTGAAACCTCTTATAGCTTACATGATTCAGTATCCTGTTGTCTGTATTTTCTGTAAAATGACCTCTGGAATGTATTACTTATCAATTAATAAGTAAAGTGAATTTCTGAATTTTTAATGACATAAGTGAAGAATTCTGAAACCAGATTGATGCAGGCCTTGGTGTAGATTCAACAAGGAAAACGCAGAACCATGACAATTCCTTGCAATCTAGGGACTAAGTATAATATGTTTTTCAAGATTAAAAAAAACTCTAGATAGCACTGCAAAAGAAGGCTGAGTGAGCCTTCTCCCATGGCATTGCTCCAAAGCTGCTGAAGGCTAACCACATTGTTTTGTCAAAGTAAATCATGTTGCCTTGCAAATCACTTGGTTGAAATAAATGGTACAAAAGCTTCACGGAGGATTAAGGGATATGTTCAGCACTTTGTATTCACTAGTAAAAGTAGAAAGGAAAAAATAGAGGTTAAAAATATTCCCTTTCTGCTTAACTTTAAAAAAAAAATGTTTTTAATGATTATAGATTTTTTTTTTAAAACCACACATGCAGAGAAGACAGCGGATGATCATTTTTTCAAGTATTTTGTAAACAAAGTTTGTAAAAACAAGCAGATGTCTAGTTAGATGCCAAAGATAAAAGGGTTGGCAGCCTGGAATTGAAAGCATAGCAAAACAGAAGATTTTAATAATTTGTAGAGGCTTCACTAGTGGAATGCTAAAAAAGAATATAATTTCTCCCAAGTAGGGAACACAGAAGAGCTTTTGTTTATTGTCAAGGGATAATAAGTGGAAATATGATAAACATGGAAGTTTCCTACAATGAATCATGTCCCTCACCATCACATCTTTTGTAATATCTTTTTAATATAGCCTGTATATAGCATGAAATTTCACCCTTTTGAGCATCTGGCTGATACAACAAAGTGTATTTCACTATTAATCTAAGAATCTCCACAATAAATTCTTCAAATTTTTCAGATGTATGAAAAGGGAAAGATGGAACATTATTAAGTCCTTAAATTATTTATCTGTTAATGTTCAAGTCAGTTTTCAGAACTTCACTAAAGAAAATTATGTGTACAACTGTGCCCTCTCAGTTACCAAAGAGAAAGTTCTTTGCTGAGCTTTTTAGAACATTGTCTAAGCAATGAAGCAGTGAAGACAGTCAACTAACTCCTAAGTAAGCCCTATGTAAAATATGGAATTAATTTAGCCTTCATCCCAGTTTAGAGATAAACCTATCCTCCTTGGGATTAATTAAACAATTCATTTTGTGAGTTGGAACAACATTGTACGTACAAGAAATCAAGAGCCCGGATAGAGTTCAAAAGCACTACAAGTTTATTTCATTCTACCAATACACAAGAATCTGATATACTAATGATCAAAGCAAATTGGCTTTAAGGGTCAACAGACTTCAAGGGGGGCCTGGATTTAAGTCTATAACATAGCAACTCCATACTGATGATGTTTTAACCCTGCCCTCAGGCTCAGCCTGATCATCTCTTACATCAATACTCCCCCAAACCCATTTAATCATGTTATATGTACAAAACTCAATTCACAGCTGATCAATATTATTGCCATGTCCAGGTCTTGGTGACAGCAGCTTTGAAAAACATCTCTCTCTCTTGAATCTTACAATAGAACTACATAACCTGGCAAGTCCTGCAATCCTCTGATCCTATCTAATCTCCAGCCCCTTAGCATGTAGAATTGGTTGGCAAAAAAAGTCTTGTGTGGTTCCTGTGCCCTCCCAGCACTCCAGTATTGTATGATTTAAACTACAGCCAATTTTATAATGTGATTTCTTCATCTTTTCCCCCCAAAACAACATTTGAAACCTATTTGAAACCTTACTTTTAACAGTTTTCTTGTGGGTGGGTATGTTTAATAGTGATAGGATTCTAAAAGACAGGCCATTTCCTCCCTGCCTCATATCCCTTATAACCAAAGGCCCATATTTTCCAGAGTGAGTTTGCAGGATGGTCCAGAGATGGTATTATTACAGCCAATTGGCCTTGAGACTGGGTTGAAGCTGAAGCCACACCTCTGGGCTCCTCTCCTCAATCCAGTCTGGCCAAAGAGAGGTTGTAAATTCTTGACTCCTGATCTGATTCAACTTTTCTGGACCATCCTCGACTCAGCTTGCTTCCTTCTCACAGGGAGACCCTTCATTTCCCTCCCAGTAAGTCCCTGCCAATAGCTGTGGATTTTTCCAGCTACTCGAGGGTTAAATCTCAAGGCTTGGAGGCTCCAGTGGCTGGGTCGCTGTCCCAGTGGCCATTTTGGCCGGCGACCACGTGAAGTCTTGAGAGGGCAGATCTGCGCCGGTGGGGGCTAAAGGGCTCTGGTTTCCAGCCCATGGGCGCGACTACATGCCAGGACGCTCCAATGGAGGCTGCTGCCATATTAGAGGGCCAATTCCAGCAACTCGACGCTCAAGGTACCAGTGACGCCGCAGGTGCTAATGTCTCTCAAGTGGTGGATGTCCCCAACTTTGCTCAAGGGCTGCGAATTCAGGGAACAAAAGTGCCTCATACTGACAACAGACGCCAGCCTGTTCGATTGGGGTGCAACCCCAGGCTTCCAGCTGGCACAGGGCCGGTGGTCAAAGAACGACCTTCACACAATATAAATTGGCTGGAGCTTCGGGCAGTCCACCTTGCCCTACTACAGTTCCAAACCTCAGTAGAAGGTCATCACGTCCTCGTCTTAACAGACAATGTTGCAGCAAAGGCGCACATCACTCGACAGAGGGGGCACACGATCCAGAGCGTTGCATACCAAGGCAATGTTGCTGGGATACTGGGTGGAGAAATACCTGCGCTCCATCCGAGTGGAACACATCACCGGCATCGACAACCATCAGGCGGACTGGCTGAGCCAGGAGACGGTAGGCAACGGAGAGTGGACTCTGTCCAAGGAGCTCTTCCAGATGATCTGCCAGAGGTTCAGGAGTCCGGTGGTAGACCTGTTCACCACTCCGTCCAATGCTCAGCTGCCGCGGTTCTTCTCTCGGTTCCCAGCTCGGGGAATGGAGGGGGTCAACGCCCTTTGGCCGGTCGGGCTGCTGTACGCTTCCCCCCACACCTCTCCTTCCTGGGGTCATCCAGAAGGTAGTCAGAGAGCAGGCCGAAGTAATCCTACTGGCCCCCTACTAGCCCAGGAGGGCTTGGTTCGTGGACCTGCTGAGCCTGCGGAGATCATGGAGGATTCCCCGGGCAGAGGTGAGATTGCTACAGGGGAAGTTGGTCCATCCAGATCCACAGTGACTCCAACTGGCCGTATGGCGATTGAGCGGGAGCACCTGAGAGGCACCCTCCAGTCCCAAAAGGTGATCAGAACCATCGAGGCCCCCCACAGAAAGTCAACCAACAGGATTTACGATTCCACTTGGGAGATGTTTGTCTCCTGGTGCCAGGCCGCCCACGTGACCCCCCCCCCAGGGCCACGGTCCCTCAAGTCCTAGATTTCCTCCAGGAGGGTCTGGACAAGGACCTGTCCCTAGCCATGGCTAGGAGACAGTTGGCGGCACTAGCCACGGTGCTACCTGGGGAGGGGCCCACTCCACTACCTCGTTTGCACTTAGTTAAGAGGTTCCTCAAGGGGGTGGCCCACCTTCGTCTACCACCAGTCCACAGGTTTCCTACATGGCACCTTCTCACAGTGCTACGGGCCCTTATGGCCAAGCTTTTGAACCACTCTGGACGGCTAGTGAGAAGCTATTCACTTGTAAGTTTATGTTCCTGGTGGCTATCACCTCGGCTAGGAGAGTCTCAGTCTGGGGGCTCTCTCCTCCAGGGAGGATCTATGCATGTTTCACAATAACAGGGTAGTGCTATGCCTGGACCCAGCTTTCCTGCCAAAGGTAGACATGGTCTTCCACCGGGCGCAGGAGGTGGTTCTTCTGGACTTCTGCCCAGACCTGACCAGGGAGCGGGAGCACAGTTGGCACTGTTTAGATGTAAGAAGGACCTTAGGGATTTATCTAAGGCGGACGGTGGAGTTTCGTAGGTCTGAGGCTCTGTTTGTATCGTTCCAACTCTCGTCGCTAGGGAAGAGGATCTCCCCATCCACCATCAGCCGGTGGATCTGTCTGGCCATTGCCCTCGCCTACAAGGCGCAGAACTTGCCGGCCCACTGCACTAGGAGTGCGGCCACTTCAGCAGCCTTGGCCTCCCAGGCCCCTCTAGAAGACATCTGCAGGGCAACAACGTGGGCATCCCCATCGCCCTTCATCCGGCACTACAGGCTGGATGCCTTAGCATCTTTCGACGCGGTGTTCGGCCGCAGGGTCCTGCAACAGGTCCTGTTGGATCAGTGAGGGCCCACCCTTGGGACGAAACTTGGGTATGTCCCATCTCTGGACCATCCTGCAAACTCACTCTGGAAAATGACAGTTGGTCTTACCCGAACTGTTATTTTAAGAGGTGTTTGCAGGATGGGCCAGTTCCCACCCTAGGTTAGATAGACAGTATTGGTGGGTGGAGGTGTCTCCTTTGTGACTTGTTTTCAGGGTCTCAGGAGTGCATACTGCATTGAAACTGGAGTCAGAGGAGAGGAGCCCAGAGGCGTGGCTTCAGCTTCAACCCAGTCTCGAGGCCAATTGGCTGTGATAATACCATCTCTGGCCCATCCTGCAAACACCTCTTAAAATAACAGTTCAGGTAAGACCAACTGTCATTTCCCACCCTGCTCAAAATAGCAATTTGTGGTAGGCGTTTAAATCTGGGGGATGGTAACAATTTGCCTCTCCATTACTTAATGCTTTCCTTCCCATCCTGAAAGAAATGCTAAAAACTAGGCCAGAAAAATTCAGTCTGGGACTGGGACATGGAAAGTTGAGGTGTAACTGAGATATTCTCCATCCTGATCTAAGAAGAATTCATATCACTGTAACTCAGTGCAGGCAAGTTTACAGTAGCTATAACACTTGAACAAGTGCCATAAAGTCCTGTTAGTGCTACAGTGCTGTTCTTAAGCCTGTTAACTAAGGCCTTGTTCTGTTTAACTCATTTTGTAGTCTTGATTGATCTGTGGAAAGGAGCAAGAAATAGAGTCCCAAGTAAATCAGGGCAATCACTTAGAGAAGTAGACAACAAATCGAGGATTTAAACCCAAAGTTTCCCTAATTCTTACATAATACATTACCTAGTAGGTAGTAACAATGATTATTTATGTTCCAGTATCTGTTCGGAGATACTTGCAGTTATAGAAACCAGCCCAGAGATGGACCAAGTTAGAATTTTCCACAAATGTGGCAGTTTTAAAGTTGTATGATGTTTGTTTTTTATGAGACAAAATGGAAGAATTTAGAATACATAGCAGTTGCAATTAGTTATTTTACTGATTTTTGTCCAACATTATTTCCAATACTCCATTGTATTGGTGGCCCTTAGATTACAACCACTAGTTCAATGACTGTCAAAGTTATAATGGCGCCAAAAGAGGAGGACTTACTACCAGTTGGTGAAATTGGCTCCTGCAGTCACATGATTGTGATTCAGGCCCTTCGCAACTCCAGTTACAATGATTGCAGCATCCCATGGTCATTTGATCAATGTCTGCAATCTTCCTAGCCAGCTTCCTATGAGCAAAGTCAATGGGGAAAAATTCTGCATGCTATTCCCACTCCTGCCACTTTTTTTTTTTTTTTTCGGGAGATAGCCCTGAGGAGGTATGGAAATCTTGCACTCAGTAGCAACCATCTGCCCACTCGCTTTAATACCTACCCATAGCACCTGCCCACCTGAAGCACCAACCTGCTTGCCTGGGACATGATTTCAATGCTTCTTTCTGCGATCACATGAGGTCCTCACTTAACTTGTGCTTTTCTCGCTTAACAACTGCAACATGGATGCCAGGATTGTTGTCACTAAGCAATGTAATCATGTGACATCACACTTTGAGACCACATTATTTAGCTGTGGAAATTCAATTACCTATATTTTTCTTCACTTATTAAAATAACTAGATTTATTATTTCTCCTCAAACAGCCGATAATTAGTCAGGCTAAGTACTGCTGATGCTTGGGCAGACTATGGATACCGAGACAAATATGTGAATTAAAATCATTTCTATAGGGAAAAAATGCAATTCAGAATATTCTAAAAAACATGTATCTCTAGAGACTAACTTGTTTAGATTGTTTCTGAAGATAAGGAATCATTTACCTTTATTACTTTTACTTTTATGTTATAAAACAGATACGGTAGTGCCACACCAACTGACTTGATTTGTTTGATTATCCATTTGTTTATTTCTTGGTTGTACATGGTATTGTCAAGAGTTTTCTCCAACACCAAAGTTATAAAACATCAATATTCTTGCTATCCTGCTTCTTCAGAGTCCAACTTTCGCCTCCATAGAACGTTACAAGGAATAGGATGGCTTGCATGATTCTTATCTTCATAGATATAGATGCTTCATGGCATTTGAATATCTTTTTCAAGGCTTTTGTGGCTGCCTACCACATTCTAGTTTGTAATATATTTCTTGGCAGCTTGTTCCTTTACTGTTGATGGTTGATCCTAAAAAGCAGAAGCTATCAACCACTGCAATATCTTCACTGTCTGCTCTGTTCTAACTTGGGCTGTTGAACCTATCGTCTTTAAATAGCCTCATTTTTTTTTTCACTGTGCTCTTTGACTTTTACTAGAGATTGCAGATCCTTAAAGAATAAAAATATGAGGTTTGTAATATATCATGTTAGTCTTTATGTTTAACTATGGTCTGAAAATAATAACAGATTTTTTGCTCATTGTGGTTCCTTTTTGTAAGTGCCAAATAGTATCTCTGAATTTATGTTATATAATGAAAGTTACCTTCTTTTTTTAACTCTTTTGAAAAAATATGATTTTCCCATTGTATTATGAAATAAAATGAATATATATTTGTCTGTTACTATCCAATAAAAAGTACTTTTAAAATATGCAGTAATTACATTTCAACCTCAAATGGCTATATACTAATTTTAGCCAAAACAAGCTGCACGTTTTGTCCCTTGTGTCTTGAAAACATGAGCTATCCTGTTTCTATTTTTAGCATTTTAAGTGAAACAAGACAAAAACATTAAGATACAGTGTCAAATTTTTCCCCCAAAAGCTTCTTCAAAGGCAATTGTTTTTTCAGCAAAAAGTTTTGGTTTTTTTTTTATTTTGCTAATTTTTATTCTGATAAAATTTTCAAATTGCTATTTTCATTCAAGTTCAATTTTTAAAGCCTCATCTCCATGTGGTAATACCATTAATTATATATGCATTATATAAGAGTTTGACAAATTATGCAAAATGATATTTCACTTTCCTTGACTAAATTACTGCTGTAAAACAATAGTGTCTTAAATACATTGTAAACCATATAAATCAAAATTAATTTATGGTAATTGTTTTGTATAAAGCATCACAGTGGTGGTTAATGAAACCAGGACAAGACCATTAACCCGGGGAGCCATACAATAAAAAACATTAAAAGGGGACAAGTTGATTTATTCCCACCATCCTCCTCTCTCTCTTCCACAGAAATGTATTAACATTGCTATACAGGTAGCACTTGCTTAACAACAGTTTGGATCTGAATCTTGGATGCTGAATGAAGTGGTCATTAAATAAGAAATCATGTGACTGCTTCACTCAACTGCTACAATTCCATCAGTTCTGGTTGTGGTCATTCAATGGTAAGAAGCCTAGAAAGCCTCTTGAGGGTGAGAGAGACCCTTAAAAGCCCCCCTAAAGAACTGAAAATCCTTTCTGCCAAAATCCAAACAGGATCCTCAGCCCTGGTTGGAGAGGAACGTGCGGCCTAATCTGGGCCTCTCGGGGCCTACCTACCTACCCTGTATTTCTTACTTTACCACACTGCCCCTCCACTCAGGATCTCAAAATTCAACTAGAAACTATGTTTCTTCCACCCTACTGAAGGAGACCAGATTCTCTCTATGTACTGAAGGGAATAATCAAGATTAAGCTCAGTTCTGCACCCCATGGGAGGATATTGGCTTTCTACACGTTTGGAAAGAAATGCCTTTGATGGTCTGGAGAAAGCTCAGATCCTGAAAATATGTGCTCCGTTTTTGCACTCTGTTGAAGAAGATCCACTTGGCAAGCAGCTGTTTCAGCCAGCCCTCAGAGATTAGAGAAAGTTCTCCTGGCAGGCAAGCAGCAACCTGCAATCTTCCCTGCCTTCTCCATTGATTTACCGAGAAATCTGCCAGAGGAGATTGCAGACGGCAATCACATGATTGTGAAGTGCTTGGCAATAGATCATAAGTGCAAACAGGTTGCCAAGTACCCAGACTGCAAACAGCTGACCAAGGGAGGAGGGTTGTTACAACAGTCAGAAATGTTTTACAGATCATAAACCATTCTTTCTGAGGGCATCGTATCTTCAAATGATCATTAAATAATTATTATAAATCTAGGACTACTTGAACTTCCATTTACCATATTTTTGGAGTGTAAGATGCACCGGAGTATAAGACACACCAAGGTTTTGAAGAGGCAATTTTTTTTAAAAAAAGTTTTTACACTCTGCAAATCTCTCAAAAACGGCCCGGGGTTTTTGGTTTTTTTTTTTGAAAATGGGCCTGGGCTTTTTTTTTTTTTTTCAAAAAACGGGCATGGATAGTCTTTAGGAGGCTTATAGAGTGTTCCTGGGGCTGGGGGGGGGCAAAATTGAGCAAAAAATGGCCCTTTTTCTCATTTCTGCCCTCCCCAGCCCCCAGGAGCTCTCTGAAAGCCTCCTAAAAGCTATGCACGGCGATTTTGGTGAAGGGGGTGGGGTTTTGGGGGCAAAAAATGCTGTATTCAGTGTATAAGATGCACCCAGATTTTCAGCCTCTTTTTTGAGAGAAAAAGGTGCATCTTATACTCTGAAAAATACAATAATTGGAGATCCAGTATCATACCTTAACTGACAAAGCCTCCACCATTCTTTACCCGCAACAAATTATTAATCAATGAGTATATTAAAGGTAAAGGTTTCCCTCACACATATGTGCTAGTTGTTCCCAACTCTAGGGAGCGGTACTCATCTCCAGGGTCATGTGGCTGGCATGACTAAACGCGGGTTTAACCCACCAGTTGACCCAAAAATCATGCTAAACTAGTGTCCCGTTTCTGAAGCAGACAACAAAACATTAAGGCATTCAGGTTATAGAAAAGAAATCTATTGAAAATATATAATTCTGTGTTGTGACTCAGCAGCAGTCTTCTGTGAGACTTTTCAGAATGCAAGTTTAATTATGCAGCTGGGGCTCGTTAGGGGCATATTCTGGGGATAAAAGGACGGATGGTGCCACGCCCTAGTTGCAGGAGTCAACATTCCTTGGTTCGTTCAACATTGATTGATCATCAGTCGTGGTTTATGTAAGATACACTTGGAGAAGTGCTTTGTTTCTGTAACCCTGATTCAAGGATATACTTGGAGAAGTGCATTGCATTGTAAGAGTTTTTGTTTGGTATTCTGTTATCTGGTCAGAGACTGTATTTATGTTATTTTTGGGCTTGCAGCCAGTTTGAGCCGAGAACTGATAAAGATTGATTTGATTTGATTTATTTGGCTTGTATGCCGCCCTATTCCTGGAAGACTCAGGGCGGCTAACAATAAAAAGGGGAGGGGGTACAAAAATAAAAATAGAAAACAGCAATTTAAAATTCAACAACAGTCGTAACCTTGAATGGGGCTGGATAATTCAACAGTCCCAGGCCTGCCGGAACAGCCAGGTCTTAGTTGCTTTGCGGAAGGCCGGAAGGGTAGTAAGGGTCCAGATCTCAACGGGGAGATCGTTCCATAGGGCCAGAGCAGCCACAGAGAAGGCCCTCCCCCGGGGGGTCGCCAGCCGACATTGGCCGGCAGATGGAATTCGGAGGAGGCCCAGTCTGTGGGATCTAATAGGTCTTTGGGAGGTGACTGGCAGGAGGCGGTCTCTCAAGTAACCAGGTCTGATACCATGTAGGGCTTTAAAAGTAACGACTAGCACCTTGAAGCGTGTCCGGAGACCAATGGGCAGTCAGTGCAGCTCGCGGAGGATAGGTGTAACGTGGGTTTACCGAGGTTTACGCGCGGCTGCGTTCTGGACAAGCAGTAGACTTATATACCGCTTCATAGGGCTTTCAGCCCTCTCTAAGCGGTTTACAGAGAGTCAGCATATTGCCCCCAACAATCTGGGTCCTCATTTTACCCACCTCGGAAGGATGGAAGGCTGAGTCAACCCTGAGCCGGTGGGATTTGAACCGCTGAACTGCTGATCTAGCAGTAGCCTGCAGTGCTGCATTTAACCACTGCGCCACCTTGGCTCCTGACAAGCTGAAGTCTTTGAACACTCTTCAAAGGCAGCCCCATGTAGAGCGCGTTACAGTAGTCCAGTCTTGAGGTGACGAGGACAAGGTAAAGAGAGTTCCTTTTAAGTTGTTTGCCTGTCGTCTGTTTAACAAGCGGAGAAGGGGGGACAGAACAATTCTGCTACATCAAAATGGTGCACATAGGACTGGTTATTTGAAAAAGTCCTCCATAATAAGACTAATATAGTGAGATTGATAGCGATAATACTACCAGTCAAGATGCAATAGCAGTATGCCACTTAAAATGAAATATTTCTGGAAACTTACAGGGCAGGCAGCTGACTTTTGCAATCAGACATTATTTTTGCAGCCTCATAGTTCAGGAAAGATAATAAAATGGAGGCGGGCCCAACTGTTTTCCCTTCAGTGGCTTTAACTGCATAACCAGATTTCTGTTTTGGGATGGCACTGTGGCATATTTCTCATGTCTCTCCTGATTAAAGTGTTTCCAAACTCCCATACTATCAGATTGTATGGATAAAGAGTTTGATCTGGGAAAATAAAACTTTTCATTTGTTTTCAGTGAGCTACTGGAATGGCAATTAAATCTAAACCTTCAACAGTTAGCTTAATTCCAACTGCTTCACCATCTGCCAAGCTAGGAAAGATGGCAGAGGAGGATTCTTCTACTAATTTATTAAAGGAGATCCTGGCTCAGATACAAGTTCTGAAGCTGATCCAGCCAGATCTGGCAGAGCTTAAATGTGATTTTAAAACAAGTGCCAGAAAAAAAATGGCTCCATAAAGATTGGTTGACTGCCCACTATTATACAAGCCAGTCATAATATTTTGGATAAATGAATTACTTAAAAGTCACAATTGCACATTACGTGACATTAGCACTGAAAACCTCCAAGTCAATCAAATATGGCTGAATTTATGAAGGATTTTTAAAGAAAACTTATCCCTTTGGAAATGGATTTTCCATTCAAGACTGATCATGTGATTAAACTTTCTTTAATGAGAAGGAAGACTGGAACTAGTTCCACTATCGTTATTGTACAATTCCTTCATGTTAATACAAGAGATGAGATGATACCCATATTTCAGCAGGAATCAGTAGTAGTTGATGGTGGGTTCCAGCCAAAGTAAGATACCAATTTATCTGATTTTACTAAAAAGCAAACCCTTTTACTAAAGATGAAGCTTTTCACAAAATTCAGAACTTTTGCCAGATCAATAATTCAGCATTTCCAACTTCCTTTTTTCATTACTTGTCCAAATCAGATTCACAGTTTTGATAATTCTTCAAATGCACAGCATTTTATCTTACATTTGAAATCTGCAGAAGAACAAGCCTGATGGGAGAAGTTTAGGTTTGCCCTGAAACAGCCTTATTTTGTTTTTTTTAAAAAAACCTCTGAGAAATACTAGATAAAGTTCAACAACATTCAGGGGGAGCCAGACTTTGCTCTCTTGGGTCTATGTAATGATTCCAGACTAATTGCCCACTTGACTCCTCGTTTCCACTGCGACAGAGGGGGGAAGATGGTTGAGCCATGGAACACCCACATTAGAGTACCTAAAAGGCAGTGACATGCAGTGAGGTTATGGCTGGTGAGGCACTGATGTCATCACAATCTTTTTATTAAAATGCCTTTATAATACAGGGGGTTTTAATAAAAGGATCTGTGCTGTTTTGTCCCATCCTTGTGTGTTTCGAAGGGGTGGCAGGCAAGAGCATATCGCTGAGGACCATATGCGGTGACAACCAGTGGCCAACAACAACAAAAAAAGAGATTTTGTGGGGAGCAAGGAGCCGAGGAGTTCCTTGTTGTGTTTTCCACAAGGGACGACAGGTCCTCCGAGTGTGGGGAGAGAGAGTGGTGGTGGTGGTGGTGGTGGTGGTGATGATGATGATGACGACGATGACAATTAAGTATCAAAAGCCTTTTGAGTTTGACAATATAATATGTTATCCAAAATTATAAATAAAATCAGACTTGCTTCCAATTTATGCCTTCTGGCAAACTACAGATTTCTTGGCAAGAGATCTAGCTTACCATTGCTTTTGTCATAGGTCTGAGAAAGTTTCTTTCTTTCTTTCTTTCTTTCTTTCTTTCTTTCTTTCTTTCTTTCTTTCTTTCTTTCTTTCTTTCTTTCCCCCTGATTTGTTTCCCTCTCTTTTCTCTCTCTCTCATTCCCTCCCTTCAGCTCTCTTTCATTTCTCTCTCCCTCTCCCCCTTCTCTCTCAAATTTGTTTCCCTCTCTTTTCCCTCTCTCCCATTCTCTCCTTCCAGCTCTCTTTCATTTTCTCTCTCTCTCTCTCTTTCTCCCCTTTTCTTTTCATCTCTTCCTTGCGCATGCAAGTAAAATACTTTTCTGGGTTGGGATCACGGTGGCGGGGACAGCGACTCCTTCCACTGCCACCACTGAGAAATGAATACCTGGCTGCACTGCAGAGAAGAGCCACGCTGTGCAGGAGACTCCTTAGCTCTAGACTCAGGTCAGCGCGACCCGCAGTCCCATTCCCCTTCTTCCTGAGCCAACATGAAAGGGACCGCGGGTCGCACTGACCTGAGTCTAGCGCTAAGGAGTCTCCTGCCCAGCGTGGCTCTTCTCCGCAGCGCAGCCAGGTATTCACTTCTCAGTGGTGGCAGCGGAAGGAGTCGCTGTCCCCACCGCCGTGATCCTGAGATATTTTGCTTGCATGCGCAAGAAAGAGATGTAAGAGAAAAGGGGAGAAAAGGAGAGATAGAGGGAAATGAAAGAGAGCTGGAAGGAGAGAATGGGAGAGAGGGAAAAGAAAGGGAAACATATTAGAGAGAGAAGAGGGAGAGGGAGAGAGAAATGAAAGAGAGCTGAAGAGAGAGAATGAGAGAGAGAGAAAAGAGAGGGAAATAAATCAGCACTAAAAGCCACCGCCGTCTTCTCTCCCTTTCTCTCCACAACCTTCCACTGAAAGCTTTTTCCCAAATAATACCAGCAGCCATTTCAGCTCCACCAAAGTAGATACATACACCCACACATGCGCGCCACACACACATACATGCACACACACCAAATAAAATAAAATAAAAAATGGCAAAAGTGGAGAAAGAAGTGAGACCTCCAGAAAATAAAAGAAGCAGGAAACCGGCTCATCCCGTAAAAAGGGAAATCAATGAAGAGATGAAGGTACGTCTCTGTGCTCTCCCTTTATTATCACTGTATCGCAAGCGAGAAGGGAAGAAAAAGGGAAGAGGGGTAGCAGCGGTGCCGTTGAGTCACAGGAAGAATGAGCGCCCTCTACTATGAGGCAGGAGAACTGTGTGCCTCACCTACGTTGGGACTTTTTAGGCTTTTAAGCCCCGCTTAACTCTGCTTGAGTGATCATAAAATGCCTAAAAAGTCAGACTAAATGAGCCATGCGGTTCTCCTGCCTCATAGTAGAGGGTGCTTTTTTAGAGGCTTTTTTAAACAGTTAGGCAGTCATTCACAGTGAGGCAGCAGTTAGCTAGCCTCACCTCAGCACTCGCCTTTTTCCTTTTACATTTTTTTCTTTTCATGATGAGAGCAGTGAGGCTGTGCCACACCTGCCTCACCTGACTGCACGTCACTGCTAAAAGGCTTGATCTCTCTTCCCCCACATGCCTGACTAGAACTATCAATTCAGAAAAATATAATAGGTAGAAGGAATGACCTTGAAGAACAGGAGGAAGAGACATAATTAAAACAATGGTCAGATAAAACATCTGAGTCTAGGCCAGAACTATAAACTAGTAAAGCATTTCAGACAAGATCCTCCCTAGGTTTCAAGAAGGTAAAAGTAGGGGGAGATGCATTCATTTCAATGCAACAAAATTGTATTATTTTAAACTTATAATAAAGGTAGTAGAGCATTATTTGCATTACTTTTAGTTTCCTAGTCTGGTCTAAGAAGTGCTGACAGAAGAAGTGCAGCAGCCATGATACAATGGAGCATCCACGGCCTCTAAAGCCAAAAAAAACACTAAACAAAGTATAAATTAAATAAAAATTGGGACGTCACCAGCCCAGATGGGATAGAAGCCCAAAATTATAAAAGTTAGAGGAAAAATTTGCAGAGCTACTAGTAAGGACAATGAATTTAGTCAACTGAAGCAATCAAAAACATCTGAAGAAGCAATTACAACTTTAATACTTAAAAAGTAATCCAAAGAAACCATAGTCATACAGACCAATCTCTTTATTAAAATGTTCATTGTAAGATATTTACTACCATTGTGGATGAATTTACGGTATGAGGAAGTGCATTCCCAAATTGATGTACACACATCAGACATGTATTCCAAAGAGAAAGATAATGGATAATAGTAATTTATTATGAATGCAGTGGTAAGAAAAATTAGGCAGTAGTAGTATTTTTAGAGTTGAAAAAGGCTTTTGACAGTTTGAACAATTATTTTTACTAGAAGTTTCAAAGAAAATAAAATGCAAGCAAGAATTTAATACTTGGATGGAGAATATATATGAACAGCAAATAGCAATATTCTCTGCATAATGTCCCAATATACTATTTGTAATCAGTCTGAAAACTCTAGCTAACAAGATTCAACATGAGAAATAAATGACTTGGATTAAAATTCAAAGACAAGGATATGAAGTGAAGTATTATGCAGAATATATAGTATTCAAAATTATGAGTTGCAGCTTTGGGGGGCATAATAGACACCTTTATGCACCTTTATGGTGAAGAGGAAGCTGCAACAAAGACCAATGAGCAATGAGCAGACATTAAGCCTGGTTCATAGATATCTCTCCAGATAATGAGTTTGGGAGATTTCCCACTTGCTCCCTGAAAGACTAATCTTCGTGAGGAAGATTTGAAGAAGTTCTGAGGCTTCTTTTGAGTCTAAGCACCAGTGCTGCGGAAGAGTCACAGCTAGAACATAGCCTACAAAAGGACATTGCGTTGACAAAAGAACCCACTTTCCTAAGCACATCTGGAAGAAAAATATTTTAGCAGAGCAATTAGGCTACCAGTAAAGTGATCACTTCATCCCAGATTAAAGATAAGAGCAAAGGAACAAGTTAAAACAATTAAAGGCAAAAAGATTGCCAAGATTTTAAATTAAGAATGTTTAAAATGGACTAAGGGGACAGTAGAATTTGGATTTATGTATTTTAATGTATTTTTAAAATAAGTAGACTATCAATACATATCTCTGTGTGAAAGAGTTTTATTTGGACTAATTGGGGACAATGATTGAACAGCTTTGCAAAATAAAGTTTAAGGGAAGTTATAACCTTATCCAGATTTCAATTATGCTTAGTCTACCTTTTTACCCATAATATAATTTCTGGATTAAGGTACTTTTTGGATAGATGGGCCTGGCATTTAGAAGTACCAGCCTGAACCTATAATAGCTCATCCCACATCCCTCTTGTTATATATATCCCTCTTCCTGCTGCTACACTGATCTTTCCCAAATGACTACCCCCCTCTTCAATTTTCTCATCCTCATTCCTCCACCCTGATAATTAAGAGAATTACTGTAAATTCTAGCAGTGGTATCATCAGTTGGAATCTGAGCATTCAATTATCATTGATAACAAAGTTCACATTTAATTAACATGCTAACAGTTATGGAGAGAGAGCTCCAGAGAAACATCCAGTGGAAGTTGTTTGTTGGAGAATGCCAAATTCAATTGTGTAGGATAATTTTAAAATTACAGGAAAATAATATTTTCAATACATTTTTAGTTTAGTTTTTGTTGATAGCAATGGTTGCAGTCCTTCATTCACAAGTCGTACCACAATAATTGTTGCAAATTGCTAAATATTAAGTTTACAGTAGATAATGTTGAACTAGCATTATGTAATCTAAAGGCATCACTATCCACAGATCCAGATGGATTATGTGCTTTTTTCCTGAAAAAGCTTGCTACTGTCCTAGCTGAACTTTTGGGTACAATTTTTGAACCATCATTTCAAACTAGTTCTCTGCCTGATTTATGGTCATTAGCCATAGTTATACCAATTGGTTTAAAAGGACGCCCCTAGTTCAGTTCTTTGTGTTGTGTTACATGCAAAGTTATGGAATCAATCATAAACCAATCCATCATTCATCACTTAGAGACAAACAACTTGCTATCCGACAAACAGTTTGGCTTTAGAAAAAACTCATCCTGTAATTTACAACTTTTGCACTGTAAAAATATCTGGACTACATGTCTTGATCAAGGTAAAGCTGTAGATTCAAATTACATAGACTTTTGTAAGACTTTTGATACAGTAATATATGATAAAATGCTGTTGAAATTAAATTCTTATGGAATTTATGGACTTTTGCACAAGTGGATTTCTGCTTTCTTGCCTAATAGCCTGGATAAACTGAACCCCTATACAATATCTGGAACAACATGAATTTAAACATTAGCAAGCAAGCAAATAAATTAGAGCAGTAAACTACTTCGCCCGTGTTTTCTCTGTTCAGACTACAGTAAGGATTCAAGCAAGGAAACTTCCCCAGCCCAGAGATCTTAAGAGTTGAACTTAAGAGGGGCTTTGAGACCATTGACCACACAAATGATTTCAGAAGGACAACCATAAAAAAGCCTCTGAAAATTAACAAGAAAATTCTTATAGAAAACTATCAGGCACTCAAGATCACACATGAAATTCCAATTAAACTGATATGTCATGCCTATGTATAGGACTGTTCTCAACTAATGGTTAGCACTATTTTGGTGCTAAATAAGGATCAAAGGAATTCAAGAGGAGTTGAACTTAGTCCATTTGTGGCTCTGTAGCAACTTGAGCCTCATTTTTCTTTTGATTCCACCCCCAGTTCTGCACCCCTTCTCCTATAGTGACCCTATAAACACTTTAAAGAAAAAAAATCAGTACTAATAACCAATACAAGTTTCTTAAACTCCTCAGTGATACTAATGAGTTGACCCTTTCGTACTATTGACTGCCTCATTTGAAAATTTTAAGCTTTGCTTTTCAAAGATATCCTCATGTGAAACCCATTATAGTATAGCAATCATTCAACCTGGCCCTTATTGTATGTGGCATGACTAACTTAATCATACTAACTTTCTCCAAAAAAGGAGAGCCAGAGCACTAAGTAAAGTTGAACTAACGGCAGAACTGCCAATCAGTTTAGACAAGTAAATATTAAAACTGCCACCTTCTACGAATACAGTCTCTGTAAAAAGTATAATAATCAGAACAGATTGTTGCTAGGGTGATCTCACACAATCTGGACCAAAGAGCAACAACAAGAAACAATTATCTCTGCAATTTTTATAATTATGATTTATTAGGAATACTGTTGAAGTGATAATACAAGAAATCCAGTAAATAACCTATTTTCAAGTGTAAAGGCCATTTATAGACATTTCAGAGCTGTAGATTCTGTCAATCTTCCTCTCATGTTTGGGAATTGTGCAGGAGGATACCAGTCACAATGGTATGGAAACGAATATATTTCCATATTAATAAAACTAAATGCTTTATCTGTAAATGAATTTATAAATGTTTTAAATAAAAACTAATGGTGCACAATGGATGGAAAGCAATCTAGAATTAAAGAGAAATGTCTTAACAGTGAGAACAATTAACCAGTGGAACAGCTTGCCTTCAGAAATTGTGGGGAAATTTTAAAGAAGAGATTGGATAACCATTTGTCTAAAGTGGTATAGGGTCTCCTGCTTGAGCAGGAGGTTGGGCTAGAGACTTCCAAGGCCCTTTCCAAGGCTGTTCAATTTCTTCTGAGAAGGCAGACCAGTCTACCCTTAGGCTTTCCTTCTATAACAATGATAAGCCTTGTTATCAATATGAGAATCCTCTCTTACCAATTGAATACTATTTTTTGTTTTGACAAAATCTTAGCTAGGATGTTTTTTTTTTTCTCTTCAAACTGAACCTTTCACACAAAACACTATTGATCCTAACTATCAGGACTGGTTAATCACAACTCCTGAATCAGTTTAGAAGAAAAACAAAAGTTGAAGGTTTGTTGATCTATATACTAATAGCACCCAACGTATATTAAGGTTCCATTCTTTGTTTTATTAATAAATACAAACTGAACAATATCTCACACCTCCATTATACTGATGTAACTAATGTTTATAATTATTTAATTATATTAATGGTTAATGTCCATAAAATCAGCATTCTCCTAGAGGTGTGTGTGTTGTGTGTGTGTGTGTGTGTGTGTATGTGTGTATACACACATACATACACATCACCCCTGACTCTAGGGGGTGGTGCTCAACTCCGTTTCAAAGCCGAAGAGCCAGCATTGTCCAAAGACGTCTCCATGGTCAAAGACTTGTCTTGCAGGTATTCATCATCAGATATCCATGCTATGTGTATCAGAGACTGGATTACCTCCAATCATGTAACCTGATCTTATAGAACCTCAGCATGGACCTTATCCATTCAGTTGCTTTCTCAGGCTTTTTCATCCCAAAGCCAGGTGAGAAAAATTGTCAGCATAAATTGTACCCAGTATGACTTTCATATAAGCTATTACTGTTCTTATAGTTTCTCTGCATGGCATTACAAAGGAAGTGAATGGTGATTTCCCCTGGCTAACATTCAGATATTGCCATCTGTGGGGAAAGCTGCTGCTCATCGCCATATGTAATGTGTGCTACAGGGGTTTTTGTAAGATCTGGGTGCAACATGCAATCATTGTTTTCTCCAAAGGACTATTATCCTGTCAATGTATGATCACTAGATGCCAGCAAAGAGTTCATCTTTCAGTGCTTCTACTGTTTGCCTGGATTTGTATAACCCAGATGCAGCTGTTGTGAAAGCGTCCTTGGAGCTCAAGGAAAGGTTTTGATATGCCTGAGAAATACACTCATTATGAGATGGTCCTGGGTGCATCTGTATGGTTTTTCTAATTGATCTTTCTGGTGGCAGAAAGAATTAAGAGTTTTGCCTCTCTTTGCTGCTACCTAATAGTAATCCAGATAAATGTTGTTGAAGAGATGGAGTTTGAGAAATGAATTTATTAATTCTTGTGACAAATCATTACATACATACAGATTTGATTATATATGTATGTTAATATAGCTGTATGCTAGGCCATATCTATACCAGACTACATTCTATGATACATTTCCTAAAATAACATTCTGTCTAGCAAACAGCCATATCTTCTAAAGAGCAGTAGTCATTGTGAAGGGAATTCCCCATAATGTAGACTACAGAAGCTTAAGAGCCAAGTCCTGTCAATTATATACATTATGCCAAGGAAGGCTGTTCAATTTCAGGGCTCTCTAAGTCAACTGGTTGTCCAACCTGTTTAAACAAATTAAAAAAGGAAATGACTGCAAAAGTTATACCTCAGGGCTCTCTCGCAGCACTGCCAAACAGCTACTAAACCCAGCGACCAGATTAAAGTGTAACAAAAGAGACTTGCCCTGTTCTGTAGAATTAGGAATCTTTTATACAGCATTAGAGTAGACTCAGTAAACACTATGTCTGTTTTTTACCCTAGCTGCTATTTCTGTGTGTATTGGGGTGAGGGTTTGGGGAGGGAGGGTATTATGTTTTCTTTTAACATTGTTAGCTGTCCAGAAATATTAATTTGAGAAACTATATAGATTGAAATAATAAGCAAAAAACAGCATACGCCCAGAAACAAAACACTCCATTCATAGTCCACACTGACCAAAACAAACTGACCCAACCTCCCAGCCCTACAATTGAAGGAAACATCCAGATCCTCAGAGCTTTGGGGGCATCATGATCCTTGGCACTACAACAGAGAAGGCACAATTCCTAGGTTACACAAGATGACAATTCCTAATGGAAGGAACCTGGAGCATGCTAACTGCCAATTCTGGTGCAGGAAGTAGAACTGATTTAGGACACACAGTCTTACAAGTAAACTGGCACCATATACTAGGTACCGTACCCTGAAGCTCACCAAGAGCCAACACAGCTCACAGAAACAGTGATGTCCTATGGGCATATAATGAAGTACTCAAGACTGCCTGTGCACGAGGCCAGGGTGATTGCATTGGAAAACTTCCAGTTAAATATTTTGACAGAATGAGTCTTTTCTCTTCTAAGTCCTAAACAAATACATTTAATAAATAAAAAAAAGTTTTTTCTTGACTATTACAGAATCGGAAAGTTAGCAATTCCCATAATACATGCAGTTGAATTGCAGTTTCTCTGACCCTTTGACTTCAATTTATTTTTTATCAGCATAGATCTACAGTTTTGAGGAATCGCTAAGAAAAAAAGCTTAGATGGCTTGTGGTAAAAAAATATTCTTGGAACACCATTATTATTATTAACAAGTACAAATCTATTCTGGAAACAGTGGGAGTTTTCCAATTGAAATTGTCAGTTGTATTTTTTCACTTATATGTTTGTCATGTTTTAAAAACACTCATGTGTCATCTCAATGAATGTACATAAATATTTTCTGTGGTTTTCAGATACTAGGCCCTCTTTCCTTTTGGATGTAATAAAAATACAGTATTAGGCTATGGGAAGCCATCTTATTAGTCAGGATTTTTTTTTTTTCATAATGGAAATGGTGTTTGGAATTTTCATGTTCTACTGACTTATTTATCAGAAGGCTGTTGTTGGAACAAAATTCTCATAGCAGTAAACAATGCTTTTTTCAGTTTTAATATCATATGATTCTTCTCCTAAAATATAAAATAATTAGGGTTCAGGGTTATCAACTTGCCAGTTTACTGTCATGGGTTTACTCTCTTTTTTGCCAAGAAGAAAAGCTGTTTTGGAAAAGAAACCACATTTGTTTTCCTTATGATATCCTTAAAGAAAATGTGGGAGGGGGGGATTAGCTGCTTCCTTTTTAACATAGTTTTGTACAAAATAAGAAGAAGGTAGATTATTAAGACTATCTCAGATTGGAAAAATCTAGATGACCACTAAATGTCAGAAAAGGGAGATACAGAACACCAACCTTGCTGCTGTATACAGATTGGCTAGATTTTTGCAAACCAGTTCTGATCGCCAAACTACCAGCCTTAACCATACTTCTAGCCCTATATCCTCTACATGGGCTTTTCTGAAATTGCTGCCCAGTAGATTGGCATTTTTATTATATTGCTAGCCCACAGTGGCTAGATAAAGTTAGATGTTTCTGTGATGAATTATTGTTTGTTTATATAATATATTTTTATCATGTTATTGTTGTTGACCTGCTTTGGGAATATCCTTTTGGAGCTTTTTACAGGTATCTGGTAATCAATATCAGAGGCCCTGTGATTTTGGTTTTAACAATTAGATTGATAGATCTTTATAGAAATGGCTTGTTCATATTATTATGAAAAAACAAAAAAATGTGATTTGATGTTAATGCGTTATTCTAGTGCAACAGAGTCGGAAGTCAATGCTTATTTTTCTTTTTTTCTTATCCTCTCTCACTTTTCTTCCCCCTCTTCCTCCCCACCGTTTTCCTATTACTTTCATATTTTGTATCTCATTTTATTTTATAAACCAATAAAACTGTTAAACACAAATATCATAGACCCTAAATTGATTTTTAATTTCTTGGTTTTCACTGGAAAAAAAGTTACATGTTGTTTTGAATTTGAATTTAAAGATAAGTAGTATATTTGATTGAAGATCAATAATTTAATATTTTGAGTTCTTCAGGAACTCTTTGTGCATGACATCTATTCTTTCATTTTGTTTTATCTCTATTTCCTTTTTTTTAAATTCTTTCAATGGCAAACTAGTTTTGAATTTGTTTTTGTTCCTAATGATAAGTAACAAGTTGTTCAGCTTCTTTATAGTCTTTCTAGTATGTTTATGTACTTTCACACTTTGGTCTAATTAGCAAAGCTCTTTACATGACTATTTAGTAGCAATATATTTTTACAAAATATTTTGCTGTATCTTTATCTTGTATTCATTTTGCCAGTGTTTGTATTCCTTTTAATTCTTTCATTTTGGGCAAAAGTTCTTTCTCCTTCTGACTGCTTTGACCTTGCATATTAATCATACTAGGATCTTTTTGGATTTGACAACTCTGCATCATATATTCTAGTTGACATTTTATTAATGGCACTTTTACGTAATAAGTATCCATATATAGATACATCCTCTCATTTTTCATTAGATGCATATTTTTTAAAAAGGGGTGTTTTCTTTGAGGTGGGGAAGTCAAATCAATTGTATGATTTCACTTATGTTAATCATTCTTGGCAATTTTGCAGTAACCTTTATGCTAAATGTCATAATTATTCACAGTCAGTTTAGTACTACTTCTTATCTCCTTCACACTATAATTATTTCACAGGTAATATGGATAGGGAAGTCATTTAGAGAGAGTATAGCTTCTAGTACTATATGTATACATCAATTACATATGTTACAAATAATTGACATAATCATTTCCTATTATTATGTTTTCACCAGATGCCATATACTACTATATGCTCATTATAGTTTTAATTTATATTTAGTTTATCTGAAATCTTTACATTTCATCCTTAGGAAATGTTTTATTCTAAACAAGATATATCTTACATTTTGTCAGTTTAATCCCAAAGATATTTTAAAAGCTATGGTCATTTTCCTGAGCCAATCTACTGAAAACATTTATGGATTAGTTGAATACTCAAGCTTAGCTCCTAGTGACTATCCAAATAACCATGTAACACAAAACTAATTTACAATTGCTTTCTTTTGGGGTATTTTCAATTTTCTAATATCCTAAAGTGAAAGATCTATGTGTCACCAAGAAAACACTGTTTTCTACTGCTCTAGGTGGGAGACAGTTGAAGAGTCAGAACTCAGTGTTTTTATTATAAAATTTTGTCTTGGCTTCACCTCAGCATAAATACAGAACTAGGAACCTTATATTAACAATTTAATATGCACATCAGTGAAATTTGTGCCTTCTTTGTTTCCTCCCCCATCCCTATTGAACCCAGAACAAATGCTTGCTTTTCATTTGGAGAATTGGGTAATTCAGTCTAGGCTTGTTTTGATAGAAGGATAAGGATTTGTGAATAAAGTGTTCCTTGAGAATTGCACTTACTTTATCAAAGAATGTGGAATTGCAGACTGTAAAAATTGTCATTTTGTTTCAGTCAATAGCTTCAGCTGACATGGATTCAAATCAACTAGAAGCTTTTCTGACTGCACAAACAAAGAAACCTGGGGGAATAACAACCGATCATGCTATAGTTATTGCAAAATTTTGGAAGAACCAGCGAGCAAAAATTCATGAGAGTCTGATAAATCAAAGCAAGTGGGAAAACAGCTTGAAAAACATAAGCTGGAGAGTAGATTTAAAAACACAATCAAGACACATTGACCAAATGAACAGTCCTGTGGCAATAGTTGAAATGGAACTTGAGAAAAATGGACCGGTAAGTACATTTTATCTTATTTTACCAATGTGAATGTTACATGTTAGTAAATGTTTGCTTCCTCAAGATAAGAGGAAAAGAAAAGGTATTCTGCAGATAACAACTTATACTATTACAAATCACTATAATGCAGGCTTTTTTAAGTTTAAATATCTCAAGCTTGGATCATTGGCCATGCTTCCTCGGAATGATGGTTTCCAAACTTTGGGTGTATAAACTTCAGAAAGCCAGTCAAGATGTAGCTTATCTCCAAAGTACAGTAACTTATATTGTCCAGATGGAAGTTTCTGCATGATCTGAAGAGATGTCTTAAAACTGCCTGAACAAAGAGAAAAATTAATGCCTTTTATTCATTGTTTGGTTTATATGTTACCGTTGATATGGTAAGTCTCATCAAAGTGATCATTCTGCTTCCTATAGAATGCTACATAGCACAATATTATTTTGCATAATTTATTAAAAGATGGTTTACTTCTCTTCCTACAGAATGCCGATTCCCTTCCTCCCCCCTCAAAAAAAGGAAATTCTCCTCATTAACTTGCAGAAAATACATAGTTCAGCTTTACTGAACTATCAGCAGAAAGGCATGATCTCAAATCATATTTAGATTTAGATTTAGATTTTATTAACATTTGTAGGCCGCCCTTTTCCCTATGAACTTCTATTTTTAGTTTGCATAAAGCATTTGTAAATACGTATGCACTAATGGAGTAGTAGCTGCAGTTAACTTAGTAGAGAACATTCAGTGCTAAGAGTTAACAAGGCACTGCTTCTCTTTGATTTATAAAATGTTTATTACATTTCATTATAAAATAAAAATACAGAAAAAACAAAAGTTAGAAAAATAAGAGAAAGAAAAAGTGCAGAGAAAGAAAAAAAATGATGACATCCAACTTTTTTTGGTGTAGTAAAGTACAAAACAAAAATACAATCTCAACCTTTTGGTTTACATTTCAAGCCATTTCTATAACAACAAAATCATTCTAATTATAATAACAAAATCATTCTAATTCCAAAGTACAGTTTCTTGTGTGTCTCCTTGTATTGCAGGTTGTTGCAAACATATGTCATATCATATTCTATACTGTAATAAAGTATTATATTTGTTGGGGTTAACATTTTAAAAAAAAATCCAAGGTCAAAAGAAGTTAACACTAACTCAGTTGATACATTCTGATGAAGTATTCCCAGTCATTCATCTAACATTTGAGATTGTATACTTGTAAAATTTTATTTATTTAGGGTTTTAAAATAACTGGGCACCTTCAACCAATAAAACTATATAAAATAGTATAAAACCAACAGCCATAAAACTAAAAAGGGAAAATCTTGACACCACAGCAATGCTTCTTTAATATATTCACATATTCATTCCACTCTGATTTCACCCAATCCCAATGCCTGGGAGAACTTCCAGATTTTAAGCATACTTCCGAAGGTACAGACCTGTTGGATCTCAATAGGGAGGATATACGCTCCAGTGGAAAGGGCATGCTTCTGAAGACCCACAAGATGGCAATATTTAAGGGAAGTGAACTGGAGCCTGCACATTTTATCTGCTCTGTGGGGTAGGCAGATATCCTCAGGAAGAGATGGTCCTCTAGATAACATGGTGCAAGCTATATTGGGCTTTAAAACTAAGTGCAGCTCAAGCAACAGGGAGGTAAGATGGACTAACCTAGGGACATCTAACATGCCAGTACATTCTGGACCAGTTGTAACTTCTGGGTGGTCTTCATGAGCAGCCCCATTTAGACAACATTATAATTACCCAAATAGGAAGCGATCAAGATGTTAATGGGCATCAGTAAGTTCTCCCAGTCCAGAAAAGGGAGCAATTTATGCAAATATCTGTGCCAAAGCCCCTCTAACCATGACTAGTTCCTCCCATCAAGATTTTCACAGCCTCCAGGCACTCAGCACCACCACAATCTTAGCCTCTCCCCCCAGCTCAGTGAATGAGCTGAGCCAGCAGTTTCATGTAGATCAGGAGTGTCAAACTGGCGGCCCACAGGCCAAATGCATCACATGCAGGCCATACCCATCCCAGTTCCGCAAATGGGAAAAACATGAAACGTCACATGTCAGCAACATGACAAGGTGAGTTTGACACTTGTGATATAGATTCAAGAAGAGGAGAGACCCAAACACTGAGGCACCCCATATTGCAAAGCTAGGGTTTAACGTCTCTGTTCCACCAACACTGACTGAAGCCAACCGCAGAGAAAGAAGAATTGCTGCAAACAGTACATCCTGCTCCTAGTCCCAAAAATTGGCTCAGAAACTTTCCAAGGCTAATGTTATTGAAAGTTGCTGAGAGATCCAGGATAGTTGCACCACCCCCCCTAAGCTATCCAAAGGTCATTTTTGAAATAATAAATTGCAATCAGGTTTGTTGATCCAAGGGCAGCCCTATTGTTATGTAGCACTGAAATACATCAATGCCTAAGAGGAAAACTTCACACCAAGTGGACCTTGCTGGCACAAACCAAGTTAATAGCATTTCTGCTCAGCACTACTCCCTGGGCAGGTTCTTCTTCCCTGTCAAATTATACCCAGTCTCTTTCACATCCAACTGTACCCACACTGGTCTCACACGGGTGATGGAGGGAACCTTACACAAGTGAGCTTTGCAGGCAAAGCCCCTTCCTCCATTCTCATCTCTCACATAAGCACTACAGAAAGGCCCAGCCATACTCCGTCTCCTCCTCAACAACCAACCACGGTTTTTGCCAGTCAAGTTCTGTTACCAATTGTATGACAGCAGCTAAGATGTGTACCCAGTCCAGCGATGCTGGAGATTTCACAACCATGCAAGTGCCAGGTATGTTTGCCTTAATGTCATCAGTTTAATATCAATAAAGGAGAATATTTGTAACTCAGGGTTGAAATGAAGAGTCCTTGGGTGTTTTCTTATAGACGTTTCATTAACCAAACTAGGTAACATCATTAGTGCTAGCAACCAAGGTCAGAGAGCATTAAGGACCCCTCTAATCTTAATATTCCAGTGCTTGAACAATCAGCACTTGTTACTGTTAGTTTATGCTCCATGTTGAGATTAAGCATAATCTCAACACTGAATGAGACAATGGAGAAGGTGCTTTAAACTCACAGGAGGCACAGCAGAGATGTTTATTCCATCTTTTTCCTAATTCAGAATCATCTGTGAACCTCTGCCTATATTATGTGGTTTAGAATATCAGTGATCCTTTCCATCAGTTACTATAGTTCAGTTACAACTTTTGAATAAATTGTGAGATGGGCAGTGGAAAAGGGGTACACTATAGTTTCAACCCATTGTTGTCTACGCTCTCATTCTGAGACTTATGTCATACAGTGCTTTTGCAAACAGCTAGCCTACCAAGCCTGTTAAGCATTTATGTATTTTTGTGCTACATAACAATAGGACTGTGCTTTAGATCAACACACTTCATTACAAATTACTATTATTTTTTTAGAAGAGAAATATTCAAACTAAATTGAATAGTTTTGGAAAATAACATGTGATTGCAATAAATGTGTCCCACCCTGATCTGTTTTCTCAAACACATGTTCACTATGTTCCCAAAGCTCTGTTCTGCAAATTTTCTATAGGCCAATAAAACCATGAATCCTCTGTAGTATCTGACATTTATAAGAATATTCTCCATTCCATTAAATTTTATTACATCGCTATAAAATTACATTGTTTGCCTGTTGATGTGGTTGGAAACATGCAGGTTAAAACTTACGGTAGCTTCATGTGTAAATCCAGCTATTCACAACAAAAAGTAAAGCAGATTATGACTCAAACGATGTAAATTCAGCTGGAGTGTCATGTCCATTAAGATTTGTGTATTACAAGAAGGGGAGTTATATAATGGGAATTTATATCTTCCTATGTATTAATAACTTATACATCCTAGCATTGACTATTCAGATTGTAGAGGATTATAAGCAAAAGTATTTCCCATCAGTTGCTTCCTAACTATCTCTAACTAGGGAAAAATAACAGTCATTGTTGCTTTGCAGAAGAACATTTAAATAAGCAATGAGAGTCTATTTGACGTAATAGTTTAAGGCACCAAGTTAGAAACTGGGAGACCACGGGTTCTACTCCTGCCTTCGGCACAAAACCAGTTGAATGACGTAGGGTTAGTTACATCTCTCAGTCCTGGGAAATAGGCAGTGGCAAACCATTTCTGAAAATATCCAAATACACCTTGGCCTTCCCCAGGAGTCAAGAATGACTTAAAGGCACAAAAGCAGAGCGATAAAAACAGTTTCCTATTTGAAGCAACACAAATTCAGGATTGTATCCTTCTTTCTACTTTGATCAGTCTTAAAGAAAAAAAATCATTTTGTTACTGATCTCCAAATTCTCATTATTCTTCTAAAAGATTATTGTATATAATAAGATTTTGTGGAGAAAATAGAATGGATTGGATGGGAAAAGAAGATATTTTGGATTTGAACCCCAAAACATTTCTAGAAAAAGCAGAAGCTCTTCTGCTAAGCTGCCTCCCTCAACAAAACAGAATACAGATTCTCTCCATTCAAATTCACTGCAACAAGGAGTGCAGTGTCCCAGAGTCCTAGGAGGCTTTCGGCATGCAACGACCAAAAGGTTAGCTGTCACTGGCCTAGAAGATCTCCAAGGTCCCTTCCAAATCTTATTGTTTGGTTAAGTGTGTAATATGCCAATCAAATAGATTAGTCCATGTTAGAATTTCCCTAATTTATATAAGAGATAAAGATAAGCAGATTTTCTGTTTCCTAATTTCAGCATGTTGTATCCATAGCAATTTGTGATTTTGTCAAAATAGCAACATGTGCATTGCAACCTCATAATGCAACTTCTACCACCTGAATGCAAGAAAAAGAATAGTTTATATATCATAATGAAAATTTTACCTTTTGCCCCCTCCATGCCATCCATGTTTTTAAATATATTTTTCCCTATTAAATCTAAAATTGCCTCCCTTTCTCTATGAGCTCACATACAACTTTCATCACGTGTTTTGGGCATGGTATAATATGAAAGAAAGAATGGTTTAGGTTTAGGTTTGTGCAGTAAGTAAAAAATAAATTGCATTATAACATCTTTGGGTAAGTACTATACTGAGTGCTGTGTTAAGAATTCCTGTAGAATTTCATTTGCCCACTCCCCATGCAGTTCATTCAATAAATTATCTCTATGCTGGTTTTTGACCAAACTAACCTTTGAATTTCAATTTAATACATGTAACTGCATTTTTGTATTGAAAATGCGGCTGGAAAGATTTCATAGAAAATCCATGAGACCTAGAAAAAACTGAATAAACCAATTATCCTGAGTAGGGCTGTTTTTGTTGCTTGGGATGGAGATGAAGGAATGAATATGTACATGCTTGTATGTTAATGAATGAGGCAGAGAAAAATGTGCACATTGACAGCTTCTGATTCTCAACCTGGCAATTTAGGGGGTCAAAAGATTACTTATCCTAATCTAAAAAAATTGACAGAAGTTAATTATGATGATGTAACTGTTGAGAGGAGCAGAGAATATAAAAGTAATCTGTAATTAAGATGAATCCAAAAATAGAATGAGGTTATTTTTAAAAGATATTGTATAGGTAGGCTTAAGCAGTTGTTTAATAAGTTAAAGACTCTACAAAAAAGATTTCATTAATAAAATAGTTAATGCCTCAATTCAAGTAGAAAGTTATAATATAACTTATATTTATAATAATGACATTATTAATAACTTACATAACTATTATAGTTATTAATAATCCATGCTATAATATACAAATTGATTGTTTATTCTATCTGTAATAGAATGCTAATAGATACAAAGAAAACATTTTTCAAAATTTCCTGAATTCATACTGGTACCCAACTTTTTCACACAAGGAATTGAGAATAACGTTTTTAATCTCCAATAACTATGAAAAAAAAATAACCTACATAGTGATTTGAGGAGTGAAATGGCAAATGTTTATTCTCCAGTAATCATAAATACTTCAAAAAAGCAACATACTACAAAATGTATATTTTATATATACTGTATTTTATATAGAGAAATGGGATACATGAGAATGGGATACATGAGAGGACATCATTGTCTTACTTGTGTAAAAACAATGTCATAAGAAAAAGATTTACATAAAAGAAAAAAGCCAGTCACAATATAGAAACAAATGATAGAAAATGGCACATAGGATTTTTAAAATCATTTTTATTCTATCTCAATCAATCTTTGGCTGTGAAAAATAACACAAAATAAATAATCCTTAATGAATTCATAATAAAACAACAATTCATTTTCTTTACAGAACCTGTGTAAGGCTGTATCTACCAATATAAGGACATTCATTTCTTTCATTTTTTAATTTTCTTTCAGCCATACTTTAGGCATTGCTTAATTAAATATAAGTGCAACTGATCAATATATTAATATTAAAGCTTAAAATAGTTTCTTCTTATCCTGTATTTTAATCTATCTTAATCCTTGTTTCCTTTACTTAACAAAAATGAGATTCCTGTAAAAATAATTTGCAGCTGAGTTAGGTGACTGGCATATCTGCAGCAACTTATTAAAATTATCAGTCTCCCAAGGAAAAAGAATTATTAGCATTGGTCATTTGGTGACTAGGACAAATGCAGTCACATGGCCATTGTTCACCTTGAAGGCATATGTACTGAACAGAGCAGTTATGTAACTGAAAAAAGTGACCTGTGAACAAAAAAGAATACAAACTAAAAAGGCAAGATTTATATAGCTCAGGGAGAAATGAGGAAAAGAACTGATTTAGAATTCCAAACGTTTTTAAAATACAGTTCTCTGTCAGGGGTTATTTTTATCAATGCTTCTTTGACACACACACAAACACACACACACACACACACACACACACACACACACACACACACATATATATTTCTCATATATATATATATATATATATATATATATATATATATATATATATATGAAATATATATATATTTCATATATATATATATATATATATATATATTTCATATATATATATATATATATATTTCATATATATATATATATATATATATATATATATATATATATATATATTTCATATATATATATATATTTCATATATATATATATATATATATTTCATATATATATATGTATAGATATATAGATATAGATATAGATATATATAACATAATATATATATTATATATAAGTTTAAAAGTATAAAACTATACATTCACAATAAATATGTGGGAGTAAGAAAATCTTGAATATGTTATATTCCCATTTGTTTCTAAGCAGTTGCTTTCTTATGGAATCCTTGCTGCTCTCTGAGCTTGGTTGTTTGCTTACAGACATTTTGTTATCTGACTAGATAATATCATCAGTGCTAGTGAGTGTGGAGTTGCTCCCTCTTATACAGTAACTTGCTCTGTCAGTGTTGATGGGAATATGGTTTTCTGCTTGATTGCTTGCCTGGTAATAAATCCCTGCTTATCTGGGTGTAGGCTTCCAAGGAGGATGTGTTCTAGTCTTTTTGTTTCCTTCTCAGGTTGTTTATTGTCTCTTGAATGGTGTATAATTGAGGCTTATCTCTATGTGTCTTTTGATAGCTGAATTGTCTGAGTGCCAAGCATCCAGGAATTCTCTAGGGTTATTCAATTTAGCTTGATCTAGGACTCTCGCAGTTTCCTGTTGAAACTATGGTTGAGTTTGTCCATCATGGTTAGATTAAGGAGTTTTCATCATGTCTTGATTTGATGATATTCATGGATGCACTCTTCTCGACTTCTGCCTGTCTGTTCTACATAATGATTGTTGCAGTGCTTACAATCTATATTACAGATGACTCTTGTTTTCTTTCTTGGATTAATGGGTCTTTAGGATGTTTTGAAAGGCTTTAGTTAGTTTGTGTGCTATAGTGATACCAAGTAGTTGAAATAATCCGTTGATTGTTTCTGACATGTTTCTGATGCATGGAAGTGTTATATTTTTCATAGCTTATGTTGATTGTGCTGTAGCAGGTTGAATGGCCAAGCACTTTTGGATAAAATTGTGTAGGTATCCTTTTTTTTTTTTGGGGGGGGGGGGGAGAAAAAGTTGTATAGGTAGTCTGTTTCCCTTTTCTGATGTTTTGAGTTGCTACAGTGCTTTTATGCTAATCTGAATAATGTTCTTACACAGCTCCTCTTATGGGAGGTTGAGTTGTTACTTTGATAATGGAGAACTTGGTTAACATGGTACTTTTTGGATAAATGTGTGCTTCTAATTTGCCATAATTTCTTCTGCTGATGAGGATAACCAGAAAGGTAATGTGTTGTTTTCTTCTTCCCTTGTGAATTCTATTCCTTTGGAGATGTTGTTGATTGTTTTAAATGTCTTCTCTAGTTGTTCTTTTTTTATTAACAAAGATGTCATACATACTTTTGGTTGTATGCGTGGGAGTGCATACAATTTCTAGACATTATATTACAGTTCCTGTTTTTAATCATGAGAGTGACAATCTCATGGCTGTAAATCTATTTTTTGTATTTGTCCATCAAATTGAAAATAGCTAGCTACGCAGAGATTGATTTGGTTCATTATTCTAGGTATTTCAATCTCTGCTTGTAAATAGAGTATAGCATTTGAACAAAACAAGCATATTGAACAAAATAGTATCTCAAAAGATTGATTCAAGGAGAATTCCGGTCTTACATTTCATATCAGGTCAAAGTGACCTGAAACGTCTGAGCCTGGATGAAATAATGAAACAAAACAGATCCACACTGAAATACATTATTTTCATATCCAGTCAACTCTATTTTAAAGTATTTTTGGAAACTTGGAGCAGACTCTTGAATTATATGTATCCTTGAGCTGTTTATCTTGTATAACAACTATGCACTCACATAGAATGTTATATAAATTCCATCTCTTTGTTTAGAAAGCTAGGTCTGGTTAATTCTTTTGTATGTATCCCTATTATAAAAATAATATTGAAAAATTCTGGTTAATACTTTTTTCTCCTATCTTTTTCAATTTTCAGTCAATAAATAGAAGCATAGTGGATGAATCTAGTGTTAGCAAATAACTTTTGCCAAGTGCTTCAAAATATGTTAATCCCCAATCCGTATAATACTGTAATCCAATTGTAAAGACCATTTTAAAAATTTTACTTATTATTTTGAAAGTGTTTTCTGAAATTGCATTGATCAAAAACCTAAAGGAATAGGATGAGAGATCTAAAAAAAAAAATGATGTTCAAAGGGTTGATAAACTTTTTTCCAGAATAAACACTCTTCATCCATAAGAGCTTTATAAGGAAAGTTACATGTCATGAAAACATAATGATTTAACTATTAAGCAAGTAAAATCCTTTCTCAGATCCAGGATAACCACTGGCTTTCAGATAGACAATCTCAACCTTCATGACCCAGTGGCCTTATTGTCCTATAAGGCAAGTTCTTATATTTCTAATCTTGGTTTTTTTTTTCACAAAATGTCATTTTATCCCTAATTAAACATTTAAATAAAATGAATTTAAATTATAATTCCCAATATCTTTGTTTTCAACATTTTCCTGAATCTTAGATATTTGGTGGCTAGACAGAAATAGGCAATTGTATATTCTCTTGCCCTTATTATTGGTTGTCCTGGCTAGGGTTGGTTGAAGATGAAATCTTAAATATTTGGCAGAAATCAAGATGTCTATTCTTGGTCTGCTATAATTGATATCACCAGACCTGAAGTAAATTGTAGTATAGCAACACAATACAATTGATGTTAACTTCATTGCTGTGTTGGTGATATGATGTTGTAGTCCCACCATCCTTGGGGTTGAGTGTCAGGAGGTATTGCTTTTACTGTAGTGATAGAGATTTCTTTGCAAGAGTTCTGCTCTATATCTTATGGGATCCCCCCAAAACAGTTATGACCAGGTTCTAAAGTTCTGACAGCCAGCTGCCTCCCGTTTCATGGTGATGGGATCACATTTTAGGCACTCACAACTGACCTACAGCATCCCATGACTGATTTATGATCTTTTTGCTGAAAAATAGTCTGGTTTTCTGCAAAAGCATCCCATAGGACTTAGTTTACTTAATGACCATGGTGTTTGCTTAACAACTCCACAAAAAAGTTCTAAAATGTGGTCAGTCACTTTATGAGCATCACAACCTACAAGTGTAATGGGAAGGCTCCATTACAGTTGTAAGCCAAGTACTTCCTGTAATGTCCCATAATCTTTAGATCTACTGCATATATTTGAATGATGTATAATAACTACTAAATTGCTTTAGCCTCATTAACCAGGGAAAAAATAATGGCAGTAGTTTTTCTCACTGTACTTACCAACTAATACATATTTTCCATGTTCATAGAGGAAGTGTTGAGGGGGGGATAAAACCTTTCTTGTTAAATCGGTTTTTTTGCTGCTGATGATGATGATAGCAAGACATCATTAAGAATAGCAGTTAACCAAAGCATATGCCATTTTTAAAAAGATTAATTATTAGAATGATGAAGTACGACTGAAGAAAAAATACAATAGATACAATAGATAGTATAAGTTAAAAAAACTTAGTAAAAATATATTAGGGCAAAACTTTGTAGTAACACATACTATTTCTTTTCTATTTTATGCCGTACTGCTAACCAAAACCTAGGTATTTAAACTTTACATTAAAAATTAAAGTTTATTGCTAGAATCTTTTAAATCCTTTCATTTATTATTTTATTGATATTATAACTTTTTTCCTATCAGCTATATTCAAAATGTCTAAATATGTGTGTACAGTGTACGGAGCTTAAATATACTGCACACCACATATTACACTACATATATGGAGCTATTCCTGTTTTAATGTGGTTAGAGTATTAGGAATATACAGTATACTGTCAATTTTGCCATTTTCTCCAGTTTTGCTCTCACAATCTGAAATAATTGACAAAGTTCCTCTTTTCCAGTGTTGTACTAAATTTGTTTTCTCAGTTGTCAGTGTATAGATTGTGATATTTCTTGTGAGATTACTTTTTATATTTCCAGATATTTTATATTTAACCTGTTTCTTGAGTCTGGAACTACCATATTGTCATATGATGAAATCTTTCTTAAGATTGTTCCTGAAATAAAATGCATTTGATGTTGAAGCTTATGGTGAACTCACCTGATTTCTTCTTTTAAAAAAAAAAGATTTCATTTTTTAATCAAAATTTGTATAATATGTCCATTCAAATTCTTTCCTTCATTTCCTTATATCACAGTTAACCTGTGAAGTCCATTAGCTATACCAGCTCCTTCTACAATTAATGCCCTACTCTTTAGGGATTTTATACATTCTGTTGAAAGACAACCAGCGTAATAATATCATTTAAGATTAAGAAATGCAAGACCATCTTTTTATTCTAAATCTGACAAAATTGTAAATCTTATTCTTAGTTTTTTCTACTCTGCTTAGTACAGATGCTTTTGAAAAATACTGTACTTTATATATTCGCCATTGAGTTTTAGTGATGGGGGGAGGAAATAGTACAGTGCTTCTTTTAGATAAAAGAAATTTAGGTCAGCCTTTGATGGGTAATTTGATGGAATGGTTGCCTTTTTATATAGTTGTTTTGACCTAGGCTTCCTGAGAAAGGATAAATCACAATCTTAGTCCCAAAAACCCTCTTTTATTTATACAGCTGTAAATTATGGTCATAAACAGTCCGCAAGGCTTCACAAACAACATATGTCTGCTCTTGTTGCCACAGTCTTTCAGGGCATTATGGAGCTAGGGGGGATTTTTCGGAGGATTGAAAGCAGTCAACTAACGCACAGCAATCTACTTATCTCCTTCGTCACAAAAACGGGAAGACACTTCCCCCGAGGTAATGACATCACTTTGGTAGACTCAGTTCTATTGGTTACTGACTGAGTTAACCCATGCATGACCGCTGTCTCCACCTGCCTAGAGAAGGGGCGTATCAGGTAAGAAGCAACGCCCCAATCAGTTAAGTTCTTTTGCTTGGAAAAAAGTGCATACATCTTGGATACACTGAAATGGTAGAGATTTATGAATGTTGATCAATAATGTTCGTGATATTTTCTCTTATTTCATTGTGTGGGTAAAAAATAATAGTCATTAAGCACATTTGCTTTCCCTGGGTATTTATGTCTCATTCAAATGTGTTTACAGTTGTAATCTAAAGAATTATTATATAAAAATATAAAATCCTTATAATAAGAACACCTTACAGTGGAAATCTGTTAGCCTAGACTTAAAAAGAACAGATGTCTAAAGAAAAAGACAAGAAGATATGTTTACTTTATATTATAAAAATAGCTAGAGTACATAAAACCAGAGCAAGTTAAGTTCATTTTGTTCTGATTCATCATCCATTAGTCCCAGAAAAAAAAGATTTTGTTTTTTTCATAATTTTTATCTTAATGTAAATTTAATACCAGTGACCCACATTCTCTCCCATGTGCCCATCTATATATTATGTCCAAAATTAATAGCCGATTTTGGCATTGTAGTGTTTAATATGTTGTTCTTCTGTTTTAAGTCCTAACAAAGGTTTATACTTTTTTACTATTACTTGTTCTTTTTTTTGTATAATTCAATTTCAAATTCTAGTTTGTGTTTTTCAGTTGCAATTATCTTTTTATCCATATTAAACCTTTCTTTTGAGCATTGAAAACTATATCCTGGCATGTTAGCCATTTTTTCCTATCAGCTGTTTCTCTCCTATAAAATGCTGAGAAGTGTCTTGTCAATCTTTTAATGTAACTAAAAGGACATTTTCTTATTATATAATACATTTTGTAACTGTAATACAGGTGAAACTTGAAAAATTAGAATATCATGCAAAAGTTCATTTATTTCAGTAATGCAACTTACTGAACCTAATATATGAGATAGACTCATTACATGCAAAGCAAGATAGTTCAAGCTGTGATTTGTCATAATTGTGATGATTATGGCTTACAGCTCATGAAAACCCCAAATCCACAGTCTCAGAAACTTAGAATATTGTGAAAAGGTGCAATATTCTAGGCTCAAAGTGTCCCACTCTAATCAGCTAATTAAGCCATAACACCTGCAAAGGGTTCCTGAGCCTCTCAGTCTGGTTCAGTAGGAATCACAATCATGAGAAAAACTGCTGACCTGACAGTTGTGCAGAAAACCATCATTGACACCCTCCATAAGGAGGGAAAGCCTCAAATGGTAATTGCAAAAGAAGTTGGATGTTCCCAAAGTGCTGTATCAAAGCACATTAATAGAAAGTTATGTGGAAGGGAAAAGTGAGGAAGAAAAAGTTGCACAAGCAGCAGGGATGTCCGCAGCCTGGAGAGGATTGTCAGGAAAAGGCCATTCAAAAGTGTTGGGGACTTTCACAAGGAGTGGACTAAGGCTGGAGTCAGTGCATCAAGAGCCACCACACACAGACGGATCCTGGACATGGGCTTCAAATGTTGTGTTCCTCTTATCAAGCCGCTCCTGAACAACGTGGCTTAGGCTTCACTGTGGGGGGGAGCGGGCTCGTTCAGCGGCTGCTGTCAAGCCTGGGGCCAGGTAGGTAGTTAGGAGGACCCCACCTAATTGTCAGAGGACTTATTAAGAGCTCCAGACGCTGTTAAAAGCCTTGCAGACCTCCAGACAGCCCCCAGTGCCGTTCCAAGTCACGCAGCAGCCATTTTGGATGGTTTAAAGTGGCACAAAAAAATTTCTCAGCCGTTTCATTGCTGCTGCCTGTCTCCATCAGCAGATGACCACTGGGAGGGATTGCCTATGCAAGGACCTTGCTCTGGAGTGCCAGGCAGGTCCCCCCCTCCCCATCAAGGACAGTATTAGAGCAGCTGCAAGGTGTTTGGCTTCCCAGCTGGCCATACCTTGCTTAAAATTGGCACGGATCTGCGGGTGTTTTGGAATTGTTCAATGGACGCCATTTTGACCTGCTGCAGCTCATTTCAGCACTCCCGGATAGAGACTGGCAGATTGGATTCAGCTCAATTGCTCTTCCAGTGACAACTGTCCTGCAGTGTTGGCCTGACTGTTCCACCTTCGGCATGGATTCCACCAGCACAGCAGAAGACATAGCTTCAGCAGGTCCTTCCTCCCCTAAATGTAGCAGGCCAGGGCCTGCAAGCAAGGGGGTGACTAAGGGGTGCCCACCTAAAGGCAAGCAGCCCATAGCTAAGGGGATGTCTAAGGCTTCTCAAAGACTGGCAGAGAGGAGCCAGAAAGCCATAGAAAAATCGTTTCAAAAGGCTCAGAGGCTTGCAAGGCCTTTCTCTCCTCCTGCAGAGGCCATATCTGGGCCCCCATTGCCTTCTCCCCTTAGGGACATTTCTCCATCCCTAGCAGAGGAAGGGGATTACGATTTGTCCTCAGACCCAGACCCATCCAGGGTGGCCCCGGAGTCACCTTGCCCTTCCCTGGGGGGAAGAGTCAGTACAAGGGGACTGTTCCGTCATGGAGGAGGACAATCCACCTCTGATATCGCCTGGGCCCGGGACCAATCACCCAGCAGAGGACCAGGGACGTAATACGTCCACTGAGATGAAGGAGACCATCGCTAATGCGATATCTCAGGGCATAGCTGAGGGTATGAGACAGCTAGGCCAGGGCCTCCCACGCCGGACAAGACCCAAAGGGGACGCAGGCTTCAGGCTCGAAGGACTGGCCTGGGAGATCATCCTCTCCGGCTTCTTCAGCTTTCAGCGAGGAGTCCGATGTGGAGGAGGGAGGTCAGGAGGCTCCAGATTTGTCTGAGGATGAAAATCCTGCTCCTGATCTACCCGCCTTCTCTGGATTGTTCAAGCCCTCGATGTTCAAGGCCATCCTCATCAAAGCAGGGCCTCTTCCATTCAGATGGGTCTCCCAGGGCAGAGCAATAAGGACTCCACAGAGCAGGGGAATTAGGAGCCTACTGGTCCCCAGGACCCTGGGGCTGGGCTTTTCAAAGAAAATGCTTCACCCCAGGAGGTAGTACCAGCCCCTCAGTTGTTCTTGGATGTGATCCAGCATCAGTAGGCGCAGCCAGGATCAATAGCCAATCTGAGCGGGACGGACAAGAAGCTCTACTCCATGGAGAGCAGTATGGAGGAGCTTTTAAAGCTTCCTTTGGTGGATGACCCCATTGTTGCCTTGACTTCCAACTCTGCCTTCTAGCAGATTTGCTGGAACGCCTTAAGGCAGAGGATAAGAGGGATGAGAAGGCCTGTCATAAGACCCACCTCACATCCGCGTGGGCCATGAGGGCCTCTTCCTCTTATTTTGGCAGGGCAGCCCTTTTCTGGCTCCGTAAGCTGCAATCTAAATTTTCCAGCGAGCGATACTAGACTGCAATAGACTGTCAATAATATTAGGGCTGCAATCGAGTACTCTGCTGATGCTTCACTCAACGCCACAAAATTTTCCTCCAAAGCCTTAGCCTCCAATGTAACATCACGCTGCCTGCTGTGACTTAGACACTGGCAAGCGAACATGAAGGCAAAGTGGAAACTCGCTTCCGCTCCCTTCAAAGTGGGAAAGCTCTTCGTGGAGGCCTTGGATTCAGTCTTAATTGAATCTAAGTTCAAAGGCAAGGTACTCCCAGCTGTCACCAAGAAGCCTGACCGCAAGGGCCAATCCTTCTTCCGCAGAGGCAATCCTTTCAGAACGCAGATCCTTCAGCCACCTCTGGAGGATTTAACCGTTCCTATTCCCAGAAGCAGGACCATACCCAGGATACTGTTGCAGCTAATCTTGTTACCAATTCAGGACACAAGACCACAAAGGTTTGGAGAACTCAGGTTTATTTGCACAATGGTTCAGAGCATTAACATGACAAATTCTGAACCCCGGGTTACACCCAGGGTGTTACTTTTATATATTTTGCAAACCCGGCTCTGCCCAGGTGTTAGGCTATGCCACCTTCTTTATCAGCACAAAACACAAGAAAGGAGAAGCGTAACCAAAAAGAGGAAGTCCAATAAATGATGAATTTGCTATATTTCTATTGTGGGTGGGTTACATGGGTAAGTCTTATCTTACACCATCTGTTACTTTTGGTCCACATCCCTTTGCACAAGTGTTATGGTCAGTTACTGGATTTTTTCTTTCTGTAAGCAGAATTTAAGCAAAGTCTCCTTTTATGAATAAGAAGTGAATTTCCACTAGCTCAGCCACTTGACCTCTGTTTTATATGATTCTTAAAATATTGTAAACCTTGCTTTTATACTATCTTTCCCTCCTGCCTTTTCTGGCTCCATAAGCTGCAATCTAAATTGCCAGCGAGCGATACTAGACTGCAACAGGATGTCAATAATATTATGGCTGCAATCGAGTGCTCTGCTGATGCTTCACTCAACGCCACAAAATTTTCCTCTGGAGCCTTAGCCTCCAATGTAACATCGCGCCGCCTGCTGGGACTTAGACACTGGCAGGCGGACATGAAGGCGAAGTGGAAACTCGCTTCCGCTCCCTTCGAAGGGGGAAAGCTCTTCAGGAAGGCTTGGATTCGGTCTTAATTGAATCTAAGGACAAACGCAAGGTATTCCCAGCTGTCACCAAGAAGCCTGACTGCAAGGGCCAATCCTTCTTCCACAGGCAGTCCTTTCGGAACACAGATCCTTCAGCCACCTCTGGAGGATTTAACCATTCCTACTCCCAGACATAGGACCATACCCAGGATAGGGCAGCATTCAGGAACAAAAATAGACAGCAGGGTAGTCGTAAGTCCTTCCAGGGCGGGTATTCCAATTGTTCCTTTCGTAGGAATAAGTGACTGTCACCGGTCCCCTCCCATAGGCTTCAACTCTATGCCAATCAGTGGGAGGAGACACCAATGGACACTTGGGTCTTGAACACAATCCGCCACAGACTCACCTTAGACTTCCTCTCAATACCTCAATAACACCAGCTGATGCAGGCAGAGATCAGCCATTTGCTTGAGATAGCAGCCATAGAGCAAGTTCCCACAAGCCAGGAACAGAGGGGTTCTACTCCATCTTCTTCCTGGTTCCCAAGTCTTTGGGAGGGGTGAGAGCCATACTGGACCTCAAGAAACTCAACATCTATTTGGTGTACAAGTGCTTCAAGATGCAATCACTCCAGACCATCTTGGGTTGCATCAGGCAGGGTGACTTCCTGATATCAATCGACCTGAAGGAGGTGTACTTGCATGTTCCCATTCATCCAGCGCATCGCAAGTTTCTGAGGTTCCAATTTGCAGACCAGCACTCCAGTACAAGGCTCTTCCATTTGGCCTTTCATCGGCCCCCAGGACATTTACCAACTTCTGGCCGCTGTCGCTGCACGTCTTCGATCTTGTCCAGTGAGACTCGTTTGTTATCTGGATGACATCCTACTGATGTCATCATCCAGGGAGCAGGTGTGTCGGGATCTCAGTGTCACCATACGCACACTCAAACAACACAGCTTTTCTGTAAATCTAGAGAAAAGCTACCTGTCGCCAACCACCAGAATCCAGCATCTGGGCACAGTGATCGACTCCAGACTCTGCAAGGTGTTCCTCACACAAGAGAGAATAGACAGCATCATATCCCTCATGCATCAGGTCCGGAGGTCCAGGTCGACGCCTGTTGTCACACTAGCCCAGCTGCTGGGGAAGTTGATCTCGTGCATCCCAGTGGTCCCCTGGGCATGGCTGCATGCACGGGAGCTTCAATGGTTCCTGCTTCCAATTCAATGGTGCAAGGCCAGCAACTCCAAGAGGGTGGTGAGTGTTCCTCCACGAGTGCTCTGGTCACTCAGATAGTGGCACAGAACAGTGCTGAAGAAGGGATCCCTCTTCAAGGAACCAGAATGTCTGGTCATAACAACAGACGCCAGCTTGTATGGCTGGGGCGCCCGCCTACAGACACACGTGACACAGGGCAGATAGTCTCCGACGGAGCTCGCCCACAACATAAATTGGCTGGAGCTCAGGGCCGCCAGATTAGTCCTGCGCCACTTCCGGCAGCTCATCAAGGGGTCTCACGTCCTCATATTGATGGACAATATTGCCACCAAGGCCTACGTCAATCACCAGGGCGGAACTCGATCGAAAGCCCTGATGTCGGAGGCAGAAGCCCTGGCGTGGTGGGCAGAACACCATCTCCGTTCCATAAGGGTGGACCACATTTCAGGGGAGGAGAACATGACAGTGGACTGGCTCAGCAGAATGACCATCAACAATTTGGAATGGCAGCTTCATCTGTCGTTGTTTCACCAACTGACCCAGAAGTTTGGCCTTCCGGCAATAGATCTGTTCACCAATCCAGAGAACACACACCTCCCCCGGTTCTTTTCAAGGTTCCAATGCTCTGGCATGGAAGGGACAGACGCTCTTCGATGCCGCTGACCTCCCAGCCTGTTGTACACCTTTCTGCCTCTCCCACTGATCCCTCAGGTGATCAGGGAGATCTTGCTGAAGGGACCCAAAGTACTGCTAGTTGCCCCGCACTGGCCAAGGAGGTCCTGGTCTGCTGACCTTGTCAGCCTGTCAGTGACCAAGCACTGGTGCTTACCTCAGGAGCAGATCTCCCTCAGCCAAGGGGCCATCCCACACCTGGACCCTCAATGGCTCCAATTAGCCATGTGACACTTGAGGAGGACCTCCTGAGGCAGGATAGCTTCTCTGACAAGGTCATCCGCACCATCCAGGCATCCACGAGACCTTCTACTGTGCAGATCTATGACACAACATGGACTATCTTCTCTTGGTGTCACTCCCATCACATCAGTGCCACAGCAGTGACAATTCTGCAAATCCTGGACTTCCTCCAGGAGCCGTTGGACAAGGGCCTCGCCCCCAACACACTTCGGAGGCAGACGGCAGCCCTAGCTACCTTCTTGTCTAGAGATGATTCTCAACTGCTCAGCAGACACCCAAGGGTTCACAGTTTCCTAAAGGGGGCTACCAACCTAAGCCCTCCGATGGTACACTGTTACCCAACTTGGGACTTCTCTATTGTTTTGCAGACCCTAACGCCGGCAGCATTCAAACCAATTCACTTGGTAGTCTACAGCACTTGACATTCAAAACTGCCTTTCTCTTAGCCATCACTTCAGCGCGCACAATTTCGAAGCTAGACACGCTCTCCGTTGGAGAGGACCTTTGTGTTATACATTCGGACAGAGTCATTCTGCTATTGGATCCAGCATTTCTACCAAAAATTAACAGCTTATTCCACAGAACGCAGGAGACCATCCTCCCCGACTTTTGCCTGCACGGCAGTCATGCCAAGGATTGTGTCTGGCACAAATTGGATGTGCGCCATTCTGTGCAGGTATACAAAAAGAGGACAGGTTCTTTTCGCAAGTCAGAATCGTTCTTCATATCACTCCAGCCTACCTCAATGGGCATCTTCCACCATAGGTCGTTGGCTGCATGCGTGCATTAAGCTGGCTTATGAGCAACAATCCAGGCCTGTTTCTCCTCGTATAACAGCACACTCCATGAGGAGTGCCACGACTATGGCCGCTTGGGCCACTCAAACGCTTATTGAAGAGATTTGTAGGGCGGCTACTGGTCCTCGCCATCACCGTTCATTCGGAATTACAGACTGGACTCCTTTGCATCTGCAGAGGCTTCATTTGGAAGGAGAGTTTTACAGCATGTCCTCACGGCTCCTACTAACTAGAACTTTCCTTCTTCCCACCTTGGGACTACATAGCTTGGATATGTCCCATGCTTGGACACTCCAAGCAGCGCCTAGGAGAATGACTATTGGCTTACCTGAATGGTCGTTCTCTAGGCACTGTGGGAGTGTCCAACCCCGCCCTGGGGTCACCTGCAGGTGCGTGAATCATCACCTCCATGGCATAGACCTTACTCCTTACAGCATCCTTCTAGGTCTCATACCTTCGTTTTTTAAACTGAGCGTCTAAAGGGAGCAGGAGGCATGGCTACACGAACTTTGAACTCAGTCCTTGGGCATCAAGCTGAACACTCCCGCAACACCTAGAGAACAACCATTCAGGTAAGCCAAAGGTCATTCTGATGAGAGCAACTTTTGTATCTCATTTGGAAACCAAGGACCCAGATTATGGAGGAAGAATGGAGAGGTATACACTGCAAGATGCTTGAAGTCCACTGTGAAGTTTCCACAGTCTGTGTTGATTTGGGAAGCCATGTCATCTGCTGGTGTTGGTCCACTGTGCTTCATTAAGTCCAGGGTTAACACAGCCGTCTACCAGGAGATTTTGGAGCACTTCATGCTTCCTTCCGCAGACGAGCTTTATGGGGATGCTGACTTCATTTTCCAGCAGGACTTGGCACCTGCCCACACTGCCAAAAGCACCAAAACATGGTTCAATGAAAGTGGGATTACTGTGCTTGATTGGCCACTAAACGCACCTGACCTAAACCCCATAGAGAATCTATGGAGCATTGCCAAGAGAAAGATGAGAGACATGAGACCGAAGAATGCAGAAGAGCTGAAAACCGCTATTGAAGCATCCTGGTCTTCCATAATACCTCAGCAGTGCCACAGACTGATAGCTTCCATACCACACTGCATTGAGGCAGTAATTGCTGCAAAAGGGGCCCAAACCAAGTACTGAGCACATATACATGTTTATACTTTTCAGAGGTTCAATATTGTTCTATGTACAATCCTTGTTTTATTGATTGCATGTAATAGTCTAATTTTCTGAGACTGTGGATTTGGGGTTTTAATGAGCTGTAAGCCATAATCATCACAATTATGACAAATCACAGCTTGAACTATCTTGCTTTGCATGTAATGAGTCTATCTCATATATTAGTTTCACCTTTTAAGTTGCATTACTGAAATAAATGAACTTTTGCACGATATTCTAATTTTTTGAGTTTCACCTGTAGTTTATAACAGATTTTTGTCAACAAGTTATTTTCACTGGTAACAGAGGATTAGCACAACATTCATACTGACCTACTTTTTACTATATATGTATGCAACTAGTGGCTAAATATTTCGTAGTTTTTAAATAAACAGAAATTATTTTTGAATTTTTCAGCCAAATTGGCTCTCTTTCTATTAGGAGAAGATAATTCCATGAAAGTGGAGTTTATTGGTTTTCTCTTGAAATTTAATCCTATTTTCTTCTGGCAACATTTCAGTGAATATACCTCATGCAGCTTCAATATCTCAGCAAACTCCCCCCCCCCCCCCCCCCCAAGGATAGGGAAAATAACTGGAGTGCTGTTGCTTGTCTGTTTTTGCATTTTCTATTTGGTGACACTGAGGTTTTGAATTGGATGTAATTGCTGAATCATTGATTTGCCAGCTTGCTTAGGTAAGCTGTCTCTATACTCTCAATGAGAAGAATGCATGGATGTTTTTCAATATATAAAACTATAAATATATTACTAATCATTAATCCTTCCTGTACCAATTTTTTGCCTATTAGTCATTTCATTAAACTGCAGCCGAAGAAGAAATCAAACCACTCTGACTGCTCTGCTGTCAGATTAATTCTATTTACAGTTGTTCTACCTCTCCCTTTGCCTACGTTTCCTTGCACGAGGACCCCATAGGTGGCCATAAACTTTCCCTTGGACCTCCTAGTTACATAATTATCATTTTGTTGTACAAGTTTTAAAAATATTAAAAATATAAAGTTGGAATGTCAGCAATATTTTCACACCCAAGAATACTTCTTGGTTCCAAAATGGTTCAGTAGCCTTAAAAAAATAGTTAATAGTTAATGTTTACAGACCATCTTGAAAGAATTCTAATCCAGGCAGAAACAAAGACAAAGATTAATAGAGTGGATAGAAAACATCCATTCAGAAGGTTGAACATTGGCAGGAAACATTCTGCCAGTATAATTGCTTAAGGTTACCTCTTCCACTGCAATCATTAACATAAACACACCGTTCTCTCAGGGATAAATATTTTTGAGAAAATCCATGAGTACTGTGTGTTATCAGCACCCACCCACCCACCTCCAAAAAAATATTGCGAACCACTAGACTATTTCCATTCCAGCTGATTGGAATATAGGTCATAGTTACTTACATTTAGAGACAGATTCAAGTATACTTCTCGTCCAGTTTCCTTCATATTATATATTTTATATAATAAACTAGCAGATAAGTTTTATTTTTGCTTATGTCCATCAACTCATCTGAAGAATGGAATGGAACGGATTGGAATGGAATGGAACAGAATGGAATAGAATAAACCTTTGTTTAGCAACTGCCTCATTTAGTGACCATATGCAGTTATGAGAAAGTAACTTTGCTACCAGTCCTTGTATTTACAACATTCACAGGTCTGTAAAGCAAAGGAAATCTGAAATAGATCATAATATTTCCCATAGCTACACTGCTTAATGATTAGCTTGCTGATCCCAATTATGGTCATCAAACAAGGACTAGCTCTAGTACTAAATGCCAAATATCTGTGATATTTAACCTGTGATTATGTCTTCCCGACTGAATTGGTGTTAGTATTTTTTTCCCCTTTGGATTCATTGTTGAGTCACTGATACTGGATTAGTGCCCATAATGTGGCTAAATATTTCCTTAGTCTACTCCATGCTTCATTCATTTTTATTATTCTACAGATGCATATCAGTTATAATGTGACTTCTCCAAATTAATGACTTTTTTTTCATTATTCTTTGTGCTAATTATAGTTAGTCTGGATTTTATCAGACTGATTTTATCTGTTCTGTATTAATATGAGTATTGGGTAGAGAATTTGTAACAACATCCATTAGACATCAGTCAGCAACAGAGGTGGCTTCCTACCAGTTCGCACTTATTCGGTAGAACCAATTCGTCAAATCTACCGAACCGGTTAGAAGAGGTTCACCAGTGGACCCAGAAAGCAGGCCACACTTACAGAAGAGGTTCCAAAAATTTTTGAAACCCACCACTGGTCCTTGGATATGATTATTCTACACTATCATGCTCATATTTATAAAACTCAGTGCCTCTGTGAAAGGTAAGCATGACTACTGCATTTGTAGTGCAATCAGAACATTGCGTGTGTTGAAGTTGTTTTAACGCAAACCAAAGATGCCTTTTTTAAAAAAAAATTACATCATATTCTTATGCATGCCAGTGCTGTGTGTGAGGTAATTTAAGGTGGTTCTGACAAGTGTCGTCGGCATCTTCATATCCGGTCACATGGGCGGCAAGCCACTCCCATCCGGTCACATGGGCAGCAAGCCACTCCCACAAAGGAGGCCACACCCACAGAGTAGGTTCGAACAATTTTTGAAACCCATCACTGGTCAGCAGAGATCTGGAGCATGTGGCATGTCCATGTGGGATGCATGGGGCAGGCAGAGGTTGAGGGGAGCAGGTAATGCTACCCCCTCTCCTGTAATCTACAGAAGTAAAATCCACAGAAACAGGAAAGATAGAGTAAAAATGTGAAACTAAATCATACAATAAGAAAACTAGGAAAGGGAAATCCTAACTTTCATACATTTTTCTTTCAGAACACTTATTAAACACCCTTAGAGAAAATATGGATGTTTTTAAAATTTAAAAAAAACACATGCAAAAGTATATACATTTTACAACTAGAATTAGTTCATCTAATCTTACTAATAACTGAGCAATTTACATTGACTGAAGTTAGTTGACAAATACCTATTAGCTTTAGCAAAATGGTATTTCACTGGAATGCAGATGGTTGATGGGAAATTTCAGCAACGTGGAGGAATTTTAAGTACAACTTGATCTACTTGGGGAGATTGAAAGAACAACAACAAAAAAGACTCATGCAAGCTATTTGGGAAAAGGCAGGCTCAATATTAAGTTACTTTTGTGACAAGCTAGCCTGAAGGTCAAACTGTATATTATATTAAAATGCTTTTCAATTTAATACGACTACTTTAAAAACTAAAATAGCATGCTTTGCAAAGGGAGTAGCTTCAGAATCATCCCCACATGGCAGTTTATTTCTCTTTTAAACTGCTGTAGTTTCAGAACAGAACACCTCTTTTGTTACTAACCACATCAGGCAAGGAACTGAAGTCCACTTAGATTAATGGACTATCTTACAAAAGCAGATTTGGAGTGGTTCCACACATACGTTGCTGATGGTTTCTGGAAATTAAAATTAATGACTTTTCTTGGTTTTTTTACTGTTGAAAATGTGGCACGTATGCACTTTCTGTCCTGTTGCAATTATCCTTCAGTATTGTGAGGATGACTGCGTGCAGCAGGAAGGCTGCTCCCATTTTACAAAAAGAATCTTCCCAACCTGACTTCTCAGATATTTTGTGACTCCAGTTTCATAATTCTATGAATGTCCATGAATTCCAGTTACTCTTGAATGTCATTTTAGTTACAAAATGGAGATGTCTGATGAAATTCTGTCTACTTATATAATACAACATGGAGAAACAGAAAAATAGGGAGCAATCCCCTCACTCTTGAAGAAGATTGTGGTGTGCCCTCCCCTCAAGAAGCAATTGCTATACTCAAGGGTTCTGGAGAATTTCCAGACAGTTAAGTTTATGCTTACAGTTGGCTGTATTGCTCTTCCAGTTAGCTATAATCTTTTTTAGTTTTGATTTTTATTTGTAAGCTGCCGATAACTGCTAAAAAATCAAGTGGCCTCAAAATTGGATGCATGATAGATAAATAAGAATTACAGTCATTTTAGTAATAGTGAAATTATGTTATGAAAATATAATATAGAATATAACATACAATAAATAAAAAAATAATAGCAAGCAACAATAATGTGGGTGTGTAAAATATAGGAAAATTTTATATTTAAAACTAAAACATGCATTGTAATATCATTAACATTTTCAGCTCAGCTACATCACCTTCAAACAGGTTCTTATCTGCTTCCAATAAAGAATTACTAGGTACCACCTTTTGGTTGTCTGGATTTTGGCAGCTCAGATGTCAATAGGAGGTAACCTTATTGTAAAAGTAACTTGGTTAAAGAGTTCAAGATACATTTATGGACACATTATTATGGAGCCATAAGTTCTCTGTTAACCTGTATTCAATTGCTTCAACAAGGGATGATACTTGAATGTATGAGACATCGCAGAGAAAAGTTTGTATTATACTGTCATGTATGAAAACCACTCAGGACCTAGGCTAATAGGAAAAATAAATGACAGGAGTTGCCTATTTTGAAATGCTAGCAGTTTACATTTCCTATTTCCTTACAACCAACTTTGGACTCCCTAAAATTGTCTGGGGGATTAAGAAAGATGAATGGAGGGAAATAATGGGTTTAATGTGAACTTAAGTCAGAGAGTTAGAGTCTGTTCTTCAGATCACTGAGAAAGCTCAGAAGAAGTTGTTCAAGACTATAAACAATGGAATTCTAATTTCTATAGAAAATATTTGTGGTTGCCTTCATTTGGGAACTTATTATAGTTGTTCTATCTTAGATTTTTTTTAATTAAATAAAGTTTGAGCATTAAGATTGATATATCTAGAGTGCTAAGCATCAGTGTTGCCTATAGCATTTGAACAAGAAGCTTCTCAAAACATGTTCTCTAATCCTTAAAGCAATCATGGCCATTGGCTGCTTCAGAGGAACTGTTTGTGCATGCATGGACAACCAGACTTCTGCCAAGTTCTTCCAGAGGATGTGGCTTTGAGGAGGGGCAGTTTGGTTGTAAAAAAAATCTCTTTCAAATATTATGCACCACCTAACCAAATTTTAATGCCACCCCACCTGGTTTTTATCAGATGACTGGTCTAAAATACAGTCATTGGCCACATGGCATATGGAAGGGTTGCTCACTGGTGAGCAATTTGGAAACATTAAGGTTTAATTTTGCACACATACACAAACAGACACTGCAGTTAAAAACAAAAATAACAGGTGAGATAGGTGAACACCAAAGGAAGTGCATATAAGTATTAATGGATGATCTCTAAGCATCATGTTGAAGATGTCAAGCACATGATACTATTCCATTACCTTTTGTACTTAATGAGAAAGTTGTTGATGGATCACTATGAATGCTTATTGTAGATATTTGATAAACATAGTGGAAATCTATCACTTTTAACTGTTTACAAAATTAGTGGCAAGGGGATTTTTTCCATCATAAGCAAAAAGACTGAATGATAGAAAATCTGGGAGTTCTCCATACTTAATTCTAATAATTTATAGAATGTATTTTAACAGAAAACAGGATTTCAGAAAACAGAAAACAAGTTACAGAAAATGTCAAATAATGTATATTAGATTTGTATATAGCATTTTAATTTATCAAGCTGCTGTCATGGTCCAGTTTCAAATTAACAGTCAAGGCCACAAATAATTGACAATACTGATCTGCTGGTTTAGTAACTGTACTCCGTGCACCTTTAGCATTTAGTCATGCCAACCACATGACCACAGAGACATCTTTGGACAGCACTGGCTCTTCGGCTTTGAAATTGAGATGAGCACCGCCCCCTAGAGTAGGGAACAACTAGCACATATGTGTGAGGGGAACCTTTACCTTCAACTAGAGAGAGAGGGAGGGAGGGAGAGGGAGGGAGAGAGAGAGAGAGAGAGAGAGAGAGAGATTGATTGATTTATTTTTCCAGAAATCTTATTTGCTATAAACCCCACCTATGGAAAGTTGGTGGACAGCCTATCAAAATTATACAGAGTAATAAAAAGATGCACGTGGGAACAAAACTTAGAAATGAGTTAGTTAATGTTTATTTGGCATCAAAAACCAAAATGTCAACCATATTCCAGTATAATAGCCATCTTAAAAACATAATAGAAAACAAGAAAATAATGAATCATTAAAATTATTTTTATTATATTTATGATTAAAGGGCCACGCATACAAAGCAAAACTAAGATACCACATATGTGAAAAGGCAGAAGAACAAATGAAAAACATTTTAGAAATTAATGTGAAACAACTTAGAAAAAAAGATCAAGGCTGCTAGACAATTAATCATCTTGCAGCAATACAGTAGTGACAGCAAGAAATTTGTCAGTCCTTCTATAAATGTTTCCTGAGCTGTCAGCTAAAAGGAAGCAAGTGATCTCCTCATCTAAACCTTACATGACTTTGAATCAGATGAAGGTTATTAATTCAATGTACCATCTCATGTAAAAATGGCATTTCAAGAAAATATTAATGAATAAACTAGGGGACATGTGCAAATTCATGCTGCAACATTTCAAAGTATAATGGGAGAAAGGGATATTATAATACTGGGCCAGGGTAATAGATCCTATTTGGGATAGAAAAAATGGTACTTTCCAAGTATTTTGCATAAGACAGTTACCTGAAACAAATCTCTGGCATACCAACTGTTATAGAGTAAAAATTAATACATCCAGGATAGCTGTACTCTTTTAGAAATCAATCCTGCATGGCTATATTCTAAGTTTTAAAAATCAAGACTTAGATCAAGAACCATGGACTTTCTGTGCAAAGGGAAACAAAATGATCCATTTTCTCATCTTTAGTGATGAGTCTATTGATCCTATTTCCTCTGTTAAACATTGGCAGTCTTTCTAGGTATGGAATCTTATATCTAAGGCACAGATATTGATGCAGCATAAAAAGTTATTCAAAAAACTTTGTTAGTTGAAAAACTTTGGAAAATTTAAATACACCTATTACTATTTAAATATAATTTCAGTGATATTTAAAGGAGTCCAAACTTGACTAAAAATAATGACACACCACCAAAGAACTTCAAAAAGCCTGACCATTAAAAATAGATTAATTTTAATATATATTGATGATGTTTTTCCTAATAGATTATGTTGTTTTTCCGAATAGGTTATGTAAAGCTGTCAATAGATTTCTATTGGAAAATGGAGATTACTCTACATTTTTGGAGAGAAATACAAGATATACATGTTTAAAATGTAAGATCATAATTGCATTTCTCACATACAAATACAAGAGTACCAACTCGCCTGATCCCTATATATGTATGCTTGTGTGTAGAAGTAGCATATACTGTATATAACCTACCAGATTAATACTGGTAGTACCAACTACTACTGTCATAATTTGAATGGTTTTCAAAAAACCCACCAGACCTCATTTAGGCATCATTTTAAGTCCTATTTTGAAATTAAAGGACAATTATTTTCTTTTTGTAGTATTGCCCGCAGTACTTTAAAGTAAATATAAACCATAAACAATCAATTATTTAACTATCTTTAAAATAAGCTTTTCTAGAGATTGAAGGCAGCTGGAGCACAATCTTGTGATATCAGGAAAAGACAGAATTGCTTTAAACTTTAAATAGTTGCAGATTACAGTATGCTATATTTGTAACCGCATGATTTCTGAAGACAGCTTTGAAAAAGGATTTGGAGCGAAGCACAGTCCTACATGACTGTGACATGACAATTAGTCACCAACTAGTATTTCTGAAAATGATCTAACTATAAATTGACAAAATTAGTTTATAGTGTTATGTTATTAGCATGTGCAACTCCCGTGATCTCTTGCTATTCATTCAGGGCTTAATGGCGAGCAGAATTCAATGCTAGAATGTTTTTTGCATCATCCCTTAAAGTAAAATGTTCATCCACAAATTCAGAAATTTGGATCATTTTTTTTTCCATTTGTGCACTAGAAAGATACATGTTCTTATTTACCATCATACTTTATTTTTTCTAGCTATAAAGAACACTGAGAACATTCTCTGTTAGCATGGAATGTCTAAGTAAACTTACCAATCCATTAATAAAGTCACATTTGCAAAACTGGGGCACATATTTTTCTACCATGCTAATAGTAAGAACTGTTTTTCAGTCAATTTCAAATTTTATAACACAGGTGGGCAGATTTGATTTGTGAAAGCTGATTGTTTTCCTCACATTAATATTGGCATCTTGTGAGACCTACATAGAATGCATTCCTTGTCGGTGCTCTTAAATGGTTTCCTCCCCAGGTTCCAACCTTGCTTACCTTTAAAAAAAAACAGTTGAGACCTGTTTTTTCCCCCAGGCTTTTAGTTGAGTGAAGTCACCTTTTGATTGTCCAGTTATCCTGTTTAATAACTTTTATTTTAAGTTGTTCCTTTTCATGTTGTATGGTTATTTTTCTTTTTTAATTGTTTGTTTTTCTTGTACTCTGCCCAGAGTAACCCTATTCATTTGTGGGTGTTTTGTTGTTATTTCTGGCTATTTTTCCTTTGGGAGGGACACACGGTTTTCTGAAATTCAGGGTTATTTTCTTTTTAGTATTATTTATTTGGTATCTATTTCATTGTTTCTTTTCCATAGCAATAATTAGTACTGTGACTTCGAAGTTTTATGAAGCAGAACGACTTTGTTATTTTCTCTGGAATTCAGTTATTAATTTCTTCAAATTCCAGCTACACAAACCACTTTAACCTTATCACAAGCTCCATCAGCAGCTGTTTGTTTTACTGTCTGAAGTAGTTAAATATTTTAAGATGCCTGAAATAACTGGCATCATATTTCTAACATAGGGTTTTCTGCTTCTTTATTTTTTCTTTTCTTGTTGCTGAGTCCAAAGAATAACACAAACAGAATAAAAAGTACAAAAATTATTCCAAAATGTTTCAAACAAATTTAATAATGCACTATTTAATTCAAAATTGTATGTTAATGTGTCGAAGGAAATGAAAGATAACAGAATAACAGAGTTGGAAGGAATCTAGCAGAACTTCTAGCTCATGCCCCGTTCAGGCAGGAAACCCTATACCATTTCAGATAAATTGTTGCCCAATTGCTTCTTTAAAACCTCCAGTGTTGGAGCACCCATAACTTTGGGAAGCAAGTCATTCCAAATAATGCCCTTGTTTAGAAGAGCAAGTATAGAAATTAGACAGTTAGTGGTTCATGGACTTGATTCTTCTTCCAAGTATGTTTTGCTCAGAGATGAATAGGCTTTTAAGGAAGATCTCTATTACTTTTTCATTTGTTTTTGTATGTTTTTTCTATGATTCTACATTTTAAATATGTTGAATGTTGAATGTTGATTTTATTTATATTTATTTAAATGAAATAAATAAGTTAGGCATAGCAGAATTTATGTTTAATGACTGAAATCTAGCCATTTTTCTTGATTGGGGAGCAGTTTTCTGGTACATAAGATGTATCATTGCCGCTTCTACAAACTGAAATATTTGGAATAAACTAAGCAATAGCCAGAAATAACCAGTAAATTTTGGTATAGATTCTTATGTACCTAAAAAAGATCTGAAAGAAACTATTCTGTAGAATCCCGTAGCAACTAAAAATGCATATGGAACTTTGATTTATAGTTGCACGAGTACAGAAAGAGTTGCCAGCATTTATTTATATGTCAGTATGATTAAGAATAAATATGATGGAAACAGGGGGAGGAGAAGGAATAGCTACACTAAAAAAGGAAAAATAAATGGCCGGGGAGTAAGATAGAAAAAAGGATGGACCTGAACAATAAAGGAGGAACCAAAGCAAACATTTTTCACTTAAAAATTTAGAGGACAAACAATCCTTTCAATGCAAAAGCACACACTTTCCAATAGTAGTAGCTGCAGTCATTGGTTACTCCAATTCATTTGTAGTAACCATCTTCTATTCTTCTCAACATATATAAAATGTGCACACCCTCAAATTATTATTATTTAAATAAGGAGGAAAAAGCTGTCTTCATATAGACAGCACATACAAAAGAATATTTTCTGGAGACTAAAATTGTGGTGAATGATCAGACAAAGCATTAAAACTCATCAAACTAAGGAGGGGCCTCAGGATGCATTTCAGATGACTCTTGAATGGTTGAGAACTGGCCTCTTGTTATCATTAGAAATATCAGAAAATCATATCCTATTCTGTGGCATATACAAAAGCAGCAGGCTATGTGATTCAGATGGAGCTGATATATTCTTTTGTCCTACATGTCAGTTGCAATATCATAATATTATGGCTGAAGATTTGCACTGGTATGAATTATTATGATTTAGATACTGAAATATTCTGAGAATTTAATTCATTGTGTCTTGTTTATAGACCCCTCAAACATGCTGTGAGAAATGCTGTGTTTAAAATATTCTAGAATAAGAGTCATAGGGATGGGAAGTAAGGCTTGGATTAGAAGGCTAGCTACACTGGCAACAAGTTTATTAAGGCCTAGTCTAAAATATGTTTATCTAAGCTGAAACATGTTTCTTTCTCAATATTAAATAAGGTATTTGCATAATCAAATTACTCTATGTGCCAACATCAGCTATTCATCCTATTTAATAGAGTGCTGACTATGTCAACAGGATATCTGCCCATATTTCCATCTTATAGAAATAGAAACTCCCTTTCATAATTATAAATTATAATTTATCCAAAATATGATAATTGGAGCCTCATTATTTACGCTTTGGGTGAACAAAGGGTTTATTTGTTCTATGATCCATTGGTATATTTTCTTGGCCACTTATAGTATATTCAGGAGTCTTCTCCAACATCAAAGTTCAAAAGTTTTCAAAGTTCAATTTTCACTTCCTTGTATCACAGGTATCACCAAATCCCTTAGAAATGCTGGTATTTGTAAGCATAGATGGAGTATTTGGCATCTGAACATCTTTTTCAATGTCTTTATTATTTCTAGCAAGGGCATATTTTTTATGGCTGGCTCCTTTGAAAATCAATCCTAAAAGATTTAAGTACTTGTCAATTCTAAGGCCAATTGTTGTCACTAGTTTGATATTTTTATTTAATTTTAACCCCATTTTTTCACTGCACGCCTTTTCATTACTACAGCTTGAAGTTCATTTGCATTTTCAGCCATCATAATAGTATTGGCATAGCACAGGTCATTGATATTGCTTCCTCCAATTCTAAAACTACATTCATCTTCTTAAAATCCAGCTTCCTTCTACATGAATTCCACATATATATTGAAAAATAAGGGAAAAATATACATCCTTGCCTCACTCCTTTGGCAACTTGGAGCCAATCTATCTTTACTGTGGTTTCTTGTCTTGGGCATGCTTAAAACGAGTTTCTTTAGAAGAGTATTTGCATTGTAAGTTTTGTTACACATTTATTTTTTATTGTTTTTGTAGTTTTTATGTATTTTATGTATTTTGTTATATGATTGTTTTTATATTGTTATTATCATATTATGGATAATTAATGTTTTGGATTATTCTTTAGCTGCCAGGAATTTAATTGCAGCAACAAGCATAACAAAGAAAGAAAACATAAAAATAAGAGAACAAAAGTGTGCATTCAGATTCCTCAAAAGATGCTAGGATTCTGTACTTTTTTGTCACAAAGTCACCAAGATTGACACCAAGTTTAATGTCACTTCATTTAGAGGACAGCATGAGGATGGGAAGCTGCTTATATTTCTTCTATATAGCAATGTAGGCATGTGTTCTGCTTTGCAAGTACACTTTTGTATAAAACTTGATTAGGCAGTTATTGAAAAGTTACCTAATGCCAGAGTGAAAGCTTTAACTGATCAACAAGTTCTACTGTTCAGTAGAATAGTTTGACACTGACAAGTTTTAAATGGAGTCTGCTTTATTTTAAATCAATAGTTCACTGCCCTGCTATAGAGCAGGAGAGATTAGAAAATGGTTCAAAGCAAAATGTAAGAAGATTTTTACCAGCTGGTATGAACACATGGCTGCTAATCATTATTAAAAGGTTAATCCACAATTTAATGTTATTTGTTTTTATAAAATGCTTCTTTCATAAAGACCCAATTAATTATGCAAGCATATAGTGGAGTTCTTTTTAACATCTGCTTCATACGTCAAGATGTAGTATGCAAAACTAGGGCACCATAGCTATTAATTTCTCTGAACTTTACATTCCTGCTTTTTTTTCATTTTACCAAAATATTTATTGCAAGAGAAAGTGAGAGCTCTAGTTAGGTTGCACAAAAAAAGAAATTAAGACTTTAGAAGGGAGAGGCATACTTTTCTTGTTGGTACATCCTACTCTATTGCTTTTGCTAGGCTCCATTAGTGTAGTTGAAAGAGCTAACTGAATTGAGAAAGAGTTGAAGGGAGAACAAAGGAAGCAAGAATCAGGTGAAAATAGTATTAATTTCTCTGGTCCCTTCAAATAATATTCTAGAATTTGATTTCTTTTCAATTTTTTGTCCTTTTCACAAAATTGTTCAAAACTTTAATACTTCTATCATTTCCTATCCAATATAGGAATATTATCCAGGTCACTCTTTTGGTTTATTTGTATATCACTTTTAATTAGTAAGACAGCAGCTAGTTTCATTTGTATGACCAGTGTAGCATCTTTGGCCATATCATTTTGTAGCCTGTCATTTTTAAGTGTAACTTTCAAATCACGTTCCTTATTTATTAGATTGTTATTTTTATCCTGCCTTTATTACTTTATAAGTAACTCAAGGCAGCGAACATGCATAATACTGTTCCCTCCTCAGAACAACTTTATGAGGTGAGTTGGACTAGAGAGTGACTGACCCAAGGTGCAGTAGATGTACTTCCAGAACATTTTTAAACACAGTCTATCTATAATAACAAATACTCTTAAAATTAACTTCTGCATCTAGTGTTCAAAAATATCTTTCCATAAAATATTTTGCTCCATTCTGCACTAGTATGTCAAATTTAAATGTTTTTCTTCCTTAATTCTGATCTTTAGTTGCTTATGATTCCCACAATTCCTGATCACCCTCAAATGCTCCACATGGTTGCTCCTTGTGAGAAGAGTAATAAAAGGAGACTTTGAATATTGGACATTAATATTTGAAGTGTCCTTTTATTAGTCTTCTCACAAGGAGCAACAATATGGAACATTTGAGGGTGATCTCAAGTCCTCTTGAAGAATTACAAAGTCTTACTTTTGGCCCCTTTTCATTCAGCCATCAGGTCCACTTTTAGGGGAGCCATCTTAGTTTACCATTTCTTCCCCCGAGGTCCTCAAAACCAAGATTGTTAAAAGTAAAAGGGAGAAATATAAAGTTGTTTTATTTGATTAAATTTATAATACATATGTTATTATCTCTGATAACAATGGACTTTTCCTGATTTGGACTGAATTTAAGTTTTTTAATTCAGTCAATAGTGTAAATGTTTATTTAATGATGTGTTTATAAAAAAAAAAGATGTCATATTGGAAGACCATTTATTATATTTTAAGAGAAAGTGATGTTACTAATATTGTTTATACTTGTGATGAAGGGAGAAGTCATTTCTTTATATTTTTCTTTTCTTTACTATATTTTTCTCTTTTCTTGTTTTTTGTTTTTCTTTTCTACACTTTCTATTTTTTTCTTTTCATTCTTTTAGCTTGAATTGGTTTATCTTTTTAATTATAATTTATAATATTGCTATTTAATAATGCTATTAATTTCCCTCTTGGGAAAATGTAAACAATAGCAGGTGGTGAAAACCAATGCCCTATGGCCAATCTCAAAAAAATGAAGCAAATGAGAAATTATATGAATTATTATACTGTATATACTCGAGTATAAGCCTAGTTTTTCAGCCCACTTTTTGGGCTGAAAAAAGCCGCCTCGGCTTATACTCGAGTCAGTGAAAAATTTGCCCGAAATGGAGGAGAAAAAGGGGCGGGGCCATGCCGCTGGGTGACACTCGTGAATGGCCCAGTGCCCCTGTGAGTTTCCCCTCCCTCTGTGTCAGTTTGCCGCGCAGCGCGCACCGCACCATCCCCCCTCCTCACGTTCTAATGTAATGCAGGGCTGTCTTACGATTCCCCTTCCTCCCCCTCCTGCCGCTCTGCAACGATGTCCCACCTCCTCCTTGTTATGGCAAGCAGCCACATAGCGATGTCCCACCTCCTCTGGTACAGTGATCCAATGATAGGAATCACTGTGCCGTGTGTCATAGGAGGCGGGACATCGCTCCCGCGGCTGCACGGGACATCATCATCACAGCGGGACATCAGCATCATGAGGTGAGTGAAGTATTTCATTGAATACACCGCTAGTTTACTGTTTTTCTTTGAAATAAATATTCAAAAACATTATTGGTATCTATTTTTATTTTTGAAATTTACCGGTAGCTGCTGCATTTCCCACCCTAGGCTTATACTCGAGTCAATAACTTTTCCAGTTTTTTGTGGTAAAATTAGGTGCCTCGGCTTATATTCGGGTCGGCCTATACTCGAGTATATACGGTAAGTAGATTTTATACTAACTGTTATCTGTAATTTTTGCTCAAAATCCTAGGTGCAAGTACAATCATGAATGTTAATATACTAGACAATAAACATAGTCACAGACAAACATTGTAGTTCCCATTAGAAAAAAATACTGATTAACAATATAGAAGAACTTATGCAAAGCTCCAAATATAGCTAGAAGTTTCAAAGATACTGGTAGGTGAGTGGAAAAAATGATGACTCTGAATCATGACCAGATTATGAGCTTTCACTACAAGAACTGATCTCTGATCACAAAAACTGTGTATTTTAACCAGTAAGAACATTTTGTCCTGCTAAGGACCCATGTAAGATAAGGGAAGAAGGGCCAAGCCTTTTTCTGTTGTGGCCCGTTGATGGAATGTCTATCCCCAATTTCAAAAAGTACTCCCAAAAGAATCAGTTTGGTATATTGGTTAAAGATGCTCGTCTATAAAATCAGGAGACTGCTTCAGGCATGAAAACCAGCCAGCCTGACTTTGAGTCGGTCTCAGTGTCTGAGTCTATCTCAGCCCTACCCATCTCACAGGATGGCTATTGTGGGGAAAATTGGAGATGGAAGGAATATTACATATGTTCATCACCTTGAATTACTTATAAAGCAAGATAAAAATCTAATTATTTAAGTGACCCATTATAATTCATTTTGCTTCTAATACTGGTTGTTTGCTAGAAGCATTTGCCTTGGGCAAGGCTGAGTTCATATACTATTTTGTATTTTTTAAATAATTTTGTTATAATCCATCCAAAGCCTTTTAATTAGGACAGGCTATTAAAAAACTGAACAAATAAATAAATTGTGGGACCTGCCAACCAAAAGGTTTTAAATAATATATCATATATCTTTATATCCAAATCCAACAGAATGAAAAACAGATTTAAATCATATGGACAAATGATGCTATTCAGAACTAGAAGATCTGGATGGAGAAAAACTGGCTGTAACTCAACCCTAGCAAGTTGTAGTGGTTGTCGGTCTTTTATCCTCTATGAGCAGGAAAGTTGACATGCATGACTTTGTATTAGGTAACATTCCCATAGGCAGATGGGCTTAATTTTGGGTTCCTCCTAGATTATTGTCTCCTCCTGGAAGAACAGTTGGCAATCATGACACTGGGGAAACTTTGTAGACATCCTATGTATCTATTTAGCCCATTTCCAGACCAGGAGGCCTTGCTCACAGTAATGTATACCTTAGTCACTTCTCATTTACTTTATTGCAATATGTTCTACATGGGGCAGCCCTTGAAGACTATCCAGACGCTGCAACTGGTCCAGAATGCAGTAACACATTTTCTGAAGCTTGTGGTTCTCCCCAGTTATACTACTCTGTGTGAGCTGCACTGGCTTTCAGTTGCATTTTTATGAAGTATCACCTTTAAAAATATGGATAATTACCCAGGGCATGCCTTTCTATCCCTAACCTAGAGTCCCTCTTTAAAGGAAATGTAAAATATAAATAATCTCCCAATTAAATTACAAGATAAAGTACCAACCTGACCTTCCAACCAGTCAAGATTGTTTTGGCATCCTATTCAATATTCAAGAAGATATGCCTTCCTTTGTACTAAAATTATGAGAATGAATTAAATAAATAACAACTGATGTCCATTCATGATATCTAAAACTGGCTGTGTGAATCATTGCTGACAGTTCAGAATTCTCCTGTCCTACAGCTCTATAATCCCAAATGTGCAAGGGTGACTCAGCAAAATATCTTCTGCTCATTTTCAAAATGAGATGACCCCCCCTTTTTTTCAGATCTTGTTTCCAGATTTGTAGCCAGTAGATTGTCATTATATAGCTCATTCAAGTTGATATATCCAACCATGGCTTGAATTAACCAAATATAAGAAGGAGAGTGTGATTGCTTCCATTACTGTGCTGATGAATTCCTTGATTTTAAGGAATAGCCAAGCATCTTTGCTACTATTATACAAAATAAAAGATTGTGAACTAATTAAAAGTTTGTTCTAAGAAGACTGCTTTTCAGAGGGGATGCAAAATAACATCCTGATGTTATCTAAGTTTTTAGAACAGTTGAGAAGAATGGCATTGCAATATAAACTTAATACTTTTTAATGCCAGATTAATCCCTACAACAAATTATTATGTGGGATCCTTGTTCCTCAGAGCTTGGTTGTTTTCCTGAAGACGTTTTGTTACCCAACTAGCTAACATCATCAGTGCTAACTATTAATTATGTATTTAGTGAAAATAACAAATTTTGTCCATGTTGATAGATTCTTAGGCCTTTTGTCAACTGTGTTAGCAAATTCAACATAGATTCCAATTTTAAAATATATATTGAAACTGATAAGGGGGAGAGCAAGAGGCATTGGATAAGCCATTATAGGAGAAGGAACTCTTATATTACTGCAGGTCCATTCTAAACTAATTGCCTCTAACCTGGTTCAGTTAGCTGTATGTCAGCTTCCTTGATCGCCAAGGAATCTGAATTTGGTAAATTTGAGTTCTGTATACAATAAAATTGTATCCATCCATCATATGCATAAAGAAGCAGATCTGGCACGTACTATTGAAATATGTACTATTCATGCTCAGTGATGTAGCCCTGCTAGAAATCTAATATTGGATTTTGGCTTCTGCAACACTCTCAACATCAAACTCAGGAAGTAAGGATTATCATTTGTGAAAACCTTGCAGTGACCCAGAGGTGATTAGTTGCAAGTGCCTGTATGCTGAGCTAAATTGCAGAGAGCTAGAGCTACTAATGGTATTCAGTTGTCGGGAAATGACCTTTCATGGACTTCTATATCTCATATAGAGAATGGTGTAGAGTCCCTGGGACTTTGATCTTGGATGATTTCCAAGTCCGTGCCCCAGGAGGGAATTCTAGAATGGCTCATGAATTTATGGCCTCTATGACAATCATGGGCATAAGCCAAAATAATTGCAGCTTTGGTACGGTAGGCAAACGCTTGATATGTTATTTACTTCAGAGCAGAACAGATGGGATCTAGACATGAGAAACAGAACTTATAAAACTCCTTTTACCATAGTCAGATGATTTGCTGATCAAATTGTGGATTGTATCTCTTTTTCTAACCTTCAATTCCAAGTAGCTGCATAGGGTTTTTTATGATATAGGGGATTAAGTGACAGAAAAGATGATGAGACTGACAATGATATAAAAGCAAAAGTGAGCATAGCCAAGCACAAGTACAAGCGCATGTTGGAGCCTACTCAATAGCAATAAGTGTGGTGACATATCAATACTTTTCCACACTTACTGTATCCATGGACTCAGTTTACTGAAAGTATGAGCGTTTTCGGGAAATGCAGACAAGATAAGGCACCTGCAGGCCATCTAGAGAGTTTTGCAGTTTTTCTTACTTATCAAGTCTCTTCTATCTAGATTCCAGTTGGACTGCTCCAAGTGAGGCAAAAGGCAATATCTTGGATTATGACATAGGATTATTCTGAGTTTGTGGAACCTGAGGAAATGCATAAGATTCACTGTAGTATAGGTTCTAGCTCTGGCCCATGATTTGGAGATTCTCCTGGACTAAAGAGTCTTGCTGGAACAGCAGGTGAAAGCCATAGCCATGAATTTGGCTGTTGCATTCATTATAGCACTGTCTGGACCAGGATGCTCTGGTGACTGTGACTCATGCCCTGATTGCCATATAACTGTCCTATTGCAATTCATTCTACTTGGGGTTGCCTTGGAAGATGACTCAGAAGCTGCCACAGATTCAGAATGCAGCAGTAAGGCTGCTAGTTCAGGAAGCCTACTATTAGAGGATTACATCTATTAGGTCATTGTATTCAGTTGAGCCATCAAAAGAAGGCCTATTGAGATTGTTCCCCTCTCCAAAGAAATATATGTGGTGGGGACAAGATGACTTTTTTTCAGTAATGGTCTCCTCTCTCTTACATGCTTCACCTACAGAAGTTGGGCTGGCACTTGCTTATAGATACAGCCATCTTATTTTTACAGCTACATCATTATGCACACATCTACCACTTGATTGTACTATGCAATATATTTGAAACTAGCTGTACCCTGCCACACATTGCTATGGCCCAGTCTGGGCGTAGGGGGGCGGCAGGTGGGTGCTGCCGTTGGTCAGGACTCGGGGCTGCTGAGCCCGGCAAGCTGGTTGGAGGAGATGGCGCTGGGACTGTCAGCCTTGTGGAAGTTGTTGAGCATCTCGGAGGAGGAGCTGCGCTTGGGCTCCCTCAAGTCGGTGGCCCGGGAGAGTGAGACGTTCAGGATCTCAGAGGAGGAGAAGTCCTCGGTGTGCCACTTCACGGGGCACCCAGGGGCCGCCCCAGCCCCGCTGCACCTCAGACTGACACCACTGCCATCGCCCCACCAGAGCCGCCTTGGCGACGCTGTAGCTGTCTCGCTGTGAGGGGGTGGAGAGCGTGTGCAGCTGACCGGGCTGAGGAGACACTCCGCCTCTGCCTCCTCTGGAGCTCCGCTGGGCTGGATGGGGGGAGACCGGCTTAAGGGCAGGGGGAGGCAGCTGAGGGATGGCGCAGGTAGCACCCCACCACAGACAGCAAAGGCCCGGCAGGTGGGGAGGGGGAGGCAGAAGGGCTTTGGCTCCCCTTGGCAGAAATGGCTGAAGCTTGTCAGAGGAGGGGCGGAAAGGGGAAAGGGTGAGTCCGCAGCCCAGCCACACATATAAAGGGATTGTCGGGACAAAGCTGGAGAGAGGCCGAACTGTTCCAAATATAGTATACTCACTAAATGAATGCTATGGTAAATGACACAGCTCAATTCCAAAGCAATGTCACACAAAATAATTAAGTCAAAATGAAAATAAATCAAAATCTATGAAAATTCAATATAACAATGTAATCGGAAACATTGAAATGGAATCATGAAATATTTAGTATAGCGTGTGTTGCTTTTTCGTCCTCCAGATGGCGCTGGTTTTCAAAAAAGCATGTTTTTACAAAAAATCATATTTTTACCTGTCACAGGTGTGACATCTATATAATATACGTATATAAAAACATTCGTGTATTCGAATGCAACATTGTGTCAAAATTTCAAAGCAATCGGTGAAGAACTTTCAGAGATTAGCGATTTTGACAAACAACCATTACATTTTTATTTATATAGATAATTCATTTCATTCATTCATTAAACTTAGCAAAACCTAGTTAGTTAGACACGTAACCAAAGAACGTATGATATTTGTGCCTTTTTAGTAGAAGTAGTTTCTTAATTTTTGTTAGAAGATCACATAATTCTTTTTTACCTATGTTTCTCATGTTTTTTTCAAAGTCTGTTACAGTTTAGTTGTAAGGCATTAAAGCTTCAATCATGAAGCTTTCAGAATATAAAATGACGTGGTTGGGATGCATAGGAACAGTTCTGGAATAATCCCTTTCTTATTTGGTAGCATAATTATATTACTATTAAGAAACTGCTCACTGGCTATAGTCATAGACTTAATTAAGGCCTTTAGAGAACCTATAATATAATTGCAAACTTGTACAAGTAAAGGCAAGTCCTGTTGATTAGGAGAAGTTTAGTCACTGGATTTTTTTTAGCATCCTTGACTTATTAAAAATATGCCTTTGATATACAGTAGCTGCCAGAGAATAAGCAATTTACAACTCCAAAAAGCTGTGCAAGAAGCTAAAAATGACTACACTGAAATAAGCCATCCATTTGTTTATAACTTTTTAAATGTTATATACAAATATAACATTTGTATCTATGTCAAAATAGTAAAAAGTACCTGTATACAGTTGAATATGCAAGGTAATTAACAGCCTGATATTTTCAAATGTATTTTCCATGTCTTGTTAGTTGTCAGTGTTGCTGCAATACTGTAGATATTAGAATGATTTATATTACTGACTTCTAACTTCATCTGTTGCCTAGCTCTTTTTCAACTTCTGATTCCTTGTCTGTGTCCATAGGTCAATTGTGACACAGAAATGATCATTTAATATGTCTTAATTCTTTCGAACTGCAGGTATTTCTCTATACTCTATACAGTTTAATATAAACTGTAGCTTTGCTTAGTATCATTTTGATCAGCGCTACTAAAGATGTATACTTCAGTTATATTTAGCCCAGTGCTAAGAGTACAGGCCAGATATTATGGTAAAATTTTATTTGGCTTCTTACAATTCTAAGTACTGTGTGAAAAATTGAGTAATTCTATAGCAAAGTGATTTTTAGTTTAGTTTGTGAGATGGAATACAAAAGAACAAGGGACAATATAACTTCCTCACTTTTCTAAAAAATTCTTTTCCTTACATTTACTCATTTAGATCATGCATATTCTCATGTCTATTTTTGAAAGTCTGACCCAAAATTTTTGTTCACAAGTATAGATATAGATTGTTATTAAATATGCATTTGTAGGTTCATGTTCTCAAATATAGCCATTAACTGTTGAAAAATACATTGCAAGTTCTTAAAAAGAAATTATGTTAAAAAATCAGTTTTCAAAGTGAAAATTCTATAGGTTTATATTTAAGTAAGATAAAATAAAATTATTTTATCTATTTTATAGATATTTATGCTGTTTTAATATTTTAACAATTTTAAAATGTTTGTCCCTTACTTCAAGCCATTGTAAAATATCACATATAACTAATTATAAAATGCAAACTAAAATATTTTGTTGTTCTGTTGATTTTTTTTTCTTTATCCAGTCCCTTAAAAAACCCAGATCCTGATATGATTTCTTTAACAACAGGAAGATCAGAATGCAGTTCTCTTTTGATTTCTGTGAATATTTAAAATACTTTCCAGCTCTAAAAGTGTTACAATATGCATTTATGAATTTATATCATATAGCAAGATGCGTACAGAATTGGGTACTTCGTGGCGAAACATGTTCATGCATTTTTATTTTTAAATTTAGGCTAGAACTATCTTTAAAAATGGTAAATGAAAATAACAAAAAATAGACTGATCCTTTTATCTCCTAGATGAGTAGCTACGCTGTGGTCAGTTTCACAGTTTAGTCTATTGGCATAGAGTGGTGAAATTGCAGTTAGTGAAATGGTACAAATAAGCTCTCTCCTTAGAGTATTGGCATCATTATCAGGTTAGGAGTGCTAGGTCAAGATTTCTGCTGCTATAGTGATGAAGGGAAAGCTGCTTCCATGGCAGAGATTCCACATGTCCAAATCTGTATGCTTCTGACTACCTTAATTCAGGGTTGAAATGATGCTGAAATATAAAATCCAGCATTCTTCATCATTAGTCACTCTAGCTGGGCTGAGGGAAATTGTAATCAATTATAATGAGAGCCAATAATGACTGACATAAAGTCTCTATGTATATAAGTTTGTATTTTAGTAAAATATAACAAATAAAAAGATAGCCTGGCAATTTTGAGAAATACTGTTGAGAGAAGAAGCAATGAATATTTTGACTATAGTATATGTTTATTTATTTTAAGGGGAGTAGTATGTCCAATACTTTAGATTTGAATATTCTACCTTTATATGCTGCCAACAGGCTTGCTTCCTTTGTAGATGCTTCAATTGATGGCATATTTTGCATTCACATATATTTTTAAATGTAATCATGCTGTTTGGCTGTAAAAACATTGAAAGTTATGGCCCTTTTCAGACAAGGAAAACTACATTAAATCAGGTGCCTGTTTATGGCATCTTGGTGGAAAACGTGGCAACAGAGGAAAGAAGGGACAGCCATTGGGGAGGCGAAGCAGGTTACATACATACATACATACATACATACATACATACATACATGTCTTCAAAAAAGATTTTTTTTCCTGGAAGATATTGTTGGCATGTTCGTTATTATTTTGGCTGTTTCTGTGTAATCAGAAAGGGGGTCTCAATGGTTAAACTATTTTTTCAGAGTATAATTTACAAAACTCTTTCAACTTAGATACTAAAAGCAGTAAAATCATAGTAATATGGAAGAAATGTATTCAGTATTTAGGGACAGAAATTAAAAATAACTGATGACAGAGTGAAGAATTTGAGGGACCTTTTCAAGGCAAGAAAAAGGGGAAAAGTTTCAACCTCAGAGAGCAAGTAAAAATAGATTAACGGGAGGAAGAGCATTCAGGAAACATAGCTTCTCCATAGTGGTGGAGGCAGCATCCAGGCTGGGTTAACCTTCATGACTGAGTCTGGTAAAGTTGTTAAGCCTTGCCCCTGTTGTTAGGCAACCCAGTTTTTTGACTCAGTCCCTCGATGAAGACGGCTGTGTCATTGTCTTTCTCCGGTCTTAAAATTGTTGGATTGTTATTTTAATGAGTTTGTGAGTAAGTTGTCAAGAATTGGGCGAGACATTGACCCCGTTATCAGAAGTCCCTCGCAGGGACAGTGATTTGGGAAGGGGTCTGAGTCTCTAAGCCCTGTCAGGGCGTGTAGGTTGTTGCTAGGGCTGGAGTGACTGTAATGGCTGCAAACGGCTTCCGTCACCTCAAAATTGACGCCACTTGCTTTGCCTTCGGCTTCAAGTTTCTAACTGCCCTTTCATCCCATCGGCGGTGTTAATTGCTTCCTCAGCTCCCTGCTGGGAACACGCTCCGCCGCTCCTGTCAGACAGTTGAGCGACGAACCACGGCAGCTCTGTGACTATATTACAATCAAAATACACGCTGCCGCGGAGCAACCCAGAGGGAGAGTTAAAGGGAAGAAAATCACAAAAATTCCGATCGGAGCGCCGCTAAAGTGACTGTGCGAACAGCGTTAATATTGATCTTATTGTTTTTAGCGTGGGCTCCACAGCAGTTTAAAAAGTCCGTGAATCACCATTTTGAGATGCTCCTGCCAGTTTCTGTCAGTGGCGAGCATGGCAGCCACCCTTAATGCTGAAACTTCTGCGACGGCGCCAGAGTTGCCTGGGGAGGCACGAGTAATTCAGTCACCTGAAGAGGCCTTGGCACCTCATTCCTCCTACCAGCCCTCCACAGCTGACAGCAGGGAATCGGGCAAGACTAGCAAGAAAACTGTGCGAACCACAGTTAAAGCAAAAAAATCAAAATCATCTAAGCCCAGTTCATGCTATGAAAAGCAAAAGGACAAAGCACTAGAACATATTTATAAGAGACCAGCCAGTAAAAAGGCTTCTTCCACCCAGCCATCCGATCAGCTGTTGCAGCAGATTGAAGTTTGTAATCTACTTACGAAAGACCAGGACTCGATACCACGAAGGTGAGAGAAACAGGTTTATTTGATGCATCAAGTTCAGCGTGTTCACACACCAAAATCTGAACTGCCTGGGCTCTGCCCAGGATGCTACTTTTATGCCGTGTTCCACACTGTGCATTCTCAAGGCGTTTCCATACACGAGACAAACATGACATTTCAAAAAGGGGAAGTTCACTTTGGAATGTTACAGAGAAGTACATAGGAAAAATACAAGAAAGAGAAGTTCCTATAATGTCTTAAGCTGTCAGCAGTTTTTACCTCTGTTCTATCTCTCACCCACGCCTGGCTTCCTGTGCCCCTCCTTTACAGGGTCTTGCCACACTGTTCAGCCCTATTTTTAATACTTATGAGGAAGTTGGAGAGAAAGTTCACTCCAGCTAAAAGTCAACTTTGGAACTCCAGGGCACTAGAATGAAAAGCCAAGCTAATATGAATTTATAAGGTCCATTCTATTAAGACCACCTAACCTGGCCAGCCACTGGTGGGTTTATCTGTGCACCCCCTCCTGCATCACAGCCACCTCCAGCTCAAGGCCAATTATCATTGCTGCTTTCCCCAGGAGGCAGGCAGAATAGGGAGGCTCCTCTTAATCCCATCTTCCCTATTGATGTCTCAAATATCTGGGGGCCTGCTCAAGAGCCTCAGGCCCCTCTGCCTGAGGCTCTTGAGCAGGGGGAAGGGATGACATGCTTCCCCCAGCTGTCCAGAGAATGGATGCGCTCCCATCTACCTCCAGCGCAGCAATTCTGGGCCAGGCACATCCTATGTATTTGCCTAACTTCCAAGATATTATTGCCAGTGCCATATCACAGGACATCATAGCAGGGTTGCAACTATGAATTTAATATTATTAAACAAATCTGCCTATCTCAGGTCCTTGAGACGGACTCAATAGGTACACAAAAATGTCAAATCCAGTCTAAACATCTGCCTAACTGTGTGACCAAGCATAATAATAAAGACAACTCAAGGCCGCTTTCACTGGTGGCTAACTATTCAAGCCCAGGTAACTCTCTCTTGCTGCTGACACCTTACCTTAAGGACTAGGGACTGGTGTGGAGCTCTCTAGAGACACCAAAAGATTAATTGATACAATTGTGCTTCATCATTTATCAACCACCTATTGACCCCCAGACATTTATTGTTAGGGATTGATAATGACCACTTTGGGGGATCTCGCTATATATTATAATCACTTCCACATAAAACTGTAAACATCTATAGTAACCTTAAAAGCAGCCGTGTGATAAATGGTAAATATTTTTAAATCATTTTAAACATTAAATAGTGTTTGAAATTATTTGAAAAGAAGGAAACCTGACATCTCGGTTGTTTTGATGTGAGATTTATATCAGCAAGAATAGTGTTTTCTTCCTGTTATAGTCCCAATCCCTTGCTCAGTGGGAAGGACATTTTAGAAAGGAATTAGGTCACACTTCATTGACACGTTTCCCATCTTTTGTGCCAAATACATTTGGTGGGTCCTTCAAGGAGATGAAAAAGAGGACAATGGAGCCTTTGAACAGCTGCTCAAATTTTGTTCTAAGAATCAGGCCCTCTAGCCAAAGTAAACATGTGATCAGCAAAACATTGTTGTAATTTCTCAGTTATTTTGAGAAGTTAGCTTTGAAAATGACTGTCCTCACAAAACCTGTTAGGCTTACACGAATATTTTATCAAAATGCCTAGTTGAGTTGCTACCATATGTGTAAATCTACAGTACGGTCTTGGTACTACAAATAAAAACCAGGGTAGACTTACAAATATGAGTATTTCATATTTTATCTGAAATAAGTACAAATATAACCTTGGCACTCTGAAACCGAAAGAACATGATCTAGTGCCATGATGGCAAACCTATGGCACTCGTGCCACAGGTGGCATGCAAAACCATGTCACCTGGCACGCCAAGCCTCGCCCAATTGTCTGCCGGGTTTCTGGTGTTAATGCGCATGCAACAATGAGCTCCCAAACAGCAGCCAGCTGATTGGCGCACACACATGTGCACAGAAACTGAAAGCTAATTGAGTTCCTTTTACCTCGTGCACGAAGCTGAACTCTTTCGATTCTCTTCTCCCGCTTGCTGCTCCGGCTCCTCTTTCTTGAATGTAAGTTGCCCAAATGAAATGGGCTAGCATGGGTGGGGGCCAGCTGCAGCTGAGCTGGAGGAGATGGTGGCTGCAAAGCCTTGGGGCTCCCGGAACTCATAGTTGTATCTCACCCTGAAGAGCAAGCGGGTCTGTTTTTCCCTCTCAAAGCTGCAACTGCTGGGCTGGGCCGAACAAACAGCCCAAGAGATAACAAGAGGAGCACTGCGCCTGTCTGCCAGCAGCTCCTCTGGGGGAAGGGAAAGAGGAGGGAGAAGCCAGGACAGGGAGGAGATGATCAGGAAAGGGAGAGAGAGCTGGGAGGAGGAAGGGAGGGCCGAAAGGTGCCTGTGGGGCCTGTTTTCCACCTGCTTTTCACCCAAACAGGGGCATTTTCCCCTTCTCCCAGCCCTGCTGAAGCCTGCAGAGTACTTCGGGAGGGTGGGGGAAAGCAAAAACACCCACGTCTTGGTGAAAAACGGCCTGTTTTGCACCCATTTTTCACAAAAATGGGATGCGGGGGCAGAGCTTCTGGAGGCAAAAATGGCTATATTCAGTGAATAAGATGCACCAACATTTCCACACTCTTTTAGGAGGGAAAGGTGTGTCTTATATTCTCTAAGCATTGTTATTGTGGGTTTTTTTCAGAGAAAAGATGTTAATCACATATGAGGTTTTTTTTTTAACTAAAACCTCATTATTCAGGTTAAATTACCATATTGGCACTCCAAGATAAATATGTGGGTATTGGGTTGCAGTTTGTGTACTCAGCCTCAAAAAGGTTCGCCATTCACTGATCTAGTGTATTAAGGTTTATTAGCAAATGTTCAAGAGGAGCCTGTATTTATATTTTCCCAAATTGCATATTTTGCGGTCAGTCTCTTGTTTACCAGAAAAATAAATGACATATTTAGAAGTTGCTTTAAATTTCATGAGTTTTCCATGTCATCATTGGTAAATCTGTGAAATTTTAAACAGAGTACTTTAACAGTTTTGATTTGTTCTGAAACATTTATCTTTAAAACAAACTAAGTCAAATCAATTATGAATGAACAGCATCCTTGGAACTCTAAGAACTATTCACAGTGTTTATGACAAAGCACTTTTTAATAATGTAGAGAAACGTAAGATGGAAGATCAAAAATGTAAAACTATAATTTTAAGTATGTATTTGTTCTTTTTCATATCCAAATTTTTGTAAAGTAATGAATGTGTAAAGTAGAAATCGCGTAATATTTAAATGTAGGTAGCATACTAAATATGTGCATCAATAGTTCTTACAGTATAAGAAAAAATATCCTCTATGAGTTTAATAGTAACTAGAAGCCCCATTGATAGAAAGGTGATGGGAGGTTATGATCTGCTTAGCCTAGCTAATGCTGTTTTCTCTTTAAACAATTCGCACAAGGAAATATCCATCAATCAAAATTTGTTTGCTAGTCCAAGGCCAAACATCATAAAGAAATACACAATGTGCTGCTTTATCAAAAGCTGACCTAAAGTGGTGAAGCAGAGATTGACAGGAAAAGGAAGGTGCTTAAGAAACACCAAGGAAAAAATGTATAGGTGTAACAAGGTGCAGGGGTGAACATGCAAGGGATATGGTAGCTTGGGCCCCAATGGGTTCTACAAGGAGTCGCCAATGCCTTCTCCCACAACTCTGCTGCATCTTAGTGCAACTTTTGAAAAGCTGACAGCTGTGTACTGCTACCAATCGCTTTACTCCAGAGAGAATTCTCTGCCCCATAGTTCAACAGAAAGAATCTTTATTTTAGATATCAAGGTCAAAGACTTAGAAGAAAGTAGAAAAGAAAAGGTAAAGAAGAGATGACCTATTGCTTTCTAAAGAACCTACTCCCAAGGAGATTCCAGTCCAGTTGCTGCTGGCTGAAACATTTACTATTCTCTTCCTTTCAGCCAACCTCAAATGGGGGGGGGGGGGGGAGAACCAAACCACAAAGACAAAGTTGAGATTTTCTTCTCTTGCAAAAGCATACCAGGAGAAACCCACCCTCCTGAATGCCTCCTCAACATTCATTTTCCTGGCCTTCCATTTACCTAAATTGACAGGTCGGCTACTTTCCATTAGCTCATTTAGGGTCTCAAAGTGTTCTTCTTCAAATGGAAATTTTCCTTCATTCATTACAATATAAAGCTTATTTGACAGCTTTTATTGACAAGCTATTCATGTGCAGTTATCTCATATGCTCTGTTTTTTTTCATCGTTAGGACAGAAAAACTGCTGTTAAGTGTGAGAGTTATTCAGGGTCACAGCCAGACTCTTATTCTTTTTGCTGTGAATTTACATTATGTGTGTATCTAATACTTTGCACGTACTATATGGAGCTAAGTTTTTAAAGCGGGGAGTTTAACTTGTTTTGAGAGTTGCTAAATAATTCTTCTTTTATTTATGTGATAAAAATGGATTGGAAAAAATAGAACTTAATATTATAAAAGCAATGAAATTAAATTGAAAGTATTCTTCGGGCTTTGCTCCAATCTACTTAATTTCCAATGACATCTACTTCATCAAAAAAAAATAAAGAAAAAAATACTATTTCCTCACTTTATAATATGGCACAGAAAATGATATTACCTTTCAGATTGTATACCCTAAAGGAAAAATATGTAAACCAAAGATATTTGGCAAATTAAGTATATGTGCTTTACATTTTTCCATCAATGAAAATGAATAATTGAAATAAGCATCACTTTAGATATTTCAAATGTCATAATAGTTGTGCTAAAAATACAGACAAAAATTATCATAGATAGGTAGACTGACAGAAAGATTTACTGCCAGAAATACAGGCAACTAGGCAAATAGAATTACTGTAGTGCTTTCCCATATTTTCTTTGAGAAAATCTTACTTGGATTTAGTGATTACACATAAACAGCAACTAGTTACCTAAAGCCCTCTTTAAATAGCTGGATAATTTTTTACACCTAAGGGAAGGCAACCTATTTTCCAAAATGTCCTTCTTCATCACCTTCTTTCTCAGATTAGTCATAGGACATAATCAGAAAGACCCCTGCAATTAAAGCTGAAATACATAACACTTTTCGAGAAGAGAAAAGTGACAGAGAAAAGAACACTTAACTGCCTTAGGCTTGTACCCCTACAGGATATATTTCATCGGCTATAAACAAAAGCATTTATATCCACAGGGCTTCTTTCTGCAGCCCTATGTATACCAATATCATGTCTGCAGATCCTCTTTCGTGTGCCTCATTGCCTACCGTCCTAAACAATTGTTTGCCTAAGGTTTAAAAATACTCGCGTTACAAGATGACACAATGCAGTCCTAAACACTACCACTTAATTGCATCATTAAAAGAATCAAATTAGGAGTGTTCCCTTTCAGGCTTGTAATATAATCTCTACTTTATGCTATTAAATTCTAGAGCTACTAAGTATATGGATTTCAAATAACAGGACTTGAGCATCAGTTTATTTAGGATTAATATAAACATATCACACCCATCCATACTGAAACTCAGGAACTGACTTCCCCCAGGCTACTAATTCCAGATGAAGTACTTTTAAGGTGCCAGCTGTACAGATCTCAGAACCCACAGATCACATGATGACTTGCATTTCTCACCATTTGGAGGAAAGCTTCTAACCAGTCTAGCTTTAGGTTTAATCCAGAGTTGCTTAGAAAACCAAAGAAAACAGGTTTGGAACAGAATGCAGGGGATTTTGTTACTGGCATACCAAAGTACTGAAAATTATTTTAGTTACATTGCAGCCTTTTGGATTTCTAGTAACAAAAAACATAAATAATAAGGTCAAGCAAAATAAATATCATCTAGGATCGGTATTACATGTTAAAACATGCCCTACCTTAGTTGCTAAGAACATTTTGGAAATGAGAAACATCCTACAATGAAGTGATGCATTGAAAGTATTTCACACACTTTTTCTGTTAAAGCTGGGCCCCTTACAAAGTGGGGGAGCTACTGTTGTATTAGCATTGGAACATTAAGGGACAGAGAAGTACCAGTCCTTAAAATAGGATTCACCAAAGAATGTTTTTGTTCTTTTTGAGAACTGTTAAATGTCATTAAAAATATGGGAGTGTAAGAAACTTGGCAAGAGGAAGAGAGTTCCATTTTGAAGGTTTTGATAAGAAATGTACTTGACTGTGCTAAAGCAGATAGGGCTTATCAATATAGGAAAGCTGAACTGACAAGCCTGGCTAAAATAGCCATATAGATTTCTTTGTATACTATAAAAACTAGGCTGTGAATGAAGAATTCCATTGACAGAATGCATTTTTTAACTTGGTACACAACTAAAAAGCACTATCTCATTGGTTTCATCTATTCTGCACCTATAGTAGGGGTGTCAAACTCGATTTCTTTGAGGGCTGCATCAGGATTGTGTTTGACCTTGGGAGAGCATGGCCAGAGTGACCGTGGCCAGCTCAATGTCACTCATGTCGGAGGCACCTGTGGTGGCCCGAGCCCTCTGCCAGTAAAAATGGGCTCCTGACTTCTATTTTTGGCCATGATTGCCTCATACAACTCTCTACCAGTGAAAATGGAGCTTGAGAGGGCCGATGGAAAACTCAATTTTCGCTGGCAGAGTCCTTCACTTCGCACATGTAGGAATACACAGACACACACACAGATCTGCTTATAGGTAGACTTGTTAACAACTGATCTATTTAATCACCACTCAAATTTATAACAACACTGAAAAAGTACCTTTACAACAGATTTACAACCATCCCCACAGTCATATGATTTCCATTCAGGTGCTTCACAATTGATGTGCATTTATTACCATTGCAGCATCTTATGGTCACATGATTGCTATTTGTGAACTTCACACCTGGATTCCAACAAGCAGTGTCAATGGAAAAACAGTGAAATCGCAGGTTATGGTTGTGTAATATCTCACTTAACAACCGCATGTGATTCTCTCAACAACTGCAGCAAAAGTGACTTAAGTCCATTACCATCACATTTTGCTTAATGACCAAATTGCTTGAGGAGTGTGTGTGTGCGTGTGTGTGTGCGTGCACGTGACCTGACAATTGCGCAATAGACATATGCGCACTGACAAAATAGCGCCGATTAAAATGTGACGTCAAAATCGCGCCTACAAATTCGTGACGACAAAAGTGTGACAAAAAAGTGTGATGACAACCACAATAAAATCGAAAAAATTACTGTTACTGTTTGATTAGCGAATTAGTTCAATGTGACCGCACACCATTTAAAAACTCAGCAGTAAAAATCCATCTTGATTTAACTTGTTGCGTCAATATCGATATCCTTCATACAGCAGTTGTTGTTTTCTTTTCTGTGACTTAATATCCATGGCTTCAGTATAACTAAAACGTATTATTCAACTGGTGTATGCTGACTGCATTATAACGTACGTTATAACGTACGTATACGCGTCCCACTATGTTAAAGGCCCAGCACACTCACTGGGCTGTCTATAGTTTGTTGATGACGCGCTTTTGTCGGCGCACTATTGTCGAAAATACATTAGCAATTTTGATGGAGCTTATTTGTCCGTCGCAGTTTTGTTGGCGCGCATATGTCTAGCGCACATTTGTCGGTGAACCGTGTGTGCACGTGCATGAGGTAACTCCATCCAGCTTCCTCATCTAGCTTACTTCAGGGATTCTCATGCAGGGAGAATCTCACTGTCATGAACCCAATAAACAAGAATTTATGTTTGCTACTGCAGACATTACACTAAACCATTATTTTGTAATCCAGGGCTTTTGAATAAGCCTTATCCAGATTCACACAATACATTAATCTATAAATCATTGTTTACAAGTTGCAACAATTGAGCTCATGAAGCATGCTCCACTGAAACCAAACAACCACATTATTTAGGCAAGATGCTCATTATGATTGAGCCTACATGTTTGGTTTGTGTCTCATTTATAAAGTTGTTGTTTTTTGGTTCCTTGTTGACTAAAGAAAGCCAGCCCATGGTTTTGTTGTTCTTGTCTCTTTATTAAATTTTGACTATACATTATATATCATGCAACCAAAATCAACTCCATCCAGAGAAATGTATACATTTCTATCATCAGACACAATATTTGAATCATTTAGATCTGATGTGCAAATGATTTGTTCTTGTCTTTCTACAAATTATGTTTTGAGTGTTCCAGGATACTAGGCTTGGGTTTTCTTTGTTTACTTATTTAGGAGATTTATATAGCTGCCCATATTAAGTATATAACTCCGGGAAGTGAACAATACATACCCACAAAAAGAATTTTGGGGAAAAAATCCCTTACCCATTAAAATAGCACCGTTCAAAGAAAAACAAATAACTACATAATTCTATAAAATACACAAATGTATTTATCTCTCCTAGTAAGAATAAGATATAAATATTGGGCAATATAAAGATCAGTTGCTTCTTCCACATATTATTCAAGGCATAACAAAACACATTCTGAAGTAATTTGCAAGCTATCTGGTTTGACTTTTGATTGTTCTAATAGCATTTCATTGATTGCAATTCTCCCTAGTTGGTGGAGATAGCAGCCGGGATGAGTTGTCTCTGTTCCAGTGACCAATAGGTCACTGAGTCTACAGCTGTGACATCACTGTACCTCTGGTGACTCCTCCCAGCTTTAGACTCAGTCCGATTGGGACTGGACGCATTCCCTTAGCTCTCCTCCACTTTAGATAGATAATTAGATTTTTCTTCACAATCCACTAAAAAATCAATTTAGCTTCAGTTCAACTACATCGGAACTCCAAATTCTTTTAAATTGGCTGAACTCTCATTCCCTGCTTCTCCTGGAACCGCAGGCACCACGAGTACGCTCCGGAGTGCACCTTAGCGTCAATTCATCGGATAAGCCCGCGGGTGGTAACCCAATGGCCTCTGTCCTCTCCCCTGACTGCTGGGCTGATTTTCACTGCTGGCACCTATAAACCTCCCCACAGCCTTCAAATCAGGTGAAAAAGGCTTTGGTGGCCTTTTTAACTTGCCTGAAGTTCCGGTGGCCATTTTGGTTCACGCCAAAAGTCCGGAGGTCATTTTACAGGGCTCTGAATAAATCCCTTTTGGCGCAAAGCACAGCGGAGGCCTGGGCAAATAGTTCAAGTGGGATGAGTCCCAATTACTATGGCATCACCGGCAAGGGGGGATCTGGATCAGGCGACCCCACTCTCACCCCCTCCTGACACAGTCCAATAGCAGGGCCATCTGGCTTGCCACCAGCCAGGAAAATGGCAGCGTCTCAACCCCGTCCAAAGGACCGACCAGCTAAACTCACCAAGGTGGCCCAAAAGGTGGAGGAGCGCCGCCAGCGCAAGGAATTTACCAAAGCACAACGCCTGGCAGCCAAGCAATAGGCACAGACCACTCCAAGGTGTCCAGTCAGCCCTCATCCCTTTCTGCCAGGCCCATTGCCAATAGATGATCCCAGGCATGCTCCACAGACAGTGAAGGGGATCCCGTCACAGGAGTCACCACACCAACCCAGCTCAGGGCCTTTGGAACCATCTCCTGAGCTGCTGGCTACTCATCCATCACCTGACGTTGGGCCTTCTCTCGCATCAGCACAGGGTCCCTTGGCAGCAGTAGAGTTGGATATGGCCTCCATTATCTCTCAGGCCATCAGGCAGGAGATTGTGGCTGGCCTCCAACAACAGCCCGCTGCCCCACCTACCCCAACTGTTCAGTCACCAAGGCAATCTCAAACCAGCAAGAGCCCATCCTTGCAATCTGTTCCCACCCACTCAGACCAGGCCTCAGTGGGGTTGGAGGGAGAAGAAGTAGTCAGAGATTCTAACTTATCAGAAGATGAAGACTTAACATCAGATCAACCTACTTTTGTGGGCCTGTTCAAACCAGCAGTTTTTAAGTCTCTCCTGATTAAGGCTAAAAAGCTCTCCAAAGTAGGATTAACTCACCTTCAAGCTTCGAACTTGGAAAAAGGGGATCCAGTGGATTCCCTCTTTCTGGAGCCCACACTAGAGAAGGAAGTCATTCCTTCTACTAAATCTTTTCTAGATTTGGTCCAAAGGCAATAGGGATCCCCGGGATCGGGGCCCTTCCCCAATTCTTTGGACAAGAGACTTTACAGTGTAGGGCCTGAGCTAGCGAAGCTGTTAGGAACCCCAACCATAGTCCCTCCTCCCTGATGGCTGCCTTGTCCTCTCCCTCAGCAGTGTCTGAGGCCCCGGAGGAGGTCTTGAAACTTGAGGACAAGCTTTTTGAACAGATGCTTGTCAAGGGACATCAGGCTGCAGCGTGGGCTGTCAGAACCTCCAGGAACGGCTCCCCTCTTCTTACTCTAGATCGCACAGGGACCTTAATAAAATTAAGGCTGCAGTGGAATTTGCGGCTGACACATCCCTCAATTCAGTCAGGTTCACTTCCAAAGCCATGGCTTCCTCTGTTTCCACCAGACACTTGCTCTGGCTGAAACAATGGCAAGCAGACACCAGAGCCAAATGGAAACTGGTGTTGGCTCCATTTACAAGGGGAAACCTTTGGGGGCTTTGGTGGAACCTCTACTGGTGGAATCACGCGACAAATGCAAAATTCTGCCTTCCCTTTTTCTCAAATCAGAATCCAGACCCTGTCCTTTCTACCACCAGTCTCCTTTTCTGGGATCGGATGGGGGGGTTCTATGCTTCCCTTCAACGCTAGTCCACCCCTAGACAATCCTATCAGTCACAGAACAGCTTCGGGAAAGGAGGTCATGGTTTCCCCCCTAAGAAGCCCTTCAAGGGTGCAGGGAACCGCCTGTTCAGACATCAAAAGTGACTGTCTGGACAATCTCCTGATCGGAGGTCGTCTCTTGGCCTTTGCCGATCACTGGGAGGGCACGACCATGGGCCTGAGGGCAATAAACACAATCAAATTCAGCGTGTCCTCTCCACCCCCACCCCACCCCCGATTCTCTTTGTCCCTTCCCCCATCTCTCAGGAGCCACCTTGCAGACTCCTGATGGAACAGGAGTCTGTGTTGATGGAACAGGAGTTCCATCACCACCTGCTAGAAATCTGGGCAATTCAACCAATTCCTCCAGATCAGGTAGGTCAAGGGTTTTACTCACGGCTGCTTGTCATTCCAAAGCCATTGGGGGGCTGGAGAGCAATTCTCGACCTAAAAACTTTGAACCAGTATGTAAAATATCGCAGGTTCAAGATGCATCCTCTCCAGACCATATTAGAGAGGATCAGGGAGGGCACCACCTGACATCAGTGGATTTGATGGAGGCATACCTCCACACCCCCATATTACTGGTCCATAGGCAATTCCTTCAGTTCTGCTATGCAACACAGCATTACTAGTATAGGGCCCTCCCATTTGGCCTGTTGTCCTCACCAAGAGTATTTACAAAGGTTCTTGTGGCATTGGCAGCCCATCTTCACGCCTGGCTCATCAGACTGCAGTGCTACCTGGACAACATCTTAACTCAGTCCAGGTCAGCAAATCAGGCATGCAAGGATCATGAGGCCACACTCTCGGCCCTCAGGGACCATGGCTTCTCCATCAACGTGGAGAAAAGCCACCTCATTCCCATGACACGATTATTACACCTGGGCACAGTAATCGACACAGTGCATGGCACAGTCTTTCTCTCTCCAGACCGTCTCTCCAGCCTACAGGAAATGGCCCAACAAGTGAAGCAGAGTCACAGAACATCCCTTATCCAGCTTTCCCAACTTCTGGGCAAAATGGTCTCCTGTTTTGGCATCGTTCCATGGCCCAGTCGAAGCCTGCAGTAGTTCCTCCTTCCCCACCAGAGTGCCAGAGAGCCAAAAGGAGCTGCTCAGCAAGGTTGGTCACCATTCCAAACAAGGTAATCTGGTCCCTGGGGTGGTGGCTCTCCCCAACGGTTGCCAAGGGATGCTCCTTCATGGAACCAGACCATGTCGCGATCACGATGGACGTCAGGCTCGTGGGTTGGAGGGGCCATCTCCACACTCAGATAGTGCAGGGCACTGATCTCATCAGGAGACAGAACACAACATCAACTGGCTTGAACTGCGAGCGGTCCACCTCACACTCCAGCAGTTCTGAGCCCTAGTAGCAGATTCCCATGTGCTGGTCCTCACAGACAACATAACAACAAAGGCACACATCAACCACCAAGGGGGCATGCGGTCCCACTCTGTGATGGACGAGACAAAGCACCTGGGCAGACCGATACCTGTTGTCCCTCTGCATGGAACACATCAGCGGAGTGGACAATGTCCAAGTGGATTGGCTAAGCTGCTCCCAGGTGGATCACGCAGAATGGAGTATAATACGGGAGCTGTTCCTCTAACTGACCAACAGGTTCAGTGTTCCAGTGATAGACCTGTTCTCGACTCACCTCAACAACAAGCTGCTCACCTTCTTCACCAGGTTGGTGGGAGTGCTCTCCATTGCAGATGGCTGGAGGGTCTCCTCTATGCATTCCCTCCTCTACCGTTGGTCCAGAGAGTGATCCGCAAAATGATCAAAGAACAGGCGGAGTTCATACTTCTAGCCCCACACTGGCCACCCAGACTGTGGTTCACAGACTTGGTAAATCTCTCCATGACAGATTCCCACATCCAGGGGGATCCTAACTTAGGGCTCTCTCATCCACCCAGACCCACACTGGTTGCAGTTGACCGCCTGGAGATTGAGCAGACGACCCTAGCAGCCGCCAATCTATCTCCAGGGGTCATCCAAACACTCCAAGCCTCCAGGCACACTTCCTCCAACCATATATACGATGCTACCTGGAGGGCCTTCAACAACTGGTGCGTCAGCCATAAAATCATTCCTGCCACAGTATCGGTCCCTACATTTTTGGACTTTCTCCAACAAGGGCTCGATACGGGTCTTTTCATCAACACCCTCAAAAGGCAAGTAGCAGCACTGGCATCAGTCCTAATATTACCATCATTTGAGACTCTCTCCTGCCACCCTTGAGTGGCTTGCTTTCTCTGGGGGCTGGCCAATATCAGCCCACCCACAGTACACAGATTGCCTACTTGGGACCTGAGGAAGGTCCTGGACACCCTCACCTGGTCCCCCGTTGAACCACTTTGCACTATCTGTATGAGATACCTGTCCTTAAAGGTTGCCTTTTTGGTGGCAATCACCTCAGCGCATCACATCTCTGAAATTGTCGCCCTGCCCATTAGGCAAGACCTTTGTATTTTCCACAAGAATAGAGTGGTGCTTTGTCTTGACCCAGCGTTCATCCTGAAGGTCAACAGCAGGTTTCACAGAGCCCAGGAAATTGTCCAGCCCAATTTCTGTCCCTCCCCGAGCCACAGGCTCGAGCATAAATGGCACAAGCTAGACATGCACCACGCATTCCACATTTACATCTCTCGAACTGCATCTTTCAGATGCTTGGAGGCCTTGTTTGTTTCTTTTCATCAAACTAACATCTTCCTCTAGATCCATTTGATACTGAATCAGCTCCTACATTTTAAAGGCCTACGGATCCCACAGCTTACTGTTCCCTCCTTATGTGACAGCGCATTCGATGAGAAGCACAGCCACCTCATCAGGGTGATCTACCCAAACTTCAGTTGAGGAAATATGCAAGGCAGCCATATGGTCTTCACCAACTATATTTGTGAACCATTATAGACTAGACAGCTATGCCTCAGCCAATGCTGCCTTTGGAAGGAGGGTACTCCAACAAGTCAGGACAGAATGAAGGGCCTCAGTCCAGTCATCTACCCACCCTTAACCAAATGGACAAGCTTTGGTATGTCTCATCCTGGATGCTATCTCTACCAAATGGGGAGAATGGGGATTGGTTCTTACCTGATACACCCGTTCTCCGGACGGTGGAGATAGCAGCCAGCATCCCCCATAGATGACTAGCCTCAGAGAGGGTTCTTCCGCTTCTTTACATAAGGGATAACACAGGGTACGCTGGAAGAGAGTGTGTTTATAGGGATTTTGTGATTATCACAATGCGTCAGTCTACAGATCTTCCTTCGTTAAAGCTGGGAGGAGTCACCAGAGATACAGTGATGTCACAGCTGTAGACTCAGTACTATTGGTCACTGGACAGAGACAACCCATCCTGGCTGCTATATCCACCGTACAGAGAATGAGCTTATCAGGTAAGAACCAACGCCCAATTTCTCTAGGCTGACTAAAGTAAAATTATAATAATAGAGAACCACATTCCCTAAAAGAAATATTGGAAGTTGTCAAGCTCTACAATGTATATTCAGAGGCAAATGTTGAGATATTTTCTGGACTTTGATAACATTTTCAAAAACAAAAATTATGTGTAGGAGGCATGGCTAAGTATGGTTGGCAGCAAACAAGGAGTTTATGGCAAATATGCAAGCATTTTTATCAGTAGATAAGTTCTTGTGAGAAGCATTCCTGAATGTGGAATGTATAAAAATCAGCACCTTCTGTTCTCAGATTGCAAGATACTCAGGATGCTTCTTGGCAGAACACGTGATGCACCAACTATATCATTTAGTTGGGAAACCAGGTACTGCAACTTCAGGAAATCTATAAAAGTGTAATTTTGTGTGCATGTGTATTCTTGTAGTAAGTCCATAAAAGTGAGATGGACAGCAAACAAATTTAATAATAAAATAAAAGCATTCAAAATATGATTTTAGGCAGGGAAGAAGGTCATTAATTCCACCTTTTGAATAGAGTCTTGATTGCATTTTCACATTACAAAGTTATCTAAACCTATTCTCTTTCTTCCTTTTTATTGTAGGAATCTGAGCTTTTGACCATGGAATTTGATGAGACCGAATTGAATGAAATGTTGAAAAAACTTTCAGAGATTGAAGGCAGCATTATTTCTCTGACCCAAGCATCCTGAATTTTCACTTAAAACAGTTTGAGTCATACTAAGGTTGACCTTAGTTACACATGTAGTTTATCCTGGACATCGTGCTGTTCTTTGTTTGAAAACTTATACATAAACATGGGATCAAAGAGGAGGAAAAAAGATAATGGAGGCATTCAAACTGATGTACATATTAAAACAAAAGAACATAACTGAATGCATTGAAAGAAAATATTCCTCCAGAAAAATGTTGAATTTGTATAATAAAAGAGCAAATATATTCATTCACCTTTTCTATTATTGACATCACTGTATGATTTATTCATCCAGCCACTGAAAAGCAATTTGTAACAATGACTGCTCTACATTTGTAGATCCAGGAGAGAGAATTCCATTAAAAATATATTTTTCTTTCTTTATTTTGCTTCATATTTTCACGTTCAAAAAGGTTGCTACTTGAGGAAAATGAAACAGTAGTGTATTTTAGTTTCATCTTCTCTTTCTGGGATATTCTTTTGTGGGAAATTGCAGATTCCATGCTAGAAATAATTATTTAGTTGTTAATTGACCCATTAGGATGTGACAGATCTTCCATTTCTTTAGCACAAAACCTAGCTACAGACTCTGTAAAAAAAGGTGGTCATTTAAAAAAAAAACTATATAAAGTTCATTAGCAATAGAGAGTATGTATTCACAAGCATTTTCAGCATTAACTGTTTCATTATCTCAGCAGTATGGTATTGAATACTACAGAACTTATTGAAAATGCAGAGTATATGGACAAAACATTAAAGAGAAATGGATATCCACTCTAGAATGTCTTAATGCTTACAATCTATATTTTTATGCCAAACCACCTTTTGCTATTCGACTTGGCCCTCTGTAAAAGAGATCATATGTTTAAGTGTTGCCTTAGAAACTAGCCTTGAAGTGTTTCTTCCAGAATATGTGCTTTCCACTTGACAATACAGCTATTGAGTTTGCCTGGTCTTGTCTACCAGGCTATTTGTACAGTATCTTATTTTGTACCAAGCAGTCATATTCCTATGTGGTTGTTTCAAACCATAGTATATCTACCCTGATATTATGCATTATAAACTAATGCCTTCTCATCATGTGAGCTTCTCGGTTATCTTTCAGCATAGCTGAATAAAAGCTGCAATATTTCTTTTTAGAAAGTCAATAACTATGGCAGTACAAAAAAATAACAAATGTCTGTCAAACTCAACTAATTTGCAGTATTTATCTATTATTGTCTTTTGGTGTTTTCAAATCCGATAAACACTGTAATCAAGCTCATTAAAGTTACAATTAACGTTAGAGAAATATACAGTTCTTAAAGAACCATGCATTGCATGTATTTACCACACACATAGATTCTCATGACATTATTAAATGGCTTGTTGACTATTTGTAGAAATCCGAACATAAAAGAACTTTACACTTTAAACTGCCCATCTTCAACTTGTTGTCCTCCAAAGACTTTCAGATTAGAAGCCTCAGAATTTCCAACCAGTTACAAATTAGAACCCCAAGGACAGGTGGTTAGAGAAAGTTCTTTTAAAGTGTAATATTTAGCCTCTGTTCAAAATAGTGTTACATTGTTTAATTGATGTTGTTTTAATTTGGTTTCATACAGAGTTGTATTAATTAAGATGATTTATTTCTGATTTGTGTGGTTACTGGTGAACATGGAAGTTTTTTGTATATTGTTTATGAGATAAGAGATTAACTTTTTTATTTATCTGAATCTTGGGAATTAAAACCTCATGATATCTCTGTGTGACTTATTCATCCAGTCACTAAACCTTGTTTTCCTACATTACTTACAATTCATTGTCACCTTAGTGCAGTGATGGGGAACCTTTTTTGGCTCATGTGCCCAAAGCCGGGGGAGCACAGGGAGGTTGTGCGCGGGTGTGCCACACCCATAATGCAATGAACGACATCCCCCAGCGTGCATGCATGCATGACAGGCACAATCCCCTATTTTTTTCATGCTTTTTTTGCCCACCCCAGGCTCCAGAGGCTTTATAGGAGCCTGGGGAGGGCGAAAACAGCTTCCCCTGCCCTCCGGAGGCTTCAGGAAACTCCGAAGCCTTCGGAGGGCGGGGGAAGCTGTTTTCGCCTTCCCCAGGCTCGAAAAAGGATACGCCACAGTTATTCCTTCCCATACTGAGTTTGGATGATATCTCTTCCCCATCACTCGTTGAATTTCGTGCAGTTTAGTCTTTTAAAAAAATTAGATCCTTATTTTTGCAAATTGGTGATGCCACTTGGCTATTACTCCTGGTTTTTCCTCAGATTCTTCCCAGTGTTCTAGAAATATATAATTTGTCAGGGCATAGTTCCTGCTTAACGTTTTGGGGGACCTAGAATCATCACCATCTGCCTAGGACTCTATTAATTTGCCCATACACAGGTGAGTTGAGATCTAGGGCAGGCTTCTGCCAATGGGCATGAACTGCTGTCCTTTATTGCAGGCATTGTTGTTGACCATGGCAAATTGCTAGGTATCTTCTGCCTAGCTGTTTTTCTGGCAGTACTGTTCAGTCAAGCTGCTCCAGCTATCACCCACAAGTTTCTCTTGCAATTGCCAATGCTCTCCACATCCATTCTTCAAGTACCAGTTTCCATCTCCTACAACCATACCCATCTTATATCCTACTCAGCTTTTATGGGCTCCCTGTCCAGGTGGAGAGAGAATCCTGGAGCAGACTGAAGGAGGATCCTGTCTGCATGTATAAATGGGCGAAGTTGCACCAGTCCCAATTCTTTGGCTTTGGTAGGTCCAAATCTCCATTGGCCCCAGAGAGTGACTGAAAAGAGGTCTGTAAATAATTTGGGGAGGAGGCCTTCCGAAGTGCATACCCATGAACAGGCTGACTAATAGATCCTCAACTATTGCCAAGCACTTGCCCTGCCAGCAAGAGTATGGATTGAGGCTGTGCTACAGCTATGGCGCCACATAAATTTATCCCAGCACCTTTGTTCATCACCTCCTTTCAAAGGATGCTTTCATTGCTCCACTCTTTGGAAGGTAACTAAAAATAGAAGACCAGAATAACACTGAATCAAGGGGAGACCTTGTCTCAGAAGAAATGCTGGCTGATCTGCATGTTGCAGTTAGCTTTTCCTGTAGCTTTTATTCTGAAGTATATTTTTATATTATCCTTGGATGCACAAATTCAACCTCTTGTCCCTTTCCCCAAAAACCCTCAAGACATCCCAAATTCACAGCATCTGAAGCTTTTAAAATTAAAGAATACAAATAAAATAAAGACTTTATGGTTTAGGCCCTTCTGGCTCTATATTCATTTTCAAGCAAAAATACGGCAAAGGGTACATCAAATATTTATCCTTGGAAATTAAAATAACATGCAATGCAATAAGATTCCATTTACAATTTAATTGCTTCCAGCATTGGTCAGAGATTCAGATGCACAAGAAAACAAAGAAGAGAAAGGGGAATAGACATCATCTGAGCAAAAGTCAAAAGTCACAGGTTTAAAAACAAACAGTTTTTTTGTTTTGTTTTAGGGAATAATAAGGAATGATTAAGTAATAAAGATAACAAAGAGCAAGAACAGACATAGAGAATAGAAGGAAAGGACTGCAGAAGCTGAAAGACGAGAATAAAGTGGCCCAGATGGGTACTGGAGCTCTTTCTGGCCCAGTTTTCAATCCAACACATCATTTCTACTGAGTTTTAAAAGAAGCTGCAATTAGTTTGAGAAGTGTTGGCTGTCAACTGTATCAGCCTTAAACTGCATCAGATTGAAAGGTGTTGAAACACTGATTCACAAAATATAAGACAATACTCCATGCTTGGTCTTGGTTTGGTTTCTTTAAACTAATTTTTAAATTGTATTTGATACTTTTACTTGGAAAAAAGGTGTTTTCTGACTTTCCATTGATAGGATCTTTTAAAGGTAGGAAACTGTTACTGCTATTTGAGGGACATTTATACAGTATACCTGTTCTATATTATTTCTATAACCATCTGTAGAACTGTTGTCTTACTAGTTGGAAGAGATATTGTTTCCAGCTTCAATGTTTGCACTCATTTTACTAGAACGTATGGCTTTTGTTGAGTCATATTTTTTCATGTCACCTTAAAGACAAGACCTTGGAAATACATATTTCCTTTTCATCAGTTCTGCCAATGTAGTAGTGGTGGGTTGCAGACGGTACCTTCCGGTACAGTGCTCCAGAGGGCCCACCCGCCCGCCTGCCCGAGCTCCTTACCTGTATTTGAGCTCTTTGGCGCTTCCATGCACAGAGCTTACGGCGCCTGTGCAACACTCCGCCGAGCAGCTGGAGTGTCGCAAGAGGTAAATATGCATGTGCACATTGCACGCATTCATGTAGTGGATGCCAGGCCAGAACCCACCACTGCAATGTAGTGTATTTTCCTTCCCTATGAGAAGTGGGGAAATCTTGTGGAAGATGCTTAGTTAAAACATTACTAGAAGATGTAAGTATGTAAAATGTAGGAAGGTAATAGATACACCATTTAGGCAACATGTTTAGCTGTGTGACATTGCAGAATGCATCCCCTTGATATGTATGCACAGAAAGTCAGCTTGCTGTGATAGAATAGTGGGTAGTATCTGGATACAGACTGGCAAGCCAGATAGGGAAATCAGCACATAACTAAAATAACCCATATTTTTGTATTATCTCTGCATAATCTGATGATTATCCATGTTAAAAATGGAAAGTATTTTTCCAGCCTATGCGCCAGTAAGTGACATGCAACTTAATCATTAATCCATCTTTCAGTTTAATATCTTTCTTTGAAATGTTCAATAAAATAAGAAATGTTAGCAACAAGATATGCCTCAATTTAGGATCTTCTATGTGAGTTTTCCATAAAGTTCCATCATTTTCACCAACAATTCCTCCATTGTGGGCAGTGCCAAATCTTTCTTTGTGCATACAATCTAATTTCATTGCAATCCACGTATACAAAAATACCATTATTTTATTCCTCTTACTTATTAGTGTAATAAATTTATCTTGGGACTGGTGCTGGATTTCCTGTAGCCTGAGTCTTGGGAGGCTTCATTCTTCATGCACTGGGTAGGTAGTCTGTTGGCTCAAAATTTTATGACCTTTATAATGGTCCTGTTTCAAGTATTAACAACTACATATTAACATGCATAAGCACACCATCATGCCTACCATCCCTGTCCTATTGTCCCCATTTATTTGTCCCCATTTCATTCACACTCATGTTTATTCTTATACCTATTATCTTGTAAATGATTGACAAATCAAATATAAATAAATAAATAAATAATATGTAGATGGAAGTATACTGGATCTTGTTTTTATTTCAGAGTGGATGAGATGTTCTTTGAATATGGAAGACATTGACACCTTCCTTGCCATATTTATTTATGACTCTGGGTAGTTACAAACATTAAAACTAGCACACATTAAAATAATAAAATAAATAACAATAATAAATATCATTAAAATGGGGAGGGAAACAAAGCACACAGGGAGAGGGGAGGTTTTTCCTAATCTAATTGCCACCTACAAAATGGTGCAATAGCAATAGCAATAGCAGTAGACTTATATACCGCTTCATAGGGCTTTCAGCCCTCTCTAAGCGGTTTACAGAGAGTCAGCATATTGCCCCCAACAATCTGGGTCCTCATTTTACCCACCTCGGAAGGATGGAAGGCTGAGTCAACCCTGAGCCGGTGAGATTTGAACCACTGAACTGCTGATCTAGCAGTAGCCTGCAGTGCTGCATTTAACCACTGCGCCACCTCGGCGCACCCGCTTTGGGGTCCTAGGCCAACTGGCAGGGGTCTTCAGGCCCTTGCGAAAGGTCAGAAAGGTGGGTGCAGATCTAACCTTGAGGGGGGGGTGAGGTATTTGCACAATGATCCAATGTTTACACTTTTCAGCCAAAACTCCTTGACTGATACCGCCCGCAACAAGTCTCTGCCAGCACAGGGGTGGTGAACAAATCTCATTGGGGTGAGACATTTCTTCAGATAACTAGAAGTTACAAGTGATGAAGTTGCTTTCTGATTAAACTGTAGACTGAAAGGCCAAAAATCCATTAGACAATCCACCTAGGATTGAATCCTTAAATTTCCACAGGGTTCTTGGGATTCTCCTGTTCATTTGGCAGACGGGTCTGTGCCTGGAATACAGGGATGACTAATACGTTGGATGAAATGTGTCCTGCAAGGTTTTTCATATTTGCTGATCCTGGGAAGCCACATGGTGCTTGGATGATTTTTGAGAGATTAAATGATTGAAAATACTATTTCAACAACTTTGTCCCCTATGTGGTTCTTTCTGGCCTGTGACTTGGTGATCCTCGTTGCTCATAGTTTCTACTTGAGCAGCAGGCGGAAGCTATTATCAAGGGAGCCTTTCCTCAACTTTGATTGGTTTGGCAATTCTAGCCTTATCAATGCCTGCAAGCCCTGGGTTGTTTACATCCTGATTACTGCAACCACTCTATGTGGAACTATGTTAGAAGAAAATTTAAAAGCTGCAACTGGTACAAAAAATGGCAGCCTAGTTAGCTGAGAATATCTACAGCAGAGATACAGCCATCTTGAAGTTACTGTCTTTCTTCATATGTAAGCCACTTTTGGAGACAATAATTGTTTAAAATACAGGATGAAAAGGAATAAAGAAATAGAAACTTGATTACAAAGATTAACTGAATTTTCCGTCTTTTTTCACCACTCTTCGCAGGGTGAAGAAATTAAGTGCTATTTTCAGCAACCAAGACTGCAATGATTTGAAACTACAAGGGTAAAAATAAATGAAACAGAAAGTAATATATTTCTAATTTGTCTTTATAGTAATAATTTGTCTTCTAAGACAAAACTACCCCCGTTGGACAAAATATTGTGTGCTGTGTGGCTTAAGAATGTATAATATATTTTTATCATCATTAATAATAACTTCGAGATTCTTTTTTATTCCATCTGTAAAATCACCTTATGTGCACTTTGTTTTTCCTGCTGGCCCTAACAACCCTTCCAGTTATATATAAACAGGATTGAATATTCAGTAACTCGTTTTCTTGTAAATGTTGCTTTTCCTTTAGAAAAAGTTTCCATTTCAAGAATTTTCCATCTATATGTTTTTATTTTTCTGCAGGAGATGTGATCATGTGATTTGGAGAATAAGATTGCATGAAAATAATTATTTTTCATATGCCCATTTTTGACACGTTATATCTGCCTCTCTTCATATGTGTCTTCCCATGTTGTAATTCTACAAAACACTCCTCCTTCAGAGAAAGGAGATGGTTCTTGGAATCAGAAACTCTATATAGCTCAAGCCACAATCTGGATAAGTGTTTTGTCAGGAGTACCAAAATCTAGCCCTAGTCATTCATTAGTCATATTCAAGGATATTTCTTTCAGCCTTGCTCCTCAAAATACGTATTTTTAAGCCATATGTGGAATTGAGGATATTTGTTTGCAAAGGTTGTGAGGAAGGGATATATCAATCATTTAGAACCCTGAATGCTGCAATTCCTTTACAAACGGCCTTGCTTAATGAGCAGCTGCTGAAAGACATTCTGCCCTCAGCCAATAGGACAGCCTTTTTCCTGCTTGAACATGGAAAATTTGAAACTGGGTAGAGCATGTGTTTGGGTCACTTGCATGTCCCCTGCTGTCCTCTTACTCCTGCCATTGAACAACAACCACCCCCCCCCCCAAAAAAAAGACTGGAAAATAATGTATTTGCATTTTCTGAGCAGGAGGGACAAAACAATAACACGAGACCTCCACTGCATGGGTTTTTGAAGTTTGTTGTTGTATTAATTTTTCAGCAGGAAAATTCCCCAAACTTTAAATTAACGCTGATCTAAAGAAATATACTTTAGACTTCCAATAACAAAACCTGTCAACTAGTAACAAAAATTAAATCAATTGCTTATGTTGTATCCACTAAAGTTTAATGAATAAGGCTAAAAAACCAACAGTAGGATTCATTACCAAAAAAGCTATTGGGCTATTTTCTTTATTTCTTCAAAAACATCAAGCTAACAGCTATTGTGATAATAGCAATAACACTTAAACTTATATACCACTTCACTGTGCTTTGCAACTTTACAGAGTCAATATATTACCCCTAACAATCTGGGTCCTCATTTTACCCACCTCAGAAGGATGGGAGAAGGCTGAGTCAAATTTGAGCCTGGTGAAATTCAAACTGCTGAACTGCAGGCCGTTGGCAGTCAGCGGAAATAGCCTGCAGCTCATAATGCCATAATACCATGGCTCATTATACCATTACACCGTATGGCATAATATCTATTTTAAATATTTATATGGCTGCCCCTCCTATATAATGTAATACTGGGTAGCTAACAACAGCAACTTCATAACACCCAAATCCATAATCCACATTTTTAGTTTTTAATAGCAATAGCAGTAGACTTATAAACCGCTTCATAGGGCTTTCAGCCCTCTCTAAGCGGTTTACAGAGAGTCAGCATATTGCCCCCAACAATCTGGGTCCTCATTTTACCCACCTCAGAAGGATGGAAGGCTGAGTCAACCCTGAGCTGGTGAGATTTGAACCGCTGAACTGCTGATCTAGCAGTAGCCTGCAGTGCTGCATTTAACCACTGCGCCACCTTGGCTCAAAAATGCATCCATATCTTTTGCTGAAATGTAGTGACATCACCTGTCTCCAGTCCTGGAGATACAATAGCAAAACTGTAGGGATGATGATGATGATGAAAGTAATATTGAAATGATGTTATTGAAACTAGTTGAAAGAAAAGAAGAACAGACATGAAAATCAGAAAAAGATAGGAGAATATCCCAAGTAGCAGTGTTTTTAAAATGCCTCCATTTTGGAAAATTAGAGCTGTTTTGATTAGAGGAATTTCCCAAAGAATACTGCTGTTAGCTTAGCATTGCAGCAATACAAGCTTTTATACATTTCACATAATATATATATAGAAGTTGCCAAATAGGCCACACAAGCCTCTAAATCCACAATATATTCTGACTGTTTTGTTGAGACAAAAATAATGGTTTCTGGTAGCAGATTCCTTTGAGAATAACGTTTCAGATAGCTTTTGTGATTGCTGTGAAACACTTGAACCTGCCTGCCAAAAGTCGCATATGACTTTCAGTAGTACTTTCAGTCAGTGGGAATAACCTGTGAATGTCACATAGGTCTCATAGAGAAGAACAAAACCTTTCAGTGAGTGCGAATAATGTGTGAATGCCACAGGTAAACCGTAGCACAGAGCAAAAGCTGGGGTCTGAAGAATGTAGCCACATATCCCATGGAAGCAGCTTTCTATTATATTAGTGCAGTGGGTCTCAACCTTCCTAATGCCGCGACCCTTTAATACAGTTCCTCATGTTGTGGTGACCCACAACCATAAAATTATTTTATGTTTTCCGTATTTTTTTGAAAATATGTGTTTTCTGATGGTCTTAGGCAATCCCTGTGAAAGGGTCGTTCGACCCTCAAAGGGGTCCTGACCCACAGGTTGTACTGTATTAGTGCTAAGGACTGCATAATATCATTATTCAAAGTCAATTTTAATAAAATGTCTTGAGCCTTTCAAAGTCAAACAGCAAGGAATGTTAATCTTCTTTGCATTGAAACCATTTGCCAGGCTCAGAACACTTGGAACTAGTTGGCTAGAATCTAAAGTTCACATATACACCCACATTCACACCGAAACGTGTGGTTTTTAGAAATTTACATCGTTTTTAAAAGGCTCATTACACTACCCTGCTGTAGCAATGTTTATGTCTATCTGGAATGCTTGATAAAAAATAGACTGCAGCAGTGTTACCTTCCTGCCATCACTATTGGCCTTGTTATTTTTAGTTTACTTATTTCAGTCCCACAGAAGGCATTTTTCCTTCCCTCCAACTGAAAGCATATATAGATACTTCGACTATGTTATATTAAATATAATACATACAGGTATTAAGTATATTAAGTATAATATAATCTAAGTAGCTATACGATTTCAGTTTGAGGAGGCAGGAAAGACGGCTTTCTGTGAGATTGAAAGTAGTAGACTAAAAATAGCAACACCAGTAGTGATGGCAGGAAAGTAACACTGCTGCAGCCTGAATCTGCTTGCACATTTATTAAAAACAGAGACAAACTTCATTTTATCCACTGTCATCTTTTTAATGAATCTACTGGATTGTCTTAAAATTTGAATTTGCGCAAGTCATCTACAAAGGCTAAAACATAGTTCAGACATTGGGGTTTTTTTTTTCCCTGAATGAACAGATTGTGTCTTTAATTCCACATTCAACTTCTCTGGTCCCAAAGTGATTTTTCACCTTCTAAAATGCTGCCAAAATGATGACTATTTCAGCCTTGTTATTCAATGAATTTTACATGGCTTCTGTCTCTTAAGAATTTCCCCCAGGGCGAGATGGGCATTGCCTGGAGGACCAATATTCCAAGATGGAAACATAAGAATAAACAGAGTCACTGCAATCAGAACAAACTCTGAATGACATACAATTCCTCCTCTATAAGTTGGAAATAGAAACAGGACTAAATGCCACAAAGCAGAACTAAATGCCACTAAATGTACATCTAACGGAGTGACTATCTATAATATATCACTGTGTATCATTTATGTCTCAGCTTTAATTTCTGTTGCTGCACCTGTGAACAGTAACCGTAACAGTAAAATTTTCAGTTTCAAGCCTGAGCCGAAACTGGAATAAAAAATGCAAAACTAAGTAATGAACTGAATCAAGACTTCCTGTAGTTGAAACATCTGCTTTGCTCTAGAACACTGGGACCTTGACAGTTCATCAGTGAGTTGATGATACTCAGTGATACATTTCTGTCCAGGCTGTCCAAGCGATGCCACCGAAGTTCTTCCCAGATACTGGAAACTATGAAAATGTGGATCGGAGAGAACAAGTTTGTCTCGACTCTAATATAAAGAGGGGATAAGGACTTTATGGTCCCCCATATATGAAGATCTTCCATTATTAACTCTGGTCAGGCTTGTATACTCCCAGATGGAGTTGGTGCACAATTTCATCTTCAAAGCACAGGTGGCAGCCATGAGGTAGGAGCTTTCCTTAAATCGACGCAGCTCATGAAGCAGGGGTGTAACATGCACAGGCTAAGAGCACCCATAATTATCAATTGCAGTTTCCAGGTGCGCTTCAAGAGCAGCCCCATGTAAAGCACATTGCAACAGCCCATACCAGGTTGGCTTTCCCCTTATATTTGTCTTTTAATACATATATTATCGTTACTCATAATATTCTAGTAATAACTGAATTAGTAAACTACCTCAGAATGTAGTCTTTTAATCAATTAATAATAAATGAAGAAAATGCAAAACCTTGCATCACTGAAGGCTTTTTTGTTTTCTTTTTTACATTTATTTATTTATTTATTTTTTGAATAGACACAAACAAGACACAACACCATAAAAACATATAAAAAGTGTGTCAATTGGTTACAAAGAACTTTCGTGCATCCCTTCCACCAGTCATCACCTATAATCCATATCAAATTATATATTTTACATCAAATATATTTATATATATTACTATCATCATACCTCATCCTTCATATGACTATAGTTGTTTTAACATCCCTTTATAACAAAATTCAAAGCAAAACCACATAATGGCATTCCACTGTCTATTTTCAATATCATAGAACAACATTCTGTCTTTGTGAAACGTTCTAAATAAAAATTAATTGTGTTTGATAACAAAGTTTCTAAACCTCCTTTCTTAATCACTGTTTACAATTTATATCCAATTTCAATATTATAGGCTTTCATACATAACTAAGTTTCAAAACTCCCTTTCATGGTCACCATTTAAAATTTATACCAAATTTCTTCTTGTCGAACCAATATATATGTATACATTATATCATTATCAATTATTTATCTAACTATATCCATGATCAATCCAATTTCAATATTATAGCCTTTCATACATAACAAAATTTCTAAACTTCCTTTCATGGTCATCATTTAAAAATTTATACCAAATTTTCTCTTGTCAAAGCAATACATATGTATACATTATATCATTATCAATTATCTAGCTAGCTATATTCATTATCACTTCATTTTTAACATAATGCTCTAACTATTTAGCTATTTTGTTAATAGTTTTCATATCTCAACCTGTGTCCTTCCAGTAGTAGTACAGTCTTATTTCTTTTGCCTTATGTGGGATTAATCTTCTGGTTATTCCCTTAATCAACTTTGTGTGGACTTCTCTTCGCACTTTGTTGCTTGTTGCATGTCTTATAAATTCTCGAAACCCTCCATCAGCTTCTTTAATCAGCTTATCTTTGGTTATCAGTAGCGCTTTTGTCAAAGTTCCTCTCCTTAAATCCATCAATTCTTCTCTTTTTTCTCCTTCTATACCTTGAAATCTGGGGTAGAGCTCCTTTCCATCTCTCTTCCCTTTCCATGTTCCATTCTTTCAATTTCCAACCACGCTCAGATCACTGTCAATATCCACAGTTATCTTGCCTCTTTGTTCATTTTTCCCTTGGATTTTTGAGACTCTAACCTCCACTTTTTCCATTAGCTGGCTATCTTCAATTTCATCAAATTTTGCTATATTACCATCTATATTTTCCAATTTCTTCTCAATTCTCTCTATCTGTTTCTAATAATTTTTGAATTTCAAATATAATCTGTTATAATATTATGGTTTCTTCTTGGTATTGTGTCATTGTCCAATTTATAAACACTGCCATTCTAGTTGGAAAACAAAGCTTTGTTTTTCACTTCTCTCTCGCTGCCAAAAAGACATCCAAAGGGCACCTACATAAACAACCCATCTTATCTCTTTGCAAGCTAAAACCTTTGAAATGCAAGACCAAAATTATCAAAGAAAAGAGAGAGAAATATATTTCCAGAACTCAGCCTCCAACCTCCAAGTGGCAGTGTAACTTCTTTTCCCTCTGATGTTACTGCTCTCTTTATATTCCTTTTATATCCTCTTTATATTCCAAGCTTAAAAGAAACAAGGCTCTTAAATGGAACAAAAGGAAAAGGGGAAAAAAACCCATCCGAGCCAGTATTGTGAAAATAAAAAAAAAGATTTAATCCATAGGTTAAAAAAATAAAAGAAGAAAAGCCAATACTTTCACTTTAAAAAGTCGGAAGAGTTTGCAAAACTTCCATCCATAGAAGACAATTTTTAAAAAAAGGATAACGCACTGTCCAAAATAGCTTAAATTCACCACTTATTTTCTTTTCTTTTCTTTACAAGTTTAATTTGGGGTTTTTTTGGGCAGTCTCTTTTGTAAAAATAAAATTTCCTCACCACTCTCTCTTTCTGCTTTCCTCCGGTTGCGGAACTGTCCCAACTTCAGCAGCTTGGGGCTGCGCTTCTATCACCAGCTAGAAGAGATTCTCTTGGATCAATCAGGGACTTTGTGATGTCCCTGAGATCAGCAAGACAAACTCTTCCCTGTCACCGTCTTCGGGACGGTTTAGGTCCAGATGGACCACCCAGCGGTAAAAGTATCAGCTGCAATCTCTGAGCTCCAAGATCGCACGTCTGTATCGTCACGACGTCAGCTCCTTTCTCAAGGCTTTTTTGTTTTCCTACTGGCTAAAGCCCCTTTTACCTTTTATATTTTCTCCCTGGACCCCAGTCTTTTGGGGCAGATATTTAAAGGGCACAAAGATAAGAATGGGAAATTCCTTTTCCCATTCACACCAGAGGTAATCCTTGACTCATGATTATTTCTTTTTTATTTTTATTATTATTATACAATTGTATCACAGCGGCCAGTTGTTTCGCCGGATTTGGCATTGGTTACTAGTCAGGCCCCACCCAGGGGCATAGGACGTCATAACGTATTTTCGTAATATGCGTGCAGATCCAAGCAGTGCGGCTTTTTACATTAGACTGATGGTGATTTTGTCAATTTTTAACTGTTTCAAATGTAATTCCAGTGCTTTTGGAATAGCACCCAGTGTGCCAATTACCACTGGAATTACCACTGCTGGTTTGTGCCATAGTCGTTGAATTTCAATTTTTAAGTCCTGGTATTTTGCGATTTTTCATGTTCCTTCTCAGCGACCCTGCTATCACCTGGTATTGCGATGTCTATGATTGTGACCTTATTTTTCTCAACCAGTGTGATGTCTGGTGTATTATGCACCAGTATTTTGTCTATTTGTATGCGAAAATCCCACAAGATCTTGACCATCTGATTTTCGGTGACTTTTTCAGGCTGATGTTCCCACCAGTTTGTTGCTGTTTTAATATTATAATTTTTGCACAAATTCCAATGGATCATTTGTGCTACTGAATTGTGCCACAATTTATAATCAGTCTGCGCGATTTTTTACAGCAGCTGAGTATGTGATCAACAGTTTCATCAGCTTCTTTGCAAAGTCTGCATTTGGCATCATCAGAGGATTTTTCGATTTTGGCCTTAATGGCATTTGTGCGGATAGCTTGTTCTTGCACAGCCAGGATTAGTGACTCTGTTTCTTTCTTTAATGTACCTTTTGTTAACCATAACCAAGTTTGTTCACTGTCCACTTTATCTTTTATTTTTTCCAGAAATTGGCCATGCAGTGCTTTGTTCTGCCAACTCTCCATTCTTGATTTTATCACATGTTTTCTGTCTTCCTGTTTCGTCTGTTGGGCCTTCAGTAGTTTTTTGTTCTTTACTTCGATTAATAGATGTTCTTGACTTTCTTTTAAATAATCAGCCAGTGCATGTTTTTCTTCTTCAACTGTTTGCTTCACTTGTAATAATCCTCTGCCACCTGATTTTCGGGGCAGATATAGTCTATCAGTATCACCACGTGGATGTAAACTGTAGTGCATTGTCATTAGTTTCCTGGTTTTTCGGTCCAAAATGTCCAAATCAGCTTGTGTCCAGTTAACTATACCAGCTGTGTATCTTATAACTGGTATTGCCCAGGTATTTATGGCTTTGATTGTATTTCCACCATTATTATTATTATTATTATTATTATTATTATTATTATTATTATTATTATTATTGTTTTTTATTTTTCAAAACAGACACAACACAAAAAATCCTCTTTCTTTACATACTGTAGAAAGTGTATCAGTTGGTTACAAAAAACTTTCGCATGTTTCTTTCACAGTCACCCATGATTCATATCAATTCTAATATTTTAAATCAAATATATTTGTACATATTACCATCATTCTACTCAAATTCTCGTTTGACTATAATTGTTTAAACGTCCTTCATCATAAAACATACCAAAACTCAAGACATAACCACATACTGGCATCTCATTTGCTATCTAGTATCCCAATAGCACTATTCCTTATGGCCTATTCTAGCTAAACATCAATAACATTTAGTAACAAAGGTTTCTAATCTTCCTTTCCAAATCACTGTTTACAATTTACATCCAATTTCCCCATGTTGTATCCATACCTATAATATACATTGTTATAATTATCTCTCCTTTATTTGACTATATCCATTATCATAATTTAGTTCTTTTTTATTAATCTTTATATGTAACCAAACCATTTCTCATCTTCCTTTCATAGGTACCATTCAATATTCATATCCAATTACTACTTGTTATACCAATACATATGTATACATTATTATCATTTTCAATTTTTTACTTAACCATATCTATCATCACTAAATTTCACTAAGTCCAACTAGTTTTAAATCAAACACTTTCATCTATCAGCCTGTATCTTTCCAGTAGCGAAACAGTCTCATGTCTTCTGCCATTTGTGGCATCAGTCCTCTAATCATCTTCTTAATCAAGTTTGTATGGACTCTTCTTTGCAACTCGTTGTTTATTGATTCTCTCATGTAATTTCAATGCCCTTCTTCTTTTTCCTTAATCAGCTTGTCTTTAATTGTCAGTGTTGTTATCGATGGTGTTACTAATAAAATTTCTCCCTTATTTTATTATATTTATTATATTTCTCCCTTATTTTATATTTATTATTTCTCTTTTATTTTTTCTTCTTGTTGTGTCTTGCCATTTAGGGTAGGGTTCCCATCCATCTATAATTGTCTATAATTTGTGTCCTTTCAATCATATGATAAAGCACAGAGATAAGCATCCTTTTTCTATTGATGAAGCCCGAAAATATTTAAAAATAAGATGTTTAATTTTCAGTGTTGTTATTGATGGTGTTACTAATAAAATTTCTCCCTTTAAGTCCACAAGTTCTTTTATTTTTTCTTCTTGTTGTCTCTTGCCATTTAGGGTAGGGTTCCCATCCATCTAGTTCCCCTTTCCATTTTCCACTTTTTCCATTTCCAGACAGAAACCATTCACCATAGATGTCAGCAGATTTGATTTCTTTGTAGTCATTTTTCTCTTTATTGCTTGGGACTCTACCCTCTATTTTTCCCATTTGATAAGCATCTCCATCCTTTCCATCATATTTTTCTGTTAGGTGCTCTAATTTTTCAAACATTTTCTCAAATGTATTTGATAATTTCTGTATTGCAAACATTATCTCTTGCAAGCTGACAGTTTCTCTCTGTTGTTGGAAATAAGCCATTGTTTCCAGCTGTTAAAACACTGCTGCTCTGACTTGGAAGATTTTTACAAGGTTACATCTAAGTTCACCATGAGATATCTGGTTAAGGATATATTTGAAAGGAACATTTGTATAAACAAATGGTGCTTTACTTCTTATCACTTTCTACAAACAAACTGTAAGACTTTAAAGTTCCAGACCAGAATAATCAGTAGTGAAAGTAAAAGTATTTTGTTTTCAATACTCAAGTTTTCGGTCTTCGAGTAGCCGTGTTATCTCTCCCTTTGTTGTTACAATTGTTGCAATTCTCTTTGTTCTTTTTGTATCTTTTAATATTCCAAGTTAAAAAAGTCAAATTCTTACATGAAATAGAGAAGAAAGAGTAAAAGACACATGTAGTGTTGAATAAGGAAAAGTTTAGTCCGTAGGTTGTGAAACTAATAGTAAAAATTATAGAAGAAAACTTGATCCATTCATTTCAAATGGTTTGCATAAATTCCATCCATGAAAATAACATTTAAAAATTAAGATACCACACTGACCAAAACCATCCAAAGATTAATTCTGCCACTTATTTATTTTATTCATAGGTTTAAATTAGCTTTAAGTTTTTTATAGGCAGGCTCTTTTAAAAAGGATAAAAATTCCTCACCAGCTGTAAACACTTTCTCTTCTGTTTCCTTCCGTTTTGGAGCTGTCCCTACTTCGTCAGTCTTGGGGGCTGAGCTTTTAACGCCAGCTGAGAGACTTTCTCCTGCATCAATCATGGACTTTGCGATGTCCCTGTGATCAGCAGAACGTCGTCTTCCTGTTGACCATCTCTATGGGACGGTTTAGGTCCGATTGGACCACCCAGTGATGGAAGTATTGGCAGCAATCTCAGAGCATCAAGATCAGGTGACCATTTCGTAGCGACTTAGGCTCCTCCTCTCCACTTATGATTATTCCTTTAGTGACTTTCAAAGTTAATAACAGCTGAAAAAAGTCCAGTCCATGCACTTATGACTGGTCCTTACACTTATGACCATCCTCACAACCGTTGCATCCCCATAGTCATGTGATCACCGTTTGTGACCTTCCCAGCTGTTTTGCAAGAGCCAATGGTGAAAACTGAGTCTGCTTAAGGGCAGCATGATTCACTTAATGACCCATGTGATTTGCTCAATGACTATGGCAACAAAGGTCATAAAGTAGGATGTGAATCACTTAACAACCACCTCACTTAGCAACAGAAGTTCCAGGCCAAATTGTGTTCATAAGTCAAGGACTACCTGAAGATTTTCCTTTCCAGGGTGGAAAACCTCTTTAGCAGGCTTCTACTGAAAGGATATAGGATCTCAGCAAAGATTAGCAGCCTTACATAATAAAAAGCTATCAGTTCCAGGAAAGAGGGGGAGATCTATAAAACAATTGCTTCTTCAAATTCAGTGAATGAATTCTTTGTTAAAAAACAGGAAATGGTTTTTCAGAAACCACAAGCTTCTGCTTAAATGAATTTTGCTTGAATCTCAAAATGATGGGGACAGTTCATAACTGAAACATTTTATTGTAGTCACAAGATCTTGAATAAAAATATATGAGCTAATTGTCTATAATTTGTGTCCTTTCAATCATATGATAAAGCACCGAGATAAGCATCCTTTTTCTATTGATGAAGCCCGAAAATATTTAAAAATAAGATGTTTTTGGCATCCTGTCCTAACCTGAACACATATACATAGCTAATATGGTATCATTGTCATGCGCTTTGAGGGAAGAGGGAAAAGGTAAATATTCTGTCTTTATTTGTAAAGGGAAGAAATATCAATGCTGTAAATAATGAGCCATATTTACTTCCCAAGAAGGAATGAAGGAAAATAAACATCACTCATGATAAAACATGATGTTTACACTCATGTGCACAACTTGTCATTTTTCTTTGCTTTATATCTACTTAAGCTTTAATGGAAAATTCATTTCTACAAGCAGAGATATCAACCTAAAAAGTATGATCAGGCCTTTTGAAAAACAGATTAACCATTTACAACTCCAGAATTCATTAACCTTCAAGCTGAAGAGCACAGTCTAAGAGATACAGCTTTCTGAATTAGAATTGAAAACATATTTGTAGGGTTCACTTTTTAAATATACCTCAATTTCTACTTCTTGAACCTGTAGAATGTGAACTGAATTCAGCTTATACTGCACTTTTCTAAATATACCTTATGATTAAAGGTAACTAAAGGGAATTAAACATGAAGAACAAACCAGTTATATATAATAAACATAAAATTATATTTTCTGAACTCATTGGAATATTTTAACTCTAGACAAATAAGCAAATGGTTGATCCATTAGTACATTACAAAACTACAGAATGTAATATCGAAAGTAAGAATAGAAGGATTTCTGGAAGAAAAATGGAGAACTGAAGACAGCTCTGCTAAAAGCGAAGACAACAACGGTGAATGAATGAATAGCCAGAGAGTAGACTGGCTCATCATAATTCCTCTCCAGACAAAGAATTAGGAATTCCTCTTTGGACAAGGAACAAGTGTTCCAAACAGTTGCTCCTCATGAGGAGACTGCAAGACTAAGGTGACCAGATTTTCAGATTGATAAAGAGGGACACCTTTGACCGGGGGCAGGGGGGGGGGACTTGATTAAAAATTTTATACGGAGCAACAAAAATTTTCATACAATGCAAAAATAGTATCGCAATTTTTTTTATTTCGACATAACTACAATTTACAATATAAATTGTAACTGTTGCCAAACATCAAAATTTTGATCACGTGACCATGAGGATGCTGCAACGGTCGCTAAGTGTGAAAATGGTCGCTAAGTGTGAAAAATGGTCATCAGTCACTTTCTTCAATGCCATTGTAACTTTGGTCACTACACCACCTTACAGTTCTTAAGTGAATCTTAAGTGAAGATGTTATATCTTAAGTGAATCTTAAGTCTTAAGTGAAGATGTTATACAGTAGAACCTCTGGTCATGAATGCTTCTGACCAAAATATTCACATTCTCCCCCCGCACCCGGCTGATTTCCCCTTCTGCACCATTTTTTTTGTAAGCGCCAAATTTCCAAAATTAGGTTTGATTCATGACCAAATCAGTTTGTGACCAAAATTATGGAACGAATTATGGTTGTGACCAAAGGTTCTACTGTATTCATGCCTTTACATACTCTATATCACCTCAAAATGTTGCACAGCCTTCATACGTTTCTAATACAGATAAAATTAAATACAACATCAAAACCATAAAAAAGTAAAATTAACCTGGCTGGAAAATCCTATGCCTGTCTTGCTATTATTACTGACACATTTGCTGCAGTATTTGGTGGCTAAAAGAAAAAATATATATTGTTAAAGTGTGTATTATGTTCACTCCCATGTCTTGTCTGCTGCGTTGATTTGAATTCATTAAAAGAGCTTATTTTACATCAAATCCCTGTCATATTATTCTCCTATGTTCAATAAAACCTAAGAGACAGCATACTATACATGAAATTCCTGTAACTGTATATTTAGTAAATTGTGGAGCTGAGTTTATCCAATTAACTCAGTTTTTGGACTCGAGTAATCACATACAATAAAGGAAATAAAACTATTTAGAATGAAGTGTAGTTGGCTATTTGTGATTAAGGGTGTCATGCAGAAACAATTATAGTTTTGATCAGGAAAATACCCTAAAAAAACCCTTTTGTTCTTTCAGGTTTTTTTTTAATGATTTTTCCATGGCACATCATAGTGTTACACGTATTGTTTTGAATAAAAAAAACAGCACCTGCACATTTTTAAAAACCTACATTATTTTAAAATGCATTAAAAAAATAAAAGAAAAAAACCCAGCTCACTTACCAGCAGGCAGAAACTCCAAGTCAATCCAAAATGATATAGATGTTAATACAAAGAACTGAGCAAATTAAAATGGTGAAATAGTCCCAGGGAAATGAGGAGGAGCCACCATTTTTTCCCACACGAGCCGACCTCCAACCTCCGTGCCCCTCCCATCCAGGAAATCCAGGAAGGAACAGTTGCTAACTACTCTAGGCAAAGTGTTTCCTGCAGCTCTATGGTACTTGGTCATTTTTTCTTATAAAATGAGGTAAAAGGGGCGGGGGGTCCGTTTTGTTGCTTTAACATTTTAATATCTTAAATGAAAGTACTGAGACAGAGAGAGAGGTTAGGACAGAGTGTCTTTTGTCTTGCCCCGGTTAGGATTTCTTAAGCAAATCCACTGGGCTTTCAACATGAAGCCAGAAAATCGGGACTTTTTTACAACGTCCCGGGACACGGGACAAATTGTTATAAAGCATGACCATCCTGCTGAAATCGGGATGTCTGGTCACCTTATGTAAGACTGCAGTTTCTGGAAGGTTTCACGATCTATAAGACAAGGGGAATAGCTCAAACAATAGTTGTTGCCTTCAAAAAGACTGGGCTCAAATATTTCCTTTACTAATCATGTTTGAAAACTGCTTCTTAATTGCATTTCAGCTATTAGGAACCTTCAGGCTGACAGGTTTTACAGCACCAGGAGAGTGTCCTCTAAATCAGGGGGCTCCAACCTTGGCAACTTTAAGACTGTGGACTTCAACTCCCAGAGTTCCTCAGCCAGCAAAGCAAAGCAAAGCTGTCTGAGGAATTCTGGGAATTGAAGTCCACAAGTCTTAAAGTTGTTAAGGTTGGAGCCCTCTGCTCTAAATGTTAGTGAAAAAAAAATTAAATACAAGTTTTACAAGAACAATAGCAAAAGGGTTGTTAGGACTTTGATTCTGGGCAATTACAAATGGATAAGGGATTTAAAATAAGATTTTTGAATTAATTATAAGAATCCTTCCCATGGGAAAATGCTTTTGTTTTGAATTCTACTTAAATATGACAAGATGAGACTTTGAAGACTGGAAAGTAGAGGCAACCAGAAAAAACTAAAACTTGCAGTTAGAGAACGTTTACATTTGACTTATTAATGCAGAATGCAACAAATGGTTTAGCATTTTGCATTAACATTGGACATATTGAAAGATATTTTTGAAGAATGGACTCAGAAATTAATTTTAAGAGTGTCTACCTCTATAGATAGATACATAAGAATGATATGGAAAAAGATGCTACACTGGACGTACAGATGAAACTGGCTGCTTTTTTTATTAGATTTACATATTACCCATCTTGTTATTTGAGGCAACGAATTAATTAAAAGAAATATCCAAGTAAAAAACCAAAACAGTGACCTAGATAGTTTTTCTATGTCAGTGGAATAGTTCACATATTACAATAAATCAAAATATGGATTTGGGTTTTCTTAGCATGCCATGTTAATCCAATTATTGTGTCTCTAAGACATGATCAAAGGTTCCGTTATGGTTAATTTAATATACTAAGTTTAAAACTGCCAGTTATAGTTAATTAAATAAATCATATTTCAGCCTCCTAACACAGAATTCAGTAAGGAATAAAGCACAAAAACTAAAACAATGAGCAAGAATATGTTACGATATGTGAAGGGAAGGCAGATTTTAAAGCAAGTTGATTGACTGATTATGCACAATCAACTTGTTATTGACTCTTAGCAACCACACAATCTTCTGATAAGCAATGTCAATGGGAAAGCCAGATTCACTTTAACTAACTTAACAACTGTAGTGATTCACTTAACAAGTGGCAAGAAGTCATAAAATGCACAGACTCACTTTTTAAAAGTCTCACTTAACAACAGAAATGTTGGACTCAGTTATGGTCAAAACTCGAGGACTACCGCTATACATTTCACATAAGGACAACGATTTCCATTTTTCTAGTCACATTCCACAACTTGAGGTGAAAGACACTACTGAATCCCTTCTATAATGAAAGAAGCATATATTGACTTCTTTGTAGTATTATTTGAGTTTCTCAATTACCCAGCTTGCATGAACAATAATGTCTCATGTTCTTCAGCCTTTTCTGCCAGTTTCAACATCTGGTATTTCCTTCTCCATGCAGGCTTCTAATCTGTGCTGGATAATCCTAAATATTATTTTGCTAGCATATGAGATTAAGGATATTGTATAACAGTTCGCACATTCTGTTAATTCTTTCTTTGGTATTAATATATAGGTTGACCTCTTCTGATCTTTGGCTACTGTCATTTTTTCAGAATTGTTAGCATAGCTTCGTTAGTGCTTTTATTGATTTTTGTTCTGTTTCCCACTATATTTCTGTAGATATTCCATCAATTATTTCAGAATTCCTACAGATCTTATTGTAAATAGAGAATATCTTCTAAAATATCTTGAATATTGACAACTCTACTATACATATTTTCAATATACTCCTGCCAATTTTGATTGATGTTCTTTTACTATCAGTTAGTATGTTTCACCGATGTTTTGCATATCAGTTTGAGATTGTAACCTCATTCTGGGTTGAAATGTCTTTTCTCTTTATTTTTCCTCATCTTTGGTTCCTTTACGGGTGTCATAGTATTGTTTTTTGTTTTTTCTAAGCACTCCCTGAAATTCCTTGTCAAGTATCTTAAGATTTTTGTTTTTCTTAGGCTTGGCTCCTCTTCATTTCTTGGTAGTTTTCAGAGTTTATTCTAACATACAGCTTAATTTCTTCTGTTTCTTGATCTTAGACAGTCTCTTTTCATATTTATCCTTTCCAAACAAGATTCAGGACCATTTCTCAGGCATGTGCTCAAGATTATAGTATAGAAATATGTTGGCTTTCTTCTTCCCCTTTAACTTAACTTAGAACTTGCATACATGCAATTTGTGACTGGTTCCATAGTACCAGGCCCAGCCACATTTTTGCTATTATAACTGATTCAAAGAAAGTAGCATTTCTCATGTAAATGAAGGATATGGATGGTTGGTGTTTCACAAATTTATCCATTTCAGATAGACACTGGCTCATGGTTATCTTAAAATGATTCACCTTCCATGGTGTCTATTTTGAATATGCTATGATAGAAGTATACCAAGAAGGGACCATTGGGTATTTCAAAGAGGTTATCACTAAATCAGTTCTGTTGTTAAATATCATTTATTGCAGGATTGTAGAGAAAAGCAACCATACCTCTATCTAGCATAACAGGGACCAAGCCATATTTTCTGAAACTGTACAACAAATCCCTTTTTAAGCTAAGACATGATCATTTATCTTCTCTTAAAAGATGGTCACATTCACTTTAATACATTACGACACTTCAGGGAATGAAAATTAGCTCCTCATCACAAACTATTGCTTTTCTTCTATCTTCTACGAAGTTGCAAGGCAAAATGGCAGGCTGTTCACTGTAAACTTCACCCCACAGCTGGAAGAATGAATATGACTTTCCATTTTTCTCAGTCTAAAAGGGAAAAAAAGGTTGTTCATGTTATAATTTAATACCCAATGAAGTGTCCATCCACTGAAAATAGTAAGTTTCCAAAGGAGAAACATTCAAGAAGCTCACTGCCAGGAATTCGATCCAATTGATGTTCAAGGTTGACTCAGCCTTGTGCAAGTTGAGCTGCGTGCATGCATGCATGTGCGCTGCCACTCCCGCAAGTTGACCTGTGTGCATGCACTTGTGTACTGGCCTGCCACTCCCGCAGCCTGGTTGTGAATAGGCCACAGATTGGTAGTGGACGACAGCCCAGGGATTGGAGACCCCTACTGTAAAGCATATGAAATAGTATATAAGCCTAAGTGCTATTGCTGTTGTTATGACTATTAAGACTCCCACCAGGTTTCTGTTCTGTATAAAATGGACTAAAACTAACATAAATAGCCATTTGTTAATTTACAAGAGCAAAGATAAAAAGGACTTACAGTCCTTCTTGGTCTGTTTTTTCAGCTGCTAATTCTTATTTATGCTATGTCATGAAAACCCTAACCTTAAGAAAAGCAGACATTCGCTGTTTATGGAGGAAAAAGACAAGACTGAATTTATGATCATTCCCACGTAGAAGAAAAATACACAAATAAAAATAAATAAATAAAAGAGTAAAATCCTGTACAACACCCAATTTCTTCTCCCTCTTATCAGCTAGGCTTGCCAGCTCTAGCTGAATCCACACCTGGGGATTCCCCTTCCATCTGGTAATAGTTTTCATGTGGCATATTTGGCATATGGACATATGTGTACGCAAGCATGCATCAGCAGAAGCCACTCTGCAATAAAGGACAGATGCAGGACTCCCTGGCATGCATTATGAACTACTAATTAAAATATTGATAGAGTTATATCACCGTATACTATTCTCACATACTTGCATATACACCACATTCTCTTCCATATTTCTTTGGAATGGCAGAAAAGCTGGGGTGAGTGGGAAATGAGGTGAGCATTAAAGACAGATTTATTGGGAAGGAAAGAGAAAGGAAAACAATACCAGGTATACATGAGGCAAAAAAGGGGACGGGGAGAGGTGATTGAAAAAAGCAAAATTACTGAGGACAGCTCTAATTTAGGGTTTTTGTTAAAAGGGTTGCTTTTATCATTCAAGCAGACTTTCACAAGCAAAGTTAATGTTCAAAGACCTTCAAGCCCTTTTTGGCTATAAGAACTTCCTGGAAAATCTTTCTTCCTCTATTGTTAATGAATATTTGTTGGAAAACATTTTCTCAGTGAAATGTCAGACGTCAGCAGAGAAGTATGCAGTTTGGGTTGGATTTTAGTATCTACCACAGGTTTTTGCTCTGCTTTTGTCACCAAAGTCAATCTATTTATATTATTCATTTTAAATAGGTGCATGCTGCCCATTTCTTAATAACTCTGGTCAGTTTACAAAATTAGAATAAAAATAGTAACTTGGGAGTTATAAGTAAAAAAAAATTAAATAATATAAATGGAAATAGGAAGCCCTTAACATTAGCATTTCAAAATGTGAAAAGATCCAAGTGAATAACTCTATTTTTGACCTTTCCTAAACTATACTAAAGAAGGAGCTTATTTCAGTTCTAAAGTAAAGTCAAGTGATCCATAACATGGGCACTGCCAGACAAAGGAGCAAGAAAACAGAACTTGATATCAATTGCATTTACATTGCTATTTTCAGCAGTAGTTGTCATAATGCCTCAAGACTGTGAGATGAACTATAAAGAAGTAGGCAATCCTGAAAGTAGAAAGACTTACAGAAACAGAAAGATTTAGAGAGCTATTAGATTTGGGCTACAGAAATCTGGATCATCACTAGATGGCAGCAAAGAGACACAGAAAATTCTAATATTATCTGGTATTCAACTGCATTTTGCAACCCAGAACTGTCAGCCCTAGTTTTTGCACTGACATGAGCACCTTCAACAGGACTGGGAAGGCAAATGGAAAGCAGTGATATTGTTTCAAAGCACAGTTTATGTGGGTCCTTTCAGAAGCACCATTCTGGCCCAACGGCAAATTGTGGACCATTTTAAGAGCTGCCCCATAAACAGCACACATAGCTGGATTACAGTAAGCCAAACATAAAAGTCAGCATATGAAAGACTGCAGCTTGTTCTCTCTCTCCCTCTCTGCATCCTTCTCTTCCAAGGACACATCTGGTTTATCATCAATGTGGCAGTTCAAGGCCAATATTAGATATTCCCCAAGCTGCAAACCTGATTCCTAAGAGAGAGTACAATCACATTTAGAACTAGTGTATTTCCCCCAAATTTAGTTCCCAGATCAGTCACAACTCTATTAAAAGCTCTAGTCTCTATTTACTTTCAACTTATTCTTCCACATACAATCTTTTACAATTTGGTTTGGGGGTGAGGGTGGGTTAAAAGGAGTTGGTCTGCCAGAGTTGTTGAGAAGTCACATGGCCTTGTAGTTTAATTAAAAACTGAGAGAAGAATGGAAATATATCAAACCTGGAGCTTCGTGTAAAGGAATTGAGCATCACTACCATATTGGCAACAACTAGCTCCAAACATGTAATTCTTTTCAATAGCTTGTTATAGATATTAAATAATACAAGTAATGAGAAAGCCATGATCATTCTCAGGGTTCAGGTTTGCAGTATCAATTTTTGATAATACCCAGAGAAGTAGGAGCAGAAGCAAATTTGCCTCAGCTGCCTGTGATTTCTACCTTCCTCATGCACTTTCAGATACTGTCATCTGTTATACAAAGGAGTTGAGAGACCCAGCAACATCAACACCACAGCATCTTTGTCTCTCTTTCATTTTAACTCCTGCATCAGGTTGACCAAGGCAGTTTTCATGTCATACCTAGATCTAACACCATTCTAAAAATAACCCATTTCCTCTAAAAGCACATCTGTAGTTTCTTGATTTGCAAATTTACATCTTTGGGAAATTATATCAAGTGCACATAGCTCTCCCATCTGCAGATTCATTTTATGGGCAAATATAACAACTGAAGATTGAAGTCTTGGTGAAATAAAACTACATTCAATTGTCTGCTAAAGGATATGATGGAGGGGCCATTACAAACTTCTAAGAGTAAAAAGTATGAGTTGCCACCAGGGGTGGGTTGCAGGCGGTACGCTCCGGTATGGGCGTACCGGAGCCAGCCCGGAGCACCGGATACCGTTCTGGTACAGTGCTCTGGAGGGCCCACCCACCTGCCCGAGCTCCTTACCAATCTTCTGCGCTTCCACGCATGGCGCGTACAGTGCCTGTGCAACACTCTGCTGAGCAGTTGGAGCGTCGCAAAGCCTTGGGGAGACGCTAAGACGCATGCGGACGCTGCGTGCGTCCATGTGCATGCCGCCGGGCCCATGTGGTCCATGTGCACGCAACTGGTACGGTTGGAACGGGATCCGGAACCCACCACTGGTTGCCACACTGCCCAACTCCAAATGACTGAGTAGCTCACAATATAATAAAAAGATAAAATGCAATAACAATTAACAATTAAAAGCTAATTTAATAGTTAGTTAATAACTATGTAAGCATAATGGCACAATCAATCAAATCTCAGCCTGTCTTAAAACTGCCAACTTCAGAATCAATCATTGTTGCATCAAGACTGGGTCTGAAGAATGGAGTTCCTCTCCTAAAAGTCCTCTCTGTCTACAATCATAACTCTGCCTCCTGCCTTGTGGAGTGAAACTTGACAATTACTGCTGCCCACACTAATCTTCTGGTGATGCATTCATCTTAAATTTTCCCCCTAATGCCAGCATGAATGAGAGATAGAGCTCCAACAACCTTTATTGCTTTTCTGGCAGATTAAAATTTAAAAATTACATTGACTAAATATGTTCTGTAATATTACCTCCTAGCCCTATAATATTGGGTTAGGTGACTAGGAGAATCAGTCTCTTCTTGTCTCTCACCCTTTGGGGAGACAGATCAATTTAACAGGATATTTTTTAAAAATCAAAATATTATTTTTTTTAAAAGGAGTTTTTAAAAGTCTTTGGTTTTAAGTAAATGCAAATTACACTTTGATTGGCAAAGGGGATAAAGTATGTAATTCAGATTACAGGTCACAACTGAAAGGCTGTTTTATAAAAAAAATATGAATAATAATACAGTGCTCTGGGAATATCACAAGATGATGCTGGTCTGATCCCAATTTAGAGAGGCATCTCAATCTCAAAACACTTAGCAATGTTCAGCTTGTATAGAAAACCTAGATTCCACAGACAAAATGTTTGACTTTAAATAAAAACAAAATAACTGTCAATTTTATGCAATATTACTGTATATACTCGAGTATAAGCCTAGTTTTTCAGCCCACTTTTTGGGCTGAAAAAAGCCGCCTCGGCTTATACTCGAGTCAGTGAAAAATTTGCCCGAAAAGGGGCGGGGCCATGCTGCTGGGTGACACTCGTGAATGGCCCAGTGCCCCTGTGAGTTTCCCCTCCCTCTGTGTCAGTTTGCCGCGCAGCGCGCACCGCACCATCCCCCCTCCTCACGTTCTAATGTAATGCAGGGCTGTCTTACGATTCCCCTTCCTCCCCCTCCTGCCGCTCTGCAACGATGTCCCACCTCCTCCTTGTTATGGCAAGCAGCCACATAGCGATGTCCCACCTCCTCTGGTACAGTGATCCAATGATAGGAATCACTGTGCCGTGTGTCATAGGAGGCGGGACATCGCTCCCGCGGCTGCACGGGACATCATCATCACAGCGGGACATCAGCATCATGAGGTGAGTGAAGTATTTCATTGAATACACCGCTAGTTTACTGTTTTTCTTTGAAATAAATATTCAAAAACATTATTGGTATCTATTTTTATTTTTGAAATTTACCGGTAGCTGCTGCATTTCCCACCCTAGGCTTATACTCGAGTCAATAACTTTTCCAGTTTTTTGTGGTAAAATTAGGTGCCTCGGCTTATATTCGGGTCGGCCTATACTCGAGTATATACGGTATACTGTCTGGGTAAATGTAATAATGACCTTTAACTGTCAAGAGGTTTTGGAAATATTCAGACCTCCTATTCTTTAATACATATTTGTGACAGAATTACTGCAAATAAACTTCTCAGAACTGTGTTCTGCCTTTGCCTGTTCTTTGGCCACACTTTATCAAAATTTGAAAATCTTTTTCTGGTTCCTGATTCCAAATGACTTCCTTCCTTCCTTCCCTTCCCTTCCTTCCTCTAATATGCCATGCAATGCTATGCCATATTTTTTAAATTTGATGGCAAGAGAAATATTTACTAAAGATGTCTTTCAAAAGCCCTTTAAAGAAAACCATGAATATCCCACGGGGAAGGTACCAAATGGACAGGGTTTTTTAATACACTATATATAGCATATTTTTATCTGGAAGACAGCTTCATATTAAAAGTCTTTTTCTGGAGGCACAACTGTTTTAAGAACTACATTTTGAGCACCTTTGTTGTGAGCCAAAAGTTTAGCAGGATGATTACTATATCCTAAAACATTAGATTGTCCAATATTGATATTCTGGCAATCTATTAGCATTCTAAATTTTGCAGTACACTTATAGTATCTATAAAATCTATGTGTGGATTTCTAAAATAATAATTGAAAAATATTTTTATTAATGTAATTTATATTGTATACTTGCTCTAAACAAACGACAATAGATACACACCACAGAAAATACTGGAGCCAAGGATACATTTATTTATTTTTGCACTGTGCTGAACTGTTCCTTTGACTTTGTTAACCCACTACTTGAGGTTGTGTCTGCATAATTCACCGGATTAACATGTAATTGTCTAGTTTGTATTCAGGGTAAATGTGCATACTGAGGCTAATGAATTAATTCGAAGAGCCAAACTGAGTGCAAATGTACAATCTAGAAACTTGCCTGATTTGGTCGCTGCGAGGTTACTTAGCAGATGCCTTCTGGAACTCGGACTTTGAAGGAGAAACGAATGTCAGCAGATGCTTAATTCTAATGAGTAACTACTCCAGCAAAATCCCAGGAGGAGATACTGTTTTGACGCACTAATTACTTGTGTGTGTAATTACAACGGATGTAGGTGGGAAAAGAAATTGAGGTATTAATTCGCTGTCATGACACTGAAGGGGGGTGGGGGACGAAACCGGTCAGCAGAGAAGCGGAGACGCTCAATGTCATCTGCTAGCTCCACCGCAGGATTTCTGTAGTTAATGACTCCCCGCCGAGCGATTTTGTGGAGGTACTGTAGTTAAAAAAACATTCCCACTCCAGCGGCTCCAGTTACGGCAACTCCTCCCCTCTCCGCCCCCGGCACCTGATGAGGATGCGTAAGCATACTGAAAGGCACTGCGAAGTTTACTACGCCGTGGAAGCAAACGCTTCTCGTCTCCTCAGAAAAAAAGAAGCCTTTCTTCGCAAACCAGCGGGGACGAACTACAGCCCTGGCCGCTTATTCCCCCCCCCCCTTCCGTCTCCTACCGCGCCGAGGCCTTCTTTAGCCATCGGGAGACCGCCCAGGAGGCGTGGCTTGGAGCCTGTCTCCCGCGGTTGTTTCTTTTTTGGGTAGTCGAAGCTGAGCGACGGGACTGGTTTTGCTGGGTTGGTGCCCCTCTCGGCCTGATAACAAGGCGACCCGCTGCGGGCGAAATTCGGACTGCAAAGCGAGTGGAGAACTCCGTCCAGCGAGCGGTGCCGTCCAAAAGGAGGGCGAGCAACAAGTGTCCCCGGCCCTTTCGAGCTGGGCCGTGTACGAAGTTAAGAGGGTTCGGTTCCCCACTTTCTCCGGGCTGCCTGAGAGCACGTGGCCCCGGCGCCTGGGAGCCGGACGCCTTGCGGAGGAGCCGGAGGCTCTGGTTCAGTTCAGGTGCCCTCGCCTGCTACTGAAAAGAGGAAACCAGGCAGCCCTGGGGGAGATGCGCTGAAGCGAGTAGGGGGAAGAAGTGAAGTGACGGCTGCAGAGTGAGTCACGAAAGCGAAGAGGAGGAGGAAGGGGAGCAAAAAGGAGACGGAAGCGGCCCTGACGTTTCTTCGTTGCCTCGTTTCCCGCAGCCGAAATGCTCCCTTCTCGCCGTCGGTGAACGCCCGGGGAGCCACCCCCTTCTTTCGATTGCTGGCGGACCCTGGGGCACCGGTTCCAGGGAGGAAAAGCGACGCTCGCTTGTACCAGGGGAGGATCCACTCCGGACTGTGGGAGGAGCGAGGGGAAAGCAAGCGCCGCCGAAACGTGTAATGGGGGAAAACCCGGCATATCCTGGCTCTACTGGCAAGGCCATCATCTTCTAAGAGCGATGGTGGCGCCTTCATCAAGGACGACAGCAAGAGCACCAACTCCGGTCACAGGGACCCGGCGACTTAGCAGGAGGAGCGGGCCCCGGCCATTGTCTGCCAAGGTAACGCCGAAGCCTCTTCCCCCGCGGTTTTGGTTGCCTGTCTTGCTTGCATGTGAATTTGCTTGGCGACCGGAGAAATGAGCAGTTGGTGTCCGGACATGTTGAAGAGGGGAGAGAGACAGAGAGTGTGTGAGAGAGGGAGAAAGGCGGCTGTGGTTTTTCAAGAGGGCTCGCATTCAAGTGGGTCGTGGTAGGGTTTCCAGGGTTTTCCTGTCTTCGCGCAGAGGCGATCGCCCGTACGCCTCAACAATCCTGTTTGGCCTGTTTAATGCTTTCCTCTGCCACTCCCTGAGCACGAAAGGACGTGGAAAATTTTGTCCCAGAATATGGCTCGTGGGTATGGCGTCGAAAACTTGAAAAGACCAAGGGGGACTTTGCTCTCCTTGGGGGTTTCTCCACTGCCGAGTGTTAAGAGCCCAGCAGTGCTCCCTCCACCCTACTTTTAAGAAGCGTCGGTGATAAGTCCCTGCCTTGTTCTGCCGGGTTTTCTTTTTCCATTTCAAACCTTTTATTTTCTTACTTTCATTTCTTATTTGGAAGCTCATGTCTGGTTGGGTTTGATGATTAATCAGATTACATTCTAAATGTTCTCTAGAGTGTAGAATTTATTATAAAGAGAAAGAGAATTTGACAGTTTTGATAAAATCTGGATCATTTCATCCAAGAACCAAATTCATATAGGACTGTTAAAGTACTGGGCAAAAAAGTGAAAAAGCTGTTGGCTTTCAGTTTATTTTCTACCTTGCATGGGTGCAGGACTATAGAGGCTGTTTTCTGCGTTTCTTTGAGGCTTGTGCCCATCCGTCCAATTGATATTTGGCAACTTATTCTCTAAATATGGGGAAATAAAGGGTTTCATTATGTATGTAAAGAAATTGAACTAATTGGAAGAAATAAGCCATCTTCAGTTTTAGTTTTTTTTAAAGGTTTAAATATTTCCTCTTGCTGGTGTCAGAGCAAAGATTACAAATTGTTTGGATGCTCACAAAATAAATTAGAAAATGTCAATTATCACTAGATGGTATTTTATTTGCTGTCACCTAGTGGTCATCTGGATGTTTGCAACCCAAATCATCATGTTCCCAAGCATACAATTGTCCTTTAAAAATTATCTTCTCTCTGTATTTGTCTCTCCTTGGATTTAGCTAATTAATTTCAGAATGTTTTGTAGTTCAGAGGACCAAATAATCTTCCTTCAAGTTTATGTATTATTTAGTTTTAATCAATTGTTTTCACAAAATAATGATTTAGCTATAATGAGTACACACAAGACCATATCAGTTCTGTAAAAATTCACACAATGTTCTTTAAGGATAATTTTGCACATACAAAACATTTACACACTGGTAACTATAGTACACTACCCCCAAATCATTCTTATTCCAAATAGTAAAACCTACTTAACATTCTCTTTGACTGACCTCCATATAATCATTAGACTACATAACTATAGATTATTAACTCAAGGATTCAGCAGTGAAAAACAGAATCCCCGCTGCAATAATACATTGTCGAGGACAATTTACCGGATAAGAAAATTCCTTTGACAAAGATTGCAAAAAAATAAGGTGCTGGAGTAATCATGATGATGCATTTCTACTCGTTGAATCTGAATCCCTCCTTCCAAAATAGCTAATACAAAACAACCATGATCCAAGGAAAAGAGGTAGAACATAGAAAAAAGGGAACTTGTTAGCTCTGGCTTTAGAGCTTAGTTAAAAATTCTTATCAAGTGGAATGAAAGATGTTTGGGGTGCCTTGATGGGGCAGTTAATCATAACTTGGAGAAACAGGCAGACTCTAAACTGAAATAATGCTAGCTTTCGGAATATTTTCCCTATTTGGAAAATTATGACATTACCTGAGCATAAAGTTTTCTACCTGTAACTAAGCTTTTGCACTGGACGGGTGGAAAAGTGACATTAGAATGCAAGTAGAAAGATGGGTATTTTCCATGATGAATTTAACCTTGGTAACTAAAATTCTTTAAAGGAGGGGGTTATGGAAAAAAGAGTGAATGGTAGATACTATAATGTTCCAAATAATCTGAATGATAGTCCAAATGTATATACAGGTAGCTTGAAATATGTGCACATTTGAATGCAGGAAAGAGACATTAAGACTTTTTCTATGTGAGTTTAAAGGTAGGGTATTATTTTTTAAATGTTTAGAAAGCTTTCATTTAAAAAATAATAATCTTGGCAAAATCGCAACCTATTGGTTCCAATATAGTAATTGAAATGTATGACTTTAATACATGTATACATTTTTAACAGTATGGACTAAAAATAAAACTAAGATTAGATGCGTGTGACTATATTTAACACAATAAACTTAAAATTGATTCCACTCCACTTTTTAAACTGCTTCTGGGGGTGGGGGAAGTATTTTTTTTATTTAATCAAGATTCTAAATATTTTAAGCATTCATTGTGAATGCATTAGTTAAACTCAAAACCATAAGGAATACACTGTAATAAAATGTGAGAATCTATCTTAATATACATTTCTTCCACAGTTCGGGATTATTCAGGTTTCCCCAGTCAACACAGGATGGGCTGAGAATGAAAGCATACAGACTGGAATACATACAGGATTTAGCGGTCAGATCAGCACACCAAGCTCTATCTCTAGATGTTGTGAATACTCAGGTGTGCTATCAAATGCATAAATAAGACCATTGAGGCATGACTTTCAATATGATGGGGATGGAAGGATACGCTTGATTTATTTATTCAGTTTAAATGGTGTCTACACACAGGAGCAGCTAAAAACCAGTTAAAAAGAATTAAATAACAACACGTTGTACTTGAGTGACTCATAAGCTGCACAATCGCATCCCTGATACCCAGCATCTTGACCCACTGCTCAAGAGAAGAACCTGGTCTTCAACACCTTACAAATGATCAACAGAGTTGGGACCATCCAAATCTTGGGATGATAATGTTTTGTTCCGTAGAACAAATACTACAAAGAAGAAGCCACACTTCCTGGGTCCCATCAGATTATAATGTGTGATAGAAGGGACCTAAAGCATGCCTACCCTCTCAGCTCTTGTGGGATAGTCAGAATAAGTGGAGACAACAGGTCCTGCAGATAAGCCAACCAGTCCTATGTCATGGAGGGCTTCATAGATGAAAACCAGTATCTTGCATCTGGAAGCCCATTGGGCGTTAACAAAGTAGAAGTGTGACATGAGTGCACTGAGATATGACTGTAATTACTCATAACTACTTACATTGCTGCAGCATAGCCATAGCTTCATGGAAAGTCTTATTCAGAGCACATGATTGCAATGATTTAGACAGAAGGTGACCAAATCTGATGAAATCATAGAGAAGATAGCAGGACAGTTAAGAGTGGAAAGGGCTATTAGAGATTAGAAGTGGTCTCACTTAATGAGCATTCATTCAACAACTGTTCAGACTTATGACAATGCTGAATCACTAGTATTTACAACCAGTACTCTCTCACAGTTTGCTACAGTCACATGGTTGTCATTTGTGACTCTCATTGCTGGCTTCTGAGAGTCAAATAGGAAAGCTGGCAGGAGATCATAAATGGCAACCACATGAAGTCAGGCTTAATGATGTCATGTGATACACTTAACCAGTAATTAGAACTGCTGGAAAGGCCATTCCTAAGCAGCATGGTCACTCTTTATCACCATGTTGTTTAACTGTAGAAAGTTTAGTCTCAATTGCTATTATTAACCAAGGCCTACCTATCCTATACATTATTAAATCCAAGAGTGGAGGGGACAAATATGAGAAAGATTTAGAGTAAGACCACTTTAATTATGCTAGGTATAAGTTGTGTGGACAAATTACCTTGGTAGATTTTCAAGGTAATTGTCAAGACCTAGAAATAAGATTCATTTAGATTTCTGGAAAGAACTAAGGGGGACACACATGTAATACACAATTGGCCACATTTGCAATCCTGGCAATTCTTACTCAGGAGAATGCAGGTAGTTCTCACTGCAGTTAGGATCAGCAGCTCCATTGCTAAGTAATGTCATAAACTGAAAAATCACATGACCATGCCCAACTTACTATGGCAGTCCCAGTTGCTGTCAATAAATGAATCACCATGGATCATTAAGCACAATATCATATTTGGTATCATATTACACAATATCATATTCACAATATCATATTCAATATCACAATATCATACCGGCTCAGGGTTGACTCAGCCTTCCATCCTTCCAAGGTGGGTAAAATGAGGACCCGGATTGTTGTTGGGGGCAATATGCTGACTCTGTAAACCGCTTAGAGAGGGCTGAAAGCCCTATGAAGCGGTATATAAGTCTAACTGCTATTGCTATATGATTGCAATTTGTGACTTCCTGCCAGCTTCACCGTTAGCTTTGCTTGTTGGAAGCCAGTTGTGAATGTTGCAAATGGCAGTCGTGACTGCGGGTGTACATCAGTTGCCAAGTGCCCAAAACATGACCATAGGGATGCTGCAACAACTGCAACTTTAAGAACCAGTCATCTCATTGTTCAGCACTACTGTAACTTCTGATTGCTGGCTGAGTGATTTGTACAGGTAATTTTCAATTTACAACTGGTCATTTAATGACAGTTTCAGGAAGGAAATTTTACAACCCATACAGCACTTCTGGCATAAAATGTGTCTCTTCCCCCCTATCACAGTCACATGACCACATTTCAGGAGCTTGGTAACAGGCTCCCATTTACATCTGGTTGCAATATTGTAGTGTAGTATCCTGCAGTCACATGACTGTGATTTGAGACATTTTTTACTGGTTTCTGACAAAAATAGTCCTTTAAGGAGTTAATTGCAGTACAGACCTTATCAGTTCCTTGAGATAATTGTAAGGCCATGAACTCCCAGCCAAAAGGCTGCAAATTAGGTTCTGGCAAGCAGTCTTTGTGGCACGAAACACAAAGAGCAAAATTTTCAGAAATACAAACTGTTGTCTCCTACGACAACCATTCCCCTTTCCTTCTGTTTATTCCCCAGTCGTGGAGCGGGGTGGCATTCAGCCTCCATGTGTGCTTTGCTTCATGAGTCGACTCCTTGACCTCCATTGCTCACCTCTTCTAACTGCTCTGTGCATATGTGCACCTGGAACAGGCCCCAGCTGTTCTTCCTCCTCACTCATATCAGCCTCCAAAGGCAGCTGCCTGTCTGGTGGCTGGAAAACGTCAGATGGCTCTGGCTCTATCTCTGCATCCGAGACAGACCATCCATCAGAGTTTTCCCCAGACTCCAGAACTGGCCCAAGTTCTTCCCCAACCTCCTCATCGTCCAAGTCTGCCGCCAGCTCTGCTGGCAGCTGGCAGGCCACAACATCTGAATCCTTTGGGAGAAGAAAAAGCTAAACATAATTTCTTTCTCTACCTGGTTTTCTTAATATGTAAGCAAGGGCACTATGCAAAATCGTGTGAATAATTTCTAAAGAGAAAGATCTTTGAGTTATTATGGAAGCTTAGGAACAGTGTCAATGCAATGTAAAAATAAAAAGTCAAAAGCCATGCTTACTATAATTAGGTAGGCAGTTAAAAATAGAACTGTTGATAAAATAATGCTGTTATACAAACAAGCTAAATGTGTTGCATACAATTCTCATAACTGTACTTTAAATAAGTGTTATAACTAGAAAATAATTGAAAAGAGTTGATTAGGAGGCTCAAGTAACTCTACGATCAAGAAGCACTACAGCAATTAGGCCTCTTCAATCTGTAACAAAGGAAGATAAGGAAATACATGGTAGAAGGGGTGACAAGGAGACTGATGACATTTTCCCCTCTCTCACAATCCATTTTATTCCACTGAAGCTGGATAAAGGAAGATTCTAGACCAATGGAAGAAAATGCTTTTTCACACAATGCCTAGTTAGAATTTGTAGTTAGCAATCTAACAATTCAGATCGGTTTAAAGGGGGATTGGATAAGTTCATGGAAGATCAGGCCATGAGTGACTGATTGACTACTGTTCATTGCCTTCTGAATCATAAACATTCTTCAGTATTGTTCGTTGGGAAGCAATTAAGAATGGGGTGGTGCTGGTAATAATGATGATCTGTCTCCAGATCAAGCTTGTTAGGTTCTCATATGTATTCAGATGCCACCGTGTGGTATAGAACAGAGGATTAAATGGATCTATGGCCCAATCCAGGCATATTAAACTTGTTAGGTCAAATCAACTGTAGAATAGTACAGTTAGCTTTTCTTGACAATAGTTTCTGGCAACATTATATATGTTGAAAGAAATCTGTTTTCGTAACTGCAGCTATGATAATTCCCATATGTACAAGATAATTTTTCATGGGCCATATGAGCCTTATTTTTGTAAAAAATGAACTCTTATATTTAGTGCTTTAATGGTACCCTTTTGCATTTTTGAATTGGAGACAAAATGCTATCCAACATCAGAAAAATGTAATCATTTGTTGATGGTGCATGTAGAGTTATATGCCTATACCTGGTCACAAGTATAGACATGTAGATCTACTAATATCTTAGAAATAACAAGGCTATTATTGAACAGAGAAAAACATTTTTCCCTGAAATGATTGTCAATTGCTGAACATTGTTCATGTAATACCACCGTGTTGAAAAGCATGTTAAATTAGCTGAAAATATATTTTTGCAGGTATACTTTCTGTCCAATATTTTCAGAAAATCCATAACGAAAATGCAAGCTTCATTTGTTGATTTGCCATAGTGACAGAATTGCATAGCTTGTATTTCATGTTTCCAGTTGTTTTTTTTTGGGGGGGGCACTAATCAATTCATTTTGAGAGCAAGCAATGGCTCCTCCAATGATCTTGAAGGGAAGGGTTATTGCATACGTGTAAAATAACTCACAGTAAGTATGTGCAACCTCAAAAGATGAATTGTCCAAAAAGCAAACTGCTCCCTGTCATCCTTCCTTGTACCCCAAGTGACTTGTTATCACTGTCCTGATTAGGGAGTAGTGGCCAAAGCTCTGTGGTTCAGTGTTACATTTGTCTCCCCCCCCCCCCCCATAAGAACACCTAGTTAGAGTCCAGAAGGTTTTTGGAAACAAAGATGATTGAGGAGATTGCCATCTCCTCCTTTTTTATGCTTAATTTGTTCTTTTAATTTTAAAAGTAGAGTGAGGAGATACCTTCAAGCATCCTAGAGAGGATTTCAAACTTCCACCTGCCTGTGCAGCTTCGCCACCTATAGGCTCTTTGGAAAGTTTGGAGGGGGGGGGAGGCTTTATGGCCCTTAGGACCTACCGTAGGGAAAGACAAGTTTCTGGCCTGAGGAGAGTTTTGTGAGGACTCTGATGACGGGGATGAAAAAAAGGTGGGTGAGGTAAAGAGGGGAGAATAGAGCAAGTTCCTGGCTGCTGCTTCCATACGTCAGAGCTTTTTTTCAAGGCTGCCAGAGGCTGAGGCCTATCCAAGTATCTCAGGATTGGGAAATCACAAACAGGTTTGAGAGACATTTTGTACATTTTAAACAAACCCCAAGAACGCTGCCTTAGAGGAATGTAGAACGGTATAAATGCTGAAGCTATTTTAAAAGCTGCCTGGAATAGCGCAGAAGCTGAGAGACCCTGGTTTGGCTTCCCTTTTTTTCGGTATCCAATGCTCACTGGGTGATATTTGGCCGTTCGAACTCACTCAGCCCTGTTACCTTTCAGGTTGTGGTTGAGTGGGGTGAAAAAAATAAATAAACAGAGGAAGGAACACTGTGTACAACTGCCTCAGTTTCTGAAAGAAGCTGGATGTGAATCAAATAAACAACAATTGAAGAGCCTGTTTATGGTTTTTGCTAGATGCTCATGTCTCTAGAGCACAGTTTATAGAGTTGAACCCTAATTCTTCCCCAAAGATTTTCTGATGAACTCTGGTTTCTTACAATCACAAGCAAGAATGTCTAAGACTTGGAGGCTTTCTCATACCTTAAGACTGCATCAGACCATCCTGTGTAACTATATAGAATGGAGTCAGCCCAGCTAATGAAAACTTGGGTCCAGTATTCTATCTAGTCATGTTATTTTTAATGAAAAAAAAGGCGTAACTTGAAATTGCCAGTTTTAAATGTAGACACCAGTGTGTTAAGAAAAAAACCAAATCTCAATCCTACAGTACAGACGTTACATTCTTGAGGTGACAGAATAATGGAGTTGGAAGGGACCTTCGAGGTCTTCTAGTCCAACCCCTTGCTGAAGCAGGAGATCCTGTTCCATTTTGAATAAATGGCTGTCTGATCATTTCGTAAAAACCTCCAGTGTTGGGAGCACCCACAACTTTTGAAGGCAAGCTGTTCCACTGATTGATTATTCTGTCAGGAAGTTTCTCCTTAGGTCTCTTAAATTTAAGGCAGAATCTGGATTTTCTTTGAAACCAAAACAGCAGTAAGGAACAATTTTCAGTCTCAGGACTGACTCCTCTAGGAAACATTTACAGAAGTTCATTTTCCCTCCATTTTCTATCTTATCTCCATGCTGGGTTGAAAGGAGGTGGAGCTTAGCTTCACACATTGAACAATTGGATAGTATATTTCCCTCCAATTTAGAAACCATTTAATGGTTACAGAGCAAGAAGAATCCATATAAATCAAACTTTAAAATTTATTGAGACTTAATTTTGTGCATAATAAGCCTAAGTAATTAGTGAGTCTTGATACTGTATGCCACCTTTGAAATCAGAAATTACATCACTGAAGTTCAGCATTATGTTACGAATAAATGAAGATGTCTTTTCATGTCAATTGTCAGAGGTGAAAAAAATGATGTAAAGTGAAAGATAGGCTTAACAAATGAAAAAAGGAAGTTAAATAGAAAAATGCCAAGCCTCCATTTGTATGCCACTGCCTTGAAAGTAGTTCTGGGCCTAATACAATGCAATACAATATAATACAATACAATACAATAGCAGAGTTGGAAGGGACCTTGGAGGTCTTCTAGTCCAACCCCCTGCCTAGGCAGGAAACTCTATACCGTTTCAGACAGATCTATCCAACATCTTCTTAAAGACTTGCAGTGTTGGGGCATTTACAACTTCTGGAGGCAAGCTGTTCCACTGATTAATTGTTCTAACTGTCATGAAATTTCTCCTCAGTTCTAAGTTGCTTCTCTCCTTGATTAGTTTCCACCCATTGCTTCTTGTTCTACCCTCAGGTGCCTTGGAGCAGTGTTTTTCAACCTTTTTTGTGCAAAGGCACACTTTTTTCATGAAAAAAATCACGAGGCACACCACCATTAGAAAATGTTAAAAAAAATTAACTCTGTGCCTATATTGACTATATATAAAGTGTTTTTCCCACGGCACACCTTACACTATGTCACGGCACACTAGTGTGCCACAGCACAGTGGTTGAAAAACACTGCCTTGGAGAATAGTTTGACTCCCTCTTTGTGGCAACCCCTGAGATATTGGAACACTGCTATCATGTCTCCCCTGGTTCTTCTTTCTCTTAAACTAGACATACCCAGTTCCTGCATCCGTTCCTCATATGTTTTAGTCTCCAGGCCTCTAATAATCTTTGTTACTCTTCTCTGCACTGTTTCCAGAGTGTCCACATCTTTTCTACATCGTGACCAGAACTGAATGCAGTATTCCAAGTGTGGCCTTACCAAGGTGTTATAAAGTGGTATTAACACTTCACGTGATCTTGAGTCTATCCCTCTATTTATGCAGCCTAGAACTGGTTCATATTTAAATGGTTGTCCACTAGGACTCCAAGATCCCTCTCACAGTTACTACTATTGAGCAAGGTACCACCTATACTGTACCTGTGCATTTCGTTTTTGTTGCCTAAATGTAGAACCGTACTCTTTTCACCATTGAATTTCATTTTATTAGATCATGTCAAAGTAACTGTTCTTCAGTGATATTAAGCATGGCTTACTGAATAAATTATTTAGCAAGTTTTCAAAGAGCTCAGGACCACACCTAAATTTTTTGAGAACTCAAAACCTCAAAAACCACAGCCCCAAATCATTTTTATGAAGCACAATGACTGGATTAGCACAAAGCCAAAGCCAAAGCCAAACGGAAGCATTCTTATTTAACTTGCTGAACAAGCTGTTTACTCATTTACTGTGACTTTAAAGTTATTACTTATGAATTGCATATTGTAGAATGCACACTGTTGCTAAACTTACAGTACTATTATTGTTAATAATAGATTCTGAATTGTTGAAGTGTTTGAATGTGGTAAGACGGTTGAATAATGAAACATTGCTTTATAGTATATTCAGGTATGGAAAAAGTAGAATGGAAATCTCTTGAGAAGCAATTAGTTTTTAACTGAGCATCCCTATATAATTGGGCTAGTTGGATTTATTTATTTATTTCAAAAAGGAATGAAATTTGATGAAATGATTTCATCATCAATCATTTATAATGTAAATTTTAGGAAGACATGAATAAAATGTTAGTGCACATAATGAATGATTTTACAGTCAATAATTTATTTACGAAAACATACTAAGCCAGGCTTTATTCCAGGGTATAGCATATGACCAACTCTCAGAACGAAGTTTCTCTTTATGGCTCCTCACATAAGAAGCAGCAGGAGAAATCTGCCACTATTTTCTTCTTGGAATGCAAATGTTTTTTTTTCTTATTAAAATCATCCCAAGGTTTAACAAGAAAGAAAAAACAGTACAAATCCTTTTTTGCTGTCTTTTCCCACTGCTCAGAGAATAGCAATTCCTCTTCCTTTTAAAAAATGCCTTGCCTGTGCCAAAGGATTTAGCATTTGCTGAACCAGCAGAAATGACTGAAGAGATTTGACCTGAAATTTGTGGGTACTGATTAAAGTTGATATCTTTGTTGATATTCTAAGTAGCTGATTTGTTATGTAATTATTTTATAATCAGTGTAAGATGTATTGCCTACAAACTAATCCTTCTACAGTTTAAAATGTTCTAATCTAAATGTTATAAAGCAGTTTTGAAGAATGTGCTATGAATGTGTTTTTTTAGAGAAAAACTTTAATTCCTTTCCAGTAAAATAATTGTGGAATGGTATTGATTTGTTGTTCAGTTTCTAACCCATATATGACTTTTTGTAACCCCATGAACCACAGCATGCCAGGCCCTCCTGTTCTGCACTGTCTTGTGGAGTTTTCCTAAATTTATGTATATAACCATCTCATCTTCTGCCATCCCTTTCTCCTTTTGCCTTCAATCTTTCCCAAGAACAGGATCTTTTTCCAATGAGTCCTTTCTTCTCATTATGTGGCTTTAGTATTTGAGCTTCAATTTCAGTATCTGTTCCTTCCAAAGAACAGTCAGGGTTTATTTCCTTTTGGGTTGACCAATTTGATGATCTTGCAGTCTAAGGGATTCTCAAGAGTCTTCTCCAACAACACAATTCAAAAGGATCAATTATTCGGTGCTCATTTTAGACAGGAAGTTCTCCAGCTGGACAGACTTGGGAGATGTGGGCTCCTAAGAGTCTCACATGAACCCTGTCTGACAAACCATCTCGGAAGATTCTTTTGAATCAGAACCCCCACTGGAGGTGAGGGCAAAGAAGGGCAGCATCTCATCATACCCTGAGAGAAGCAAAAATCTCTTGTGGTTTAGATATTTGCCTATGAATCGGAGTTGGAGCAGCAGCCTTCATGGCCAACAAGATGCTGACCTTTTTGTCAAAATAAGTTTGGAACAGGCAGAGACCGGGAGAGATAAAAGACCTGATAAGAGAATTTAACTAACCCAACTATAAATTAAATCTGGAAAAGGCAAAGAAATTTTGAGAATATAAATAATACTGATAGTCAGATCAGGATTTTTTTTCCTAAAAGAAAAAGAACAAAGAAAGGTAGAGGCTTGTAACACCAGCCCCACCCCCCAGGAAGTTCTTTGTCTACGCTTTCGAACAGAAGGTCAGAAAGCAGAGCAATTACAAACCCACATAATTATAATGTTAAATTTGGTTTTGGATCTTAAACAGAAACCAATATTTTTACTTTGTTTGAATTCCTTCCAGCTAAAATAATCAAGAAAAAAGTACGTTTTTCTTCTGAACCCATTCAATACAAACTCTAATCTGGTCTCTGATATCAAATAGAAACCAAATATTTTGATCTCTTTTTCTCTGATAAAGGATAATCTTACCTTGACTGTGTAGGATGTTTTAATTAACCAACTACCATAAATCAGAAGTTGCAAGAGCAGGAGGCAAAAGAGACGCATACCTGAATGTAGCTCTTTATAAGTTTGTTCTAATTGATATGTTTTAAGCAGCTGTGGCTGATCGGAGACTGAAGGTGCCGGGGAAGAATTATTACAGAGATAAGAACTGGAAAATGCTAGGGTGTTTTTTCTTTTATTTTTTCTTCCCTCCTTCGTCTTTCTATTTTACTGCAAAAGATTAAGATGGCCCCAGCTTCACTTCCTGTCCCACAGTAGCTAAAATTTAAGGTGGACCAGAGCCTCAAAATAAGACTTTGTATAACTAACTGCAATCTTGGAACTGGATATTAAGGAAGAACAAAAGACCAAGATGGCTCCCATCATTCTCCCCTAGAGCAGTGGAAGTGGACAAACTTAAGGTGGACCAGAACTCTGAAATAACTGCATAGCTAATTCTAACTTTGGAACTGGACATCATGGAAAGCTGGGAATTTGAAGAACTACATGATATTATAAAAATATATATGCATAAATCATTAAAATCAAGCCTAAATAGAATTGTGAACCCAGAGAAGCAGATATCCAAAGAAGAATTTAAAAAAGAAGGGGGGCAAGATAATGAAGGAGTAGAAACGAAGGGAAACAAAAGGCAGACAGAAAGGTTGAGGTGGTTAGTGACGTAAGGGAAATTGAAGGGGGAGGTTTTGCCCCAACAAAGAGAAATAAAAAACAACCTTTTGGTGGTGACCTGGGAAAAGTTGGGGAGAGTGGATGTGCCGAAGCAAAGAGAAGGGAGAGGGCAGGAGCAGAGAAGTGGGACAAAAGACTTACTAGGAAAAAATCCGACAATCAGAAATGTTTATGTGGGAGAATATAAGACTAAGATAAGGGTTTTATTTCTAACTACGATGATGAAATGGAGTTGCTAATTGATTGAATGTAATAATGGGAAGATAATTAAGCAAAGGTTGAAATATATGGAATATGGATAAATTTGATATTGATGTGGGGAGGTTGTGAAAAACATGTCAATAAAATGGAGTTGCTAACTGGTTGAATATAACAATAGAAAGACAACTAAACAAAATATATGGAATGTGGATAAATATGAAACTGACATGAGGAGGATGTAAAGCAGAGGTTTGTCATTCACTTTTATACATGATAATTAAACTGAGTGGCAAATTGACTGGAAACAACAACAGAAGGACAACTAAGCATGGGTTAAAATATATGAAACATAGATATACGTAGAACTTTTAAGGTAACCAGTTTTATTTTCTTGGGTTCCAAGATCAGTCACTGCAGACAGTGACTACAGCCATGAAATTAAAAGATGCCTGCTCCTTGGGAGGAAAGCTATGGCAAATCTAGGCGGCATATTAAAACAGAGACACCACTTTGCTAACAAAGCTATGGTTTCCTCAGTAGAATGTATGTTCAATATTCATTTCAATTCCCTTAATCTATTGTATAGAATAACAAACGGTAAACATCTTGTTTTACTTCATCATCGAAGTGATGGAATCAAATGACGTGGGCTTTTTTCATGTTGAGTTTCAAGCCAGCTTTTGCACTCATCTCTTTCACTCTCCGCAAGAGGCCTTTTAGTTTCTCTTCACTGTCTGCCATTAGAATTAGAATGATATTGAAGCAACTGTTAATTAAAGCCAGTGACAATTCATTCCCACTTTTTTTTAGAAGAAAAGAGAAAATTGTTTTCATATATTGTTACTTCTTCCAACAGTTGAAGGTATCTTAGATTTCAGAATTACAGACAATAAAGCATAGATTATAGAAGATGTGAATGCTTGACAAATACAGTTGAGGTTAAATCCATCTTGAGCTATGGAAACTCACTGGCTGATAATGCACTCTATGTATAGCATGGTTTCACATTCACTGGAACCAGAATTGTGGCAAACTGAAGTTTAGATTGGATGTGGAATGACACCTATATCTCTTCTTGTGATCAGAATTAGGGGAGTAATTCAGGGGTTTATCAGACACTGTAAAAGGCTGGCTAGAGGCCAGTAAACCGAAATTGACACTTGAGACCAACCAGTTATCAAACAGTGTTAGAGAATCTCTACTATTCTCTTTCACATTTGGTTGTATGTACAGGAAAAAAGTGTGTAAAAATGAATATGCTATATTAAAAGGTTATTTTGTATTTCAGAAGTTTACTTTGAGAGCAAGAACTGTTCCTTCACTACACTTCCATTTTCATTTCTAGATTGGGAGTTGGGTTTGTGAAGAGCATTTTAACCTGTTACACAATTAAGTATCTGTCTTTGTAACAGAGAAATATTATACTTTTGCTATTGCTCCTTCTATGTTGGGTTGAATTTGAATTTCTCTTAAATGGTCTTACCTAGAAGGCAGATTATAAATATTTTTTAAAATATATAACTGACAATTAACATAATTCAAGAGATACTGTTAGCATATAAATAATGACTTACAAAACAAAGATACTGCCAGACTTGTTTTTCAAAATCCCTTCCATGTTACATAAAACTCTACAAATAATCACACACTAGTATTTTAGCTATGCTGCTAGTTCGAATTGCTTTCAGCTTTGGAATGTGGATAATATCCTAATTCCTTTTTGAATTGATAGAATTTTAATCTGGAAGGATTGCATTTTAAACCTCAAATGAATAGTGTGATAGAAGTATAAAGATAAATAAACTCTTACCGTACATCACATGAATGAATTAGATCCTCTCTGATGTCTGAACCATTTTGACAGCTTCCAGAGCCTCCCCTATTCTCGCTATTAAAATTCAACTGCACACCATGTCTTAAAGTTAATAGCTCTTAAAACCATTAAGTTATTTTTCGGGGAAGGACTTTCTGGATATTTTTGAGGCTAGCATACCTACCAACAGTATTGATGATACTGTCCTGTTCATTGTGGCTTTCCGGGAGAGGGGGGCGCGGAAAAGTGAAGCCTTTCAGCACATGTAAACTGATTCTTGCTCCATAACCAATTCCAATTTTGAGCATGTAGTAAGCCTTGTTAGTTAGGGAAAAACGATGGGTCAAATAGATTTTAAAATTGCTTAAAACTGTTTAGTAGCTAATTTTTCTCTTCTACAGCACTGAGCATGTTTCTTGCAGGGAGTGATCTTAAGTGATATAAATTCTCTTCCTGTTTGTAGACTTCCGCTGCCTTTTTTCTATTTGTGGACTACGGTTAGTCCTTGATTTGTGACCACAATTGGGACTAGCAACTTGATCATTAAGTGGAGCAGTTGCTATGTGAAACCACCACTGTACTTCCTTTAGCTTTCTTTGCTTTTCAGATGGTTACTTTTTCATCACTGTTACAATTGCAAATGGTTGTTAACTGAGGTAGTTTCTAAATGAGGACTGCATATTCTGTTGAAGACAAAATCTCCATTTGCTTTTCATTCTATTATGTTACTATTTATGCAAATCTTGTTATATTAATAAATATTTTTCTGATTTAAATGTTTTCCAGATATGAGACATGATTGTTGGACGCAGAAGATTAAAATTGCTGGGAATTCTGATGATGGTAAATTTCTTTATATATGTCATTGTGGAAGTCTCAAAAAATAGTGGCCAAGACAAAAATTCAAAACAACAAGTTATACTCCCAAGGAGCAGATTTTGGAGAAAGTATATTCCTCACAAGGCATATTGGAATAAACAGCAGGAGAAGTTGGAACACTTATATAATCCTATTTTTGCATTGCTTTTCAATATGACTGTGGAAGAAAGGTTATCTTCCAATAATAGCTTTTTGAACTCCTGTGATCCTGATCCATCTTTATCCTCAGATCTTAAAGATTTTGAAGACTTACCAGATAGGTTTAAAGACTTTTTTCATTATTTAAGATGTAGAAATTATTCATTATTAGTAGATCAGCCGCACAAGTGCAAACATAAACCTTTTTTGCTTCTGGCTATTAAATCCCTCATACCACATTTTGATAGAAGGCAAGCAATCCGGGAATCTTGGGGAAGGGAAATTAATTTAGGAGACATAACTATTGTGAGAGTGTTCCTATTAGGTCAAATTCCTCCTGAAGATAACTATCCCAATCTGTCAGATATGTTGAAATTTGAGAGCAAAACCCACCAAGACATACTTCTATGGAACTACAGAGATACTTTCTTCAATTTGACTCTAAAGGAGGTACTATTTCTAAAATGGGTCAGCACCACTTGCCCTGATGCTCAGTTTGTCTTCAAAGGAGATGATGATGTTTTTGTGAATACCCATCAGATCCTGGATTACTTGAAGAGTTTAACTAAAGAAAAAGCCAAAGACTTGTTCATAGGTGATGTTATCCGTGATGCTGGACCTCATCGTGATACAAATGTGAAATATTACATCCCACACAGTATTTATGAAGGCTCTTATCCTCCATACGCAGGAGGTGGTGGATTTCTTTATTCTGGTGATCTAGCATTAAGATTAGCTAACATATCTGACCAAGTCCTCCTTTATCCTATTGATGATGTGTACATTGGTATGTGCCTTCAGAGACTTGGGCTTTCTCCAGAAAAACACAAAGGCTTCAAAACCTTTGACATTGAAGAGAAACAGAGGAACAATATATGCTCCTATACAAACTTAATGTTAGTCCACAACCGGAATCCTCAAGAAATGATTAAAATCTGGACAAATTTGCAAGATCCACATTTAAGTTGTTAAAAATGTATGTATCCAAAAATTATTCCTAAATTTCAGTTTAAATTATTTGGCTAAATGGTAAGCATATTGTCTTCAATTGGTGGCTTGTTTTGTAAACCAAAATTAGCTAATAACATTGTCTAGTACTTCTAAAAGTGAGATTACAACTACAAGAGTATCAGAAGATATGGCATGAAAATATTCTCATTATAGTACTGTCCTAAAATTTTGAAAAATTAAAGCTTTACAAAGTTGTGATTTAGCATAATTTTAAAGACTGATTAGTCAAATTATATTCAATAAATTGCTCTTGTTCTGATACTGTAATTAAATTATGGTGATAGATTCCATCATATTTCCTGAGACGAGAAATTATAGAGATTTTGCTGTTAACTCAGACTCTTATTTTCCGAACAACTTCCATAATAACTTAAATAAAATAATTTAAAAGGGGGGGTTGCAGCTTAGATTCCCACCTTCAACTCCAATTCCTTTATCACTTCATTAAATAATATTTTAGTTAATGGTGGTAGAAACATCTCTAATATGGGACTGTGCATTTAAAAGATCCAATTTTATGTCAGTGAGAATCTCATGAAAATGGTGATAATTGAGATACCATTTTTTAAAAAAAATCCTTAAAGGTATTGCATCTATTTCGGAAGGAATAGATTCTAAAAGTCTCAAATCACTATATTGCTATATCTTCATATGTGTTATATCTGACAATTCAAACAGTCTTTGTATATGTAGAAGTGCCTGTATTTATTGTTTAAATGGAAGACCAAAATATTTTCTTAAAAATATTTAAGAAACATTTGTAAAGCGCTGTCAGTAATATTTAAATTAAATAGAGTATGCTATTTTAAATGTGTTGAAACACAAAATGTTAAATAAAATTGTTTTTGAATTTGAAAAAGAGTTCTTTGTGTACATTACAGTGTTTTGTGTAATATGCCCAGACAGTTTTAAATACTTCAGTGCTTGGCAACTGCTTTTGACCAACAGAGCAGTTAAAGAAATGAAACTTCCACATATCAGAGCTCTGCCATGTCTTGTTCTATTACATAAAGAAAAAAAATGAGAATAACTAATTTTTATATCTTTATCATATTCCTAAGGGTGTTGTTGTGGGGGGAAATGGGATGAGGAAGCAGTGTGCATGCCCTTGATCCCTGAATGAAAAAGAGAAGGGAAATCAAATGAATATAGTTTGCAGGAGCAAACTAGGTTTAAAAGGTAGCACTGAACGATACTTCGCAGTGGAAATTTCCATGTATTGGTATAAAAGTCTGCCAAAGAAGTTTTCTGCTGTTCTAGGTTCAGGCCAAAACTGTGTTCTCCAAATACTGGCTACAGTTTAAGATCTTACAGACATAAAATAAATATACAGCATCTGTTATTCTGATATTATGAATTAAAATACTAGAAAACATATTTCACATTTAGGTACAGATTTTAGGGTAAACCGTAAAAAAAATCCTAGAACTTCTCTATGCTGTCTTTCTTTGCCAAAGTATACATAGAACAAATTAATTATTCTTATTGTATCCTAGTTTGTTCTGTTAATTAATCAAAAATGAAATATCCTCAGATAGCAACCCTATATTCATTTAAAGGCTGCTGTCCATTGAACGTGAGTATAAGTCTCAGTGAACTTATATTTGCCTAAGCAAAATAAGATTGCACTCCAAAAATATTTTAATTTATGAAAGTAGTATCTTGCTTCTTGTGTCAACTGATCAATTCTATGCAAGTAACATTTTGGTAACTAATAAAATATTTGGAAACTGGTAAAAAAAAACTTTTGTAAAATGTGCTTCTGACTTGATTCTGCTTTTTTATTGTCTGATTTCTTATTCTATCACAACATAAAATAGTAAGCACACAATTGAGTTGAGCAATGAATTGATTGGACAATATATGGCACATGATCTGTAGGTCACAATTCTGGAGAATTCCTAGAGACAGGACATTTTTGGAGTTCTATATGCTATATTGGCTTTTATTCAAGAAACCACATATCACACACTAGATTTTTTGATCTGACCTGAATTTTTCTTTGAGATCCAAAGATAACACTGACCAAAGTCCTATTTGGCAACCTTGCCTATAAGGATTGATTTTATTAAAATACTAATTGAAGTTATCTTTGTACGTTATAATTGAAATTATAAATAATTGGAGTTATTGATACACATTAATTAAATAAATACAGTGCAATGGAGTTATCTTGTATGCTGCTCTGACTTTCTTAAATATAAATAAAATGATGAAGAACTTACTGGTAAGTGACAACACTCGGAAGCATTTTAATTTGTTGTCTAAGGCAATTATCCCTAATAGAAACCATATGGTTTAAATTATCCTTAATTGAAACCATATGGTTTCTATTTGGGAACATTTTGAGGTATGCTGTACTTTTAAAAAGAAACCATGAGAAATGATAATCAAATTTTGAAACACACAACATTGATTATACCAAGATCCTGCTTGTTCCTGCATTCTCCCAAGTGAATATGTAGAGGATTATTGTCACAGATTCAATACATGCTTTATACATTCTTATTGTTTAGAATATATATACTAAAGAAGTGAGTACACCCCCTCACATTTTGTAAATATTTAAGTATATCTTTTCATGTGACACCAATGAAGAAATGACACTTGGCTACAATGTAAAGTAGTGCATTTACAGCTTGTAAATGTGCTCTCCCTCAACTTGGCATATAGCCATTAATGTCTAAAGTGCAAGTGTGTGTGTGGAGAGAGAGAGAGAGAAGTTGTCCCTATTCCCCAAAGTTGAGTGTAATGGACCCATTGTAACAGCACTATATTTTTTATCTTACTAGTGTGCAGCAGCCAGGGTAGGACTTAAGATTGTGTCTGGAGCAAAAGTCCTCAACCTTTCCAGTTTGGCAGCCTGGTGGGAGAGAGAAGGGATGGTTCTGTGTCAGTGGCAGGTGTGTGCATGAATGCACGCAGCTCCATTTGTGCAAGCAGAGGGCAAGTGGAGTTGTGTATGTACGCTTATACACCACTTGTACGGCCAGGTCCAAACAAGACACGGCTGCAGATAATGAGAAGTAGCATAGGTGGTTAGTAAGCAGAACTGTCTGACTAGATATCATGTTCCTAACTCCAATGAGACCCCTAATTCTTGTGACATGGTCTGTTATCTTGAACAGTTGGCAGTTTAGCGAACATGATCAGAAATTTCAACTTACAGGTACTGCCTCTATCTTTTGCGAATTTTTCAGATTTCAGTTTCTTAGAATATTAATTTGGGAGGGTTGAAAAATAAGCATTGCAAAAGTAAAATGAATGGAATTTATTTTTCCTTAAACACCTAAATCGCTTTCAAGTGGCATGCTTCAAATTAAATTGAGAATTGGATTGTTTGGATTTAATTACAAAAGATAAAATATTTGTTTACATAAAACACCTACGTGGCCATCTATCTCATAATACTCTAGCTGGCTCAACAATCCATAAAAACCTAGGTAAAATCAAATGTACCCTTCCCCTAGGTGCCAGACCCAAAAAATCAGCCTCCTTCATAGTCCAATGCTTGAGGGAAAATTTCATCAAGAATATTTGACAATGGGGGAGAAGCCAAAGTCGCAACGACACAACATGCGATCTCAATGCTCTGAGATCTCAGTCTACACCTTTGTCTCTGGGTGGTCCAAACGGACCTAAACCATCCCGTAGAGATGGTGAACAGGAAGAATACATCTTACTGATCATAGGGACGTCGCAAAGTCTCTGATCCAAGAGAAACTCTTCAAGCCAGTGACAAAAAAATCCAGTCAAATGGCTGATGAGGTTGGGGCGGCTCCAAAACAGAAGGATATGGAAAGAGAAAGTGTTTTCAGCTGGTGAAGAATTTTTACTGTTTTAAAAGTGACTGCCTTTTAAAAAAACGTAAAATTAATTTAAACTGGAGAACAGAAGAAATAAGGGAGGGAATTAAATTTGGACTGATTTTGAACAGTGGGTTATCTTACTTTTTAAATGCTATTTTTACGGATGGAATTTGTGCAAGCCTTTTAAAATGAACGGATTAAGTTTCCCTCTATTTTTTTTCTTTGACTACTCTCCATAATATGTGGACTAAAACTCTTTCATTACTGTGGGTGTTTTTCTAACTTATTTAAAAATCGGCCCTTTTTTTTAAACTTGAAATACAAAAAGATTACAAAAAGAAACAAAGAAATGGTAACATTGTAATTTTGTAACACTGCTACTCGGAAGCTAGATGTTTGTGTATTGGAAATGAAATACTTTTTTCACTGATTATCCTGGCTTTGCACTTCAAGGACTCACAGTTTGTTTATAATGAGTGGTAAGAAGAAGAAGAAAAACACACATGTCCCTTTGAAGTAGATTCTTAACCAGAGAAAGGTGAAATGTTATTGTGATGCTTAATTCTCCTAAAACCTTCTAAACTAGAGTAGCAGTGTTTGTCAGCCAGAAATCATGGTGCAATTTCAACACCAGAAAGAAGTTTTAAATCTGCAAATTTCTCAGAAATACAGAAATTATCAAATACAAATGAGAGAATAGAGAGGAAGTTGGATTACTTAGTGCATCTAACAATAAAATATGACAGAGAAAGTTGAAGATGTTGATCGAATGGAAAAAGTGGCGGTTAAAATCCAAAAAACCGAAGAGTAAAATGAATATAAAGCAACTGAAATTGCTGAGACTTATGGTGATTGATTTGTTTCTGAAAATGGAAAGAGTGGAATACTGAAAGAGGAATTAAATGGAGGGGAAACTTACCCCAGATGGGAAGATATAGAAGAGGAAAAAATAAAAGAATTTATGATCTTAAAGAGAGAAATCTTATTAGCAATAGTTTTGATAACACCACCGACAATCAAAGATAAGCAGATTAAGGAAACAGAAGAAGAGCATCGAAATTACATGAGAGATCTTATACGCAAAGAGTTGCTAAGAGGAGTCCATACAAAGTTGATTAAGGAGATGATTAGAGGATTGATGGCAGAAGATATGACACTGTTTTGGCACAAATGGCAGAAGATATGACACTGTTTTGTTACTGGAAAGATACAGGTTGAGAGATGGAAGAGTATAATTTAAAACTAGCTAAACTTAGCAAAATTTAGTGATAGTAGATATAGTTAAATAAATAATTGATAATGATAATAATGTATACAATGTGTAGTGTTATGATAAGTAATAACTGGATATGAATATTGAATGGCACCCATGAAAGGAAGATTAGAAACCCTTTTGGATTATATATAAAGGTTAGTGATGATGATGATAATAATAATAATAATAATAATAATAATACCAGGACTTAAAAATCAAAATTCAACGACTCTTGCACAAACCAGCAGTGGTAATTCCAGTGGTAATTGGCACACTGGATGCTATTCCAAAAGCACTGGAATTACATTTTAAACAGTTAAAAATTAACAAAATCACCATCAGTCAAATGCAAAAAGCCGCACTGCTTGGATCTGCACGCATATTACGAAAATACGTTACGATGTCCTAGGCCCCTGGGTGGGGCCCGACTAGTAACCAATGCCAAATCCGGCGAAACAACTGGCCGCTGTGATACAATTGTATAATAATAATAATGAAGAATTAAATTAGATTCAGTTAAGTTTTGATTACTAGAGGGAAAAATTATATGATGCAGGATATAGTCAAATAAAGGAATGGATAATGATAACGTATATATATGTATGGGTACAATATAAGAAAATGAGATGTACATTGTAAACAGCGATTTGGAAAGAAGGATAGAAAACTTTGTCATTAAATATTATGGATGTTTAGCTAGAATAGGACATAAGGATTTAGTGTCATTGGAGGATTTTAGAAATAGTAAATGTAATGCCAGTATGTGGTTATGTATTAAACCTTGGTGTATTTTATGATGGACAGTTAAACAACTATAATCAAATGAAAATGGAGGTATGATGACGGTAATATGTATAAATATCTGAGTTAAAATACTTGAGTTAATATAAATTATGCTTGATGACTGTGGAAGAGATGCACGAACGTTTTTTGTAACCAACTGATACATTTTCTACAGTATGTAAAAAAGGAAGGTTTTATGTGTTGTGTTTGTTTTGAAAATAAAAAATAAAAAAAACTTTAAAAAAAAGAATGTTTGACAATGCAATCCTGTTCACTTACAGTAGTTACTCATAATTACATAGTTTTCTATTATATTAACCATAAATGTGGAATAAGATTTTTTGAAGCCTTAGAACATTCTGCTGGGCTTGAAGTAAAATCAAGCTTCCGGTACAACGAAAATATGTGCATCAGCATACCATAATGGAATAAATGTCATTGAGTAAATATGCTTTGGCTGCTGAGTTCTTTTTTTTTGTCTAGTGTGAACCAAAATGTAGTACCACATCTCACTTTTGATTTCATGTAATGAATAGATGTGCTCATTATAGCTTAATGCAATGTGCAAAGTATGGATTATATAACAACTATAGTTTAAAATATTTTAAAAAGTGAAATGAGGATGCAGTCTCTATTACCATTTATACCCGTTTCTGGTTTATTTTACCCATGCTAAAACCATAATTTCTCATGGGGAACTAGTTGGACAAAAACATCTTCCTCAAAGCCGGCCAGGCAATTAGAACAGCACTAGAAGTAGGTCAAAGCAATGAAGATGAGAGAATGCCACATTTTTTTTTTTTCTCCAGATACTTCTGCAGCCGTGTTTATTTTTCTACATAATGTGATCAAATAGCATTCGTGTTATGTAATTGTGTAGCACTGCAAGCAAAGACTTCAGGGCTGGTTGTCTTGAAGATCCATATTTAGCTTCCCCAAACATGTTACTGTTCACTGTGCCATTTCTCTCTGCTTGTACTTGCCAATGTGATTCATGTACAGACTATTGCAAACATTTTTCACTAGCAGAATAGGAGAAACTGAAAAAGAAAAGGTTTTTTTTAACTGAAATACCTTAGAACTGAATTGGCAAAGTTAGGCTTGGATAAAATATTTCTTTCTCCTCTTGTTTTGAGCAAAGATTTTGTTTTGGTTGCTTAGATAGAAGTTAGAAATGTACCTCACCTGAAAAGTTCCCCTGAGATCAATTAGACAATGATCATATCTAACACTTGCCTTAAGTGCTTTGTGTTTATCTTCAATGTGTCTATTTATAAGATAAACAAATAAATATTTAGGGTTTAGCTCTGATTTATATTTTAAAGGTATATAATGTTATAATGGCATTCTCACAGGATAGGTGCACACCCAACTTACCTGAATGCCTTAATTTTTCTTGTAGACTTCAAAAAAGAAATATAATTAAAGGTTAATTAATTAAATACAGAAAATGTCAGAAAGTTCTAGGGAAAATAGCAGAAAGATAGCCTGAAAAAAAAGTTTTGACTCCTTTGACTATTGTTAGATCTAATAATGATCTTTCTTTACACCATCGTGTCCTTTAATACCCTGTTTCCCTGAAAATAAGACCTCCCTGGATAATAAGCCCAATCAGGTTTTTGAGTACATGTGCTAAAATAAACCCTCTCCTGAAAATAAGCCCACTCTGAAAATATTGCAACACAGCAGCAGCCATGAGGTGACCACTCTTGCCTCCTCCTGCACCTCAAAAATAATAAGAACTCCCCAAAAATAAGGCCAAGTGCTTATTTCGGAGGTCAAAAGAAAATAAGACCCTGACTGAATTTTGAGGAAACATGGTAGTAAATATGTAATTGAGGAAGCAAATGAAGATTAATCTCCCTTTGTGTTTTAAACTATATATCCTATTTTTCATCATTGAGGTATCTTGATCTCTGCCTAAAGGAACCAGGTAGGATGAGATGGGGATGGTAAGGTAAAGGTGTCCCTGCAGATTTTTACCCTGCTATCATGACTAACTTTGGGGCAATGCTCATCTCTGTTTCTTCAGCCAAGGAGCCAGCATTATCTGGAGACGTTTCCACAGTCATGTGGCCAGTATAACATCATACTGCAGCACAGAGCATAGGCAAAACACGGTATGCTATTACCTTCCTGCATGCTTACATTTGGGGTGGGGACAAGACTGCTAAAAATTGTTATTCCAGTTCTGAGCTAAAAAGGAAAGGCACAGACCTACCTGTTCTTATGATGAAGTTCAGTATGACAGTAATGATATTAAAGTGATTTACAAACTAGAGTCTTGGATTTTAAGAGAGCTAATTTCAATAAACTTAGAGAGAGCTTGGGAAGAATTCCATGGATGAGAATCCTCAAGGGGAAAACAACTCAAGAAGCTTGGGAAATTTTGAAAAATGAGATTACAAAAGTCCAGTCTAGCACAATACCAATGAAGAAGAAAAATAACAGCTCCCAAAAGAAACCAGCATGTCTGCATAAAGAACTCTCTGACAAATTGAAAGACAAAAAAGTTAAGTATAAAAAGTGGAAAGAGGGGGACATAACTAAGACAGAATATCAGCAAATAGCCCGAGCCCGTAAAGATGAAGTAAGGAAAGCTAAGGCTCACAATGAAGAAAGGCTTGCCACAAAAGTAAAAAATAACAAAAAAAGCTTCTTTCAACATGTTAAAAACAAGAAAAAGGTAAAGGAAACAATTGGTCCATTGCTGGGAGAAAGTGGCAAGAAGGTGACAAGCAACAGGGAGAAATCAGAACTATTTTACTCATTTTTTGCATCTGTCTTTACACAAAGGGATAAAACAGTCCAACCTATCAAAAACAGCACCACAAAAATCAGATTAGGAACACAAATTGAAATAGGGAAGAAAAAAGTAACTGAGCACCTGTCTACCCTAGATGAGTTCAAATCACCAAGACCGGATGGATTACACCCCAGGGTTCTGAAGGAACTGGCAGATGAGATCTCAGAACCACTGAACTATATCTTTCAGAGATCCTGGAGCACCGGGGAACTGCCAGAGGACTGGAAAAGAGTTGATGTGGTTCCCATCTTCAAAAAAAGGGAAAAAATGATCCAGGAAACTATAGACCTATCAGCCTGACCTCAATACAAGGAAAGATAATCAAGCAACGAATTAGTGAACACCTAAAAGTAAACAAAGTAATAGCCAAAAGCCAACATGGGTTTGTCAAAAACAGATCATGCCAGACTAATCTTATTCTTTGACAAAGTGACAAAATTAGTGGACCAGAAGAATGTCGTAGATATAGTTTACTTGGACTTCAGTGAGGCATTTGCTAAGGTAGACCATAACCTACTACTAGATAAAGTAGAAGAATGTGGGTTGGACAGCATCACCACCAGATGGATTCATAACTGGCTGACCAACCACACTCAACATGTAGTCCTCAATGGAACTGCATCTACATAGAGGGAAGTATGCAGTGGAGTACCCCAAGGCTCTGTTTTACGCTCAGTACTCTTCAACATCTTCATCAATGATTTGGATGAGGGGATAAATGGGAAACTCATCAAATTGGCAGATGACACCAAGCTGGCAGGAATAGCCAACACTCCACAAGACAGGCTTAAAATACAGAAGGATCTTGACAAACTTGAACATTGGACACTATCTAATAAAATGAAATTCAATGGTGAAAAGAGTAAGTTCTACATTTAGGCAAGAAAAACAAAATGCACAGGTACAGTATAGGTGGTACCTTATTCAATAGTAGTAACTGTGAGAGGGATCTTGGAGTCCTAGTGGACAACCATTTAAATATGAGCCAGTAGTGTGCAGCAGCTGCCAAAAAAGCCAACACAGTTCTAGACTACATGAACAGAGGGATAGAATCAAGGTCACATGAAGTGTTAATACCACTTTATAATGCCTTGCTAAGGCCACACTTGGAATACTGCATTCAGTTTTGGTTGCCACAATGTAGAAAAGATGTGGAGACTCTGTATGTCTATTTTAAGAGAAAGAAGTACTAGGGGTGGCATGATAGCGGTGTTCCAATATCTCAGGGGTTGCCACAAAGAAGAGGGAGTCAAACTATTCTCCAAGGCACCTGAAGGTAAAACAAGAAGCAATGGGTGGAAACTATTCAAGGAGAGAAGCAACTTAGAACTGAGGATAAATTTCCTGACAGTTAGAACAATTAATCAGTGGAATAGCTTGCCTCCAGAAGTTGTGAATGCCCCAACACTGCAAGTCTTTAAGATGGAAGATGTTGGATAGCCATTTGTCTAGAACGGTATAGGGTTTCCTGCCTAGGCAGGGGGTTGGACTAGAAGACCTCCAAGGTCCCTTCCAACTCTGCTATGGTATTGTATTGCATTTGTAAATTTTGCTAATGAAAATGGGAACTGTAGGAAAGATAATCACCAATTTTCTTTTCTGAAATATCTGCTTCCTTTTCAAGGATGTTCCCCCAATAGACAAATGGGAGTTTCCCCTGGTAGCTAATAGTCTCAAGTAATAAAAAAAAAATTGGTCAAGACTGTGTAGGCTATTCAGGGGCTGCTAATTATATAAAAACATGATTGTAGGTCCAAGGCTTTCTGAACAATTTGCAATGTAGCAGCTATGCTGCAGCAAATGATTTAAGGACAGGGCTGTTCTAATGGTTTTAGTAATTATCTCAGGCTCAGAACATGGCAGGTTCCCATCCAAAATGTATTTCAGTGTGATCAAATTAAAAAACAATACACAATGTATACCATTATAAAGCTATTATATTTCTCCTGGGACTCTTGGACAGAAAATGCATCCCGTTTTAGTCAAAATAGAATTATATTTCCAGCAGGAAAAGCTGTACATCAAATTTAGTATGTATTTGAATAAAAACATATTTTTGACCCTTATTTTAATAATAAATGTATAGACTAATAATCCCAATTTGAAAAGGGTTATCTATTTATTTGTGTTCATCAGCTAAGAAGGCTAATAATCTTCTAAATCAATTTGTGTGTGTGTGTGTGTGTGTTTGTTTGTGTGTTTAACTAATTTGAAGTACTAGAACAGCAATTTGGAATATTTAAAACTAATATTATGAGATGAACTAATACGGTAGTAAACTCCTAATTTCACAATTTGGTCAGTCATGTTTTTTTCTTCCACTCCAATTTTATCTAATTCTTGGAAACTGCTTGGGCAATTTTGTTTTATTTTGCAGTTTTATGGCAAACTTCTTCAGAAGTGGTTTGCCATTGCCTCCTTCCTAGGGCTGAGAGAAAGTGACTGGCCCAAGATCACCCAGCTGGCTCTGTGTGCCCAAAACAGGATTAGAATCTCCCAGTCTCCAGCCTGATGACTTACCAAACTGACTCTCCCAGACATATTAGCACCACCCAAAGCTCTTGATTAATTATTAGTCTTGAAATGTCTTTTTGGGTTCTCCCAACTACACAGTATTTGCTGAAGAGTATTATTAAGAAGGTAGCAAGCATAATTAAAAGAACAAATGAAACCACTGCCTTTTTAAGGTGTGCCCAAAATGTTACTATGGATAGAGATTTGGCAACCATGTATCAGGAGTTAAGAGGCAGAACAACAAAATGACTTATTTTGAGAATAACACTGTTTACCAGTAGAATTGAGGGAGGGGTTACGTGTGGGATATCATCTAAGCCTGATTGGTCAAAAGACTGAGGGAAATTTTTTTAATGCTCCACCTTTTCCCATTGATTCCCAGTTTCCTCTCAGTCTTTGGTCCAAACACTAGTTTTTTGGTTCCCTAGAGGAAATATTAGTACAAATTGATTATGGCTAATTGATTTAATTCAGTTAATTGACTACTCTAAATTTCAAATTGCTCGAGCTGTTGCTCTCTGAAACCGGGTTGCCGGCTCATTTCGGAGTGGGAGAGCTCTCATTTCGGAGTGGGAGATCCCTTGGGGCTTCTCTCCTGCCCGTGGGCCATTGGGAATTCAGTGGGGGTGACAGACTTCATTGTTACAGCTCTGTGGGACAGCTGTGAAGATTGGTGAGCCTTAGAAGTGGCGCAGCCAGAATTCATCAAGACAAGCCACACCTGAAGAGAAAGAGCCGAGCCGCGACGTGAGAGCCAAATCGCCATTTTTCGCACCAGCCACGGCTTCAAAAGGCGAGCTGTGGCTTCAAAAGGCGAGCCACGGTATGAAGAGCAAGCCACGGTATGAAGAGCAAGCCAGCAGAGCGCCCTACGAGCCACAGCCGCACCAGCTTCCCCAAGCTACATGCAAGAGCCTCTGGTGGCCATTTTGCAGCAAGCAGAGGACAGGCCATGCTCTGGGCCCAGACAGACCACAGCTGCCTGTGGTCAGGAGTGTTCCAGATCAGCTTCTCCTTCTGTGGTGAGCCAAGGCTCCATCTTAGGAGATGACGTCCAACAGGACATGGGGTTTTCGGAGGACGAAGACACAGTGCCTCCAGAACCACTGGCCTCCCCAGGTCTTTTTCCTTCACCCATGTTTAAAACATTGTTGCATAAGACGAGGTGGACCACCAAGATAGGCACAGGAGACCCAGCAGTTTCCCAGCCTAGAGATCCAAATTTAGCCATGTTTTCCAATACTGCCACCAATAAGGAAGAGGTCCCAGCTCCTCCTCTGTTTTTAGAGGTGGTAAAAAATCAATGGGGAGCAACGATTGCCGCTTCTACAACATGGAGCAGGCTTTCTCCCAGGCTTTGCAGCTACCACTGTAGACATACCAGTGGCTGCTCTAGCCACAAACTCCACAGTAGTGTAAGGAGATGCAGCTGACAAGTTGAAACCAGAGGATAAGTGTGCAGAACTTACTCTGCGTAAGAACTTCACTGCTTTCACCTGGGCGATTAGATCTGCCGCGGTGGCCTCTTATTTCAACCGCACTGCGGTCATGTGGCTCCATCAGCTACAGGACCTCATCCCAGTGCAGGACGAACACCTCTTACAAGACCTCACAAAAATTATTGCTGCCACGCAGTTTTCTGCAGATGCCACTCTGGACTCTATTAAGTATGCGTCCCGAGCCTTGTCTACCTCAGTGACTTCCAGGCATCTTCTCTGGATCCGCAGTTGGCAGATGGACAACAAAGCCAAATGGAAGTTTGCAGCGACCCTATACTTGGGCCCAAATCTCTTTGGCAAGTGTCTAGAATCTATTCTCATAGAGAATAAAGACAAGAAAAAAGGTCTTGCCTACTAATGCCAAAAAAACAGACATTCGTTCATCCCACTATCATAGACCTTCCTACAAAGCACCCGAGACTGACTACCATCAGCATAGGTTTGTCCCTTATAGTCAGATAGACAGACTCAATGACCATTCTATCCAGACAAAAACAGATACCAGGGCCAGTTCAGGTGGCCCTTTCGTGGGGAGGCACCCTTTCCACAAGGGCAAATGACTCCAATCCGCATCTCCCCATAGGCGGTCATCTGGAACACTTCACGGATCAGTGGGACCAGATAACATTGGATGCCTGGGTCAGGTCGAACGTCAGATACAGCCTATGCCTAGAGTTTCTCTCCCTGTCCCCGACATTCTTCAGGACCTTTCCCCTGTCTCGGGATCCGGTCCGCCGCCGCCTCATGTCACTAGCCATTCAAATTTGCTGGATATTCAGGTGGTAGAGACTGTTCCAGAGGTGGAATACGGGATGAGCCATTACTCCAACCTGTTCATTGTCCTGAAGAGTTCGGGGGGATGGAGGGCGATCCTCAACCTCAAGTAACTCAATCGCTATCTGGTCTACAGGTGATTCAAAATGTCTTCCCACAGGTCAATCGTACAAGGGGTCAGGCGGGGCGACCATCTTGCATCAGTGGACCTAACAAAGGCCTACCTCCACATTCCAATTCTGCGCTCCCATCGCAGGTATCTCAGGTTCTCCCACAACTGGTTTCACTACCAGTATCATGCCCTTCCATTCGGCCTAGCCTCAACCCCTCGCACTTACACGAAGGTCCTGGTGGCATTGGCAGCTCACCTCAGGTCCATCCCGGTGAGACTCCAATGCTACCTAGACAACGTACTCGTTCAGGCCCAATCACAGATGCCGGCAGTCCTTGACCTTTAGCTGACCATCCAGACTCTTCCATCTCTGGGGTTTTCTGTCAACTTCCCCAAGAGCCATTTATCTCCCACGACACGAATTCTTCACTTAGGGACAGTTATAGACTCCCAGGTGGGCCTCATTTGCCTATCGTCAGACCGTCTCTCCAGCCTCCAGTCTCTGGTTCAGCAGATATGCGCAAGTCGGTCCATTTCCATCTTGACCTTGGCTCGCCTCCTAGGCAAGATGGTGTCCTGCAGAGGGATAGTGCCCTGGGCCAGGCTGCATTCGAGGATTCTTCAATGGACTCTCATTCCATACCAACACAAATGAATGAGCAACTTGTTAAAGATCATCTGCCTCATACCGGAGGTTTGTCTGTCCCTGGGGGGGTGGCTGTCCGCAGCCTTGCATTGCAGGTCCAAGTTTTGGGAGCCGGACCGGGTGACAATCACAACAGATGCGCATCTATTCGACTGCGTGGCACTGATGGGATCAAGACTGGCGCAGGGTCGATGGTCAATCTCAGACCTGCGCCACAATATAAACTGATTGGAACTAAAGGCAGCCCATCTGGCCCTCCAGGATTTCAGGGACTCGATCACCAGCCGCCACGTGCTCCTCTTGACGGACAACATGGCAACAAAAGCACATGTGAACCATCAGGGGGGCATTCACTCACAGAGTCTGTGGCTGGAAGCCCTATGCCTCAGTTCCTGGGCAGAGAGACATTTAGCATTGGTGGTCTCGGAGCACATTTCAGGTATGGCCAATCACCAGGCCAATTGGCTGAGCCGCGTGACTATCGACCATGGCGAATGGCAGCTCCAACACAAACTGTTCCACAAGATCTGCCAACGATTCAGCATACCTCTGGTGGACCTCTTCGCAACCCCAGCCAATGCACAGCTCCCGAGATTTTTCTCACTTTTCCCGGCCCAAAATACAGAAGAGACAGACGCCCTCAGGAGCAGATGGCCGCCATGCCTTCTTTATGCCTTCTCCCCTCTTCCCTTCATCCCGGGGATCCTGAGGAAGGTAGTGGTAGAGAGGGTGTCCATCATCCTGATACCTCCTTAGGCTCCCCAGACAGCCTTGGTTTGCGGACCTTGTCCAACTGTTTATCTCCCCTCCCTGGAGGATTCCTCGGGAGGAGGTCTCCTTGTGCCAGGAGTTCCTAGTCCATCCGGAGCCCCAGTGGCTCCACTTGACCGCCTGGCACTTAAGCGGCACCTCCTGAGGAATGCAAACCTATCCTCTCGGTCATAGCGACCATCAAGGCCTCCAGATGACCGTCCACCACACGAATATACAATTCCACATAATCCACCTTCGTTAAGTGGTGTACTTCCCTGGATATTTGCCCAACCGAGGCTTCGGTGGCTCAGGTCCTCGATTTCTTGTAGAAGGGCCTGGATGGAAGGCTATCCCATAATACCCTATGATGCCAGGTGGCAGCCCTGTCCTCGGTCCTTGCTGGGGACAACCCCCCCCCCCCTCTCCCATCTCCCACTAATCAAGAGATTCCTGAAGGGAGCTGCAAATCTTCACACACACCCTGTACATAGGTTTCCCACATGGGACCTTCCCTTAGTGTTAAGGGCACTGACAGGGGCTCCATTTGAACCATTGCGGATGGTCCACCTCAGGTTCCTATCTTTGAAGGTGGCGTTCTTAGCCGCTGTAACTTCTTCCCATCGCATTTTGGAGTTAGGGGCCCTGTCATCCAAAGACGATCTTTGTCTGTTTCACCAAGAGAGAGTGGTCCTGCACCTGGAACCAACCTTCCTCCCAAAGGTCAATTCCTCCTTCCACCAGGCGCAGGAGGTCATCCTTCCCAACTTTTGCCCTGCCCTCTCTCATGAGAGAGAGTGTCTTTTGCACCGATTAGATGTACGCCATGCCCTGCGTATTTATCTTAGGTGCACGGCAACCTTTCGCAGGTCCGAGGCCCTTTTCATCTCATTTCAGTCTGCCTCCCTAGGGCTCGGGTATCATCGGCTACAATTGGTAGGTGGTTACGCCAGGCTATCTCCTCCACCTATGAGTCCTCTGGCAAGACTCCTCCCTCGGGGTTCACAGCCCACTCCACACACAGTGCTGCTACCACAGCGGCTTGGGCCACTAGGGTCCCATTCGAGGAAATTTGTCAGGCGGCCACTTGGTCATCCCCAACCACATTTATCAGACACTATCGTTTAGATTCTTTCACATCTGCAGATGCATCCTTTGGGCACAGGGTCCTCCAGCAGGTGGAGACTGCCCCTCTCCCTGAGGCTTAATTCCCTCCCTGGGACTGAGCTTGGGTATGTCCCATGCATAACCCCTCCCTCAATTCCACTGGTAAATGAACATTGGTCCTTACCTAAATGTTCGTTTTAAGTAGAATTGAGGGAGGGAGTTACAGCCCTCCCTAATTAGACCTTAAGTAGCTAGACAGGTCGGGGCAGTCTGTCTTGTTTGTGTTTTTGCAGGTTCTTCATACAACATCGAGGAAACTGGGAATCAATGGGGAAAGGTGGAGCATTAAAGAAATTTCCCTCAGTCGCTGGACCAATCAGGCTTAGATGATATCCCATGCGTAACCCCTCCCTCAATTCTATTTAAAACAAACGTTCAGGTAAGGACCAACGTTCTTTCCATATCAGGCTTTGACTCCTCCCAAATGATCACTGTTTGCTTACATAAAACCAAGGGGAACAGTTTTATTTTTCAGCTAAATTACTTTTTTTTCTTTCACCCAGAGGAAAGGAGTGGTAGTAAAAGTAGTAGTGTTAAGAATTGCTGTTCTCTTCCGCTAAGAAAGAATTTTATTCAAAGAAAATCAGAGGTAAGGAAAGATGAGCTCTCCTAAAATCAAGTGCATCTCTGGAAGGGATATCTAGATAGGATGATCACCTTACAGCAGTGGTTCCCAAACTTGGCAACTTTAAGACTTGTGGACTTCAACTCTCAGAAGCTGGCTGGAGAATTCTGGGAGTTGAAGTCTACAAGTCTTAAAGTTGCCAAGTTTGGGAACCACTGCCTTACAGGGTTGACTCAGCCTTCCATCCTTCTGAGGTTGATAAAATGAGGACCTAGATTGTTGGGGGAAATATGCTGACTCTGTAAACTGCTTAGAGAGCACTGTAAAGCAGTATGCAAGTCTAAATGCTATTGCTATTATTAGCAAAAAGAAGCATATGTACTTTCCAATTATCTTATTTAAAGTGCTAAGTTTATTTGGTGGTGGTGCAATTCTTCCCTTAAGAAGTAATAGTAATATAAAAGCTTCCAGACACCTAGCTCCTAGTGCTACTAATGAGAAGCTGTTGCTACTAGTCTTGTTTTTCTTGCAATTGAGCTATGAAAGAAGATGGAAGGAGTCCCACTGTCATATTCTATTGAATGGAACAAGGCGAGGTTACTAACATACTATGTTGCAAATGTGATGTATGCTTTCAAGGTTAAAGAATGCAATCAGAAGCAGGAAAATAACAATTCCAGAAGCACTACACAGAACAGACATTGCAAATCTTCAGGCAAAGCAGCTGCAGTTTTGAAAAATATTTTATTTTAGCTAACCTTATTTCCCAGCCATTCAATGTTTCCTCCCACCCCCTAACTCTGAGGCAATTTAATTTCATTTACTCTTTAGTTTACATAGCTTATCTCATAATCAGCCACGCTCATACTAAGGAGATTTGCCATAGATTTTTAACATTATTCTTATCATTGTCTCCCTTCCTCCTCAGCTCACGTGGGAGGTGATTGACTGATTATGTGTCATCAAGTCAGCGTTGATTCTTAGTTACCTCATAGATAAATTTCCTCCATAATGCTCTGTTTCTAGGAGGAAAGCTTGGTCATTTGTGCCTCAGGTGAGAACTCTAGATTGAGTCATTGAATGGTCTGTACTTTGTTCCTTGAATCTACATGATATTTACAGTAGTTTACTCCAACACTAAAATTCAAAAACATTCTTAGCATTGTCCTGCTTTTTCAAAGTCCACATTTTTATTCCATTGTATACATGAGTCTAATTTTTGTAGGTACTGTATGGACACATCCCAGCACCTGAATATCTTTTCCAAGGCTTCATGGCTACTCTGCCAACAGCTAGTCTGATGTTTTTCTTAACTACTAGTTAATGATAGTTTACCCTAAAAATGGAAGGAATCCACCACTTCAGTATCTTCATTGCTAATTTTAAATCTGATTGCTGTGGCTATTGTGATTATTTTGGTCTTTATATTTAGTCTTAGTCCCATTTTGCTCTCTGATCTTTTATTTTTATTAGTAGGGCTTACAGATAATTGGCATTTTCAGCTATCAGAATAGTGTCATTGGTATAGCATCAGTTATTTGCTTCTTCTTCTCAGTTTTAAAACTACACCCACCTTTCTCCAATCTAGCTTTCCTCATATTGGTTGAATAAATAAGGGGAGAGAACACCTCCATGCCTTATTTCTTTGCAACCTGAAGCCAGACTGTTTTGCCAAGCTGTGTCTGTGGAGTGGATTCCTGATCTGTGTATTGGTTTCACACACAGACAAGGTCTTTTCCTCTGCTAGCCTTGCCCCCCCCCTCCTTCTCCACCAGCGTTTCTCTGGGGATTCATCTCCGACTTTTCTCCTCAGCTGAAAGGCTCCTACCCATTCTCCCTGGACAATGGGCCAAGGCCCCTCCATCCCACGCGCTTCAGCACGGCCCATTCACCGAAGCAGGGTTCATCCTCGGTTTTTCGCCGCCTGGGACAGTTAGCTGCCAACCAATCGGCTAGCTGCCAATGCTGGCAGCCAGAAGCCATGGTGAGATTGATCACAATGGTGGTGGGGTTTGGGGGAGGGGCTGCAGCCAAATGGCTTTAGGAAAGCCAAAGACTTTTTAGGAGAATGACGGGGAGGGGGTGGAATCTTCTCTATACTTGATCGTGCCTCCCTGATAAAGAACGGCATGGGAAGAGGAGAGGGTTAAGTACGCCGGCTTCATCCAAAGGGAAGGAGAGAGAGAGAGAGAGAGAAGAAAGAAAAGAAAGAAAAGAAAAGAAAGAAAGAAAGAAAGAAAGAAAGAGAGGGGAGGGAGGGAGGGAAGGGAGAAAGAGGGAAGGGAAGGGAACATGAATGAGATATGGATGGATGGATGGATGGATGAATGGAAGGAAAAAGGAGAGGAAGGAAGGACCACAAACCCTGGCACTAGATGCAGCTTCAGAGAATACTTTGAAACAGCACAGTAATCCAGGGCTGGAAAGGTCCTCAGAGGTCATCTAGTCCAACCCTCTGCTCCAGCAGGAGACTTTATATCATCTTGGTTATTTTGGTGCTTATAACACAGAGGGGAAATTCCCAGAAAAGGGAAGGACTTTACTAGGCAAGGCTGCCATGGATAGGAAGGCAGAGATAGTCCTCAACGTACGACAACAATTGAGCCCAAAATTTTGGTTGCTAAGCAAGAGCATTGTTAAAGTGAGTTTTGACACATCTTACTCAATCCATCCTCCAACAGTGGCTGTCAATCACTGTGGGCCAAACTGAGAATTTGAAAGCAAAGGCCTGATGGATTACCGATGATTGACACACATGTAAGGGAAAGGGAAAGGTATCCCTCAACTTACTGTATGTCCACCACTGAGCCTCGAATCTCCATTGCAAAGTGAGACAGCTGTTCAGTGAGCTTTCACCCACTTTACGACTGGTCTTGTCACCATTGTTAAGCTAGTAGTTGCAGCTTTTAAGTAAGTCACATGGTCATTAAGTGAATCCGGGTTCCCCATGGACTTCAATGGTCAGGTTGGAAAAGGGGATCACATGACTGTGGGACAATGGGACTGTCATAAGAAAGAATCAATTGTCAAGCATCCGAATTTGGATCACCTGCCCATGGGAATGCTGCAATGGTCATTGTGTGAAAAACAGTCATAAATCCCTTTTTCCAGTGTCGTTGTAACTTGAACGGTCTCTAAGTCAGTTACACAGTCACTAAGTGAATCTGGCTTCCTCAAATCTCTGTTGCTAAGAGAGACAGCTGTTCAGTGAGCTTTCACCCACTTTACGACCGGTCTTGCCACCATTGTTAAGTGGCAACCTTAAAATAATCTTCCCTGCTACAGCTGTTCCCAAATATTCTAATATGTAATCATCATATATGCATATTTGAATGCTACATAAAATTTTAAATGTCCATAAATGAATTTTATGAGGCACATTAACTGTCACATTGCTGTAATGTGTTTTAAACTAATGTGTCCTGCATGTAAATTTAGAAACAAACTCACACTTTAATATTGCAAAATTTGAGGATGCTAAAACTTGTCCGTGTTTGTGGATTAAGGCAATGTGTCAGGCCTGCAGTTATATCCCTTTTGGGATCTTTGGCCTGTCACACTCTCTCTTATTTCAATATGCTGTTTCATTGGTGTAGTAGATGGGAGGGGGAATGGGAAGAAGTAGAATTGTGGAATGTGTTGTTGTCATTCTTCTCTGGAGACCAAAGGTCATCTTTTGTCTCCGCACCTCTGCATATGGCCGGAACCGGCTGGGTGGAGATGCCAGTGGGGAGGAAGAGGATTGGACCATGTGATGGATTTATGGGTGTGGGGACAGGATCATGAACTTTCAACTGGGTGGGAATCCGATGTAACTTCCAGAATTGGGATTTCACAGATGTGCTAAGATGTCTGACTCATTAAATTGGAACTTTAAGGATAGTTTTGCCTGCATGATACTTGGAACGCTGACATTATGTTTAACAAAATGTTAGCACCAAAGAGCTAAATTTGGACCATTATGATCACATGACAGAAGACAATAAGGAAAGAGGAACATATTGAGGAAACTGAAAGTTTTCTGAAAAAATTAGGAGGAAGAGTTATTGGCTGATATATTTTACATGAAAACTATATGAAATAGCTACAGTGCTGATTTCCTAACTAGGACTTTCACAATACAGCAAAGAGATCAGATCTTGCTTCAGTAGGCTAACGAAACTATTGCTCTGGAAATTTTAGGGTTTTTATTTATAACTTCATCATATGATGGGGAAATGGCTTTTATTGTTGGAGACTAATCAACTTGAAGAATTATTCAGTTAGTTCTTAACCACTTTATTGTGATTAACTTTGTCTTTTATTTTTAACTTTTCTATTGAACATTAACATAAGAGTTATGTTTCTCTTTAACTACAATTTAAGTATAAAGTCCATCTTTGTTAACTAAAAAAAACACTGTGTGATTCAATGTGCAGTAGTAGTTGAATGAGTTGAATATACATTTGTGTGCAAACCTTCTCCTATTTCAAAGTATCATATTTAAATTAGTGTTATGGCATTGTGTTGCTGGAGGGGATGTTGAATAGGTAATAACTGTTGACCTAGGTTTTTTTTTTTGCCTATTATTTCTAATTTGTAGCATTCCACTCTATTCAGTAATAGTGAAATAGTTGTTGACATCAGCAGAAAGTTGCAGCACCAAAGCAAAACTTAAAAGTTATAGCTTCCCTCAAGGCTGAAAACTGTGTACAGAACAGAACAGGAAGAAGCAACTTGGCAATTCCTTCCAGTTGTTTTGAATTACAGCTAAGATAATCCCTCAATATTGACTGAGGAACTGGTAGGGATTGAAGTCCAAAATGTCTGAATGTACCAAATTGTTTACCATATTTTCAAAATTAATCTTTAGATAAAAGATTACTCACTCTGATCATTCAGCTCTCTTGTCTTTTTGCAATGCCATAAGATAATTTAACTAGGCTGCATAGAGGTGTATTTGACATCAGTCTGGTGAATCAAGCAGTGCATGACTCAAGCATCTCAGCTGTATATTGGCTGTTATTACTTACGCTTATGCTAAACTTTTCCATGGGATTTGCCAACAGGAATGGCATATAATTGTAATAGTAATAAATTACAGGTTACATCCAAATTTCCATAGAAATTCTGTAGTTCCACAGCAACAGAACAGAAAACCATAAGCTTTAGACCTGGGCCCTTCTGCCTTTGTCCTAAAATTCCATAGATGTTGGCCAATTTGTATCAGTATGTACCCCCATATATTCATCACAGCTATATATTTATAAGAAGCAAAGTACCAAATGAATTGGAGAAGGAGATCATAGTTATTCTGAAGTTATTAAAATATGTAGAAAATTCTTCACTAGACTGTGCTTCTTTACAATCAATGTTTTTTTACCAATTATAGTAAGGCGATATTCTATGATGTTTAACATACTCTACCCAGTATACATGTTTTTTTTTTAATGGAAGAGTCATCAAAAGGGCACCAAAAGCTGGAAAGACATACTTATGGGTCCCAGACAATGTGGCTGTGCTTCTTACAGCCCCGACATCTATGCAATTAATAGGTACACAGGAACAAGCAGAGGAAGAAGGGGATCGTCTCAGAATGTGATGCTCACAACACCAATTTGTAGGTTGAATTTCAATAATAGAGGCATATTTATTTTTAAATAAACAATAATTAATTTAAATACAGGTAATCCTCAACTTCCAACAGTTCATTTAGTGACTATTTGAAATTATAATGACACTGAAAAAAGTGATTTATGACCATTTTTCACGTTTATGACCATTGCAGGATCTCCATGGTCATGTCATCAAAATTCAGACGCTTCTGATTCACATTTATGACGGCTGCAGCGTCCCAGAGTCATGCGATCACCTTTTGCAATCTTCTGACAAGCAAAGTCAATGGGGAAGCCAGATTCACTTAACAACCATGTTACTAACTTAACAACTGCACTAATCCACTTAAGAACTGTGGCAAGAATGGATGTAAAATGGGACAAAACTCACTTAACAAATATCTCACTTAGCAACAGAAATTTTCAGCTCAATTGTGGTTGTGAGCTGAGAACTACCTGTATTATTACAGGCCCTCATACTATTTTAAGACTGAAGTCTAGAAAATGATACGACATACCAACTGGAAAGAGAAGATTTTTTTTAATGGCCCATTTTAGATGGCAAATTTCTGAATAATCAGAACAATTCATAAATGTTAAATGTCTTCAGGGATAAAATGCTGTAATACATCATCATCTATTGCTATTATGTCCATCATTCAATCAATAGGGGGGAAAAGCTGGGGGGAAATTGTCACCTTATAAGAATATTTAATTTCATATTTGGGGGGGAAATAAGTACAGTTAGTATGTATTTTATAAGGGATGTTGTGGCTCAGTGGCTAAGATGCTGAGCTTGTTGATCAGAAAGACAGTTTGGCGGTTCGAATCCCTAGTGCCGCTTAATGGAGTGAGCTCCCATCACTTGTCTCAGCTTCTGCCAACCTAGCAGTTCGAAAGCATGTAAAAATGTAAGTGGAAAAAATAGGAACCACCTTTGGTGGGAAGGTAACAGCATTCCGTGCACCTTTGGCATTTAGTCATGCCAACCACATGACCACGGAGACGTCTTCGGACAGCACCAGCTCTTCGGCTTTGAAACGGAGATGAGCACTGCCCCCTAGAGTCAGGAATGACTAATATATTTGTGTGAGGAGAACCTTTACCTTTATTTTTAATGTGTATTTATGACAGTTGTTCTGTTCCGAATCATCTGTAACTTTCCCAGCTAGCTTCTAGCAAGCAAAGGCAATGGGGGAACCTGATTCATTTAACAATGACATGATTCACTTAACTGTGGCAAAAAAGGGTCTTAAAACTCACTTAACAATTGCTTTGCTTAGCAACAATTTGGAACTCTATTGTGGTCATAAGTTGAGGACTTCCTGTAATTTTGCTCAGGTTGTTATTTCTCCTCTTGGATGTTCACAGAGACACAAAAATGTTACAACTTCCAACAGGATTCTGGGTTCCAGTGACTGAAGCAAATGTGCAAAGAGAGCCATATCATAGAAGAGACAGAAGAATAAATCCCAGCAAAAATAAGGAAAAGATTACAATAATAGCCATAAACTCCTCAGAAATCGTTAGGAAGTTTCAGCAGATGCAGAAACTGGAAGGATAAGAATTCCCCCTCTGGCCACTCAAGTGGATGAAAATAATCCTGAAGTCTCAAGGGATTGCCCTTGTGCTGGACAACAGAGAGCAAAAGAGCCTGGGATGCTGCAAACCACAGAACAGTTGGGACAATGTGTCTTACAAGTAGTGATTCCATTACTGTGCATTTAAGGGAATCTATATTAAGCCAAAAGACACTGGGAAAAACCCTTGCAGACTTTCATGAGAAATGATCCACGGCCTCCAGAGGTTTTAGGAAGCTATGCAATAGCCATCTGGAGGAGAGAAAGAATCTAAATAAAATAAAATAAAATATTGCAAGTCATCTTGAAAAGCTACACATGCCTGTCCAGCAGTGCTTCTCAAAATGTGGTCTGAGGATCCTTAGGGGGTTTCCCAGGCTGCCTTCTGAGGGGCGTGCAAAATAAAAATTATTTTCCAGCCTATATTTTAAAAAATACAGGTAGTCCTCAACTTACAACACCTGGTTTAGTGACTGTTCAAAGTTTCAGTAGCACTAAAAATGTGACTTATGACCATTTTCCATACTTATGATCACTGCAGAATCCCCATGGTCACATGATCAAAAGTCAAATGATTTGCAACTCATAATTACAATGGTTGCAGTGTCCCAGGGCCATCTTCCCTGTTTGTAGGACTCAAGTCATAGCTGGATTAAATGTTTTGATTTGACTGTGGTGACTGGAAGCCTGAAGGGAAGACCTGGACCAATGCAGTTATTGTGGATTTTGGCCTGTCTTGTTGGTGCGGTACAAAAAAATGAAATGTGTCAAAATTTGGAAAATCTACAGAACTCAGTGAATCCATATTCTCTTTATCTGAAGTATCATATTACAAAGGCATGCCTGAGTACAAGATTCATTAAAAGTGCAAGATTGACTAATAGGTTTTAATGTAATTGAATACAAAAAGTTCATTGATCTATATCAGATTCCACATTGTTCCTAATGTTTAAGAAACTAACACTCAATGAGTTTTGGTGTAGTATCAAAAAACCTATCCACAATTACCTGAAAAATCCTCAAAATACCTTTCCCTTTTTCCAAACATATCTGTGTTGAAGTCAGATGACATACTTCCACTAAAAATGTATTGCAATTAATTAATTGCAAAACCATTGAAGAGAATCCAATTGTTTTCTATTAAGCCAGATAATAAGCAAACATTTGAAACAATGTCTTTCATTTCCATTTTTTATTTATTAAAAAGGTTCTTTGCATGAAATATATTTTGTGTCAACCCGTGAAGTCTTCCCGACCTGCTCTTGAGTTGCCATTGGCAGGGGGATGGCGAATCGCATCTGTATCAAGGAGATTGCACCTCAGTAAAAACAAAGCACATTCCAGCTAACAAACATCAAGGTCATCTACACAGAGACACACAAGGGCTGGAGGGAGTAACAGCTACAACCTGTGAAATTGCTTCGTTGGGGAATGTAACTGACAACACACCTTGAGGGGGGGGAAACAGGGTCAGAGGCAAGGCGTGAGTTAAGTGAGGTCATAGTTGGCTTTATTTGGTACGTGCTCCTAATAAATTTATTTTGAACCTCGGCTTGAGATTCATGTTTTAATTAGGGCATTGGTCAGAACCCTGATATTTTGTGTATGTTAATATCAGAGTTAAATATATATTTTGATACGATTCAATAAATACATATTCTACAAATGTGTCAATTGTATATTTTAATACTATATTAAATATATTATATTAATAACTATAACCTATAGAAACAAAAGTTTTTTTGGGAGTCCTACAAAAATTTTAAAAGTGAGCAGATGTCCTAAGGCAGGAAAAAGTTTAAATATATATTTTGATACGATTCAATAAATACATATTCTACAAATGTGTCAACTGTATATTTTAATACTATATTAAATATATTATATTAATAGCTATAACCTATAGAAACAAAAGGTTTTTTTGGAGTCCTACAAAAATTTTAAAAGTGAGCAAGTGTCCTAAGGGGGGAAAAAGTTTAAGTAACAATCAAACATAGGAAGAAATATGTTTTGCATTTATTTTAATTTTTTTATTTTAAATTAAATACAGGCAACAGAAATAAAAGGAAGCAGATGATTATTTTGTAATAAATGGCTTTCAAGAAATCTGCCTAACATTTAAGAGCAAGAAACTGGCCTCAGTCAATAATCTACTTTTAAGTTTAGGCAGAAAGAGAGGAAAGGTTTTGCATGCAACAGGTTGGGGATCATTTGCAACTTCCTTAGGAAAGGGAGTGTCACGCCCCACTCCATTCCATAATTAGGAAAGAAGACCAAGAGACTCCATGGGTTGGAAATCCAAAGTACTTTTACTAATTATAAATGGTAAGCGAGCAGTAGTGAAGCAAGATCTGAATAATATGGCGCGAAAGCAATTGATATATGGCAAAGCCCGTTCCCCCCCTTAGGATCAAAGCTCCAGTCCAATCATAAGTCCTTCAAATGTCAGGTGTGAGATAACTTCAAAAAGACAGGCCAAGATGGAATGTGAAGGCCGTTGATGCAGGCGGGAAACACGTACGCATGCGTAAACCCCAACGACTGGAACATCCTAGAACATTCCTGCAGCAGACCTCCAGCACATCAATTAAAACCCTCCCACATACACGCCCCCCCCTCCCGTTTCATGGCAGCTGAAGCAGCAGCAAAGCAGAAGCTGACATCCGGCCGTCCCCCGGAAAAAGGCTGTCAGGCCTGGAAGAAAAAATAAACAAAACAGACAACACAGAACAAAACAGACAAACAACAAAGAAACAAGAGAGGGAAAGGAGAAAAGTCAAGGCTTGTCGGGATAAGCAGCATAAAATTTCCGAAGCAAGCGGGGAGCACGAACGTGGGACTTATCAACCCATTCCGTGTGGGAGGGGGGAAAATGTTTCCAAGCCACAAGGTATTGGATGCGATTGCGGTGCCTGCGGGAATCCAGAATGTCCCGGACTTCAAAATGACGTTCCCCATCAACAAGCAACGGAGCAGGCGGAGGGTCATCTGCGGGCCGCAGGTCAGACACCCGTACTGGCTTGATGAGGTTGATATGGAATACCGGATGGATCCGATTAAGATGTTTGGGCAATTGCAAACGAACCGAAACAGGATTGATAACTTTCAAAATCGGGAAAGGGCCAACATACTTGGGACCCAATTTCTTAGACTTCTGTGTGGTATGCAAGAATTTCGTAGACAAATACACTAAATCACCAACGTGGTACTCATAAGGCTGAGAGCGTTTCCTATCAGCCTGCTTCTTATGAGCCTTGTGGGCTGCGTCCAAGGTGGAACGAGTGAGGGGCCAAAGGCGACTGAGACGTTCACTCCAGTCCGCCACGGAAGGAACCTGAGGCTGGGCCGTAGGTAGTTCGGGGATAGGAACAAAATCATGGCCATAAACGACCCTGAAAGGGGTGAACCCAGTGCTGGAGTGAACCGAATTGTTATAGGCCACTTCAGCGTGTGGTAACAAGTCCACCCAATCGTCCTGTTGATAATTGATGAAACAACGTAAATATTGTTCAAGGACGGAATTAGTACGTTCACAGCCGCCATTAGTCTGAGGATGGTAGGCGGAGCTAAGGCCCTGGGCGGAGCCAATACGCGTGAGGAACTCCTTCCAAAACTTGGAGGTGAATTGGACTCCACGATCGGAGATAATACGGTCGGGAACGCCATGCAAGCGGTATATGTGGGAAAGGAAGAGCTTAGCCAAGGCCTTGGCGGAAGGAATCTTGTGGCAAGGCACGAAGTGAACTTGCTTGGAGAACAAATCAGTAACCACCCAGATAACCGTGTGCCCCTGGCTCTCGGGAAGGTCCACAATAAAGTCCATAGAAATCTCCTTCCACGGGGCAATGGGGCGGGCGACGGACTGTAGAAGTCCGTGTGGTTTCCCCGGAGGTTTTTTGGCGGTAGCGCAAACCGGGCAACTGGAGACATAAAGTTCAATGTCCTTTTTTAAAGAGGGCCACCAGAATTGTCTCTTCACGAGGTGCAAAGTTTTCACGAATCCAAAATGACCCGCCATCCTGGAGTCATGAGCGCGACGAAGGACCACAAGACGTAAGGAAGCGGGGATGTATAATTTAGCTCCAATCCACGGAAGATCGTCTCTCATGGTGCATTCGTCCCGATGGTTCAGGAACCAGTCGTCTTGAGGGAGAGCTGCTTTGAGGTCAGAAAGCAGGTCGTGAGGCACGTCCTTTTGGGCCTTGGTCTGGTGACGTGTGAGCACCGGAGCCGCCAAGAGCGGTTGGACGATACTAAGCTTGGAACAATTATACTGAGGTAACCGGGACAAAGCATCGGCCATGAAATTCTTTCCACCCGGGATATACTTCAGAGTGAAATTGAAACGGTTAAAATATTGGGCCCAACGCATCTGCTTTGGGGAGAGACGGCGAGGCGTGCGCAACGCCTCCAAATTTTTGTGGTCAGTCCACACCTCAAAAGGGTGTTTAGAGCCTTCAAGGAAGTGGCGCCAAGTAGCGAGGGCCCAACGAACTGCAAACGCCTCTTTCTCCCAGACCGCCCAGCGTCGTTCCGTGTCAGTGAGTTTACGTGAGGTGTACGCGCAAGGCTGTAAGGTACCCTGGTCATTGGCTTGTAGCAGAACAGCCCCAACTGCGACATCACTGGCATCAGCTTGGACAACGAAGGGTTGGTTGAGGTCAGGATGTTTAAGAACTGGTTCAGCGGCAAAAAGGCGTTTAAGCTTTTCGAACGCCGCCTGGCATTCCATGGTCCAGTCCAAAGGCTTACTGGGTTTAGGTTTTGGGTCGCCTTTAGTTTTGAGCAAATTAGTAATAGGGAGAGCAATGTCGGCAAAAGAGGGAATAAATTGACGGTAGAAATTAGCGAAACCCAAAAATTGTTGCAGTTGTTTACGAGTTTTGGGAGCGTCCCATTCAGTGACGGCCTTTACCTTCTCAGGGTCCATTTCAACTCCATGAGGGGAGATACGGTAGCCCAGATAGTCAATAGTAGTTTGGTGAAACTCACACTTAGACAATTTGGCATACAAGTTGGCTGCACGGAGTTTTTTCAAAACAGTGCGCACCAGATTGACGTGGTGGTCGTGAGAGCGGGTATAAATGAGGATATCGTCCAGATATACGATAACGCCCTTATAGAGATGATCGTGCAGGATCTCATTAATAAACTGCATGAATACAGCAGGAGCCCCCTGTAGGCCAAAAGGCATGACCCGGAACTGGAAACAACCAAGAGGGCAGTTAAAGGCGGTCTTCCATTCGTCCCCCTCCTTAATGCGAACCCTATAGTACGCTTCACGCAGGTCCAATTTTGTGAAGATGCGGCCCTTCCCCAGTTGCGCCAATAAGTCCTTCATCAATGGGAGTGGGTAGAGGTTTTGAGAACATATGGCGTTAAGGTTCCTAAAGTCACAACATAAACGAAGAGACCCATCTTTCTTCTCACGAAACAGCACAGGGGCCGCCACCTTGGGTCGGGCCGGTTCAATGAAACCACGTTTCAAATTTTTGTCAATGAAAGAACGCATCTCCTCCATTTCCCTGGGTGACATGGAGTAAATGCGGGGTTTTGGGAGTTTGACCCCGGGCAAAATGTCAATGGAGCAGTCAGTAGGCCTGTGGGGGGGCAGAATGTCCGAAGATTGCTCGCTGAAGACTTCCTTAAGATCCAAATATTCTTTCGGAATTTTCTCCTCTCCTGCAATCCTCTCCTGCCCCCTAGCGGCTACTGCAGGAACGTTAGTGACGTCAGGTTGGTTTGGAGAGCCCTCCCCCACTGGAGGCACTTTGGAGCGAATACGCAAGCGGCCTGTCCGCCAATTTATGTGAGGGTTCCACTTCCGGAGCCACGGGATGCCCAAAATAAGTGGTCTGTCCATGCCAGGTGCGACCACAAAAGAGATTAATTCAGTGTGGGTACCCATTTTCATTTCCAAAGGCTCAGTGAAAAAATGGGCGCCCCCCCCCCCCGCAACCGATCCGTCTATCTGGCAAAAAACAATAGGGGTTTTCAAAGTGCGCAATTTGAGGCCTAATTTCTCAACCATGGCTGGGTTGATCATGGACCGGGAACAGCCGGAATCCAGTAATGCTAGGAGGGTGGCAGGTGTCCCCTCAGGAGGAACTTTTAATTCAATAGGGAGTAGAAGGGGCCCCTTGTTTGAACTCACCCAGTGAGGTGAAGTGTCGTCATCTGAGTCATCAGAAGAAGAGGAGTTAGCATCCGCGTCATCCTTCAAAGGTTGGGGAAGAGGAGGGGGGTTGGTTTCCCCAGCGAAAGCCGTTTCCCTCTTTTTCTTTTCAGAGCCTCTGGCAGGTTTCTCCTCACGTCTGGGAGGGGGTTGGGCAGAGAGGGGTGATTTCGCCCGACAGAGGGGGGCGGTGTGCCCAAGCTTCCCACAGCGAAAACATGTTAAAGGTCTGGAGGAGCCAGAAGGGGGCTCCCTCGCGTCGCCTCGGCGTTTGGAAAGCGCTTGAGTAGTAGGAGGGGGGAGGGACTTGGCAGCCCTTTCTTTTCGCTTCCTTCTTTCTTCAGTGGCATAACGCAGACGAATTAAGTCAAGCTCAGCGTCAGCAGCATGTTCAAACCAAGTGATTAACCGCCTCGGCAGGTTACGATTGACACATTGTTGATAAATGTCAGCGTTTAAGCCTTCAGCAAATCTGTCCAGAAGTGCATCCTCCCCCCAGCCTCTCATGTACTGAGACAGACATTGAAATTCTTGGATGTATTGGGCGACTGGTCTATCGTCTTGGTCAAAGGTTAAAAACTTTAATTTGTTCCGCTTCTCAGTTAACGGGTCATCAAAACGCTGGCGGAAAGCCGCCATAAAACGGTTGAAATTCCCCAAGAGGGGAGAACCAGACATATGCAAAGCCGTTGACCACGTAGCCGCTTCACCATCCAAAGATAAAAGGACCATTCTGACCCTTAAAGTGTCAGATTCAAAGTCCCGCCCATATATTTCCATGTAGTTAAAGACTTGCATAAGAAAGGAGGGAAGGGTGGCTGAAGCACCATTAAAACGCACAGGCAAGGGAGGAATTTTAGCCATCCGATGTCGTCGAGGGGGGGCCTGGGGGGGAGGTCCCCTTTGATCAGCAAAACCTCTAGCCGCAGGGGGTGATACAGGCCGAGGGGGGGGTGGGGGAGAATCTTGGCGTGGGTGACGTTGCCAACTTCTCCAGTCTCTTTCCTCCTCCCCCCTCCTGTCCTCCAAAAATGTTTGACCCCAATAATCAGGTAACTCACTCCGCTGTGGTTTTCTCACGGGGCCCTGGTGTTGATAATTTCTCCATTCAGCTTCATCGCCTCTTTGGCTCCAATAGTCAGGGAAATCACCCGCCTGAGGTTTCCTCACGGCCCCTGGCTCCAGCGAAGTTTGTTGAGGTGGTCTCTGGGTGAGTCCAGCATTCCAGCTTGTCTCTATTTCTCTTTGCCCCACTGAAGTTGACCAACGGGGTAGGGGGGAAGGCTCAGGCTGATTGGAAATTTGTAGTTGAAATAAATCTTCGTGCAGAGGTCGGTCAGACGGGCTGGGCTGGTGTAAAGAAAGGTCGGGAGGTCCCAGTTCACTGGAATCCGTCCCTCCCACGGCGCCTTCCTCTTCTCTGGTCGGAGAAGACATTATGTCCCTTCTCGGTAGACGTAAATCTCCTGGAAAGGGATATTATTCAGATCTTGCTTCTTGTCACGCCCCACTCCATTCCATAATTAGGAAAGAAGACCAAGAGACTCCATGGGTTGGAAATCCAAAGTACTTTTACTAATTATAAATGGTAAGTGAGCAGTAGTGAAGCAAGATCTGAATAATATGGCGCGAAAGCAATTGATATATGGCAAAGCCCGTTCCCCCCCTTAGGATCAAAGCTCCAGTCCAATCATAAGTCCTTCAAATGTCAGGTGTGAGATAACTTCAAAAAGACAGGCCAAGATGGAATGTGAAGGCCGTTGATGCAGGCGGGAAACACGTACTCATGCGTAAACCCCAACGACTGGAACATCCTAGAACATTCCTGCAGCAGACCTCCAGCACATCAATTAAAACCCTCCCACATACACACCCCCCCCTCCCGTTTCATGGCAGCTGAAGCAGCAGCAAAGCAGAAGCTGACAGGGAGTCTAGACCAACTAGTTATACTACATTCCCTCATTTCACTCAGTGTCAGAAAAAGCCAGAGAAAAGCAATATAATGTCATAGCAAAAGGGCCTATAAAACGGTGTCGGCCTTATTCACTTCAAATACATTAGGAGTGTATTGAATTAAATAAGTACAAATTTATCGTTTACTTTGCAAACTGAGAAAAAAAATAACCTCGGCAGGGAAAAGCTTTGTAAAATTGCACTATGCCATTCATTGGGCAAAGGAGAGATGCTCTGGAACAGAGATTTTGAGGCAAGTCAGCTCACAGAAAAATATACCACAGAGAAAGGGTGTAACATAAAATTTAAAGGCAGTCTTGAACAGAGGATTGCTTATGGGTGGCAATCTCTAGGAAATTGGACTGTTTTAATTAAACTGTGCAGGAAATAAAACAAGGGCAGCAAATAATTGCAACCGCAAATGGCACAGGAGAATTGAGGACAAAGATCTAAACGCTGTTGTAAATTGGAGAACATAGACCAAGGATCAAAGCTGTAGCCATGTGTGAATCGCTGCAGGTGTGTCAGAGGTCAAAGACACAAATTCACCCTTGTGTTGAGGGAAAGGAAAACCAGACATACCATTAGAACTGGGTTACAGTGCCTTTTGAAAACTGAATGCATGTCACCTCCTAGTAAAAGGCCAACTGCTGTTTGACTACTCACCATAGAAAAGGGACACAAGGTGATAGAACCTGCCACACAAGCCATTAAAATACACAGCACTGCTTATTTTGATGAGAAGGGGAAGATTATGAATGCAACAATATTAATTTTAAATCTAATATAACACATATTAGTTCTATCTTATTCTATACCTCACTGTATCCTTGGACATCTAATTTAGTATAGTCTAACAATTGCTCAGAAACAATTGCTATAAAGTTATTGTTAAAAGAAATATTAAACCTTTTAGTCCTAGTGGAAATTCCAAAGTACTTGTACCACCAACCTATATCTAAATGGCAAAGTTATTTTTAACTGAAGATATCAGGAAGCCAGTTCTCTTGAGGTCAAAAATCTAGAAGCTGAAGGTTTGTTTACCAGTCCTAAATGCTTGCACAGACATTTCCCAAGGTGATTCAATCCAGGTAAATCATTGGACAGGAGTTAATGTAATTAGAACAGATCACTGAGCGTCAATGTTCATGTTGCAATGGTCTTGTTGCACTGCTTCAAAGGATCAGGCTACCAGGAGTCTATGTAACTAAGTGAGATGCAAATACAATAATTCAACAGCTGGATTCAACTGTTGAAGACCATTTGACCAGCCCTGTTGAGAGTACCAACACAATATATTATAATAGGAGAAAGATGAACTGATCAGTCTTGAATTCTAGATCATATTAAGATAAATTTTAATCACATCCGAAAAAAACGTACATCCACCTGAACACACCGAAACCCATTGAGAAATGTGAAGCCAATTTCACTCAACAAATCATTCTCGCTGTAGCTTCCATGCATTAAAAAGAAAAGAACAATAACACATAACTTCTAACATCCAATTCAAGTATAAATAACAACTCTCAGTCTTTTAAACAAATGGGAAACCAAGAGGGAAATTTTAACACAGCCTGTATAGAAACAGCAACCTTAAGCGGAAATTAGTTTCAATTGGGATTCGGAAGTCAAATGAATAGAATTATTTCCTTGCCACATAGTCCAATTTTAAAAAGACAATTCTTCATTGTCTTTAACCACTGAGGTGGCTCAGTGGTTAAATGCAGCACTGCAGGCTACTTCAGCTGATTGCAGTTCTGCAGTTCGGCTGTTCAAATCTCACCGGCTCAGGGTTGACTCAGCCTTCCATCCTTCCGAGGTGGATAAAATGAGGACCCGGATTGTTGTTGGGGGCAATATGCTGACTCTGTAAAACCGCTTAGAGAGGGCTGAAAGCCCTATGAAGCGGTATATAAGTCTAACTGCTATTGCTATTGCTATTGCTATTGCATTAGCAAAAAACAAAAACAAAAAACAAGATGCAAAAATAGAAGCAGAAGCTTATTCTAGAATGCTATTTTTGTAAGTCAAACTGAGTTCTTGGTGTTCTTTGAGGTTTTGTTTGCTTGCAGATGTGTACCCAACTAGAGGAGGAGGAGGAGGAGGAGGAGGAGGAGGAGGAGGAGGAGGAGGAGGAGGAAGAGGAGGAGGAGATTATTATTACCTAGTGATGATGTTACTAGTTAAGTAATGAAATGCCTGCATGCAAGTAACAGAGCTCAAAGAGTATCAAGTTCTCTACAATCCAACCCTGAGTTACAGATATTTTCTTCGGTAAAATAACTATGTACATTATACATCAAATGATCCCGAGGTTATTTTTCCTGAATATTTCAAACTTTTCCAAGGAAGCAGGACTGGAAACACTCTTTAGATTAAGAAACTACATCACAATAACAGGAAGCTATTCTGAAGGCCAGTTTGCCATCTCGTAATATACCTCTAAAATTCTTGTTAAACTAGCCCTGGGTGAATGTCATATTTTTTCCCTTCGTTAACAGGGTTGAACTTCTTCCGGAAACTGCCACTGTTCTAAGAAGTTAAGTTCCTTTCAGCTCCTCAGTTACTTTGACTCAATAAAGAATGTATTTATGTTAGTCATTTTGAACTTATATACTTAGAGACTTAGAATTCACAGAGACAAGGACAGATGTAAGGGGGAATCAGTTCTGCAGTACTGCATGTACTACCGTATGCATGTAAGTACTCTAGCTGCATGTATGCTATTGAAAGTGATAGGAGCATTTATTCAGGGAAGTCATTATTATCAACACAGTCACTGAATGGAGCATACATGCATTGAGGAAATGTTGCATGTTGCAAAATATTTTTTCCAGCAATAAAAAAAAAATCAGCCGCACAAGAATGATCACTTTTGATCACTGAGGAAAGCAAAGAAACCAAATCTATAATTGATAGCTTTGCATTAGAATCAAGATGACTCAACAACATGGGAGTTTTCAAATTCTCCAGAACACTTTAACAGATGAAATGACGTAAAAGGGAGGAAGAGGCAGAAGGTTTCAAAGATGAAGATTAATGTTTTTGTTTGCCCTGAGATCTGTGGTAAATAATTGGTCTCCAGATGCAGGATGCAAACTTAAGGCATTACTCACCAGCAGAGTTATACAAATCAGATTGCACCTAACATTCTGGGTCAGAGAACCAATGGATGACCTCCTGATTCTAACCTTGGGCAAAGTACACAGGTTCTGCAATTAATAATTAAACCATCCCTTGAGAAATTACTGACTTTAGAAATGACTTTAGGAATAAAAAAAATAGTTTCTAACCTAACATTTCAGCAGGGAGCTAATTGGTGATGGGGAAATCTTTTCAGATTTTAGGGCAGCTACGCTTCTTTTTCCTTAGTTGATTTGTCAATTCCATACTAAGACAGCTGCAAATTAATTTCCTTTGCTCTGTTAGATTTCATATATAAAGGACAAAACAGGGCAGAACTATAACATTGTCAAAGCAAGCCTGAGTTTCTGATGACTTCAAGGATATTTCTGGGCATTTTTTTCCATTTCCAGCATTTCTTTTCAGTGCCTCTCTGCAGCACTGTCTCCTTGGTGATAGACCTGAGGTTACCGAATCAAAAAATTTACAATGAAGTGTGGGAAGTTATCATCTAGCCCTCTCCCAGAAAAATGAAATATCCTAGGAAATATTGAAAAGGCAGAATATTTCTCTGGATGTGAAAACAGAGAAACATGTTTTAAAAGACAGAATAGTGGCCTGTAGCTTCCTGCCCATCCCCACTGTTAATGGGCCATTAAGATGGCCAGGCTAGTCCACTTTACATAATAAAGACTTCACCAGCAGCTACAGAAAGGCATGATAATATTGGAACTTTACTCAATGACCACATGGCATCTGAGAACTCATCCATACCTGGATTCAAAACACAGCCTAGAGAGTAGCCCCTGCATGGCCCCATGGGAGTCTGACAACCAATCAGAATACATTTCTTACACAGGAACAGGAAACAGAGAGGTGGGACCACCCCGGTATAGGGTGCATGAAAGTGTTGGCGCGCAGCTATGTCTGGTGGCCGTTGCTGGACTCAGAGATAGCGGACTGCGTGGGCCGTTGTTTTACCTGCCAACTCTCCTGTCCCAACCCCCCGGCGGTGCCTACTCGTGAGTGGGAGGCTCCGAGAGGTCCATGGTTGTGCATACATGTGGATTTTGCCGGCCCCTTCCATGGCCAGACATTCCTGATCATGGTGGATGCCTACTCTCGCTGGGTGGAACTGGTCCTTATGACCTCCACCTCTGCTGAGAGTACGGTCCGGGCCCTCCACCGTTTGTTCGCAACCCACGAGTTGCCGGATGTGGTAGTCTCCGACAATGGGCCCCAATTCACTTCCACCACTTTTCAGGAATTCCTGGCCTTGCAGGGTATCCGGCACGCACCCACCACCCTGTACCATCCGGCATGCAATGGCCGGGCGGAGCGCGCGGTCCGTTCGGCCAAGGAGGCACTTGGCCGGATGGACCAGGGCGATTGGCAGTCGAGGGTGGCGGCTTACCTGTTAAGCCAACATTCCACCCCCTGCCCAACAACCAACACAAGCCCCACGGAGCTGTTGATGGGTCGGCGCCTGCGGACCCCCTGGATAGGCTTCATCTGCTCTATTCAGGGGAGCAGCCCCTCCCCGCTCTTTCCTCGTGGGGGATCTGGTCTGGGCCCGTTCCTTTTCTGGGGACTCTAGATGGGTGGCTGCCTCTATTGTGTCCATAACCGGCCCCTGTTCTTACAGGGTCGGATTGGCCAATGGATCCGAGTGGAGGCGCCACATGGATCAGCTAAGGAGGCGTCTCCCTGCGGAGACCAGCATCCCATCTGATCCAGCGCCCAATGACACAGCTGCCTGCCAGCTGGTCCAAATGTTCCAGTTCAAGGCCTTTCCCCAGGCAGGCCTCACCTACCCCAATGTTGCAGGTTTCCAACCTGCCGTTTGTTTGCCTCAAACCGAACCAGTTTCCCACGAAAGGGCCTTTCCTAGAGCAGGCCCCACCTATCCGGACTCCCCCTGTTGGCCAGCGTCCCCGCCACAAACTCAAACCAGTCCGGCCCATTTTCCCCGTTCTACCAACAATCCATTGCCGGTTGCCGCCTCCCAGCAAGGCGACACCTCCCCTGTTGCTGTGCCCCCATGGCCTGGCCTACCTGATAAGTTGAGCCTGGTTTCTGGGCCATCCCAAGATGGCGCCGCTCGGAGCTCCACTCCCTTCAGGGAGGAGCTACAATGAGCAGGACTCACCCCTCCGATGACTCCTGGAGAACTGAGGCGTTCTGGGCGGGTCCGGCGCCACCCCGCCTATCTCGCCAACTACGCATGCTCCACTATTGAGCATGCACTCTCACTCGGGGGGAAGGGGTGTTAAGGACTCGGAAAGTCCTCAACTTATGACCTGGCGGCTAGCAACAGACCAGGCTGCGCCCTGATTGGCTAAGGCGCAGCATCGCCTGTTGCTAGCTGCTAGCAGCGCCCTGATTGGCTAGGGGCGAGCGTCATCAGTTGCCAGACGCTGGAAGCGCGCCCATTGGTTACCCCTGCTTTGACAGCCCATTTAAATAGATGTCAAGCAGAGGATGCTCTGAATCGCTTGTAAATAGTTGTCTTGCAATAAACCTGAGTTCTCGAAGTCCTGGCTCACGTCTCTTCTCTTCCTTGGTCCTCTAAACACACCACTGCCCAGCAGCATTTCAGGACCTGTATAAAATCCTGGCACTCATTTAGCTAGTGATTCAGCTGACCTAGAAGTGCTGTTGGTTCTGTTCATCATTAAACTTTTTTTCTAATCAGCCTCCATGTTGTTTCCAGCATCTTTCTCCCAGCCTGGAATTGAACCAGATGGGTTTTCTTTCCAACAGTATAGATATTAATAACCGAGACTCCCTCACACTGTCAGGACTAAATTCTAGTCAAACTAGAACAGTCATACATTATTAAATGTTGTGGTTTGGTAAGAAACATTGTTGAACTCAAAAAAGGGTTGGGTTTCAATTTTCCTTTCAAATTCAAGTTATGATAATAGGGAAATTTCTATGCGGTCTTATATTTCTCCTTTGAACATGCACTCTGGAGCTAAACTCTACCAAATTCACTTGATGCCAAAGAGTGGGATACACACAATATTGACTTCTTCAGAAAATCTTGCTAATTACACCCTGGATTTAAAATCTTACTATATACATCCTGTATTTTATCTACAACCTATAGCAAAAAAGAAATTACAATGTTTAATGTAGCATATTAAATTTATTTTTAGAAAAAAGTTTTTCCTTTAGCTTGCTCTAAATTTTTGTGCCACATTCATTGAATTGGTCTTTTGTCTGCCTGCCTGCCTGCCTGCCTGCCTGCCTGCCTGCCTGCCTGCCTGCCTGCCTGCCTACCTACCTACCTACCTACCTACCTACCTACCTACCTACCTATCTATCTATCTATCTATCTAAAATGGCTGTGTGTGTGTGTGCGTGCGCAATTTCAACCAAACTTGGTACATAGATTACTTACTCTCTGGAGAAAAATACCTTGGGGGGTAAGACACTCCTAACACCCCTCCGGGTGTGTGTTCCATTAAAATACAGCTGATTGTGCCATACTGCCATACTGGCTTCTACTGTCATACTGGCTTCTACTGTCATACTGCCATATTGGCCTCTATTATACAGTGCAATGGAGTTGCTATGGTAATGACTTCACAGTACTCCACAAGAGGGCTCCCTCTAATAAGGGGAAAACCCAACATTAGAAGCTACGTATGATCCGGACATTTCCCCCCTATAAATAAATACTCAGGCAACGCCAGGTTAGCAACTAGTATACAAATATAAATACATATAAATACAAATACATACACACACACACATTTTATTAGCATTCTATTCTCATGTGCCATCTTATTGGCTGGATCATGCATGCCACTAAGTTAAGTTAGGTTAATGTCTAAAGTATAAATGGTGTAATTTTCCCATGAGGTGAATTCCTAATCCATAGTTTATTAATCACAGCTGGTCATTTCACAGAACATACTAAATTAAAATTAAATCACACTCCGTCTTAGCATAATGTGTGCACCCAGCTTAGAAATGGAGCCAATTTACTTCTGGGTTAGCTGCAGTTTAACCAGAATTACCAAAAATACTGCTTTTCCATCTGCAGTTCGGCAAATTTGAAGAGCTAGAAGAGGCGGGGGGCTCAGTTCTCATTTTCTGGAAATTCTTCACTCAATCAGCCTTCAAACAATTCATTCACCCTATAGAGTTTCAACATACTGAAACTTGCCTTTTTTTTCTTTCTTCCTCTCTCAGGAAAAATTTCTGGTCCTGAAAATGCTGAGATCCAATCATTTCCCCTTTATAATTCTCAAAAACCTCCTATATGCAACAAAAAGCAATGCCCACTCAGATTTTTTCCCCAGTGATCCCAAAACATACAAGAAAGGCAGGGATTATAGTAATGTCTTTCTTTTTCTCCCATCCCCTTTTGCTTGGAGATAGGAAAAATGCTTGTTGCTCTAGGATCAATGATAGTTTAAGAAATTAGGACACCGATTGAATACTATTTCTTGCAGTCATTTATTGGTAACCTCTAACTTGCTTAATACGTTTTTCTACATATTTCAAGATTTGTAAAACAAAGGCAGAGCTGAAGAAGCTTCTTGGATGAGCAGCGAAACGTCTTCCAAGAAAAACCAGAAAGTCCAGTTGCCTCTTGAAAAAGCATCTTTGGGACTTCGGCTTTAAATTGCGGAGGAGGAGAAAGCAGCTTGATATGGAAATGTTCACATTTGCAGGTTCTAATAGACATATATTTGCATAAGGAACTCCCTTCTTTGCATTGAAATGAACACCAAAACAACAACAAAACAAAGCAGGGCTGTCTCAGAGCATGAACAATTCGGGAATAATAATTTTTGAGAACCCCATTTAACTGCTGCACCAAATCCTAGAATGCAATGGCGTCATCTGCTGGTGCAAAAGGAAAAGTACCGGCGCTTTGAAGCTAAAATACATTCATAAATACAGCACAGATTTTCCTACACTTTTTTTTTAAAGTGAGGTATGTCTTCAGGAGTGAGGATCAATAGTCAGGACCTTATGACCTATCTGTATATATAAATACCCACATACACACACGCATATGAATTTTTATTAAAGAGACTTTTAACAACATAAAAACAATACAAATTTTAGAAAATAGAGAAACGTGAATGTATAAAAAAGAAAATAGCAAAAGAAAAAAATTGTAAAGAATCAACTTCTAATCTGCTTTACAGCAGTTATAAATGCATTTATATTTTGCCCTGAGGTTTCATCATAATTTCTCTCTTTCCATAGTCTACTTTTCTAATCTTCAAACCCATAAATTGCAACTTCATTTTTCTTTTCTTTTTTCAGCATGAACATTAACAGTAGCATTTACACTTTTTTTTTGTCCAGTTGAAATAGATGTTAAAATCTCGGAGTTCTTCGGGATTGGGCGGCATATAAATATATTAAATAAATAATAAATAAATAATAAATAATAAATAAATAATAAATAAATAAATAAATAATAAATAAATAAATAATAAATAAATAAATAAATAAATAATAAATAATAAATAATAAATAATAAATAATAAATAATAAATAATAAATAATAAATAATAAATAATAAATAATAAATAATAAATAATAAATAATAAATAATAAATAATAAATAATAAATAATAAATAATAAATAATAAATAATAAATATAATGGGGGAAATGTGCTGCTTAGGTGTAATAGCCACCTTGGAGCAACCAAGGTAATACGGCATTATACACCCACTTCCCAAAGATGTGTAAGCCCACTGGACTCAGGTGGGGGCATATCACTGACTAGCCAGGTGCACATTTGCAATACAACTTAGTTAGTTATTTTGCCCCATGACTCAGAACTGTGTTCATGAAAAATACACAGAGAACCCACAAACATATTAACATCATGAAACTGCTTACACTGAACAGCCGCAAGTTTAAAAGAGGATACAGGACTCCTGTGCATAATTATTATTGGAACTTTTCTTTGTGGATTAGTTTAGCATCTAAAGTAAGCATCAGCTAAGCCGTGTTGTTAAACCATAGCTTGTTAAAGTACTTTACTTATATACTGTAATATCTTAAATCATAATTCATGCTTTAGATAATACAGGGGTTGGATTTCTACAGCAATGTTAAGTAAAACAGAAGCAAACTAGGCCACAGCTTCATTGTCAGCATATGTATCTGCTGAATGTATAGGTTTATAGCTGCATAATGGAGAAAAGTGACAATAATTAAAGAGAATGAACATACTAGTGGGACGAATCTGCTCTTTGAGGATGCAGTTTACTTGATGCTAAAGGCAAAAGGCATTTTGTAAATGATGAAGAAGGGAACTTGAGCAAGCGCAGGGTTTTTTCAATCTGAAGCAAGAAACTACAACACATTCCTCTCTGCAAGTATTAAAGTCACAAGACCTCTACAGCTTTGTCTGGCAACTATCACACAATTCCTGATGTTAGATTCAGGTGCTGTTCATAAAATATCTAAATAAATCTCAGTGCATGTATAGGCTACAGAAAATTGCTTTGGTAATGACCAACTTTTTTATTGCCAGAAAAGGAAAACAATATGTTTTGTTATCAAACTATCATTAGAGAAATCCTATAATCCGTGAATCAGTGTTTCCCTTGGGAGGGTCTCTGTTATAGTCATGTGCACCATGAATGTCTGGAGGAGGATGGCAAAAAAAAGTGACCTTGGCAATCACACAATTAAATATTTGTGTTTCTTATCATGCACCTTGTGTGCAATGCTCAGTTAAAAAGGAGGACTTCACTCGTTACTACAGTTACCTTGATTTTTTAACATTCCCCTCCCACAAACATCCTTATCATATACCTTTCTCATCTTCTCACCAATTCTGGAGGCATTTACCTTGGAAACTCTGTTAACAATATTTCTGTTAGAGCACATCGACTTGAAAAGGAACAAAAGTCTGAAACCAGGACATTGACCATAAATAACTTTTTGTCCAGTTTTGACCTTAATTCAGTGTTTTTCCAGTTCTATTTCAGTGAATGCCAGAAAATGTGGAACCAAAGTTGGAAGTATCAAATCCTGCTTCTTGGTTGGTTTAGAGCAAAAGTTATGACACTGTAGAATTCCAGAAGTAACTAGCTCTGTTTTCCTTCTCCCCACACGTAAGATTTTAAAAACAAGAGTTGCCATGACTCACTTCTGCCTCCAGGCCATAACTTCTCACCTGAAAAATATTTTTTCCAAATGCAGCTAAATTGAATAAGCTGTTATTACTCAGCAGGATGGTACAAGTATTTTTCTTTTATTATCATTATCAACATGATCTAGGCTTCAGCATTGCCATTACTGTACTAATAAGTTGCTTCAAGTACAGCTCTGGCCTTAGCATGCAAGCCAATAATTGGTTCAAGCAGCATACTTGGGTGGCTTAACCATGGCTTCTTGATTATGTGCCATCAAATTGATGCTGACTCAGCAGTCATGAGTTTTCATCATCATGATCTCTCCCTAACCTGATCCTTCAGATCATTTCATTACATCATTATCACTGTAATTTAAGTCGAGTGACTTCTTGAGTCACCCACAATTTGCTGAATTTACACAATGAACTAAGCTATAACCTATGGCTTATAATTCTCATTGGCTACATTCTCAAATACATCAAGTGTTTAGCAAAACCAAGCAAATACATTTTTTGCTTAACTCAAAAAGCAAGTCTAATAAGTAGGTGTACATCAATGAGAAAGGATTAAAGCTGATAAATTTAAGCCTGTTCTTTAAAGTGGGATTCTTCTTCCATTCCCCCCCCCCCACATAATGTTGTAGTAGGGTCCTTTTGTCTGTGTATTTTTACTCAGAAGCAAATTCCATAGTATCAAATGAACCTTGTTCCAAAATTTGTGTAGTGAATTCTTTAGCATAAAGTTTCTGTGTTGCAGGTGAAACATATTCAGTGTATCAGTTAGAGAAAAAAGAAAGAAAGAAATGTACTGGGTAAAGCTTTCTCCATCCATCGAGAAGATTCCTCCATTGATGGTTTCTTGTTTCTTTGGTATTGCAGAGTCAAAATGAAACCACTGATTATTCAATGATGAAGTTGTAATATCTGATAGACAATATTCTCCTTTGAAAATTATGTCACATTATGAAACATAATCACTTCTCTAAAGCACATACTAAAATATTTGGCAGGTTTTGGAGTGAGGTAGTATAGGGAAATTAATAAGATGCTCTTATTCAATTAGCTTGAATGTGCTTTCCTGGGGAAATGTAGTTTCCATGGAATGTGCTTTTAACTACTGTGCTTAGTTCATGATTCTTGCTAAATAGCAGACAGCCACAAGAGTGCGCTACAGGGCCACCTTTCTATCCTGGAGCGGGGAGGAGGGATTAGGTGGCAACAGAGAGATCTTTAAAATAGGAAGTGAAGGATTGTAAGTGTTGTAATAAAACTTACAAGATCTGAAAAACCGAGGCTGGATTTACACAATACTTTAAAGCAATGTTTCTTCAAATTCTTCTTCTCAGGATACTTCCCACTTTCCAAAAATTATGGAGGACTGTAAAACAACTTTTGCTTGTATGTGTTGTATGTACCATATTAAAAATTAAAATGGACACATTCACTGCCACTTGACACAATTATTTGATGGGATTTTAATATTGATTAAACATAAGATGGCAAAAACTTCAATTTCATGGATTCCTAAGAGAGTTTTGGGGCATCCCCAGGTGTACTTGGACCATGGTTTGAGAAACACTGCTTTCAAGTTATGTATGTGAATATTCAGAACTTTATTATTTATTGAGCAAACTTTACTAAGCATATGGTTTTCACGTTTGAGAAGACACACAGAGAATCTAGTTCTGTTGTAAATATTTTTCCTAAACCTAATCACCATTAATGGATTATATCCCAAATCACACTGGAGTTCCTTATGCTCACTAACCTATTAGTTGGACCTAATTAACCATTAAAACCATAAAACTCCTGAGTAAATCTGCAAACACTTCTCCCTCCATTTCAAGATCTTCCACAGTAAAGAGGCCTTTACTTTTTAATTGGGGCTATTTGGCACCTTTAAATCTGATGAGATAATAGGGGACATCTGAGCAGAGGACATGCTCAAAGAGAAAGGCGTGCTCAAAAAGAACAGTCTTTAAAGTTTCCTTTTTCTACCTAGAGCAAGAGGCTAGGAAAGAAAGGAAGCTAAATGCTCTAAATTTAAGAAGCAGAATATTTCATGAATGCTCTAGAAGGGAAACAACTTCATGAGTTTATACATGCACTCGTGCATTCATTCTATCATATATAGGCATCTATCTTCAATGAAGGTGCTTGGCAAATTATTGCAATGCTTTTTCTTCTGTTATTTTTTGCTTTTTTGTTGGGAAATGGTGCTACCACTCAAGTTCCAAGGGTTTTACAGACTCCAAATGCTGATGGAGTAAAAGACAAGGAACTGGTAAGTAGAGCTATTGCACTAAATGTCAGAACAAAGCACATTTTTATATGAATTTATGATGAACATGCCAAATATCTAGGAGACCCTTATCTCAAGTACCACTACAGGATAAATAAATGCATCAGTTTGTTGGCAAACTTGGTCTAACCTGACTTTGAACTTTGCAGTAAGTCAGAATGAGTTGAAATATTGCCATGACTGGAATCAAGGAAGAATGCTTAGATCTTGTCTATATTATACAAGCCCCTGAATGCATGCCTAGATAAGAACATGATTTAATTCTGGGGTTTTATTTACACAGACAAAGGTTTCTCTTGAAGTACCCCAGAAAGTCCAACCAGGTAAGCTTTAACATCTCTATCAATAAAGAATAAAATGCTTGTTTTTATGTTAATTTTATGTGAATTAGCTTAAACTTGAAGTTCAACTCAAAAGTTTAAGAAAAAACCTATGAACTCGAGCAAAGCTGTTCCTAAACTACTTGGATTCAGATAGCAGGATCAACTATTTCTTCTGATTTGTGCTAGAGTAGTTCTTTCCTAACCAAATCATAAGCTTGGCCTCTTTTGAAATAAGTATACTATACTTGCAGGACAATTACAGGAGCTTCCAATCCAAATATATAGGGAAAAAGGTGGGGCTATGTTCTGTATTTATCACCATTCACCTGAACCTCCAGCACAGCAATGCTGTCAGAACAATTATTTCACCCAATCTTTCTAAAATCTCATGCTGCTTTCATGTTACAAAGCCATTCGTCCTTATCCTACAATCTCTGGCCCTTCTTTCTAAATGTTATGGTCTTTGGGTTTTTCAAATTGTACTAATTCCTCACCAGTTTCCTATATTCATTTTCCTTAAATGGATTAGAAGAAGATATGGAACAGTGATGGCTAATCCTTTCGGTGCTGAGTGCTGAAAGCACATGCACAGGTGCATGCACACCCATAATGCAATGCAAGTGTGCACCCCCCACATGCCCCACCCCAGGCACATGCATGCATGACCCCCCACATGCATTCCACCCCCACATGACCCATACACAACCCCCACGCATGCAGGCACAACTCCCATGTGCACTCCACCTCACACATTAGTGCACCTCACACACCCCGCACATGCGCAGCAGAGACTCGAAAATCAGTAGGCCAGTGGGTGGCACACATGCATGTGTGGAGGAACTGAGCTGGGGCAATGGCTCGTGTGCCCACAGAGAGGACTCTGCATGCCACCTGTGGCACGCTTGCCATAGGTTGACCATCATGGATATAGAATAACCGAGTTGGAAGGGATCTTGGAGGTCTTGTAGTCCAACCCCTGCTTAGGCAAGAAATCCTACACCACTTCAGACAAATGAATTCTGTAGAATAAGCCAAGGAGATCTAACTTGGCAGGACACTTAGGCAAATGATAGGAACTGTGGATATCCTGAAGAACTGTCATAATAAAAGCCTGTCAAAATGAATCTGCATGCTTTGTAACTGAGTCAGCTCTTTTTGTGGATGGCTTTATGTTCAACAGTTGTTCTTGAAGTTTTGGAATTACTCATATGTATATTTCAGCCATGGTGAGTTAAGCAATATTGTGACCTCCCTCTTGAGATGCCTGGAGGCTGGTAAGAGCCGAACGAAGAACAAGAAATTGAAACTGAACCAGATGGAATGGTTCTGGATTTCATATTCTTTTATTCATAGAGAATTGTCATCTTTGGTCTTGGATGGGGTTCTACTTCCCCTAGACACAACTGGTACATAATCTGGGGTTTCTCCTGGACTTGCAACTCCTACTCAATGAGGTGGCAATCAAAGGAAGGCTATTGCACAACAGCAGATTATGTATCAGTTGTGCTCCTTCCTGGTCCAACAGTTCCTGCTCACAGTCACCCATATCCTAGTCACCTTTCATTTTGGTTATTGTAGTACTCTCTACATGGAGCTGCCCTTGAAAAATATCCAAAAGCTTTAGTTGATTAAAAATGTAACGGCCCACATTGTTTTGTGTAAGTTTAGATTTGCGATGAGTCACCCCTCTTATGGGAGTTTCATTAGTTGCACATTTGTTTTAGGATCCAATTCAAGGTGCTGGTTATCATCTTTAAAGCCATACGCAGCTTGGGGCCAGGTTACATGAATTACTGTCTCTTCCCAATTACGTAAATCTACCTGACCCACCAGATTGGGGAGGCAGGGTATGGTATGTTTTCCCTCCATTTAGATGGTCCATCTAGTGGGACAAAGACAAAGGGCCTTTTCCGTGGTGGCTTCCTCCCTATGGAACATCATCCATGCACAGGTAAGATTTGGCCCCTACCTGAATACTCTTTTCAAAGGTCCTGAAGACAGGACTTTGTCAACAGACCAGGGGATCCCAGCCTGATTCACAGCCCATCAAGTGTTTTGTCTGAATGTTGTCCCTAAGAAGGGTAATTTCAGGTGCAAAGAACCAGGTCCACACATGAAGGTTTAAAGCCTATGCACAGGAATCTTCTGAACTAGGTCAGCACCTGGTTAAAATTAGATAAAGGTCAATAGTATTCAAGGGGAGTTGGACTTAGTTTGCTTGTTGGCTACATCGGGATTCTAGGCTGATCCATCTTTTCACTCCGCCCCCAGGTTTTGCCATTCTTCTCCTACAGGTGGGAATGTATTGAGTTTTATATTTGGGGTCTTTGTAAGCTATCTGGAGTTGGACAGCTTAAAAAGATAAGAGTCAGTTGGGTGGCTATATAACTCTCTTTAATAAATAAATAATAAATTTAACCTAGAAATATCAATTGCCTGTTTTGACAACATTCATTGTTGTGTTGTCACAGCAGTATTGCTTAAAGAAACTAGGACTCAAAATGTAAACCATTTTTTTTCTTTATGTGGTACATTAGTCAATATTAACATGCTAATATAGACTTGTCAAAAATACTCATGCAACAATAATAAAATGAACATTATACACCTCCAGATGCTTTTCCCCCCAAAACACATATCTGCAATAATATTGAAAAAACAAAATAATTATATAGTATAGTGTAGAATCAAAAGCAAAAAGGCAGACACAGATATACAACACGACACAAATACACATACTGTAGATACAAATATAGGTAGAATTATATGTATATTAAAAAAATTAGTTGCTTATAAATTGATTTTAGTGGTTTGGGAGTCCCAATGTGGGTGCCAAAGATTAGAAAGGCTTTATCATCATAGCAAACTTTCATTACACGGGCATTTCTTCAGTGAGGTGGAAAGAGTAAAATTCATCAGTTTCTGGCAATCCTAGTAGTAATCTGTAGATTTTCATAACTTCTTTACCTATAAATGTATTCTGTAACTAGCATGTGTTCCTCTGATTCATGTTACCTAGCACCTCTAATATCATATTTATTCACAAGTATACCTCTGGGTCAGGGGTGGGTTGCTAATCCCATTCCAACCGGTTCGGTTGGAACGGGGCCGGCGGCGTCCTCGTGCACGCGCACAGTTCATGCATGCGTCTTAGTGCCTGCGCGATGTTCCAGCTGCTCGTGGAGACTCGCACTGGTGCTGTATGTGCCATCCAGCTGCTCGCGGAGAATCGCGCAGGCGCTGTATGTGCCATGCGCCTGCGTGGAAGCGCAGAAGCCTTCAAAGACCGGTAAGGAGCGCGGGCGGGAGGGTGGGCCCTTCGCCGTTCCCAGAAGTTACTTACTTCCGGGTTCGCCGACCGATTAGTTCGCGGGGACCACCGCAAACCGGTTGAAACCCACCCCCTACTTTTCTGGGTACAGAAAAGTAAAATGGCAGGAGGTTGTAACTCAGTTCTTGAGCTGGAAATGTGTTTCTCTGTCCAGGAGAAAGGTTACAGTGAATCTTTAAAAGCCCATCATTGGCTGAGGGCGTTATTTATATTTATTATGATAGAATAGAATAGAATTCTTTATTGGCCAAGTGTGATTGGACACACAAGGAATTTGTCTTTGATGCATATACTCTGTGTACATAAGGAGAATAAAATACATTCATCAAAAATCATAAGATACAACACAGTGATAGCCAAGATTACTAATAAACTATCAAATTGTATGTCAGGCCTGATATCGTACTAGGAGACAAATAAAAACAATATAAATTGAAAGATATGAGCAACATGGTTATAGTCATAAGTGGGAAGAGATAGATACTAGGAAGGAAGAGAAGAATAATAGTAATACAATCTTAGTAATAATATTAATGTAAAATTATCAACCCTAATCAAGTCTCGCAGTGCCACAGGATAAATGGAATTTCCAAGTCAAATTATAAATTCCAGTTTGGAATTATCATAATCACTTTATTATGAACCACCTGTGGACAAGTAGCAAATTGACACAATTGGATTGTCTTACTTTGGTTGCACATTCTCTATCTCTCCTGACAGGAAGGAATAAAATGATTAGCTCTCAGAGTTTTGAACCAGAAGGGCTGAGAAGTCCCCCCCCCAAAAAATGTTCTATTTCATGAAATAATGAGCAGAAAAATTGGCTTGAATCTTGCTACCAATCATAGAAGAAAATTGCAGAGTTATAAAATTGCAGTTATTCTTGTATGAAAATGACTTACTTCTCTCTTTGGAGAGACATAAAAAGTGAACTGATATAGGTCAGCTGTGTAGAACTGTGCCAGTTTTCAGTGATGCCAAATCTGCTACTGAATGGAAAATTGGAATTGCACCCATCCTTGATGATGAAGCCATTCTAATGTTGGATAATGTTGTAACTATTGTAAAAAGCTTTGTGAAAGCAGCCAATCATCTAAAAGTCATTTCATCTCTGATACTGCCAAACAATAATCTGAAAGCATTGCATTCCAGCAATGTGCCTATTTCTCTAGTTCTAACAGTCATGGGGAAATAATATTTGCAAAATGAAATGAGATAACTTCAATAACCCTTGTCAAGGTTGCTACTCCTAGGTGTGAAATATTCCAACAAGACTAGCCTATATCTTCTACTAGTATAAACCAGACTTGATCAATAAAACGATGGTAATACTATGTCTTTATGTTTCCTACTACAGAACTGGGAATTCCTTGGTTGTCGGTGTATCGTCCTGTAAAAAGTTGCCATGTTATTTTGAAAGATAAAACTGGGACTTTTTCTCCTCCATCATTAAACAGGTCTGAAACCAATAACTGGTGCAACTGGACCATATGGGCTGGTTCTCACAAGCATATCCTGATTTACATAGAAGGGTTTGAAGGAAAGTCAAACTGTGATGACAATCAGGATAAGATCTTATTCCAAGGAGTTTTGTCAAGTATTGAAAACAAAGTAGTTTATGCTTGCAGAAACCATGGTACTCTGATTTTTGCTACCCAAGCAGTAGCAGTCTATGTAGTGTTTTTGTCAGAAGTTTCTTCTCAGAACCAAAGTCATAAGCACTTTAAAGGACGGTATTATATATTTGAAGATCATGTAAATTCTACAAGTGGTGAAAAATCAGTTTTGAAATCTAACAGCAGTTGTGGATCTAAGTCATATGTATTGCATACAAGACACAGTTTGAACTCTACAGCGACTACCCCAACGCTTGGCAAAGAGAATTGGCTGTCTGAGACAAATGAAAAGACTATTAAAACTGGGACAAAAACATTTTTAAAACCAGCTGTTGGCAAGCATATGCATGTTTCTCTCTTGAAATCAACAAAAACAGTTAGCTTGAATTCATTTGATTTGAAGAGAAGGCAAGTTACAAAACCATCTGTTGACAATGGTAGGACTTTGAACGAAAGCCCTACACTAGGATCAGAGTCAAATGATGCAAAGAATGAGGAAGAAGCTTTTTCACACAAGCCAGATGTTTATTCAACTTCTCCACCCACGTCTCATAATCCTCAAATGATGACAACATCATTGGAAGCAACAAAAAATCATGGAGCTATGACTGATTTTGACGGTCCTCAGAATGATGGTTCTACAACCACACGATGGGTGGCAACACATGTGAGAAGTAGTGAAGGGGAAATCACGACTGCTATTACTTTTCTGTTGGAAGAACAGAGAATTCCAGTCCAATCTCTTAAAAGTATCCCACCAAAGATGCAGAAACAAATGCTTCAAATGCTGCTTCCTAATTCTGAGGTTTCCAAGAAAAAGGCAGATTTAACGGAACCTCCACAACACTTGGAACAGACCAAAATATATGAACAAGAGCAGATGAACAATCAAGTGTCTACAGCGGAGAATGGCAACACTGCTGTGCAAATAACTGTATCTGAAGGAATTGAGGCAAGCCCCTCCAAGTCTACTATGGAAACCAAATCCCATCATGCCCTGATTTTAGCCTCTACTGATAGACACCCTACTCCTTCTCTGAAGATATTTAACGATTACTTGATGAGTACTTCCACCACTGTGAATCCCAAAGTGATGCCTTCAAATTGGCTGATGAGAACTCAGATAAACACAGCTTTTACTACACAATACAAGAAGTCAGTAAACAGGAATAGAGAGCATTTGCAAAAGAAGCGGACCAAAACAACACCAACCAGTAGCATTCTCTTGAAAGTAAGAAATAAATCCTATGGTAAGTCCTGTTTTTTAAACTGTTTAACTCCATGCTGGATCTGATAAAAGGCTTGTGCAGCTGAACTCTCTTGGAAGAGAGATACAGAAATAATCCCAGAACAACTTTGAGTTATTTATTTAAGAAAACATCGCTTAATTACACTGAAGTTGGAATTCTCCAATCACAATAAATGTGGTACATGTTTTGGAAAAATATATTTTAAAAAGTATTATCAAGAAAACTGAGCTGCTTCATAGAAGAATTAGGGGTGACATGATAGCAGTATTCCAGTACTTGAGAGGGGCTGCCACAAAGAAGAGGGGGTCAAATTATTCTCCAAAGCACCAGAGGGCAGGACAAGAAACAATGGTTGGAAACTAATCGTGGGCGGCCCATCACTGGATGTTTTTAAGAAGAGTCTCGACCAGTGGTGGGATTCAATTTCTTTTACTACTGGTTCTGTGGGCGTGGCTTGATGGATATGACTTGGTAGGCGTGGATGGGGAAGGATACTGAAAAATCCCCATTTCCTCCCTGATCAGCTGGGACTCGGGAGGCAGAGAATAGATGGGAGCAGGGCCAGTCAGAGGTGGTATTTACTGGTTCTCTGAACTACTCAAAATTTCCACTACCAGTTCTCCAGAACCTGCTGAATACCACCTCTGGTCTAGACAGTCACTTATCTGAAATAGTATGGGGTTCTACTGCTTAAGCAAGGGGCTGGACTAGAAGACCTTCAAGGTACCTTCCAGCTCATTCATTCTAACCCAGCAATTGCTTTGTTAAGGCTGACTAATGATTACAAAAGAGAGATATCAAGAGCCTTGAAAGAAACATCGGTCTGGATCTTCTTAAGAGGCCTGGATCCTAGAATACAGATAGTCCTCGACTTATGACCACAATTGAGCCCAACGTTTTTGTTGCTTAGTGAGACATTTGTTAAGTGAATTTTGCCCCTTTTTATGACCTTTCTTGCCACAGTTGTTAAGTGAATCATTACAATTGTTAAATAAGGAATATGGTTCTTTAGTGAATCTGGCTTCTTCATTGACTTTCCTTGTCAGAAGTTCGCAAAAGTTGATTACATGACCCCAGGACACTGCAACTGTCATAAGTATGAGTCAGTTGCCAAGCATTTGAAATTTGATCAAGTGACCATGGGGATGCTACAACAGTCATAAGTGTGAAAAACGGTCATAAGTCACTTTTTTCATTGCTGTTGTAATTTCAAACAGTCACTAAATGAATTGTTGTAAGTCAAGGACTACCAAATATTTTTCTATCTCCAACTTCCCCTTTCTGGAAACCACTAAAGCAATGTGTGACTACTGCAAAGAGTCATTATTATTTTTTTTTTAAATATATTTTATTCATTTTTCACATTCCATTTGCAATCACTTATATACAGGGTATTTACTATAAGAAAAGAAAAAAAAAAGGAGATAAAACGAACAAAAAAAGGAAACACAACTCATCATTCGCAACCCCACCTAACCCTTCCATCCTCCATACACCCCATCTACCCCCTCCAACTTTCCTTTCTCCCTCTAACACTCCCCTCCTACTTCCCTTTCCCCTCAAGCCTTCCTTCTCCCCTTACTCCCCACACACCCTCCTTACATTCCCCTTACTCCTTCCTTACTCCTCCCTCTTCTTTCCCTCTACCTCCCTCCTTGGTGTATGCCTTTATTCGAGTATTGTTTGATCTGATAAAAGTAAAATGAACCAAGGAAAAAAAAAAAGAAAAGAAAAAAAAGAACCACCGTATATAAATACATTCTTGTTCTTATTAAGACTATGTTAACACCCCCCCCCCACAAATCCCCATCCCTAATCCTCCCGACTTCCCAGGGCCCACACCTGGCACTACCTTCTGTCTAAAATATCTTGTATACATATGGATTAAAAAATAAAAGTAATATGTCAAAAGAAAGAAAAACAGAAAAAAAGAAGAGAGAAAAGAAAAAAGAAAAGAAAAAAAGAAAAAAAAAAGAAACCACTCTTTGTGTTGATCTCAGCCCCCCATCTTTATCTATGCTTAAATAGTATAAATCATTCTATCTATATTTTATTCTCGTCTCTTACTTCTTTGCTATTTACCCCAACCTTCTGTAGACTCTCCCGTTCCTCTTCCTAAACCTTATGATCCCTTCCGATAAAATTTAAACAACGTGGTTCATGCCACATATTCAAATTACTTTGCAGAAGAGTAATCAAGCATTCCCTTCTAGTAAAATTTAAACAGCGTAAATGATCTTTCTTAACCTCCTTTTCAAACAGTAATTCAAAATAATCTAGCCAAGCTTCCCCTTCTTAGTAAAGTTAAGCAGCGTAGATCAAATATTACTTTACACAGAAATCAACTTCTATCTTAAGATAATTCCAACCGACTTTCTCTTCTAATAGGATTTAAATAACGTAGTTCATTCCACATGCATTTTACCCTCATCCCTTACTTGTCTGATATTTACCACTATCAAATTTATGCTAACATTTGTTTAAAATCTAACTCAAAGCAATTTCAACCAACTTTCCCTTCTAATAAAAGTTAAATAGCATGGATCATTCCACATATTCAAATAATACTTTCAGCAAGAGTCAGTTAACCTTCTGTTTTAAAATAGTCCCTTCTAACAAAGTTTAAACAACATAAATCATTCCGCATTCTTTTTACACCTATCTTAAGATAATCCCAACCGGCTTTCTGTTCTAATAAGCTTTAAACAACGTAAATCATTCCACATATATTTTACCCTCATCCCTTGCTTGTCTAATGTTTACCACTATCAAATTTATGCTAACGTTAATTTAAAATCTAGCTCAAAGTAGTTTCACCCAGCTTTCCCTTCTGATAAGAATTAGTCCGCTTTTTCTACCGGAGAGAGGTCTCAAACCCCCATTCAGTCCTTAACTTTGGCGAATATTTTGAAATGTCTAAATTCTCGATCTCCGTTTTTCTGCTTCTCCGAGGGAGGAAAGGCTACCCCCTCCATCTTGCAGCCACATGGCCTGCCGCTTGCCTTCTTCCGCTTGTCTCTCCTCTCTTCCAAGTGAGTCAGGAAGTCCCGCCTTCAAAGTCCTACAGTAGAAATCTTGAGCCTCCGAAACAGAGTTAAGACGAAATCTTTGATTCTCAAATGTAACCGTGATGCCGGCAGGGGCCTCCCATCTGTATCGAATCTGTTGACTCCTAAGCTCTTTAGTTAAAAAGGTGTAGTCCCTTCTTGCTTTCAACATCTGGAAAGGTATATCTTTGAAGACAATCAGGTCCTGGTCATCAACTCGGAGACTGTTGTTATGAAACTTTTGCACAATCGCGTTTCTAGATTCTTTTGTAGAGAAATGTATAATTATGTCCCTCGGGAGCTGTCGCTGTTCCGCTATCAATGAGTTCTGGCGATAGATTTTCCGAATCTGCCAATCAAAATTAAGTCCCGGGCTTCCCACCGCATGGCTGAAGGCTTCAGCAAAGGTCTGTTTCAGATTCTCTTGCTCCTTTTCACGGAATCCTCTGACTCTTATTGCAAATGCCTTCCTATTAAAATTTATCATCATAAGCTGTTGTTCAGTGTCTCTAATTTTTTGTTGTAAAATTTGAATATTGGTAGTCAAATTAAAATTAGCCTTCTCCAAACTTTCCAATTTGTTCTCTATTTCAGCAGAATAATCTGACAGGGCAGACACGGCTGCAAACGTATTCGCCTTCATTTGATTAACTTTAGACTTTAAATCATCATATAGTTCCAATACAAATTCCTTAATTTCTTGTTTAAAATCATTAAACATTTTAAAGAAATATTCCTGTGTTAAAAGTTCTCCAGTAGAAGGCATAGGAGACAAAGGCTGTGGTTCCAGTAAAAATTCTTTAAATTCTTTAGACACATTTGTAGCAAGGCGCTTCTTTGACCTGGGTGCCATAATAAATAAACAAGTAAGCAGCGCTTTGCTCCCCTCTGTTTCCAAAGAAGAAGAGTTTATTTTGTTAAGGAGCGGTCTGCAGGAAGGTAAAACCGGCTAAGTATATCCACTATCAATCATCCACGGAGAGAAATCGCCATTTTGAAATCCATTTAGACAAAGAAGTCTCTAAGACAAATGGTGCTGGTATTTAAGATAGTAATAAAAACATAAATCTCACAGGGGTGGGACCCGCCCGTATCAATTCTAGCTTGAAAAAAACTTTGTTTTGTCCTGGGGGGGGCTAGCCTGTCTGGGGCTGCCAAAAAAAAAGGCAGCTGAGAAGAACTGGCTGGAGATAAAAGCTCCGCTCCGGCTGGATCTAATCTCTATCCACAGCCAAAAAAAGAAAAAGGCTGTGGCTTACGAATAGACCCTAGCCTACAGAGCTACTCCCTGCCCCTTTCTTAGCCAAAAAGGGGTGCTATCTATGATCTTATTTAGATATACAGACCAGATCTCTGAGGAGCTCGGTGGAGCCCTCCTCGGCAACAGGCCACGCCCCCAGGAAGTCCCTGCAAAGAGTCATTATTAAAGCTGTAGTCAGATTTCAATCGTGGGGATGGATCTGAATCTACATTGGTTGCCTCCATGAATGATCTGCGGTGTAATTGTAATTGTAATTTAATAAATTTATATGCCGCCCAATCCCGTAGGACTCCGGGCGGCTCGGTGGGACTTGGATGGGAACAGTGGTCCATTTATCTTAGCTACTGGAGTGATCAGACATTGTTTGAGTTGAGGTAACATCAGTCCAGTTTGTCTTTCATCAACCATGGAGACTTAATTAAACATTTTAGCTAGTTGCCAAGTTAGTCCAGCTTATTTCACAGGGCAGTTGGTGTGAGGGAAAATATAAAGAGGAACTATTATGCTTTCCATTTAGAGTTCTCAGGAAAGAGTTGGGATATAAATGAATAAATTTGCCACACGGTTCTTGCTAACTGAGACTTTTAATAGAGTTGGAAATATTTCTGAGTGGCAAATTACTGTGTTTTAAGATGCTGGGGAAAAACAATCCTGTCCAAATGCTAGATGGATATCTTGTTATTGTTCTTCTTCCATAGATCCTGGATTCACGTCTCATGAAAATTATTTTGCATTGAACTCTCAGCACGATCCTGGAGGTGAGGAATCTGTGTTTTTTTTTTCTCTCTTCAATTCTCTTCTCTCTCTTCCTCTCTCCTTCCCTCCCTCCCTCTCTCCTTACTAAGTCTTCTTAAACTTTGCTTTCTCCTTTATACAATGCTCTTAAATGGCTTAGCAATTGGCTTGTTATTAGCAAAAGCTACTTATCTTTAAAATAAATTAGTCTGAATAGGAGATTCTGATTTTTGTAAAAAAAAAGAAATTGGCAAAAAAATTGGCATTTATAATATTTATTATCTCAAAGTAGGTCTATACAAAAATACCCTGTATCAGATGGGATCAGCTTTTCTGTCAGCTGTAACATTAAATTAGCAGGTAAAAAAGTTTTCCCTATTAAATATCGGAGCACCCATAAGCAACATCACTTTAGTCTCCTACTCTTACCATCTCCTATAGTACCTATGCCACGTATGGCTAGAATATAGCATTCTATGTGTAGAAAAGTTCTACTAGGCTGCTTCCTTAGAGGCTTTTTAAAAAATGGTGTACATCATAGCAATAGCAATAGCAATAGCAGTTAGACTTATATACCGCTTCATAGGGCTTCCAGCCCTCTCTAAGCGGTTTACAGAGTCAGCATATCGCCCCCAACAACAATCTGGGTCCTCATTTCACCCACCTCAGAAGGATGGAAGGCTGAGTCAACCTTGAGCTGGTGAAATTAGAACCGCTGAACTGCAGATAACAGTCAGCTGAAGTGGCCTGCAGTACTGCACCCTAACCATTGCGCCACCTCGGCTCATACATGTATTATCTGTCTTATTGTGTTTTGGCAAATTTGGTTTCTTCTACAGATCTTCTATTTGAAACAGTTTTTGAAATAGAACAGAAACGACAACTCCCGTCTGTTAGAAGCACTCTGGAAAAAGCTTTCATTGATTCCATTAAGCACCAGGTAAGAAAATTCATGATGCAGAATTTATTTTAAAACTGGATTGGGGAGTGTGTGTGTGTGTGTATATATATGTATGAAGATACACACACACAAATGTGTGTGTGTGTGTATATATATATATATATATATATATATATATATATATATGTATGTATGTATGTATGTATGTATGTATGTATGCATGCATGTATGCATGTATGCATGTATGTATACATACATACATACATACATATATGTAGGTCTCTAGTTATTCGGGTTTTCTCCCGCGTAAAATTGGAGATGTCTTGGCGACGTTTCAACGAAGTCTCATTCGTCATCTTCAGGCTGGGTGCTTCCAGGAGCAATGGAAGCACCCAGCCTGAAGCAATGGAAGCACCCAGCCTGAAGCAATGGAAGCACCCAGCCTGAAGCAATGGAAGCACCCAGCCTGAAGATGACGAATGAGACTTCGTCGAAACGTCGCCAAGACATCTCCAATTTTACGCGGGAGAAAACCCGAATAACTAGAGACCTACATACTAACACCCGCGAAAACCTCAGAAAACGTGTGTGTGTGTGTGTGTGTGTGTGTGTGTGTGTTATATTTGTGCTGATAAATAAATAAAGGGAGACTAGTATAGATCTATTTCAAGCTATTTAGCTCTCATCAGCTAGCCATACCCTTGCTGGATGTGTATGTATGTATGTATGTATGTATGTATGTGTATATATATATATATTTATTTATCAGCATAAATATAACATATATATATATATATATATATATATATATATATATATATATATATATATATATATACACACACACACACACACACACACATGTATACATGTATACATGTATACATGTATACACATACATACATATATACACATTGTATTGTATATATACTGTGTGCGTGTAAATATATGTGTATGTGTGTATATATGTGTGTGTACACACACACACACACACACACAGACGCTCTTGCTTCATTTGAAGATGAGGAGAAAAGCATTTGGTCTTGGCAAATCAAGGGGATGTTACTAACAAGAATTCAGCTGGTGGGCTGGATGGTCAAGTTTCATATCTAATGAAATAATAATGGAAGACAAAGATAACATTTAAATAATTAAGGGCACTTCGTAGTCTTCAGTTTGTATCCTACTGGCTAGATAAAAAGATGCTGACATCTCTTAAAAGAAGATGCTCCAGGCACACTACTATTGTTTAAAAAACATTTAAAAAGAATTAAACTTTGGGTTTTTTTCCAGGTACAAGAAAGAATGAAACTCTTCTCTAACAAAATCAAAGAATTCAAATTAAAGGAAATTATGCGAAAAGAAGAAACTGAAATGAACAGGTATGACAACTGAACATAGGTTGCCCTATGGTGTTAGCAAACATGTCCTTCATATATCTCAAAATCAAGTGTTATTTTCTGTCAGTTGTATTTCTATGTGGGAGGAGGAATTTGCAACAATATTCTTTTGGTCTTTTGTTGATTGTTTCCCTCCTATCTGAAATAAAATTGAAATCTGCTCTTTATTTTTCGCTTATATAACTTGATGACAAATACGGATAATTCTTAAAGTAGAACACTTTATATGCAATTTTTGTCCTTCAGATTGGATTTTTCAATACTGCTGGTCGAGTACTACTCTAAGATTTAGGGGATTGATAGCTAACTTTTTGGTTGAAAATAAGATGCTTCCATGTTTCTATGTAGACACAATGGCTCAAACCTCATAGTCACATTCTGGTTGCATTTAACATCGGAAGAAAAGAACATATCTCACTCAGTGCAAATTCAACTGGAAGATCTTAAAGGTGTATTTGTGGGAGCTGGTAAGGTCCAAACTGTTTTGGTGAGAGGTAGGTGTGCAATTATTTTATGAGTTAGGGAATATCAAATAAAATAGCAAGTCCTGTCTTTGGAAGCTTAATTGCCTATTAATGGAAAACTGCTTTGTCCATTCATGATAGATGTGAATGAATGCAACTCTGAAATTGGTTTATGTGGCAATGAGGCCATTTGTCTCAACGAATATGGAACATACTCCTGCCAATGTAAAGAAGATTACGAGGACCGTTCTCTGACAAAATCGGGTACTCTGTGTGTTCGTAATCCACAATCAGGTGGGTCCTTACGATACTCTATCCCAGGGGTGGGTTTCTCGCCCCGTTCCAACCGGTTCGATTGGAATGGGGCCAGCGGCGTCCTCGTGCACGTGCGCGGCGCACACATGCGTACTAGTGTCTGTGCGATGCTCCAGCTGCTCCTGGAGGATCGCGCAGGTGCTGTATGCATCCTGCGCATGCGTGGAAGCACAGAACTCGTCAAAACCGGGTAAGGAGCGCGGGCGGGCGGGCCAGTCGCCATTCCCGGAAGTTACTTACTTCCAGGTTCGCTGACCAACCGGTTCGCAGGGACCGCCGCGAACCGGTTGAAACCCACCCCTGCTCTATCCCCACCTCTTTGGAAGATTTGGACACTAAAAGGTTCTATCAGATGCTCGGTGATAGTTTGCTGTTTATTTGCTAAGGCATAAAAATATTGCCCTTAGCATGCTGCTTTAAAAACAAAACAACAAAACATGTTAGAGTTTGCAACAATCCAACCAACACACAAGTAAAAAATTCAGCACAGATCAGTGAACCTAAGCCACACCCAGGCTCCGAGCCATCTGAGTCACCAAACAATCCCCATTGGCTGACCTGTTACCATGTCTATTCCTATTCATGAACCCTTATATGCTGATAAAACATTTGATCTAGTGGTTAAGGCATAAGCTAGCAACCATGAATCTGAGTTATATTTCTGCCTTGGGTGACCTTGGGCCAGCCACTCCCTCACAGTCCTAGGAGGGGCGCAATGGAAAGTCACTTTTGAAATCTTGCCAAGAAAAACTACAGGGACTTGTCCAGGAAATCACCAACATGGACTCAAAGGCACAAAAATAATATCACATCACATCAAATCATTACAGTATCCTATCATCACATCGCATTGATTACAAAACATAATCTGACACAGCTGCATTCATTTAGGTTCGTAGTGAATGTGAGGCTATTAGCAGGAGCCTAACGTGATGAAATCTGTTGATTCTTCCCTTTCTCCATGTGGCTGCCCATCCCAAGGAAATGCTCAGACTGAAATATGTTTCTGTCTGATAATGCTTCTCATGATTCACCCTGTGATTCAGTCCTTTTATGCAAAAGACTTTGCTATCATGGGCTTCACAAGCTAGAGACAAGCCACAAGCTGCACCGCCTGCTTTTGCCACGGATGCCTCTTTGGATTTGAAATTCCCTTCTCAGCATAAAAGTTTATGGGGGCAGCAGTTGGTTTTTCTGAGAAAAAGCACAGTTTATAGGAAAGTTAAACAGCAAGCAAGTCAGGAAGAGAGTTTATCTTGACAACATTGCTATGCATTGGCAGTTCAACTTGGCAACTTCCCGTGGCAGCTTCCAAGGCTGGTGGAGGAAGATTAGGCCATTGTAGTCCCAATGAAACTCCGAAGAGGCTTTGATGTAGTTACACTTCGGCTCATATCATCTGAGAATGTAACGATGAAGCTGGACATGCTTTTTAAAACACTCCTTCCTTGCCGTAGTGTAACACTTTTGAAATTTGACATGTCTGTGCGTGTGCGTGTGCATGCACCAATATTATATATGTGCATGCTAATTCAGCTGTCAGGGTAATGTTCCATTCCTGTTTCAGGTTGGCTTTCCTTATGTGTAGGGTATCAAACCTTATTGAGGCCTTTTATAGTTTCTCTTCCTGGATGAACAAATCAAAATATTTTAATGATAGTTACAAAATTGCTCCAAATAGTTTACTAACAAAGTCAAGCAATAATTTTCACTGAAATTTTTTTAATGAAAATGTTCCAGCTGTGAACTGTAGCACAAAAAGCTGCTTGTTCTTTAGAAACTGTTGTTGTTGTTAGTTGCGAAATTGTGTCTGACCCATCGCAAACCCAGGGACAATGTTCCTCCAGGCCTTCCTATCCTCTACCATCCTCTGGAGTCCATTTAAGCTCACGCCTACTGCTTCAGTGACTCCATCCAGTCACCTGATTCTCTGTTGTCCCCGTCTTCTTTTGTCCTCAATCTTTTCCAGCATTAGGCTCTTCTCCGGGGAGTTCTTCTTTCTCATTAGGTGGCCAAAGTATTTGAGCTTCATCTTCAGGATCTGGCCTTCTAAAGAGCAGTCAGGGTTGATCTCCTCTAGGACTGACCGGTTTGATCGCCTTGCAGTTCAAGGGACTCGCAGGAGTCTTCTCCAGCACCAGAGTTCAAAGGCCTCAATTCTTTGGCGCTCAGCCTTTCTTATGATCTCTAGGCTGGAATACTGTAATGTGCTCTACATGGGGCTGCCCTTGAAGAGCATCCGAAGACTTCAGCTAGTCCAGAATGCGGCCGCGCGAGTGATCGTGGGCGCACCACGGTTCGCCCACATAACACCGATCCTCCGTGAGCTGCACTGGCTACCTGTTGGTCTCCGGGTGCACTTCAAGGTCTTACTCACCACCTATAAAGCGCTCCATGGTAGTGGATCTGGCTATTTGAGAGACCGCCTTCTGCCAATTACCTCCCTGCGTCCCATCAGATCGCATAGAGTTGGCCTCCTCCGTATCCCATCCGCCAGTCAGTGCCGACTGGCGACTACTCGGAGGAGAGCCTTCTCTGTTGCGGCTCCGACACTATGGAACAATCTCCCCGTGGAGATTCGTACCCTCACCACCGTCCAGGCCTTCCGCACAGCCCTCAAGAACTGGCTAGCCCGTCAGGCCTGGGATAATCTTATTTTCGCCCCTCCCGAATGCTGAGTGAATGTTGAGTTTTACTGTCTAATTTACTTTGTGCACATCTCTTTTTGGTATTGTCCTACACTCCCCTTCCCTTTTTGATTGTAAGCCACCCTGAGTCCCCTCAGGGAAAAGGGCGGCCTATAAATAAACAAATCAAATTCAAATTATGGTCCAACTTTCACAGCCATACATTGCTGTTAAAACTTACAGTGGAGGAAATAAATTGGACAGCTATAGTGAATGTAGCAAGAGTACATCCAAACTGATCTTATCTGACTTAACTATAAATCTGCTTTGTCTGACATTACTCGAAGATGCTTGGCCTCATGCTGAAAGGTGTGAGACCTAAACAGAGAAGATTCATATGCTTGGTGTTCTAGAATTCCTAACCTGTTCTTTAATCTGTTGACCAACATATTTGTATGGGAGAGCCATTTCCATGATTGAGTTGAACAAAACAGTCTTTTTTTTTAATCTGCAGGTTTGGACTTTTTCTACAGCTACACTGAGTTTATTGTCGGAATCACTCTTTTTTGCATCACTCTGCTCATCGTAGTGATCACTGTGCTGTGTACTATCATAAAGAAAAGATGCATTAGAAGAGATATGCGGTTCCAAGACACTGTTTCACCTGGGATGCCAGCAGAGCCCCAGCTGCAACCAACAACCTTTGATCATAATAACATCCGTCAACTCCTTACTCTGGACCCTGCCCAGCTAAAAGTCAGAGCCAAACCACCAGAACTGCCCCTGCAATTGAGGGCTGGCCCCAGTGAAACATACAGAGTATCTTTTGAGCAGTCCGAACGTTTGTGAAAAAGAAAAAGGAAAAAAATGCAATAAATTGCAATGAAACCCCTCCTTCCTCCCTATTTCTTATTAAACTTTTCTTTGTTGTGGCTAAGCAGATGCAACTTTTTGTTTCTCGGTTGATCTTACATAAATTGTTACACCTTTCTCCCTGTATCTATTTCCTCTTACGTTTAACAGAAATATAATGCGGGGGAAAATATATCTTTAGGTTTTTGAATACTAAATTGTCTGCCTGTCTTCATACGATAGATAGAAATGAATGTAATTACTGGATGTAACTACTGTTTTATTAACTATTGTTAATAAAATTTGCATCTTGCTCTTCACGTAACTCTGCACTATGGTTAATATTTTGGAAACTTGCATAAGGAATGGGAAAGAGGTCTTTACAGATTAACTAGATGCAAGTCAAACTATTATGGCTCATAAGAAAAATGTGGTCGATTGTCACATATGAAAGCAGACTGTGTTTCACCAGAAGTATCTGATAGGAACCATAAGGTACGATGTGGTTATCAGCATTTTGCTATGGCCTCAGTATTGTATCTCACTGAGGAGGGCTGTGCATTTTCTAACCCTGGTTATAATTTCATGTGCTGCCTTTAGTGAATATAGCAAAATAAATCAGAAGACACCATTCTTGCTGATATCCCTGAAACAACTGATTTGTTCTTTAATAGTTAAATTGTTGGCTTGATCAGCTCAGATGCCTATATTTTTTCGTGTAGATGGCTGCATTTTTTCACTGGCCACTGTTCCACAGTACCAAGTGCAGGCAGGTCATGTACAACTCATTCAGACAGCTGCTTTGTGAGCTACACTTTGCTCTGCCTTGATAGCCAACATCTTCTATTTCCCCTCAATAATGACTCTGGCAAGTGGAACTGCCCTGGGCATTTTAATGAGGTCCAGGTCAAAAGCTGTGATTGGTTGATGCCTTTCCTCTCCCAGCAGCATCACTCCACCTCCCTGAATTGGAAAAACCCATCACAGATCCCTCTCCTACGCACAATGGTGAGCCTTTTTGGGATGATGAGAAATTGGAAGTATAAAAGCTGGCATTTTTCCTCCACCAGAAGCTCTTATGACCATGCTGACAGTTTAATAATCGTGTTGAAAACAAAATAAATGCCCTGTGCCCATCTTTCAAGTTGTCCTAATGGCAGTACGTCACCCAGAAGTGCTGTCATTTTGACTCACTCTGAACTCACATCCTGTGTTATTTCAGGAGACGAGCAGACCTGTGCCCAAAATTGACCGGTCAGAGGTACAGTATGAGGGAGACACCGGCCGAGTGCTGTCCTCTTTCATGGTCTCCTCAAGAACCCCCCTCTTTTTTTTTTTTTTTTGCCTGATGGCTTTGAAGATTGACATCCACCACTGCTCCCATCGCTTTTAAGTAGTGGAGAGTACTTTGTTGATAATCATGCTGTTACTGCTCCTCTATTCCTGTTTCTAAAAAGATCTTTAAAATGGGAAAGAAGAAATCTCCAGTGCTTTCTCACAAGGGCAGAATGAAGGAAGGAACCCATGCAGAATCTGACTTTGGAAAACGTCAGGCATGCATTATGCAGACAGATGTCTGGAGAATCCAGCTGTCATGTCATTCCACCAGCATGAACCACAATGGCCATGGAGAGCAGTGCCCAGCCATCAGGGGGCAGGGAGAAGAAGCACCAAAACCCACGCTTGCGGCAAAGCTTGTGCCAGAAGACAAATGGAAAGCATTGTTCTAACATTGGATCAATTAAGTACAAGGTTAGGCAGCCTCAGCTATAGATAGGAGATGAGGACAGGTCCTTAAAGAATAAGTAGTCTGGCATGTGGTCAAGATTGATGTCTATTGGGGAATATATGTGGATCAGTCCACAGAACTGGTGTGTCTGTGTGTGTGTCTGTGTGTGTGTGTCTCTGTGTGTGTGTCTGTTTCAGAGCTAATCTACTCTCCAATTAGAGCTAATTAGTGACTGCTAGAGGCTCCCATACACAGGGATGCTTCAAATCAATCACCTTTGCTTTTATACACTTTCTAGTAGAATTTTCTATTTCTTTAAATTGATTTGCTGTCTTCAACAAAATCTCAAATAAAAGAATAAATACTTTTTCTGTCCCCTGGCCGAGTTCTTTATCTTTTTGCTGGGATCATGAGAACTAGAGATGTGTACCTCCCATAAATCGATTCGATCACACAGGTTAGGTCTCCTCTGGATTCCATCTGCCAGCCAATGTCGGCTGGCGCCTTCTCTGTTGCAGCGCCAGCCCTCTGGAACGATCTCCCCATGGAGATCCGGACCCTTACTACCCTCCCGGCCTTCCACAAAGCTGTTAAGTCCTGGCTGCTCCAGCAGGCCGGGGGGCTCTCGAAATATCCAGCCCCCCGGAGATTGTGATTGCTGTATATTTTAATGTTGTTTGTGTATTATTCCCCCTCCCTTGTTTTATTGTAAGCCGCCCGAAGTCCTTCGGGAGTGGGCGGCATACAAATCAATTAAACTATAAACTATAAACTGTATATTAAAACTACTATCCACTGTATCGTTGCTTAATTAAAACACAGAAGCACACAGTCATTTGCTTAACACTTAGATGGCATCAGTTTAATGATCCTGTTAAGGCCTAGTGAATAGGGAGAGTGCATCATCTAAAATGGTATGAAATTGTTAATATGGATACTAATTGAAAACAGCAAGCATTTCACTTTCTGAAGGGTCATTTAAATTGTCGGTTTCCAAAAGAAAAGTGTGGGTTACGACGCGCTTATAGCCCTGCTCTTATTTTCTGTTTGTTCTTTTTAAAAGTTGGCTTCTGTTATCTTCATCCCCATCATTTGGCCTGAGTTCATTGAACTCAGTTTTTCCACTTGGACTAAGCAAGTCCAAGTGCAAGATCCCAAGGTTTTGTTTTGAACAGGTTTTAAAAGAGCTTTGTCCACAAGAGGGCAGTGTCTTCTGCAAAATGAAACTTTCAGCTTTATTACAAGTTGTACTAGTGCTGTATAAAGCATGCATTTCAGGTAACTCTGTGTTAAATATCCTCAGGTCTCCTATTCTGCATTCTTAAAGTGAATATTTTTATACTCTGGAGCAAGCTAAGACATCAAAGGAAGTAATAGTCTAGACCTAATCTCTGCTTAGAGTGTCTGCTCGCCTAAAAAATAAATCTTCATTAAGGGGAGGGTACTCTGTGAGTTAGAACCCGATTCTGATTTTATTTACAATGTTTGTGTAGCTATTTATTCCCTTTTAATATCTTTTTTTTAAACAAAAACAATATATGAAAATAATACAGGTGATTCTAAATATCCCTAAGAACTTGAACACTGGCTTCACACCCCATACCATGCAGAATTAAATATTATTCCCTGATAAGAGGTATTCTGTCAAAATATTCTGGGACTTTTTTCTGTACATAATAAAGAATGCATATTTTCTTATACTCCCCTTTTCTCTATTTCCCACTGATTTTTTATCTCAAAACTCTCTGGAATATATTTGAACTTTGTTGTTCTGAATTGAATTGGTTCACTTAACAACTGGAGCATTTGTGTAATGACCACCACAAAAAAAGGTTGCAAAGTCAGGTCAGTCCAATGAATGACCTGTTATTAAACAGGTTAAAACCATCACAACTTGCAACCATAGTGGGCAGACTCCATTATGGTCATATGTCAAGGATTATCTGGGAAAGTTTTTTGAATGGGCATTGTAGAAAGAACAATTTAAATGAAGAATGGAAAATCTACTCTCCAAATTCTGGGAAGAGATACAGAACACTGGAATTTATCCAATTACTCTATTCTTTTAAATATTCCATATATGAATACAGGTATAATGATATACCTATGTTGGATTTTGAAAATTAAAAGTAAGCTAACTTTCAGAATCTTTATGCAAAAACAAATACTTTTAAAATATATATATATATATCCACAATTATGAACTTCAATAAAGGTAGCAACTTATAAATCTTTCCATTAACCTAGGGTGAATAATCATGGAAAATCAACATTTCCCACCATTTCTGGCCATTAGCAAACCTAGCTGAAGATGTATAATGAAAGTTAAAGGGGTAAAAAAATAAAAGGAAAAAAAAATCTCCTTTTCTTTTTTGTTAGGTAATGTCAGGCATATAAATCTGAGACACTATATTGGAGACAAGTGGAAAAAAGGCTTAAGGACTTCTATTTTTACTTCAGGTTGGAATCAAAATATTTATTATTACATGTTTAAGGGAGAGTTACAAGGCTGCTCATATTCCTACTTGGATATATTTAGATTCATCCTACTTTAGTGAATAAATGATTCACTTGAACAAAGCGTTCTGAAGGTACTTCCATCTCCCTAATATTGTAACCCTTCGCAATTACACTCATTTAAAAAATACCATTTAATCTGCTCTTTTCTTTGGACTTTACTGATTACTTTAAAAACACCATAGTTGCTATAACAGGGGAAGGTTAACAAGCCACCACAACTGTATTTCCCTCACTCAATGCAAAAGCCATGCTCAGAAGACTGGCAAGATTCTGGTGGCAAAGGCTAAGAAGTCAGAAAGCAGGCATGCGCACACAACTGGAAAAATCCCGCAGAGTTCCCACACAGAAGGCTGAGCCTTACTTTTTGGGTTCCACCACAAAACCGCGTTCGACTAAAGCGCGCTCGACAAAACCGCGTACCTGACGTCATCACAGCGCGACAAAAAAAGCACGCTATGAATGCTAAAGCTAAAATTAACCCCTAAACCTAAACCTAACCCCCCTAAACCTAACCCTAACCCTAACTCTAAACCTAACCCTTAACCTAACCCTAAACCTAACCCTAAACCTAACCCTTAACCTAACGCTAAACCTAACCCTAACCCTTAACCTAACCCTAAGCTTAACCCTAACCCTTAACTTAACCCTAACCCTAACCCTAACCCTTAACCTAACCCTAACCCTAAACCTAACCCTTACCTTAACTTGAATCGGCTTGCTTTCAAAGCGCTTTTTAAAGCGCCCTTTTTTCTCTGCGGTCGCTGTTGTCACGCTGCTGATGACGTCAGCGACGCGGTTTAATCGGGCGCGCTTTAGTGGACTGCGGTTTTGTCGTGCCACGTACTTTTTGCAGTTTCAAGCTAGAAGTATAATGGTTCAAGTGCCTGCCAGTGACAGTGGGGATGGGATCACAAGGACAGACTGAGGACAGACATCCATTTTTCATGTGGAAATGTTTTGGAGCAGAACTGGAGCCTATCCAAGCACACACCGTCCATCAAGAGCTGTGGTGGCACAGTGGTTAGAATGCAGTACTGCAGGCTACTTCTTCTGACTGCCGGCTGCCAGCAGTTTGGCATTTTCGATGTCACTGGCTCAAAGTTGACTCAGCCTTCCATCCTTCCAAGGTAGCTAAAATGAGGATCCAGATTGTTAGGGGCAATATACTGACTCTTTAAACTGCTGAGAGAGTGCTGTAAAGCACTGTAAAGTAGTATATAAGTCTAAATGCTATTGCTATCACAGATACAGGGAGCCATCACATGAGAGCTGCCTCACCTTTCTGCCATAAGAATCAGGCAAGGCATATGAATCAGGCAAAGGCACCTTGAAACTGATAAATTGCTCCATTATTATTTCTGGTCAAGTTTTCTTTAAACTAGTATACAATGTTCCAGTTCAAACTTCTTGTTCATATAACCACCACCAACGAAAATAATTCCTCTCATAGGCATCAAGAGTTCTCCTGTTTATGCCTTCTAGTGTCCAGGAAATTATTGTGCAAAAATTACAGGCTTCCTTTTTGCATACCAGCATGAGGGAAAACTCTTATGTGCTCCATTGACCTGTAAGAGTTGATAATGTACATAATCTACAGAAATTGAATCAATGCAGGAACGTAACATGGCGCACTACAGATGGGCAGGATTACAACTCTTATTAGCTATGAACTGAAAGGCACCATTTTAAGCCAGTTAGCTGCCAGGACTAAATTCAAGCCGTACTTGTAATGGATATGAAGCTCTAACAGCTTAATATCTGAATATGTTCCTGCCTGGGTATTAACTCCAATGGGTGTGTTCCTCATTTTCAGGGATATATGCTATGCAGCCATCAAGAAAAGACATTCTCCATACTAATATCCCAATAGGGCTGTGTTTCTCAACCTTGGCCACTTGAAGATGTCCGGACTTCAACTCCCAGAATTCCCCAGCCAGCGAATGCTGGCTGGGGAATTCTGGGAGTTGAAGTCCGGACATCTTCAAGTGGCCAAGGTTGAGAAACACTGCAATAGGGATATTATTTCAGATTTTCAGAAATGAAACATGTGTTTTATTGTAAATTAAATAACCCATGACCCTTCAAGATATACTTATCACTCACACATCCTACCTAACTCTCACCATACTTCCCTCACACCCTCATGCACCTACTTGCATCCATCCTAACCAACCTGCACCACATACCCACACATCTTCCCCAACCCTTGCCATACCTTCTTGCACCCTCACACATGTATTTGCACCTCTGAGTACCCCTGGGCAACCATAATTCCACTTGTGCCCTTCCATGCACCCTCCCTGACTGACATGACATCTCTGTGCCCATCCCTTCCCTGGGCAATGCCTCCCCCACATCCCTATACATCCCCTCGCTCCCTCACTCGCTCCCTCACCGGCAGAATTCTTGTGGGAATCATCTTTGTGCAAAGCTGGCTGAGAACATTGTCAATGAAGATCACAGTTGACTGTGGCAGAGTGGTGGTACAGCCATGAGGCACTGAAACAGACAAAACTTTGACATATTTCAAGGAAGTCAGATGTAAAAAATCACGTGAGATCCTTGCTTAACGTGATTTGCTGGCATGGCTATCACTAAGTGGCATGATCATGTGACATCATACGTTAAGAACCACATCACTCAGTGACAGAAATCCTGGTCCCGATTACCATAATAAACCAAGGACAATCTGTAGTCCTTACCACAGTCTTTTTCAATTTTGGCAACTTTAAGATGGGTGAACTTGCTGGCTAAGGAATTCTGGGAGTTGAAGTCTATATATCTTAATTTGCCAAAATGGAAAACATGGAAGTTATCTGATTGGGAATGATTATACTGGGAAGAGCTTGGTGCAGTCATTTTATCATTTGACCCTCTTATTATCCATCAGCTTGAATATATCAAGGCCTATGTTGGTCCTGGCAGTAATGTTTACTATGAATCTTCAGATAGGAGAAATCTTTAGTCGGGATGAATACCCCACTCCCCACAAGGATTTTTCTTCAGAACTCTTATTTTTTTACTCTTTGGTTGGTTTGTTATTGCTTAAAGGAGATTCTCTATTGCTCCTTGAAATATAATCGTGGCATTTTATCTACATTTTTTCTCATTTTCTTTACCACTTAATTAGCCTTTTTAACGGTGCCATTGCACTAAAGGCAATTTTAGATGAGTTATTTACAGTTTCCCTGGATTTACAAGAGAAACCTAGGATTATAATCTTTTACCTAGCACACTTACATGCATTTCTTACCCCAGGACAAACAGGACGGGCTGCCAGGGGGCCCCTGAGATAAATGAGAAAAGAGAGAGCGGTAAATCCCCATGTTTTCTTCTCCAGCAATGTGCCCGCGCAAAGAGGCACCGCATTGTGTGACACTGTTATTTTCTCAGGCCGTCACTTGCAATGGTGCTGAATAAAAGCGCTTCAGGGCTGCTGTCAGCTGAGGTCTCCAGCTGCTTTCCAAGAAATGGCTGTTGATCGTCTGGGAACAAAACATACCACAAACGTCACCAGCATATTTATTTTAAAACCCTCTGAGTGCTGTTAATTACCATGCTGTGGAATGCGAAAGGAGCAGAGGAGAGAAGCAAAACAAGAACTTGCCTGCGGCAACCTCTCACGCAGCAGCGCCTTCCCCCCTCAGAGGCCATTTAAAGAGAATTTTGCATGGCAAGTCGTCCATGGGCACTCACAGGGCCACCAGGTGACCCCCAAGGATTTTCTAGGGATCGAATGAAAGCTGCCTTTTAAAGGGGGAGTGGAAATGGTTGCATCGCTTTATATAAAAATAATAATCCTCAATCTTGCTGGTGAGCTTTTCTGTTCGTGACCAGTTTTCTCATCTGTGGATTTTTACATCCCTATATTTCCTTGGAGAGAGTACTGAAAACCATGGAGTCTTATCCATTCCCAGTGCTATTTTTGGAGGAATAAGGTTAACATATCTATGCAGTCAGGTTCCTGCTCTAATGCAGCCAGGTGCTTTGCAATGATTAAAGAACCAATAAGGGAGAACTGATGATATTACCTAGTTGGGTAATGAAACATCTGCAGGAAAACAACCAAACTTAGAAATAGCAATAGCAATAGCAGTAGACTTATATACCGCTTCATAGGCCTTTCAGGCCTCTCTAAGCGGTTTTACAGAGAGTCAGCATATTGCCCCCAACAATCTGGGTCCTCATTTTACCCACCTCGGAAGGATGGAAGGCTGAGTCAACCCTGAGCCGGTGAGATTTGAACCGCTGACCTGCTGATCTAGCAGTAGCCTGCAGTGCTGCATTTACCACTGCGCCACCTTGGCACCAAGGAGCCCTTTATTAGGATTCCACCCAGAGCCATTTTCTGCACTTGAGCCCATCACCAACCATCCAAACTCCAGATACCTGCATGTGGCAATGCCTGATCAAAATGTTTGGCTATAATTTGTCAACTCTGAATTCCTGGAAAAGGAGCAGAAGGGACATTGCTGAAATGACCTTGATCCCCAAGTGCTTGTCAAGCATTTCAGGTGTTTGACTTTCTGAGAACAATTGTAAGGCAGAACAAGCCAGCAGATGACAGCAGAAAATAAAGATGCAGCAATTCAACATTAAGTATTTATATATTTAAAGGGCTTTTTACAGCAAACATTGTTGTTAGTAGACATAAAGCTATACGGTGCATGATTGCCATACTTGCATACTTTAAGGATCTCTGGGCCAATCACGGCACCCAGAAATACGGAAGTGGGCATATTTAAAATGGCTTAGAATAGGGTTTGTTTTCATGGGAGCTTATCTGTTGAGTCCATGAAAAGACTCTGCAGATTTGCACTAATTTTTGTGTTTGACCTAATATTATTTTGATGTTTGAATTTTATAATTGATGAGTATGCCTGATACCCAAGGGCCATGTGCATTCCCCATATTTCTTCCAGATTGTAAATTTGAATATGATGGGATATTAGTAAATGTGCAAGAATGTATTTTTTTAAATAAAGTTGAAGTACATTTATATTCAATATAACCCAGTTTTTAATCTGATCCTGACCGTATGGCCTCGAGAGTGCCATTCAAAAGCCAAGCACAATCTCTCCCCCCCACCATCTGAAAAGACTGTGCTCCTCTCATTTAAAAGTTAAAAGACTTTAACTGAAATTAGAAACAAAAGTCCAGTGTGACCCTTGCTCCTTTGCCCAAGTGTGCAAGCTTGCATCGAAGAAAAGAAACAGAAAAATGCAAACAGTGTGCATCTTGTGTAGCAGTGGGGATATGTTAACCGTACTTTGAGGCTCAACATTTCGTTCTTTTGGAATCAATGCAGTCCTTGACAGATGGGTTATTGCAGCTAAAGAAACAGAATCAAGCTCTGACAGAGAGGAATGCTGGCAAGAAATGAGGTTTTAATCCCCGGCCTTGTCACGTGAGCAGATTTAAGGCTTAATACTCTTGCCCTATGACAAGCTGCGTAAGTCACTGTTTTGTTGATGTCTAACAAAGCATCTGTTTGTTTTGGACACACACATCAGTATTTCCACCCCTTATTTAGCTATATTGTGTTCCTCTTGGATGAATTTGATTTTCCTTTTGCCTTTATGGGCAATCCATGGGTTTACACCCTTTGTGGTTTCAGTTTTGCACATCAATTAAAGTATTGTTTTCAAAATAGTATAAAATCATACTACTTACAGTCAGAATCTGATAGGCCCGGATAATTATTCCCCTGCATTTATTCCCTCAAATAATCCACTTGTATAAATGACATTGCTTTTAACCTTCCATACAGTTGCCTAAATATGTGCAACATAATCTAATGTCCAAATTGCTCTGTCTGTATAAGATTTCCTGTCAAAAACAATTCTGTACATAAAATAAATGAGCAACTTCACAAAGCATTTCTAAATTCTGCAAGGCTTCCATCCATGTCAGTGAGCAGAGGACTGCAGACCAAGGCACTTCATCCTGGGAATGTGCAGGAACAGAGAGATTTTGGGAAGAGATAAATGGCTCCATGCAATGCAATGACCTTTTTGCCTTTACATCTGAAACACTGCCCTCGCAACTGTAGATAATTCCCTAAGGGTAACTATTAAGGGGGAAGGGAGAGATGGGCAAGAGAACATTTGCTTCCTGAAGCCCATCTTTGAAATATTGCACATCACTACAACTGGTTAAGATGGTCAAGAAGAAGGTCAAAAGAGAAATTCAAAAGTAGATTAAAGCAGCAAATATAAAAGACAGTCCATCATCTATCTATATATTACAAAATTCTTGTGTCTCTTTGTAACCTTCCATTGGGTGAAACGGTGCAACGCCCCTGCGGTCAGCCATGGTCATGTGATCCTCATTTTCAATACTCCCTGAGAGTTTCCCTTGAGTCACTGGGGAAGCCAGTAGGATCACGTTTGGTGTTCTCCCTGCGGGCTTTCCACAAGCAAAAAACTACACCTAATCCAAACTATTGAAAAGTACAGTAGAATCACAGAACTGAACTATTTTGTGAGAATATAGGATGGAAAGTAAAATAATCTAGCAGATTGGGAAATAAAGGGAAAAGACCACTATCAGTATATCATAAATCAGGAGTCCCCAACCCCCAGGCTGCAGACTGGCATCCATTTGCGACCTGCCAGGACCAGGCTGTGCAAGTGAGCAAAGCCCATCTACAAATGTGCAAGATCCAGGCAGCGCATGAAACCACACACCCCTGATCCACAGAAAAACTGCCCTCCTTGGAACCAGTCCCTGGCACCCAAAAGGTTGGGGGCCACTGTCATAAATGATTGTACAGAAGTAAAGGTCTGATGTATATACAGCAGTAAAGGCTGATGGCCTACTGCTAAGTAAGGATACGTTGAGTTAGAGAAGGCAAACTATTACCCATTTCCTCTGGTAAAGCTTTGGACAGATATTTAACGTCTTTGGTTTGAAACATTGTATAATGTCCACTCAAAGCAGGAAAACACCATTGTGTGGTGGTGGCAGCAGTGGTTAGAATGCAGTACTGCAGGCTACTTTTGCTGACTGTTGGTTGCCAGCAATTTGGCAGTTCAAAGTCTCACCAGGTTCAAGGTTGACTCATCCTTCCGAGGGTCAGTAAAAATAAGTCCAAATGCTCTTGCTATTGTATGCCAGTCATAGCTGCTTTTTGCAAGATGGGTGGCGTACAAATTTAATAGCTAACTACCTAAATAAACAAAATATGCTCCTGAATGGGGAAAACATAACATTTTTTTTAATTATAGGCAGTCCCTCTGTTAAGAATGGATTCCATTCCTTCTGTCTTTAACCCAAATTTGGGTTTAAGTTGCAACTTGTACTTATAACAGGCTGTATATTACAAAAATGGGGGGGGCATTGTTTTTCTGGAGCCAACAAAGCACTGCCTTTTGTTTAGGAGCTCAATTCAGCATATACAAGGCTTCCTCAACCCAGAATTAATCTGTGGAGTAATTGCGAAACAGTCAATAACCCCAAAGCCATCCAGAGAGTGACATTTGTATGACTGGGGCTGGATTGGATTAAACCCGTGATGGCGAACCTATGGCACACGTGCCACAGGTGGCACGAGGAACCATTGTCTCAGGAAACGCGAGGCGTTGCCCTGTCAGCTCTAGCACATGATTTTCGGCCGTTTTTTCACCCTCAGGGGGCTTCAGGGAAGCCTCCTGAAGTCTAGGGAGGGCAAAAAAAAGTGCGGAAATTTGGAACGGATCCGGTTTGTGCGTTGGGTTGTTTTTTCCTAGAGGGAGAAAAATGACCCAATGGGCAACCTGGAAGTCCTTCCTGAATTTCCGGTTGTGTGTTGGGCTGTTTTTCGCTCTCCCCAGGCTTTAGGACGCTTCCCTGAAACCTGGGTAGGGTGAAAAACGGCTCAACAGCGCCCACTGGAAGTTTGGGAATGAACTTTGGGTTGCCTGTTGGGCCGTTTTTCTCCTACCGGAGGCCTTCCTGAAGCCTGCAGAGGGCAACAAATGGCCAAAGCACCTCCGGTAAGTCTGGAGGCCTTCAGTTGAGGCCTGTCTGCATGCATGCAGGGTGTTGTTGGTGTTGCGTGTGCATGTGCAGGGTGGAGGGCATTGCATTATAGGTGTGAGCACACACGTGCACAACTCTCCCCATACTCTCCCCGCTTTTGGCAAGCCTCGACAAAAGGTTAGCCATCACTGATAGACCATAAATCTCCCTGGACCCAGTGCAACATCTTACCTCCACTACATTATCATTCTGTTTGCTTCATATTGATATTATATACTTGACAGGCCCTTTTTTTTCAAATTGAATTTTCTCAAAGAACTGCCCATATAAGAACCATAAATAACTTCAAAATCAACATATAGTAAAATATATGTATTTACTGTATGCTCAAGAAAATACAACAAATCTAATAAATTAGACACAATGCACAATCTAATGTATTTGTGTCAAATCCTTGTACTGGCTGTCAAAGCTCAAAGGTATTCCCTGGCTAATATTACATAGGAACTGAGATATGTGAGAGAAGGGCAAGCTTTGCGGGGCTGAGAAACTGTGAGAAGCAGGCAGAGAATGAGTTCGTGGGAATTCTGAGAAGCCGAATTCAGTTATGGGAGCTGTTTGAAGGAAATTTCTTATTTGGCCTGTTAGAAGTCTGCCTGTAAATTTACTTTGACAGATTTGAAGTTCATGCTTTTACCCCAACTAGCAGTAAAGACCCTAAATCCATGTCTTTCCAACTTTCTGTATTTGCCAGTTATGTGGGACTTGAAAAATATATATTTTGGAAATGCATCTTGTATTTATTTATACATTTTGTATTGCTTGTTTTAGGGATGCAGTGGTTCAGTGGCTAAGACACTGAGCTGTCAATCAGAAAGGTTGGCAGTTCAGTGGTTTGAATCCCTAGCGTTCCATAATGGAGTGAACTCCCCTTACTTGTACCAGCTTCTGCCAATCTAGCCAGTAGAAAAATAGGAACCACCTTTGGTGGGAAGGTAATAATGTTCTGTGACCTTTGGCATTTAGTCATGTCGGCCACATAACCATGGGAGACGTCTTCGGACAGTGCTGGCTCTTCAGCTTTGAACGGAGATGAGCACCACTCCCTAGAGTCAAGAATGACTAGCACATATGTGCGAAGGGAACCCTTACCTTTACCTATTCTTGTTTTCCTCAATTTTGGCCAGAATAGTGTCTCCTTCAAATGGTAAAGTATAGGATGGCAAGTGATGAGTTAAACAGGACTAACCAAAAGCATGTTCAGTGTTAAACTTGAAACCCAGGGATCATTTCTGGAGAGAACGCTCCATTGAGTCCAGAGAAGCTTTCTTCTCAGTAACCAGCAAGATGTAGACTGAACCACAACAGCTTATTTAATAATCTCTTCTCTTCCGCTCATGGGGTCTCTGAATAAATTGGCATGCCGAGGATCATGAGGTGAATAATAATCATCAGTAGAACATCGGCCTCTTTTTACGATACTGTTTTCTTGTAGTGGAAAAATGTATTCCAGAAATATTTCTGGGTAAATAGTATTGATTATAAACTGTCAGAGAATGCAGAATCCCAAGTGATTAGCCTTTAATTATTATGCCACAAATTATTTTTGGGTTGCTACTTTTGAAGGCAACTATTATTATATGATGCCCTTGCAGAACCCGTCCTCTGAATTTTCAGTCATAAGGGCAATTGCTTAATTACAGATTTTATGTCTAACAAGTACTGCTGGGGGAGGATTCTGAATCGCTTGGGTGAGAACTGAATAGCTGGAGCAGAGCCTGGAAACTAAACAAAACCAACCTTCTGATATACACTATTCGGTACATCAGTGATAGCAAACTATGGCATATGTCTCCATTGCCACACACCAGGCATTTCACCCAATACTCGACAACAACTATTCCTGAAAACATGCTCCGTTCTCACACGGCTCTGAAAGGTGTGTGAGGGGCTAAGCTCTTGCATGTGCGATTTCTCCGTGGGTCGTTCATGAAGCCAATGTGGAAGGACCACTCGGACACGAATTCCCTTCGGGACGAACCGACCCAGAACGAAGTCTGGGGGTCCTTTTTTATTGAGCATACACAAGGAGGGGTGGATTCACATAGCCAATGGGACCAATCATGATTGTGCAAGCTTACAGTATATGGTAACTCATTTACTTCCATGTAGACCTAAGAATACTCATAGTCCAATAATCTTTTATCATCGTGTAAACTTCCAATCCTTAATTAATGTTTGAGAGTTAAACAGTTGTAACCCCTGATTAATCAACGAACTCCCTGATTTAATCAACGCTTATAATTAAGAGTCTGTGATTGCTGATCTTACTTAGTGTTAGGAGGTAAACAGTTGGTCTTACTGATCCAATCATATGGTTAGTCATTACATCTATACGTGTTTCAGCATAGCTAACGTATGCCTGCGCGTATATCGCAACATGCATGTCCTCTGGACCTTCCAAAAATGACATGAGAATGCAGCATGCTTTGTGTGGTTTTCAGAGACTGCAGAGGAAGAACATTCGTTGATATTACTTGAAGCACAGAAGCCTTCAGTCTGAACTGGAACCGCTGCAGGGACCTGTCAACAGAAAGAAAACACTTCCTGAAGGTAAGTGGTGCCCAGAAGACCCTGGGAAGCACTGGGCCGTGGGGGCAATCCTGCCATTCCCAAAGGCTCAGGCACCTTGGCAGAAATTGTGCGAGGTGGCCTTTATGAATGCATTAGTGGTACTGGGGTTGAAGTGGAGGTTCAGGCCCTGCTTTATATCCAGCCTCGACACTGCCAAGTGCCATTGTATCAGATGGTCTAGATCAGTGTTTTTCAACCTTTTTTGTGCAAAGGCACACTTTTTTCATGAAAAAAATCACGAGGCACACCACCATTAGAAAATGTTAAAAAAATTTAACTCTGTGCCTATTGATATATAAAGTAATTCTCCCACGGCACACCTTACACTATGTCACGGCACACTAGTGTGCCACGGCACAGTGGTTGAAAAACACTGGTCTAGATGGGAGAGGGATACAGAATTGTCTCTCTCTTCTTCAGGTGTGTGTGTGACACGCCAGCAGAGTCAAGTTAGGCTTTTTGAAAAAAAATTGATATGTTAAACCAAAAGATTTGCCATCACTGATTAAATCCATCCAAATCTTTTCCTGATCTACAAATTCAACTTGGGAGTTATGAAAACTCAAATCACTTGTGATTCATCGTCATTTTTCTGCTTTTAAGTGCCAGCTTGCCATTGTCCTCTGCCAGGAAAGCGTCAAAGTCACTTAGGGTCAGAGAAATGATTTGAAGAAATAGTAATCAAGGGGGCAAAAGCAGATGGAGAAAAACGCACCCATTCCCTATGAAAATTAGGTTGCTATCTGGGAAGTAAGCACCCTTTGCAAGGCTAATCAGATACTATTTCTTTAAGGCAACATATGCAGCTAAATCTTTCAAAGAACCATGCCATTTTCCCAACTGAGTTTTTCTACCATTCTCTGCGTGGATGCAGCTGCACTTTAGACTTTTTCATCTTGGAATGGAAAGAGTTGAGCAAGCCATTGCTGCAAGGTCATCGTATCATTAAAAAATGAACCACCTGCACTTGTAGCATTGTTTGGACAAGGGGTGGCAGCGTTGTCAAACTGATCATGTAGCAGCATTTGTCTTTACAGGTCCTTTGATTCAGGAACAGCAAACACTTATGATCTTCTTTGAGCCAGCATTTTTGGCATGCATAGGATGCTCACAGCACTGTAAATGTCTATTAAGAGAATAATGATTTAGGAAGGGAAATAGATGAGGTTCAATTCAGAGACTTTCAATTCTCACTATTTGAACTTTATTTTAAATGGTACACATGAAAAACTGTAAAAGCTCATGGAAATATGAAAAGCATTAAATGCATTAAAATGCAGACAATGTTCCTCCTCCCCTCATCTGTTCTGTAATTATCTATTAAGAAATAGATCCTTCTTGAACAATAATTTACATTATTACAAAAATAAATAGTTTTTATTTACATTTTTTCTCCACTATTTTATTACATCTTATAGAGCAAAAACCCAACATAAACTAACAATCAAGAGAAATAATAAAGAGGAAAAAAGAGAATAAGGAAGAAAGCATGAAAAAGTATAAAAAAAGAAAGGAAAACACAAATATTTACAAAGAATTCCTTTCGACTTCTTCCATTAATATAATGCTTACTTTTGACTCTTAGTTTAAAACTATAATAAAATGCCCACTTTCTCCCCAAGAAAGAGGGAAATAACTTTTTTTTTAAATACATTTTTAAAAAATCATACAACTCATCCAAATATTCATATCACCAAACTAATCTCGGCTGGTCAAACAAGCTAAGCTTGGTTTATCCTGACCTGGCTAATATTGATTATGACTATAAACTTCACCATTAAATACATGTTCAGAAAACAAGAAAACTTTGACAGAACTCAGTTGCCTCTAGTTAGTAAGCATAGTTGAAAATAATATCCCTCAGCCTCATTCTAAGAGTTACACAAGATGCTTATTTGCCATAAGTGGATTGTCATGCATAGGATATCAATGGAATCAGGGGACGAGTACAAGAACATTCTTCAAATTTTTTTAAAAAAAGAACAGAACAATGTTGCCTGTTTCACTGACTTCATTTGGCATCCCCCAGACCAAACCTTAAAAGGTTACAAAGTGCAGCCGGATAGGAAACAGAGCATCTGATAGAATTTGCATAGCACTGAACACCAATAAAGAAATAAGAAATGATGATATTCAAAACACAAGTGAAAGAATTCAGGAGGAAACCTGCAAGCAGCTCTTGTGCAGCATCTCTGAGGTCCTAATTTCTGAGCAATCAGTAAACCAAACATTCTCCCACCCCCCTTGAATATAATTGGTGAGAAAATAAACTTTCTCTATGCTCTGCTGTTCCTTGTGATTGTGCCAAGAGGTCAGCAAAGGAAGAGGTTTGTAAAGCTAAGGCTGAATCACGCACATCCTCTGGTTTATATGAGCCACAGCCACTCCCAAATTCTGTGCCAGTGATAGCCTGGATTCCAGTGAAACAAATTCTGCTTGAAGGGACAGGAAAGTTCTGGAATATTAGGTATGGTTTTTGTGATAACATTTACACAATGCAAATTAAACTGAAGAGACATGCAAAGATCAGTCCTGATACTTTAGCGAGTACTTTAGCAGAACAAAATGCAAGAGAATTTAAGGCCCGGTGCCTAGGACTTGTAACCCAGCAAGAAAAAAGTCTCTGGCAGTGGTGAAATTCAATGTTTTTTACTACTGGTTCTGTTGGGTGGCTTGATGGGTGTGGCAGGGGAAGGATACTGCAAAATCTCCATTCCCACCCCACTCTGGGACCAGTCAGAGGTGGTATTTGCCGGTTTCCCAAACGACTCAAAATTTCCACTACTGGTTCTCCAGAACCTGTCAGAACCTGCTGAATTTCACCCCTGGTCTCAGGTAAGGGGAACTGAGGAAAATCTTTGGCTGGAAGTTTACACCAGTTCCTGTCACACCAGATTAGTGCAGAACTGGCCACAGTCTGGATCTGCATGTTTAAAAAACAAAAACAAACAATTCAAAAATTATTGTAAATAAAAAATGAGAGTTGATAATGTAGGATTGCATTAAATGACACGTGAGACTCCACTGGTTTTATTGTGTTTGTTTATAAATTTCTAACCTGCTTTTCTGATATGGATTCCCAAAGTAAAGATATTGCATCTGACAGAAGCATACAAATAAGGGGAAAATTCATTTCATTTTACGTCCTACTTTTAAGAATGTTTTTACAATTGCAATATTTAAGTAGGTTTTTTTCTGATAGTTTTATTTCATTTTGTTTTATTTGGAAAAAGATTCACATGAGGAACAATGTTGTTGATCAGTAAAGAAAACTGTATTAAAGGCAATATCTAATTTGTATAATTCTTTTAAAAAAAAAAGATTACATTGGATACTTAACTTCTCCCCAATATAACTATATGCTCTTTTAAATTTCTCCTGAAACGCTGGGATTTATCTTCCATTTTATACTCTTGTTATCAAACTGTTGTGAAACAGAGAACAGGAAACATTGTCTTTATTCAAGTAGTTAAAATAGGAAAGGAAGAGAGTTTTTCTTTTGACTGTGTACGAAAAAGATTTTCCACTGACCCAGCCTTGATTTTAGTTTGGAACAAGGAGAGCTGATGTTTCTTACATACATTCTTAAAAATATTTTCCTCTTGGCATACACCTTATTATATTGTCCAAAGCAGATCTTCCTGTCAGATATCACTGGCCTTACTTTTAAAACTCAGGAACAACATGCCATCCTTTTAAAATTGTTTTCTGGGTGCAACTTTGAAATTTGGCTTTGAAATGAATGAGATACTAGTTTGGAAAAAGTTGCCATCTCTTCATCTCTTAAAAGCAAATGTCCAGAGCCTTATCCAGTCTCAGGATTAAAGTGCTGCGTATAGGCTGGCTGCCTATGCAGTCATCTGCTGGGAGGACCTAAGTGATGTCATACATGTCATAACATCATTGTGCAAATTATGCAAATGTTGCAAATTATATAATCTTGTTATTTTGAACAATGATGTAATAACACGTGAAATTCCATTATGAATATTGCATTGTTTCTGACAAACTTAAACTTTGTGGTAAATTCCAGAGCCAAATTAAATTGCATAATCAATCCAACAGTCGGATTTTGCAGGCAATTATAGTGACAATAATACTGTTGGTTGATTGATTGATTTGAAATCTTACTATCACCCTGGGGGGGCATTGCAGTGACAAAGCACAGTCCTATTTCTATCAACTAGAGAAAATTGCAAGCAAAATTATATCAATAAAAGGAAGATGTACCTGAATCCATCTGCAATAAGCCAGTTGGTTTTAACCAGATTTGTTGGATTAATAATTAATGACTGACTAGGGTGACAAATTGTGCTAAGTCATAAATTACAAAGCACAATAATAAATATATAACATTTTGACTTAATGCAATGTTGAAATTCTGTAGCCACAGAGTTGTCATCTTTGAGAAAGGATATTACTTCAAAATTTCTCCTGTGCCTTTGCTGTCCTGCCTACTCTTCTATTGACCTGTGAGGTCAAAATCTGAACATTATCTCCTGAAAGAGAAAATCCACTCACTGAAAATTCTCACAAGTTCTTATCCAGGAATTTATCAGTTACTTCATAAAGACATTCTTTAGTTACTATTTCATCGGTTAGATGAGTTAAAGCCAATAGGAGAATCTTTCCCTTTGAAGTGTTTCAGAAATGTTGAATTTTGACTCCTCCAATCCTTTGGAGAGGCTGCAATCAGAGGTGGGTTGCTCCCGGTTCGGCTCGGATCAGGTGGTAGTAGTGGTGGGAGGCTCCACCCAACCATCTGGATGCTTCTGCGCATGCGCACGCACGGGAGTGTGACCAAACTAGTAGTAAAAAATTGGCAACCCACCACTGGCTGCAATGTGTATTTCTGAGGCAAGTAGATAGAAGTAGCACTCCCTCACTGTGGGTATTTAGCTACATATTGTGGTGTGCATGTGAGAGATGAGAGCTCCCTTATTGAACCATACAATCTTACAACACTGTGACTCCATCCCAAGAAAGTTATGTTGTTGCATATATTAACGTATATAGCTTCACTGCTATATTGGGGTAATTAGTGTTTCTCTATTAGGGTTGATATCGTTCTCACTATGTTGCTTTTAGATCCTGAATCAGAAATCTACTCTCAAATGAATCTGGATGGGCTGGTAGAGATATTAAAGAATAATGGGGACATTTTCATTTACTTGAATGGCAGTTGGTACTGGGGGTGAGTTTTAATGACATCTTTTGCCCAGTTAAATTTTACATTGGGCCAAACCACATTTTGTGCCTGGCTGATCGTTGGTATGGCCCTTTTATTGCTCCCCAAAGGCAAAGAGAGATATTGTCCTTTTCCCAACCTTAGCTTATTGTGAATGCACCCATTACCTGTGTTTTCCAGTTTTGCTTCAAAACTGCTTTTTTCCACCAGCTTGAGCTGCTTAAGATCTTCAAAGCAAACTGTGTCCAGCATTTTTTAAAATTATAGTAGTTCTTAATTGCTGGGCCTGGAAAGCCCCCTCTTCTCCAATGGCTGGTTGCTGCCTTGCAAAACATCCCATCTTGGGCTGCCGAGCTATTCTCTTCCTTGCTGATTGGCAATTGCTATTTTTATACCATTTCGTGGTTGTTCTAGCAATGGTTTGTTAAACAATGAATAAAACCCTAGAATGTTCCTTGGACCTCTCCCCTTCCTTCCCCTACCCATAGTACTACAAAACTCCTTTAATTTTTTTCCACATCGTTATGCTGCAGCATAAGAACATTGCTGCTTTATTTCTATGAAGCTGAACTATTAATTTTTCCTTTCTATAAAGTTTTCATGGATCTACTGCGGAACATAGGAGCAAAAGAATGACCTGCCCTTTTTACTTTGGTTATTGTAGTAGCAAAGCAATTATGGAACCATGGCAGAAAAAAAGAAAGAGTTTGCATTAGTGTCAAAGTAGTTTCCGTATGTGAGAAGGAGTGGTGAAGACATCCATATGTGCAACTATCTCAGAAAGAAAGGAAAAACATAAATTCTGGTGGAAAGCAGCCAGTCCCTAAAGGAGATGTTAGACATTACTGTAGTCAGCCAGTCCACAAGGAGCTAGCCAACAAGGTTTACATTCTTTGCATGGATGAGAAGGGCAGGATGCAGGAAAGCGACCAGTAAGAACTTGTTTTATAGTTCAGATTGAACATTGTCCTAGTCCTATTGCCAATGCACAACACACTGGACTGGAATTTCTGAAATTGATTTCAGAAATGGCTGGGATGGAATGAGAGACAGAGAAACAACTTGGACAGTCCAGAATTGCCCATTGTCTGAGATACATAGTCATAAGATGAGTGAGTGTAAGTTAAGCCACACTCAACTCAGCCCCAATATTTCTTTGCAGAAGTTCAGCACTAAAAATGCCCTTGTCTCTTCAACATAAAAAAAGTCCAGTCACTCATCAATTATTTCTCTTTGAATGCCAGAAAGATTTCAACTGAAGATGTTGCCGTTGGCATTTGGTTTTCTCAATAAGCATGATAGTAATTCCACATCTTTAGAAATAGCATTTTTAAACAAGGTCCCTAAATCCTTTTTATACTACATTCTTGTGGAAATGATATTTTCTAGTATGGCATGCAGTTGGGGGAGCCCAAAACACTTACTAAGTATGTTATACTTTAAAAAAAACCTTCTTAGTTCTTTAAAAAAGTTTTTTGTCATGAGTGGAGATGCCCCACCCTGTATCTGCATGACTGACAGTTCTTTTGTTGACCCACATAACCTGGGTAATATTTATGCATGACTGGATAATACTGCCTTAAGCAGAAACATTCAGATCATGCCTCAACTGCTCAGAGCTGTTTCCATGCAGTTCACAACATGTACCATTGTGCTCCAAAAGTAGGTAAGGATGAGGAGGAAACAGATATGATCACTGTCTAAACAAAGCAGTTGCGATAAAAGTTCATGCTGACTATGTGTCTTCCATTTGGATTACTAACCAACTAGAAAATACCAAAATCTTTGGGGCTGTTTCTTCTTCTTGGGAAATTTGCCAGAAAAGCAGATTAAGTTTATGGGGAAGTACGAGAGAGTCACTGAATCTGTTTTTGGAAGGAGGCATGATGGATTCTAAATCACAATTTATCTTTTCTCAGCTTTGTGCCATTCAGAGGCATTGGACTATATGCTACCATGTTTCTCCGAAAATAAGACAGAGTCTTATTTTCTTTTGATCCCCTGAAATAAGCGCTTCGCCTTATTTTCGGGGAGGTATTATTACTTTGAGGTGCAGGAGGAGCAAGCATGGTCACCTCATGGCCACTGCTGCATTGCAATATTTTTGGGGAGGATTTATTTTTGGGGGAGGGCTTATTTTAGCACATGCACTCAAAAGCCTGATTGGGCTTATTATCCAGGAGGTCTTATTTTCAGGGAAACAGGGTACCTGTTACCCAAGGTAATGTAGCCATTGGTGTGCAAATCCCATGCAAAACAGATAGCACACTCCCTAATCCTATGTTAACATCCAACAAACAGATGTGGTTTCTCCCAAAGTACAAAGAATGGATAAAGAGGATCTCAGATAACCCACTATGCCTAGGGAAATCTATGGACATGAACATCTTTTATCTCCTCTGAATGGTTAGTCTTGTGAGATGCTGTCTGGAGAAAGCAGATCTAGGGATTGAAATACTTACAACCTTTTAAAAGACTACTGCAGCATTCTACACATAGGGCAGCAGAAATGTAAGAGGAAGACAAAGCTATTTGTTCCAACTGCATTCGAGTTACATTGGTAACTCATTTGTACTTCATTCCAGTTTAGAATGTTAGAGCTGTAACCTTTATAGCACATTTTAAGCTTTTTCAGGAGGAAGACTAAACTTCCTCCTGGATTGTGGATTGTTTAATCAGTCTGATTAAAGAATTAATCAGTTCATGCTGTATACTAATTCTTCTTCTATTCAGTGTTAACTACATCTATGTAGATTATAGTTTGGCTTTTGGAATAGGACCCAGACTTTTGGAGAGTCCATTCACACTTATTTTAAACCTACCACTGTCTTAGAGAGAGGTGGTTTCATTTATTTATTAAATGCATATGTTATCAATGTCAAATGATTCTGGGCAGATTATAGTACAATATCATAAAACATTATATTAAAACATTCATGCTAGATTAGGGGTTTTTTGTAAGCTATTAATGTTAAGTCTAGGTAGGATAAATAATCAGATCATTGCATTTATAAACTGAGGCTTCTGAGGTCATATAGGAGGAATGAGTAACATTTTTACTGATTGATTCAAGGTGTGATTTCTTAAGAAGTCTTCCCTCTCTTGCATTTGTCTTTGTTAAATTATGCCCTAGATTCAAACTAGGGATCTCAAGTCCACTACCAGCCTTCCATTAATCAACAATAGCATCAGTATCAGTAATGAAAAACAGCCTCAGCATATTGGCACCATAATGATATGGTAACATTAAAAAGCAGCCTACATGCCTATTAGAGTCACAGTTTTTTTTTAAATGCATGCATGTATTCATTAAAAAAAATCAAAATTTCTTCAATCGGTTACCTTGTTGCCTGCTGTTGACTGCTGACTCAAGTAGTCTCTATACAAAGAAATCCTTGGGTGCATAATTCCCCTGATAATTGTGATTCATTATGTTCCTAATTAGTTTTCAGAGACCGTTATCCATGTCTTTATTTGGATTATTGCAGCAGCATAAATTCCCCACCTGAATGTTTAGTTCACACTGACTGCAACATCTCTGCCACAAATACAAACATACATTTTTTTAATCTAGTATGACACTTAAAGCAATATTCAGGACGTTCCTCAGTGGATTGCTCCTAGATTCTGGACAGATAAGGTTTAATTTCTTTCAATAGGATCACTCCACCCTATGCTTTTAAAGCCTCTGTGTGTTCAAACATTGCACTAAAGGAGAATGTGATTTGTTTGATTTAGTTTAACAATGGCTGTTATGTGATCTCACTCAGCAAAGCATACTTTATGGCATCATAACTCCTTCAGTAGAGTGGGGTGCTTAGATCTGGCCTGCAAGGCCACTCTGGAAACAACAAAGGACCAGGCCTTGGTGCTTCTGCTGCTCATGCCAGCAAATGGAGCTCAGCAAGGGGGGGGGGCACCTGGACCACCACAGGTTCCCCAGATATTAGAGACATCGAGATGGCCATGCCTACCCTAGCCACACCCCTCTATCACACACCCCTGGCCCCCCAAGGTCAAATACAACCCCAATGCAGCCTTCAATGAAATCGAGTTTGACACCCCTGCTCTAAATGATAGAGAACATCCCAGGAACTAGCTCACACTCTCTTGTAAATGTTTACTTTGTGACTGACCAGGGCCAGCATGACAGTCCTTTTTGAACAGGCAAGTGGCACATAGTAGTCGATTATAAAAGTGCTCTCAAAATTCTGAAAGTTTCCTTCACTCAGAATGATTGCCTACCCCTACGTTATTGCTTACTGTATTGTGTAGCAGAATAACAGAGTTGGGAGGGACCTTGGAGGTCTTCTAGTCCAACCGCCTGCTCAAGCAGGAGACCCTATACATTCCAGACAAGTATCTGCCCAGTTGTCCAGTCTCTTCTTAAAAGCCTCCAGCAATGAAGATATTTTTCAGGTATGAAGCCTGCCTTTTATTTTCTATCAATAAGCCATGTGCAAATGAATCATGAGTTGGCAGTGCGAACCAGGTCAGTGCCTTGAGTAATGGTTATTAATTATACGTTATTTCCACAACTATTTACAAAGAGATAATAGAGCAGGTCAATTCTATTTGGTTATAGTATATAAAATAATCCTAGACATGATTTACTCTGAAGGAAATCTTGATGAATTCAGTGGGACAGCCTTGTTTAAATATTTCATTTTACAATTCCTGTATTGATTTACTTTGGGTGATGAGTTCCAATAACTATCAAATTAAATTATTCCTCCAGCAAATTTCACAGAATCCCTTTACAATTTTCTCCTTCTCTTACCCCTTTCCTTTCCTTCCCCCTCCCTCCTTTTTCTTCTTCTTTCCCTGGCTCTGTTTTCAATCTTGGCTTATCACTATCATATTCATGCCTGATGCATCTGGAGGGAAAATTCAATATCGAAGAACAGAGTAATCCAGGGCTTTCCTTCATTTCTGTCCTTTATATCCTAGGGCTGTCCCATCTGAATGGCTGGTTTCGATTGTGTTGCATTTGGCAATTGCTAGTTGCTACCAGCCTGTCTAATCCTTTTTGTGGCTCCTTATCACTTATTCTTGGCCTCCCTCCCCCACCTGCTTTAATTTTGTCCGTTTTGCCTTCACAAGTTACGTGTGTATTTTTGCCTCCTTTAAGAGGCTTGATGCTTTCCTTCACGGTTGTTCATTCAGGTTTCTGGTCAGAAACACAAAGACATGACCAGAGGTTAGCATCACATCTTGACAGTTAGCATTGCATTTTTCTCATCAACAAGAGAGAAAATCACCATTTTCCAATAAAAGGCTATGCCCCTTGAAGATTGCCATTATTGATAAGGCAGACTAGAAAATGAACCTCTAAATTGGTCATACTGAATGAATCACTATCTTCTGAAACTTTTCTTCCATAATGCTAATCTCACCCCCCTTCCATCCCCATTCCCCATGTTAATCTCCTGAGTTAAACTGACTTGAATCTCATAAGAACAGTGTAGAACAAAATGAATAAATTCCCCAGGGGGAAAGAACTAACCACAACATTATCTATTTAAGATAATAGAAGAACTGAAAGAGCATTGTTGGCATCCTTGCATGAAATGTAGTAATGTTTGAAATACAACACTCTCAGGAGCTGAAATATGGCAATGCAATGCAAATCTATCATAGGTATGCTGATTGCATAAAATCAGTGGATTCTCATTATGTACAGGTGAAACTCAAAAATTAGAATATTGTGCAAAAGTGCATTTATTTCAGTAATGCAACTTAAAAGGTGAAACTAATATATGAGATAAGACTCATTACATGCAAAGCAAGATAGTTCAAGCCGTGATTTGTCATAATTGTGATAATTATGGCTTACAGCTCATGAAAACCCGAAATCCGCAATCTCAAGAAATTAGAATATTACATGCAATCAATAAAACAAGGATTGTACATAGAACAATATTGGACCTCTTAAAAGTATAAGCATGCATATGTACTCAGTACTTGGTTTGGGCCCCTTTTGCAGCAATTACTGCCTCAATGCGGCGTGGCATGGAAGCTATCAGCCTGTGACACTGCTGAGGTGTTATCTCTTGGCAATGCCCCATAGATTCTCTATGGGGTTCAGGTCAGGTGAGTTTGCTGGCCAATCAAGCACAGTAATCCCATGGTCATTGAACCAGGTTTTGGTGCTGTTGGCAGTGTGGGCAGGTGCCAGGTCCTGCTGGAAAATGAAGTCAGCATCCCCATAAAGCTCTGCGGAAGGAAGCATGAAGTGCTCCAAAATCTCCTGGTAGACGGCTGCATTGACCCTGGACTTAATGAAGCACAGTGGATGACATGGCTCCCCAAATCAACACAGACTGTGGAAACTTCGCACTGGACTTCAAGCATCTTGCAGTGTGTGCCTCTCCATTCTTCCTCCATACTCTGGGTCCTTGGTTTCCAAATGAGATGCAAAAGTTGCTCTCATCAGAAAAGAGGACTTTGAACCATTGAGCAACAGACCAGATCTGTTTTTCTTTAGCCCAGGTAAGATGCTTCTGACGTTGTTGGTTGTTCAGGAGCAGCTTGACAAGAGGAATACGACATTTGAAGCCTATGTCCAGAATCTGTCTGTGTGGTGGCTCTTGATGCACTGACTCCAGCCTCAGTCCTCTCCCTGTGAAAATCCCCAACACTTTGGAATGGCCTTTTCCTGACAATCCTCTCCAGGCTGCAATCATCCCTGCTGCTTGTGCACCTTTTTCTTCCACACTTTTCCCTTCCACATAACTTTCTATTAATGTGCTTTGATACAGCACTTTGGGAACATCCAACTTCTTTTGCAATTACCTTTTGAGGCTTTCCCTCCTTATGGAGGGTGTCAATGATGGTTTTCTGCGCAACTGTCAGGTCAGCAGTCTTTCCCATGATTGTGATTCCTACTGAACCAGGCACTGAGAGACCAATTAAAGGCTCAGGAACCCTTTGCAGGTGTTATGGCTTAATTAGATGATTAGAGTGGGACACTTTGAGCCTAGAATATTGCCCTTTTCATAATATTCTACTTTTCTGAGATTGTGGATTGGGGTTTTCATGAGCTGTAAGCCATAATCATCACAATTATGACAAATCAAGCTTGAACTATCTTGCTTTGCATGTAATGAGTCTATCTCATATATTAGTTTCACCTTTTAAGTTGCATTACTGAATAAATGAACTTTTGCACAATATTCTAATTTTTCCAGTTTCACCTGTAAATGTTCCTTGGGAAAACAGATTCAAAATAGATGACAGCTTTGCTTTACTGAATTTGTAAATTAACTTAAAACAATGCTTAGATAGTAGAATTCGTGACCCGTCAAAAACGCGCTTGACTAAGCCGCGCCCGATTAAACCGCGTCGCTGACGTCATCAACAGGGCGACAACAGCCAGCGCGGAGAAAGAAGGGCGCTTTAAATAGCACTTTGAAAGCAAGCCGATTCAACTTAAGGTTGAGAATCTAAGGTAATGATGCAGCATATCTTCCTCAAAAGCATGATTTTGGGAGGTTATAGCAGTGGTGGAATTCAGCCAGTTTGCATCACTTCAGGAGAACCGGTTAACTTTCTGAGCAGTTTGGTGAACTGGTTGTTGGAAAAAATCATTAGGGCAGAGAACCGGTTGTTAAATTATTTGAATCTCTCTACTGCTATAGAGGCTGAGCAAGGATGAGATGGAGCATCCTTTTGTACAGTTTTCTCTGAGCATTCAGAGAATTCTCTGACACCACTTCAAGAATAAAGACCTTGTGTGACCTGGAGCAGCTTTGGGCACCCAGCATGCAGCAGAACCTGGAGGACACTGCATTACGGGAGCAATCCTTTGGGAAATGATGCGAGGTGGCCTTTTGAGCAGCAGCACTGGCGACAGCTTTGAAGTTGAGGCCCAGCTTTATTTCAGGCCTACCTGTCTACTTCAGTCCCAGCCTCACTGCTGCCATTGAGTGCCATTCAAGGTGACTTAGATTGGAGGGAGAGGAGATGGAAGATTGTTCTCTTTTGTTCCGTGTGCGCGCACGCGTGTGTACACCAGCAGAGTCAAGTTAGGCATTTTTCAAGTTTTTGACACACTGAAACAAAAGTGTGTCAAAACACCATCAACTAGAATCTGCACATCTTAAGTGGTTATCCTAATGGAGAATGGTTTTTAATTTTGTTTTTTTAATAGAAAAATGTATTTTGTTGGAATTTGATTTTTGAATGATATATATTTTACTAGTGTCAACTGAAGAGTTTTGATTTGGTGGTATATAATTTATAACAGCAATTACAACTATAATTGCACTTTTGAACAACCAGCAAATTATCCAGTAAAAAAAATATTTGTATCTATCATACCTGCCCATTCTAATAAGCTTTGATGTGTCCTTCGCATTTAAAACTTTGACTTTGATTGGTAAATTGTTGAATATTGTTTTACTCTTCTACTTGTTGGAGGTTTATAATGGATATATTGTATTCTATATGTGGTAATTATTCAAAAGAACCAGGATGTTTTCAGTAGACTCTCCTACAGTTCTTGGACAGATTTAGAACAAGAGGCGTGATCTCTCAGGCTGTTCTGCTATAATTCTTTAAATGTTAAAGTAGCATCTGTAAACAGCTGACAACCAGTGCAGATGTTCTAATATAAACTGTTTGAGGAGGAAGCTGGGATCTAGTGGTTCCACTGCGGTAGCCCTATTTGTGCAAATGTGCTCCTCTCCTATGAATCTGACAGCTGAGGATCAAGAAACAAAGAATAGGTATACTCCTCTGCAAGGAGAGAAGCCCATGAAAACAAGCTGAGTATCACACCCTGAATCTATTGAACGCTTGAAGTTTCTGGACAGTTTTCAATCAACAGGAAATATCAGTCAATCTTATAGAGGAGGATATGGGACACAACTGGTAGAAGGTGTAGAAAGATGTGAAGAAAGCCATATACAATATATGATATAGATTTATCAGAAAATTCATCCTTGTTGGAGTAAAGATTGTGGATGTTAATTGTGCAAACATGGGGCTAATAAATCTGGGCTACCAAAATCTGAATAACCTCTAGATGGCATCTGGATTTTTATACAATTCTAAATTCACAATTTTGACTCCAAAATATGGTTACTATAACATAAACAGCAGATTGTATTTTCAAAAAGAGCAAAATCTTTTATATATTACATACTGAATAAAGTAACACACCAAGATATTCTACTTGATACATCATTATCAGTCTTCCACTTGAACAAGTTTGAGAACTTGAACTGTTACTTTGAATTTGAGACACTCTTTCTGTTCTCAGCATAAAAAATTACTAAAGTTCTTATATGCCAGAATAGGGCTTGAACAAGAGATCTGAACACAGGAGTTTTACAATATGCATGTGTGCGAACAATGCATTCATTTTGAAGACTTAGAGCAGCCAGATCATTTGCAAATTTCATGGTGCCTACTTCAAAATTTTCCCATTGTTGCAACAAAAACTGAGATCAGGAGGGCTGCATGAGCTCCATTTTGGTGGCAGAGGGTTGCCGGAGGCTGTCTCAGCTGAAAACAGAGCTTCGGGAGCTCGTTTCACTGGCAAAGACTCATGGCCACCACAGGAGGCCCCCAAATGAGTGGCATGGGAGCTGACCACGCCTACTCTGGCCACCACCACCACATCCCCCAAGGGCAAACAACAATCCTAATGGGCCCTCGGATGAAATCGAGTTTGACAAACGCTTGCTCTAGAAGATGCAGTCTCTCTAACCTATAAAGCTTTATTACAATTCATTAAGCATTACACCATACATGCACACATACACATACACCCACACCCTCACATAGATATAGGCATAGACTCAGTTGATATTACCAGTGACGTGCGGTGAGATTATGGTTGGTGAGGCAAGAGCGCGGCAGTGGCAAGAAGCAACATCCCACCGCTGTGTCCACAGGCCAGGCGTCTTGCGTTTATTGGTGGACATAAAAGTGAGATGCCTGGCCTGGTTGGACACCGCGGCGAGAACGTCCCTGCCACTGCCACACTCTGCTGCCTCACCCCCCACCTCCTCCGACCCCACCGCTGTGTCCAACAGGCCAGGCGTCTTGCCTTTATGGAGGACATAAACGTGAGAACCTGGCCTGTCGGACACAGTGGTAGAGGGTGAGGCGACCGCCGGCAAAGAAAGGGGAGAGGAGGAGGAAAGGGGAGGGGAGCAGGATTGTGGCTCCCAGTGGGAGGGAGAGGACTGCCCCTCTCATCTCAAACAAACTCTCAAACTGAGAGTTTGGCCAGGTAATGCATGGGGTTTGTGGAAGACAGGAGTGCTTGGCATACATTGATGGCAACATGCCCAAATAAAGATTTTCTCACAGAAACCCCTATAGCTCTGCCTTTTATCCTTTGCCAGCATTTCATCATATGTCACCTCAGCTGTTCTTTTCTTGGCAATAGGTTAGTAAGTCAAACATGACTTGCTGCATGGCAGCTAACTTTGTTATCTCTGGTTGCTGTCATCCGGTTCTTGTCTGATTTCAAAGTTAACATCCTTATCTTAGCTAGTTTGCTTGCTTAGCCACTATTTTCATAGGGTCAAATTTTGGGCATTCTACCTCATCTGCTTCTCCCAGCATTCTGATTTTTGTAACAAAGTGGAATGTGAATGTTTTTAACTTTTTAAGTAGTTATTATGTTCATTTTGCAAAACATTTCTTTTAAATACGTTGCACTCTATTAGAAAATAGTAGAGCTATTATTCCTTGTATATGGATCATAACACTATGTACAGTATATGAATAGATCTTGCCTTCACTTTATATAAATTGCTTAAAACTAGTCTATTTTAAATTATACGGAAGGGATGATACTTTCCTCCTTTCTGGAAAATAAACACTAGGAGATATTTTAATTTTTGTAGCATCTTCAGTGATTGCTAGTGTGTTTTTAAAAGGTTAAAACTAGAATATACTAAAGAATGTTTTTTAAAAGTTTATTGTTTACAAAAGAATACCATAGAATCTTTTAAAAACATATCTCAAAATAAAAACAATTTTGTTTAAAAAACTTTAGCCACTAGGGCTAGGATTTCTCTAACATGTCAGATTTTTTTCCTGGAACCTTTATTTGAATTTATAAATAAACATGTTTTAAGTTTTAGAGTAATCTGGTTAGATAATTAGATGCTTTTTATTTTGCCTGAACGGTCCATATTTTGACATGTTAAAAGTGTTATTATCGTATTTCTGCTAAATTTTGTAACAAACATCATATTTTCATCGTTGGCAACCCTCCTGATAAGCTAGCAAGTTTGAGTCAGAAGAAAGTGAGAATTTGCCTGGTTTTTTTTCCCTTTTTCTTATTCCCTCCGCGAGTCAGGGAGATGTGTGTTTATTTTTAAAAAGAGGGTGCTAATTTCAGAAAAAATGTAAAAACATATTTTTGCTTTAAGCCATATTTTTGGTTTATTTGTTCCTATTTAAATTATTTTAAGGTCATAAAGGCTTTCATATTTTTAACAGTTTTAGGTTATAGAAATCCTCACACTATTAATCATTTTTCTGGTGTCCATAAAGGATTGTGAAACCTGAAAGCTTATTCAAACTGAAAAATGTCTGGATATAAATACATTGTTGTGGTTTGCTGGCGGCCTGTGGAGCTAGCAGCAGAGTCAGACAGCAAGGAGGTTGGGGAGGAACATGGACCAGTCCTGGAGTCTGGAGAAGGCTTGGATGAGGGCTTTGTGTCGAAGTCAGAGAGGGGGCCAGGGCCATCTGGGAGTTATGTGCTGCCTCCAGAGCCTCCAGAGTTGGTTCCCAGTGCGTGAATGCACAGAACTGCCAGAAGGCAAGAACAGTTAAGACAGAAGGAATGACTCAGGAATAAGGCTTGGAGGTGATTGGCCCTTCCCATAGGACATAAAGGAGGAGCAAAAGCAGCAAAACGGCAACATTTTTCCGTTCTTATCGCGTCCACAGATAACTGCCCAGCCCCCCTGTTTAGGGTGACCCGCTCCTTACGCAACCAAGGAACTGGGAAAGGACCCCTTGCAGATAGAGCTGAAGAATTTGTTCAGTATCTGCAGGATAAAATCGGTCAGATCCAGACAGGCTTGGACTCTGACTGGGTAGATTCGGGCGAGTCGACGGGGATGAATCTTGTGGAGACCATCTGGGATGAGTTTGACCCTGTGACCCCCAGGGCATGAACAGGATTATGGGGAGACTCAGTGCTGCCACTTGTGTGCTGGACCCATGTCCCCCTTGGTTAGTCTCGGCTTCCGGGAGGTGACAAGAGGCTGGCTCCAGGCAATTATCAACGCTTCGTTGAGAGAGGGGTTCTTTCCCACCACCTTGAAGGAGGCGATGGTAGGGCCCCTCCTTAAGAAGCCTTCCCTGGACCCAGCTTCTTTAGCCAACTATCATCCGGTCTCCAACCTTCGCTTTGTAGCGAAGGTTGTCAAGAGCGCAGTAGCACGTCAGCTTCCCAAGTACCTGATGAACCTATCTACCTGGATGGGTTTCAGTCGGGTTTCAGGCCCGGATAAAGCACGGAAACAGCATTGGTCACATTGGTTGATGATCTCTGGTGGGCCCGGGACAGGGGCTGCTCCTCTGTCCTGATCCTATTAGATCTCTCAGCGGCTTTCGATACCATCGACCATGGTATCCTACTGTGACGACTCGGGGGGGGGTTTGGAGTGGGGGGCACCGTCGGATTGGTCGCAGTTTGTGTTGACTGGAGGGCAGGGATCGACCCTGAGGCACGTCACTTGGTGGGGTGCCCCAGGGGTCGGTTCTCTCACCCCCCCTGTTCAACATATATATGAAACCACTAGGTGAGATCATCCGTGGTTTTGGGGTACGGTATCATCAATATGCTGATGATACCCAACTTTTCATCTCTACCCCAAACCATCCAAACGATGCCCTCGATGTGATGTCCTGATGCCTGGAGGCTGTGCGGATCTGGATGGGGAGGAACAGGCTCAAGCTCAATCCCTCCAAGACTGAGTGGCTGTGGTTTCCATCATCCCGATTTGTGCATCTTGTTCCATCTTTGATGATAGGGGGAGAAACTTTAGCCCCCTCAAAGAGGGCCTGCAATCTGGGAGTCCTCCTGAATGCACAGCTTAGTTTAGAAGAACACCTGACGGCCGTGACCAGGGGGCCTTTTACCAGGTTCACCAGTATGTCAGTTGCACCCCTTCCTGGATCAGGATGCTCTGTGCACAGTCACTCATGCCCTTGTCCTTTCTCACCTGAACTACTGTAACACTCTCTACATGGGGCTGTCCTTGAAGAGCACCCAGAGGCTTCAACTGGTCCAGAATACGGCTGCGCAGATTATCATGGGGGCATCTAGGTGCTCCCATGTTGCACCTCTTTTAGGCGGCCTGCACTGTTTGCCGGTTGTCTTCCGGGTGCGATTCAAGGTACTAATTATGACCTTTAAAGCGCTCCATGGCTTAGGCCCAGGAAACCTGCGAGACCATCTACTGCCACCGGTAGCCTCCCACTGTCCAGTGCGATCCCACAGAGTTGGCCTTTTCAGGGTGCCGTCGGCCAGACAGTGTCAGCTAGTGACCCCCAGGGGAGAGCCTTCTCTGTGGGAGCGCCTTCCCTCTGGAATGAGCTGCCCCCGGAGCTTCGTATAATCCCCGACCTCTGGTCCTTCTGACGCGCCCTAAAAAGTTGGCTTTTCCAGCAAGCCAGCCTGGCCTGAACAAAATAAAATAATGATTGAATATTGTTAATTTTAATCGAATTTTTTAAAAATGTTATTGTTAATCTTAATTGGGTTTGTTTTTGGATACTCTATCTAATTTGTTTTTAACTTTGTAATATGTGTTTTTTTTAATGTTGTACGCCGCCCTGAGTCCTTGGGAGAAGGGCAGCATATAAATCCAATAAACCAAACCAAACCAAACCAACTAAACCAAAGGCAAGCTACCCTTTGCAGGAAGCAACATCGTTCATGCTGGTCAGTTTACCTTCTGAAGCTCCATTTTAACTCTTTGCTCCGTGTGGCCTGGCCAAGCTAATTGCCAATTAAGTCTTTGGCAGCATTTTCAAGGAAGATAAAGGTGGGTGCTTATCAGCCTTATCCCGGGGGACTTTGGCAGCCTACTGTAGGACTCTTTACAACTATTTGAGACTCATTATGGTCTGTGAATGAACATAATTTACAGCCTTTGAAATAAAATGTTTGGGGGACCAAGTGTGTGCTTTATACTGTATCAAGAAGCCTAGGTCAAAACATACATGTTGAAAAACAACAGATGAAGATCATTACAATACAGATTTCATAAATAATATATGCAGAAATGAGTAGAAGACTAATCCCCTCAAGAATCACACTTGCAAAAGATGAATGTTTGGAATGTTTGTTTGGAATGTTTATTTAATTTGTATGCCGCCCTACTCCCGAGGGACTCAGGGTGGCTAACAACCAAGGGGGGGAAGGGGATACAAATAGGACAAAGACAAACAAAGTAAAAAACAGCAACAGTCGCAACAATTCAAGTGGGGCTGGAAACTCATCAGCCCCAGGCCTGCCGGAACAGCCAGGTCTTAGTGGCTTTGCGGAAAGCTGGAAAGGTGCTGAGAGTCCGGATCTCCACGGGGAGATCGTTCCAGAGGGCCGGAGCAGCCACGGAGAAGGCCCTCCCCCGAACCACTGTACTACCCAATGACAATATTTTCTAACATTTTCGACGGCATCTGAATCAGTCCACAGTGAGTATCTCGTTGATATCACTCCACTATGTTTGCGCTACCCAGAACTAAGTGAATTTCTAAATCAAATCCTCTAAAACTCCTATAGTTAAGGCAACAAGCAGAGGAGCTTCACTGGTGGGGTTGCTCTTCTTACCATCAGGTTCTCACTGCAGATTTCCAACACCACTTGTTGAATGAAGTTCTCCCACTTGTTGTTCCATAATCCCTGCAGCTTCCAGTCTCCTTGCCTGGCAAGCTAAGTTATCAGAGGGAAGATGAACATCTAACCGGTCAAACTCATGAAGATGGAAACGAGTTGCCAGTTGGTTCACCATTCTTTTGAGAGCAAGGAATGCAGTAACAACTTGGAAGACAAGAAATACTACAAAAATGATATTGACTGCTCGTTCCAAAGGTTGAATCCTTAGCCCTTCATTTAAAAGTAGGAAAAGAATTAGGGGCACTTGCAAAAGGAGACTCAGGAGCCAAAACCCAGCTAGTTCAGGAACCTATAAAGGAGAAAAAAGGAATCAAAATATTATACAACTCAATCAAGACAATTCAAAGAGCAGAGTGGTACAGAAAATTGAACTTTACCAGTATCCAAGATATAAACATAGAAGGCTACAAATTCAGAGTTATAGTACAAGAATCCACTTATGTATTTTTTTTCTCTGCGGAAAAGGTCCTTTTCAATTATTGTAGTTATGACTTTAAAGACAATTCTGTTAGTGAAATGAAGCATACTTTTTAGACTTTTCAGGTAGACATCACAGCCAACTATCATTCTCTACATTGTTTCAATGACAGAAGAAAACACAGAACTGAGAGCCAGTGAGAGGGTTAATAAGAGATACAAGATGCTTGTTTATTTCATTTCAAGAGGAAATATAGCATCTTAGCTATCAATCACTTTCTTTAAGACCTTGCTCCATTTCAGGGGCTCTGATTTCAAATAACAGGCTCTGATCATGTAGAATCTTGGGAACTGGGAAGATGCAGAATTTAGCAAAAGCTAGACAAAGAGACTTACAAGAGGCAGAGTTAATAAGTAGTTCAACATCAATCTTACACAAAAAGGCCAGAATTGAATCCAAACCATAAGCCCTTGAAATCAATATACTTAATTACATTCTATGTAACTTGTAAAACCTAGCACAATTCTTTTCATTTACCAGAAAATACTGTACATTCTGCATATGGATAGCATAATTAAAATTAAGAGTTTATTTAATTAAACCTTATGCAGCACAGGACAATTTTAAACTGCTATTGAAACTGTAGGCAGAATGCTAGACTAATAGAAGATCAACATGCATTCTTACAAATGTCTGATCAGAACTAAATCACACTGAGTTCAGTGTAGCTCTTCATCTTAATCTATGTTCTATGACGACAAGTCCAGCATTGTATATGGTCCCTGGAAAGTCTGGGAGTAACCTCAAAGTTGTTAAGAAGTTGTGATTTTTAATGTGTCTGAGGGAAAAATTAAATAGAGGACACTTTATAAATGAAAGTTAATTTTAATTAATGTTAAATGAAAATTAAATCAAATTCCATGATTCTCAGAAAGCCCCGCAAACACCAAAACACCAACTGTGGTCCTTACTTGCCCAAATGCTTCATTTTACAGATATTATACACACATACACACACACACACAAACACACACTTGATAATTTTCAGTTTAGTTCCATGTTAATTTTTAAACATTACACTTTTACATTACAAATAGTGTTTTGGTATATTATTAACTCTTAGTGTATTTCAGGAATTCAGAGGACTTTGATCATATTTAAATAAGCCCCACCACAGTTGTGAAATTTTGAACAATAGTAAACCCATATATTGAAAGAGCCAACAGAACTTGTCAAACTTTGAGTCTATTGCAACAGAAAAAATATGAAATAGACATGGGAAATATACATCTTTTTATGTTTGATATTGCTGTTCTCAAGGAAATCAGCATGATTTCCATGTTTTAAAAAAGGATCAAGAAGAGATGAAGGTCTCCTGATCATAGAATTCATATTGTTGGAAGCCGGGTGGTACATAAATTTAATAAATAAACATTTTAAGGGCATCAAAAAGAATATTTATTTATTTATTATCAAATTCATACAATTCCCCATACTCCCCAAAGGAGACTATGGCAGCAAAGAACAATAAATAAAAAAGCAATATAAAAATAGATTAAAACCTGAAAGTCAAAGCAATAAATAAAATAAAAACAAAAATACTAACCTTGGGTGAAGGAAGGATAAAAATGACTCTTCAGCAATTGAGCCACTGGGACAGATCTCCATTTCCCTTGTAGCTCCAGGCTCTGCAGGTCTAGAGGTTCTTACAGAAAATCAAAAGGGATGGGGCCAATCTAATTTCAGGAGGAAGGATGTTCCATAAGACGGGTGCCACAGCCGAGAAGACATGTCTCCTGCGACCCACAAGATGTAGGTCACTATCCTATGGTACCCGCAGCATATCTTTTGTGTGAGATCTAATGGGGTAGGCTGATGTAATTGGGGAGAGATGGTCCCTTAGGTAACCCAGGCCCCTGCCATGAAGGGTTTAAAGGTTAAAACCACATCTTCAATTTGGACCCAAAAGCAAACTGGCAACCAATGTAGCACACAGAGCAAAGATCTAACGTTTGCTGCCCTGGGAATGTACATAACTGCCCATGACTCTGCACCTGACTAAATTAAGAACAAATTAAGACTCAAAGACGGTCCTGAATTCAAACTATAAATTTTCCAATGTTTTGTCTTTTTCAAAGAACTGTATCCATTTGTTTAGAAAGGTGGATCTTAAGTATGTGAAGGATACCTACCTTCTCCTGCAAATTTCCCATGTATCCAAGGTACAGACGTATAACCTCAATTAAAGATGTTAATATAATGCTTGTCACAAGGATGAATTTGTAGTAATCTGGTAAGACTGAGTACTAGAAATGAGAAGAGAATGGAAAATAAATACTGCGCTTGAACGAATTATTTGGATGTATTTAGTTGTCTTTTTGTAAATCATATCTCACTGAGATTTTCTACATATTCTCTACAAACCTACCTACTTCTCAGTCCTTCTGCATCAAACATACCACTCAAAATAAGATCAGTGGAAATCTTTTTCGCATTATTACAGGGGTATGGTAAAAAGCAATAACCAAATACCCTAACAAGAATAACAAATCTCAAAATAGAAGTGTGTCTATTGCCTTCTAGATCTTACCTTCAGCTGCAACATGGCAACACTGCTTGCCCACCAAAAAGGGAAGAACCAGAAGTTAAAATACAGGGACATCTGTAATGGCAAACTGGAGATGATTTCATTATCTGAAGAGACAGAGAGGAAAACAGTCATGAGGAACCTGTGAGGTACAGTATATTCTGCTGGCAGGGTCCCTTATTCTCTTCTGACCTAAATGTGTCTATATGTTTGTGCTGATACAGTGGCTTTTAAGGACTGCCATTCCATATGTCATACAGATATATCTTTGAACCTGTGTTAGTCAGCCTTTTGAGTTGAGAGAATCTGGTTTCGCACTGTGCCCCAAATGGTAATGATTTTCTGTATATAATACTTTATTATCAGTGCACAACATATGTACAATGAACTTGGTTGAGCTCCCTCAGTGCACCTCCCCAACACAATACAACTCACAATTAAGACAAAAAGTCCCTAACCCAATAAATCATATCAACAAACACCCAGTCCTATTGCACCAGTGTGAACATGTTACACATTATGCTGCTCTGCATGTCCATCATACTTATGTTATTTCATATTCAGGAGTCTGACAGCCCACAGATTAAACACTGTTCTTCAGCCTGTTTGTACACTGGCTATGCTTCTATATCTCCTTCCCGATGGTAGGGGAGAGGTATGATGTACCTCTTCTAGTCTAAATAGTAGATTAGAATAATATGGGCATTATCTTTAGTTCACATCTTGGGCTGCAGAAGAGAGATTATCTCTGTTTTGGGTGCTGCAGCTGGTCTTTTTGGCAATAGTGTCATATTAAGAAAACGAAAGAAGCGTTTGAATAGTTTATATACTTTAAAAGACTGGTTTTGGAGGGTGGTGTCATTTTAAACAAGGACTATCCTTAAATTTTAAATGGTTCTCCATAGCCCAGACGCTCCGGGAAGACGCTCCAATCACTCTATCGCAGTCCAGGCTCTACCAGGAAACCTGGCAGTAGCTTCGCAGCGACCACCGCAATAATGGCGACAGTGCAGACACCGCCATCTTTGTAGCTGGCACAAAGCCGGGGACACTCCCTCACCAATGTGGTTGGCGTCGCCTCTGCTTTCGGGTACCGTGCGGTTGTTGTCCGTAAAAACAGTTCGGCTGAAGGAACTCAGCCGCCTTCTCACCGGCTCCGGCAACGACATGGAGCAAGGAGAACAACGGCCGCTAAGGAGCGGTTGCTAGGGCAACGGGGCCCGACTGAACAACTTGACGCAGTATCAGTGCAAGCCCCGTCGCCTTGGGGAATTGCCGCGTGGGCATAGCTTCCGGTTCCGATGCTTTGCCCGACACCGGGCAAGAGGCAGGGTCAACCCTCGGCGTTCCATTCGGGGCTGTCTTAGGGTTTTTTTGTTTGTTTCGCAGAGAAAGAAAGAAAGAAAGGTTCTGCCTGATATGTTACATAGGTGAGGCGACTCCCTCCTTGGTTTTGCTTGCCAAAAAAAATAATCGGGAGTAGGAAATCGAAGTCTGGCAAGCAATTCGTTTGGTTCGCTTCATTTGCAAAGAAACGTTATGCAGAATAAGCGTCGGTGCTGTGTAAAGGTGCTGACTGCGCTGAGCGACAGTGTGGTTCTGTGAAACGCTAAGGAGAAGTTGCAATTCTCCTTAGTGAAGCCAAAGAAGAAAGGTGCTCATAAACAAGGGATTGGAAACGGCACCAATTGTAGTTAAATTGTAGTTAAAAGTTCACTGAATTTTTACTACTGAGGGACCGCGTTAGAGGAATTGCAACCAAAGTCGCGTTTGATACCTGAGTTTTAGCAGGGCAATGTGTTTTTTTAACGGTTTGCATTGGCTCAAGCATTTTAAGGCAATGTACAGTGAATTACCTCGGAATTGTTCACCAATACTTTTAAAACCAGAGAACTGCTGTGAGCATCCTGCCGACGTAGGAACACAGCCTTCAGTCATTCCTGTACTTAACAAATCCCCTTTGAGTTGAGCTTGATTCTGGTGACTTCGTGGATTGCCCGTCTGTTTTTCTTGGCAATGAAATAGAAGCGATTTGCCATTTGCCTTCTTCCGGGAAGTTTGACTAGATACAAAATACTGTAAAAACACGACTCAGTAGCATATCAGATAGAGACAGTACTTTGCTCCCTTTGGACCCAAGGGATAAACGGAATGAATTTTTCTAGCGTGGGTGCAGCTCCTGTGTGTGCAATTAAGCCTAATGGTTTGGTATATTGCCAGTTAATGCATTTGTCAGAAAGGAATAGAAGCAGCATTCTTTTTGAGTTGTTTGCATTCATACCATTGGTGGTGTTAATGCACATTCTGTGTCTATAACATATAATACCTAGCAGCTTGATAAAACACACTTTGCTAGCAGCAAGTCTAAATAGCTCTGATACTGGAAATAATATGTAGCCATAATTAATAGCCCTTTATAGTGTTATACTATATGATTGTGAATATTATTTCCTTTGCTTTGCTACAATCCTTGAACTTCCCCCAGTTAACTAAATAAATACACATTAAAATAAACAAAAGCATAATAATGCTTAAAATGCTAACTAAAGCAGGCTTTGCAAGGCAAGGACATTGCAGAGCAAACTACCTCTGCTATAGAATGCGCAAAAGCTATCAAGCAGAGGCAGGGACTTTTTTCAGGGTTGTTTAGTTTCTTGACTTTTCAATATCCATGCAGTGTGAAAAACTGAATATTTATTTGAAATGCTTTCCAATTTGGCAGTATGCATTCCTTGGGTTCATATTTAGCAATGTAAACATCAAATATGCTGTAGGGAAATTTAAAAATAAATAAATGCATCTGTCAATTTTGATATAGATAAGAAAGCTTCCTGTTTTTATAATACACTGATTATTTTTAAATTTTATTCTTTATTTATTATACATTTATTATAAAATGTAAACAGACTACCAAAATGCAGATTGTAACAGTAGCAAAATCAAAGTAATAAAATCTAAGAAATCTTTGGCGGTGATGGGTAGTTCAGTAATGTAAAAAATAAATAAAAATTAAAAAAATGAAAATTAAAGAATTAAAAGACACTCCCCTCAAAAATCCCTAATAAAATACATCAAATTAAAAACAAAGAGATCAGAGTTAGACTGAAACTAAAGATCTAACAAATATGTTAAGCCTATAGGTAGCCATTGGCTTACAAAAAAAATCTATATTATAACTCATAGTACTATATTATAATTTAGAATTATAATATAATTGGGTAAAAATGGAAAATTGCATAATGATACCACTCTATTATCTATTATAAAATATAAAATAAATGCTAAAAATATTGGTTTATTCTTTGATCAGTAGAAAATATAGCCATTTCCAAAATGGATAAATTGCAAATTTCCAAAAGTCACTCCTTTAGTCTGGAATAATAACACTTTTCCTGTGTTTCAGCATAATTCATTTTTCTAACCCTTGTGCATGATATAGCCTTAATTTAACCATAAAACATAAACAGACATATTCTAGAGATTTAGTATAAAATTCAATATCATATTAAACTTCCCCATAAATCTGCTTGCGTACATTATATTGAAATACTTTTCCAAAAAGATACCAAAAAACCAAATAATCCGCAATCCCTCTAATTTTCTGTAACAAAGGGGGAAATGTCTGGTGGCATCCTTGCCAATACATTCTTTGGGGAGTCCAATACATTCTACAATTTTTGATGAATGAGCTTTACTCTCAAACTTACACTATATTGCCAAAAGTATTCGCTCACAACTACTACTGATTACATGGATGGGTGAGCGAATACTTTTGGCAATATAGTGTATCAGTAGTTTATTTTTGAATGTTAGGGTTACAGGCCAATAAAATTAAAATTTCCATATCTGCTGCTATTTTGGCTTTAAGATGAGGAAGGCACATGTCCATTGAATTGCTATTGTTTTTGTCATGTGTACATTCTGTAAATAGAACAAAGACGTATCTTTTATTTTTATTAAAAAAATATTGTTTTTTTTAAAATGCATTAGTTCAACTAAATAAGTTGGTCACTGGCTGTGCTCCCAGATTTAGATCCTGGGGATGTTTGGCAGTAGCACATGGCTAAATGTAGATTGCATTGTAACTAAATCACATACAAATCTTTCTGCAGTTCTTATATTTGCCAATCTAGAAACACAAGCATCTACTTAAATATAGACAAGCCAATGGTTGAATTTTCCACAATGTGATTTAATTTTTTGTTTAGAAGAGAATCAGCATTGCCATTGGGCAGCTGATAATTCTGTTTACTGTAGTTTTCTGATTCTAAAGGGATTCATAACCAATGGCTAGTGCTGCAACCTGCTTTGTTGAGGCAGGTTCTGGATTTAATTCATCAAAGGATGTAGCTTGTATGAGTAAATTATACTGATAGTCCATGTTTAGCACCATAGCTGGGACTGGCAACTGAGATATTAAGCAAAGTGGTTGCTAAGTGAAATGTAACTCTGCTAATGATCTTACTTCAGCTTTCCTTTGTTTTACAAATTTGCATAGGTCATGAATGTGAGGATTAGCCGTAAAGTTACTTCTTCATCACTATCATAAATTTGAACTGTTGCTAAATGAAACACTCACTAAACAGGATTACCTGGTGCATTCTTGTACCAGATAGACAGATAGTAAGCTGTAATATTACACATTTCTAAGATAGTAGTTTATGAAAAGAAAGTTTTTTTATTTTCAGTCTAAGCTAAATAAAAGAGGATCTTCTGAATCAATGCAGGAATATAACGATCTTTACTACTAATATAACATTTTGTTACAGAGAAGGCTATTAGAACATTTTCAGAACTGAGTGGCTTATAAATTGCTGTAATATAACTATGAATGAATGTGAGTGCTACTTCTTACAAAGAGAAAAAAATCACTGTATCTGAATCAGTGCTTAATAGTGGTTCTCTGTACAGATATTCAAGTACATGACTCAAGGACTTTTGATCATACTGTTTTTTAGTTACGGGGGAGGGGGGAAGTAAATGGCAATGATCATAGTGATTTGTGTGTATTTTTTAAAATATGGTCAATCAATTTACCATCCTACTGCCAGAGCAACATTAAGGTCATTTTGCTAGTTCACAGGATTTCATGATAGCATAATCTTCAAAGCACTTCATCACTATTGAGCATTAGGAGGGAAATGGCATGGCAGGCCAACAGATTTTCATGCCAAAAGCATACGTTGTTAGACAATCGTTCTTGTCAGTCACATTTTAACAGCCACTGCATATTTTGTCTGGCTCAGAAAATATACCATAATGTGTCTTATTAGAACGATCTGAAGAAATTCTTCCATATATACTCTGATTTGATGCACATAATATATAGGGGTTATACAATATATACTACTTACCCATAATGTTAGTAACTTTCTTAACTCTATTGAGTGCAGATACCAAAACTTAATTGAAAGCTTATCTAAAGCTTATTAATTTAAATATTATAGTGTCACGAGTAAAATTTTAAGGATTCACTGCCAATTTAGATGTCAATCTAAGTATTTGATTATATTGCTATGGTTTATAAAAAAGGCATTTTTAAACAGATTGCTGCAAACATCTCAAGTCTTGTCAAGATAGCCATTTATGAAAACTGGAAACATTCAACTACAAAATAAAGAGTCCTGTTAATGAGAAGCTCTGTTTTTATCATTCTAATTTATCTCTGGAAGAGTGAAGGATACATGAGCTGTTTTAACTGGATTTTCTAAACACATTTTCCAGAATTTCAGATGTAATTCCATACTATGAATTATGTTGAACAGTGTTACTTAATCTCAGCAACTATGTATAAATATAAATGTCCGAATTTCAGTTCCCAGAATTCCCCAGGCATCATGAGTTCTGAGAGTTGAAGTCCACACATGTTAAAACAGAGCTGTCAAACTCCCGGCCCACAGGCCAGATGCATCACGTGCTGGCCATGCCCGTGCCCGGTTTAACAAAGGGGAGGGGGGAAATCCCAATATGTCACATGACGCTGCCGTGACGATGTGAGTTTGACACCCCTGGTTTAGAAGCTAAATTTCGGTTACTGAATTTAACTCATTTATCTCAAGGTTTTCTAGTAACACGCATTGCCTTTAGAAACCTTTAGTTTTATTTTATTAATTTGAGTCACTACTGACTTCTAAAGTAAGGTGACCAGATTTTCAGATTGGTAAAGAGGGACACCTTTGACTGGGGGGGGGGGGGGGTTGATTAAAAATTTTATACGGAGCAACAAAAAATTTCATACAATGCAAAAATATTGTAATTTTTTAAAATTTCAACATAACTACAATTTACAAATATAAATTGTAACTGTTGCCAAACATCCAAATTTTGATCACGTGACCATGAGGATGCTGCAATGGTTGCTAAGTGTGAAAATGGTCGCTAAGTGTGAAAAATGGTCATCAGTCACTTTTTTCAATGCCATTGTAACTTTGGTCACTATACCACCTTTCTTTCCACAGTTCTTAAGTGAATAACTGCAGCTGATAAGTTAGTAACATAAGTGAATCTGGTTTCCCCATTTGACTTTGTCAAAAGGTCACAAAAGGCAATTGTAAGACCCCAGGACACTGAAACCATCATAAATACGAATCTGTTGCCAAACATCAAAATTTTGATCGCGTGACCATGAGGATGCTGCAACAGTCACTAAGTGTGAAAATGGTCGCTAAGTGTGAAAAATGGTCATCACTCACTTTTTTCAATGCCATTGTAACTTTGGTCACTAAGCCCATTATACCACCTTTCTTGCCACAGTTCTTAAGTGAATAACTGCAGCTGGTATTTTGTATTTTGGATAGAATCTTTTTTTAAATAGACTAAGACAATTTAAAAAAATAATCCACACAGAATAAATTGAAGTAAAACATTTCAAACTTCTTTCTATGCAGAATATATTTCAAAGTATTGTGCATAGAATTTTTAAACATGGTTTCACTTCAATTTATTTTGGATAGAATCTTTTTTTAAATAGTCTAAGACAATTTAAAAAAAGACTCCACACAGAATTTTAAAAAATCCTATGCACAATAAATAAAATATTGTTTTAAGATACATTAAAAAAATAAAAGAAAAAAACTCAGCTCACTTACCAGCAGGCTTGCACGCCAAGTAAACCCAGAATGATGTAGATGTTAATACAAAGAACTGAGCAAATTGAAATGGTGAAATTAGTCAGGGAAATATATTTCAAAGAAACTTTGCCACCATTTTCCGCACACGAGCAGACCTCCAACCTCTGTGCCCCTCCTCTCCGGAAAATCCAGGAAGTAACACTCGCGACCTCTCTAGCCAAGTGTTTCCTGGAGCTCTATGGTACTTGGTCATTTTTTCTTATAAAATGAGGTAAAAGGGGCGCGGGGGGGGGGGTCCCTTTTGTTGCTTTAACGTTTTAATATCTTCAATGAAAGTACTGAGACAGAGAGAGGGATTAGATAGGGTGTCTTTTGTCTTGCCCCGGGTAGGATTTCTTAAGCAAATCCACTGGGCTTTCAACATGAAGCCAGAAAATCAGGACTTTTTAAAAACGGCCCGGACACGGGGCAAATTGTTATAAAGCGTGATTGTCACCTTATTCTAAAGTTCTCCAACAAATAATAATAATAATATTGAGATGTTAAAAATAATTAAAGAATAAAACAAGCAGAATTAATAATTGAAATTAACACTTAAAACTGTTAAAAGCAGATTTAAAAGGATGTATTAACTTGTTGTTCTTTTTAAACTCCTGAATTCTGTCTGAAGTGCCTTTCAAAGAGCCAGGGATGTAACAGGGGTCCTGAAAGACTGCCAAAAAAGTGTGTACCAACTTCCCCTGATGGTATCAAAAAGTGTGACAATTCATATGGAAGAAGGCATTTTCTTAAACTGACTGGATCTAAGCCATATAAAGCTTTAAGCAGAGCACTTTGTACTTTACCGAGAAATGAATTGGCAGCCAGTGCAGTGCTTTAAGCACAGATATTATATGGTGTCTTTATATTCTTCCCGAGACAAAACTGACTGCTAATTTTTGTACCTTCTGGAGTTTCCAGACTGGACATAATAACAATTCCACTTAGAGATTATTGTTACAATCAGACCTGGAATTTACCAGCAAATGCATCAATTTAAGATCGTTATGTTCCAGAAAAAGATGTAGTTTTGATATCAAATAAAGCTACTAAAAGTGTTCCTGGTCATTTTCTCATTCTGGAAAACCAAAGACATATTTGGGTCCAGAAATATTTTCAATATGCTAATTTGTTTTTTGAAAGGTACAGTCCCATTTAGAACAAGCAGAGATATTACTTCTCTGCACTTCTGTCTCTTGATTAGTTTTGTTTTACTATCCCTTATCCAGCCCATTACTAATTGCGGGCAGGCATTTGCATTGCTACTTCATTTCTTAAGAGGTGTCATCAGCATATTTATATGAATCAACTCCAAATCTTCCACAGTGATTTCATGTAAATATTGAAAACATCAAGGAAAAATATTGAGAAAATATTGATGGAGGCTTGAGGGACATCATATAATTCCTGTATTGAGCAGCTTTTTCCAAGCACTTTCATCTGAAATCTTCCTCAAAGATAAGAAGAGCAGTGGCTCTTGTTTCCAATCTTTCAAATGACACAACAGGATATCAAAAAGTGCTGAGGTATCAAAAGGAACCCATAGAATCGCATTCTCAGTTTCTAGATAAAGATCATCCATCAGACCAGCCAAGGCAACCTGAATCCATACCTGTCCTGAACAAAGTTTGAAACAGGATTAAGATAAACTGCTTCCTCCAGAACTTTTGCAGTTGAGTGGGCACTATTGTCAGCCTCACTAGATAGCAGATAATGTGACAAAAATAATATTTTATTTATTTTAGGATACAATTGTAAAATTAAGATTAAAATTCATTTCCTATGTGTCCAAGAATCACAGTTCATAATTTTTACTTTTTGTGTTTTGGCTTGGATTAAGTCGGTAAATGGCATGTATCTCCATTCTATTTTAGACTTTGATTCTTAACATCTACATCACCTACTTGATTCAATTTCTATTCAATCTATTGCAGCCAAAGACCAGTACAGATAAAAAACAAATAAAATTTAAGACAGAATTAAAATACATTTGTAAAAGAACCTAACTAATACCTAATAAGTGAGATCCAGATTGCAGCCTATGCATCAGGCCTATTTGGGGGGGGGGGGGACTTTAGGCCTGCCACACTTTCTACTATTCATTTTCTTTTTTTCTTTTTTTAGAAACTTTTATTAATTTCATATATACATTCACAATTATATGATCTCATAACTGTTATTAATAATATGTATTTATAACAATTTTCCCCCTACAGTTGACAATATACTTGAAATTGCTTTCTTACCATCCCATAACTCCATCTTATCTTACAACATTCCTACTTCTTCTTCCTTCCTTCCCTCCTTCCTTCCCTCCTTTCTTCTCTCCTACTCTCCTTCCTTCCCTCCTTCCTTCCCTCCCTCCTTCCCCCTTCCCTCCCCCCTTTCCTCTCTCCTTCTCTCCTTCCCTCCTCCTTCCCTCTTTCCTTCCCTCCTTCCTTCCCTCCTTTCTTCTCTCCTCCTCTCCTTACTTTCCCCCTTCCTTTCCTCCTTCCTTCCCCCCTTCCTTCTCTCCTACATTCCCTCCTTCCTTCCCTCCTTTCTTTTCTCCTTCCCTCCTTCCTTCCCTCCTTTCTTCTCTCCTTCCCTCCTTCCTTCCCTCCTTTCTTCTCTCCTTCTCTCCTTCCTTCCCTCCTTCCTTCCCTCCTTGCATCCCTCCCTCCTTCCTTCCCTCCTTCCTTCCCCCCTTTCTTCTCTTTCTTCTCTCTTTCCTTCCTTCCTCCTCTCCTTTCCTTTCTCTCCTATTCATTTTCTATTGAGGGAAAATAGGAGGGGAGATTATACAGAGTTGGGTGATATGTAGCCATAATAACATTCTTTCTAGAAAGCCAAGGTCATCCTTTGACTCTGCACCTGGATGGGTGGAAGCTGCTAGCGTGAAAGTGGAAGATTGGATCATGTGATGGACTTGTGGGTGTGGGGGCAGGATCTTAAACTTTCAATTGGGTGGGAAAATCTGGAAGCTTTCAGATTCGGGTATTCCCAGATGTGCCAACATGGCTCTCTTAATAAATTGGAACTTTGAGGAATCTTTTGCCTCGGACTCTGATTTAATTTTGGATGCTATTTGGAACCCTGACACTATGTTAAATTATATTGTAAACACCAAAATTACTTTAAAAATAATAACATCTAAAATTAGAACAAACAAACTTTGACATAGTCCAAATCTTTGGTGACTAGGCTATCTGCTAATCAGAGGAAGTATGCATCTGTTTCACATGTCTCCATAAAAGGAGCAAGAAGAAGGACATGTTCTATTGTTTCTACCTCCCTGAGATCACAGGGCAAAGCCTTTCAGCTTGCATGAAAGAACAGCCCATTGGGATCCAAATCCCTAATTGTTCTATTTCCTCCTGGATTCTAATTATGCATTGGAAGCAGAACTGCTAAGTTTATAGCTAAGGCAGTTGATCTAAGAATCCATTATATCAAACAGATTGGGGTAAAAGCAGTGTGTTTATCTGAATGTTGATTCTTCATATTTATCATATATGTTTGTCATTGCTTTATTTTCCTTTTATCTATTTTACTCTGGACTTCTATCCTGCAATTTATTTTTCTTTTATATTTTTGATATGATCGGAAGACTAATCAAACTATATTAATTCCATTCTATTGGATGGACTGACTACAGGCCCCCTTTTCCGCCGTCTCCCAGTGAACATTACTTTAAGTAATAAGATGCAAGTGTGATTTTTATTATTGGGAAAAGATGCAAATTTACCATAAAAATGCAAATTTACTAATGTCATGCATATTCAGTATGGGCCTCTGAGATCACATTGCATATATATATATTTCCCCCAGTACCAACTCCAGGGGGGATGAAACAGTATTATATCTTGACTCAGAATTTATTCAACTTTTATATTATTTGTTTGCTTATTAAACTTTTTATTTATTTAAATTGTTATGGCATTTGTTATGCCAAAGGAAGAAACCATCCCCTTACATTGGCTAAAAGATGTGCTTCAATCCTTCTAGATGTGGATGATATTGCCATATTTTTCTGTCCTCAAGCTAGCATGCATTTCCTTTGAGATCTTTTATCATGTTTTAAAGAGGGCAAACTTAACGTCAGCAGTAAAAAAAAAGCCAATATAATAGTATTTTCAAAAGGTCCTATATTTCAGTATTCATATAAAATGGATAAAACCACAATTCAACAAACTTGATCATCTTGGAATCTAATTCTAGACCTGAGTGTCTGGGTCCCTGCTTGTTGAATGATGAAACCACAATATTTTACTACCCACACTGGCAATGAGCCCATTCTGGCAAAGCCCAGATGCCTAGCCCATCTAATTTAGGGAATACAAATCTGTCATTACTTTAGAGGTAACAGGGCTAAAATTCTTTAAAAGTCCAATTTTGAATTCCCAGTTGTGAATCTAATTCTAATTCTATTATTATTTTTCTACAGAAAGCATGGCTTGTTGGCTATAAGCAAGATCTATCAAAGATGAAATACTTGATATTACTAGACTTCAAAAATTAAATTTAAGTTTCATCCCCAAAATCTACAGCCCAGGAATGTTAGGAAGTCTGTTTTCAGTAGGTAATAGGATATACTTTTTATCCTGTCTAATTTTCATCCTGTCAGTCATTCCATAACATAGTGGCAGAGGTGACGTTAAGTGTCTTCCAAAACCAATTCCTATTCCATAGGCATATAACCAATAATTAGCTCAAAGTTCTTAAAACATTCATAACACAATAATAAGATTTTATAACCTTGGGGAATTGGCAGATGTATTTTGCAATATCCAGGCAATTTGGTTGATCTAAAACAGGGCTGTCAAACTCCCGGCCCATGGGCCAGATGTATCACACACTGGCAATGCCCACGCCCAGTGTAGCGAAAGGAGGAAATGTGATGCCACCCTGATGAAGTGAGTTTGACACCCTTAATCTAAAAAAAATGGCTAAGCAGGATTGGCCCTGGATAGCACTTGGACAAGAAACTACCAGGAAACATTAGGGCTTTAAAGTTTTTTTTAAAGGAATTCTCAGTGACAAACTACTTTTTTCCACAATTCGTTGCAGGTTGCAAAAAACAGTATATTTTAAGTTAAAATATGTTTTGGCAATTAAACAATATAAATACTTTTGTTACTAACATTTGTGTTCTCCCATAGGCTTTATACTTAAAAAATGATTTTTAAACATTTTAATGAAAATTGTTTTTATATATTAAGTATTTTTATAGTCCCGTTTGAACACTGCAAATAATCACTTTTACATTACATAGGCAGCAAAATAAATTTGATAAATAGATCAATACTACTATTATAGGCTGCAATTATTGCTAGGCATGTTTTCCTAGCAGTAGTGTAATAATTCACACACACACCAGTTTCCTGTAGGAAAAACTGGTAGATATTAAATCTAACACATATTGTACTATGCAGCATATGAAAATTTCAATGTGCAAAAGAAACCTCATAAAACCATAGAAAGTAACAGGAGGAAAAGACATTGCATCAGGTGTTCTGAAAATGAAATAATGAATGCACTGTTGGGTATAAACCAATCCCTATTTGTAGCAACCACAAGATGACTATTTCTGGGAAAGGACTTCTTTATGGAAAAAAAGTTAATCCCCCCCAAATATGTAAAGTTTCTTAATATACATAAATGAAGCATTATTTTCAGCTCAGCAAAAATTGGTTTTCTATTTCTAAAATAACTCTGGATGCTGGAACTCAAAAGGAAAAACCAATTAAAGAACCTTGTTTTATCCTATTTTAACAAATATAACCCCATACTAGTGAATTACTGCATTGCTCTTCCAATTTCATCAGTTTGAAATTATTCTGGTCTGGGTAATAATCTCAAATGTGCCATTTAATTTTTCCTTAAGCATGAAAGCAGCATTGACTCATCTAATTTTCTCCAAAATATTTTTCCCATTTTGATATAAATTTGCACTATCTGCTCTTTTAGGACTTTGGCTATCACCATATTTTGCCCTTCCAAATATTGCAAAAATAAATTGATCATAATCTTCATTTCTGCCCTCCTTAAAAAACTTCATTATATTGTTTCTTTATTTATTGCATGTCCTAGAGTAATAAATACCCTCTCATCTCAATTCAAGCAAACAGCAAATGTACACATGGCTTACATCCATGTGTATATTCATGTTTTGTAGAGCTTTCTGGTCATATTTAAAATAATCTGAGCATTTCCTATGATGGGGAACTGCAGAACTTTAGCTAATAGGGAACTTAAAGTTTGCATTGAAACATTTGTGTAGGCAGAAAGACAAGCAACTCTATAGATGGGAAATAAACTGTCCACAAGATCCACATTAAAAAAGAATAGTGTACAGTACTTTAATTGTTTCAAATACATTGTAGCTAGCCAGAAGCAAATAGGCTTCATCATTTGAACAAAGCACATCTCTAAAATTGCTTTCAAATGAGCCTTAGAGTCCATATTGCAGGCAATGTATTTGGTTTTTTTCCAAGATAAAAACGCAGAGCTGTTTGCTGATGATGGCTATCAGGGCCACTTCATATGCATGTAAATTACTGGGTTTGTATTCTCATCTTTGGTGAATCTGAAATAATTTCAGATTTCCAGCTGGAATATATATATTTTTAAAAGCTTTGTCTTACAATGAAATTGCAAAAAAGCAATTGTTGAACTTTTCTGACTAAAAATCAAAGTTTTTGTGACAATCTTCAACAAAATCAAATGATTTTTCCACTTAAAAGTTTATTTGGGCAGAATGCATGATTTCCACTTTGGGCATTAATTATTTCAGAGACAGGAAACATCATTTACACACTTTTACAAGATAGTAACTAATAAAATCATTTGTTGGACATAGGCATATAGAATATATAATAAACTTTCTTGTCCCTCTACATATGCAATTGCTGTAACATAGCCAGATGTTTTTCTTTTTAAGATTATTGTCCTCCCATACTTACTTAGTAGTAAAGGCCATTAAACTCCACAGGATTTGCTTTGCTTCTAAATAGGATAAGAGCTAGCAAAGTCACTTCATATTTGATGATGCCACCTATTTCGGGAATCAAACATTTTTTTTTGGGGGGGGGACACCCAAGCTCAGAAAGCACCAAAGACCCCACAGTCAGTTTATATTTACTTTACATTTTGCCTTCAGATAGAAAAATATGCATGTATCTTATCACGCTGAGAAATCTGCATATGTAATTTTTTAAAACTTCTGTTCAATCATGTCCGTCTCTCAGAGACTGCCTGGACAAGTCCCTGCAGTTTTCTTGGCAACGTTTTTCAGAGTCAAAAATATAGAATTTGAATCAAGGTATATAGTTCCTTGCTCTTGTTATTTTGTTAAAAAAATAAGCAATTCCAATAGGCAATCATTATTATGGAGCAAGAAAATGTATTTTCTATTTGGACAACCATATAAATAAAGTGTATAAAGTGAAAAGCACTCTTCATTTCAAAGTTGTAAAATCTACAGGGGCATTCTAACCCATTTTATTTCTTAACAGAATCGTTGATCGAGGTTTCCATCTTGAACTACCCCTGCTGAACTGTTATAAATTCCTGTTACTTCTTTATACTGATTTGCTCAGGGAGCTCCCATCTTGGAGCTGCCTTATATTATGTCTACAATTTCTACCACTGCCTCTGCTCGCTCTCAGGAAACAATCAACCAACCACAATACTTTGCAACTTCTTCCTCTCAGAAGCAATCTAAAAACAAGTGTTCTGGTAGGCAAATCAGTGGTTGAGAAAAACAGTGTTGGTGCATTTGTAGAGGCAAATTACTGAGTTGGCGATAGCTGTTGAATTATAGAATGTCATATTACTAAGCATAAACTTGTTACTCTTTCTAACAAAGCATTTTAGCTTATATTTTTGATAAAAGAATGAATCTGAAGGCTTCAATTTACCCGATGGAGGAAAGGACCAGGAAGATAAGATTATACTAGCCAGAAACAATCAGCATATTTTTCTAAGGATAGCCTTACAGAATGTGATTCCTGGTTTCACTGTGTGAAGGTGGGAAGTTCAGAGGTGTTTCTGATATGCCTTCAGGATACCTAACTCAGATTAAGACCTACAATTTTTCCATCCCCTAAGCTTCTCTGAGAAGAGCAGAGAACTTGCCATTGGGTGAGAGGGAAGATCATCTGCCTCAAGTCCATGTCATAGAAGCTAAAGAATAGAACAAAAGAAGCTTGATGCAGGAGATGCTTCTACTGCCCTGTCTTGTTATGAAAGGGAAGAGGCACCAAGAGATGTTTTATTCCTCAGGCTTACTGCATAAATTAAAGACACCATCATTTAGCAAACATTGTGAGAACAAATAAAAAGAAGCAGATTTAAAAACAGCACGAGCCCAATGACATTTGCACTGCCTTGTAGAAATCTTCACTAATCTTTAGATTTGTTTGCTTGTTTAACCCATTTCTAGACAGTTTGTCCTGGCAGCTTCAAGTGGTTTTTAATCATCATTTTAGAATAAGCCTACACTAAGACTCCACTAAAATAAAACAACAATTCAGTCAAAATAAATGCATTTCAAAATAACAGATGGGAACAATTCATCCACATACTAATTGAAAAGGATATATCACTCTTATGGGAACCTAATAAAGATGCAAAAGAGCTTCACTTACAGCAATGACAAAGCAACAAGCAGTGTCCCTTAACTTGGTAGGAGTGGTGGAATAGACTCAAGAGTAGTACAAAACATTTTGTACCAGACCCTCGTGTTGTTTGAAAGGCTAAAAGTATTTTCTGGAATTGGCATGATAAATGAGTTGCAGAATATGGACATCCTTTCCTGTAGCCAGAAAGGGCTGAATAGCTGTATTTTGTATCTGCTGAAGGTTCTGAATTGTCCTTAAGGATAGCTCTAGTACATTACAATAAACAATCGGAAGTTACAAAACATGGATCTACAGAGCAAGGTAGGAAAGGAAAAAGTAGGTAGGAAAACAGATCTTTCTGCTAAATGAAGATTTTTAAAAAGCCATGGTGCTGTATTTCCAACCTGTTTCTCAACCAACAGATTTATATCCTGAAGTATTTCTAAATTACTTGCTTGATCAGATAAAGATAACACAGATTGTATCTACAACTCGTCTGGATAGTTCTAACTAACATCATCATCTCTAGGATTCCTTTTAAATTTTTTGCTCTCCATTTACCAAACAACTAGTTCTTCCCTAGTTGCCCATTTTGATCAGTAAACAGTGGAATCATTCCAGAGGTGGGTTCCTACCAGTTTGCACCTATTCGGTAGAACCGATTCGTCAAATCTACCGAACCGGTTAGAAGAGGTTCCACCAGTGGACCCGGAAAGCAGGCCACACCTACCGAAGAGGTTCCAAAAATTTTTGAAACCCACCACTGAATCATTCCACTGGAATGTCATCATCAGCATATTAATAAAGCCAATTCTAATAACCTTAGGCCTAAACTCTTGAGAGAGTAATATATTCTCTAATGGTTTTGGTCAGTTGTTCATCTTTGTGATTATGTTAAGATTCTCCTAAAACTTCTTGGAATTTTTAGGAATCCAGTGCTCCAAACTCCATTAACAATAGCGTAATGTTCTCTGTCCACTTTGGAAATGAATAATGTATTTGTATTCAGAATGGAGCTGTTCTGTTTGTTCTCACAAAATGCACTGTTGTATTGTTCTGTTGTTTCATACCACTTATGACCTGAGTTTTTCCACTTCATTTTATGACTGCATTTCAAATAGCATTTGGTTGTAGTACAAAATAAAAAGTACTAACTGTATTTTTATGCTTAAAATCCAATTGGAATATCTTGGGAAGCTTGTGCACTACAAACACAAGTTTACTATGCAGTTTGTCTGCAATCTTTTTGTCCTCTGAGATGGCATTTTTATGATCAAAAAACTATTAGCATAAAGACAAGTTGCCATTCTTAAAATGAGATTTGATTCACTTATTTTCACATTTTGGACACCAAAGAGAATGTTTAAAAGAGTTGGCAATCAGTATCATTATGATGGAAGTATAAGATAGGTTGAGGGGATAGATATATAATGAGAGCATACCCCACCATTTTCCCATTTTGGTTTAATACATGTAATTCTTTATATAGCATTCCAGAGAAAATATGATTTAAAGATGTGAATGCACTATTGAATTACATATCAAATATGTGAAATCATCAGTATAGAAATATTACTGATTTACAAAGCATGGGGAGGCAGAAAAATAATTACATTTTAATATGGAAAGACAACATTTCAAAAATTAAGCTGATATACGTTTACTTTCTATTTTTGAATTAGCTCTCTAATAGTGTAATTAAAAGACTGATCAAGGTTTATTTTTTTTAATGTTAAAAGTTTCAAAGAAAACAATAAAAAGATAATACAAACTAAAAATAAAAAGGAAGTTGAGAAAGGTTCTATCTATCTATATCTGAAAGAAAACCTCACTCACTCCCAAGAAAGTAATTTTCCACCCTCATCATGACAAGAATAATCAATTACATAATCTCTTTATTTCCTCTTAATTAAAAAGCATAAAACTCTTCATTCTAGAATTTGTCTCCTAACAAGATACAAATCAAATAAATAGCATCCTCTCCAATCCAATTATTAGTATTAAAAAAAACCCCCAAAACCAAATAGCTGTTAGTTAATATATACGAAGCTCAATATTCCACATTTCAGTTCTTAGCTATAAGCAAAATTCATTTTAAAAGGCATAAAATGGTCCCCAAATCCTAATGTAAACAAAATAAAAGAAAGGCAAAGTTTAACATACGTTAACAGAGACCACTTCCCCTTTACAAATGCAAGTTCCAATACACAACATTTTTCCAATACCAAATACCAGCAGTTCCAGAGAAAACCACCTCAAATTGTATCTTATCTCATTCAAATATGTAAAAATTCTATATTTCAACTCTAAATAATAGACAAATACACATTTCATTTATCTAGATTCCTTTCAGTCTGGATTCAGGCCTGGCTACAGCACGGAAACTGCTTTGGTCGCACTGACTGATGATCTCTGGAGAGCCAGGGACGGGGGTCATGCCTCCGTCCTAGTGCTCCTTGACCTCTCAGCGGCCTTCGATACCATCGACCATGTTATCCTTCTGCGACGACTGCGGGAGGTGGGGGTGGGAGGCACCGTCCTTCGGTGGTTCTCCTCTTACCTCTCGGACAGGTCGCAGTCGGTGTTGGTTGGGGGGCAGAGATTGACCCCTAGGCCCCTGAACTATGAGGTGCCAGAGGGTTCGGTCCTGTCCCCCCTCCTGTTTAACATCTACATGAAGCCGCTGGGTGAGATCATTCGACGGCACAGGATAAAATATCATCAGTATGCGGATGATACACAGTTGTATCTGTCCGCCCCGTGCCAACTCAGTGAAGCGGCTGACGTGATGTGTCAGTGCCTGGAGGCTGTTAGGGTCTGGATGGGGGTTAACAAGCTTGCACTCAATCCGGACAAGACCAAGTGGCTGCTGTGTTTCCCTCCCACCAATTGGCCAAGTATTCCATCTCTCAGGCTGGGGGGTCAAACTGTACGCCCCTCAGACAGGGTTCGCAATTTGGGAGTCCTCCTGGATCCACAGCTGACTTTTGAACACCATTTGTCGGCTGTGACCAGGGGGACATTTGCCCAGGTTCACCTGGTGCACTAATTGCGTCCCTACCTGAACTGGGAGGCCCTCGCAACAGTCACTCATGCCCTTGTAACCTCAAGATTGGACTACTGCAACGTGCTCTACATGGGGCAGCCCTTGAAGAGCATTTGGAGACTATTGTGAGCGATTGTGGGTGCACCTCGGTACATCCACGTTACACCTATCCTCCGCGAGCTGCACTGGCTGCCTATTGGTCTTCGGATATGCTTCAAGGTGCTAGTCATCACTTATAAAGCCCTTCATGGTATTGGACCTGGGTACTTGAGAGACCGCCTGCTGCCAATTACCTCCAACAGACCGATTAGATCCCACAGACTAGGCCTCCTCCGAATTCCATCCACCCGCCAATGCCGATTGGCCACCACCCGGAGGAGGGCCTTCTCTGTGGCTGCTCCGGCCCTCTGGAACGAGCTCCCCATGGAGATTCGGACCCTTACCACCCTTCAGGCTTTCCGCAAAGCCCTTAAAACCTGGCTGTTCCAACAGGCCTGGGGCTGATGAGTTCCCGTCCCCGCTTGAATTGTGTGGCTGTTGATTGTTTTTAAATTGCTGTGTTGTTTGTCCGTTGTCTTTTTTTCCTGTCTGTGTCCCCGCCCCCTTACTTGGTTTGTGAGCCGCCCTGAGTCCCTCTGGGAATAGGGCAGCATAGAAATACAATAAAATCAAAATCAAATCAAATTTGGAATGTAAAGCAATCCCAGTATCCTAATACCAATAAAAGACTTGAAGTTAATGTAAGAGATAATTTCTCATTTAAAAAGACAAATTCATTTTTAAAAGTCAGATACAAAGCTAGTTTAAGTACTATAAAGTTAGGAGACATACAGTAGTTAGTTTATTGTATTGATTAGCCCTTGAGCCATATCAAAGTACACAGTTCCAGAAACAAATTATTACTGAAATCTGATTAAAACAATTTAAAATGGAATTTGGAATGAAATACAGTTTAAAATGAAATTGGAATAAAATGCAGTAATTTAAGATATAGATAAAATGTGATAAAATTATATTACGGTGTCAACCCTACAATCTACCCCAATCAGTCCCACATCTGCAGATCTCAACCGAACCATTTTGCTTAAGTACTGTGATGTGTTAAATGTTATTTTCAGATTTTGGCCGCACATAAGGTAAGTTGTTTTGATATGGGGTTCCCAATGAGTCATTCGTTTGGTATATAGACCAAGGTACCTGTCTCTCACCGTCTTATAAGGCAACAATCAAATAGGATGTGAGCCAGGTCTTCTACCTCTGCTTTTCTATAAATGTAGAGATGTCCATTGTATCGAGCTGTTCGAATTGTGTAAATATCTTCCTAAGATGTTTTGGCAGTTGTAACTTTAAATAGATGTCTATTTGAAAAGTGAGACATACAGTAACTATAAGGGAAAATACTTAAATATCTTACTGTATTAAGTGTAAGCAAATCCAATATACTACATTTTACTGGGCAAAATATGCCACTCCAAATAACAATATGGCCCATTTTATCCTATTTGATCAAATAGGTCAACTTTGTATTTTTTTTTTCCTATAACAGAAAAATTCTTTCTATTCGTTTAGATTCTTGTTCTAAATTTCTTCAGTATTTTAGATGGTCTCTTTTTTTCATCCAATAAAAACAGAATTATTCCATTGCTCTCTGGGGTTAAATTTTTATTTCCTTCTTAATTTTAAAAGCCTCATCCAATTCTCTCTTTATGACAAGTTTTTATTTAAAGTCTGGTTCATATTTTTCTCAGGTAAATTTTGTTGCATATCTTGTTCTGTAACATCTTTTTCTGGGAACAGACTGTTTCCAAAAAAGCACGATAGCTGACATAATTGATTCTAAGTCTGATTGCAGTCCTGGTGGAGTTCCCCACAGATATTTCTGAATGCCATTGTAAATTACTTGTCTTATCAAGTGTCTAATATCAAAAACCATTTTTATTTCCCACAAGCAGGCATCTATTCTTTAAAAGTAGTTGCAAGGTCATAATATTCATAATCCAATATTCCAATGTTTTCTGAAAACCTTCTCTTGTTTTTTTGCTGTTTATTTTAAATTCTTAAGGATCATAAAAGATCTTCATATTCTTACATTAAGAATTGAAGGCACTCCCCAGGTATTTCCAACTTTGTCATTTGGAAGATGTCTAACTTCTTTGAAGCAGTTCATGCTGTACAGTGGTGAGATTCAGCCAGTTCGCACCACTCCGGGGGAACCGGTTGTTAACTGTCTGGGCAGTTTGGTGAACTGGTTGTTGGAAGAAATCATTAGGGCAGAGAACCAGTTGTTAAATTATTTGAATCCCATCACTGATGCTGTAGGCAATTTCTAAAGAAGGTTAGCAAGGGAAGAGGATGAATTTAGTGTCCTTTGAAAAGGATCAATTTGCCACTGGAGCAATTATGGCAATTCCTCCTATCTTCCTGTTGCCCCCCTCCCCTTTCAAGGCTGTTATTTTGCAATTTCTTTGCATTATATTAATACAGCACATAATTTTATTTGCACAAACACACACAAATATGCATACATAATGTGCATACAATGCTAAGAATAGCTGAGGAGTACAAAAAGCAACTCCTGGTTGGCCTAAAATGCCTCCTGTCACATATTTGCAATAGTACTAATCACTTATTGACAAAGAGATTGGAGGGTAAAAAGGATGAATTCCAATGTTCTTCTGAGTCCTTCATTAAAATCAAAGTTGACTGGACACATAGATGTACTGGTTAAACAGATTAGGTATAGGAAATTGCAGGTGTTGGCTCTCTGGTTAGAACCCTTAAGTGGGGACAATCTGCAGGTTTTGCATTTGGTTGCACAGCCTACATTTTCCATGACTCATTTTTCTTTTAACCACTTATTACTGTCACTGATTTAAATTTTCTGATTGGTAAACTGACCTAATTAGCAGATAAATGGATTCAGAGGGGAATTTGTAATGGGTGTGTTGTAAAAGATGGCTTTGTTGTTTTAATGAATTTTAAATGGTAAAATATTGTTTATTATATCATCAACTAATGATTGCAAAGGTACTAGTATCAAAAGAAGTAATAATCATATAATATATACTATAGCCATTTTGTATCAATTCTTCCTGCAATAATTGTACAACTTGCCATTGTATGTTCTATTCTTAAATGAAAAACGTTTTATTCAAAAATATTACTACACTATTTTTTAAAGGCAATTATTGGGCAATTTAAGTTAGGCATTTATCTGCATACTGTCCCTCCGGACTGCCCAACTCATGTCAGCAAAGGGGATGTGACACCAGGAACATAGTTGTGTTTGCCAGGATTTATCTAGTAAAACATGGCATGTATCAAATCCATTAGCCAGTGCCAGCATTTTTCTGTCACTGGCTGTGTTGGAGTCAGAAGCAAAACATATTGTCAGCTGAGTAGCTTCTGCACCCTGTGCTATCAGATCATTGTATCAAGATGCTGATTCACCAGATAACTGTCTATGTGAGACAGAAGGTCTATTATGCTCTGCAACCAACTATAACCCTCTGTCTTGCTGCTTTAACAAGAGAGAAGATCTCCAAGTGATGAGAGGTTATATTTTGTTCTCTCATATGGTGCTAAGATGCAAATAAATAAAGAATGGGGGAGGGGGAGCTTGTAATGCTCCCTCAAGTAAGAGGTGCATCCAGGGACCAGATTGTAAACCATCTGTTGCAAAGCAGAGAAATTGTAGACTCAGCACTGTTGACTGAGACTTGCTTTAGGTCTATTGAATTGGCTCCCAATTCCACTGCCAAGAATGAGTGAAGAAAACATTGGTGAACACACACACAGACAGACAGACACACACCGGGGAGAGGTGGGATAGAAGGAATATGTTTTAAATTGTTTTATATGGATTTAAATAGTTTGATGGTTTTGGATCTGTCTTCCTTTGTCTGCAGGGCCATTGTAAAAATTATTCTTAGCATCTGTTGGATAAATTTGGTTAGATTTGCAGAGTTGCAGGTTCCGTGGCACTGAATGGGGCATAGTCTCGCTTAATTATCTGAGAGGAGTTTGAGCCTGTTGGTCCTGAAGAAGTAAGTGGACAAGTTTCTTGGGGCTGTGAGTTCTTCCAACTGTGCTTCAGATCCATGCCCCTCATAGTTAGTTAACAACTTAGGGGGAATGACATGTTAGATCTTTGGAGCTGTGAGTTCTTCCAACTGTGATTCAGATCCATGCCCCTCATAGTTAGTTTACAACTTAGGGGAAATGACATGTTAGATCTAAGCAATGATGAATAGGGTTTTTTTGCAGGAAGGGACAGTGTCGCCTGCCTTTAAGGAAGCAATGGTTCATCCTCTCCTGAATATACCACTGTGGCATCCAATTGTGTGGACAATTTTCATTTGATTTTCATCCTTCCTGTTTTAGGCAAGTCTGTTGATAAAGTGATAGTACTTTTGTATTTTTTTGTATTTGTTTATTATTTATAGGCCGCCCTTTTCCCTGAGGGGACTCAGGGTGGCTTACAATTTGTGGGGAGGGGAATACAAGACAAGACATAAGACAATACATAAGTAAAAATAGAACACAACATTCATTCATCATTCGGGTGGGGACGGATTAGAATCTTTATCCCCAGGCCTGACGGGATAGCCAGGTCTTGAGGGCTGTGCGGAAGGTCTGGACGGTGGTGAGGGTGCGAATCTCCACGGGGAGATCGTTCCAAAGGGTCGGAGCTACTACTGAAAAGGCTCTCCTCCGCGTAGTTGCCAGTCGACACTGACTGGCGGATGGAACTCGGAGGAGGCCTAATCTGTGTGATCTAATAGGTCGTAGGGAGGTAATTGGCAGGAGGCGGTCTCTCAAGTACTCAGATCCACTACCATGGAGGGCTTTATGGGTGGTAAGCTTTTAAGGGCCTTGGAAGAAATGGATAAACTAAACCAGGGGTGTCAAACTCACATTGTCATGGCATTGTAATGTGACATATTGGGACTTTCCCCCCTTCACTAAACTGGGCATGGGCGTGGCCAATGTGTGATGCATCTGGCCCACAGGCTGGGAGTTTGACAGCCCTGAATTAAACCTTTTACAATTTAATTTCCAGTTAGGATATAACACCAAGAAGGCATTGTTCACATAGGTAATTTCTGCATCCTAGGTTAGCAGTTTTCAATACCATAGAACATGGCATTCTTCTAAACTGTGAGTTATTTTAAATTCCTCTTTTGTTTAGCAAGAGCAGAACTTGTGAAAAGACAACAAGATCCTCAGTGGAAACTATTTTCCAGGAACATGGTCACAGGAAGCCAATGATAATGAACTATGGTTACATAAACACTCATGTTTCCCTATTCATTGATTCAGTTTCTCAAACATTACTCTAAGTGTCAATATTTGGATAATTTGCAAATTAATGACTCACTATTCTTCAACATTGCTATTTAGAATTTGTAGTGATAAGTAAGGAAGAAACATATGAATATATAACGTGCCTCCCTTTCCAAAGACTTAAAGGATTCCATTTAGGGACAAATTTTTAGAAGTGACTTTATAAATAATTGGATGTAAATTAAGTCTAATTCTTCAATTTAAGTGACTTCCTTTGAGAGGCTATCAATTAAAGGTTTGCTGGTCGTAGTAAAAATAAATTTAATAGTTAAAGTACAGTTGAAACTATATGAGCAAAATACAGGAAATTATTTTCTTGATAGTTGTGTTTATAAGGAACAGTTGGTTTGGAAAGGTACTGAATCCAACGGTGCATGACAAATTATGAAAGGATGAGTAAAACTCAAATTGTCTATTTGGGGAAAATTACTCAGCAAATTAGACAAGCTGGTACTTGGGTCTATAAAAAAGAGACTGAGGTTTGATCAACTCTTTATGGCAGATAAAATTCTACTTTCCAAACTCTGACTAACTTTATACTCTCTGGATTACCACAATTTTTGAAGTGGAAACTGGCTATTTTTGGATGTTTTCTGAATTTGAGATTTGTCTCTCCAGTTTTTTTTTTTAAGAAAAAGATATATCTTCTTACCTACTTTTTATGCTGTTAACTTTATTTATTTATATTCAATTTTTATATCCGCCCATCTCAGTCCAATTGCCTTTATGCAATCTTCAGATGAAAATTTATGTTATCTTCAGATGAATTGTGGTGTATACTTTGAATCTAGAGCAGAAGCTGGCTATTTAACAGAGAACACAGACCAATGCCTTTATAGACCATCAGTGGTCTCCATACTGGAAATCATGGAATAAAATTTAAAATTTATTGTGGGTTTGTAAGTTATAAAAAAAGCAGCCAATTGAGTCTTTTACATACAAAGGCACAGGGAGAGTAAAGCCAGTCTAAAACAGGAATTCTCTCACACAGGGTGCATAAATTCAACAGAATGCATAGAACACATTTGAATGAGCAAATTAGCAAAGCAATTCATGTGGGGCATTCCCTTTTATTTATAGCCAATAAAAGGGAATGCCCCATATGAGGCATTAAACTGATATAATTGTCTCAGCTATCTTTGAACTGTTATTATATACTATTACTAGTTATATGTCATCAGAACATGCCTGAGCAGGGGTACTGGGAATGGTATAGTATGTAAACAAGAAGAGGGAGACAGTGCAGGGGTGTCAAACTCACATTGTCACGGCAACATCACGTGACGTATCAGGACTTTTCCCCCTTCACTAAAACGGATGTGGGCGTGGCCAGCATATGACGCATCCTGCCTGCAGGCTGGGAGTTTGACAGCCCTGGTGTAGGGATTTAGTGTAAATGAGACTGGCAACAAGCAACCAAGAATCCCCTATGGTTCTTATTCAATATTCAGGTTAGAGGTTCCCTAGGCATGCTCTGTTATAAAGACTGCAAAACTGTACATGCTTATTTAGGAGGAAGCTTGTCTTGTTGATTAATTAAGCCCATACAGAATCAAATGCTACTAAAGGCTATGGCTGGCCAATTATTTGGTTCATTTGTTTAATCTAGAGTTCCCTACAAGATTGTGGGTGGTTAAATGGCGCTAGAATAGCACTGCATATCAATATAGTAATTGCTGATATGATGAAAAATTATGAGAGTTTGGAGAAATTCATTACATACATATCTATATGTATATTCACATACATATCATATCATATATAGACACATACCATTTTTAAAAAAAATCTTGAACTGAACAATGAAGAATAATCTGTTAAAGCAGCAAAGAATTGTTTTAGGCTGAAGCTTTATTACAGAAAGCCAAATGTTCATATATGGGAAAGATTTTAAAATAAATGAGACCAGGAAATGTTTACATATTTCTATGTCATATAGTTTTGAATAGGAATCTTATATAATCCTCACAGTTTATTGCAGTTTGAAAGTAAACAGATTGAAACAATGTTGCTCCATGAATTGTTATCCTTTGTGGTTACCACAGGATTAGTTCATTAAAAAAAAACAAAGTTAAATTAATTGAATTGTTGAAAAGGCATTTGTTTGTTTGTCTTTCTCGACAAGATTCTTGTTCTAGGAAAAAAAAATTCAATTCCTGAGTTCCCCCGCAGTTTCCAACTTCAAGAAAAAGCTTAGAAAATTGAATTTCTATTAGCAAATGCTTTGTCTGAGATACCAGCAGATCTCTGGAGAATTAGGCATTCTAGCAGGAAAATGTACATGCCCAGTTGCCCATAATATTCTCCTAGCTCTTTTTTAAATTTTCTTTTCTTTTGCTTGCTGCTAAAGCAAACACAAATGCAGTAAAGGTAGTCCTGAATTTATGACTGGTTGATAAGCAACTATTCAAAGTTACAACAGATCCCCCCCCCAAGTACTTATGACCCAGTTCTGAGAGGACTTGTGGTCATGTGACATTTTGGGCACTCAGCAACCACCTACATTTATGGCTGTTTGTACTGTCCTTTGATCACGTGATTGTGATTTTTGCCTAAAAGTAATATTTATTTCAGCAAAATGTCTCTAATGAACAAGGGGTTTGCTTAACAGCTGTGGAATTCACTTAATGACAATGGAATGACCAATGAGTCACGTAATGACCACCACATAAAATGTCATAAAATCAGGTTGGTCACCTGATGATCCCTTTTATGACTATCACAACTTAACACTGTAATGGGCAGGGGAAAAGGTAGCAATGGTTACCAAATATAACAGTTATATCTTATGAATGGAGAAAATAGTAGGCCTCTCAACACCTGTTACAGAAGAACCCGGGTAATGCATTTGTGGGATGCTCTAATCTGTGGGATCTGATTGGTCTATTGGAGGTAATTGGCAGCAGGCGGTCTCTCAAGTACCCAGGTCCAATACCATGAAGGGCTTTATAAGTGACAACTAGCGCCTTGAAACGTATCCGAAGACCAATAGGCAGCCAGTGCAGCTCGTGGAGGATAGGTGTTACGTGGGTGAACCGAGGTGCACCCACGATCGCTCGCGCGGTTGCATTCTGGACAAGCTGAAGTCTCCAAATGCTCTTCAAGGGCTGCCCCATGTAGAGCACGTTGCAGTAGTCCAGTCTAGAGGTCACAAGGGCATATGTAAACGTTCTCATACTTCAGACCTGACTGTAATCAAATGTTGAAAGTAATCATTGAATGAAACAGATGAAGGTGTTTACTAAAGTGACCAAGCAATTTGATGTCTAAGTAAGCACACCAAGATAGCTGTGTCTCTAATCTCTACAGTTCAACCCATGGTAGTCAGCTCCCACAGCTATAAACAGGGAGTGTCCATAACTAAGACTGCATCATCTATGGCAGAGGTGTCCAACATTTATGGCTTGGCAGGCCGGCTGGAGGGGGAGAGGGGAACTAGGCTCTGTGAGCAGCGGGCTGGTGCACATGCATACGAGTGCCTGCCAGCCCGCCACTTGCACAAGTTGAGCTGAGCACACAGCCAGCCACTCACATGGCCCAACTTTGAATAGGCCATGGCCCAGAAGTGGGCTGCGGCCTGGGGGTTGGAGATTCCTGATTTATGTGATTTGCTGACAGTAAGAGACAGTAAATTACATAATACATATAAATTTAATACATAAGATTGAGCTGCACATTTCTAGAAAGCAGAATACTATGTTCCAGTGATTCTTATGTATGATAGGAAGATCCTTACAAAATTTCTGCATTTAATAAGCCTCGATTTTTTATATACTTCACATACAACTAAATTTTCCAAGAAATTAGCAATACACTTTATGGAAATAGAGATCAAGAATTTTAGAGGAGAGTGTCATTGGGTTTATTTATTTTTTCTTCTAAAGCAGAAGCATTCCTCACATGTTTTTTGTTATCAACCAAATAAAATATCATAATCTAAAATATCAAAAGATTTTGACAGTTTTTATTATTACTGGCAAAATGTGCTCTGTGTTTATTTTTCTCTGGATATTGTCAGCCTTCCCAAGTAGACCAGACAGTAAACATGACCAGATGAGCTAATTCAACTTTATTGTAAGGCTCCATTAACAAAATCTTCCAAGTCTGAAAGTACAGATCTCCCACTGTCTTCTTTACAGTCCAAGAAACAAACTCTCTCTCTCTCTCTCTCTCTCCCTCTCCCTCCCTCTCTTTCTCTCTCTCTCTCTCTCTCTCTCTCTCTCTCTCTCTCTCTCTCTCTGCAGCCCTGGGTCATGTGAGGTGGAAATTTTCTTGCTGAAGGGTGAAGACCCTCTAATACTCCAGACAACATTTTGGCTGCTATGGTTGATTCATAATTTAATTCCAAAGAGACCCTGTTTTCTTTGCAGCTCTAATTAAATGTTTAGGTCTACCTAGCTGGCTCATTTGACTCCAATTTGCTATTTCGATGACGGATTAATCACCATATACCCCTGATTTGGTTCAGTGTAATGCACATTGGAGTAGAAAAATATAAAACAGTTACCAAGTGCACAAATTTTGATCATGAAGACCATGATGACCATAAAGATGCTACAATGGTTGTAAGTATAAAAACAGTCATAACTCACTTTTTCAGTGCCGTTATAACTTCTAACAGTCACTAAATGAACTGTTGTAACTTGAGGACTACCCATAAAGAAATCTTGTTCCTGATACTGAGTCAGTATTACTGAAAATAGAGAAGCCACCTCCACTTCATTTGAGGAGAACAAATGTAGGGTGACAGGGAAAGTTTTGTCTTGCATACACAATTCTTTGTACCAACACTTGGCCATAGTAATCTCTATGTAAGACAGCCAGCTTCCATTAGCTAATGATAGGGCAGCCTCTTGCTACTGGCAGTCCTTAGATGATTATTTTTAACAGGACCAAATATATTTAGCAGCATGTCAAAATAATTATCCCTAGGAAGCCAATTTAATGTATAGGAAAGTATGGTGCTGAAGCAGCAGCTGATTGGAGCCGTGTCTGTGGTTCTTTGAAGTGATAATTCCGTAAGACAGCAGAGCCGTGATGGCGAACCTATGGCACGCGTGCCACAGGTGGCATGTGGAGCCCTCTGTGCAGGCACGCGAGCCATCGCCCAGCTCAGCTCCACAATTGTTTTGAATTTTCTATTCTAAGGAGCACAAGGTGCCAATTATGGTGCCAATTCTTTCTGCTCCTGCTGTTCTCTGTGTCTCAAATGACTCTATGTCTCTATGACTAAATTTGAGAATGTATATAGTCAAATAATATTGATAAAACATCCATTAAACTCTGCCTTCCACTAGAATTAGTACATGGACAGGCAGATAATAAATATCTTGAAACTCTTGTTGAAACTGATATCACTCCGGCACTGATCTGCTGATAAATAAGCCTTTCAGAACTGTGGCTTGTCTTTATAACAGAAACATCTATGTATAAGCCAGCACATGAAGAACAACTTCATTCAAACTGAGACACAGAATACAATCAACCACTGAGTATATTAATTGTGTTCAATGACTTAACACGATACAGTGAAGCTGCTGTAGGTCTTTCAAGCAGATGTCTCTTCCAAATTATTAGAATGAATATGTCTGCCTAGAGATACTGTCTATTCAGTATATAAATAAATAAAGTTCCTTCCCAAAAGTAACTGAAAAGCTCTTTACTATTATGTACACAAACTTTGCAGATTAAATAGGAGGACATTGTTTGTTTTGTATATGAGGGAAAGGATAATGAACTTAAATCTTAAGTCCCTGTCCCTTAAATATGCTATTCAGCTCTCCTTACACTTTTGAAAGTTTCTGTTCCACATAGAAATGTTCACACCCTCAAGAAGAAGAGGCTAGTATTTTGCGTGCTTAAATAAAAATAGAAACTTTCCAAGCTTTTAATTCTGCAATGAATATCCTATATGTTTGCAGTCATGAGTTCAGAGGTACTGTATATACAAAATAAATATAGCCTCCTTCTTTTCCTACTGTGCATGAATTTTAATATTCCTAAATTATTATCCATAAAGAACTATATTTTCATTTCAGATTTCTCCCCTGAAATTAAAATACAATTTTTATTAAATTCTGAAAACGAGGCTGAAATATGAAACTCAGCATGGGCTCTGTGGTAGATAATTAAACTTTCTAATAAACTTTTAAAAGACAGGAACATATTATTATTCAAAACAAAACATAATATGCAAAGGAATGCTTTACATATGCTTTTGGTTTGAAGCAATCCCCAGCTGTGTATGTATATTATTATGCATCGATTAGTACATATTGGTATGATACATAATATTCATGTACAGTGTGTGGAGAAAGAGCAGTGCGTGTTAGACAATATAAATTCTAGCTGACTTTAATTTTTGTATCTGGGTTAGGAATTCAAATTGCTAGGTCCTCAAAACTAAGCAGAATGACCTTAAAAACACAATGAGCATTCTATTCACCATAGAATTCCCTTCTATAGAGCAGCTCTCAATAATTTTTTTTTCAGCAAAATAATTTCATAGCACTGTAACTATTTTCTAAGAAAACAGGAAATGTTTTCAACTCATCAGAGAACCATATTTTTAAAACAATGTATTTTATGTAAGAAACATTTGGTTAATAACTGAGAAAATACATTTTTGTTACCAGTCAGCCAGAATCAAAAATTGAGTGTATTGCTATTAAAATATTAGAATTATGTAAAATGAAATCAAGCAAAAAGTCCATAGCAGTGGATATGTAACCTGCAGTCTACCAGAAGGTATGATTATGATTATAATACTTATAATCCAATAGTCCAACCATCAGATTTGCTCCTTGAGATTATGGGAGTTAAAATTCAAGATTTATGAATAAGACTACTTAGTCTATCTACTAAAACATAGTATTTTATGCTAGACGATGTTTCTATGCTATTTTAAAAACATTGAATTTGGCTAACTTATTGTTCTTGAAGTATCTGTCTGTTGTACGTGACAGTCAGAGGAAGAAGGGTGTGATGAGCCCAGAAACTTTGAATATAGTCTTTGATTTATGACCATTTGTTCAGCAATTGTTTGAAATTATAATGGCGCTGAATGAAGGGAGCTATGTCCAAAGTTACAGCCACTGCAGCACTCCCATGTTTTCATGAGCAAAAATTGGTTCTTGGCAGTGTTCCCCTATCTTCCCCACAACCCATCCAGTGAGGTCCCTGCAGGCCTTGAGCTTGTTTTCCAGCCTGCTGGGTCCCACACTTCCTATCCACCCCCATCACAGTTTGTTCATTTAGTTTTTCATAGCTTTCCATTGGGAAGAAGCCGATCTGCCATGCAGTCTCCCTACATGGGAATCATAAATACCATCATAGAAATGGGTGCCATTTTGGAAGCGGCTGCAATGAATTGCTGCCTGCTTCCAGGATGGCGCCATGTGGAGATCATGTTTAGGAAAGAGTGCTGGCTGATTTGCTCCTCTGCCTCCCTAAGTAATAGAGAGGCACCATTTTGGAGTAATAAACTTCATTTTGACCACTCTCCAAATGGTGCCTGATAAGTGGACTGAACCATTCTTGAAAGTGGGTGAAGGTGTGAACCCAGTGGGGTGAGAAGCAGGCCTGGAGTCTGCGAAGACTGAGCAGGATGGGAAACTGGCCCAAGACCTGTGGGGACCCAACAGGATGGGAAGCAGAGCATAGGATGACCTCATGGGGTGTGGAGAGGCCCTGGGAGACCATGTGTGAGTTTGGGAAGTGCTGTAGTGTGGGCCTAGGCCCATAGTAGGCCTCCCAGGGCCTTCTCCACCCCCTAGGGAACCCATGCTCCATTTAATGCTCCACACAGGGATATTCATAACCTGCTTAATGACCACAGGAGAGCAGGGATTGTGTTCATTAAGCAAGGTAATCCCATGGGCATCTTGTTCAATGACTGCCACAACATAAGAACATAATGAAAAGGTTTCCTTATGCTCATAAGTCAAGGACTATCTGTCATTCTGATTTGGGCAACAGTGATGAAAGATGAATGCTCAATTTTATTCCTTATTTAAATTTCTGTCCACTAAATCACACTAATTGAAACTTATTTTTTCAGGATGCTTATGAGTTCTTCTTATCAGGTACTTAGATCATCAATTTCAGAACAATTCTGCTGAATCTTACAATTATAGCCATATTAATTTTCATAAATATGTCAGAATTGCAATCTATTTTATTTTTTGTTCCTTAAGGGTAAATAATGTCTGTCTGCATAACTGTAAAATCAAATTGGATTCAATACAATTGATGTATTCAACTTTTTTCTTACATAACCCTGTTAAAATATTGGAAGCCAAACTACTCATACTGTCATCTGATTAATTCTGATCTAGTTGCTTAATTGGCCTAATTTTAAATGAGTTAATCAAGTGATTTATGGACAAGATTTATAAGTATACTGGGGCATATTTTGAGTTGACAGAAATGTTTATGTTAAGAGAACTTAACCTTTAAAAGGTGTAAATTCTGGAGTATAATTATTGCTATTATTTTTATAGTGTAATCAAGATTGTGGTGCTGGTTGGAAGATTTATCTCATCTCTTTCCAATTGTAGGCCAAACAATCTGATGAGAAAATTAGTCAGTGATGCACAGCCTAATGAATACTATGAGGATATAAATGCATCACTTAGGCCTGATTCACACACAAATGTCTGATCTTAAATTAGAATAAGTCAGTTTTGCTGATGACCTTTGAATAAAAAGACAAATGTACCAGTTATAAAAATAGCAAGAAAAAAGAGCAAAAGAGGGCCAGAAAAAAATAGCTGTGATATAGTCACAGTGAAAGAGGGGAAATAGATTTGTCAGGACTATCTTAGCTCCCATAAATTTCAGGAGGAATTAGATGGAGTTAGTATTCTTTAAATAGGAGTCTCCTAGGAGTACTTTGAAAATAGAGCCAAGAAAAATCATAATAATAATAATAATGAATAACAGAAAAGAGGCATGGGATGATAAACTATTATATGGACAGTACATTAAAAAAACCCAATAAAACAGAATGTTGAAGAAAGAGACAGAGGGGTTAATTCTGATTGCACAAGACCAAGTCTTAAGAACACATTTATAAAAAGCCAGAATTGAGAAGACAGCAACAGATAGCAAGAGCCTCTTCTGCAAAGCAAACTGATGAAACAGTGGGCCACCTGGTTAGCTGCTCTAAGAAGATTGCACAGACTGACTTATGAACATCAGCATGACAAAGTAACAACAACAGTGCATTGGATAGGCTGCAAACAAGAATTGGTAGGAACTTAAACATAGAAAGTAGTAAAAAAATGAAGAAGCTAAAGTGCTCTGACTTTAGAATTCAAATAGATAGACATCTGCCACATAACATGCCGGACATAACAACTGTCAATAAGAAAGACAAAAAGTCTGGATAATAGATGTGGCAGTACTTGGGGATAGCAGAATATAAGAGAACTGGAGGAGAAAACAAAACACAAATACAGAGACCTGCAAATACCAGTAGATATAGAATGAATATGCCAAAAGAAAGCAAAGATAGTATCAATAGTACTAGATGCCTTGGGCACAATCCCAAAACATCTGGAGCACCACTTGAATACCATCAGGTCAGATGAAAATGCAATGCAAATACCTTCTGTCTCCTCAATACCTCAAGTATTGGCTGCTAACACTGGCATGGAACCAAAGGTATGTACAGTTGTTTCGCAAAATCAACAAGGCTTTGCATAATTTGCAATATTCGGATGTGGTGATAAGGAACGAAGATGGAGAATTTAGGCATCTGTTCTCTAATTAGAACACAAGAATGGAAAGATCCATGGAACAAATTTATACAATTTATTCCCAAAGGTAAAGGAATGAAATCATAGCACTATTCAAAGAATTTTAGAAATAAAATTATTAAGCATAATTCCAATAAATATGAATCAAAAAAATCACAATTTATTCAGGCACATGTTTATGGCAATAAGGATAAATTAAGGACAGCACTGGAAAAGCAATACAGTAAGTGATTAGAAATATCAGAGCAGGAACTTAAATTTGCAGAGTATGCAAATGGCATACTCTGGCAAAAGTTAACAGTCACCACTACTGTTATCATTGCACTGATTCTTCTGTCAACAATACTGGATAACTCAGGCCGTGGCTATCAAACATCAAAAACATCTGCCAGGCATCTACCTCCTTTACATGGACAATTTGAAGCTGAATGGAAAAATCACTGTCTGAAATAAAGTTGTTGATTAACATGTCCATATATACAGCCAAGATCTTTCAGTAGCATCTGGACTGAACAAATGTGCCACACTCACCATGAAATGGGCAAAAATAGTGAAAACTGAAGGAATTGGGATGCCTTATGGACATAACATCAAGAATCTGGATGATGACAATTATTACAAATTGTCCTTCAGCATCCTTCAAGCTGACAACATCAAGCATACTAAAGTCCAAGAAAAAAGTTGGAAATAAATACATCAAGAGAATGAAGAAGAGCCTACAATCCAAACAAAGTGGAAGAAATACTATCAAGGCAATTCCACCTGGGCATTCCAGTCATTAGATACACAGCTGAAACAGTGGACTTGACTGGAGCAGAACTAAAAGCCCTGGATAGGAAGACCAGAAAAATAGTGACAATGAATCATATGTTAACAGACTCTACTTACCAAGGGAAATATATGGGCATGGAATTTGAAAAAGCATCAGATGGCTAAAGAAGGAAAAAGGGCATTAAAAGAATATCTGAAGGATAGTGAAGAAGATGCACTGAAGACAGTATCCCAGGAAGACCTACTTAGTACTGAAATGACCAAAATGATCTTTAAAAGCAAATGTAGAACAGAAAAGAGGCATGGGAAGAGAAAGCATTACATGGCCAGTACATTTAAAAAAATAGGGAAAACATATAATAATAAGATCTGGCAATGGTTAAAAGCAGGGAAGTTGAAAGAGACAGGGGGCTGTGGGGGCAGGACAACATGGGCCACCAAGTGACAGCATCCCGGTGAGCTCTTATTTTTTTATCTAAACCTTTCTTTTATTTAGAACTAAAACCATTTTAACAATTTTATTTAAAATTATTTAGTAATCTCGGTCCTGAATTAGGTTTTAGTAATTTTGGAACTTTAGAATTAAAGTTTGTCAATATTTTAGAATCTGGAATCTAACAGCACCGGAGGGCTGTCAATGATGCAAGGCAGCAATGGCTACAAGATAGAAACAAAAAAGAACTCAAAGAAAAAGATTAAAGGGACAAAAAGCCTAAGATGTTGTCAAGAGAAAATTCCAAGCATTCTGAACATTCTAAGGCAGCAGTGATCTCCAGATAATAATTGAAACTGAAGGATTTATTCCAGCACAAGGACATAGTATGTAAGTCTCCTCCCACTTCCCTTTTTGCAATCTCCACCAATAAATCCTATGCCCTATTTGACTGTGTAGAAGGTGATTTCTCTTCCTCCAAAGATGAGGCTCTTATAGGAGAAAGAGGGGATGACACCTTTAAAACCACAAAAAAATTTAAACATGGATATGGATCCCAAAACAACTGGCGCACCACTTGAAAACCATTGGTACTCACACATTCACTGTCAGTCAATTGCAAAAGGCAGCTTGACTTGGCACAGCTTGCATCCTGCAACACCACCTTTAACACCATCAGACATTTGGATCTGACTATCTTGGATCCTTGGGAAGGATTTGAAAGGTGGATAAAAATATCACATCCAGTCCAAGCATCAGACTCACTATACGACAAACTAATAATAGTAATGAAGATTTTGGCACTTAGCTCAGATAATTCTTACATTAGTAAAATAATTTAATGTACTTAAGTGCAATTTAATGTTTATTATGATATTATTATGATGGATAATTTGTAATCAACAATATATTGAGCACTAAGTGTACAGTCTTGGTAATTCCTTTGTCCATTATACATTTCATATATATATATATATATATATATATATATATATATATATATATATATATATATATATATATATACACACACACACATATATATATATATATATATATATATATATATATATATATATATGTACACACATATATATATATATATATATATATATATATATATATATATATATATATATACATACACACACACACACACACACATACATACATACATACATATACATACATACAGCTGATAAGGAGGAGACCTGTGGCATAATGGCTAAGATGTTTGCCTAAGATGCAATACTGCACAGGTTCGAATCCCAGTAAGGGTATGGCTAGCTGATGAGAGCTAAATAGCTTGAAATAGATCTATACTAGTCTCCCTTTATTTATTTATCAGCACAAATAAAAAAAAACACATACATACATATACACATACACATACACACATACATACATACATACATTTCGTAGACTCCTAGGTTTTCTAGCTGGATTTTGTCTTTGGGGTTTCTTAAGATGTTGGCTATTTTTTGGTCAATGTTGAAGGCTGTCTTGATATTGTATTTGTGGAGAATTTTGCTGATTTTGCTTATTTTATCCCTCCTCCTACATCAAAAGCACCACAGATAAAATCAGCAAAATTCTCCACAAACAAAATCCAGCTAGAAAACCAAGGAGTCTATGAAATACCATGCAAAATCTGCCCTGCAACATACATAGGACAAATGAACAGAAGAATAAATGCAGGCATTGCAGAATACAAGAATGCAGTAAGAAAAAAAGAAAAAACTTCCTTCCTTTTCCAGAACCCTAAAGCTACAGGACATGAAATTAATTTTGAAAGAACCAGGTTAATCTCCAAAACAGAACACTTCAACAAGAGAATAATTATGGAAGCTATTGAAATAGAGAAACACCCCCACAACATGAATAAACGTGGCAATACCTCCCGCCTACCAGACATCTGGAAACCAGCCCTAGTCAACAAACAAGCCCCACCCACCACCCAGGCCATTACAACACAAAACTACAATAGATACACAGCCAGCATCAATCAGCACCAATCTACCAATCATGATACAACCACACAACCAATCATTTCACTTACTGAAACAAAGCCAGCACTCCACACCCACCCACCAAGATTTATAGAAAGACGGCAGCTCCAATCCCACTTTAAGCCAAAACCCAGCCTGAAGATTGCAAGTGAGGCCTCGCTGAAACATTGCCAAGACAATCTCAATCTTACACGGGAAAAGACCCGAATACAACAAGACCATCCGTGAAAATCTACGAAAACATACATACATACATACATACATACATACATACATACATACATACATAGACATAGACATAGACATAGACATAGACATAGACATACATACATACATACATACACACACACATACATACATATATATGTTGTATTTGTGCTGATAAATAAATAAAGGCACAAATACAACACAAATGTAACAAAGGCAACAGTAAAAATATTGGGTTTCTGTCTGGATGGTCTCTTGTGACGAGCCGATAGACAGAGAATGGAAGTAGTAAACTTCCTCCCATATTTGGGCATACCAGGGGTTGTGACTTTAAATGCATGCATGTGTGTGTGTGTGTGTGTGTGTGTGTGTGTGTAGTGTCACAACCCCTGGTAAGCCCCAATTATGGGAGGAAGCCAACTGCTTCCATCATCTGTCAATCGGCTCGTCACAAGATATTTTATATATATATAATTTTAATCTTTCCTTTTGTTGATCAAATCAAGTTGTCCCAAAGGTGCTTTTTCAAGAGGCAACTGGACTTTCTTGTTTTTCTTTGAAGATGTTTTGCTTCTAATCCAAAAAGCTTCTTCAGCTCTGATTCTCTCACAATTGGGATAAAGATGACCTATATGAATCTCCATAGACATCTAATCAAGTCCTGTCTGCTTAATCTCTGCCACAGCTTTATCTGTGCCCAGGATAACTAAAGTATGAGTTGAAAGTTCATGGTCAATGGACAGTCAGAGGTCATGCACTTCTGTGAAGAGAAATGGTATCTATAAAGCAAGATAAGCTGTGCCAAGGAGTTCCTCAAACAATTACTTCATCCATTGATTCATACATAGAGAGTCATATGTGCTTCAACAAACAAGTAATTAAGTTCTAGTTAAATAAATACATTTGCTACTGATTGAGAAACATGGAGCATGGTTCTCATAAATTTAGACTGGATTGCTTCCAAAAGAATTAAATTCTTATAAGTGCAAAAGTGTGCTCAATATAGAACAAGAGTTAATACTTCAACTTTAAATAATTGGATTGCTGCAGAGAAATAGTTATTGCTCTTATAAGCTGCCAATTTGATTACTGAATTGATGGCTTTTTTTCTTTTGCTCTTGTTGTGTGTGTGTGTGTGTGTGTGTGTGTGTGTGTGTGTATATATATATATATATATATATATATATATATATATATGTATGTATGTATGTATGTATGTATGTATGTATGTATGTATGTTATGTATTATGCAATGTTCAATATTTTCCATTGGCATCTTACTAGCACTTTCATCAAAGTCCTATTTGGATTATGGTGGTCATCAACATATAAGAGAATGGAAACTGTTGTTATGGGCCAGAATTGGAGAGTGGAATTCACACTTTGCAACTGCCAGAATAATGCTGTTGACACAAACATTAGAGAAGCCAGAATGTAGCCCTCTTAACCCCTTTGGAGTGAGAATGTCAAGTGCATTTCACATACATGAATAATTCTCATGGAGCATCATTATCAATTGCATAACACTATTGTGCAAGCTACTAATTTCCTTCATAACCTCATGGGGAATTGAATCAAAAGATCAATGAAGATAGGACAAGATCATCTTGAAGGGAGCCGGAATATTTCTCTGCCAAACAGTGTAGGGGCAACTGGCCAGATAGCAGTTGAGTAAGTTGAGTAACCTTATATAAAGTCAGCTTGTTCCTTCCTTATTGCTTTGTTAACCTTTTTATCAAATTATTCAGTCATTAAAAAAAAAAAGTACTCAGCATATATAGAATGCTAAATACAAGAAAATTCTAGGATGACATTATTTGCGGGGTCAATTGATAAGAGGTCAAAGTAGTGCTGAAAGTAGCTGTGCTCCTCATGGCAGGAAAGCTGGTAATGTAGCATTTTATATTTGGCATTGCTCTCCAGATAGATCAAGACTATCTAGGTTACCAACCCTGGAATAATCTGTGTCTCTTAGAATGTTTATTAAAGAAGTAGACATTTTAGGATATATAAATGCTGTTACAAAATTAATCGGCAATGTGTTCTCTGTTGTGAACACAATAGAATACAGCATAAGTTGTGGGAATTCAAAACAACCATCCAAATACAATGTATTATCTAGCCACACTTAAAATATGATATATCATGGGGAGGGACAGAATTTCAGCTTGGCGCCAAAAGGCAATAATAATGCCAGGTGGTCTGCAAGCAGGAAGCCATAACTGATATGGTTCTTATGCAAAAGGAACAGACTGAAGTGGCCCTTCTGTTTTTATAAAATGATGCATGCTAATCACTCTAAAGTTAATAATAATGCAGCCAACAGCTTTCATACACATTAGCTCTTGAGCTACTGCGTATGCATTAACTGAAATGTGCATGTTTTCCTGGCAGTTTTTATACAAAAGTATTGTTCCGCCTATTTTTAAAAGTCAGGAACAAAATATAAATTAGGGCATTACATCTCCTAATTAACAACATGCCATAAATTACTTATTGCACATTTTATGGCCTGGAAAATTGATAGCTTATATTTCATATCTTACTTTTTCTGTGTCAGCTAAAATAGAATACACAGTAAATACATTATTAGACCAAAAGTATAAGAATACCATAAAATCACTGCAGAACTCTTTGTCTAGTCTCGTGAGATTCCTTTTCAAATTTATTCTTATGGACACAGCACTGGCTTATATTTCATTTGTACCAAATATAATAATGCTGAAAATTAAAAAGAGAAGATCTCAGATTTTCTCTAATCCCGCCTAGATGTTATGAGAAGCGAGTCAGCCATTCTTCATGCTTTTACTCTGGAGACTTTATTTTTACAAATACTGTCATTTGTGATTTTCAGCAGTACTATATGGTCAATAATTAATTTGTTGGGATTTAGCAGTCCTGAGACTATGAGCATAGCAACCATGCTCTCATCTTATTCTGTGAGCAGAAGGTCAGTAGTGCTATAAACTCCTACTGTTGCCATTCCTATGCAAAGCTTTGCAGATGTATAGACAGGACAATGTCTGCATTTCCCAGCCTTAATGTTGACTTGGGAAGTTTAAGAATTATATTTACAACATATTGGGAAAGCACCAATTGGACACTTTGTATAATAGCCTTGCCAGGCATTTCAGCTAGTTCTCTCTTTTTAATTGTCTGAATTTTGATCACCTGGCTGTTGTGGCCCGGCAGGAGCCATTGGAGCTGCCACCAGACTCCGACAGTGAGGGGCCCTATGAGTCGGCCCTGGAGGATGTGGAGGACCCTGGACAGGGTTCTGACTCCGAGCAGGGTGCAGAGAGACTGGTTGGCCACCAGGTGGCGCCTGAGCCTTGGATCAGTGGGGAGGAGACAAGAGAGAGAGTGATCCAGAAACCAACTGTGAGTTGTTCCAGGATGCAAGCCGTCGAAAGGCTACTCTGCGTCAAGAACAACTACGTAATTACAGGAGGTAATTACCTTCAGCTGATGGTCATTAAGCTCCTCTCCAGACTATAAAAGAGACTGCTTATGCCACGCCCTTCTTGCAGACGTCAACATTTGGGACTAAAGAGAAATGAACTTGGCAGGCTGGATTGCTGCCAGAGTTTGTTTGCATTGCTGCCAAGGTTTCTGGGACTTGTTGCCAAAGTCCTTATCGGTTTCTTTATTTGGCTTTCAGCCACCGAGAGTCTGGACTTGCTAATTAAAGGACATTCCATTTTACGCTTGTCTCAGCTTTCGTTACTGAATGGAAGAGGGGGTCAGAACACCTGGCCATAGGGAGGCTTCAACAGTCGTAAGTGTGAAAAACAGTCATATGTCACTTTTTTCAGTGCCATTGTTAACTTTGATCAGTCAGTAAACAAACTATTGTAACCCTGTTTCCCCCAAAATAATTATATTTTATATAATTATATATAGTATTATCCCCGGATAATAAGCCCAATCAGGCTTTTGAACGCAAGCCCTCTCTCGAAAATAAGCCCTCCCCAAAAATATTGCAACACAGCAGCAGCCAAGAGGTGATCATGCTCGCCTCTTGCTGCACCTCAAAAATAATAAGACCTCCCTGAAAATAAGGCCAAGGGTAAAAAGAAAACAAGACCCTGTCTTATTTTTGGGGAAACACAGGTAGTTGAGGACTACCTGTACTTATGTGGATAGGTCATGTGTTTTACAAGGTTCAATGCATGGCATTATGCAATTGACATGCAAATAGGATTTCCTTATAATAAATGAATAAAATGCTTCAGTAATTTGGTTCTCATAACATCTTAAGTCATGGCTTAGTTTATTGAATAAATGTCATAATTGCACTATGTGATTTAGTGTAATATGTAAACCCAGCCTGTGTTTTTCTATTTCAAGACGAGACATATACCAATCTTGATCTATCTAAGGAGAGGCACTGTCAAACTCCTATCTAGTTTGCTGGTATTGGTATCTTTGTACATTATTCCCCCTTTGCAAAAGATACAAAAAGTGGGTTTAGCAAATCTTGTTTTATGGACAAATTTAAATTGCTGGTTTAATTTTCCACTTTGTATGAGTTTGGCCAGTAACCTACCCTGTTTCCCTGAAAATAAGAACTCCCAGATAATAAGCCCAGTTGGGCTTTTGAGCGCATGGACTAAAATAAGTCCTCCCCTGAAAATAAGCCCTCCCCAAAAATATTGCAACATAGCAGCAGCCATGAGATGACCATGCTCGCTGTCTCCTTCACTTCAAAAATAATAAGACCTCCCCGAAAATAAGGACAAGCGTTTATTTCGGGGTAAAAAAAAAAGACTCTCTTATTTTCAGGGAAACACGGTACTTCTTTTCTAATTTTGAATAATGCTTAATCTGTTCTCAATACATTGGATAGTTTAATATTATAGTTTATTTAAGCTATGTCCCCATCTGTCGAATTGTTTTTTTCCATAACAGATTTTAGTCACTGCATTTACAACAATTCAAAGCAGTAGTTGTGCTGGTGTAAAATTTGAAGACCATTCTAATTAATGTGATTCAATGGAACTGATACACAATTTCAATCTTTCCCATACTTGTAAATACTATATGTTCCAAATAATAAACTGGTAAACATATCTTATACCCATATTTTTCTCTTTTTTTCCAGTTAATATCTTTTGTATCAGGGAAAATTCTAATTTTATCTCCCTAAAGTTTGAGATCATATTTTAAACCTTTTTTGGAATGTCATTAGAATCTGTGCAATGCATCAATATCTCCAAACACTGTCCTTTCAGATATATTTGGTTTTTCCCCCCTGTTGTAGTCCTACTATTATTGGAGGAATCTTGGCTTGCATGGCCCATGATGTTAAACACTTACTTTCCAATACTATCTTGGTGTACATTCTACAGCTATATACTGGTAGTAATGAATTGGGAAAATTTCCAGCAACTATCCTATACATGTATAGTCAGAAAAAATTCATATTGACTTTGATGAGGTTTAATCATGCTTTAGTCTATAGCCTTGAGAGTTTCTGGTGACCTCCCATCTATTTATTAAACATACCTGAACCTATTGAGCATTTCAGAAATTAGCTGAGGTAGGTAGGTGCTGTTGCATGCTGTGGGAACCAAAGAAAAAAGGCAACTAATTTCAAGGGCCAAATAAAATTCAGGATCAGTGCAAAAAGTTATTCATTAGAATAAACAAGGAAAGATCCATGGGAACTGACTTACAAATATATTTATTTATCAGATGTAGGCAAACTTTGGGTTTGTGGATACCTCCCTTGGCATTATCAAGACTTCCTGATTCACCTAATTAACATTTTACAGAAATTAGAAACTAGTATTTTGCAAAGCAAAGTCCCACCCTCTAAATCATTTTTATTCATGATTTAACCTCCATATATAGGCATCATTCTCAGGAAAAAAAATGATCGCAGCCTTTGCTTTGGCAAACTGTACTTACCCCATGAAACAGCAATGTGGTAAAGAGCATTTGGGGGACCTTGAAAAGGAGAGAACATTTTCACCAATTGATTGTTTAGTAAAAGGTATTTTGTGATTGATGCTGACTAATATTGTGAATTGATCATCTTCCCTATACCACCACTACCACTGCCCAGTTCTGACATGTTCTCCAAATTCTCTCCCCGCCCCCACCCACACACAAAAGTTTACTTGCCTAGCCCTGACATAAAGTCTGAACAGAATTCAAATAAATGATTGCCTGTCTGAAGCAGCTGTTGAACCTGATCATGTTGGTGAAGACACACCCTAGAATAAGAAAAAAAAATGCCAGAAGTTACTCCCTATATATCATAGCTCTAAAAGCACATCATATTCTTCAGGTTTTGCATGTAAATCCAGAGCAAAATTAAATACACTGTTAATGTCACAGTACTGACACTTGAAGGTTTGGCAAATATCATCTGCATTCTTTGGTTTTATTCTTTCATTTGTTTATAAAATCCTAATAGTGCTTATGCTTTGCCCTTTATAAACAGTATTAAAGAGATTTAATATTTAAAACACTACTGACAGTTTTTAATTTTACTTTACCTAGTCCAAGATTCTGTTAAAGTTGTCCCGTCCTTCGTTAATCTTAAGAAACTTTTCAATTTCTGCTGCATTTTGTTCCTTTCTCAAATTTTATTTATGTAATGTTCTTCTACAGCTGTCTTCATGTCTGAAAAGTGAGTTAAATAACTCAAATTTAATATTTTCTTTCCATATCTTTCCATATTTTTATTTATTAATAAAAAAGCCTCAGTATGTAGTCAGCTCTATGTCTACCTGCCATGATATTACAGTGACTGACACATGACTTAAGTTGTAATTCATCCAATAACAATGAGCTAAATATTTGCATATCTCTTTCATAGGAGAAGACAAACTTTCAGAAATTGCAAAATAGATTTTGGTATAACGTTAACTAACATTCATTTGTTTATTACTATTTAAGGCTTTAAGGCTTCTGTGTTATCTCAATTGGCAACAGTTCAGAATGGCTCATATTGCAATTTACATGGTTTGAGGTATTTAGCATGATAAAAAGAATTGTGGAGTGTTGTCTTGCAGTAGTAAATATTGTAGAGTGTTTTAATAATCATAATCATAGTCGAAATGTTACTGCATATCAGTCTATTTATACAATCTATAATACTATCAAAAATCTTTATTCATAATTGATATAATTCAGTGCATTAGGTCACTAATAATTAAAATGCCAATCCATTATGTGAAGCACTAATTTACAAAGACTATTTCAAAATGCAAATGAATGATCATTTATTGTTGATAATTTTAAAACTATCTACATGAGATGTATTTAAAAACTATCTACATGAGATATATTGGTAAAATTACAATTTTATAAAAATAAAAGCCATTTAAACTTATTTATATACATGATGTAACACAAATATGTGTCTTTACTGTAATAGCATATAGTTGTAAATTTGCAATACTTTGTTCTGTATAGGGAGATACAATATATTGCCTTCCTTATGCATGTACTGCATTTAATAGTTTCTTCTGTGACATTTCAGGTACAGTATCACTGTAATACTGTTCTCCTCCAGCTGTACACAATGTACTGTGCCAGAGTACCAGTAGTAGATAGTGCTGTTTATTAGCTTATCAATTGGATAAGTCCTATATGTTGAGGGATGCTTTGAGTATTTGGTTCAGTTGAACTTCCAATTGTCAAATTGGATTAACACAGAACTGTGTTTACCTCACCCATAAACACTATAACTTCAAGACTTCATCTTTATTATTAAATTTTTAGAAATGCTTGCAAAATTGAACAGCATCTGATCTTTTGGAAATGTTATCTAAGTTTACAAAGTGTTATTTAACAAAAGCATGTTATATTACGAACAAAAATTGGTGCATTTGCTATGTTTCACCAACTCTGAAGAACAACTGTATTCTTCCAACTTTTATTGAATAATAGCAATATGTTCAATGGTTTTAAGCAAATGACTATAAAACTTATACTAACTCAATGATCATAATTCACTGTAATGTTTAAATTGCAAGTACTTTTATGCCATAGTGATAAATGCATAAAAAAGTAAATAACTCGTGGTAAAATAGGACAATTGGCATTTGCCATTTCTCATAATTACATTAATATTTATTAATTTTGATTATAAGAAACATTAAGGATTAGCATCACTCCTTTAAGAGTTGCTTTGCATTTTACTGTTCAACATTTTTAAAATCTTCCTTATATTAATATATGGGATGGTTAAATTAATTCTACTGAATTTTAGAATGAGTAATTTGATTTCTACCAACCAAACACCTATTTAGTGTTCTACATTTGTTATGTAGAAACAATAAAATATTCTTTCTGCCTGAATAGATTTGTTATGATTTCAAAGACTTATTTATCTGTTCTTTCAGCAACTTGCTTATGAATCCTTTGGAGAGTACAAATCATAATGCCCCCTTTTTTCCTTTCAAGAATGAACTAAAGCAATGTTACTCCAGCTCTGTACTATATATTTTACCATACTAGAGTATAATTTCAGTGAATATACTAATGCCTACTTCCATGAAACTGAGAATGTATTGTATTTATTTTGAAAGTTGCACCTTCTTACATAAAAGGAAACAAACAAGAAAATCAGCAGTAACTTTCACCTCTTTCTTGTGCATCAGTCTTAAAAATCCAGATTAATTATAGTGGTACCATACCTTTACTGCAAAAATATAGATGGCCACTACTTAATAGCAAAGAACTAAAATTTATATGCCTCTAGAGTTAAAGAAAATAAGTCTTACAGCTGAGCTATGGTAACTCTAGTAATAAACAATAGGATTACATAAGAAATAATTGATGCTCAAATGAAGTTTGCAGTTTGTTAAAACTTTTAAAGAACAGGTTTTTATTGGCCAGCTCCTCAAATTCCTTATTTCTGGCTGATGGAATGGAAGGAAAAACATTAGGTGGGGACCAAGGTACTGAACCCTCTGGTGTGGCTTCATTGAACTGGAGGATCTTTCTTGGCAGAACATTTCAGAATTTGGGTATATCCAAATAGAAGGCTCTAATATTCTGGCTTCTATCTAGTATCCTAAGATTTATGGATCATGACTGGATCATTGGGGTGGGGAAGCTATCTAGTATGCAAGCCTTTTTAAAAGGTTAACAGATGTACTTTGAATGCAATCCAAAAACAAATTAGAAGCAACACAGTTAAACAGTTCCAACGCTATAGTATCCATTCCATTTTCTAGCAATTGCAATTTCTGTAGTTATTTTAATGGAAAACCCTTTCTGAGTGTATAATAATCATGCAATCTGAATGTATCAAGAACTCAATTGGATATGACAAAAATGATGGCAAGTCACATAGTATAAAAGCATTCTTTTTCAATAATATTATTTGCAATTATCTGGTAAGCAGGTCTCAGCAAAGACAATCACCACACCGTGAGTGTGATGTTTTAAAATAGTGCAATCTCTCCAAGAAGGTTAGCACACTTAAACCTGAGACATTTGTTCTAGCACATTTATTCAAGAACAACTCTATTTTATCAGGATTAAAAGTTTGTTTAACCCATTCAGTCTCTCATGGGTACCAAACAGACAGCTAGCAGTGATACACTTACCATATCCTTAATTTGAAGTGAAAATAAAAGATCCAAATGGAGGATTATCCATTTGCATAGCCAAACCTCTAGTAGCTTGAGGTGGATGTTGAACAGCATGAATATAAGGTGGAATCTCTGGATTCCTCAAAGGCAGCAGTGATATCATGTCACATCAGACAAAAGTATTCTATGCAACTATTCCCAACCCTTCAATATGCCTTACAAAGGCTTCAGGATTAGCAGAATCATAGAGTGTTGAGGTATAGGGATGCGGTGGCTCACTGGCTAAGACCCTGAGCTTGTCAATCAGAAAGGTCAGCAGTTTGGCGGTTCGAATCCCTAGTGCCGCACAACGGAGTGAGCTCCCATTACTTGTCCCAGCTTCTGCCAAGCTAGCAGTTCAAAAGCATGTAAAAATGCAAGTAGAAAAATAGGGACCACTTTAGTGGGAAGGTAACAGCATTCTGTGTGCCTTCAGCATTTAATTATGCCGGCCACATGACCACGGAGATGTCTTCAGACAGCGCTGGCTTTTTGGCTTTGAAATGGAGTTGAGCACCCCCCCCCCCTAGAGTCAGGAATGACTAACACATATGTGCGAAGGGAACCTTTACCTTTTTATAGTGTTGAGAGAATAAGTTTGCCCTTGAGCCATCTCCCAACAAGTTATCATGTGAGCAGAGTTTTCCCATTCTGTAAGTGACACAATTCTTACGGAGACTGAGTTTATGGGGCTAAGTACAAGTGCAATAAAATGTATGGCTGCTATTTGAAGAGGATTCCATGTTTTCTTCCTAACTGTTAGATTTCTGCATGCCTCCTAAGGGGCAGGAAGAAGGAAAAGGAGAAAGAAAAAGGGAGTACTTGATTCTCCTCCTTTTTAAGGCTATATTTTTTTACTTATCAAACTTTTGTAAAGGTAAGATCTCTCCATAAAAAGTGGCAGAAGTCTGCACAAAGAGCCTGGAAATTTGAAACTTTGGCTTAGTCTCTCCCAAGCTGTCTCCTCAAATGCTGGAAATTGTGCCAGTTGCTGTTCTAAAACATCCTGAAACTGCTAGGTTGGAAAGGCCAGCTTTGGCGGTTGGTTGTTTTAGTTAGTTTGTTTGTTTTCCTTTTCTTTAATCAAACAAGGAAGTCCTTCTTCTTGAAAGGCAGTCAAAATCAAGTTGCCACTAATTTCACTATTTACTAAAGGAAAACATAATTCTTAAACTGATTTGTGCTACAGATTGTAATAGGAGACCATAATAGTACTAAAGTAAAAGTCTGGTAAGACCGCACAGGAAAAGCTCTGAAATACAATATCCAGAATATTGGAAAACTGCAGATTTATTTTCTTCTGGGCGGAAAAAAAGATTAACGAGGAAAGAGAATATTGAACAAATAAAACAATTTGAAGGTCCAGCTGGTTTTTAACTAAGCAAATGGTGGGCATTTACATAAATCGTGATGATAAAGCCTGTTCTCTTTTTGAAATGCTTATTAATAGCAAACTCATTATTCAAAATTTACTGTTTAAGCACAAGATTTGGGGAAGTCTTGAAAATGGCAGAAGTATCCCACTTCTTCACTGACACTCCCCCCTCAAAAAAGTAGATACTATCATAATCAGAAATGAACAAAAATGGGTCTAGAATGGTTGCTGAGGTGTTTGTTTTACAAAACAAAATAGAACAAACAAAATTAAAAAGAGATTGCTTTTCCCATAAGACCTATCCCATATGGCTGGCTGAAACTTTACAGTGGAAGCCCCATTTGTACAGTTTAATTATTTTTAAAGCAAATATAAATAAATGTGCACTTCTAATGCACAATTTAAGATGGTATGTTTGAACAGGGAAGCAATAGCTAAATTGGTCCTATTAAGATTTCCATAGTTAATAGAGAAAGTGAAGCCAGATTATAGACAATTCGGTACCTTATTAACATATCTACATTTTTATTCCACATTTATTAATTTTATAAACAATTCATATATACGTAATATCCTTTCCTCCTCCTATTTTCCCCACAACAACCACCCTGTGAGGTGGGTTTGGCTGAGAGTGACTGGCCCAAAGATACCAGCTAGCTTCCTTTATGCATCCAAGAAGATACAAAAGATATATTAATGATGACTGGTAAAACAGTATACTAAAACAGTATATTCTTTTAATTTTATTACACTTTTACATCATATAGCGCTGATATAAAAATATGATGTAAATTTTTTTGAGTTGTTTACTGAACACCAGTAGAGCAAAGAGGCAAGTGGGGTATGATTCAATATGGAATGTTCACCTTGTGAGTGTTCTGGTCAAATCCCACCTCCCACTGATACCATTCTAACGACATGAGCTCCCTGCAGGCAGCCCTGCATTCATCAGAATTGGTGGGAGGGGGGGCTGATGTGGACACAGCTGTACACATGTCTGCAGATGTCCACATGAAAATGATGTTGGCAAAGGATCGGAGGGTTATTGCAATCATTACATGTAGAGCATTCTGGATAAAATACTGTTGACTAGAATTTTCTAAGGAATATGCTTAAATCCCAGCCAGGAAGCCTGTTTGAGTAAAAAATGGTCACTTTGGATTATCCTAACACTAAAGGCATTTTTGGAGCTCTGGGTGTTCTCCCACCTCAGTGATGTGGTTACTCAGGGACAGCCCCTGTGACTTTGGAAGGCTGTTCCCAGTGAACAGTACTTGATGACATCCTTAACTGTTGTTTTTGCACCAAGCAATGACATTCTCACAATCTTTTAATAATCTGTCAAATCAGGTGTGAGAGAGTTCTTATTATTCATTGTTCTATTCATTCATTGTTATTTAGCAATAGAACCCATAGGCTAACTCTAAGCCAGTTTGACTACCATAATTTATTTGGGTGAGGAAATAATCAAGCAGGGAGATGGGCTCCAAGTATCTTACCACTCTTCTTCCTATCAGACAGGTTACTCCCCCATTATTACACTTTTCTCTACGTATAATTTTAATTGAGCCTCTCCCAAGCATATAAACTAAATAATATAGCCTCTTCGTTCCATCTCCAAGTGTTTTCTCCCAAAAGCAAACCCAATTTGGTGTTTTCCCATGCAGTACTGCTAAATGTTCTAAGTCTTGGCTAAATATTTCATATAATCCTTTAAAGACCGAAGCCTAAGGCCACATAGAAAATATGTCTAAGGCTTTTATTAACCAGCCCTAGAAGTAATGCAGGCCGTCAATGATGGTGGAGTTGGAACAAGAGCAGCCACCATCACTGACAGCCTGCATTACTTCTAGGTAAAGCAGTAAACACTCACTGCTGGTGCTGGTGCTGGTGCTGGTGAAGTTGCTATAAAAGAGATTCTATAGCATTCCTTGTTGCAGTTCCTATTCCTCCTGTAGAGAACAATGGGAAATTTAAACAAGCTCATGTTCCCTTGCTTTTTTTTAATCATACAGCCACTAAAATAAATAAAGCGGTAGTCCATGTCAATCCTTAGCTGTAATCCAAACTTCAGAAAAAAATAAGAATCTATTTTGGGAGACTTTTTAAAAAAAATAGGAAGTAACAACTTCAAACACAAGTACAAATAAACCAGTTGTTTATTACAGAGATTCAAAAAAGCCTTTATATTTCTTTTTTTTTTAAAAATGCCATTTGTTTGTAGCTTTCACAGGTATAACCACTATGGACTACCAACCCACATACTAAGAAAGTTAAACAAGGTTTAATTTGGGGGGGGAGACACAAGCCTACTAAAAGAAAGTTGCTGGGTAATTTTTGTCCTTGTATGCCTACTTGTGTTTTGTAGTTGCAAAAACTTGTTACAATGCTGCTATTAACTCTTGCATGAGTAACATTACAATATGACATCATCAAACTACATTGCCTCAGACGCCATAAATTAACAAAATCTGCATTCAAATGTACCCCAAGCTTAACATCAGCATGCAAATGAACATTGAATGAATGAATAAATCAGGAAAGAAATTGTTTCAAATAATAAACTGTAACTATAATATCTGAAGAGAAAAGGAATCTTTGAGTGGTTTGACTATTCTTCCTTCTTTAAATATTTGTTATTACACACTTTAATTTCTAGTCCTCTCTGTCTTAACACTGGGAGCAACAAAGCAAAATATACATACTAAAATCTAACTATTTTGTTATGTATTATTCCTTGATGTTATTTCATCCTGACACTTGAATGCAAACACAAAGAAAAAAAGTATTTAAGCTCCTTGCGTCAGCAGGTTTTAAGAGCCAAAAGAATCCCACTTTTCTGATGTTAGTTGAGATTACCTTAATTTATACTATTGGGAGCAAAATTGGAATGAATTTTTATTGCTATTGCTAGCTTTGATAGCTTGAGAATTGCTTGAAAATCAGTTGCCTCTACAACTACACAGGGTAATATCCAATTCTCTGTGTACAGATACACAGGGACTTCTCAATCCTAGTTGTCTGGAAATCACATAGGCCATGCAGAGTGGAGCAAAGGAGAAATCTGTTCCCTGGGAAAATGCCATTCTATCAGCAGCATGCTGTAACTGAATAATCCCTAATAATGAATATTTTTAATAAGTGTACATTTGACAAATTACCTCTTTTTTGGTATTACTGCAATTGTTAGGATTGATCATGTCAGAGTTTGAAATTGGATATATTTAATAATTAAAATATAATTAAGTAACTTGATTCAGAATATAATACTAAGTCAGTCACTTGTTGGATTTCAACAAGTGGATTTCACTTGTTGGCAAAAACTTCCCTATCTAGAGTACATTTCAAAGTTCCTTTTATATTTTGTTTTACATTTACAAAAAGGATCAGGGGGTCACAGTTTGAATTAAAATTGTAAATTCAAAGGAGTCCTCTGTGCATATGTTCTGGCGGAATTGCTAGTCTATTTTATGGGAAGTAGCCTCATCATGAAACTGAATTTTATTTAATCCTTTTTTGGATTAGGGTTAGTCTAGACCAGGTGTGGCCTGTTGGGCCGCATACAGCCCTTGAAAGTTAGTAATGCAGTCCCACAAGGTTCTAAAACATTTAACATTATTATGTGGTTTACATACATTAACTACATCGTATGTTTTATATGTGGCCCAACACAATTCCTCTTAACTCAATGTGACCCAAGCGAGCCAAAAGGTTGAACATCCATGGTTTAGGCAATTGCTAGATTACAGTACAACTTCCATCTAATAGTTGTCTAGATTTTTAATACTAAGATTCGCACCTTGAAAGAACCCCAATCAAACGTTATGGAATGTGGAGAGAAGGTTGATGATGTGACTCACAATAATTACTATTTATTTTGTCAACTTCTGCCATTGCCTGCAAAATCGAAAGAGATCAGATCAATTGTCCATTTTTCCAATCTGAAATTTAGTATATAGACAATGGACTACTTTGTCATAAATATTATTTCTCATCTGGTTCTGTACTAAAAGTGTATATTATTGGTTCAGCCAGAGTAACATAGAATATTTGCCAACAGTAAAAGAAGTGTGGGTAGGTAGAAGTGTCTGCTAGCTGCATATTTCTCATATATTATGGGGATTTTCAAACCTTTAATTTTTCCACGGTCATGAGAAGCTATGTGTATATAGTAAAGTTTGCCCAATCAGAAGGCAATAATGTAAAAATAAAACCACAACAGTGAAGTCATGGTTTACTTTTGTAACTAATTTTCTCTACTATATGAAAAACTATATGCTTTTACTGTACTGTCTTTAGCAGAGTGTAATATGAACCTAAAAGCAAAGAACAAAATGGAAAATATTAATAAATAATGATGTTTTGAAAAGCAAGTTGCTGAACAGCTACTATATCCTTTGATAGAAAGGAGGGATGTCTGTACATGGAATACAAAAACAATATGACTATATATATATATATACATACATACATACATACATACACACACACACACACACACACACACACACACACACACACACACACAAACAAGAAGAATCTTATGTCTCTGCTATCACAATCCAAAGGTCTTTAATAGAAATTTTCTGTTTTGGTGATTTAAGATTGCTACTTGTCCTATTTGCTTTTTTGCATGAATATATTTAGGAACGAAGAAGAAATACTCTAGCTCCTTCCTTGATTATTTTTTAAATTAATACCATTTGACTTGCTGATTTAATAATACCAGATAGATATTACACTTTTCTAGTGTTGGACACCACACTTTTCAATGTAGACATTTTGTTTATTCAGTGCTGGAGCAGAGTTGCTTAGAGTGGAATACCAAGAGTTGAGGAAGTTTTTAAAAATATTCAAGCAGAGGGAATCCTAATGAACCCAGCGAAGATCAAACAGGCTCACTGGTTCCAAAATGCAGCTCACAATTGGAACAGAAAAAAAGAAAATCAGGTAGAGGAATTGGTAGACGGATGGTTTTAGAAGGCAGGCTGGCTGGCTGGCTGGCACTTGAAGAAGAGCAGTTTTGTTACATATCTCCTTTTCTCGTTTAGGAAGGAAAAGTAGAAATCAACTGTCTAACTTATTTATTCAAGACATGAGAAAGATTAGAGTTAACATTGATAATAAAATGATTGTTATTGTAGTTGACCTCAGTTAAAGTCAACTAAAATGCACATGTTCCCAACATGTTGGGAGTTATTTCAGGATGCGTTCTCTTACCCCAGTTTCTAAACTGCCGCTGTAAATTTGGATGTTCTGTAAATTAAACTAGAATGAAGTACTCCTTTTTAAATAACCCCAATCTTTCACCTCAACCTCAGATTTCTAAACATTTATAACAGAAATTAGTATGTTTGTAGAGATGATCCACTAACGGGATCTAAATTACGGCCACGTAGGTTAGTGTCAAAGCCTAAGTTTTCTGAATTCGAAGACAAGTAAGTCTTCCTTCCGAATGATCGACCAGCCGCAGTTACTTATTTCCCCGATCCGAAAGCTTGCAACTTTCTTCAAACGGATGCCCTTTTTGCCCAATTATGACTCGATTCGGTATAAACAACCCGCCTCTTCAGAATTCTGAAAGCCAATAGAAAAACAGCTCTGAGGCAAGACGAACGAACCCATCGTTTATTTTCCTCGCTTTTCATCCCACCCCTGCTACAAGGAGGGCTTGGGTTCCCCCGCCCTCTCAGTCCCTGCCTGGTGGAATGATTGACATAACCCTGCGGCCAATGGGCGCGCTTGCTTGGGGTGGACTCCGATCCCTTGCCAATGGCGTGCTCTGAGCCGTCGGTTTGGTTGCGCCGCTGGGCGAAGTTGCTGTGAGGCGCGCACCTCTGGCTGCAGGAAGGTAGTGACTGTGGAATGCGAAGTGGTGCTGGGACCTTCGGACGATCAGTGGCGCTGCCACCGCCTTCTGCCTGGAGGCTTTGGGAAGGGAGCCTTGGGCTTGGATTGAGGCTCCCGGATCTGCAGTGTTGATCCCCGGATAACTGGAATGGATCTGCGGCTGCTGCAGCTGGAATAGGCAGAGCTAGTATTGGATGGCTTGTGTGACAGCGGCAGATCCAGCCTTACTAGGATTAAACGTGCGTGGAGCTGGAGGAAGGTAAGAACGAGAAAAGGCGGCGGCGGCGGCGGCAGCAGCGAGACATCTGAATGGCTGCTTGGTGGTTTCACCTTGTTTTCTCTGCTGTAATGATTTCCAGATTTTGGGAGGTATGTCTTGTGCAGCTCTCAACACTCCCCTCCCCTCCTTCTCTGCCTCCAGATTAAAAGGCTTTGGTGCTCTGAACCAGTCCAGAGCCAGTGCTGAGCGTGAGGGGCAGAGAATGAGTAACAGACCATTGGAAGAAAAAAGGAAAAGGTGTCTTTTCCTGGTGAACAAGCCAGACAGGCTGAAACAATGAAAGCGGAGTCTCTTACAAGAGCAAGGGAATGCTCTGGCAACCAGGAGAAATCTTTGGAGGAAGACCTCTGCCCCCTCTAGTGCATCTCTTTCCCACTTTCACTGGTGCCATCATTATCCCCTTCTCTCCACCCATTGCTCACTATTTCTTCAGCCAGAAGTCAGGGAAATAAAATAATAAATATTGTTCTTCTCTTCCCCCTCCCAACTCTTTATGTTCTTGGCTGGAAAGAAAGCATTGTGGAATGAGAATTGTACCCTACAAAATGAAAAGAATAATTACTCCCCTAAGCAGCTGAAACTCAGCAAACATCCTCACATCTATCCTCTTGTAGACACATCCAATATAAACACTGCAAGAGCATCCCTGCCCTCTTATTTCTCCATTATGTATCAATTCCCCTAGGAAGAAGGGCTGGGGAGGAGACAACTGTTACACCTTTTTGTCATCAGCATGGAGACAAAGAACTTCTCACATCTCCCTTTGGGTGTTCTGCTGGCAATGCCTTAACCCATCATTGCTTCCCAAAGATGCTGGAGAGTGGTCCTGACCTGCTCTTTTAAATATCTATTCCTCTGTGTCTCTCTGTGTGTGTGAGAGAGGGAGAGGGGAGGCAGGGAGTGGGGAGAAGGAGAGAGAGGGAATATAATGTTGTTTTGGAAGATGAGAATGCTGATATAAAAAAACTGATTGGTTTATTTCCAGACTGACTCGTGGCTAACATTCTTGAAATTGTTTCTGCATTTCCCCCCCTTCTTTCAGGGTTTGGAAAGGGAGGGGTGTGTGATTGCAATGTGAAGGGCATAAAACATTACTTATAGATCTGCAATTCTGTTTTCTTTTCTAGTTTCATGATCTGAAACTCATTGGAACCTATGAAGAGACATGACGACTTCATAAGGGACTTTTCTACAGTTTCTTTTCTTTCTTGTTCCAAATCATGATGCCCCCTGCCAATAATGTGCCCTTCACTTAACACGGGATTTATCCTGGGAAAGGGATATCCAAACCATGAATCCTGAGCATCTTTTCAGCCTTTTACTTGTCTGTTAATTTTGCTAGACTTCTGGGCACATCGTTCAGCATAAACAGTTATACTGCCTTGCTCAGCTTGAGCCTTCCTATTCCTGTTGAGCCTTCAAGGGTGCTGATTCTTCTGCAGCATGGCTTCAGTATGGAAAAGACTGCAGCGTGTTGGGAAACATGCATCCAAGTTCCAGTTTGTGGCCTCTTATCAGGAACTGATGGTTGAATGCACCAAGAAATGGTAAGGAGTGTCTTCAGTTGAAATGAGCTGCTGATGCCTGAGCATCACTGTTGCCTCTTCTGCTGATGATTGTATCATTTCCTCTCCAGTGGGACAATAGGCAATTGGAGAATAATTACTCCTCTTTTGTTAGGCTTTGCTGATAGAGAATCTTCATATCAAGTACCCATTAGCTTTGTGCATTTTTCTTGCAATGCTGTAAGTTTTCTTTGTTTTAATATGTTATCACAACAGGCTCTTGGCAGCCCAACAAACTAGATAGCTAGTATCTGCCAGAGGCTAAGAATGCAATTTATCATACTCTCCGTATTTCTGACTTTGGCTAAAACATATTTATTTTACCATTCCAGTGGGGAAGAGAAAAAGTCAAGACCTGGCCTTGAGAATTCTCTTAAGTTATTTCCTTACTCAGACAAGGATTCCAGTAATTTTTGCCTAATAAAATACAGTTTTAAGTTAGCTGGCTTGTCCTGAGTAATCAGCTGCATGACCCTAGTCTCAGATGTCTGGTTTCATTCTTGCCAAGTGGGCTTTCAGTGTGTCTTCTGCTTTTCTTCACAGGAAAAACTGAATCAGTTTTTTAAAAACAATCAATCTCTTAGACAAACTTTATATCTGTGTGCTCTACTCTGCTTTTCTTTAGTGAGCAAATTTTTGACTCTTCAGAATAGATCCTATGTATAATGAACTGGATTGTTGTTGTTTTTTAGTTTCTGGCTCTTCAATTTACCATATGGGCAGGATACTTGATTATTGTATTTCTGTGGTATTTTAAATTTTGTAATATAATTTCTGCATGAATTATGTTACGTTTATACCAACCTGACAGTATTATTATTCCAGTGTTTACAGATTATTATTATTATTATTAGATTTTATCTGGTTCTTTTATGGGGTGTTTTGAATCTAAAAACTAATGGCTTACCTGACTTTCCTCCAATACAATCTTGAAGGGTCCTATTTGTAGCATGATCTGATTTGAGGAAAAGCTAGCTAACTATATAATATAATTATGGAAAATGTATATTCCCAGATTAGGATATGAGCACAGAGCATCATACTGTTGTACATGCTTACAGTATGAGGGGTAGACAATGAATTTCCTATATAATGCAGTTCACAAAAACTTCATTGAAGACCACCATCTGACACATTCTTCAGTGAGCGTTTACACTTTAACAAGTTCCCAAGAATTCCACAGGTGAAGTTTTTTTGTTAGTTATTTTGTAGGTATTAAGCCATGGAGGAAATGTCAAGCTACCTAAAAGAATGTCAGATAACTTGCATATACATATACATATACATATACATATACATATACATATACATATACATATACATATACATATACATATACATATACATATACATATACATATACATATACATATACATATACATATACATATACATATACATATACATATACATATACATATACATATACATATATATATATATATATATATATATATATATATATATTCTTTTCAACAAATTTCCTCCCTTTTTTCCACTTGAATAGGTTACTATAGTATGAATTCTCAGAACTGTTCTCAAACATCCTGTTTGTTCCACTTTGTGAGAAAAGGAAGTTTCTTCTACTGTACAAAGCAAGGTGCTGACCAGTTCTGTACAGAAAATAGTACTCTTATTAATTAAAATATTTGGGCTGGAGTTAAGGATGCAGCTTTTTTTTTTAGAGTTGAGTACCAATCCTTATCTCAAAAGTTTTTCCCAAACAGACTTACAACTAAGATCCAATTAAAGAATTTGGGACCTGAATTTTGCATAGTAATTTTTGGTACAATAGTTTAAAATCCTGAAGTGTTTCATAACATTTCTCTGATGAGCCCATGTGGGTATTATACTATTTTTTTGTTAGAAATGCAGCCCATTGTTTCGTTCCACATGATTAAGCCTATGGTACTATGGCTGCAGCAAATGTTGTGTCTCAAGTTTATTATGAGGCTGACAGGTCCCACTGAAGTCAATTTTAGCATACATATACATTTCCTATGATAATAAATTCTCATTGTGCCTGGTGAAACAATACAGATGATGTCTTATTTTACTGTGACAAACATCAAGAGCAGTTTGGCCATTGTGTGAGTGTCCTTTTTCAGCACATGCATTAAATATAAGATTTTTCTGCAGCATTAGTGGCGTTATAAAAAACCCTGTAGAAAATGTTCAGTTTGGTCCTATTTGAATATCTAGGTCCATTGATATAATGGTTTTAGATATGCTTAGCTCTTTGTAGGATTAGGTTGCTAACAAACAATATCTTGAATTTCCTCAGCTCTGTAAGAATTGGAAGTAGTATAATTCAAAAGTTTCATATGCATTAAAGTCAAAATGGTAACAACCAATTGCTTTCCACAAAGGATGGTTTTCTGCAAATCTGTGGATGATCATATTTTGGTTACAAATAACTACTTTCCTTGTGGTGTTTTGGTGTTTATTTTGGTCTATGGTGCATAACTTAAACTTTGTAACTTACTAACCACTGCCTTAATTGGTATTATAAAGAAAATAAACCTGGCTTACCTTGCAAAAATGTGAGAAATAAAATACTTTTAAGTGTCAAATAGAGTAACAATTAGGAAGTATGCCCTTGGACAATATTGTAAGCATACTTTTTATTACAAAAAAAATATGACTAACATGTTCTTATTTTAATGTGCTTGTGTTCTAACATTCCAACAATACAGTGCCTTTTTGGAGGAATAATAGGCCTTTTATAAGTCAACATTGCCAACAATAGTCTTAAAGTACTCTTGAAAGGGAAATGGCTTCTGAAAAAAGCTTATTCAGAAGAACTAATGCACATAGATGAGTGGAAACAAATGGAGCTTCACTATCAGGAATGAAACTTGATATTAAATGTCCTGAAGTTTGACATGCCTGTTTGAAAAAGGCAATTTTATTCCTGAGAGAAATGCTCCATTTTTTAAAAATTGCCCTTTGGAATATTGTTACAAAAATGAAGAGTTATAAGAGTTATAAGAGATCACAGCCTATATCACGTGTGTCAAACTTGATTGTGTCACACGAGTATCGTGACATATCACGTCATTTTTTGCCTTTGCGAAGCCAGGGTAGGCGAAGCCTTTGTGTGACACATCCGGCACGCGGACTGCCAGTTTGTCAGGCCTGGTCTCTATGGTGTTAATAGGGAGCTGCTGTTGCTCTGTTTTACTTCTTTACTATTTTTCCTCTCCAAGCAGATAAGCTCTTGGCAGAGCTTCACCTGTCTATCATAAGGGAGGAATTTTCTCTCCTCCTTTTCCACTTTAGAGCTTTCTAAAATGCTTTCTTTTGGTAACTATTAAAAACAGCTGAAATAGTTAGTCTCAGGGTGAAGGTTGACCTTTATTTGCTTTTTTAATGGATATATTGTCAGCTGCAGGTTATTATATCACTATGTTTTATAACTTTGGAATATAGTAGTTTTCCTTTGCCAAGCCATTGAGGCTTAACCTGCAGGAGTTAGTAAAGCTTATGAAAAGAGTTTCCTCAAAGTTCTTGAGAGTCACTTTTTGGTTAGAGGTGGGTTATTTCCAAACCACTGGTCCACATGAAGTAGTTTTCCTTCCCCTCCTCACAGGCATACCATCCCAGCAAAGTGCTGGTGGCAGGGGGATTTCTCACTCCTAAAGGTAAAGGTTCCCCTTGCACATATGTGCTAGTTGTTCCCGACTCTAGGGGGCAGTGCTCATCTCTGTTTCAAAGCCGAAGAGCCAGTGCTGTCTGAAGACGTCTCCGTGATCATGTAGCCGGAATGACTAAACGCCAAAGGTGCACGGAACACTGTTACCTTCCCACCAAAGGTGGTTCCTATTTTTCTACTTGCATTTTTACATGCTTTCGAACTGCTAAGTTGGCAGAAGCTGGGACAAGTAATGGGAGCTCACTCCGTTACGCGGTGTTGGGGATTCGAACTGCCGAACTGTCGACCTGTCTGATCAACAAGCTCGGCATCTTAGCCACTGAGCCACTGCATCCCTTTCTCACTCCTAGCCTTCCCCAAAGAGGAAACCTGAGAGGTAGATGAGATGACCAGCCAATAAGTCTATTTTCTCCAGAAACTCAACCCCACATTCAGTAATTTTGTTGCAGCAGTTTCACAGACTCAACTAAGTTGCACAAAAAAGAAAAGAAAAGTTAAGAACGAAGTTATTAACAAGAGCTGCCAATAGCTAAACACAGGCATCATAGGATTCTCTCTCAGTACACATGTCAACCCCAGGGTTTGAATCCTAAGCATTTTCATCATACCTTTTCACATTAACTGACTGTTGGCCATGCTTTTCCTGGCCTTGAAAGTAGGGGACATTGCATTCATTTTTAAATTAACAATTCTTCTGGGATGACACACCTTTGGTTTTTTGCCTTCCCTTCCCGATTCCCACTTTTTCCAGTGTGTAGGGGAACAAAAATAGCAACCGCTCCCATCGTTAAACTATATCCATAGTCTTCCAGTTATGCCATCTACAATTGTAGCCTTACTATTTTTTTTTAGTATAATTAGATTTGTGACTTATTTTTCATCATTGTTCTTTGTCACTAGCATTTGTAGCATTAATATTGATTCCACTCTTTGATGAATTACTACGATGCCCTTACTAAAGTACTCTTTCCAGCATTTTGTACTTTTCATCAAGCCTCCATATTTAGCTCTCTTCACTCATTTCCAAATTGTTTTATGTCCACCAAAATCGCTAATTTGATATTAGCTATTTTTATCCTTTTTTGTTACCTCTTTTGCAGCTGTATTTTCTCTTTCTCTTTACCAAGAATTACCAAGCTTAACTCCACATGCTTCTTTGGCATTTTGAAACATTGTTTTTCAATCTGTTCCAACTAGCTTCTACCTCCTTCTGATCTCCCTTTTTTATTTATTTTGTAGGAATATTAATCTTGCTTCATTATGTCCGTGCTATTTTCACTACAGTTTATTTCACTTCTTTCTTTTTTTTTTATGCCCATTTTTTTCTGAAGTTGCAGCTAATCTTCTAGCAGAAGAGGACAACTGCCGACTCCCACTATTTATGATGGCTGGAATTCCCCCTACTGAAATTTCAAGCCAGCTTCAAATGATATACATAAATTGAAATAAATTCCTGATTTTTAAAATTTTAATTGAGATCTGCAAACAGATGCTTTTGCATTTTTGTTTGCATGATTGATCCTCTCATTAGGCTAAGTAAAAACCTCAAGTTATAGATGCCTGGGAGCTGGTGGAGATAAATGAGTTATTAAAAAAACATCTACTGGTATGTATACAAGTGTGTGTGTGTTTGTGTGTGTGTATTCTTGTGTATACCATTACATTTTTTTGCATCCCTTAAGATAGTCTGTTGCCTTTAGGTCATGTTGAGGGTGTTACATTATTGGCATTGGAATCCACCACCTTGGCATATGGCATAATGAGAAGCAGTGTCGCTTGCCTCAAGCTGTAGAATATCAAAAGTTGATCATGAACCTATGCTATAATTTGTATGTTCATTTGATCTAAATGTCTTGCATAAAATATTTAGATTACTTAATAAGCTGCATTTTACTGATGATGAGTCTTTTTTTTTGTTCACTATTGTTTCAGAAATGTTTGTGGGTAGAATACCAAACCCATGTCCTCCTTTTCCCCCCCTCCTATTTCCCAAACCTTCCCTTCTATTTCCTTGCCAGTTCCAATGATTCAGTAGTAAAACATTTGATATTTTTTGCCATGGTTGTTAAGCCATTCACTGCAGTTATTAAGTGAATCTTGTGGTTAAATGAATCATGGAATTATTAAGTGAATCATAGTAATGATGAAATTACCAAAAATGAAGTAAAATTTAAAACAAATCATTTTGGGAGGAATGTTAAGGGATTAACTTGCCAAATAAGTGAATTAGACCTGTGCATATCTGTGAATATGAAAAAAAACCAAAAGCAGGTGATACTTTTAGATCAAAAGAAATAGAAATGGCTCCCTCATCATGCACCCCAAAATGGCAGATCTTGCCCCGAAAGATGAGCATTGCCATTTAGAAATTTTCTGGGGATGAAAATATTGGGTGAAGAGTTGCATAGAACTTATTATATTTTATCCACCGTGTGAATGAATACATAGACTCAGTAAACAGTGAGAATGAAGAAAGTAGGAGATGACTGGGGAGTTGTGCTGTGTAATTCTCATTTGTACAAGATGAGTTAAGGATAATAAGTTATTGTCCTGCTTATTTGATGCTTGTAGGCTATGTTTAGGGATTAAATCAGTTTGCAGTTTATGTCTCTGTATGGAGACTGGATGAGAAATGGACTTGAAATGTGTTTGAAGTTGACAGGAACATTGAGGCTCTGAGATCTGCTAGAAATTGATTCTACAAACTGTAGAGTTCTTTAAAAACATAAACTGGGCAAGTGTTGGGGAAAGAAGATTTGCATGCAGAATTATTGATTTACTTTGAATTTTTCACAGATTCATACACTGCATTTATTAATTTCAGAGATAGGATCTGGTGTCTCTCTTGTTTGTTGCAGATGCTCTGAATTTTTTGCATCAGGGATTTCTTGGCTCTTAAATTTCAAGAACATAAAATTCGAGCTCTCAGAGACATTGGCTGCTATTTTGAGAAAAACCTCTTCAGATTGTATGGTTGAGCACTTAATACATTTCAGGCTCATCAGATGGTTCTGCCATATTTCACCCACTTGGAAGAAGACAATGCATCTACTAAGGCATTCCTAGAGACAAAGAAATTCCTTGCTAAGTGGGTGTCACTTCCCTAATTCCCCCATTTTTGAGATGCATTGGCAAACACATATCTGCCTCCATTGGAATGTATTTTCTGCTTTAACTTGGCATAAATCGTAACATTTCTCCTTTATAGTGAAAACTATATAGAAATATGACATTCTTTCAGAATGTCATATTTCTATATAATTTGTACTTGATTCAAGGTGCTGTTACCATCTGAAAGCTTTTGGCTTCTATTTTCTTTCCTCTAATAAGTTGTGTAATTAATAAAGAGTTCTCAAGTAGGCTCCATTAAACAGTAAATGATATATTTTATGATATGCTGTGTGTAGTTAAGTTAAGCTTGTTTCTTGACAGAATAGAAATATCAGTGAACCTCCTTTTTACCAAACCACAGGTTCTCAAGGCTAACAGGGTGAACAGTAATCTCTAGGGTAACAATAAAGACTAAAATAAGCCAAGTTTAAATAGTCATCTGCATAGTCGCAGTATCTCACGTCTTGCAATTCTAAACTTTAAATTGTAAAGTTACAGTTCTAAGGATGAGTGCTAATAATCTAATCAAAATATCTTGTATTCTTTTCTCTATCTTATCCAATCTTGCCTCAAAATTAATTTCTGACACCATCAGAGACTTGGCTCGAATCATCTTTCTAACACAGTGTCAAAATTATTTATGCTTGACTGCTGTCACGGATATCCTGTTCTCTCCATCAAACCCCTCCTTTACCAGCTAAAATTATTTTCCTCTTTGACACAGTAATTCCTTCAATTTGATCTCATATTGAATTCCTTAAGTTATCTTGTTTGGTTAAAGATTGCAGGCCTTATGTATGATTTGAGTTAAGTGAATTGACACAGAGGCATTTTACAACCGAGAGGTCCACTCCTTAATTTGGGTTACTGGGAGGACCCATCTTGTTACAGGAATGGTATCATCCACATGAATCGGGAGTGAGAAATCTTGCAATTGTAATCTTTGTGGAGATTGCAGAAGAGAATTAATCTAAAATGAAATAGATTGGCTTGAGACCTTATGATCAAGGAATGTAAGGATATTCACAGAGGAACGTTTCTTTGTATACCATTACTTTTTGTGCTCCAGAAGTCTCAAGAGTGTTGTTGCTCCTTCTCCCAAATGGTATAAGATGAAATTCAACAGACTTTCCCGTGATGAGGGAAGAAAAAAAATGACTTAGAATCAACTGCAATTTTCACAGTTTGAGTAGTGGAGCCCTTCAAATACTCTTGAGAGGCTTTTATGAAGGAAAGATGTCTGCAGAGAAAAGGAAGGACTACCACAAACTAACTTTAAGATGTAAGCCTTTGTGGTATGCAGCAGATAACTTTCCAGAAGATCAGTCTCTGCCCACCCACTGCCCAACAATATCACTAGTAAAGTTATATATCTTCAGCTTTAGAAAAATGAAAAGCTTTGACAAATAAAGGAGAGACATTGGAAGAAGTGATTTTGCTCGTGATACTTTAGAGAATTTAGATTTATCTGAAAACTCATTTATATATAACTTGTTACATCTTGGGTGCAATGTAGAATTCTTTAAAAGGGTTTTTTTTTTGCAATTAGTGAATTCTATTACTTTTTATTGTTTCTTGGTTTTAATCTTTATTTTTCCAAATTTGGAAAATGGGCAGTAGGCTTAGGCTTTTGCACAATTAGAAAAAAACTTGATAATGCAGATTGTAGTTGGTTCTCGTATTTGGTTTGCAGAGAAGAATGAATTGGAGGTAGAGGGAATCTGACATCTAGCTGTTGTTTTGGAAAGCCAATATTGTATTAATTAATATTAAGATACTTTACAAGTATTAAAGTATACTTAAAATATTCGCTATCTACATTGATACCATTTATTGGGAAATGGAACTAACATTCCATAAATAATAATTAGATTTCTGCATTTGATTTGCATTGAGATTTGCAAGTAGAGCTGAGCTGTACTGAAGAGCAGTTTCTCTTATTTCTCCCTATCAGAAAAGAACGTCTCCCTTACCCCGTGCTTTTTGAAGAGCCATCATTGTGGCTCTGCTTTTCATTTTCATCTAGCTTTGTTTGATGTCTGTAACTCATCTCTCAAAGAAGCCGATGAAAGGTTGGGTGGAGGAATGAGTGAAAAGGAAACACCCCTGAGAAGTGTAGTAGGTGCAATAAGTGATTCTCTGCATGCTTTCTGGCAGTATTTGTGCTTTCAGTGAAGTAATGCTTAATCATAATGCATTTCTTTGTTTGTAGTCATTTTCCTGTCACCACTTCTCCCACAAGATCCAGCACAACTCTGCATACAGTTATGCACAATTAGATCAGGAGGACCTAATGAGAGTTAAGCATACATAAACTGTAGACTTTACCACAGCCAAGGGCTTCATAGAACATATTTTCTTGTTTTCCAGAGGAAGGGAGGGAGTGGTCACGTGTGGGTATTCTCAAAGCCTGATTGGTCCAAAGACTAAGAAAAAACTCTTAAATACTGGTGCCTTCCAATCCTGGCCCAGCTTCCTCTCAATCTTTCTTGGTCCAAGAACTGTTGAGAATATTCCTAGTAGGATTCTGTTTATTTCAATCTGATCTCTCATTTGGTTTAATTGGGCATTTTAAAAGTTTTTCCCAAATTCTAAATTGTGCAGCTGCGGCCCCAAGGGACAGTTCTCTGCCTCGGGGGGTTGGGGAGGGCCATTTGGGCATTTTGCCTCCCCCCCGCGGGCCCAGAGCCTCAGCCCTATCCCCGGGATTGCGGGGGTGCCAGCTCCTGTTACAGCTGCTATAACAGCAGCTTTGCTTGTTTGTATTGCTGAAAGAAGTGGCTGCGGCACCATGAGGAGCGCACGAGCTGCCCACAGCACCGCCGATAGCTCAGAGTGGCTACCGCGCTTCCGTCTTGATCGAGTTTGCTGCTAGTGTCCTGCAGGGGAGGGAGAGTGTGCCTGGGCGCCACGTGACCTCCTCCGACTTTGCCAGAAGCTGCGTGGGCTGCTGGATGCCCCGCTGAGCCACAGAGGTCTCCTTTCGGCCCCTTCATTGCGCGGAAGGTTCTGGTGGCCATTTTGAATCGGCGCCACGTGCGCAAGGAGCGTGCCTTGGCCTACGACGGCTAAGGCCTCGTTTGGCAAAGGAGACAGTGGGCCCTGGTCTCGTTGGGGCCTGCAGAGCCTGTGAACACGGTTCTGGCACTTTGGGCACATGAGTACGACATGGAGGAGAGTTCTGAGATCCCCCAGGGCCAGGTGTTGGGCCCGATGAAGGAGGGGGAAGGCCTAGTCCAGGGAGCGGAGCAAGGGGTTCCTCCCCAGGTTCTCTGGCTGCCCAGCGCCCATCTAGGTCCTCCACTAGGGAGGAAGCCAGGAGGCACAGGGCGATTAAGAAGACTTTTGCCAGGGCAGAGAGGCAGGCCAGGTCAACTGGGCCCTTATCCCGAGATAGATCCAGGTCTCCTCTTGGGCCTCTTTCTGCACACTCTTCTCCTAAGGGGTTTAGCCATTCTTCTCCCTCGGTCTCTCCAGACAGGCCTCATTCCTATTCCAGGAGGAGGAGGTCCCCCTCTCCCTCCCCTTTGGGGAATCCTTTGGAGGGTACGTCTAGGGGACCCTGCCCTGCACGCAGGTTGGCTCCCCAGGAGCCCTATTCTGCTTTTGGTGATATAGGGGATTTGGAACAACTCCCTGAGGATCTTAAGAGGCTTATTTCTGCTGCCATCTCGAGTGGCATTGCCCAGTGGGATAAGGGTTCCTTTTCTTCCAGGCATGGGGGTCTAGGTAGGGCCCAGTATTGTGCTTCCTCTCCTTCCATGGTTAGTGAAGCTTCGGTCATGGGGGAGGAGAATCTCCAGGACATGAGTTTCTCGGATGACGAGAATGCGGGGCCCTCAGATGAGCTCTCTTCTGCAGGCCTCTTTGTCCCAGCCATGTTCAAGAGAATCTTCAACAGAAGACCACCAAGGTGGGGACTGGGGATCCTTCGGTGCCCCCACCTAGGGATCCTGACATGGCTATGTTCTCTGCCACGGCCACGAATAAGGAGAAGATTCCAGCTCCTCCCTTATTTATGGAGGTCCTGACCAACCAGTGGGCGCGTCCCTCCAATTTCTCGACTCCTGGGAGTAATGACCGCCGGCACTATAACGTGGAGCAGACCTTTGCCCAGGCCATTCAGTTGCCGGCCATTGACACCCCGGTGGCCACCCTGGTCTCCTCCTCTCTGGTGGTATTGGGCGATGCGGCAGACAAATTGAAGCCGGAGGATAAGCGCGCTGAGCTTACCTTAAGAAAGAATTTTAATGCCACGGCATGGGCTATCAAGTCCACAGCCTCAGCCTCTTATTTCAACCGCGCCCCGGTCATGTAGCTTAAACAGCTCCAGAAGCCGCACGAGCGGCTTCACCAGGATCTGATCAAGATCATGGCAGCCTCCCAGTTCTCCGCAGATGTGACTCTGAACATGGTCAAGTTTGTGTCCAGTGCCTTGGCCACTTTGGTCACATCTCACAGGCTCTTATGGCTGCACCACTGGCAGATGGATAACAAGGCCAAGTGGAATTTGGTGGCCGCTCTGTTCAAGGGGTCTAATCTTTTTGGGGAGGCCCTCGACCCCATTCTGGTCGAGAATAAAGACAAAAAGAAAGTTCTGCCAACTAACGCTAAGAAAACCGAGGCTAGGGCTCATCCTTACTGTAGGCAGTAGTATAGGGCTTCAGATTACGACTATAACCAGCGTTTTTCTTCTTCCCACTCTGACAGGCAGTTTCCCAGGTCGTCCTTTCAGGACAAAAACCAGCACCAGTCCAGACGGCCCTTTCGTGGGGTAGGCGGCCGTCCCTACTGCAGGGGGAAGTGATTCGAACCCGAGTAGTCCCATCGGTGGCCCCTGTCCCTCTATGCGGATCAATGGGACGAGATCACGTCGGAAGCAATTTTTGAAAGCAAACCAGGGCAAGGGAACAGCAAAGGCTTTTCTTTCTTCCTTGTGAGTCTTATCAGGAAATCTGTTTAACTGGAAAAAAATCAAGATAGTGGGAGATTTTGTTCCTCTATTTCTTGTTTAAGCACTGAAGGTAACCGGAGTCACTTGTTATATAAAATTGACAAATGAAATAAACACGCCTCTTCCAAATATCTCGATTTAGAATGAGACTACCATGAAAAAAGAGAGGTCTTAATATTCTGTGGAAGATCACTAAGGTATGCAGAAGGACACAAATAATTAGGAAGAAAAATATAAGGAAAACTTTCCAAAAGCCCAGTTATGACTGAGCATGTTTAGTGGCAATGGAATGCTGACTGTTGGCGGGTTGGAATGGAAAATTGGAATGAATGCAATGAAATATCTTGGAACAGAACAGGCTGACATGCTGGAAAAATTATCCCTCCATTTCAGTTCCCACTAACTTCCTTACAATGGCAGTCTATGTTCAATCAGTGCTCCACTCTCATTCTCCTATACTTACATTCATTTATCTATCTAGCTGCACACAGATGCACGCACACGTATATGCATGCCTATTTTTCTTTGAATGTGTTTTGACCTGGAAAGTCGAATCAAACTTGGGGGAAATAGTTTCAAGTTCAAAATACCTGCAGTTCACAGAGAAGGCACAGGAAGTAAGAGATAACCAGGTTTAATAATAAAGATGGAAGCTGGTATGGTTTTCTAAATTTACAAAAAGGTTGACTCCACAATATTAATTTATAAAAAGAAATTTACCAGAGAAGGGATATTAGGTACTTCAGAGGATCAAAAGATTTACACTGTAATCTGATACATATATAGACAGGAGAAAATCCCATTGAATTCAGCGCAGCTTATTTCTGATTAAGTGGGTATAAAAATTTGTAGCTCTAATAATTCTCTACTCTTGCTTCTTGATAGTTTGTACTGTAGTTTGGGCATTATTTCTATTAACTGGTGATTGTGGATGCCAGAAAAGGATATATTGCCCAATATTCATTTGTATAATTATATTGTTGTTCCTGAACAGAATTACATAAAACAGATTTAATTCAGCTTTTAAAACTCTACAGTTGCTGGGTTGGAGTTCATTAATAAAATATGTTTGTGTAGTTTTAAAACTGTATATGTAAACTACAGAATTTATTTGCTTACTAAAATTTAAAAAATTGCAAATATAAAAACCATTACTGAAAAGTTACTTCTCTGCTTCTGTTATAAGCTTTCTTTATATAGAGATATTTTTTTAAGCAAGGTTGGAGTTTTTTTTTCTCAACCAATGCCTGAGGTGTTTTTTAAGTGCTGTGTTTTAATAAACCCTGAAAGACTTGATAATATTTGGCTAACCTATAGCAATTGCAAAATAACTTTTTACATTTATCTTTATATTTCTAATTGTTCAAGGGCAGCAATGGCTAACCTTTTTGTCTTCATGTGCTGAAAGTGCGTGTGCGCACCCATAATGCAATGTGTATGACCCCGCACGCATGCATGCGCGACTCGCCGTGTGCATCCCATCCCCCGTGCATATTTTTAATTTTTTATTTGTTAGAGTTTTATTCTGTCTTTATTAGTTTTTATAAGTAACTTGAGGTGAATATATATAATACTCCTTACTCTTTTTTTTCTTGTTTTGCAAATACTTTTTTATTTTCCATTTTCATAGCATACAATCACATGTATACTATTACATAGCCAGTATCCTATTGCATTAAGTAGTAATTACATCAGTTCCTCTTGTCATCAACGCCCAAAAAGATAAAAACCCATTATTAGCTCTTCTGCTCTCCATACACCTCTTTCTTCTACCTCTCTCCTACCTCCTTTCTTCCCTCCATCATCCTTTCCTACTCTACTTCCCCTTCCTTTCTCCTTCTCCTCTCTCTATATTCCACTCCTCTTTATCCTCCTCATCTTCCCCACTTACCCTCTCTCCTATCCCTCTCTTCCAACCTTTCTTCTCTCTTCTATTTCCCACTCTTCCTCCCATTGGTGTATTTCCGCTTCTGAGCAAACTCCAATCTATGTTGATGGTATTTATGCTTCCATATCAATATACTTAACATATCCTAGTTTTAAAGAAAAAATAAGAGAAAACAGTATACATGTACAATCATAATACATTAAAATCTAATACCCCTCGTCATATCCCTCCCTCCCACCCAACCCCCCCCAAGCCTTCCCTCCCCCGACTTCCCAGAACCCATACACGGTATAAATCTTTAACAAAAACAGTCTAAAATATATTGAAAGAAAGAATAAAAAAATTGATAACATCTTTACATTGAACTTAGCTCTTCCTTGTTTACTCTTTTTTTTCTTATAACAACCTTGTGAGATGCTTGAGCTGAGATTTTATCATGTTATAAGTGGCCCAGAGTTGCTTGATAGTGAGATGGGTGACATATAATTTGAATGGCAAAAAAACCCCAAATTGTTAAAATGCCGCTGGAAACATATGTTGCTTATGAAGGAGTCTGAACTTACAACAAGAGGCATCATGAATTCCAGTCCAACATTTGCAATGAGCATAATAGGAAGAGGGGGTACCCTGGATATTTTCTGCTCTTGCGTGGCTTGTTGAAGAACTCCCATATTCTTGAATTAACCTCCTTCATTGTTGGGGTTATTTGCAAACTTATAAAATGAATAAATGTAGGCCTGGTAAGCGCCCTCCATCCCAATATTTTCAAGAGCTGCATTTCTCGAGACTTTCTTGAGGTGAAAAATAACAGAGAAAGGCTGCCCTACTCCAGAAAGAGGCACTACCAGCCTTTTGGAGGTCTTGCTTTCAGAACAAGGACTGGACATATCCAAAAGTGCAGATGGGTCAGGAGGTGTGTTCCTTTGGCATTCCGTTCCAAATCCTTTGGACTATTCCAGCTTTTCCAACACAGCAAATAAATCCCTCTAAACCTGATAGCAGAAGCCACCTTGTAGCCTGTGCAGAGCACTCAAACAAATGTGCACGGAAAAATGAATAACTGCAAATTCAGTTCCACAGTCTCTTTGGCGACATAGTATTAACATCCCTTGCTTTATCTTATCTCCTGGTTTATCTTGCCTCCTTCCTAGTGGAAGTCTGGCTTCCACTAAAGATCCAGTTTCTGATTTCAGTTCTTCTAGGGAAATGGATTGTGTTTTACATCACTTTTCCTCCTCTCAAACCACCAGGGTCGAATGAAGCTGGCCAACAGTTAGTCATCTTATATCTTTGAGCCCTCCTGTTTTCCTGTTCCATCCCCTTTTCCTTTCGTGCCGTTCGTTACTAATTGGAGTTGCAGCTGTTTGGGATGGGTCTTTTTTTTCCCCTGAGAGTGTGATACCCTATCGCTTGCTTGCTTGCTTTTACGATGGCTGAGTCACTTTTTTAAAAAAACATCGTGAAACAACTGCTTTATTTGTAGCATTGTGGGAGGAGGTGTGGGGCACATGCAAACCTGAATCCTTATTGTAGTTTATTTATGTCAGGTTAAAGTATAAATTAGCAGTATGTCCATATATGGGGCTGCCACAGAATGCCATTAAAATTGGACAGGAGGCGAAGCAGTTAATACAGTATGTGGCTTAGTTTTTCAGTGATGTTTTAAAATTAGATTATTCACAAGTAAAGCTCCCTGGGATGCCATATGATTGGTTAATGACTACATAGTTAATGACTATATAGACAACCCTGTTCTAGCCAATCTTGGTTGATCTCCAGAAGACTAAGCAGGATTTTGGACCTGGTTAGTACTTGGATGGAAGATCACCAGGTGATCCCAGACAGCTAAACTAGATTGGAAATTTTTTTTAAAAAAAAAATCTAAGAAAAAAGCAATGGCAATAAATTTCTGGACTTGTCAAAAAAAAACAACCTATATGGACTGTCCATTTGGACACCTAGAATTGACCTTGAATCGAGGAACTTTTATGTTTTGTTAAACACTCTTCTGCATTGCTGGAGTTCTCTGATCTTGATTTTTGGGTTGCAGACTTTCATTATTTATTAAGTAACATCATCACTACAGGAGCTTCAGAGAAGTGAGTTTAGTTGGTTAGCCATCCCTCTGTCTTGCCTGCTTTGCACATGCTTGGATAGGATGGCCCAGTGGTAGATGCAATTGCAATGATTGATGTCTTGTTGTGTGTGTCTGTATATGTGTGTGTGTGTGTGTGTGTGTGTGTAGATAGATGATAGATAGATAGATAGATGATAGATAGATAGATAGATAGATAGATGATAGATAGATAGCAATAGCAGTTAGACTTATACACCACTTCATAGGGCTTTCAGCCCTCTCTAAGCGGTTTACAGAGTCAGCATATTGCCCCCACAGTCTGGGTCCTCATTTCACCCACCTCAGAAGGATGGAAGGCTGAGTCAACCTTGAGCCGGTGAGATTTGAACTGCTGAACTGCAGATAGCAGTCAGGTGAAATGGCCTGCAGTACTGCACCCTAACCACTGCGCCACCTTGGCTCATAGATAGATAGATAGATAGATAGATAGATAGATAGATAGATAGATAGATAGATAGATAGATAGATAGATAGATGATAGATAGATAGATAGATAGATAGATAGATAGATAGATAGATAGATGATAGATAGATAGATAGATGATAGATAGATAGATAGGCTGGCAGTGTGCTGGTCGGTGCCTTACTCTGCATTGGTGGTGGCTTCCTTGAATGGTCAGTAATGTTCATAACTATTGTATGTGACATGGTGGGTTGCCACAGAGTGTTGTTCTTTTCCTGTGATTGTTGCATTGTAGTTGACCCTTCATTTTTGGTGGATAAGTGGATAGTCCTGGTTTTTCTAGGAAAATGGCCACTTCCACAAGGTCACCCCAAAATGGCCACTGCACCTCGTGGCAAGAAGAGGAGGAGGCGCCTGGTGCAATGGTTCTGAGGCAACGGCCTCACGGCGAGACGAGTCTCTCTCTTCGCTCTCCTTCGCAAGTACAGCAGATTGGAGCCGTGGCGCCGATTACGCGCCGTGGCACTGCCTTTAAAGCCACGGCTGCAGTTCAAGCCGCAGCGCACTGTTTCTGAGCCACCATGGCCACACAATTAGTGGCGTGCCTTTCCCAGCCGCGGCAAGGTTCTTGAAGCTGCGGTGGGGCTTTTGAAGCAGCGGCAAGGCTTTTGAAGTCGCGGCAAGGCTTTTGAAGTCGCGGCAAGGCTTTTGAAGCTGCGGCGCTCTGGAGACTAGAAGCAATGAAGGATGAAGCAGAGACGCTGTCCCCTTAAGCCTCAGATTGTGCTCGGCTGAATCCACAGTTCCTAAGTCAGCGCAGGCTCCTATGGGGATCCACAGTGAGGTAGCAGAGGAAGGCCAGGGCAGACTGAGAACCAGGGCAGCGGCTGCCAGGCCATCTGCTGACCAGTGGCCTTCTAGAGCTGCTGTGAGAGATGAGTTAAGAAGGCAGAAGACCTTGGAAAAACAAGTGGCCAGGGCAGAGAAACAAGCAAAGACTACGAGGCCTGAGATCCAGGTCCCCAGTGAGGCCCAGCCCTCATCATTCTGCCTCACCTCCTAGAGGCTTTAGCCCTTCCTCCCCTTCTATCTCCCCTGCTAGACTTCACAGACAGGTGGCCTGTCCATCTCTCCAAGATCGTATAGGGAGGGGAAGGGATCCATTCGAAGGGGGGGGGGTCTCGGGACTACCTCCCAGCTTTTGGGTTCATCACAATGCTTTAAAAGGAGGTGGGGCTTCAGTCACATGGTTGTAGCTACCATCTTGATTTTTCACTCCTTCCCTGAAGATACCTTGCCAGTAAGTCTTCAAACTCATGTTAAAGAATGGGGGTCTGGGTGATGGAAGAATCTATATCTCCTTTCTTGGGCATAATGAAAAGTGTGGTATTAGTGAATAATTTAATTTGTGGTACTCATGCTTGTCTCAGATCTGAAGCAAATTAAATAAAGAGATTAATGGTTCGTCTATAGTGTGTTTCCAAGACCCATGAGTCAGAACCTTGGGGGAAGTAATGCAGAATCATGCCTTACGTTGTTCATGCTCATCCAATTAAGTGGAGGGTCACATAGTTACCCATCATCCCCCAAGTAGCTGGCTTATCTCTATTTAGTTACTTATCTCAATGACTAAGACATTCCTTCCATTCATTCTTGTAATTAAGATATTAAAAGAAATGCTTTTGTTTCATGCTCCTAATGCTGTTCCCTGCTTTTTATGTCTGGCCACCTAGCATGATGGTATTATAGGAGGAGATTCGGGTTAAATCATGGTAGCCAAAATAAGGAGGAGTATTGTAAGCACTTTTACAGGCAAACAAATGTTATTAAAAGGCTTAGGTGAAGTCAAATCACCCAAAGCTTAAAGGAGCTGCAGCCTCATGAAAGCTTATGCCATTTATTAACATATATTAATCAGAAAAGTTGCTACAAACGTCCTTTTGCTTTCTGGCATGATGAAAAAGTTCTTGACAACTTGACAGCTTTGAACATTTTGATTGGTCCTAATAAAGATTTTAAAAAGCTAGTTTGATGTAGTAGTTAAGGTATCTTGATAGAAACTGGCAGTCTATTCCAATTCCACTGTAGGCACAAAGCCAGCTGAGTGACCTAGGACTAGTTACTTTCTAGGAAGGAGGCAAGGGCAAAATACTTCTGGAAAACCTTGCCAAGAAAAGTGCAGGGACTTGTTCAGGCAGTCTCTGAGATTTGGACATGATTGAACGGAACAAAAAAAAAAATGGAATTATCCAAATGTGGTTTACTATCTAGGATATCACTACTAGTATAAGTGTGTGTGTGGGAAAAAAAAGATCAAACAGTTGATTTGTTCAAATGCAGTCAACAGTTACTTAGTATTCATGGAATATTATGATAGATATGTCATATATACTGTATTTTTTGGAGTATAAGACGCACCAAGGTTTTGAAGAGGAATTTTTTTAAAAAAAAAGTTTTTGCACACTGCAGACCACCCCAAAACAGCCTGTTTTCGCTCATTTCTGCTCTCCCCAGCCCCCAGGACCACTCTGCAAGGTTCCTAAAGGCTATGCACAGCCATTTTGGTGAAGGGGGCGGGGTTTTGGGAGGCAAAATATGCTGTATTCACTGTATTAGATGCACCCAGATTTTCAGCCCCTTTTTTGAGGGAAAAAGGTGCATCTTATACTCGGAAAAATACGGTAATTTTTCCTCCCCATCCCCAGGCCTGTGTAACAGAAGAATTTAACCAGGGTCTTTAGTGAAATGATTTGGGTTCATTCAGCTAAAGGTTCTCAACAAATGATTACTTGACATTTAGTGGTGCAAAATCTAAGGAGTAGTTCTTTATCTTAATGTTTGAGCTGGTTTTTCTAGAATTCCAAATCATTCTCATAATTTATTTTTCCCCCTTGCCTCCCCTACTGAGTTCAGAATCATGCTAAGCCACTTTTTGACCACAATTTGATTAAAACACAATTGACTGTATTTGCACTGCTTTAAACGTTCAGTAAACCACATTATGGCATAGAGTGCAATGGATAGAGCCTTCCCCAGTGTTTAAACAGTAAGAGAATGCCAGGCTAGGTGTGGGGCAATGACCATGAATGCAGGAATGTTTTTTCAGCGCATTATGATAATGACAGTTGTGATTTCCTAACTCTGGGAGAGCAGGATAAACTTTATTGTGCTGATGTTGGTGTGGAGAATGGACAGCTAACCTCTCTTGCAAGAGAAAAAGTAACGTCTTGTCCACTGAGCAAGTTAAGTGAGCCTGGCAAATCCCATACTTCTTTTTCGTCCCACTTACAAGGTGGGGGCAGGAGAGAATGCAACATCTGCCTGCATTTGGCTGGATTTCACATAGTTTTCTAAAGAATAGCTTCAGCGTCTGTGATGCAACAGTAAATTCAACCAGACAGTGACATGTCCTTTTCACTAGAAAGTTTTGTGATGTGATTGGGATTGTCCAGAACACATTCTGGATGATGTGCATCTCCGTTCCTCATTCATTTTATATCCATTTAATTTTGTATGGGAGCAACATACTTTAAAGTGTTTTGCTGGCTCACTCAGACATTAGGGTATATTTTGTAGAAGTTGTGTCCTGGATGTATGGACACACAGTTTGAGTTGATCCAAAGCTTTTTTCCACCCTTCTGGAGTATACACAAACAAGCATCTTATTAACACATTAGTTATTATTGGCAAATACCCAAGTGTCTTACAATCAGTGACAGCATTATAGCAAATGTTGTGGTAGGCCAACGTGTGGAAAACTCACTGCTGGAAGTTTGGATGCATGATTTTTGTGGCCGAAGTCCAATCACCAAGTGTATGTACCTTTACGTCCTTTTTTCATTTGAATTAATGGAATATTCTTGGCATAGGAGCAATATCCTTGCTTCCTCGGGAAGCAGTGGGGCCAAGTACTGTGCTGTTTCATAATGCTAATCTTTGTCAGATTCAAATTATGTAAAAGTCTATTTTTGTGGGCAAAACATCCGTTACTCATTTATACACTGTTGTGAATGAAGCCTGAAAGGCAAACTGCACTCAAATGCACAATCCATGTCATCGTAGCTGAGAGTTAGCTCCCTGTAATATTTTTCCAGCTCCTCCCTCTGCTGGGTATTAAAGCTTTTTCCCCCCTTTGTTAAACAGAGAGAGAAGCTTCTAATTAATGTTGGTAATTTATACTAAGGCTTCAAATGTCTGTGACGTGCTGAAGGTCATTTCCTCTCTCTCTCCATTTAGAAGTTACAGAGCTATGTAATTGTTCCATGCTACAGTTATTTTATAATGTTATGATCATAATGGAGCCTATCCATGATTTTATTAGATTTTTGTGGCAGTCATTAAGTGAATCACCACAGTTGTTAAGGGAATCTGTGGTTGTTAAGCAAACATGGTTGACATTAAGCAAACCAATGATTCATTATGGGCATGACCAGAAGTAAATGTTGGTTTTCAGCAAAATCATTGTAAAATACAACCACATGACCACAGGAGGCTGCAAATGGATATAAATGCAGCCTGTTTGCCAAACACCCAAAATGCAGACAAATGACCACATGATCACATGACTGAATTCCATTTGTAAGTAGCCCCAGGTAGATCCCTCAGAACTTTAAGCAGTCACTACATGACTAGTCATAAGTCAATGACTACATGTAACCTTCAATCATATTTCAGGCTATGTTCATGAAATAAATAAAATGATCTTTATTGTCATTGTACTTAAATACAACAAAATTGGTTGTATTCTTTTTTAAAGATTATTCTTGTCTGTGAAATTTTAAAAGCTCTTCCCTGGGCAGAAAGTTTCTTTTTTCAAGCAGATCGCCATCATATTTATGATCTGTCCAAAATACTGCATTTTCTTTTGGATTTTCTTCTTTCTTTAAACATTTTGCAATTGATTGTATTACTATGACCTGAACAGTTCTGAAATTATTGAATTTCATATTAAATGCCTGCATTCTAATGTTTACAGGCAAAAAATGTACAGTATTTTTTTTAAAAAGTTCGAACTTATTTCCTGTGAGATTGATTGATTTATTGTCCAAAGTAGGTGAAGCACTATAAATATATCTCAACGTTTTGCATGTTAAGCATTTAGTCACCTGAAAAGCAGCAGAGTATGAGAACCCAGTTTCTTTTACAGATAGTCCTCAAGATAAAACTGATCACTTAATGGCCATTTGAGGTTACAATAGACCTCCCAAAAGCTACATATAACCTTGTTTCTAAGTTATGACGACTGCACTGCCCCTATGGTCATTTGCCCTTATGACCAGGGCACGCTACTTCTCTCCCCATCCCACTCCACTGGGACCCCGCAATGCTTGGGTCTGCTCTCCATGCCTTCTGAAAAGAGCTCCACCAATCCCTTTGGAAATGACAACTGCTTTTGGAGCTTTCTGTCCTAATCAGCTACCTGTCGGGAGACTGCAAATCTCCTGGCTCTTGGGAGACTTTGGAAAAACCAGCTGCTTGCATGGAAATGCAACAGCTTCAGAATTTCCCAAAATATTTTCCTTGTTTAGCCCCCTCCCTCCCCTTGGAAACCCACATTTCTTCAATAAACAAAACAAACAAGCTGAGAGAGGCAGACTTATTGATTCCCTCCCACTCTCCTCCCCCCCCCCATTAGATATTGCAACGAAACTGTCTGCCCTCCTATCTGAATCCCTTTTTAAAAACCTCATTTGCTAAATTTACTGCATGCCTGGAAAAGGAATTACAACATCTTTTAAGTTTTTAAGAACTAGTAAGAAAAAGAAAGTTGTCCTGAGAATACCTTCTGGATGTTTTATATTGGGCAAAATTCTCAGGTTATTCCAAGGTACAGCATGATTCCTAATTTTAAATGTACTCAGTACTCTGCATCTCTTGACAACAAATCGGCCTCTGTGGAGATGATTTCTAGTTGCCTCATGGGAGCTAATTCAGGTATGATGGTGGCCATGCATGGACATTCTTTCAGTCCTTTATGGCTTTGCCAAAAGCTTGGGACCCCATTCATCAGCTGTAGAAGGAGAAGCCACTCAACCCCTAGGCAAGATGCTCTTTATCCCTTTGGTGACATAGTTATTAATATACATGTCTGCTTTCATAATAAGACATACAGTGTACAAGGCTTTGTTGGAAAAACGTAATGGGATAATGCCTGGATTCAAGATCCCATAACTATTTACTCCATTGATGAATGTAAAGGAAAGATTTAAGCACTTTTGTTTTCATATTTCTCTCAGCCTTCCTTATTAAGAAGAATGACAATTATCGTGCAAATACAAAATAATGGGCTAGTGAGGGGAGGGGCTGATGTAGCGACGACATGACCTGCGAACTTGGAGCTCCAAGATCGCAGTCGATATTTCTGCCGCTGGATGTTCCTTTTGGACCTAAACTGTCCCGTAGAGATGGTGATAGAGAAGAGTACATCCTGCTGATCTCAGGGACACCCCAAAGTCCCTGATTGATCCAGGAGAAGCTCTTATTTCCGACGACAGAAACGCAGCCATTGAAGCTGCTGAAGTTGGGACAGCTCCGGAATGGAAAGAAAGCGGAAAGAGAAAGTGTGTTGAATTGGTGAGGAAATTTTATTATTAGAAAAGAGACTGCCCCCCAAAAAGCAAAGCTAAATTAAAATTGAAGACAGAAGTGAGTAAGCAGTGAAATTAAACTACATTAAACTTAGTGTGTTATCTTTTTTTAATTTTTCTTTTTATGGATGGGATTTTTGCGAATGTTTCCTATTTTTTAAACTGAATGAATTAGTTTTGCTTCTACTTTTTCTTCTTTTTTATACCTATGGATTAAAATTTTTCTTTTTTTTACAATGCTTGATTGGATTATTTTCTCTCTCCATTTAAGATTTTTTTTTTATTTAAGTTTGGAACATAAAGAAGATATAAAGAGGAATATAAAGAGGGCTGTAACAATAGAGGGAAAAGAAGTAACACTGCCACTTAGAGACTGGAGGCTTGAAAACATTGTTTTTTTCTTTTTTCTCTGTGATCATTTGACACTTCCTCAGCTTGTTACTGAAAGTGATAGTAGGAAGAGCAAAGATTGTTTACACAGGTGTTCTTCAGGAGTTCTATCAGCAGCTGGATTGGAGGGAAGACAAAGCCTTGACTTGAAGATTATAATGAACTTGTTTGAAATCTAACAAAAAGCCTTGAATGCTATAGTGGCAGTGTTTATAAGTTGGAAGAATGGTGCAACAGGAAAAATAAATTTTAACATTGCAAATGATTATGTTTGAAATTCAAAAAATATTAGTATTAACAGAGAAAATTGAGAAGAGATTGGAGCACTTAGAACACAAAACAGAAAAATGTGATGGAAAAATTGAGGATGTTTATAATATGAAGAAAGTGGAGGACAGAGTTCTAAAAATTGAAGAAAAAATGAGCAAAGAGATAAGAAAATTGTGGACACTGACAGTAAACTGAGCGTGGTTGGAAATGGCAAGAGCGGAATATGGAAAGGGGAGATAGATGGACTGGAACTCTACCCCCGATTTCAAAGTATAGAAGAAAAAGAGAGAGAAAAATTGATGGAGGTAAGGAGAGAAATCTTGACAGAAGCACCAGTGATAGTCAAAGACAAGCTGATGGAAGGCGCAGATGGAGGGTTTTGAGTTTTCCTAAGATACAAAATGAACAATAAGTTGCGAAGAGAAGTCCATACAAGACTTACCAAGAAAGTAATCAGAATATTAATGCTACAAATGGCAAGAGACATAAGACTGTACTATTACTGGAAAAATACTGTAATGAAAGCATTAAGTTAAACTTAGTTAAATTTAGAGTATTATGTATAAAATGAAGTGATAATAGTTATAGTCAAATAAATAATAATGATAATGCATATATATATTTGATATGAAATGTTATATAATCTACAAATGGAGACTATGAGAGGAGGTTTAAAAGCTTTGTTATTAAATATAACCAATTTTTATTTAGAACAAGTTATAAAGATGTAATGTTATTGGATGATTTTAGGAGGATTTAATGGAATGCCATTATATAGTTTTACTTTAAATTTTGAATATTTCATATAAAAGGATGTAAAAACAATTATAGTCAAATGAAGGTTGAGGTACAATAATAGTAATATATATATATATGATTTAAAAATATGTGATTTGTTAGTGATGACTATAGAAGGGATGCACATAAATTTTGTAACCACTGACACACTTTCTATAATTTGTAATGGAAGATGGCTTTTTGTTTTTTGTTCTGTCCATTTGTGTTTGTTTAAAAATAAAAAAAAATATTTTAAAAAGTAAGAAATAATGGGTTAGATATCATTCTATGCCATCTCATAGAAGAAATGTGGGCATGTAATTTGGAGTAGCCAAAATTGTGTGGTGTCAGATGCACCCTTGTTTGAGGGATCCTTGGTGCTCTCTGAGCTTGGTTGTTTTCTTGCAGATGTTTCAATTTCCAAACTAGGTAACCTTATCAGCACTGATGATGTTACCTGGTTTGGGTAATGAAACATCTGCAACCCTGCGCTACAAATATTTTCCTTTATTGGCATCCTTGTTTCCTGTTTTATTTCCCTAAGGTTTGGTTTTTGTCAGCAAAGAAGTGCCAGCATTGACAGAGTCTTGTGATATCAACAGGCTCTTCCTGACTCCAAACCATGGGGGTCTTCTGTTGTGTTCACAACTCTTTTTCATATTTGTTTTATAGTAATGCTAATCAGACACCTAGATATGTTATAGCTACCTATAACAAGTTTTCATATATTGTTTCTTATGCTATTCTGTCCTCCGAAAGAAAGGACATTGAACATGTATTTTTTTCTTCTTTCTTGACTGGCTACTTCTAACTATCATCCCCAAAATGTAAAACAAAGAACTGGATTTCTTAGATTTCAGCTGATGTCATTCACTTGATTATTTTTCAGAACAGCATGGACTCTTTCTTTTATGTTACACAGCACAGTAAGTCAAGTGTAGAAGGCAAGGTGCAAAAAGAATGATATGAACAAGCACGCAGGTTGTGATAATTCATATGCATGCTGTGGTTCTTGTATAAACTGTCAGTAAAATAATTTTCAGAAGTGAGAATAAAGTATACGCTTCATGCCACAGGTTTAAATTTAGAAACTACCTTTCTAATGCATTGTATCTTTTATGTTTGAGCCTTTCTTGCTCTATGGCTTGAGAACTTTTTTGTATGGAGTATGTATGTTAGTCAACATGGATTTTAAAATTGATTTAAACTTGGGGTCCAGCATTTTCATTTGATACACTGTTGCTTCCTTTTGTTTTACAATGGAAGTTGAGGATTTGTTTGGTTTAATCTGGCCTGAAGCATCTGCCACTGTTGAATATGTTTAAATGCTGCTTGGCAAGAGCCAAGAAGTGAAATAAAAAGCTCTTTGTCCTAATTATAGTTCATTATTATCAGTCAATTGGTTTTAGCCCAGCAAATATGATGAGTTTAGGACAAACTGCAGTATTCCAATCTATTAATTTGGAAGAGCTTGACTTCATTTTTTTAACTGAAACAAATTACAGTCAGGAGTTGTGTCTCACAAGATAGGCAGCTGTATAAATCTTCTAAAGGAAGAAAGAAATGCAGTGATAGCAATAGAATAGAAAACGATATAAAAATCAGTATAAAATTACAGCTATGAAATGTGTCCTTCAAACAGAAGATGAAACATGAAACAAACTACCAAGAAAACCAGCAATTAAATAAGTAAAGCAATAGCAGCATCATTTGGGCATTAAAAGCTTGAGAGAATAAACAGGTTTCACTTGGCTCCTTTACTACATTAAAAACAGGCTTCAATCCAACAGTTGGGGCAAAAAACCATATCGTCTGACTACACTGTAAAGTACTGGTTAGTACTTTCAGATGCATTTATGGAATGGCAGATTTATTTTATTGTAGGCATGAACAGAGCTAAATTTTGATATGCTAAATTTTCTGCTACAGTTTGGAATTAAACTACTATTGCATCTAAAAAGAATAAATCTTTTGAGCTATATAATTTCAAATATGTCAGCTGAGAAAGATTACAAACTTATCTGTTTGGGCTATAAAAATCCAACTCTAATAATAAAGTTCTCCCTGAAACATCTGAATTGCACTAGAGCTGGGGTGTCAAACTCAAGCCACAGTGGCATCATGTGACGTATTGGGACTTTCCCCCCCCCCCTTTGCTAAACCGGGTGTGGGCATGGCCAGCTCGTGATGCATTTGACCCACAGGCCGGGAGTTTGACAGCCCTGCACTAGAGAATACATTAAATCTTACTGATCTTGAATAATTTTAAAATTCCAATTTGGAATTGGAGGAACAATCTGGATATAGTTACTCCCTCTAAAGAGATTGTCGAACAATTCAACTTTTCCTGACAAGACCTGGTACAGTTGATGAAAGAATTCAAATATGGATCTACTATAAGCAACAGCAGTGCTTTATCTCATGACTAGAATCATTGTGGACTTGACCCTTATCCTCATTTGTTGAACTATAAATGTGGTTTGCAGTCATAGTAGTTGGGTTCATACACTGCCTTAGTCACAAGCAAGCAAGGGACATTAAGTTTAGAGTGATTTCATCACTGATGAAATCATCGTAATCCTGCAGATGCCTCTTATTTATTTCTAAATAAGAAGTTATAATGCACCAAACCTTGAAAAGAAGATAAATTGTAATCCCAGTCTGCTTCTGCAGTATGAGGGCCTCCATCTCAGAATACTGATTATTTCAACAGGTTGTGGGTATAGGAGAGACTGTGTATAAATTGCACACCTTTTCCTTTAAATAAACAATAAATCATCCAAATCATATTATTCTGAGAAACCTGCAGATTATTGAGAGTGACTGAGGTTTACCAGAAAATACCACAAATTATCCAAATCTATTATGAGAATTGTTATACATAAGATTCTGAATGTTTTACTTGATTCACAAATGGCATCAATATGGCCACATAAGCCTGGAATGTGAATCAGGTGGAACGGATATTGTAGACACAGATATTAGGTGACTGAACATTTTAGTTGATGATTTAGGCAATTGCTTATTGTCTTGGCCTGTTCTTAGTGATAATTTGGGATTAGTTCTTCCAAGGTCAATCTTGTGGTATTATTGATACAACCCAACCCTTGTGTCTGTTGATTCTTCTTATAGTCCACAGCATTCTGAATAAGCATATATTAATCAGTAATTTGAAGGCCTTATTTTTTTTCTGGTGCTCTTTCCAAATGTCCAGCTTTCACAGCCACCGGAAAGATTATTGTTTTAACTTTTCTGATTTTTCTGGTCATAGAAATATCTTTATCCTTCCTTATCTTGTCTAAGTGTGTCCTGGCCTTCCTTCATGGACTAATCTCTTCTTTACTCAGTCAGCCAATTATATTGATAAACAAGGATTAGGGTAAGAAATGTCACAGCTGATTTTACATTTATTGGGCAGACAAATAAATGTACTTTAAGATCTTTCTTGCCACTACCTTTATATAAGAATTCTAGTTCTCTATACTCTTTTCTTTTTTTATAGTGGTATATTATCTTAGACTATCTCTTAAAGGAGCAGTTAATTATGACAATTACAGCTTTGTATTTAACAATTAGTTTTATTTACCAACATACTTTGTGAACAGACAACATACTCTTTAAATCAAAACAACTCTGTTCTTTGTTACAGAATTATTATTTACTTCATAACAGGGCCACAGATGTTTTCCATTTTTTCATTTTACATATATTATTAATCTCTTCTTTGTTTTCCTCTGAAAAGGTTTGCTAGGGCTGGGGAGTGGCGGGTAGTAGATTTGCATATGGCTCTTGTCATCACTCCCCAGGTATGTGACTAAACTTTGCTCATGTTTTGAAATGCAGATGTTAACTCTGGCAGTAGTGCATCTTGGCAACCTTATCTAGTGACTCATACTTATACCCATATCTGAAAAGTTTACTTAGTTCTTGAATATATTTTTATGTTCAAAACATTCAACTGCTATCTTTGAGAATTGATTCAAATGGTTTCTACTAGGGAATAGAACGACTTGAGCAAATACAATTGCTTACATTTCAGAGAAAAATATCGGCTATAGAAAGGGGAAATGGTTTGGTTAATTTGTTTATTCGTAATGATTTGATTGGTTCGCTTATTTTTAAATAATAAATTAAAAATAGAGAAGAACAAAGTTTGCCAGCTTTGCAGGGACACTGGTGCTGAGAAAAGACCAAATTGATAAAATTTTATATGGATTAAGAAACAATGGGTAACAGTTGAAAAGCAAGTTGGAGCGCAGAAGCAAAAATATTTAGAGAAAATAAATAGCAAAAACAATTTCTCATCTATTTCATACATAAAAGCGGAAAGAACAAAGACATTGCCAGTATCTTATAAGAGAGGTCCTATGTCAGGGGTGTCAAATTCGTGGCCTGCGGACCAGATGTGTCATATGCTGGCCATGCCCACCCTTGGTTTAGCAAAGTGGAAAAAAGTCATGATACGTCAAATGATGACAACGTGATACCGTGAGTTTGACACCCCTGTCCGATGTGAAGTGAGGATAGACTGAGACTGAAAGATATAGCCTGGATTTGTCCTCAAAATAAAGTTGGGAAATTGTGAAATGGAGTAATAACAAAGTAAAACCGTGAACCGTTGTTCTACGATGTGTGATGTCTTCTTTTTCCAGTTCTGCTGTGGGGGGGATCCGCTACAGCAGCTACAAGAATGGACAAGGAGCAATCTTTGTCTAAAATCAAAGTTGTTAATACAGTCTAACTTCTGGTCCTTTGTTTATGTAATTAGACCCTGTAAACCTAAATTCACAAGTTTTTATAGTTTTTAATATTTGTTCATCAAGTTTTAATAAATCACATTCAATGTGTAAATAAAAATAAATGAATAAATGTATGTATTGCTGAGGTCTCTGTGCGAGACAGAATGTTTAGATGCTTAGAACACTATTAATTATTTGTGCCACCTGCCCAAAACTGTGATCACAAATATAAACCGAGAGAGAAAGTAGGAGTAGTACAACTATTTCTGAATATGGAGAGAAATCCAAAACCTTTTCCAGTATACGTGTGTTTTTCCACTATGACATTTTATGGACGTTCTGTCTGTTTTCAAATTCTGTGCTATGGATATTTCCATATAGGGCGGATATTTCAAAAATTGCTCTATCAGACAAGACAAGACAAGACAAGACTGACCCATTGATTAAAAGCAAATACCCTGTGGTTGGCCATTAAAGGCTTTTTGTTTTTTAAATGGTGAAAATCTTAAAAAGTCTACAAGTCATGCAGAAACTGCTGTGTGTGTCATAATGACTTTTAGCAACAGGAGATTTTGCTTCAAGTTATGCATATTTTGTCTGGATGCTAAGAATCGCTCTCATATTTCAGACTAAGTATTTCAATTTCTCCCTGGAGTTCAGAATTCTGTGTATGATTACAACATTGAAATATGTGTCCCTCCACCCCCCTTGTCTCTTCAAGCTATAACTAGGATGCATTTTTCTGCTGTTGTTATCATATTGGTTAAAATATATATACAGGGTATCCATTCCTTCCTTCCTTCCTCCCTCCCTCCCTCCCTCCCTCCCTTCCTTCCTTCCTTCCTTGTATGGGTTAAATAATTTGTGGATTTTGGTAATATAAAATTGCTCTAAGGAATAGAGCTAGATAGTGTAGCTACTTTGGCTAGTCTTGATATGTTGGTATGTAAAAAGAAAATGTAGAAATGATCTGTCATATGCTCAGCTTTCTCTTCAAATTGTTGAGATATTTCATTTTTTACTAAACAAATTGATCTGCCATAGTTTTTTTTTTTAATATGAATGTCAGTGAACAATCATCAGTGATGCTGGCTGGGAAATTTTGGTATTACCTTTCCAGCACATTTGAAGGTAAAATGATCATCTCTCAAATTTATGTTTTCATTGTGTAGCTTGCAACACTTGAGTAAATGAGAATTGATAGTAGCTGATTCTGCTGGACAAGAGCTAAGTATATAAGATTTATTCAAATTTCAATCTTACTGCAAAGCCTTAGAGTAGTGAGTAACCAGATGCACATAATACTAAGCTTAAAAACAAACAAACTGATACAGCTTAGTGTGAATTGTGAACACAACTGCTGTGACTTATTCAACTAACTATTGTTTCGTGTGAACCCAGTAAACCTTCTTGAGCCTAAAACTGCTTTACTGGGCTGTCAGATAAAGTCTAGTTGTTTACATATGTTAAGCCTAGGTTAAGCCTAGCATGGATGTTAGGCCATGAAGTTTTCTCTGGAATTTCTTTGCTTCAAATGATTTGATGTTGTCATTATTCTCTGTGCACTGGACAGAGCCTGGATCATCTTTCCCTTTTTATTCCCTGCCTTCTCTCTGCTTTTATAGCACCTGGAGTTTCAACTTCATGGCTGCCAGTTCTTATTCCATGCTCATCAAAGCCACTTGAGTTGTAATACTACCTTCTCTTGGTAAGACAATCGCAGCAGGAAGTTTTAATTAATTAAACACATCTTTTGAACAGTCAAGAGAGAAGTCAACAACTACAATATATTGACAAGTTATCAAAAGAAAATTAATTTTATTTTGGTACCTTCACATTGCCTACCATCTGCAGTAGCTTTGGGTACCCCTAAGGACCATACATACAAGTGCTGGTCTAAATCATAACATAACATAACATAACAATAACAGTGCCTTGTAAATTGGTCTGCTGAATGTCTTACGTGAGCAAGACTCTACTACAGGCAAGGCCAAATCACAGAAGCAGAGGGAAGATTTTGGAAGGTTTTATGAAATAGCATATTTTAGGTATTCTGGTTTGGTATTGGTATTCTATGTTGGTAGTGGAAATAGCTTCTTGGGGGGGGGTGTTGAATAGATTTAATAAGTTGAAAGAGGAAGTAGAGGAGATCACAAGTCCACCAAGACAACTAAGAGAGACCAGCATTTACTTCCAGTTTCCAGCAAAATAGTGAATAAAAGAGCTGTGGTAGCACAGTAGTTAGAATGCAGGCTTGCAGGCTACCTCTGTTCACATTGCCGGTAGTTCGATTCCCTCAATCCTGACTGGCTCAAGGTTGACTCAGCCTTCCATCCTTCCAAGGTCGGTAGAATGAGGACCCAGATTGTTGGGGGCAATATGCTGACTTTGTAAACCACTTAGAGTGGGCTCTAAAGTGGTATATAAATCTAAGTGCTATTGCTAAAACATTTGCTAATTCCCCACAGCATTGCAACTGTCACATAAGCTTAACAACCACTGTGAAAGTCATAAAAACAAGTCTGATCGTCATGACTCATGCTCAATTAAAGTCATGTTGAGGACTACCTATATTGTTCATTGCATAGCTGTCCAAATGTCTTTGTATTAAGTCTAATTGGTTTTCAAAATACAGTAGTATTGTAGTTATAGTATATTTCTCATACTAGTTGTTGTGATGTCCCTGTGATCAGGAGCCCAGAAAGGTTTTGAACAAGACTCAGAGCAATAAAGTGTGACATACTGAATCCAGAATTAATCCTCCATACCTTTTTTGTGCCTTTCCAACCTGTTGCTCTACTATTAGCTATCCACCTGAGATGTAGGAGTCTAGACTTCAGAAAGGGTCAAGGTTCCTTAAGTCCAGAGTCTGCAGCAAACAGTAATTGAGCTAAGGAGTCATGTGTTCTTTCTTAAGCAGTTGACACATTTTGGTAAATGCTGGAATAATTTATGTTGAGAGTAAACCCAGCTTAAACTGAACTCTCCAAGGTTCTGATAATGTTCAAAACTGCCTCTTCTGCTCTTATAACAACATATATTTATATGGCTTCTTTAAGGTTCAGTTCAAATACAAGACAATTAACTATAAGAAGCTGAGCTCCAATATCCTTATCTGAATTGTAACATTTTATCTATTACTGTAGAGTCTTAACTGAAGACATTGTTGGGTTTTATGTCAAGAATTACTTTATTCTAGAACTAATCCCACAGAATATCACTTGTACACCTTTTTCTTGCTATATTTTTGGCATATTTGGTTGCAACCTGGTTTGATTCAACATAATGTACATAGTGCCTTTTTGTTGATTTTTTTAAAGAATGGGGCACTGCCTACTAAGGGCCTTGTTCTTAAAATTAAATCCAATAAGTGGCATGCAAGTGTAGGAGGCCACTGGTTGCTGCTTTCTGACTTTATTTTAAATTAAACAAGATCAAGCCAGAGATTTGCTTGACAGAAAGCGAAAACATGACCTTGGCAAAGAGACTTTGTGATAAAGACAGAGTTCTGCTGTCTATGCTATCTGATTTGTGCTTGTGTATTTTGTTATATAAACAGTGCATTTAAAGGTCAAATCATTTATGATGTCTTTCTAACATTGCACTTAAAGAAGTCCTGGTTAAGACACAACAACAACAGCAAAATACATTCTGACAGTTTTAAAAAGTGCACGTTTTTGGAAATAATGGCTTTTACTTGAATCAATACATGCCAAAAAGTTTGTACCTTTTTCCTCCCATCAAGGTTTTATTAAAGTGAAGAAGAAAGAGCTTTTGGAAAAATTCATTTAGTATGCAACATTGTTCATTGTTAAATGGGTAGGAAGATTTCTGAAGCCAATAATCACTCCGTTTCATGTAAACTCAGGTGATAAATGCCAGGAAACATGAAGCAAACAGTGGCTACTAAGAAATAAAAGGGGAAATGTTATGAATTGCAATAACCCTGTTTTGTTTTTCAAAACAAAAATATCCCTAAAGGGAAAAAAAACCACGAATCCTCCATATATCAAAACTTCTTGGAATGGGGTGAGTATAGTGTAGCTACCTTAATTTGAAGGCCTATTAAGATGGAATCAAAAGAGGATGGAGTTGAAATGGAAATTAGTGGAAGAAGAATTATTTTTCTGACTGTAATCCTGAATGGGAACACGTCACATTGCAGTATTTTGTTTTACAACTCTACTGATTCAAATAAAACTTCGATCTATTCTTGGACTTTCACTCTTCCGTTCTGTCTGCAAACTGGCAATTTTGGCAACAGGATCAGAGCATTGGGCTGAATCAATGGTCAAGGCAAAAATAGACTTAAGGATCAAAATATCATAGTTCAAAATATCTTGGGACAGCACACATCAAAACAACTTAGTTAGAATATGTGAACTGCAGGTGACTCCTTACAGAACAAATATAGGGCTGTTCACTTGAACTTCTAAACAAATGTCTGCTTAAAGAAAAAAAACCATTCAGGGAAATGCGATCTGCATATAAAATACAACCTACAGATTTCCCTAACTGTAAGTAACCAACATTTGTATGAAGTAAATTAATGACTAGGTAGCTGAGCAGAGTCTAAGTCTAAGCTAACATCTAGCATTGTACAAATAAATTCCTTTTGTGTTCTCTAGGCAGATTTCACTCAGGAACATAGAAAATGGAACATAGAAAAGTTGCTAACCATGGATGCAGTTTGTAAAGCAAGCCATTATTTTTAGTTTTACAAATTGGCATATTCCTATCTTCTTGGTCTGGAAAAAATAGGAAATAATGCTAAATAAGCATTTCCTCCTTATTAGGTCAAACGCAGCAGCAAACGTAACATAAACAAAAATGTGTAAGCAGAAGGCAATGTCTAAATGCAGTTACTATTTCTGATTTGCTGCATTGGTTTATTTGAATGAAACAGCAGTTATAACTTCTAGTAAAATATGATGGGGGTGTTTCTTGGGGAAAAAAACCTATTTTATAACCTAAAATATTGGCCAGAATTTAGCAATATTAAATTTTCAGAGGACATTAAAAGCCATTTAAAAATAAATCTAAGCTTATAGCCACTCCTTATTTAGTGACCACATTCTACTCCAATAACTTACCAAGGCTATTCATGCCTTTTTAAAAAATAAATAAATGGGCCCCTTTTTTGAAAAAAAGGGGATGTTTTTGGGAGGTTTGCAGAGTGCAAAAACTTTTTTTTTCCTTTCGGAGAGCTCTTTAACTGATTGATGAGAATTAGATTGATCAAGTGCTATGCCAGCAGAAACAAAGGTGCTGCAGATTGTCAGCGATTTCCTTCTCCAGCACATGGATAAATACACCTGGAAACATCTACCTACCTACCTACTGTCATTCTCTCTCCCTACCTATCTACTGTATTTCTCTCCCCCTCTCTCTATTTCTCTCTCTCTATCCCTCTACCTCCCAACCTACCTACTCTCTCTCTCTCTTCACCTATTTACTGTATTTTTCTCTCTCTCTCTTTCTATTTCCCTCTTTCTATCCACCTACCTATCTACCTACACTCTCTCTCCCTACCTACCTATCTACTGTATTTCTCTCTCTCCTCCCCCCTTTATCTACCTATTTACTTACCTAACTACTCTTTCTCTCTCCTTGCCTACCTCCTGTATTTCTCTCTCTTTCTCTCCCTCTCTATCCCTCTATCTACCTACCTACTTTTTTTAAAAAATTGCCTCATCAAAACCTTGGTGCGTCTTATACTCTGAAAAATGCAGTTAGTTGTTAAGCAAAATGGTTACTAAATGAACACATGACAGAAAGATGGAGAAGCTGGGAAAATTACTGGTTGTTGCTGTATCATTCAGATAAAGTTACCTTGTACAGCTAGGCTAGCACTCACTCTGCTTTGGTTTTTTCTCAGGGACACAATTTTGGTAGTAAAAGCTCACATTGGTTTGAAAATCAATTGTTATTGTTTATTACTGTGCTTTTGTGAATGATTGCTAGCTGAATTAGGCACAAAATTAGAAGTATGGTTTCTCTATGAAAATTCAGCATATGATACTAACAAAAAAAGCAATGAACTAGTGACATAACTTTTACCTTCAAAGCGTTCTGAATTTGTTCTTTGCATAATTATTTTTATCCTTCAATAGGTGCATCTGTTTACTGTTGTACCAACATTGGTACTTTACTTGTTAATTATATATTTTTTGTTCTTGCTTCAAAAGAGCAATTTAGCAGAATGCAGTAATTAATTCAACCCAAATCAAACACAGTAAAATTTGAATTAGGTGCAATAGTACGCATGCAGACTTTATCTCTTTTCTTATGTCTTTTCTGAATCATTGATAATGTTAAAGAGGAAGAAAAGGTCAGGGGTAGCAACAGTAATAAAGTGTCAATTATTCTGAATTGAAAGAAATTTTATTATGTTTTTAAATTAGGTTCAGTATTAGATGTGGGTGTTGGAGTTTAATCATTCTGACACTTTATTTATTTATCAAATGTATATGCTGTCATTTCGCGGTACTAGGCAACACGTTTGATTTGGTTTAATGATTGCTGTCATTTCTTTTAATAAAGAGGTGATGGGAAAGCCGTACTTTGTATCACAAGATAGCAATATTACAGAAAAATATTGCTCTCCTTGTCTCATTTATTTTTTTTAAAAAATCATGATATCCTCTACAACACTATCTATCAAGAGTCAATAAGAGAAAAGCAAAAAACAATTGATACAATGATTATGTATCATAAAGTTGTTGTTGGCTCCTAGCAATCACATTGGTTTTTCTCCTGATCTGTCCCTAAGATCTTCCAACAGCCCATCCTTAATCCTGGGGGGAGAAAATTTATGCCTCTCAGAGAGGGCTCACAATTTGGGAGTCCTCCTGGATTCACAGCTGAAATTGGAGCATCATCTGTCGGCTGTGACCAAGGGGGCCTTTGCCCAAGTTCGTCTGGTGCACCAATTGCGGCCCTATTTGGACCGGGATGCGCTTCTAACGGTCACTCATGCCCTTGTCACCTTGAGGCTGGATTACTGTAACGCGCTCTACATGGGGCTACCTTTGAAAAGTGTTCGGAGACTGCAGTTAGTACAGAATGCGGCCGCGCGGGCAATATTGGGTGTGCCGAGGTACACCGATGTTACACCTATCCTCCGTGAGCTGCACTGGCTACCTATTGGTCTCGGATTCAATTCAAGGTGTTGGTTATTACCTTTAAAGCCCTACATGGCTTAGGGCCAGGATACCTTTGAGACCGCCTGCTGACACATACCTCCCAGCGGCCAGTAAGATCCCATAGATTGGGCCTCTTTCAGATGCCGTCGGCCAAACAATGTCGGCTGGCAGGCCCTCGGAGGAGAGCCTTCTCGGTGGCTGCTCTGACTCTTTGGAACCAGCTCCCCCCGGAAATCTGGACCATACCCACTCTGATGGCCTTCAGGAAAGCCGTAAAAACTTGGCTGTTCCGACAGGCCTGGGGCTGTTGACCTCACTGTTGAGGTCCGGCCCCGACTAGAATGAATGTATGAATTGTTTTAAATTGTTTTGTCGTTATGTGCTTTTTACATTTCTTGTAAGCCGCCCGGAGTCCTTTGGAATTGGGCGGCATATAAAAACTCCAAATAAATAATAAATAAATAAATAAATAAATAAATAAATAAATAAATAAATAAATAAATACAGGTAGTCCTTAACTTATGATCACAATTAAGCCCAACATTTCTGTTGCTAAGCGAGACAGTTGTTAAGTGAGCTTGCTTCATTTTACAACTTTTGTTGCCACAATTGTTAAGTGAAACACTGCAGCTGTTAAGTTAATAACATGGTTGTTAAGTGAATCTGGTTTTCCCACTGACTTTGCTTATCAGAAAATTGCAAAAGTTAGCACATGGTCCTGGGATACTGCAACTGTCATAAATATGAACCAGTCGCCAAGCATTCAAATTTTGATCACATGACCATGGGGGCTGCAAGTACTTAGGACCATGGGTCCTAAGTATGAAAAGCGGTCATAAGTCACTTTTGTTCAGTGTTGTTGTAACTTTGAGTGGTCACTAAACAAATGGTTGTAATTTGAAGACTACCTGTATGCCACTCTAGCTGAGTCCATCAACCTTCCTGTTGATCATTCTCTTCTTTTCTTTCCTTCCATTTTTCTTCAATGGGTTAGGTCTTCACATAATAATGTCTGAAAGATTACTATTACCATTTAGTAGCAGGCTTTTGATTACTTCTCGGGATGGGGTGGTAATGTTTGACATCAATTACTTGGACTGATTACAAGCTGAATTCATATTTTTGGTAATTTGTCTTAAAAACCAGTTAGGGTTTAGAACTTGGGATGTGGAACTGAAGAAAGGCACTCCATTTAAATTTCCATTTCTGCCAAAAATTAAGAGGTGCACAAGTATGGTGTGATCCCATAGCTAGTCCAAGAAGCACTGAATGACAAATTCTGCTGTTCAAAAAGAGAAGCATGAAAACATAGAATGCTTGGCTCTCTAAAATTTTAATAAAGATAGAAGAAACCACTTAGCTATCTTGTATATTTATAAAGCAGGTACATCCTTCATGCACATCCAATGTAGATTTTTCCAGGAAAGGACTTCCTTCCAACTTGTGTTGCTCAATCTCATGACAATCAAGCAGCTATATTTGTTGTCAACTGGATCCTTTGCAGAATTATTTTAGTAAGTGGTGGGATTCAAATAATTTAACAATAGGTTCTCTGCCCTAAAGATTTATTCTAACAACCAGTTCACAAACTGCTCAGAAAATTAACAACCGGTTCTCCCGAAGTGGTGCAAACTGGCTGAATCTCACTGCTGCTTTTATTCTTGTTTAAGAAGCAGACATCTGAAAAGAATACCTTTTTATGTACTCATTTGTCAGTACACATTGAGGGACTTTCTCCAGATTTTCTCCTCAATTTAAAGGAACAAATGTGTAGCCTGAGGTCCTTCTTGAGTCTAATTCATCGCAGCAGGCATGAGTGGCCTTAGTGACACTAAATCAGTGGTGGGTTCCAGCTCCCGTTGCAACCGGTACGCTACAACGGGGCCGGGTGTCCACCATGTGCACATGCGCAGCACACGCATGCGTACCCACTACCTGTGACACTCCAGCTGCTCGGTGGAGTATTGCACAGGCACTGTACACCCCATGCACATGCGCAAATGCCCCAGTTGGCTCAAATAGAGGTAAGGAGAGCAGGTGGGTGGGTGGGCCCTCTGGAGCACCGGAACGGAACGGTACCTGGTGCTCCCAGCAGGCACTGGTACACCCGTACCGGGGCATAGCGGTTGTATTACTGCACTAAATGTAACTTTTCCTGGGCCTGCCTTAGCCGAACCTTGTGTTATATGATTTTTTTTTAATTTTTACTTTATTTGTATGCCGCCCTTTTCCCTGGGGGGACTCAGGGCGGCTCACAATATAAGATGCCACAATATGCCACAATACATAATACACAATGTTTATGTTTTTGTTTTTATCCAAGTTTCAGCATTTTAAGATTGCTGTATTGCTTTAATTGTTGCTGTACTTGTACAGATAGTCCTTAGTTTATGACCACAACTGGAACTGGAACCTTGGTCATTGAGTGAAATGATCGTTAATCAAGATGCCCACATGACCATTTTGTTCAATGACTGTAGTCCCAGTTTTCACAGTTGTGGTCGTGAAATGGACAGACCAAAAGAACTGCCTGCCAAAAGAGAGCAGGCAGCTCCCCTTTGTGCACAAAAGAACTTGTGGGCTGGACAGGAGAAACAGGCCAGAGATTCCTTTATCTCTCCATCCCAGGGCAGGAGAGAAGATAAGATAAGTAGATAGCATCTGATATTTTCCCCCAGATTCTTTCCCTTAAAGTTGTATTTTATAAAGTTAGGCAAGCTGAAAACACCAGCCTGAGGATGGCGAGTGAGACCTCGAATCCCAGCCATGAAAACCAACACCGGACCCAGAACAACACAGGATGCAACCACCAATCACCCTCACCAGACTCAAACCCATCCCATAGACCAACCACCATCCAGAAGCCAAACCACGGCGGCATCACCAACTGCTGCACCCCACTCTGACCCCCACACAAAGCAAACTGACAGACGCCATGAACACATAGCCAGACCGCAAACTCAGAGCCAAACCAAAGCCCGGGATGTTACACCTCAACCATCTGCTCAGGACATCACATCACAGAACTCAGGAGATTACAACACAAAGGCTCAGGATGTTACAACGCAGCCAACCCCCCAGGAGGTTGCAGCACAGGACTCAGGATATCACTACAATAGAGCTGAGGATGTCATCACACAGCCCATTACCCAGGTCATTACAACACAAAAGTACAATAGTCACACAGCCAGTACCTCAGCCACATAGGATGCTATGAAACAACCGACTAATCTGCAAACATCAACTCCATGAACTAATCAAGATGTTACAACACAGCCAACCAATCAGTCTACAGCAACAAAGCCATCACCCCCTATCCCCCCACCAATATTTATAGAAAGATGTCAGCTCCGATCACGCTTTGCTCGCACAAGCACGAAGCTGAAGGCATCAGCCTAAAGATGGCGAGTGGGACCTCATCGAAACGTCGCCAAGATACTCTCAATCTTACACGGGAAAAGACCCGAATATGCCAAGACCTGCATACCTGTACCCGTGAAAATCTACGAAAACAATTATATGTGTGTGTGTTATATGTACATTAAAGCACTCATAGAAATAATTTAAATTGCTTTGCTTTCTAAATATTTGTATAATACATATAATTATTTTTCAAAAGAGAAGTTTCATAGTAGTACCATACACAAAAAATGGTTGATGTCGGTAGCTAATTTTATTTTAGGCTTTTAAAAACAATATAGTATGCAGGAATGGACAGACACAGCATAATTTTCAATGTTATTGTTTATGTTATAATCTCATGTAGCTTTTAAAATCAACATAGGAACATTTAATAGTGAATATATTTGTTTTTCCCAATAGGCAACCAGATAAATTGGTAGTGGTTTGGACAAGAAGAAGCCGAAGGAAATCTTCTAAGGTTAGTCTTATTTTCCATTAATTAGGGGATATAATTTGAAGTCTCTCGTGATAATTGTCCTGATTCAAAACAAGAATGAGAGATCTAAAAATTTTAAAGGAATTTGTCGTAATACATTACTGTTATTGTTAATAAACCCTGCTGCTATGACTGACTTTGTATCTCTGCATGTTTTTTCAATCTTAATAGCAACCTCAGTATTTATCATTATGGAAGTTTATGTTATACAAATCTCTACATTGTGTAAAAAAACAAATCAGTGATTCTTCAATTTCCCTTGAAAGCTATTCTAATGGCATTCAGTTGTAATATAAATCCTGATTTATTAACTTATCTATCTGCTATGCTATTGTTTTTAATTTTCCCCCATTCTTATGTCCCCGGATTTTACTATCAATAATAGTACTTCTTGTAACAATATTAAAAGAACAACACAGTTCAAACAACATTTTTCTTCTGAAGGTTTATATAAAAAAGAGTAAACAATAATTTAAATGTATTAAATTAAACAGTAATTTAAATGTATGCTATAATATTCAGCAAAAAAAAAATACTACAAGGCTAACTGGAGATCGCTTAAACAATCAAATTATTTCTCACTTTTATCCAGAACATTGTTAGTTTATTGTGGATATATTTTACTATGTAATGATGCAAACTAAACGTGCAAGAAAGAAAAGAAAAAAGATACAAAGAAGTAACTTCCAATTTTCTTTACAACAGCTATAAGTACAACTATAAATTTAACTCTGACACTATGTTTACAGCATAACTCTCTTCTTTCTATAATCTATCCTGTCTAATCATCAAAACCATAAACCATAAATTTATTCTTTTCTGTTTTATGCAAGATGTCTATAAGAGATTTCCAGTCAACAGTAAATATAGGCATTCTGTAATCAAAGATGTCATTTTAGCTGTCACAGCAAGTTCCATCATTGTCACCAACCATTCATCTGTTGTGGATAGTGCTGAATCTATCATTGCTAAATGATAATTTAAATGCTGTTTTTCCAGTTGTAGCCCAATTCTCTGACGTGGAAGAATTTATATTGTTTTGCCTATAATAATCAGGACCACTGGTGGCTAGAATGAGGATTGTGCTATTTGTTTTTTTTTAAATCTGATTTATCACAGATTACCTCATCAATTTCAATTGTCCCTTTCAACTTTTCCTCTTTCCCATCCCTTTCTTTTCTCTGTACTTTCATCTCCCTCTTCTTGATTTTATTTGGAAAAAAGGAGGGCTGAAGATCATGGTTTTCTACTACAAGACGCAGGTCCAGTTAGAGTCTATTTATTGATATGAATAAATAGAAATTGTTCATTATTTATTATTTATTTATATCCCACCTTTATTATTTTTATAAATACCTCAAGATGGAAAAACATTCCTGATACTCCTTCCTCCTCCTATTTTCCCTAAAAAAAGCAATCCTGTAAGGTGAGTTGGGCTGAAAGAGAATGACTAACCCAAAATCACCCAGTGAGTTTTCATGCCTAAGGCAAAACTCAAGTCTTCTGCTTTCTAGCCTAATGCTTCAGCCACTAGACCAGAGGTGTCAAACTGACGGCCCGCAGGCTGGATGCATCACATGCAGACCATGCCGATCCCAGCTCCGTGAAGGGAAAAAACATCGCAAAACATCACATGACAGCAACATGATGCAGCTAGTTTGACACCTGTGCATTAGACCAACTTTTACTATTTGATTCAGTCCTGAAGGAGTCAGAATGAGCCACTCTGTGTCTCTTTATTCAATTATGCTCTTGTACATTCTCAAAAATATAGAAAGAGGATTAAAATAATTTTGGTAATTAAAGTGCTTCTTTAATATTAAGAGAAATGGAAGGAGTTATGAGCACACAGAAGGCTTCAGCACACAAATCATTAATAGAAATGCCAGGCATACATCTGAAATGTGCCAGATAAGATAAGAAGATAAGATAACCTTTATTGTCATTTATCTGTATACACAACAGTAGTGGGATTCAAATTTTTTTACTACCAGTTCTGTAGGCATGGAATGGATTAGTGGGCATGGCTCGGTGGGTGTGGCAGGGGAAGAATACTGTAAAATCTCCATTCCAGGGGAAGCTTACTGCAAAATCCCTATTCCCTCCCAATGAGCTGGGACTCGGGAGACAGAGAACAGATGGGGGCAGGGGCAGTCAGAGGTGGTATTTACTCATTCTCTGGACTACTCAAAATTTCCGCTACTGGTTCTCCAGCACTGGTCAGAACCTGCTGAATACAACCTCTGATACACAATGTCACACATTAAAATGAAATTCCGATGCCCCACTCTTGAAAGAAGTAATACCACCCACCAAACAATGTCATCATCCCAAGAATAACAATATATTATAATATATTATATTATAATAACAGCAGTGGCAGCAAAAATGCCAAGTTATACATTTTGAATATGTAGCGTAAAAAAGAATTTTATACTATATGGAACAAAGCTATTACAGAATTTGGTTGTTCTGCTTTGGATATCACGAAGCCTCCTCCTAGAAGATAACAATGAAAACTGATCATGAAGAGGCTGGGTAATTCCCTGACAATTCTACTGACCCTGGTCAAGCAATGCTTATATGCCATGTCCTGGATAGACTGAAGTGAACTCCCAATAATATTTTCCACTGTCCTCACCACTCTCTGGACAGCCATCCTGTCCAGAGCAGATACTATATTACGTTAATAGGAATCCATCCCATTGTTCTTTGTTCATTTCTACTCATATGAAATAATTCTGCTTTCCTTTGCTTACATACAAGAAAAGTGAATCTGTTCTGTTGGACATCATAGTGCAGAGTCCTTTGTTAGTTCAGCCATATAATAGAGGCAGCAGCCCTCTGATCCTCCTAACTATCCTGAATGTTCAGTAGCAAGTAAAGTTGGTCTTTATTTTTTTAAAACAAAATTACCATTCCTTCCTTATTAAGTATTTGAGCTATCCTTCAGGAGTTAAAATAGCCTTGCAAAGAACATTAATTAACCTGGTTTGAATAGGGACATTCAAAGACCATTTCTCAAATAGCAAGAATCGTAGGACTAAGTTCCATCTTCCAGTTAAGTTCAAGAATTATAATAAAACTATTTTTTAAAAATCTTGCATATTTTTATGCGATTAGAAAAATCTGTCTCCAGGTCTATAGATCAATAAAGTTTCTGAAGGTCTTAGTCATCTTGCCAGTAATGCATAAGCAAAGAAATTAGTTTTAACTAAATGCATTCTTGGAAGCAAATCAAATGCAGGATCCAGTTGTGTTGAGAAGATATTTGTGTCCCAAAATTTATCTAAATGTATAGTTTGGCATAAATATTTTATTATTATTTATCTCTGTATTCTATATTTTTACAGGATTTCAGGGCAATATATATATTTCTCTTCCCCCCCCCCCACCATCATAATAACCCTGTGAGCTAATTGGGCTAAGAGAGAGAGAATAATGACCCAGATAACAATGGAATGGAATGATAGGACGGTGTATCTCAGTCTGGATGTCTGATGGAGTTGTAGCACATTTAACACAATTATATCAATATATAAGAAAAATAGAGACATTCCATTTTTAACTGTTGGCAAATCAGGTATTTTGTAAAAAGTTTAACTTGGTTATCTCCCTTTCCTACAACACTAGAAGTTAATTACAGGGGCTTCTTCTCATTGCCCAACAGCCAAATTATATAGTGGATGAAAACCATTTTAAATCTATACACATGCAAAAATATCGACCAATTGTGGTAAATATGAGAGACTCTCTCCACTTCTATGGGGTAATAAAGAGTGACAGTTTGTGACTGGTTTTGTCTTAACTGGTATTAGATTCTTCTACATCTAGCTTTAGTCCTATGCATTGTTTTTTTCCCCCCCATTCATCTTTACCTTTAAGTAGCAAATGTTGCTCTCTGCATTAATCTCAGCTGCTACGTCTACATAGATCAAGACTTTTCCTATCTCTCACAACTCTTTCTTCAGGCTCATAGTTGGCAACCAGGAATAAAGAATCCTTACCGTGGGGTTGTAGTGTGGCCTGTTCCTGAAAACATTGAAATCACTGTGACACTTTTTAAGGTAAGTGTCTGTTTTTCTTTGTTTTGAATTGCTCTCACTTTGACCGTTGCTGCTTAAACACATGGGCAAAGTGGCTCCATACAGCCATTTAAGAAACCTTCTTTGCTGCTGACTGTGCTCTCTTGATGCACAAAGAAAATGATATACAATTGATGCTGAACTTCTCAGATATTGCTGTCGTTCTTGGCCTGATTATCAACCTGAACAAAACTTGTGCCAAGTACCAAGTCCATAAAACCAAAAATCACTGTTCATGTCACCCAGCTGATAAAAGTAAACAACAAATACGTGGGAAGCATCATCTCAAGCAATAGACTCCAGGATCAGCCAGGCCAGCCAGACACTGGGATTGCTGCATACTAGGGTGCTCAATCAATATGACATTTGTATCTCCAGAATGCTGGATTTCTATAGAGCTGTGGTTATCTCTTCTCTCCTCTATGGATGTGAGTCCTTGATTCTGTATTGAAGGCACATCAAACAATTGGAAAAATTCACATGCACATTCTCTACTCCATCCTTAATATTCATTGGCAAGACTATGTCTCTAACCTGGAGGTCTTCTATCACCCAGAGTCCACCAGATTGAGTCCCTGATTATCATAGCCTAGATGAGATGGGGGGGGGGATATCAGAATGGATGACCACCTTATGCTGTATGGTTTACTGAACTGTGGGAAGAGACTCAATGTTGACTACTCAAGCACCACAAAGACACTGTGAAAGAAACCCTATGTGACTCTGACATCTACCCTAGGTTGTGGCTGCTGACAGGATCTGAGCTCTGTGCTATGAAGCCTCCACTGCCTTTGAAGATATATGTCATCAAAAACTGATAGAAAACCCTGAGTGGCATCACAGAATAGCAGGCCCATAGTCGCTGAAACAATGGACTTTCAGTGCCCCTATTGTAGTAGTACCCACAGACTGGGACTGCAGAGCTACCACGATATCCAAAGATGAACTGAACAAAGCATGCCTTCAAATTGGAAGGATTAGCATATATTCATTGACATTGTCAATGGTTCAATATAAATCAAAGTAAAGAATCCACATTCATGTTTAATGCTTTGAGCTCAATAAATAAGCTGTCAAGGAACTGCAGGACCACTTTTAGAGAACATACTACAAAAATTGGCCTGCTATTTAAAAACATGTATGCTTGACCTTATTAAATAAACCCATCAAGGTCTTATTCTAGAAAAGCTGTTTCTATGAAAAGTTTTTTGGTTTCAAAATAGAAGATCATGCTATCATGAAATTGGCAAAGAAATACTGTTTGTCTGCAGTACATGTCAAATTACTTTATTAGAAATTAAATTCATCATCTAGGACAATAAAATGTGGTCCCCAAATCTTTAGGGATACAGTTGGTACAGAAAAGAGGACTTTGGACCACTAAATTAAAAGGTGCCATGTTGGAGAAGGTTGAGCAGAAGGTTGGGGATGATCAATGGGTTCAAGTAGGGGAGAAATATGTCCCAAAGGAAGGAAGGAAAGATGTTTGGACTGCCATCACAGCATGAAAGTATCCCTCCCAACAGAACCTATTTGCACTGATTAAAAGCTGAAGATCAAAGCTGTGCTCCTGGTTTTTATCTATACTGGCAGTGGCTGATGACAGAATGCATTGCTCATGCAGTCTGTATAGGAATCAGAGATAAAGGACCGAATTTGTTTGCAAAGCAGCACTCTAAAATAGTAGTGTGGGTAAAGAACAGGCACCAAGCTAGACAAGCCTTGTGTTCTGGAAGTGATATAATTGCATTATATCTGAATCTGTAAGTGGCTGTTGAAATGGCCTTGCTGATAGGATTAAAGGTTACGTCTGGGCATCTCCAACTAATGAGAATGTTAAGTATAGCCTCTTAGCAGTGGGCAGTAGATACTTGAACACTTGTAACGTAAAAGCATAGATAATCGGTCACTGGGCAGAGTATTTGCCTTAAACAGAAACTTCAGAGGAACTTGTTCATGTTCTTCTGTTTGAGAAACCTCTACATCAGTGCTGGGATTCAAAAAATTTTACTACCGGTTCTGTGGGCGTGGCTTTGTGGGCACGGCATGGCTTTGTGGGTGTGGTTTTATGGGTGTGGCAGGGGAAGGATACTGAAAAATCCCCATTCCCTCCCCACTCCTGGGGGTAGGTTACTGCAAAACAGTGGTGGGTTCCCTTTTTTTTTTACTACCGGTTTGCTCGTGCACTCGCTCACATGCGCAGAAGTGTCTGGGCAGGTAGGCAGAGCCTCCCACCACCACCACTGCCAGTTCGCCCGATCCAGGCTGAAGCGGGAGCAACCCACTTCTGCAAAATCCCCATTCCCTCCCCACCCTAACAAAAGAAGATCAGCTGGGAGGTAGCAGGGATGGGGCCAGCCTATTTGCTGGTTCTCCGAACTATTCAAAATTTCCACTACCGGTTCTCCAGAACCTGTCAGAACTGCCTGAATACTACCTCTGCTCTACATGCATATGATGGTCTGTCTTCTCTGACCTTTTTCTTTCCAAATGATATCTCTGGCTTTATTTTCTATGATGGAGCCAATTTCACCAAAGAAAATAGGAAGATGCCTGTGATTGTCCAGTGGTCAAAATGAACAACTCAAACTTAGATTAGTCCCAATTAACAGGTTGTCGTTATATGAGGAAGAGGCTGAAGGTTGCTTTTTTTCAAGAAATGGGTGAAATAAGAGGCTTGTACCCCCATGATGACCTACCAACTAGATTATGACATGAACACTTATAAATATGGTTCATTTCAGCAAATGAATGAAATATTATCCTGAATTAGTGAAGTGATGCGTTAGTAGGGAATTAACTGAAAAAAAAGATAAAACAGCTCGGAGTACAATACCTCTGGTCCCAATGACCGACCCAGGTTGGATCGTGAAAAGATATACAGTTACTTTCCAGCCATGAGTATCTGTTATATGTATATTTTATCCAACTGGCACCTCTACACATTGCAAAAACGTGACTGAAATATTAAAATTGGTTATGATGTATGTAATCAGAAAGAAACAATGTAAAGCGATGAAGTATTTGTATCACAAAATACCAATATCTGAAAGGGAAATACTCTTAAAGGAGGCACATGAATCATCTCAACCTCCTGGACTTTCATTAGGTTTTTTTTTAGCAAAAACCAGGAGCTACCCCCACTTTTATTCAAATTTTTAGAAATTGGCATCTCTCTCTCTGTCTCTCTCTTTCTCTATCTATCTATCTATCTATCTATCTATCTATCTATCTATCTATCTATCTAACTAACTAACTAACTATCTATCTCCCCTCCGTCCCCTCTCCTTCTCCCTCCCTCCCTCCTCTCTCTCTCCCCCCTCCCTCTCCTCTCCCCCCTCTGTCTTCCACCCTCTCTCTCTGTATGTGTACTCAAATCTATCACTCATATTGATTTTGAAGCTTAGTTTAGTCCTCTTATGTGCTGATTTACAACATGGATATTCATTAGTAATGATGACATGCAACATATAGTTTTCTAAATAAGTGGGGGGGAGAAAGAGTATAAATGAAAATTACCTTTCAAAAGAAAAGGTCTTTAGAACTGCTGGAACAATACTATGTAATAAGAAAAACTCAATCTCTACACCTGTGTTCCATTTTCCTTGTTTAAAAATCAATAAATCTTGAAAGATTTTGTACATAGTTGATTAAAAAAGCAATCTGTAGTCAAAGACCAAAAGAAAAGCAATGATACAATATAACGCTGTAAGACAAGGTGTGAAACTAACATATTAAACAGACACAAAAGTCTTCCTGGTTTCTTCTTGGCTGGTAAAAAACATACCAGCTACTTTTCAGTCCAGTATATGATTCTATTAAACCTCCCCCAACCTGTACTCAGTGGTACTTTACCACTAAGTGGTTAAGTGCTATGCTTTGGCAAATGCACCCCTATCTAGAGAATATTTGGAAGATACAAAAGAGAATAAGATGAAGTGAAAATTGCTGCTAAAGAGGACAATAGGTTCAGACTTTAGCTCTGTCATCCTCTAGATCCAAATCCAGGGTTCATCTGTTTATTTTCTACCATAGATTTATTGGGTTCAGAAAGGAATTTAACGTTGTATTCCTACCTTTCAGGATCCCCATGCAGAAGAATTTGAAGACAAAGAGTGGACATTTGTTATAGAAAACGTAAGTGACAAAATGATGTTTTGCTTTGGATTTTAGCTTGATATTGGAGCCATTTCCCAGCTATCAGGAAACTCCTTTCTTGCCCTTTGTGCAGGGAGGAAAGAAAAGGCAATCTGCTGTTTGTACCTCCTTGCACTTCTAACACAAATATGGGTCCTTTTCAAACTGATTGACTTACATTTAAGTCAATTGCTTTATTGGTCAATTGGATTTTCTTAGATGCTGAATCACTACAAAGTCTCTCTCTTTTTTTGCAACATCTGTTGTTTGTTTGTTCATTGGATTTATATGCCGCCCTTCTCCCAAAGGACTCAGGGCAGCGTTAACATCTGGAGTTAACACATAATATAGGTAATAGCAAAAGATAGCAATTTTGGTTTATTTTAATTGAAACATATGTAGTTGCAATTAAAGCAAAACATCACTACAAAATGCAGAAGCATTCCCTCTTCCTCCAACATTATCTTCAAATAAAGTTTGAGAAAAGTTGGGAAATCCTTCTTAAGGTTGATAGCGCCACACAGTGGCCAGAAAAGAAATAATCATTTAAGAAAAATGGTTTGGAATAGTGTTTTTCAAATTTGATAATTTTAAAATATCTGGATTTCAACTGCCAGAATTCCTTAGCCAGCATGCTGGGCACATTGCAGTATATGCATCTTAAAGTATATTATGGATGTGTGAAGTGGAAGGAGATGTGGCCAGGGGCTAAATGTGGAACAAATCATAAATTGCTGATGTATATTTCCATATTAATCTGAAGTGAAAAAACGAAATCAACTACAGGTAGTCCTTGACTAGTTCATTTAGTGACTGTTAAGGTTACAATGGCACTTGAAAAATGTGAGTTATAACCATTTTTCACCATTACGACCTTTGCAGCATCCCCATGATCATATGATCAAAATTCAGATGCTTGGCAAATAGTTCATATTTATGACTGTTGCCATACCCCAAGGGCTGTGATGGCGAACCTATGGCATGCGTGCTACAGGTGGCACGCGGAGCCATTTGTCAGGGCACGTGAGGCGTTCCCTTGTCAGTTGGCTAGCGCTCATGCCTTCTTTTGAGGCCATTTTTCGCCCTCCAGAGGCTTCCTTGAAGCCTCCGGAACACAAAAAACCGGCCCTACGGGCAAACCGGAAATAACCAGAAGTCACTTCTGATTTGCTTGTAGAGTCAGTTTTTGCCCTCAGGAGCCTTCGGGGAAACCTCCTGAAAGCCCCTGAAGGTTCCGGAGGGCTAAAACCGGCCCTATGAGCAAACCAGAAGTTCATTCCTGAATTTCCAGTTTGCCCGTAGGACCAGTTTTTCTCACTCCAGAGGACAGGGGAGGCTGTTTTCAAGCCTCTGGAGACTGGGGAGGGTGAAAAAAGCATGCCAAAAAGAGGGGGGGCACTGGTCGTGCACGCATGCATGCTGGGTTAGTGCGCATAGCATTAGGGGTGTGGCATGTCCACGTATGACCCCTCTGCACTCCCCCCGCTTTTGGCACTTGAGCCAAAAAAGGTTCACCATCACTGTCCTAGGGTCATATGATCACCTTTTGTGACCTTCTGACAAGCAAAGTCAATGGGGAAGCCAGATTCAGTTAACAACTGGGTTACTAACTCAATCAACTGCAGTGGTTCATTAACAACTGTAATAAGAAAGGTCGTAAAATGGGGCAAAATGCACATAACAAGTGTCTTACTTAACCACAGAAATGTTGGACTCAATTGTAGTCGTAGGTCAAGGACTACCTATAGATTCCAATATTTGATCATGAGCATATTTTACAAGAAAAACATCAGGAATTGCTTTTGAAATTGTGAACCTCTCTGCTGGATTATTGCTTTATATGGAAAGACAAAAACCAGATATTCAATCTGGATTTTTAAAAAGTGATGTCTTTTACTGAGTATAGAAAAGTCTTTGATTATATCTATAGAGTCATACTACGGAAGGTCTTTAGAATAATATCATCCCAGAACAGTGACGTGCAGTCAGGGGAGGCAGGGAAGGCAGGGCCTCACCACTGTCATCATGAAAAGGAAAAAAAATGAAAAGGAAAAAGGCTGAGATAGATGCTGCCAGAGTCACAGTGGATGACTCTGCTTAGTGCGTAACTGTTTAAAAAAGCCTCTAAAAAAGTGCCCTCTACAGGAGGAGGCGGGAGAACCACGTGCCTCATTTAGTCTATCTTTATGATCATTCGAGCAGAGTTAAGCAAGGGTTAGAAGCCGAAAAATTCCTTATGTAGATGAGGCACTTGGTTCTCTTGCCTCCTCCTGTAGAGGGCATTTTTTTTAGAGGCTTTTTTAAACAGTTAAGCAGAGTCATCCATTGGGGACTCTGGCAGCAGCTAACCCAGCCTGACCTCAGCAGCTCTTGCCTTTTTCCTTTTACATTTTTACATTTTCATCATGGCAGACAAGAGCAGAGTTGAAATTCTCTATGAAACAGCTGGAAAAGGTATGTGGATCGGAGGGAGGGGGAGGAATTCAAAATTAATGTAATTTGTAAATAATTGTATTATTGTAAGTAATATGTGTGTGTCTGTGTTGTGTGTGTGTGTGTTTTACCCGCCTCTGCTGGCGCGCGGGCTGGCACTTTTTTTTATGTCGGATATAGCGGCAGGGCTTTTGGACATAGCAGCAGGCCAGGGCTTTTGGACATAGCGGCTGGGCGGCTTTTGCCTCTAGCGCCGGGGTGGCAGGGCGGCTTTTGTTCCATCCAGCATTGATTCTTTGAAGCTTTCCATAGGTCCTCTCTGCTTTTAAAGTCTTCCGTTGGTCTAAGGAAGTTTTTCCTCTATGGCGGACACAGCTCCAGGGCGTCCAAAAGCCTCTATGACGGACACAGCACCAGGGCTTTTGGACATCCAAAAGCCCCGGCGCTGTGTCCACCATTGGAGGCGGGACGCATTCCGTCTCTATGGCAGACATAGCGCCGTAGCGGCCAAAAGCCTCTTTCTTGACAGTGGACAAAAGCTGCTTTCTTTCTTTTTGCCTCACCAGCCATAAACCTCACCGAACGTCACTGTCCCAGAACATCTCATTGTTGGGCTGTTGGGCTGTTGGGCTGAGCTCTGAGCTCGGCAATTTAGTTGCAAATGTTTCATCACAAATTTTTCACACAATCCGTCTCATTGTCCTTGTGAACACAGCTCAGGAAGCCACTGTCTGGACAGGATGTAGCAGGAAAGGGAAGGGAAAGATTGGAAAGGGAAAGGGAAAGGGAAAGGAAAGGAGTGAGACAAGGCTGTATAATTTATCTTTACAGGTAGCCCTTAGTTAACAATAATTTTGACCATTCAAAGTTATAATGGCACTGAACGAGGAGACTTGCAACCAATCTGCAAAGTTGCGGTTATCACAGCATTGTGTGATTGGCACTTGTCAACAGACTTGCAATTGAGATCATTGCAGCATCCCATGATGACGTTGATTGCCATTTGCAATCTTCACTGTTAGCTTCTGACAAGCAAAATCAATTGGAAGCCAGCAAAAAGTCACAAATGGCAATCCTGGGATCTCACATCTAATAACCACATAGAATTTGGCTAGCAACTGCAATTGGAATTGTTAGAACTACCATTATAAGCCCTGTCATGTTTTCCCATCCTAATTATGGTTGTTAACCAAGGACTACTTGTTTCAACATACTGTATATGCTGAATATATTTTGAGGGAGACTGATTTGGAAGAAATGAACATGGTTTTAAAGCTGTAGGAAGAAATAGCCTGGTTGCTCACTGTATATAAACAAACTGGTTATATAACAAGGTTATTTGAAACTATGACTGACACCATGTAGATACATACTACTATGTAATGGCAAAGATTTTATAATAAATGCTTTCTTTTTGTATCATATGCAAGTCTTTAAATAAGAAATTCAGGGAATTTACTTATAGTTAAAAGCATCAGCTATTTGATTTTTGTACTTACCGTATTTTTCAGAGTATAAGACGCACCAAGGTTTTGAAGAGGGAATTTTTTAAAAAAAGTAGGTAGGTAGATAGAGGGAGGGAGAGAGAGGGAAAGGGAGAGGGAGGGAGAGAGAGAGAAAAATACAGTAGGGAGGGAGAGAGTGAGTAGGTAGGTAGATGGAGAGAGAGAGATACAGTAGGTAGGTAGGAAGAGAGAGAGAAGTAGGTAGGTAGGTACGTAGGTAGGTAGATAGAGGGAGAGGGATGGAGGGGGAGAGAGAGAGAGAGAGAGAGAAATACAGTAGGGAGGGAGGGAGGTAGATGTTTCCAGGTGTATTTATCCATGTACTGGAGAAGAAAATAGCTGACAATCTGCAGCACCTAAGACTTTGTTTCTGCTGGCACAGCACTTGATCAATCTAATTCTCATCAATCACTCTAACTAAAGAGCTTTCGGAAAGGGGGGGGGAGTTTTTGCACTTTGCCAACCTCCCTAAAACGGCCCGTTTTTTGTGACATAGCCTTGGGGGGGGCTTGCAGAGTGCTCCTGGAGAAGTGGGAGAGGGGCAAAAACTAGCAAAAAATCGCCCTTTTTTCATCAAAAAAATTATATGCATAGCCTTAGGGAGGCTTATAGTGTGCTGCTGGGGTGAGTAAAATTTCTGCCCTCTCCATCCCCCAGGAGTTCTCTGAAAGCCTCCATAAGACTCTGCACAGCCATTTTGGTGAAGGGGCCGGGGCTTCGGGAGGCAAAAAATGCTGTATTCGATTTATAAGATGCACCCAGATTTTCAGCCTTTTTTTTTTTTTGAGGAAAAAGGGTGCGTCTTGTACTCCAAAAAATACGGTATCTATTCTCCCATGACATTAACTTTTTTAAAAGCTTGTTTTCTCCTCACCCCAGAATTAAATACCTGCATTTAACATATTTAGAGTATGTCACTTTCAGACATGTCTTCCCAACTAATTTTCCTGTCATATTCTTTTGTGTGTTTTTCTAGGATCTGTGAATGGTTGCCTAAGTTGCCTATTCTATATACAGGTGAAACTCGAAAAATTAGAATATCGTGCAAAAGTTCATTTATTTCAGTAATGCAACTTAAAAGGTGAAACTAATATATGAGATAGACTCATTACATGCAAAGCAAGATATTTCAAGACGTGATTTGTCATAATTGTGATGATTATGGCGTACAGCTCATGAAACCCCAAATCCACCATCTCCGAAAATTAGAATATTACATGCAATCAATAAAACAAGGATTGTACATAGAACAATATCGAACCTCTGAAAAGTATAAGCATGCATATGTACTCAGTACTTGGTTTGGGCCCCTTTTGCAACAATTACTGCCTCAATGCAGCGTGGCATGGAAGCTATCAGCCTGTGGCACTGCTGAGGTGTTATAGAAGACCAGGATGCTTCAATAGCGGCCTTCAGCTCTTCTGCATTGTTCGGTCTCATGTCTCTCATTTTTCTCTTGGCAATGCCCTATAGATTCTCCATGGGGTTCAAGTCAGGTGAGTTTGCTGGCCAATCAAGCACAGAAATCCCATGGTCATTGAACCAGGTTTTGGTGCTTTTGGCAGTGTGGGTAGGTGCCAAGTCCTGCTGGAAAATGAAGTGAGCATCCCCATAAAGCTCGTCTGCGGAAGGAAGCATGAAGTGTTCCAAAATCTCCTGGTAGATGGCTGCGTTGACCCTGGACTTAATGAAGCACAGTGGACCAACACAAGCAGATGACATGGCTCCCCAAATCAACACAGACTGTGGAAACTTTACACTGGACTTCAAGCATCTTGCAATGTGTGCCTCTCCATTCTTCCTCCATACTCTGGGTCCTTGGTTTCCAAATAAGATGCAAAAGTTGCTCTCATCAAAAAAGAGGACTTTGGACCACTGAGCAACAGACTAGGTCTGTTTTTCTTTAGCCCAGGTAAGACGCTTCTGACGTTGTTTGTTGTTCAGGAGCGGCTTGACAAGAGGAATACGACATTTGAAGTCCATGTCCAGGATCCGTCTGTGTGTGGTGGCTCTTGATGCACTGACTCCAGCCTCAGTCCACTCCTTGTGAAAGTCCCTAACACTTTTGAATGGCCTTTTCCTGACAATCCTCTCCAGGCTGCGGTCATCCCTGCTGCTTGTGCACCTTTTTCTTCCACACTTTTCCCTTCCACATAACTTTCTATTAATGTGCTTTGATACAGCACTTTGGAAACATCCAACTTCTTTTGCAATTACCTTTTGAGGCTTTCCCTCCTTATAGAAGGTGTCAATGATGGTTTTCTGCACAACTATCAGGTCAGCAGTCTTTCCCATGATTGTGATTCCTACTGAACCAGACTGAGAGACCATTTTAAGGCTCAAGAACCCTTTGCAGGTGTTATGGCTTAATTAGCTGATTAGAGTGGGACATTTTGAGCCTAGAATATTGCACCTTTTCACAATATTCTAATTTTCTGAGATGGTGGATTTGGGCTTTTCATGAGCTGTAAGCCATAATCATCACAATTATGACAAATCACGGCTTGAACTATCTTGCTTTGCATGTAATGAGTCTGTCTCATATATTAGTTTCACCTTTTAAATTGCATTACTGAAATAAATGAACTTTTGCATGAATTCTAATTTTTCGAGTTTCACCTGTATAATTCAAAATTAAATGCTTTTTGTCAGCTATCACATTCTTGTTCTGATTTAAATTCAGTAGAAAATCAGAAAAGTGTATACATAACATTTGCTTACTGTACAATAAATGTTTAGCATTTTATTCTAGTTCCAAAACCTTAGAATGTTGGTCTTCAGAACAAATCTTGCATCATATCTTTTTGGACTGGTGGATTTGGGATTTTTGAACTTTTTAGGAGGGGAATGTCAAAAAGTATTATTTTGGATGTTTCAGTGGCTGGACTTGACCTTTCACATATTATATATCTTTTCTTTCCTCCTAAATTTTGTGGATGGGCAGAAAATGCAAAGAATGCCAACCTGGAGACATCTATCCCATAATATTCTAACATAACTTTGAAAAGTTGATGGATGTAAACTCAGAACCATTGAAACATTATAACATCTAGAATACAGTGTTCAAATTGTTCAGTCAACGTACAAGAAAGTTGCTAAAGAATTAGAGAGTATAGAGAAGAGCAACAAGGATGATGTAAAATCCTATGAAAAATGGTGAAAAGGAACTATGTATGTTTAGCCTAAGGAACAGAAAGCTAAGAGGAGACATGATAGTTTTCCAGTGCTGGAAGGGCTATTACAGGAAGAGAGTATGGATTTATTCTCCATAGTGCAAGAACTAGTGAGTAAAAGCTTTACAGAGAAAAATCCAGATGCAAAATAAAGAGGAATTTTCTGACCATTTTTAAGCTGTTAAGCAACAGAATGCATCTTGCTTCCTGAAGTTGTGGGTGATTCATATTTAGAGCTTTTCAAAGAAACTTTAGACAAACATTTGTCTTGGATGGCCCTTCCTGGACAGGAGATTGAACTAGGAGACTTCCAGGCCCCTCCTAGCCTTAAGATTGTATGAAAGGCAAGACTGCTGAAAAGGCAGAGAAATGTCCTTCATTTTATAACTCCCCACCGCCCTCCAAACATAGCATCTAAATTGAAATGAGTTTGATGACACACAATTTCTGCAATTATTTCTGATTCTCCATGGTAAAATACAATCTATCTTCCAAATTGCTAGACCCAATTTGCTTAGATATTTTTTTCACCCTTGCTTCCTGCTAGCTGCCTTCCAATCTCTTGTTTCCCATAGAGGGGAGTGTATTGGGTGAGATAGCTGACCAGAGCTGATATCAATGATAGTTTTTGCCAGCTGGAAAGAGGAAACTGCTAAATGGAGACAGAATTCTGGAAATAAACCTCTAATACTACATTAGGAATGTTTAAAACCAGCAGCGTATTTCAGCAATTCCTAGCATATGTTTATTCATAGAAAATCAGCAGTAAAATATACTCACCAGAACATGCCAGAGACTTGAATCTCCATGAGGTCTTTTTCTCTTTCCAACATCAAATATCAAAACAGAGTTCTGGTAATTGTTTTACAGTGGGGTTCTAATCATACTCCAGATGTAAGTGAGCTGTCTAATGCTCCTTTTAATAAAAAGTATGTTCTTTTTTTAAAAAAAGATGGTTCAATTTGCTATATTCTTTTGCATGTGTATATGATGTTTCCTTTTGATAGTGAGCACATTTTTGTATTTAAAATGATGCTTGCTGGGATAGCATTATGTTAGTCAAATCTCATTTCACCGTAGGCGCCGGGGGGGGAGGGGGGTGGACAATGGCCAGATGTAGTTGCAACCACATACTGTCTGATTTTCAGCAAAGGGAAAGACCATACGAAACCCTGTTAAAAAATGAAGAAAACAAAATGCCAATACATAGTCATTAAATGGGAGGGGGAGAGGATTTGACAGATGGTGGCTCCCTTATGAGAGGGTTTAAGATTTCATTTAAGATACTGCCTCTAAGGTAGTGTTTTGCATAACATTTGGATCAAAAGTGTTACAAACTGCACTAAAATATTTATGGGGAAGTAAAGTCGATACAAGTAAAATGCTTGCTTTTGATGCCAATTTTCTACTGTATATATTATCATAGACTAAGAGCTGGTCTGCATCTTTGGAGTTGGTGTTGATAAGTATCATCACACTTGCATTAAGTGGTAGAAGTCTTTTCCACTGTTGAGTTTGATGCTTTTAAGGCTTGTTATTTATCATGGTTATTGCTTTGTTCGGATGTGGTTGAATAAGTAGGACATGTCTGTTGGTTGCTGCCCATAGTATAGTGTGAGAAAAAGGACTCGTGTGTCCCCTGCATCCTTAACAAGTAAAATACATTTTTCAAAGTAATCTTTGACATTTTAAAACCTTTTTTGAAGTTTTTCCCTTATTATGAGAATTTTTTTGTCTATTTCTTCACAATTTTAAGGGAAATTGAAACTCAGCTGATCTGTCATCATATACTTAATAATGATTAAATTTACGTCTGTTTCTTCTCATTAAAATCAAAAGTGTCTCTTTCATGACTTATTTTGGCATAATAGCAATAGCATTTACACTTATATACTGCTTCACGGTGCTTTACAACCCTATCTAAGGGGTTTACGGAGTCGGTGAGACTCGAACTGCCAAACTGCTGGCAGCTGACAATCAGCAGAAGTAGCTTGCCGTACTGCATTCTAACCAGTGCACCACAGGGCTCTTTATCATAATGATAAAGTGATGGCTTATACCTGAACTCATGGCTTCTCTTCTCCCCTAGAATGGATCAGAATCTTTTGCTTCTGTTTTCAGTTTACCACAAATATTAAATATTAAACTGGTCAGTCTTAATTATGATTTAACTGAGAAAACCTTATAGATCATTATTTGGTGTTTGCTTATAGCCAACTTCTTGAAACACGTTGCTTGAGGTTCACAATGGCCCAGATATAATTCAAAACTTTATGATTGGTTAAAAACAGTGATTGTCTGAAATAATTAGCCCTCTCTTATTAGCATATATTTATCTTTGCAGACCAGGAAAAAACTAGCAAAGCTCCAGAACTCTCAGAAGTAGGATGACTTATTTCTATGGGAGGCTTTAAAAAAAACCTTTGTTGTTCTATTAGTATTTGAACTTGTTTCTGAAGTATTTGCAGGAGTAGGTGGAGGGAATGGGTGGGATCTTTTCTCTCTTAAGAAACAAAGATTCCCCCTCCCCATTTCTTCTTTCCTCCCTCCCTCCTTCCTCATTCCTTTCTTCTTCTCTCCCTCCTTCTTCTTTCCTCCCTCCCCTTCCCTCCTTCCTTCTTTTGTTCCCTCCTCTGTCCTTCCTGAAACAACCAATGGGTCATAGATTATCTAATGAGTTCCTAAATGTCCCACTTAAAAAAATACTTTTTGACCCAAACTAAAAAGCTAACCTTGCCAGTTACAGTATAGAAGATCTACTGCAGGGGTTTGTGTGTGTCTAGCCCAAGCTGTTCTAAATAGCAATAGCACTTAGATTTATATACTGCTTCACAGTGCAATCCCAGTTGTGCATTGAATAAACCCAAATAATAAACCATTGAATAAAACCACAGTTTTTGTGCTGGTCTTGTACTGGGATGGGTTTGCTTATTAATCATGTTATTAAACTGGTAAATATTCCTGAGTAATCTTTAGCATTGGTCATCTGAAAGGGACTTTCATTGAGCTTGTAATTTTGGAGGGGGGGTATATTTTTTGCAAAGAACCTGTGCAGCCAGTCATACAAATCACAAAGCATATACAGCAAAAACTTGAAACACAAAGGTACAGATGATTCCCGATGTTATCCTAAAGGTCAATAATCACAGAAATCATATCAGTGGAAGAAGCTGTTTAGGCTGTCAAATCCAATCCCATGCTTGTTGTTTAAAGTAGGAGATAACTGTAAGCTCCTTCCCTAATACTGCTAGGGAAAATGCCTTAATGCAGTTAGTGCTGTCAGATTCAACTTCAGGGTGTCTTTACTGTTTATTCCATCAATCCCACTAAATACATTTTTGCAAAGCTGTTTAATACATGTTTCATAATAGTAAAGCTTCTCTTACAAGCATTTTGATTTTAGAGTATACAAACCAAAGTAAAGCTCTTTTATTAAACACTTGTAAAATGAAAATAAAGCTCTCTCTGAGTATTGTAAATTTATGGCCCAAAGTTTACTTACTCCTTTGTATAGAAGGGAAGAGAGAAACAATTTCATATCATGCATGATACTAGGAAATTCCTTGATTGCTGAAGTAGAAACATGTATTGTTTTTATCAAATCAACCTTTTTAATTTCCTTTGGTGCTGCCCATTTCAATTGTATCTGCCTTTTTGCTATCAAACTATCTTTCTCCTTGCTTATATTTATATTTCAGTTGCACATGACATCTTTGATCATTTTTTTCCTCCAGCAGAACATCCGTTACCAAAATTTCTTTAGGGACAGTATCCTTAAATACTTCAACTTGACTTTGTTCAATTATGTAGTATAAATAGCAATAAAGCTAATCAATGCTTGCCTAATCAAACTGGACACAAACGTTTTATCAAATATATCAGAAATGGAGCACCTAGACTGACAGTGTCTGGGATCAGAAGCTCAACAGAGTCAAAATCAGTTCCTATTTGAATGAAAGACTTCCATGAAATATCAAAATATCAACTGGAAATATCACAGCTCAACTAACAAGTGAGAAAATCATCCCAGAAAAATGAATAATAAAGCTGTTTTGTTCTAGATATGTCTGTGAAGAAAACAATCTGGATGTCTCTAGGTCTAGGAAGTCACCAGGAATGAAGCTTCAATTGAAGGAGACTTTTACCTTGATTGTGTTTGCATTAATTCTCAGAACAATCATTGTTGTATCTGAAACAATTTGGAGTGAATTGTAGTGGACTTTCACCTTATTTCTGCTAAATTATGTGGACCTTGCTTTTCGTGGTGGGGGAGGGGATGAAATAAGGATAATCTCATTAAAATGCAGAGCTGTCTTTTGGGGAATTTTTCCAGGTCTTAATGGGTTGAGATATTTTTGAGCAAAGGGAATTTTATTCAGATTGCCCTGAATTTTGAATTTTCCTCCATTGTGCCACTTGATTTCTGCAGTTATTGGAAGCTTGTTTTGAAATGTAACAACTTCATGATGAGTTTCTCTTGGATTGTACCATAACTGTTGTCAGAACAAGGATTTTGATCTGCTTTAGGAGAGAAGCATGCATATTTGCTTTGGGAAAAACTAGCCTTGCCTTCTAGATCACGGCTAAGTGATTTCACCATTACTAAATGATGATTATATCCTATGGTTATGGGTGCCTATTCCAGCTATAACTAAATTAATATGGAGAGGCATTTGTGCCAGAATGACTATCATCATCATCTCCTAAGGTTCATTTTGGATTGAGGCAGTGAATAAATAACATACATTAGATACAAGATAATGAGTTAAGAAGAATAAATGGCAGGGTGAGTGCAACAAATGCATATTGGAAGAAAATGCAACAATTGCACATCCACATTGTTGGGTATAGTATTCTGTATTGTTTGAAACAGTATGGCTTTATTGTCTCAAAGCAGGACACCAGACTGGAGAAGAACTGGTTTCAACCTGTGAATGGAAATTTAGAATTCCACCCTGATGGCAAGATATTAATGGAATATAATCTATATAGCAGTGCCCAAGTGACAATGATAATCTCTTGCTGATTTTTATAAGTTGGCTGGGGGTTTTTGTGCACCCAAGCTTTCTGACAACTGTAAAAGTCTACAGTTTTTAGAGCAAACTAACCAGGCCTTGCTTCTTTGAAGGAGGAGAATTGATTTGGCTTCTTTCACAGCATTCTTCTGATGTTATTCTTCTGATTGTCAAGGAGGCCATACTCATGCCGCAACCTTCTGGGAAACAGGCTGACACTGTGGAGACATCTAGTTTTATAGGGTGCTATGAAGGTGTTCTGGGGACCATACCTGAACAAGCAGGAAAGGGAGAGAAAACCCCACCCACTCACTTATTCTTGGCAAGGTAATTCATGCCTTCAGCAACAAACTGTGCTTAACTGAAGCAACGGCTTAAAGAGTTAGTGAGAGAGGATTTGCAAAAGTCAAGTCGACTTTTCTTTAGGAAGGCTTATTCTTGATCCTTTTCAGCAATACTGTATTCCAATTATTTTTCTGGAATAGGTGGTTAGATACCTGTCTTATTCATGCTAATTTATGCCATCTCTTTTATAGACATAATTGTACAACAGTGGGATCAGGAACAAAGCTGTGAGCAAACTTACATTTCCTCTTGTGCCTCATTTCCTCATTCTGCTCACTTTCTGCCCCTTTGGCCTATGGATACAAATCACTCTGGATTCTCACATAGCAAACCATGTTTTGTTTTGTTTTGTTATAGTTTCTTGAAAGTTTTTTAAATTGGCTGCATTCATACAATATTCTAAGCCAGAACTACAACAATAAAGAAAGTGTTTTTACTACAAACTAAATATTAAAAATTTGAAAGGAGTTAGAATCCCCCATCTCTCCCCCCCCCCTCTCCCCCTGCTCATAAACAACTAGTATTATTATTTAGTATTGGAGCAACTAGTGATGGAGGGAAAATAGAGGATTGTAATATTTATCTAGAATAGCCATTATATATTGTTCAATAATAAGCCTTGCCTGAGTTTTAAAATACCTGAACTGATAATGGTATTGATAATCACTAACTTTACATAAATTATATCCAGTGAATTTCTACTGGTAATTATATAAGATGGTTATTATTAAACTGACCATGAGTAGAAGAACTATTAATGCAGGCATCCTCAAACTACAGCCTGGGGGCTGGATACGGCCTGCCAATGCAAGTATCTAGCCCATGGAGTGGTGGGATGAAAAGCTGCTGCCAGCTTGTAAAGTAGTGTGTTAAAAGTGCTTTGAAAGTGCTTTAAAAACAGCCTTTTCACAGCCATGTGATCCAGGGCCAGTGGGTGAGTAGGGAAGGGGCTGCTTTTAAAGTAGAGCTTTAAAAGTGGGTGGGGGAACATGTCTCCACGTGTCTAGCTTTTTCAAAATCAGCTGAAGCTGGCTAACACTAATTCAAATGCAACCACAGTATAATGCCTGAAGGAGAATTTACCCACTGCTTTGATTCTTTCCACATATAAAGTACATCCACCAAATTGGTTGCTGAACAATTTTGGTAGATATTCATGTGTGTATATACACATGTACAAGTTTGGCAAAAAACAAATCAGTTTGTGAATTCTCCATGCTTAAAACACCTTTAGCCTGTAATCCCAAATAAGCAGGCCCACACGTCCCATTGGATTAGTGGTATATTTATGTTGGTTAAAATTGTTCTTCATTTTAAATATTGTACTATTTCATGTTTTTCTGCACTACAAATAAAGATATATGCAGTGTCATAGAAATTTGTTCATTTTTTTTCATACTATAGTCCGTCCCCCAACAGTTTAGGGACCTTTATCCCTCCTTAATTCACCATTGGAGGCTGTGTGTGTGTGTCTGTGTGTGTGTCTGTGTGTGTGTGTGTGTGTTGATTCTCACCTGCTTCCAATGTCTCTCAATGCCCATCTTGGGGGTTTTAGTTGCAGTCTTAATTGGTGCAGTTCTCAATCTGGTTTATTGTGTGGTCATCTGAAATAGATGATCCGGAGTTATTTTGATGGAACGCTGGTTTGTTTTATTCTTTTTTTAATGGCCTATTTTAAGGAGCCTGAAGCTGCTGTTTTAATGAAGTTAGGCAAGTGGCAAGAATGTTTGTGCTCTTTTTCCCTTTGGGGGCGGGGTGGTGGTCCTTAAGTAAATAGATTCCTTGGGTTGAGCAAGTACAGCAAGGACAAAGGCAAAATGGACTGCTAAATTGGCCACACCCACCTAGTCACATGACCACCTAACCACACCCACCCAGTCACATGACCGCCTACCCATGCTCAACCAGCCGGTCTGGCTCCCCAACAGTGTGAGGGACCATGAATCAGCCCCCTGTTCAAAAAGGTTTGAGGACCCCTGCATTAATGTATAAGAGAGACTGTAAATGACTCAGCCCTGAGAACCATGAAAATGTGAGAACAGCGGATCAAAATAACCCCACTTCGATTCTGTACGATATAATACAGGCAAAGGCTTTCAACATTCTGCTGTTATAACCTATAACAGTAGCTCTCCAGGAATCATGCACTGTTCTTTCCTGACCTGGTTTACCTTGCAAGGCTGGCATACAGTGGCAAAGGGATGCCATGTCAAGCTAGCAGGATTTTTTTTTTTAATTCAGAGATTTCCCTTTTGTTACCAGTTCTACTGCATTTGCTGGAGTTTCTCAGAATCAGAATATTTAGAATTAATGAAATAATACAATCCTTTGAGCATCTGATAAGCATCAGAGATAAGACATGTTTATAATCCTTCATCCTTCCATAGGTAGATAGTTTCCTTGTTTACTGGCTCTCCAAAGTGTTTCTCATTTTAACAATATATTTGAGTGGGGAAAGGGGGAGGAAATGCATCTCCACAGGAGTCAATTTGTTTGGACTCAGAAGAAACGTTAGAGCAAGTTGGGAAACTTTTTTTTTTTAATCAGAAGAATAAATAGAAGAATAAATACAAATGCTGCCAAGACCATGTCTATGAAGTTGAATTCAGTTTGGATGATACTTTTTACCTTGATTATAATCCCTTTTATGTTCATTATAACATGGTATGAAGCCAACAAGTGAAAAGTGAGTTATTATAAATCATTAATATATATATTGGTAGTTCCTAATCTACTTGCTCTGAGAGATGTGGTGGCTCAGAGGCTAAGATGCCGATCAGAAAGGTCAGCAGTTTGAATCCCTAGTGCCACGTAATGGAGTGAGCTCCCGTTACCTGTCCCAGATTCTGCCAACCTAGCAGTTCAAAAGCACGTAAAAATGCAAGTAGAAAAATAGGGACCACTTTGGTGGGAAAGTAACAGCGTTCCATGCGCCTTTGGCATTTAGTCATGCAGGCCACATGACCACATGAAGAAGTCTTCGGACAGCGCTGGCTCTTCAGCTTCAAAACAGAGATGAGCACCGCCCCTAGAATGAGAACGGGAATGACTAGCACTTATGTGCAAGGGGAACCTTTATCTTTACCTAATCTACTTGCTGCATAGGATAATATCACCATTCATTTTTGCTTCCTATTTCCAACTGAAAAAAAATGCATAAGTGATATTGCCAACATTTGCACACAATCATTTTTTTTTAAAAAAAAGAGAGGTCTGAATATGAAGGAAAGTGAATAGTAGAGGAGAAATGAGATGACCTGTCTAGTTTAATAATTGTTTTCTGATGTCATGACATCATATGTGTTCCTATCAGTAGTGGGCGTGATCTAGAGATTTCACTTCAGGCCATATGTACCCTTTCACATCAACTGAAAAGAACAAAGAATAAAAGAAAGGTGAGGTCATTTTGACTTCCTAGAATTTCCTGATAACTCCTGAATTCTGGAGGAAGTTAATGGAACTTAACGAACCATCTTTCCAAACATGAGGCTGCTTGGTACTCTTTAACCACTTGATGGCACCCTTTGATTTAGGACGTAACTCATTAGGAAGGAGGGGAAAAAAACTGTATGGTGTGGCTGTAGTAGCTGTAATGGAATAACATGTAAGAACTAAAGGTATCTGGTTAATGTAGAGATGAAATGAATGGAACAGCAAGGCTAAGCTTTCCTGACCCTTCATGAGAGAATAGATGAAAAAAGGGGGGGAGGGAGAGAATAAGATATTGTGCCAAAGAGAGATGATGAAATCCGAGATCCACACACATAATCTCTGGCTCAGCCTCTGAAATGTTAATCCCTGGGTAGAATTATTTTGAACTGTAGATTGCAATTTATCATCAAAATGGCAGTGTGTCGAAAAATACTTCTTGCATGGGTGATGTTCAGAGCTAGCCAATTTTAATATAAAATAGTTTGCTATTTAACATTTAATAACAGCTCCTTAAACTTGGGGAAATTTTTTTCTTACTTTTCTTGATGCTGAGGCTGCCTTCTAACCAGATATCTTGGGGTTTTCAAAAATTTCTCCTCAAAACTTCTAAGTATGTTATTCTTTTGGTTCTGTTCATCTCTAATTTTTAAATAATGCATTACTTTGAGAAAACATTTTCACTTCAAGCTGAGGAATATTCCCCTCATATCCACGGCTGTAAGCAGGAACAAAAACTTTATAAGATCTTAGGAGTATGTTCTTGTATCATATTTTGGCACTTTAGAAATCATTGTGAGATTATTATTATTTTGATATGGTAGAAAATAGATATAGAAAATTAGGGTATATTTTACTTTTCTAGACTGACTTTGACATTCCTAGTCAGTGGCCTTTAGGCAATTTATAATATAGCAAAATCACTTTAAAAAACAGAATGCATAAGTAAAACCTTCCATCTCAGAATTTTAAAACTGTTAATAGCTAAGCAAAATAAATGTTTTGACTGCATGCCATCAAGAACTAGTGTTAATCAAAGAATCCTTAAGTTTTTTCTATATTTGTTATAGGTAGCTCTAGTGCTGCTTACCAGCATAAGTGCATATCCAATTTTTACATTATTTGAATGTTTTGTAAATATTTTAAACAATATCAAATGTTTGCTAGGCAAAATTATATACGCTCAGATATACTGTGCGTCCTAATAGACAAATTACATGTGACATAGCAGTTCTATAATCTATCCATATTTCCATTTTTATTTAAAATCAAGTTCCATTTTTTCGGTTACGACTTTTTCTCAAATTTGCTTCTTGCCTTGCTTTGTGTGTAGTAGACAAGGAAATACCTGTAATATCCTATTAGATTGGGCCTGAAGTCAATTCATTTCAAATGCAAGAGAAGAAAAGTAACTCATTAGGTTCTGCTAAAATATCTGTATCTGATTTACATTGTAACGCTGACTTTCACGTTATTGTTTTAAACGTTTATTTTATGGAATGACTGTAAGCCTCCTAGAGTCACCTCGGTGAGATGGGCAACATAGAAGTTTAACAAATCACATCAAATAAATAAATAAATAAATAAAACCAAATATATTGACATAGGTTTTTGTGGTTTCAGTGGGACTTACTTCTGAGCAAGTTTTCTGATCCTCACAGTGTGATGAGATTTATTGGAGCAAATAGTTTAACTTTACCATTTGTGTAAACTTTCTTTTTACTCTGACATCTAAAACTCAGTGGAACTCTAGACATTTGAAGGGATTGTTGATGAAGAACAATACATGCCAGATAACCAAGCTTTTGCTTAACTGGAAAGGGGTTTTCCTATCAGCTTTTAATTCTGACAGGACTAATTAGCACCTAGCAGTTGTTTATCTGATCACTGCTAAATACTTGATGAATGCTGATGATTGGGAGGGGGGAAACAAGAGGCAAATAGATCTGCAGTTGCAAGGGAGACTCCCAAATCTGGGGATTCAGAAAAGATATTTATTTATAAATGCTTTATTCTTGAAAGAAGCTATTGATTCTTATAGAAACATTTGGCGGACATTAAGTTTTAGATTTTTTTTGACAATTTTTTTTAAGATATTAGATGATGGATTTTAGATACATTTGGTAGCTCATAAAATTCACAGACTATATGTGTACTGTTTTTAATATAAATATCCTGAAAGTACTAAATACTTGTTTATAGAATTAATATCAGTACTTCTTCAAATTGTAGCTATAGATAGGTCAGCCAGAAGTAAGTTCTTACGTTAACATTCTAAATAGGTCTCTGTTTTGATTTCATCCTGTGGATACAATTTCTAGTGTCTGCTGGAATCAGTTAATAGAGTTCACAGTGATTTCAGAAGCCAAATAAAAAATTGTGTCTGGAATTTTTAATTTCTGCATAGCAGATTCCAAAATATTTGGAAATATGCCAATATCAGTATAACTGGACATATTCATTACTATTTTCTGCTGATATACAGAATGTATCCTTTCCTGGACAAAGACTTTCCTCCACCACCACCATCCCTTATGTTTTAAATATAAATTCTTTCTTCAGACTGTTTTGGTTTACTTTATATATTTTATATTACAGCTTCAATGTGATTTATAGTAATTGAAAGCAATACTTAAATGAAGTTTCCTCTGGGACAAACATGCCCTCATGGACCATTTGGGTATAGTCTTCTAACCCATAATTGATGAATTCTGTGCCATGAAGTCATTGTAAACTCTTAGCATCCACAGATTTTCCCCATAATGATCTCAGCCTGGTCTGGTCTGTCAAGCCTTTTAAAAGTGAACCCTCATCAATGTAACTTGAGTCCATCCATCTTGATACTGGTCAATTTCTTCACGTTTTTTCCACTTTTACAAGCATTGGAGCCTTCTCCAGACTTCTCAAAATCTGAAGTAGTATAATTTGAGCCTGGTCATTTGTGCCTTAAGGGAAGGCTCTTTTTTTATTTGATTGATGGTCCATTTGTCCATGGTATTCTCAGGAGTCTTCTCCAACACCTACATTCAAAAATGTCAATATTTTTCTTATACTGCTCCTTCAGAGTTCAATTTTTGCTCTCATCGTTGTCACGGAATACCACTGCTTCCACAATTCTGTTCTTTCCATCAATAATAAGGAAGTGGTTTCTTCCCTTCAAGACATTGGTAAGCTTCTTAGAGACTACAGTCCTGATACTTCTCCAAGGTCCCCTATTCAAGTAATAACCAAATGTGAGCTTGCTTAACTTCTTTGTCCAGACAATGTCAGCCAAATGTTGCTACCTGCCTACATTTATTTATCAATGATAATCATAATAATATTTTATACAAGAACAGTAAACATTATTTTTAAGCTGTGTTATGTATGACCTAGGTAGACAAATAAATATCATACATACTTCAGAGCCAGACAGAAAATTTAAACACATGTCTCTATTTTTATAGAGCAAACTGGGCTACGGAGCAAGAATAGTATTTGTGTTTTAGAGCATTAGTCTTTAAAGTCAGAAGAAGAAATGTTCCCAATTTGGTAAAAAGTTGGTAAAAAGAAATAAAAGTCACACAAAATAAGGTGATAAAATACATTAATTGAATGTGGTTTTCTCACTTCAAAGCATGCTTCAGATGCTAATTAATAGATGCTTAAACATTTACACAACATTTGGTTAAAATAGAATAGGTAGAAAATTATATTTTCCCCATGATCAAACTTTTGATTTGAGTGGTAAGAAAATGTAATGACATTCTTCAACTTACTGCACCAAAAACAATAATCATGGACCTTACGATTCTATGTTTTAGAAATAGGGGAAACAATTCAACTGTATTTTGAAGTTAATTGTAAAAAAAATTGCCCCAATTTTATCAGTTAATTGCAGGTGGTTTTGCTGAAAATGGTTTCCTTATTGGCTGCTGAGGAGGAGATGGCTGTTTACCTGTACCAACAGATTCTGGCTTTGAAATTCCTCCTCCCGAAAGGTTTTCTTAGTGCTGAATGTCACGTAATTTTCATGCTCTGGTGTTTTAGTGCTGTTATTTACAGTTTTAAAATCTGTTGCTATGATTTTAGTAACTATTGAATTGCATTTTGTTAATTTGGAATGGTGTAGCCTATTCTGGATCATTTTAAGGTGAACTGCACCCCATCACAAATCTGAGAATAAATAATAAATAAAATGGAATGTTGTGCACTCTCCCACAGTTTCTGTATTTACTGAGTGACTGTAAACACACTAATCCAGCATTCGTTCTCTGGCACATATATGGGCCTTTTGGACTGCAGATTTGTTTATTATTGTGTGTTTATTTGATTGACATGCTGTACATGCCAAGACACCTTACCTATTTTTATTGTAAGTTGTCTTTCAGCAACACAAACCAGCCCCAATAAATTAGCTGTGACAGTCACTTATAGAGCTCTGTTAAGGTTTCATAGCAAGGAGGTAGACGCTAGATTTTTTTTCTGAACTAGAATAGCTTGCAATCTCCTGAAACAGATTGTTGAATTTGTTAGTTTCTGTATATGCATTTAATTTTATAAAAATTAGTCTAATTGCTGCATAAGCCTGATTATATTTCAGTTAGATCTGGATTAACATTGGTTTATAATTATTACATCCAAGGCATTATTATTAGAGATCTGTATGTCTAGTTTTGAGCTATGCCTATTGTGGTATCTAATTAAAATGCTGCAGATGGTCTGCCTGAGCCAATTTGAGGACAAGAGCATGAATTTCCAGTTATGTGAGCTAGAGAATGACATGCTAGTTGCATTGAAAACAGTTAAGTCTTAGGTAGGTAGAATCAATTTGGAACTTATTTTTCCAAATTATTATTATTATTATCCTTAGTTTGAGGATTCCAAAACTTGAATCTTTTTCTTTAAGCATATTTCTACAATTGATTTGCTATTAGTTTCACTGGTGAAACTAATAAAGCAAGACTAATAAATGCTCATTTATTTAATCCAAGACATGTATAAACTAGAGAGGAAGAGAGAATATGCCACTGAATATGCTTTATCTTGAGAACAGCTTGAGGACTTAAGCGGAAGTCAGCTATAGTTGCAGCACTGGTTTGGTTTTTTTTTAGTCATTGTGTTTTGTTACATACCATAATTCTTCTGTTCCAGTCTTTGAGAGCTGGTATCAATCAACTACTCTGTGATTGGATAGTTATTGTATGGAAAGCATCTTAGACGGAAAGTAATAATTAAGGAAATGTTCTACTCTATTTTTCATGTTTTCATTTCATGTTTTAAAATATACATTCTCTAGTAGGAACCTACAAATTTTGGTAGTTATTTGTTCCATTTATTCATTTATTCCAATATGTCTATTACTCTTAATTGCAGATATATTTATACATAGTAGAAATCTCACTACATGATAAGTGTCACCTAAACGTGGTTCTTAATATATACTTCTCTTTGTCTCAATTATGTCTGTATATCAGATTGTTTATCCATAGCAATACTCATGTGCATATATAATGTAGATCTTAAAATGCCAGACGAATTAAAATGTTAAAGATTTAGTTTACGTCTTCCTTGAAGAAGACTGCAGTGGAACATATTTTATTCATTAGATCAGAGATCCCCAACCCCCAGGCCGCAGCCCATTACCAGGCTGTAGCCTGTTCAGAACTGGGCTGCGGAAGTGGCAGCCGAATGCGTGCATGCATCCCCACTTGTATACGCAGTGGGCAAGTGTGTGCACACAGCTCCATTTGTGTGAGCAGCAGGCATGAGTACCTGCTGCTTGCGCAAATGGAGCTGTGCACCAGTCGCATGCCGCTCACACAGAACTATCCCCTCTCCCCCCAATGTCGGTCCTCAAAGCTGGAAAGGTTGGAGACCACTGCATTAGATGTGTTGCCCCATCCTTAATTGTCATCATTAGGCAAGCAGACCAGTAACGATCAGAGCTGAACATATAGTGGTAGGTGTGCTGTAAAATGTAAGGTCCTTAATATGAGATTCAGTTTGCTACTTTTTCCATACATAGAAATCCATTGAATCTGCTATCCTCAATAGCATCTTGGTGCAGTACAGCTATGTAACATTTCTTTAACTTTCAAAGATTTTCTCATCAAAGTACTTTAGACGTACACAACATAATAATTAAAGCCTTTGTTATTTTCCTTGTAGAATATAATTTTATGGAAAGGGTGTGGGGTTGTATTTGAGGAATTATGAATTATGAGGTGAAAAGGTTGGCTTGGTAATTTGTGAAGTACTCTTTGTGCAAGGATTTTTTAATTATTATTTTCTCTTATGGAGAGTAGCCTCAGGCAAGGATAATAGCTACATACTAGTTGCTCCTGTCTCTCCTCTCATTCATTTCACAGGAAGTTTCTACAACTATCTTTGGCTTTGTTCTATACAAAGAAAAGTCATCTCTTTCTCTCACCACTCCATCTCAGCAATAAGCACCCAGTAGAAGCTGAGGCTAAAATTGACATTCTGCATTTCCTAGGATCATCTACAATTTCATGAAGATCTTATGCTGAATAATTGCACAAGTTCTAATCAGTTTGGCTTCTCAAGTAATGAGCCTGCGTAGGCCTGAAGGGTTTGGAGGATGATTGTATACAGTCAATATCACAGTTACAGGTTTGTTGGTCACAACGTGTTCTTTTCCATCTTGTGAAGCACCCATCTGTGTGGGCTTGGTGGCTCTACAGCAGATGCAAGCCTGACATTCTGACATGTTTGAGGGTTCCTTGGCAGCTAGGAAGGTTGGGAGTGTCTGGGCAAGTAATTGTTTTGTTTATTTTGGAGATATGAATAATGGGAGGTGTCAAGAGGCAACGTTCTATAGTCTCCCTGGGGAGACATGTGTCATATTTGAACCGTAGCTGTCCTCCACCCTCTCTCCCACCAGCTAGCTTTAATCAAGTATTAAGGTGAAATGGCATTTTGCAAAAGAATGGAAGGAGGGAAGAAAGTGACGAGAGTACCCAGAGCAGAATCATAGGATTCCTCATTCCCACCTCACTGAAGCAGGATGGACATGATAATGCATAGCTGAGCTGATGCATCACTTTATTCATAATTATGCCTAGCTCATTATGATATAAGTTGGATCAAGTCAAAGCGTAGCTATATGTGCTATCCAGTAAAGTGTGTGGTCAGGGTAGGGCAGGAGATGAAATCCAGATTTCCAGCCTGCTTCTGTTCCCCCATCCCTGTTAAGAGAGAATCTTTGGATTTCACTCTCAGTACAGCTGTTAGGGAATCCCATCTAAAAGTACACTGAGATCCGACCATATTTGCTTTACTACCTAATTCTTTTCTCTGCTTTTTGAAGTTTACAAAAGCATACAAACACCATTAGGTATTAAAAATCTAAGGAGACAAAATTAATACCAAGGATTCCTCACTAAGTGGTTGATGTTACTAAGCAAACTCAGGTGTTTAACAGCTTGCATGCACTTTTGCAAAAATAAGAAATAAAGTAAAAGAATGCTGCTTTCCATTTGGCATCAATGTGTTATGCATCCCTTAAAAACCTTTCAATGGTACTCTCTAAGTTTGATTGTTTTTTTGCAGACAATTCAGTACCCAAACTAGGTAACACCATCAGTAATAATCCTGATTATTTTACCTGGTTTGGCTAATGAAACATCTGCAAGAAAACAACCAAGCTCAGAGAGCACCAAGGTCCCCCTCACTTCTACTCTGTGCTACAAATATTCTCCTTTATTGGAATCTCAAAGGATTTTATGCAATATTCATAAAACAAAAAAGAAAAGAAAATAATATAATATAATAAATAACTAAATGCAATAGTACCAAAACCAAAAATAACTCTGAAAAAGTTATTTCAACTTACAATGATTGAGTTGGGCACCATACTTTTAAGGTGTCCATTATATTCAGATAGCAAAAACTCTCAGTGTACCTTTGTTGATTACTTTTTATTATCTGAAGTTGCAAAATAATGTATGATAATTTCATGTAAATATTTATTAAACATGGTGACTACATCTGTTTTAAATATTTGACCATAAGAAATAATTTTCTTTTCGTTTTAGAAAACATGGCATTTGTTGTCTAAATTTAATGCCTATTAATGGCAGGTGTGGTTATAAGTAACAAACTTTTAAATGTTTAAATAGCAGCCTTGGTATAATGGAATAAGACCAAGAAAGTTACTAGCTTACAAAAATATTTTAGACAAAATAGCTTCTCTGCTTGACATTGATGAAAACATAAAAAGGCCTTAACTAAATCCATAAAACTCCCCCCTCCAGATCCAGTTTTAATTTAATTGTACTTTTTGTGACAATTTTGGTATTTAGAATATTGTTCATAAAAAGGGGCAATAGATTCTTTTAAATTTATAAAACTGACTTCGCCTTACATTTATAAAATTGACCCTACCAGCAATTTTTATGATAGGTAACCAAACAACTAGTTACTTGGCCTGTCTTCTGATACTCCTGTTAAAGCAAATATACAAAGCCTCTCTCACGTATAAGCACTCAAGAGTTAGGGTGAATATATACTATTCAGACTCCCCCAAATTCATTTCTTCTTTTGATATATTTGGAATATATTCTATGGGATACTATTTATATACCATTACATATTTGAAGGGCTTTCCCACAAACATTCCTGTGTTATTGATATCACTGAATCACTGGTATATGATTCAATGTGGAAATCAGCCTGTAGCTAGTATCTCCTGTTGTATATTACAGGATGGACCTGTACTGATATGGACAGTCACACCATAGTTGGCAATGAGTTTGACAAGGGCTCTCATCCCAATCTATTTTATGAGAGGTAAAATGAAGCTGAATGATTTATATGAGATCACCAGAACTTTCTTGATCCCAATAGTTCAACAATGGGAATTGAACTAATGAGAGCAAAGAAACCATGTGCGGCGAACAGTAATAGTTTTAGGTGAAAGATTATATAGTCCATTCTGGCAATGAAAATAAATTCTGTTCTATGATGGCAGGAACCATGTTTCCAAAACTAGGCCTCAGCAAGGAAAGTCTTTAGTGCTGGTCACTTCACTAATCCTAGGAGCCTTCCAAATACAGTATAAACAAATACAAAGACACAGTATCCATATGAAGCATCTGCAACCTAACTTATTGCAGATAATTAACTGAAACACTGTCAGATTGTAGCTGTGTCCTCTCAGGTGTACCTCTCTATATTGCTCCATATTCTTGAGCACAGTTCTGCCCATGATTTAGTAAAAGGCAAAACAGAAATATATAGTGCAATTTGTGCAAAGTATACCTGAAATAGATATACTTTGCACAATTTTCACGAGTAATAGTGTATAGATTATCCCTATTCCAGGGAAATGTTATGTGTAATGCTAAATAATTATTTGTTTTAAAAATAGACAAACGTGATTGTGATTCTTTGCCTTTGAGAAGTGGAACAAGGCTAAACATCAAGATACTGTTATGAAATCCATAAGCATAATGCTACAAACGTGAACTATAGATTTTTTTAGGATGCTGCAGTAACTGAATACAGTACAGAATTGCCTTGATATTCATTGTTGCCCATCTTCCCTCCCTCCTTGAATAATTTATATTTATTAATGGCATCTTACCATAATACCTTTATGTTAGGAATGATATTTCAAAATGCTAAATGGGAAGAAACATTATATGGTCTTCTTTTAAGCCAGAAAAACTAATTCAATGTAATATTTTAATATTCAAATTTTCAATCAATTGCAATATAAAAAGACAAATATATTAACACTTTTATCAACAGAGTTTTAGTTTTAGCCAGCATACCGTATGAAGTACTTCCTTCCCATGAACTTTATACAGAACATGTCTTAGCCAAAATAAATAAAAGAAGGAATGCTTTGTTAATCATCCATAACTAATTTGTGCACACAGTGGAAAGAAAATTCAATCAGTTTTGGATGGAACTTTTTTACTAGAAACTGCAAATTAAAATGAAACAAAGCTGGACAAATAAAATGCTGTCTTTTTTATGTTTCTAGAATTGTGTTATACTGCAGCCAAAAATGGAAAAAAATATTTGGAGATTATCGTTTTACAGCATGATTCAAGAATAATATTATAATATTATTATTCCTTCAAATACTGTAAACAGCTGTTGATTATCTCTATAATTAATGCAGCAGATGAAAAGGACTTAATTTAGACAATGTATTTCAGTCTATTCCTTTTTGTGCTTAGAATATGTTTGAAAGCAGAGTTTTGTTGAGGAAAAAAGGATTTTTAAATTATTGTTTTTTCATATATTGTTATTGTATTGTGAGAAAGAAAATAATCCTGGACTTCTGCTGAAAAAGAACCCAGCTTACTAGCTCAAAAATAAATGTTTATTGCTAGAAGAGCTATGTTCCAATTGTAATCCAAGGGATTCTTTTTCTGATATAAGTAATTTTAGAAAAGTTTAGGTGTACTGGGATATATAATATGTTGTGTCTATGCGCTTTGGAATATGATCTTTGCTAAGGTGATAAATAAGTGCATCTTTAATAGACTGTTGCTCTTTTCACTTAAATGTATAAGGCACAACTATGAAGATGTGTTACATGCAGAAACATGCATTTATCAAGCTTAATCCTCACAAGATTCCAGATTTTGTAGTTATTTATTCCTCCTGTGGTGATAACTGCATTATATATCCAATTCAAATTTTACACTTGGTGTTAACTGCGTGCTGGGTATTGCACAAAGTTTCAAAGCCATGGGTGGTGTCATTAACATCATATTGTGTAAGACTCAACTTTAGTTTGGATTTCTTTCATTCAGCAACTGTTTGCGTAACTCCTCAATCAGAGATGTTGCAATTCCAGAAACTTAAGCTTTTACATATGGACATTTACCACTGAATTTCTCACTGAATATTCATATAAAATATGTCATAAGCTTGGTTTTTCAGAAGTTCGGTGATTCGTCATATTATACTATAATATTGGGAAGTTACAGAACAGGGAAAAGCCAAAACATGAACCACATTACTGAGGTTGTCCAGTGTTTATATATATATATAAATATGTTATATTTATGCTGATAAATAAATAAAGGGAGACTAGTATAGATCTTGAATAGCTTGAAATAGATCTATACTAGTCTCCCTTTATTTATTTATCAGCATAAATATAACAAATGTAACAAAAAAGGCAACAGTAAAAAAATATTGGGTTTCTGTCTGGATGGTCTCTTGTGACGAGCCTAATGACAGAGAGTGGAAGTGTGACCTTCCTCCCATACTTGGGCATACCAGGGGTTGTGACTTTAAGTGTGTGTGTGTGTGTGTGTATATATATATATATATATATATATATATATATATATATATATATATATATATATATATATATATATATATATATATTTCAAACATCAGAGGAAATAATGTAGTGGTCATTACCATCACCACCGTGCTTAATTCTCAATATCTTTATGAAATGCCTTTTCCACTTTAGAATGTTTGATTATTATCTTTGGATTTATTCTGCATTTCAAGCAGTTGCCTGGAATCAGTCATAAAGAAAGAGTTACTCTTGAAGTGCTTCTTATGATAGTGATAACAAAAGAAGTGCCATGTATTGTATACTGACAAATACATAAGTGTGTTTATGCAGTATCAACACAAATCACAGTGCAATATAGAAAAATAAGTTATGCTACAAATATTACAACCATCAATTAACCACAGTTTTACCATCATTCAAGGAATATTGTTCTTTCAAACTCAGTTCCTTGGGGATCTTGATTTTGGATGAATAGCCTATCAAGAACCTGACAAAGGGAGGAAGCAGACTGAAATCTTAGGGAAACTGCAGAATACAAATGAGTTCTGCCTTCTATGACAGTACCGTTAAATTCCATATCAAAATTTGAGCACCCTCCCTGTCCAGCTTTGGTATTTTTCTCATTCTTCAGATAGTGGGGCTGGGGGGGAGAGGCTCGTTTTGAGAGAAGAATCTTCGGAGAAAAATAAAACTTAAAACTCTAGGAAAAAATGGGTTGGAGAGAGTTGCTGAAGAGAACATAGTACAGATGGAAGTGCCACCCCTCACCTGCTACTAGATATTAGGGGAGAGATACTCCTCTCCTGGTTCTATCAAACGAAAAGGAGAACGGAGAGTCCCAGGCTTTGGAGGGGGAGTGTCAGAGTAAGGGTGTATTAGAAATAACCTGTAGTTATGTAGGAAACATAAATGTGTATTTATATTTCTAAAATACTGAAGATGTAGGTGGAATGATTCAAATGTTTGGATAATATCTTGATCTGGCCTTGGGATTGTAATTAGAAACAAGTACAGAATTGCTCTTGATATTTCAGATATATTCAGGTGTTAAAGAAACTTTTATCAAAAAAAAAAAAGGATAGAAGGAAATCAGCCAACATTTGGTTATTTGATTTCTCAGATGTTCTGGTATCTCCTGTAAGCATCTGGACCAGCTGGTTGCCCCCTCTCCCCTTTTCACATCAAAAATGTCACCATCGCTTCCTGTACCACTTGAAGCAGCCTCGGACTTAGTTCTTGGGCAAGTAAAATGCTCCTGTTCTGCTGAAAAGAAAAGGCACCCAAGGTTTGCCCTACCATAGGAAAGAGAAATCTGGGTAGGAACTCACCATAGCAATAGCAATAGCAATAGCAGTAGACTTATATACCGCTTCATAGGCCTTTCAGGCCTCTCTAAGCGGTTTACAGAGAGTCAGCATATTGCCCCCAACAATCTGGGTCCTCATTTTACCCACCTCGGAAGGATGGAAGGCTGAGTCAACCCTGAGCCGGTGAGATTTGAACCGCTGACCTGCTGATCTAGCAGTAGCCTGCAGTGCTGCATTTAACCACTGCGCCACCTTGGCTCCATGCTGGATTGGGGCCATAAGTGGTATCTGGTCTGAATGGTTTGCAAGAGCATTAGTGTGTGTTGTTTTTGCATATATCATTCCAATAAGTAGATTGCAGAGCAGTATTTCTTAAAAGTATGGTCCTAGGAGCTGTGAGGGTTTGCCCAAAACCCTCTTGGGGTACACAAAATCAAAATAATTTGCCAGCTTATTTTGAAAATATAATGCAATATAATTCCATCAAGCAATTGTGACAAGAAGTAGCGACAGTGAATGTGTCAATTCTAATTTTTAATATGGTGGATATCAGTAAAGCCATTTTAGGGTCCTCTGTAATTTTTTAAAGTATGAAGGAGTCTTGAGAGAAAAAAAGTGAAACCTGATGTAGTGGAAGGGCAACCTTGGCCAAAAGCATTCTGGCAGTTCTGGCAGTTCCAGTTGTGGTTGTTAGGTGAATCGTACACAGTCATTAGATGCAACATCAACACATGACCACCACCTACAACTTCCTGCAAGCTTTTCCATTGACTTTGCTTGAGGAAAGCCTGAAGGGAAGGTTGCAAATGGTGATCATGTGACTATGGGGCACTGCAACCATCATAATTGTGAGCCAGATGCTGTCTGAATTACAATCATGTGTCTGGGAAAGCTGGGATGACCAGTGTTATAGCCCAGCAACAGCCTGTGCTGCGTTCTAATTGGTCGGGTGAAGCACAGCCTGTGATTGGTGGTTGTAATGACAGTTAAATGACAGTTGGTACCTGAGAGTATAAATACTGTGACAGTTGTAACACATTCTGAATCGCTGTCATCTCGCAATAAACATCTTACTCTCTGATTCCATGGCTCCTGCGTCTTTCCCTCACAACACATATTCAACAACCACAGTTTTGGAAGACCAGTTGTAAGTCTCCTTGTTCAGTGCCATTGTAACTTTGAATGTTCACTGAGCAATGGTTATTAAATAAGGACTAGCTGTCTTCACCTTTTAGTTGCTCTTTATAGGTTTTTTTTTTTTAGCCCTTTTTAGGCTTAAGTGCTCTTGTTACCTAGACAATTATAGCTAAAATTACAATTACAAAGTTAGTTCAGGAAATAAAGCTGCAAGAATAAGCCAGATTTTGGAATACTTTCTTTGAGACTGAAGGCAAGAGAAAATGAACAAGAAAGAAACGCAAATTTGGATCTGAATAGTATGATAAGCCACAGTTAAACAAAATAGAGGTCATAAGCCATAGCAACAAGGCGTAGTTTCTATGTGTGTTTTCTGATACAAGAGAAGCCAAATAAAATAAAATCTTAATTTGGGTCAATGATCAGCATTACACAATCAATTCAACAATTTGCTTAAAACAAAATAGTTACTAAAATAACACTAAATTAAAATAAGAAAAGAAGCACATTTTGTTGCCAATGATCGTTTCAAAATGACAGATAAAAATTATGATCAGGCTTACTGTTTATGTGAATTTTTTTCTCTTTGATTGTAAGAATTTTCCTCTGGTGCGTCCTACAGTTATGCAACCAAGCCTTAGTTTGAACCCGTCTTTTAACTGGTGAAAATTACATTAGAAGATTTTCAGATACTAGACACATAATATGTCCTTAACTAAATTAATAAATTGAAACTTCATTTATAGAATGGAGAATGCACCAGTTGAGAATCATCTCTAGTGTGCTACTCATCTGCTTTTCTGCCCCATCCCCTTCCCCCTCATCCTTAGCTTGCTGCCCCTTTATTTGTTATATTTTGATAGTTCCACTGTCTGTAGTTATTAAATAAGTCATTAGATATTTATCTGCATGGAGAATCTTGATGAGCCAGTACAAAGAACTTAAATATTGTGAGGAATTACAGTTCTTGCTTGGTCTTGGTATAGCTATGTGTCAAAATACCTGGCTTCATTAAAATACCGCATTTGGATAGATTCACATAGTCATTCTAATAACCTTTTCTTGTATAACTTGCCAAAATGAAAAATTCCAAATTATGAATAATTGTTAATTGGGATATGCAAAACGCCCATTCCTTGACCTGCTTTGACTGTGGAAAATTAAAGGAGGAAAGAGGTGGGAATTGGAAAAATTCTGGGAAGACATATCCAGAGATCAAGAACAATTTTCCACAAAAGAAAAAGGCTCTTGTCTGCCCAGTTGGTAGGTTTATTGGTTTGCTTAAATTCTTTACCACGGGGAAGTTAGAGCAGAGGCCATTTTGTGAGTTAATAATAATCAACAATTCTCCGTATGTGGGTGTACTTTCTTGCTGTACAGGCGATGCTAAATATGCAGCGTGTGCATTAAAGGCTGTGTGAACAGAGGTTTCAGGATGCCAGTTACAACAACTGAGATTCTACAGGATGACGTTGAAATGCAAGAACTGGGGTGCTATTTTGCTGCAGCTGCTAGCTTTCCTTCATAGTCAATTAATGGAGTGCCAATTATTTTGTGTGTGTGTGTTTAAATTGTTGCAGGAAGGGCAGGTTCATAATGCAAAAGGTGTGTACTCATGTGCCTCAGGAAGAAGCCTCTGCGAGGACATAGTCAGAGGCTTGTTTGTTTGCTGTTGCTGTGATCATTGGCAGTGCTGAAGTGAACTTAGTTGATTATTGCTGTTGACTCTAGATTCAAGTCAGGTCTATCCTGAAAAAAATGTCCATTGCACTCATTTTGAAATCATGGTTGAATCTTCTGAAATCTACAGCTAGAGGGAAATAGGGTAGCAGGATAAAAGGACAAAGCAGTAAAAAGCGGAGTTATAAAAATGATACATAAAAATGGAAAACAGCTATTGAAAAAAAGAGTTACTCATCTATCATTCTATTTTCCTTATTTATTCCATATGAATTAATTTTATTTTCTTGTATATGTGATTGGTTCTGAGCTCAGCCCTCTCCCACTTTCCCAATTCAGTTGATTGTAGACTATATGGAAGTAAATTTAGTTGTTGCTTGTTTCTTGCCGGCTAACTGTGGCTGCTCTATTGCAGAAAGCACAATTTAAATGACTTTCATGCTTTCCCATGAGGGATTTTAAAATGTTTTCAATGTTTATTCATATTTTGGCAGATTAGGTAAAAGGCAGAATTAACTATAGACAATCATTTCACCTTCTGCTGTGATCCCAGGGCAAAAATGGAGGAAACAGCTTACAGTATTTGAAATTCCTGTTGTTGCCTGTGAAACACCGTAGGCAGTTCATGTGTTTGTTTTGCTGGCACGCAACAAGTTTGAAACAAAACACTTTATGCACACTACTAATTGCTACTTTGCCATTCCTTCCAGACTTACTAAAAATAAAGCAAAAAGGGATTGCAATAAACAGTCATTTTCCTTCACATTTGAAGCTATCTTCCACTTGTTTCTGGCATCATAGACCTTTCCAGATGTTATGGACTGACAAGAGTTGACCAGACAGAAGAAAGATATTGGATTGGTTGTAACATATGGAAGTTGAACCATGTTAAAAAGAGAAAATTGTCATCCAGGCAAACCCATGATGACTTTTCCAAAGAGCTGCTGTCACCTTACATCTGAACCTCCATCTCAAGCCCTTTCCCTGTAGCTTTGAGTTGCTATTACTGCCAAGATGTTAATGCTATTTCTTTTTTATAATTCAGTGCCATGTATTTCTTAAACATTAGTTTCTCCATTCATATGTATCATCATTTTTAATAAATATTCTTGAGCCATGCTTTTGCTTTTAAGCACCTTTTCAGCATAGATTGGACTGTTTGCATTTGGCCCCCCAGATCTTTCATCCAACTCTCTAAATTATTTTAACTGACATAGTTTCTAATTTACTCTCTCCAGTTGAGAGAGCTTCCTGTAGCTTGTCTATTTCAGCATTTAATTGCTCCATACTTCCACAAATTAGATTCTGTACTGATCCATTTTGCTCTACTGGTGAAGCAAAGATCTCTTCAGCATAGCCTAGGTAATATGGGACTTGTGATGTAGCTGAAAAGACCATCCCCCCCACACTTTGGGGCTTCATTTGCTTGGTACTAAGTGAAAAAACAGACCAATATTTTTCTGTGGTGCCAGCCAAATCAGTTACTAATATTTCTTCATTGTCTGTTATGATCCTTTTCCCCTTGAGATGAAATAAGGAAAGAAAATCCGGAGATCTGATGGAAAAGTTTAAACAAATGGATGTGTTATTTAATTTAAATGCATTAAAACGCAGTCCTTCCATTAACACTCTAATACTGTATATTGAATATTTTCTCCAGTTCAGACATTGCCATGATCATGCTTTTCCTATAAATTTGAACAGAATTTAAATCAGCAAGAAATATGTGCCTCCTGTTCAAATTATTTTAAAGCCTAAATGGGGCTTGAATTTGTAACTAAAAGTTTTCTATTGGAACTCAAATGCCCAGAATTCTTTGTCAGCAATGCACCAAAAGGAATATTTTCCTTAAATAGTCAGAGCATTTGAGAAAATTGCCATTTTTGTGATTTCAACTGTTCTTCAGTTGAATTAACGATATGACTATTGAAAGGTCTGATTCATTTTAGTTTGATAATCTACGGCTTGAATTGTGTTTGGATATTAGTAGCTCGAGTTGTTAGTTAGGCTGTTGGTTTGAGCTCCAAGCGTGGCAATTTGGTTTCAAACGTTTTGTCACCATTCAAGGAGACATTGTCAATGTATTTTGAATTGTGCTCGTCGAACAAACAGGCACCCCACTACATAGCAACAAAATTATAACCCATTGGCTCACAAGAAATTGGACCACGTCTCAGTAACAACAGCCAGTCACTTAAACTATCAAACAAACCAAAACCAGACCATGACTCAGAAGCATCCAGATGCATAATTCTAATCCTAATCTGTATCATACAGATGGTACTTAACTACAAACCAGCAACAGCAACCAGCCAATCAAACAGTCCAAAATCAGATCATGACTCTACAACATCCGAACAAACAACATTCAGACTAATTTGCATCTCATAAAAATGTATTTAAAGACCTGTGTTTTGAGGAACAAGCACAATTCAAAATGCACTGATGATGACTCCTCAAATGGTCACAAAACGTTTGCAACCAAATTGCCAAGCTCGGAGTTCAGACCAACAGCCTAATTGATGGTTTATCAGATCGAGAATGTATTTTTCTTACCCTTCCCTCTCTGTTTATGCTCAACTTTAGCAAAGATATCATAATATTTTGTATCACAGTTTCCTGTGATGTTCAGATCAGAAGTATAGTTTAGCCACTACTTAATAACTAAGACCAAGATATGAATCTGATCTATATTCTGTTTCAGGGGAAATGATTGCAGGTAGGAGGGAAGAGAGGAAGAGACAAATCTATATCTGTGAAACTTGATCCATGTTCTATCACCCATAGTTCGTTGGAATGAGATTGTTATGAGTAACCAGGCCACTGCTATGTAATTTTTGTTCATGTGCTTATTCATAGTTAGCTAAAGTTATCTCTGTAATGTTTATTTATTTGGGAATAATACCAATAACAGCCAAATTGGTGTAGTAGTTAAGGCAGCAGGCTAGAAACTGAGAGACCATGAGTTGTAGTCCCAAAGCCAGCTTGGTGATCTAGGGCCAGTCACTTTCATTCAGTCCTAGAAAGGGGGCAATAGCAACGCACATTGTAAAAACCTTGCCAGAAAACTACAGACATATGAAGTAATGTTATATATGGTCCTCTAAACTCACTGAAAAACTGAGGTCTTTATTTAATGAGGGAAGAGAATATTTTAGCAGGACCTGATTTTTCTGACAAGAAGGTATAGTTGAAAAATAATTTAAGGAAAATATAATATTATCCAATACATTCTCAATCTGATAAACCATTGATTTATTAAGCCGAAATGAATCAGATCTTTCAATAGGCAAATATCTGCTTCTAGCATTTGTCTAATTGCCTTGCCTATATCATAATGTAGTGGACCATAAAGGAATGCATGCATGCATACTTTTCTGTGGTTTTCTCCACCTTCTCTAAACAACCCTGTATAATTATAAAAAAGATAATCCTGACTGATAAGTCAAAAAAGGAGAAAAACCCTACTTACAATTTGTTAAGTGTTATCTAAATAAAAGTACAATACATCCTTCATTTAACAGATTGAATGTCTGTTCAATCTGAGATTTCTTCAAGCCTAGAAAAACATTCATACATGAGATTATTGTGTTAAATAGTACTCTACCACATTCATCTATATACCTCTGCAACCCTATTTTGCAGGGGTGAAATTCAACAGGCTCTGACAGGTTCTGGAGAACCAGTAGCAGAAATTTTGAGTAGTTCGGAGAACCGGCAAATATCACCTCTGGCTGGCCTCAGAGTGGGGTGGGAATGGAGATTTTGCAGTATCCTTCCCCTGCCATGCCCACCAAACCATGCCCACAGAACCAGTAGTAAAAAAAAAAAAAAAGAATTTCGCCACTGTTATTTTCCATAACCTTTATTTGAATGAAACATTGCATTATAGGGCAATCATTTTTGAAACAAGGTACCTGAAATGGGCTAACTTATGGAATACATCCAAAATCTGGAACCCATGATTGCCAAGAGAATGAAATTTGGGAAAGAAGTGGCTTTAACTCAGGGAGGCACTGGTTGCCTAGTAACAAAATAGTAATAATAGTAAATGCCCCTATAGCACTTAGATAAGTGAAAGCGGAAAAAACAAAAGATGTGCAGATGTCATCCCCTGAAGAGTTTCTGGCTTACGATGACATCTACCTTCCTTCATCTTCCTCTAACAACTGCATCCATTTTCTTCATTTGCTTCCTCTTTGCCAGCCTTCCATATGGTTTTGTATTACTCATTTAACCCAAATCCTTCAAGACCATATCCATGTTACAAAGCAGTTTCTTTCCCCCTAGCCATTTGCCAGCATTTTAATTTTGACAGCTTTCCAAACTGCAGTAAAATTAATTTTAAGTTACAGCTTAAAAGCTTAGAGCCGAGGTGGCGCAGTGGGTAGAGTGCAGTACTGCAGGCCACTTCAGCTGACTGCTATCTGCAGTTCAGCGGTTCAAATCTCACCGGCTCAGGGTTGACTCAGCCTTCCATCCTTCCGAGATGGGTAAAATGAGGACCCAGATTGTGGGGGCGATATGCTGACTCTGTAAACGGCTTAGAGAGGGCTGAAAGCCCTATGAAGCGGTATATAAGTCTAACTGCTATTGCTATTGCTATAGCTTCTGAGTATATTGCTGTCTGGTTTATTACATACATTCTCAACCACAGGTGGTCCTTGGATCACGACAGCAGTCGAAACTGAAGTTTCCATCACTAAGCGATGCAATAGTAAAGTGGGACATTATATGATTAATGATGGCAATCTGACAGTCCAGATTGCTATCCTAGCCTCAGGACATGGGGATTGTTAAACTGGAAGATGCAGGAGTCCCAGGCAAGGAAGCTGGCAAGTGCTATGGGGTGGGACTGGGGTGCGCTGGACTGTGTGGGCACATATGCAGGTGCAAGCAATGCTGCAGGCAGGTGCTCCAGAGCATAACTGGATGCCATGGTGTGTGTTGGGGGGGGGGATTGGAACGTGCCAGGTAAAAAAGTACCAGGGGTGGGAGCAACTTAGCTTGTGGGAAACTGCAGGAAATGTTAGAAAAATTGTGTTCATGTGAGCTGGAACATTGTAGTTGCAAGCCAGGGACTTTTTATGGAGACACTGTAACTTTACAGACCAGTCATAAATTCCCACATTCAGTGAGGTCATAATTTAGAATAATGACTAAACAAGTGGTCATAACTCAATGACTACTTGTACAGCCATCATCTATGTCAAAAATATATTTCTATTAAGTCTTTTAGTTGCCAGAATGATCCCCAGTCCATGAGTTAAACGGCTAATATATCTGTGGTTGAAAATATTTTACTATATTTCCTTGATAACATACAGTATCTTGAGATGGGTAAATAGAAGTGTTCCTAAGATTAGAAATATCTTCATGTTTTCTTTTGATACCTGCAGCTTTTCAGTTCGATAATCTGCTGAATTCAGACAAAAGTGACTGAAGAATCAGTCATTAAAAGAAGCAACATAAACTCTGCCATCTCTGAATTATTAATACTGTGTAAATAGGAGTTGGTACATAATGTCTTTCAGCTCTTTTGGATGAAATGACTTGCTATAATGACTGATGTTAATCTATGCAATCTGTCAGCATTTGCACCAACACTGAGATCATCTCTTCGCTGATAATTTGTCAGAACAAGCCAGTCTCATTGTCATTTTACATCTGTGATAATACGAGGTCTTTGTATTATTTATGCAGCTATTTAACTTTTTCCTCAAAGTTCTGTCTCCTCCGGGGCTAATATTCAAAGCTTTGTCCAAAGTTTTTTTATATATAACATTGCGTTGGTATGTTCAGCAATGTTTATGTTAGTGTCTGTGTGTGTGTATTCTCGTTCCATTCCATATACACACACACATTGCTGAATATACCACCGCAACGTTATTTCATGAAATGATACTTCCTGAACTGTTTTCATATATTTTTGTCTCAGTTACAATTTTCTTACTTTCAGTGCCCATAATATGCACTGATACAAGATACTTAACATTGTATTTTGCAATTAACTATCTGACACTGTTGCATTACAACATGTTTTTCACTAATATATCCAATGAGGACTGTTGATTGACTCAAACTTGGCCCTCTTTCTTTACCTTCAGATACACAGTTTTGTGACACCCTGGTTAAGTATTTCCAGAATATCGCCCCCCCTCCCCAAAAAAGGATCCCAAGAAAAATGGTATTTATGAGCAGAAGTGGCAAACGTTGTTTGGACTGATCTTCCAAAGAACAGATTTTATTTATTGTTGATCATCTTGATTTTTTTATGGAGGAAAATCTGGCAGACTTTGTCTATAAAATCTGAAGTCTGCTATACTGAACAGAGGGTTTACTATATGCTCTTGCTGTGGTTATTATTTGCCCTGAATAAAATATACTAATTCAATTCACACATTCAAATAGTCTTTCCTTAAAGTGCTTGAGACTTCTGCCTAGTAAAATAAGTCCAAATGTAATATGTCATCCCTGAAGGATATCTTGTTTTTTAAAAAACTAGCCTTATCTATCCGATTATGCACGCTAATATTATGCAGAATTATTAGTGCATGTAGATTCCTTTTGAGTGAATTTCAAAAATACGCTGAACACTTGAGAAGGATTTAAGTCTCTCAAAAGAACTTAAGGATATGCAAATAAACCTAGCTGATCAAGTTAAACAGATGCAACTCAACACAAACAATGTGAGCCCTCCTCTCCCTGGTTGTTGCTGTCAAAGAACACGATGAGGTTCTGGTGATCTGTAAAAGCAAAAGGGGGATCATGGAATTTAGTGCTCTCAAAATAAACTGCTTTGGTCTTGTTTTATGAAAATAACCTGGTAGGACATGCAAGGCAACATACATGATGGGATATGTCCTGAAAACCAGTGAGCAAACATCTTTTTTTCATGCATGTAAATGTGAATCAGCATTCTATTAACAAATAATTACCTCATATTACACTTCAATAGGATTTTAGGCCAATTAATTACAAATTGAAAACCACTGTCAAAATGTCATCGGATCTAGATCTGACCAGAGATTAGGTAGAAATCTTCACGGAAAACAAAGGTAGGGCATACATTAAATAAAGTATAATCATATGTTTTATTTTGTAACTATAACGAGAGGGGTCTTTTTTTTTTCTTTAAGGAATCTCCTTCTGGACGCCGGAAAGCCCTTGCTACCAGCAATATCAACATGAAACAATATGCAAGCCCCATGCCAACACAGACAGATGTCAAATTAAAGTTCAGGCCTTTGACCAAGAAAGTTCTCTCAGCCACCCTGCAGTTCTCATTATCATGTATTTTCCTAAGAGAAGGAAAAGCCACGTAAGTTTTGCAGAACGTGTTACTCCGTTGCTCTTTTATATGTTCCAGAGAGCCTTTCTTGAGCTTCCCAGCTCTCTTGAACCACAACACTGAAATTCCCTTGCATGGTTATTAAAAATGTGTGAAAAGTATGGTTTCAAGCAATTCAAAGTACAAAATGCATGAGAATCACTGTGTAAGTCCTCAATAAGCATTTAAAAAATGACTCCCAAAAGGTACTGCTCCCTTCCCAAGTAGATAATCCCCAACCTGCCTACTTTTCTACTTATCTGTCTCTATAACTAGTCAAGTCTGCTTTGCATTATCAACTCTGCTGCTATCCTTAAGCCTCACATAAAAGTGCTGAAAGTGGACCACATTCAACCCCACAGATCCTACAGAGACTATTGATTGTCATTCTAGTTTTTTGCAGGGCAGTGGGTGGAGGGCATGAGTTGTGGGAAAGAAATTTCTGGTTTTTTACTACCTCAGGTGTGGCCTTGAATGAACAATTATTTCAGTTTCACCACAGAGTCATAATATGAGACAACAATATGAACCTAGAGCATTGGTAAAAATTAGAAAGATAATGCCTATAACACATACTGTAAGAGGAAGCCCTATATCATTGCTAATTATTTTCATTATAATGTTTTATATAACTTGCTGCCCCAGCACAATACCTTTTTGAGGTTCCTTTCATTAGTAAAAATTATACCTTTTTTTTCCCCCATAAGCCTTCATAGTCTTCCTTTCAAGATGCAGCTGTATATCATGGTTAGAATTAATTTGTTTTCTGAAAAACACTGGATCAAAATTCAGCAGACAGGAAACCTGTCATATGAGGAAATAGACATTAGTTCAGATCTGTCAAGATGCTGTAAATGAAAGGCATCTTGAAGCAACAAATTAATTTGATGTTAGTAGGATGATGATGATATTGATATTATTATTATTATGAGTGGTAATAGTTGTTACACTATTTACATACAATCTGCCAGATAGGTCTGATTGGATTTGGTTCTTTGACTATCAGATCCTTTTCGAGGATCTATGACGCTAAAGATAACATCATAATTTATACATTGACTGTACCATGTAATAAACTTTTTGTAATTGGTGAGTTGAAATTTTATCCATTCTATTTGTACCCAATTGCTTTTCCAGATATTTTGAATTAACATCAAGCACACCAACCTCTATGATTTTCCATATTTGCTCTATTTGTGTCTTTATATAGTATTTCCCTACTTTTTATGGTTATTTTTTATTGGTCCTTCCATCTCCAGCTACTGCAATTTCAATTATTCATGCTTGTTTCTTTGTAACAACAATGAAGTAACTACTTCTGACTTATTATGGGCTAAACATTTATTATTGTTATACTTGCTCACACAGTCAACCAGATGTTTAGACTGCATTTGGCATTTTTATCCACCTATCGAGTCCTTCTTAAAGACCTGGGATAGGCAGATGTTGATGTTTAATGATGTTAAAGGAATCTAATATTATATACACAAAAATGTGAAATCTTTAGCTTGTGTTGGCCTTCATACGTATCAAGTTCTTCTAAGAACCTAGGATGTTGTAATGTGTTGGCGTAATATATCTATAGATCCAACCATTATTATATTGTTATTTTTATTAGAGATGAAGATATGCAGAGCCTGGCAAGTCTGATGAGTATGAAGCAAGCAGATATTGGAAATTTAGATGACTTTGAGGAAGATAATGAAGATGATGAAGAAAATAGAGTAAACCAGGAAGAAAAGGCTGCAAAAATTACAGGTTTGTTTCTTCCCCGAATATGTATGACTTTGCTTATAAACTTAATTTGAAAGTCGTTATTCTTTTTTACCACTTTTCTTTTGAAAATAATGTAGGTTTGTACTATTTGAATTAGGAACAAAAAAATTAATCTAAAACATGGATTGGTGTCATTGTGTGAAGTAAGGGAGGATTCATGCTCCTTTGGGTTAACTTCAAAAGAGCCATAAATACTACATTAAACAGTCTTTATTTTTGTCACTGATTCGCTCTCTTTTGACTCCATGGACTAAAGAAAAGTTATTCATGATTTGAAGGAATAAGGTTTCTGTATATTTATTTCAGTGTGTACTAAAGTCTTGCAGGAGTATTGAAATATGGAATACATGCTTTCAGGCCATTAGCCTTCATAATCCCCCTAGCTTCTACAGTTTACTAATGCAGGAAGAACTAAGCTATCTGCCTAGTAGATCTAAATTTAAGCTAATATTATAAGTTCTTGAGCTGAATCAAAGAGTTATAATAATTTTCCATATCTTGAGAACATAGCTGGATAACTTGGTTCTGCATACAAAAGGAAACAGGTAGAAAATCTATCTTATCCAGCAGTGTTAATGTGAAGTAATAAAAAGGATGATAAGCCTGACAGCACAAGATAGTTGACAACTGTATCCAGTGGATCCAGTGGATCTGGATACTTGAGAGACCGCCTTCTGCCAATTACATCCCTGCGACCAATAAGATCACATAGATTAGGCCTCCTCCGTATACCATCGGCCAGCCAGTGTCGGCTGGCAACTACAAGGAGGAGGGCCTTCTCAGTAGTAGCCCCGACCCTTTGGAACGAGCTCCCCGTAGAGATTCGCACCCTCGCCACCGTCCAGGCCTTCCGCACAGCCTTGAAGAACTGGCTCGCCCGTCAGGCCTGGGGACAAGGATAGTTCCCCTCCCGAATGATGAATGTATGTTGTTTACTATTTTATTATATGTCTCATCTTAATGTCTGTATTCCCCTTCCCCGATTTTATGTGAGCCGCCCTGAGTCCCCTCAGGGAAAAGGGCGGCCTACAAATATTAATAAAATCTAAAATCTAAAATCTAAAAACTGTATATGAGAACAGATTTGTGTTGTGTTTGTGTATGCAGGAGAGAGAGGGAGGGAGGGGAGGGAGGGAGGGAGGGAGGGAGAGAGAGAGAGAGAGAGAGAGAGAGAGAGAGAGAGAGAGAGAGAGAGAGAGAGAGACTGACTGACTGACTGACTGACTGACTGACTTCAACCTACAGAAGGCACAACAATATTTTCCACCTCAAGAGAATATAGAGCTCAGTTCCGGGAAAGGTATTCATGAAAGAGAGGAAAAGAAATAAAATGTAACTTTGATGGAGTTGCAATCCATGTCTCTTCTTGAAAATTTCCCAGTAGCCTTTTTAATTCAGTCTATATCCTTCTAAAGCACTTCCTGGATAACACACACTCTGAATTGGATCTGGCCACATACTGGAATACTATTTTTTAAAATGAGAGTTGAGTAACCTCTAATTACTACTAAGATGCGCCATAATTTAACATGTAACCCAGTAAAAGTATTTGCAATTGGAGTAACATCAATGTCCTACTTTCTTTGATGTTCCACCTATCAAGTATTATTTTGTAATCTCCTTGAAAAAAATATTTCTATTTCTACAGTATTATATATTCCAGTCTTGGGAATATACAGTGTATGTGTCTACTGGTAATAGGAAACATTTTTTTAAAAGAGATAAAGTAGATAGTGAAAGATTTGTCTATATCAGTAAATTACTTTTGTCTGTTATTAGAGTTTCATAAATCAAGTTGAATGTAAAAGATATCACCAAAAGCAATTCTTTCATTAATATTGTTTTCCATAAGCATGTTTTTATAATTTTACCACAAACTCCCTGATAAATGAGATGATCTTAAATTTCTTGTTTGTTCCAGAAAGAATTGATGCATTCTGTTACGTCTCCTTCATGTTCTTAGCATTTCTCCATGTTGTAGTTTTCCACGTATGCCTTCCTTCATTCTTCACTAGAGCCTTTGTCAATCTCAGTCTCTGTCAATCTATTTCCCAAATGACTCCCAAATGCTCAACTAAAAAAAAATTATGAACATTAAACAAATGCATATAGATTTCCTTACCTTTCATCCTTGTCCTCTCTCTTGGTGACAATTATATATATATATGATATTCAGCTGTTGAAGTCATTATATGGCATTGCTATACTGCATTATGGGAAAAGAAGGTTCCATATATCTTCTGTGAAAAACTATAGCAATTAAACTAAATTGATGTTTCCGCTTCTCCTTTCCTCCAGTCACTTCCTTAATTGCCTGCACACTTGAACAACTTTACCATATAGATCAGATGGATTGTGTCAAACACATACTGCATATCATGTTTCCCCAAAAATAAGACAGGGTCTTACTTTCTTTTGACCCCTGAAATAAGCGCTTAGCCTTATTTTCTGGGAGGTGTTATTATTTTTGAAGTGCAGGAGGCGGCGAGCGTAGTTACCTCATGGCTGCTGCCATGTTGCAATATTTTAGGGGATGGCTTATTTTGGGGGGAGGGCTTATTTTAGCGCACATGTTCAAAAGCTCAATTGGGCTTATTATCCAGGGAGGTCTTATTTTCGGGAAAACGGGGTACTATCAAATGTTCAGTTTACATTATAGCTCTTACACCATTGGATCTATTAGCTGTAAGTTGTCCTTAAAAAGATTAGAAGTGCAGGGTATAGGTTAAGTAAAACTTAGGAATCAGCCCTGGACATTTGTTTTGCTCTTCCAGATCTGCATGGCAAGGCAATCTGTCTATGCTTTATTTGGCAAGATTAATTGTGTGTCTGTGCTACCTTAATTAAAATATTATATTTCACTATTTTAATTATTATTAATTAGTTCTTGTTTTAGTGTAGAATGTGTACAAGATAATTCTGTTAATTAAAATATATTTCACGTTCACTGAGGCTCCACATTCTAGAACAGTGTTTCTCAACCTTGGCAACTTGAAGATGTCCGGACTTCAACTCCCAGAATTCCCCAGCCAGCATTCGCTGGGGGGAATTATGGGAGTTGAAGTCCAGACATCTTCAAGTTGCCAAGGTTGAGAAACACTGTTCTAGAATATGGAAAAGCCCTCATGAAAGTACAGAGATATATTGATTATGATTGTTCAGTCTGGAATGTATTCCTAAATTAACATTTGTTTTTCTTTTCCTTTTCTCTTTTTCCTAATAACAGCATGTATTGTATTCCTTTTCCATTAAATGACCTTACCTCACAGTTGTCTTGACTGGCTTCTGTTTACAGAAATTGTAAACCAGTTGAATGCTCTGAGCAGCTTAGATGAAGATCAAGATGACTGCATAAAGCATACAAATATGCTGTCCACTAAATCAGCCAGTTCTTCTGAAGGTCTATGAGCTTTCCTCCTTTTCTGTTTCTGGCATGTCTGCATTTTACTGTGAGCTCCTTAGTATCTGTTCATATTCAAGTGTTGGTTGTAGCTTTGTGCTTCCTGCTTGGTGTCCATTACAGTCTTGTTGCATACAGTCAAGAATATGCAACAAGATATGGTGCGTTCATCAGCCAAGGTGAGGAAATGATGGCCTTCAGATATTATTGGATTCATGTTCCCATCAGCCCCTCCAGTGTGGTCATTGATCAGAAAAGATTGCAATTGTAGTCAGATCTTCCATTTGCTAAACCGAGCTCAGAACTGCCATTACTTATGCTTGGAAGTATTGCATTCTTTCTCTGAGGTAATTTGTATGCTGCATGTGAGCCTTCCAGCTTAGTAATGGAGAAATTACTACCTTTATATATTGAATTTCTTTAAGTTAGCATTTTTTCTTTCTAAAAACTATTGCTACAGCCTTCCAGGTCATTTAAACAGTCATATAATAAACTTGCACTTGCTTATGTTCATGTTACTAAGCTGGAAACATTGGTGTACTATAAATATAACAGTTTAGTTTAGCAGTAGAAAAGGTGTCACAATTCACTATTAAAAGGAATACGTAGTACTTAAGATAAGTATTTGGAGATTGTTTAAACATTCTATTTTTAATCCTAAAGGAAAGTATAAAATGTGTACTGAAAGGTATTTTTCTTGGTTTCTTAGAACTTATCAACAAGCTTAGTTTCCTGGATGAAGAGGAGCAAGATTTGGCAAATTCAAGATCAAATCCATTTGTAGATTCTGATAGGTCAGAGCTGAATCCTTTTGGAGACACTGATATCGAAGGTATTTAATTTTGCCATGTGTAATCTTTGGATTGTGTTATACTTTGTGACAAGATCACAAACTATGTGTACTTCCTACTTCTTATTTTCTAAAAGTTTATTCGATGTTACTTACTGTATGTGCTGATAATTTTCAATTTAAATATTCAGCCACAGCATGCTTAAGGTGCAGCTTAATGATGGAATTCTTCAATCTGAAGTAGCCTTTTAGATCAGTGATTGATCAAATCATTTTTCTCTTTCTAGACATGCCTGGACAATTTAATAAAAGCTTATGTAATATTTTATGTTCTAGTAATAATAATCAATATTTTAAAGTTATTTGGTGTTTGATTTAACTCAATTTTAAGTATGTACTAAAAATTGCACTTCAGGCTGATACTAATTCTGCCCTTGTTCCTTAGTCTTTTATTGGCCAGGATGGGAAATTATTGTCTATTATTTTAAAAAATGTGTGATTGTTTATTCAATTTATTTGCTGCTCATCTTGCCATATATGTACTACTATCTACCTAGTTACCCCCATTCCATTAGAGATTCCTTCTAACATTATACTAGTAAGATGAATATAAAAAAGCGGAGGGGAGGTTTGTGTAAAACAGCAATGATGGATGAACACTTTCTTGCTGTTGCAAGATCAAGCATGGGATTGAGGCAAGTCTTTGCTTCTCTCTGAAGTGATAAATACATACTAAGATATGAAATATGATCATGATACAACCATATTGTATTCTACAATGTTCTAATTGTTGAGTGTAATATCTAACTACTAAGCCTCTTAATGATTTTAAATCTTTACAGTAGGAGACTGGCCTCCAACATCAGATACATAAGGTTGATATTAGAGAAAGAGGACATGCATACACAGAGTTTCTAGTGCAAGCCTTATTCTACTACGGAACATCCTCATCCGTGCTTAATATTTGGATTTTTTTCCTGGACATAGGATTTTTCTTACAGTAGATATAGTTAGTGATATCTGCATGAGTTATGATGGCTGGGGAAGATAGACTGAAGTGCTGTCTGTTATTAAACTTACTGGCTCATAAACTGAAGCCAACCGTTAGGGAAGGCTCTTCTAGCTAATGCTTATAAGATAACTTTGTTACTCTGTAGTACTTAAGGAAGGCTTAACTAGTCTAAACAGCAGCAGTATTTCCCTTTTAACTGTGTCTTGGATTAGTAATACATCCCAGAGTTCTGCTGTATCTACATTTGACAGAAGGATTTAGTTTAATTAGTTAATGTTTGTAAAGAATTTTGAAGATTAAAGAACAATACAAGTGCTAAATGTTACAAGAGGTTGATTGTTTAAATATACAGATTCTTTTTGAACACCCTTCTCTTTCCTCCTTCCCATTCTTTTTTGTTTTCTTACTCTTTTATTTTGTTTTTAAAAGTCTGTATCACTTTTCTGTATTCAGTTCATGTCTTTGATGATGTGTTTAATCGGGGGGGGGGTTCTTTCACCTTTTTGAGATAATAATTAATCAATTGATTACTTCATTTTTGTATGAATGGTTCTTGTGTTCTTCCTTTAAGCCATACTTGTCATAAATATTATGAATTGAGTATCAAGACTTCATCTGTAGAATTCCACATATTCTTTATTAAGGGACCTTGATATTCTGAAATATGCCTCTAGAAAATGGTCTATTTTAAACGGATGTTCTAGAATCTCTGTTACTGAGTTTACTTGAATTTCATAATGCTCAGCAACTCGAGTGCAGGACTAGGTATGGGGCCATAGAGGCAGATTAAATATAAAGATGAAATGAATGGATTGTATTGAGTTGAATTTGTATGATCCTAAGCCAGTTTTTGAAGTGGATTACCGGTACATTTCTTTAGTTAATTGTTTCAGAGCATATATCAAATCTGAATGATTTCTGAGTCACCTGGCCAGAGCAGTAGATTGCATTCCTTTCCTAGGCATGAAAGAATTGTCTTTTTTTCCTTTTGGTTTATAATGATTTACAACACACTTTATAAGTACTCCTCTTGTTTTATTAATATTAATTTGGGATAGGAACTGTTTTGTGCTCTATTAGAGTTATATCAGGAGAAATACACTATTCGGAAGGAATTGAAGAGTTCCTTCTTCATTAAGACACAGCCTCTTGATTGTGCTCTCTGTAGAACAAGACATTAAGATGACTTCATTATCCAAACAAGAGCGCTACTGTGATGACAGTGATGAATATAACCCCTTTAAAGAAAAGGGTATGGAGTATGTGAACCCTTTTGATGAACCAGATCCTGAACCTGAGGTCCTATTACCTGTCAAAGATTCTCCTCCTCAACCTAGCAAAAGGAAAAATATCCGGCCTGTGGATATGAGCAAATATCTTTACGCTGACACATCAAGAACAGATGAAGAGGAGTTAGATGAGTAAGTAGATCACTTTTTTACCCCTTTGCATTAGTTGGGATTTCAGCACAAAACCTCCAGGCATAAAATATTAAAACCTGATTATTCTTGTATGAAGTACAAGAATAAACTGCTCCGTTAACAGAATTTGAATACATTAAACATTGGGGCATGCGTGTTACTGGATTTTTTTATGTGAGGCTTTAAATCATCAAAGCAGAATCTCTGAAGGGAGGCGTAGATACAGATGTTCAGAATGAAAAGCATGCATGCTCAATTCAGGCGTGGCATTGGCTGCAGCAGCAGTACAGTTGGCTAGTGGCCAGCTTTGAACTATTCATATATGTAAGGAACATGCAGTGACATTTGAGGATAATGGATGACCTAGTCTTTAGAACTTTGGTACTATCCTTCTTTATTCAATGATCATTCGGTACATTTAAGCAGTTCTATATAGAATTCAAGACCTCCCCCCCTTTTCAAAGTATTGTATTAGATGTATTATGCAAAGTACTTTTCTTGATTGGTTTTAGTAATAATAGCATTGATTGCACTAATATTTGAAGAAGATTAAACTAATTGTGTTTTCTCTGTTATAAATACAAATAGTGGTCCCATCCCTTCCCCGTCTTGTCCCCCCCCGCTCCGCCCTTGTCCTGGAAAGTGGGTGTAGATTTTTCTAAGTTGTTTTGTTGGCTTGTTGCTTTGAAAAATAATTGCAACTTAGACAAGTCTGAGAGTTGGTTTTGTGTATAAATTAGATGAGAATAAGTCAGATCTTCATCGCTAAATGGACATAGATAAGCAGTTTCCTTAACTGCAGTACCAAAGTAGTTTGCTGTTGCCTTCTTCTGGGATATTGTTTTAAAATCCCCAATATAAGTATTAAGCAGGTCTGACTTAGTTAAGCTTCCAAGGCCAGACAAGACCTACTGAGGTATAGCAAGATTTATTGTTCTATTTCCTAAACTGACTAAGTATGTATTATCAGATCATGATCACTATATCCCTATCATCTTAACTATCATGCCTGGCAAATTAGAAAAGGCAACCAGTGGAAGGTTGATAGTAAACACAGGGAAGAGAGAGAGAAAAACAAGAGAGTAAAATACAAAAATTAACATAAAAGTACAAGTGAAGATGTTTTTTAAATTTTGTTCTAATCCACAAAGAAATCTATAGCATTGAATCCATAGCAGTGTCAGGCCTGCAGCCATGTAGGTATTTAAGGGATAATGGATGTTTTCTATCCAAATACCAATGCATTTAATTGCAACTGTAGCTTCCTTCCCTTTTAATAGCATAACCGTTAACTTTCAAGACAGTCAAAATGTGAAGAACAAGCCACCCACCATCTTTTCAGTGGCAATTGCTGCACTATTCATTCTGGATTCTAGGCACATGTTTACATGCACATTAAGGATCATATAAAGAAGCTTATTTCCTTTTTCATTGAACTTCAGTTTATTTATCAAACAATCCTTTGCTTCCACTGTGCTGTTAGGCTATTTATGTCCCTGCATCGTCAGCACAATGTCTTGTAATCAGACTTTCATCAGCAGTACCCCTTGGTGTACTACAAAGAATATAAAATTGAGAAAAAGGAACCATCAATTCAAGCTGTAGATGAATCTCAATCCCCCATTATGTATGCATGTCACTGTTTTTGTGTTCGGTCATAATCTCTTCTATAACATTTTGTGAAAAGAAATTTCAAGAACTTATTTCCTATGATGTTCTTTCTCCTTAATATGTGCAACTGGTGTACAAATTTATAAATTTACAGATTCATAAAATTTGGGATTTTTTTAATCAATAGCAGCAGCACTTAGACTCATATACTGCTTTAGAATGATTTATAGCACTCCCTAAATGGTTTACAGAGTCAGCATATTGCTCCCAACAATCTGGGTCCTCATTTTACTGATCCTGGAAGGATGGAAGGCTGAGTCAACCTTGAGCTGATCAGGAACAAACTGGCAGTGGGCAGCCTGCAATACTGCATTTTAACCACTGCGCCCCCTTGGCTCTTATACCAATGTTTTACTTGAATAACCACACTTTGAAATGTGAGTTAGAAAGCTAACTGCATTCCAATCTCAGAAGAATTAGGTCAGTGTCCTTAAAATATGGATCAAATGAAATTGATTGACATCCTTAGTGATAGAGGAAGCCCCTTATTTTTTGCATACCTCACCAGGAATGGTAATGAAAGAGAACTACTAAACAGGATTATCTGATAAACTACAGCATCAGGCAACATTTTAAAATAAATTAATAAAGGCAGTCTACAGCTGTTCACTTGAAATCCCATTCAGATACATTTGGATCATATGGGTAGGACAAGAAGCCCTAATTCAGTGGAATGGTTCAGATTTCACATAGGGGAGATCACAGGGTTGGTTTCTGAATGTGATGTTCTCTTGGAGAGATCTGGAAAGGCTTCTGTATGCAAACACATTGGCTTCTGTATGAGTCAATTGGATAGAATACTATCTGGATTATAAAGATCTTCTGAAGCTTCTCATCCTTGACTCTCTAATGATACTACCCACCATGACCCAGCTCCTCCTCCTTAGCAATGCAAAAAATCATCTTTCTTTCCTTAGCAGATAATTGTTATTCTAGATCAGGGCTGTCAAACTTGCAGCCCATGGAGCAGATGCTTCACACTCTGGCCACACCCATGCCGGTTTAGTGAAGGGGGGGAAGTCCTGATATGTGATGTTACATCGCCATGATGATGTGAGCTTGACATCCCTGTTCTAGATTGTTAGTAGATAAAGGAAGAGGAGTACAAATCCCAAAGTATGCTAGGAACAATGTTACTGGAATCCCCAACTATGGGATTCTATGCAACAAAAACATACTAGTACTGTACCAGAAAGATTCCTATAGATCCCTTTAATATTTGTTAGCCATTATATGTTGCTTAATAATCTTACATGGAGCTTGTAAACTTGTAGAAGCTTTTGGAAAAAATACATTAGCAATTCCACAAAAAAGTGTTGGAAACATTGTATTAATTCTGCTGGTTGTGTTACTGATAGCACCTGGGAAATTCACACAAGAAAGTCCAGTTCTCTCTATATAATGGAATAATACTTATCGGAAACAAAGGGGCTGGATTCACATATCACAGTAAGCCATAATTTTGGTTACCAATCATGATTGTATTTGTCCACACACTATGCCAGTGGTTCTGAACCTTTGGTCTGCAGATCCCTGGGGGTGGGGGGGAGCATGATGTCATCACAGGGCGTCTGTGAAAGCTTGAAAAAAATTAAATATTGAAGGTCCTAGCTATGGTCTATGACCACAAAAGTTATTTAAAAGGGGTCTGTGTTGAAGAAAAGGTTGAGAACCACTGCACTATGCAATAAAGTATAATTTGCAAATTGTAGCATTTGCATTCATCCAAACACAGTAAGTCAGAATTGAGGTACAGTATGTGTATCTATCATGTCAGAGGAAAAAAGTAGTAATGTCTGGAGCACATCGTTCTTGTGTCTAAATGCACAATACATCTTATTGTGGAAGTGAGGAGGAGGAGGTGGTGGTGTGTGATCCACATTCCAGCAGTTCCAACCACAACCCCACTCCCAGCATTGAGAAAGTAGTGCTATATAATGACTGAGAGAATACTTATTCTTCCTTTGCATAAACTAGCAGTGACTGTCACCGTTATCCAGATTTTCATTTTGCAAAGTTGATAGGCTTAGAACTTTGAGTGTTCATGACAGGGCAGGCAAATGATGAAATGTGCATCATGAGATCATTGCAGAATTGCTGTGATTTTTTGGTAATTGTTTTAGGTGTTAGGTTAGAAATATATAACCACAGCATTTGTGTAACGTCATTGCATTTGTGTCATCATTTAGCATCAAATTGATCATCATGAGTAAAAATGTAGAAAATGCTTCCAATTTGAAACAAGCTGAGTTTGAAACACCTTGATTCAGAACATTTCTTCTGAGGTTGGAAACAGCTTGTTTCAAACTGGAATGAGATGTTTTAGCTTCAATATATTTTGTGCTTCTCTAAACAGTTGTATTAAGCCAAGGGGTGAATGGAGCAGTGTTCTAGGAAAGAGCTCAAGGATGTTAAGTCTAAAGAAGACTAGCCTGGTCCATCTGGGAATGGACACAGATAGCTGTGATGGTGGAAGTCCACCTTCAACATTGCTTCTTAGCAGGTGTTTGTTGCTCAGGATTCTGGAAATTATAAATACAGTTGAAACTAGCAGCCCCTGAGAGACCAATCTTCCATTAGTTTCTCATTCTAGTTGCTGTTTAAAGTGTTGGCTATTTCCACATTTTATAAAAGTGAATCCTTCAGTTGAATTATGTGATACATGCTTAATCTGTCTTCCATGTATTATTGTTGGGTATTTGTGTCAAGAGGCATTATGTCTGCATAAGCCATTAGCTCTTTTAGAAGCTCTTGGAGATCAAGCTACTTGTTCACCATTCCTTTTCTCCTCAGTTCCCACCACACCTGAGACCAGACCAAAATAGCCTGTTCTTTCATCTGTTTTGTCCATGTTTAGTTCTTCTCTTTATCCATGTTATTGCCTACTCACCTTTCAGAAATCCTTTGAGATTTAGAGGAATATGACACAGATTTTAAAAATTTCAGGTCACCTTTCTGCAAATGGAGACACAGCACTCATTGGGTGAAATGCATGGTGTGAGATAAGCATTTATTTCAAATCTGCTCTCATTTTGTCTACACTCTAAACCAAACAACTCTAATCTTTTCAATCTCTTTTCACAGAAGTCTCTCCATCTTTTTTATCATTTTCATCATCCGTCTCTGGATCATCCTATTTTTTCTCCTGTATGTCTTTTTTAAGATGTGGTGACCAGCCTTGCCTGCAGTATTCAAGACGAGGGAACCCTCTGTGATTTGTGTGATGGCACTGGGACCCTTTTCAGTATTGTTTTGCATCTCAGTTACTATGCATGCACGCCTTTTGCTTGTATAACTGTCCATGATTATTTGCAGAATTGAGAAATATTTTTTTAAAAAGTGGCTTGATTCTGGAGAAGATATTCATAATTCCAAGCAAAATATATTTACTTCAAAGCTGTCATCCTGCTATGTAACCCATTAAATCTAGAAAAAAATAATATAGTAAAACCTTAATTTAACTGTAGGGAGGAGGGAATATTCATTATTCCCAATTGTTCTGTAAATTAGAGAGTTTGTTATTTGCAATGATATTATTATGCAACTGACACAACTTAGTTCATTTGTGCATTGTTACACCACACCTATCATTTCTATTGTGCAAGTGATATAACTTATATAATTGATGTAATTATTTCATCCAGGTCTGCTAAGTCAGGATTTCCCTCTATAATATAGTTGTTCATTTGTACGTTTAAATATAGAACTCTATATGGAATTTCTAAAACTAAATGCTTTCGGCTTTAATGGAACAAATTTTCAAGAGTTCTGTTCCTCGCTTCATGTTCCAAGTTCTCAATTTCTCTATAAATAGTCCTCCACTTATGTCCATTATTAGGACCAGAATTTTAATTGTCAAGTAAGGATGTGGTTAAGCGAATCACACTCAATTTTACAACCTTTTTTTTGCCACAGTTGTTAAGCAAATCACTTCAGCTGTTAAATGAATCCTGCTGTTGTTATTCAAGCCAGTGAATCTGGCTTCCCCCATTGACTTTGCTTGTTGGAAGCAGGTTGGTGAGGTCATAAGTGGAAATCACATGAGCTCAGAGTACTGCAGCCATCATATACAAATACATCTCAGTTGCCAAGCACCCAAATTTTGAACAAATGGAGATGTTGCACTAGTTATAGGGTAATGGTCATGAGGACCGGTCATAAGCCACTTTTTCCAGTGCTACTGTAACTTAATAGGCATTAAACTAATGTTATAAGTCAAAGACTATCTGTATTGTTCACTCAGTGCCTTTGTCAAGTTTTAAATGAAACTTAGCTGAGCTTGCAATTCTGTACAGATTTTTTTTAATAAGTAATCTGTTACTAACAAGATCATTTTACCCCAATACTAATAATTGTGCATGCTATGACATTACAACTATTTTTTGGGGGGGTCACAAACCTTCATTGCTGCAAAAACATTTCTTGGTCTTTTACAATACAGATGAGAAAGTAGTATCAGTATTGTAAAGACATTTTAAATTAGTATTTCTGTTGTCTCTGTGGTAAACGCTTTAACTTAAACTTCCATAGTTTTGGCCTCTGTATTGGCTCCTGTGTGACATGCAAATTTGCCATTAAGTCACATTAATTTTTATCTCCTGAACCAAACTTTTTAAACCAGCTTCTGCAAGTCACATTAAATTAGAAAATGTAAAAACAGGCATTATCTAGAAGGGATGTTGTTGAACCTTTAGGTGCATGTATTGAGCTTTCACCCTCTTTAGGTTTTCCTTCATTACAGCTTCTTCTGAAAACAAATATACTAAATGTACGTAAGTGGTTCATTATGATTCCAGAGGTCTCTACTAAAGGCTTTTCCACAAGAGAGTGAAAAATTCTGTTTGACTTGTCTACCCCATCCAATAGCATTCTTTTTGCCATATTCAGCTCCCTGATAGTCCCAGTTCATGTACCAGAAATCTGGGACTTTGTAGTTAGTCCTTGATTTACGATCACAGTTGGGACCAGAATATTTTGTTGTAAGTTGTCGTGTTTATAGGTTGAGGCACCCACATGACCAGACCCAAATTTTTTACCATTATTACAGTGGTTGTTAAGTGAATCACACTCATAAGTCTGAATTATGTGGTTCTTAAGTGAGTCATATAATCATTAAGCAAATCCATTTTCCCAAATCAATATTTTTTCTCAGAAACTAACAAACAGAAACAGACAAAAAGGCATTGTAAATTATAGGCATGCGATCATGGGAAGCTACAACCAGTAGTAAATGTGAGCCAATTGCCAAGTGCTCAAAATATGTTACTGTGACCGTGGTGCTCTGTGTGTGTGTGTGTGTGTGTGTGTGTGTGTTGTTTTACAGTGGTCAGAAGTGCTTTATGGGCTGTGAAGCACTCTTTCTGAGGCCTTTGTAACTTTCGTTGAATAACTGGTTATAAAGTTAGGACTACTAGTAACATTAAAAAAGGTAAAGGTTTCCCCCATCCAGTCATGTCCAATTTTAGAGGGTGGTGCTCATCTCCATTTTCTAGCCAAGGGAGCCAGTGTTGTCTGAAGATGCTTCCGTGTGAATGCTTCCATTTAATGTGAAATTCTACTCAAATTGCCCTGTGAATTACTTTCCAAGTAAAGATCTGGAAAAATAATATATTTTAATACTGCTTTTGCTATTTTGTGCATATTGTGCAAAGTTCATACTTTTTTCTTCACAATTAACTATTCACATGAGTTTAGCATAACTATAATTTAATGAAAATCATGATCACATTTTGCACAAATTTCTGGATAAGAGTATTTCTTCTTACGTAACTGAAACATAATCTTGGGTGAAGGGAACATTTCCTATGTAGAAACAACGCAGAATCAAATAAGTTACTTAAACATTAAGGAGTTGGGTAATTACTTAAATATATTTTGAACACTTTTTAAGAAACTAGGTTTCAGATATGATAATACTAAATAGAGTGTGTTCCTAGGTTGTATTTGAAATGAACTAACTTAAATGTAGGTGAAATATGGAAATATGTGTCACATATTTAAAACTTCTGAGAAGTTTTAAAGAAACTTAGGAGAAGTTTATTTTCTTAAAAATAAAGATGCGCTTGTGCAAAAAATAGGGAAAAGGTTCCTGTAACTGTGAGCAGCTTACTCTTTACTCACTTTCATTAGATAGGGGATAATCTCTGTTTCTAAGGCCGTAGGGGGTCAGATAGTTTGCTATCAAAACATGCTGTGTTTGTTAAATGTCCACACACAAAAATAACTTTTAGAACAAAAGAAAACTCTGTAACCTCCCATGTATAATGCATTGTCCTTGTTCTTATCTTTTCTCATCATTAATTTCACCCTGCTTTGAATTTCCTCTGTTTGAGGACAGCTTAACAAGCTTGTTAGCAAAATTAAATGATTGACAGACATTCTTGGGTACTCTCTTCCAAATGAAGTGCCATTCATTTTCTACCTTTGCCTTTTGTCATGCACGTCTCCATTGTTTATTTTGTCATCACTCTGAGCTTTGATTTTGTTTATGTTTTTTGTATTTGATGATCACTGAAGTGAGAACACCTCTAAGGTGCATTCACTTTACTACCTGGTTATTTTCATCTCAGTTATTTTCTTCCCTTCAAATAAATCCATATGTTCTGTCTGTAATAAACAATGACAAAACAACTCTGCTGTACAGTAGTTTATGAATGCAGTTAGATTTTATATTTTCTTTAATTTGCCTTTCCTCTTTTTGCAGAAATCTAATTATATAATTAGCAAACTTGATTACTCAGAGAATTACTTACTATAGATTTGTTGCAATGGATGGTTCTTCCTGGTTATAAAAGAAATCACAAGCCACAGGGTGGTAGTAAATGCATTAACATCCTTCTTTATATCCCACTTATCTAACTCAAAATCCAAACCATTCAGAGTGCTTTAGAGATTGAATTAAGAGAACAACAATAAAATTAAGCATTTCCTTGCTAGGAAAAATAAACACAAATCCAAAATCATACAATTAAAAGGTAATCTGTTAGAAAACTATCCAAACTGCAGGCCAAGATATCCATGAATGCATTTAGCAGCCTATGGATCTCTTGAAAATGGAATTCCATAAAGTCAAAATATATCATTAAAGGATATATAGACTCACAAATTGTTCAAAATGCTCTGAAAATAAAATTTCAAATGATCTTTTATAGAGATATTACTCAAATCTCTTCTAAAACAGTGCAGCTACTGTAAGAATTTTCTACAAAGTTCTCAGTTCTCTGGATCAGATTTGCATGAGTGGAGGGACGAAATAATCCATCAAAATGACCTTTTTTGTTTAAAGAAGCTTAGGCTGCTTCAAAAGCTTTTCTATAAACACAGTAGCAGCGGATTTAAATCCAAATTCTGAAATGCTGTCTATCTGGAGTCTCTGGCAGGGACACCATGTCCTTTCAGAGCCTTCCTTGGCACCTGCCAGGCTGCTTCTTCAACCTGGCTTTTTAATTCTGTCTGTTTACCTATCTATCTATCTATCTATCTATCTATCTATCTATCTATCTATCTATCTATCTATCTCTCTATATCTATTTATCTATCTATCTATCTATCTATCTATCTATCTATCTATCTATCTATCTATCTATCTATCTATCTATCTGCTCGATGCTTGAAAGGAAAGTATCACCTTCCAGCATTGTCTTTAATTCCAAAGAATGCTTTTGGATACTTTCTGGAATATCATCAGAAATAAGCATGGAGAATAGCTGCAGGCCAGTGTTTTGCCTGGAATGTACTAACTTGTTCAGGAAGAAAAAAAATGTAATTTCTACAGATTTAATAGCTTCCTCTTTCTGTTCAGATACCTACTTGGGAGCATTTATCAATATTCTAAGGCAGACTTTTATAACTTGATTCAAAATCAAAACATAAAAAACCCCAATTTTTATTTTATTTTAATCAAGAACTTTGATGCAGGAAATATGACAATTCATGAAATGATTATGTACATCCTCTCTATGGGTTATAACAGAATGAGTTGTGAACAATTAATGTAAGACACTATAAGTACATGATTTTAGGAAATATCCATTCATAAAGTTGGATTATTTGTTGTTGTTTGCTTAAGACAACTTGTGATTCCAGTAAACAGTATTTGCTGTATCTCCAATCTCTAAAACAAAAATGTAGACTGTATATGTAAATTGTATATTCCTTGTCAAATTGCTAGAATAGCTAATTTGCTAAATTTGAAAATTCATCCCAATGTTGCTTTTCCTTTTACAGGCTTTGTATGCTGGACAAAAAAAGGGAGGCTTTATGTTGGTATAGTCAACATTATCAGTTTATATTATCTTGATTGTTACTATACAAATAAAATGAAGAGTTTGAAAACTATTATTTTTACTGCATTAAATCTCAGCCTTCAAAAATAAGCAGTGCTACGTAATATATATAAAGCCTCTATGAATCCATTTTACTCCCAATAAAGTTTTTTTTTAAATGGTGACCACAGATTTCTTGACCTACAGCATTATTTGTACTTAACTACACAAACATGTCACTCATCAGTTTATTTGGGGCAGGGAAACTAGTAGCATAATAAACAGGTCTTTTGTCTCTATGTGTGTCTTTTTAAAAATTAAACTACATTGGCTGCAATTTAGTACATACAAATTACTTTCAGGAGTGGCACTAAAAATACCGAGATAGCAAATAAATTTGTTTCCCTTCTTTCAATTAGATCCAATCCCTTTTATGAACCCAAAGCAAGTTTGGCTTTAAATGATCAAGTTACTTCGGTGCAAGAAACAGAAAGGAAGATGAAAAGAAAAGCTCCGGAACCACCAATTCTCTCACCCAAGGTAGAAAGAGAAGCAAGTGAGAACATGTCAGCTATTCATGCAGTGAAAGAGCTTTCCTCTTCTCCTAAGGTGTGTACTACCTTGTCAGAAGTCTTTGCTAAAAGTTGAAATCTGTCTTCTTCTGTTGCACATATTGGCAACCTTCTTGGTTAATGCATATGCTTTTGGCTATACATCCTCCACTTAGCTTCACTTATTTCATTCACAATGGGAAGAACCAAGATTTTGAAATCTTATGCAGTGACACAACCAAAGGCATTTCTAGACAGCAGGGCTGGTCTCCAAACCATTGCAAAGTTTTTTTCCCCAAGCAGGCTGCAAACTAGAGTTATACAGTCAGACTTTTTTTGTGCTCAGAACAGTACAGTACTACCCTCTATTTTATTTATTTATTTATGTTTGCCATCAGGTCTAGGCACAACATTCAAAACATACTGGAACTTGTACTTTATTCAGTTACAAATCTTGAAAACAACATTAAACTCTTTGAAATAAATGGCAATATCTCAAAGAAATGCAGTGAAATGCAGATTATACAGCCTAGAATTTGAAGCATGATGACTATAATTTTATGTATGCTAACCAAGGATTAAATCCCACTGAGCAAAGTATTTTACTTCGAAGTAAAATTATTCTGGATTGTTCTTGTAACGATTTTTTAAAAATTATTTGATTTTTCACAAATGAGTAGACTTTCAGAGCAAGGGTAAATAAACAGTGTTCCCAGGTGTAAGAAATTACTATCATCTAAACCATATCATATTGGGGAAGTAAATTTAGTTTTAAAATACAATTTTAAGAAATGTTGATGCATTTGTTAGAAAACTTGTTAAGAAACAGCAACAAAATTAGAGGTAGGTAACATACAACTTTTAGTTGCAGAATCCAAATTGTTACATAACTTGGAATTTTCCTAATGCCTATAGAATAACATTGGATCTGATGTGGACTTTGTCCTGAAAATGTAAAGGCTCCAATCTATGGAAAACTTTAGAATTAGCATAGGAATTATCTGAGCAGAAAGGAAGGAGACAACTTTGACAGCCCTCTCCAACTCTTTGGGGAGATTTACGAAGCATAGGCTTCCAGATGAAAAGTTTCTCTAAGAGAATTCTGCTTCAATGATGGGAATACCAAGAGAATCGAAGTCTGGATCCAACCCATTTAGTAATTCTGTTTTTAATATTTTCTTTATATTTTCTTACCTTAGATAAGCTTTCCCCAGATAGAGCAATTGGAAACTTCCAATAGTTTCCTTTCATTCTAATTCAGCCTGTCTGCAGTATGATGACTCATTCTTTTTGAACAAAATGGTGTGCTTCTGTTTCTTCTATTCTGTGAATTTGCTGGACCTTAAGTGTATTAATTAATGCTTAAAAGTTTTTTTCAAGTACATCTAGCGTGGAAGCACAAGAGCAATATCTTCTATTGAACAATTGAATTCAGTTGAACAATTGCTTCTTCCCTTTCATTTATTCATCCAAAGACTGCTGTATGTGAGGGAGAAAAAAGGTGTTATTAATATAGAACCCCTTACTTTTAAACAATAGTAGACAAGTTTTGCGTGTCATTGTGATTCCTAGTTCACATTGAGCAAACCTAGAGCAGATAAATGTTTGGAAATTAGTCACATTACTAATTACTTCATTGTTCTTCAAATAACAACAACAAGCTTAATAGTTCTGTCTTCAATTTATAACTTATAAGCCTGAAGTACAAATTGCATGCAATAATATTGCAAGAAATGAATAAATAGCGCACAAGAATACCATTTTTTTCTTTAACCTAAGCTTTTCTTGGTAATCTATTGTTTGAAACTTACTTGCATGATTGTGCTTTTCATTTTAAGGCAGAAAAGGTAGGGGAGGGGACATCTTTCGCCATGGCTTCCAGACCCTTTTTAAAAACCTGTAGCTGTTTTTAAGAGCGGTGTATTTTAGATATCATCATTTCAGTTAAGAGCTGAATGGAAGTCCTTGTCAAATCTATCAAACTGCTACTTAATTAGGCAGAAGAGTTGCTGATGAATCCCTGTCCCTCAAGGGCCTCAATTCTCTCAAACAAGATAGAAAGAGTTTGATACCAGAAGCTTCCCTGGGGAGTGTTTTTTTATTAGCAGGACAAAATACAGAGAAAGGAGGCCTGGCAACCTGAGTGTAGAATTGCACTTTTAAAACGTGCTGTATTTGAGCACATAAGCTTAGGTTTCTTTGCAGTAGAGTTTCTGTGATAAGACAGAAGCATCTTACTTGGTTTTTGATCTAGATTAACAAACAGACCAATTTGGTCGAAAGTTCAGATAAGATGCTGACACTTAAATTCAGGATAGGGAAAAAAAACGACTTGTGAAGATGTATGACAAGTTGTATATGGTGTGGGTGTCTTTTAATCTTCTTATTTAGTTGATTCAGGGTCCATAGCTACTATCCTTTACTCCAAATCTAGTTTGGCTTAAATTTTCCAATGGAAAAGGAAGAAGGTTACCTGATCAAATCCTAAATGGGTTTTCTATGAATAAATGGAGCTAAACAATTGTTAATACCCAATTCTCAGCCTTTTGGCTAGATCAGGCATAGTATCAACAAACCACTTTATTCCATCTTTCCCATTTCATTCAAAAAACATCCCGGTTTATTATGCATGATTATTGTCCTGTTTAAAAATATGGGTGGGAAAGAGACAATTTGTGAGTATTATCTGGGGTATGGAAAACCTATTTAATTATTTAGTATATTTTATTTCTGATGTTGATGCTTTCTATTTACATATAGTTTCTTGCATATAATTATATATAATTTCTTATTCTTCCCTCAGTAAGGCAGTTCTGAATAGTCTTCCCTATTATTCTTACTCTCTTATGTGCAACTCTTATATTCTTGTATAGCTAAGGTGACCAGATTTTCAGATTAGTAAAGAGGGACACCATTGACCGGGGGGGGGGGGGCTTGATTAAAAATTTTATACGGAGCAACAAAAATTTGCATACAACGCAAAAATAGTATTGTAATATTTTTTTTATTTCAACATAACTACAATTTACAAATATAAATTGTAACTGTTGCCAAACATCAACATTTTGATCACGTGACCATGAGGATGCTGCAACGGTCGCTAAGTGTGAAAATGGTAGCTAAGTGTGAAAAATGGTCATCAGTCACTTTTTTCAATGCCATTGTAACTTTGGTCACTATACCACCTTTCTTGCCACAGTTCTTAAGTGAATAACTGCAGCTGATAAGTTAGTAACATAAGTGAATCTGGTTTCCCCATTTGACTTTTCAAAAGGTCACAAAAGGCAATTACATGACCCCAGGACACTGAAACGATCATAAATACGAATCTGTTGCCAAACATCAAAATTTTGATCGCGTGACCATGAGGATGCTGCAACGGTCACTAAGTGTGAAAATGGTCGCTAAGGGTGAAAAATGGTCATTAGTCACTTTTTTCAGTGCCATTGTAACTTTGGTCACTATACTACCTTTCTTGCCACAGTTCTTAAGTGAATAACTGCAGCTGGTATTTTGTATTTTGGATAGAATCTTTTTTTAAATAGTCTAAGACAATTTTAAAAATGAATCCACACAGAATAAATTGAACTAAAACATTTCAAACTATTCCACACAGAATAAATTGAAGTAAAACTATTTTAAAAAATTCTATGCACAATATATTTCAAAGTATTGTGCATAGAATTTTAAAAAATGGTTTCACTTCAATTTATTTTGGATAGAATCTTTTTTTAAATAGTCTAAGACAATTTAAAAAAAGAATCCACGCAGAATAAAACTATTTTAAAAAATCTTATGCACAATAAATAAAATATTATTTTAAAATATATTAAAAAAAGAAAAGAAAAAAACCCAGCTCACTTACCAGCAGGCAGGCACTCCAAGTCAATCCAGAATGATGTAGATGTTAATACAAAGAACTGAGCAAATTAAAATGATGAAATAGTCCCAGGGAAATATTTTTCAAAGAAAAATGAGGAGCCACCATTTTTCCCACACGAGCCAACCTCCAACCTCCGTGCCCCTCCCATCTGGGAAATCCAGGAAGGAACAGTTGCTACTTTTCTAGCCAAAGTATTTCCTGGAGCTCTATGGTACTGGGTCATTTTTTCTTATAAAAGGAGGTAAAAGGGTAGGGGGGGGTCTGTTTTCTTGCTTTAACGTTTTAATATCTTCAATGAAAGTACTGAGACAGAGAGAGAGGTTAGACAGAGTGTCTTTTGTCTTGCCCCGGTTAGGATTTCTTAAGCAAATCCACTAGGCTTTCAACATGAAGCCAGAAAATTGGGACTTTTTTAAAACACCCCGGGACACGGGACAAATTGTTAGAAATCGGGACATGTGGTCACCTTATGTATAGCAGCTATGAAGCTCTACAAAACATAGAAAATATATGTGAATACAGTGTTTGCCGTTTCATTTTTTTGAGGACTATTCTCAATCATGTAATCACATCGGCATCTAACTACTAGGCTGGAAATATCAATTTTAAAATACAGCAACTGAATTCTTGCTCTAGTCAGCATGTTCCTCCCAGCCTAGGTTTTAGCAATTCTTTTAAAATATAATTGTTTGTACAATGCCATTTCCTTTTCCTTTCCCTTTCCAACCATTATCTCTAATTCCTTCATTCTTCCTCCATCTTCCTTCCTCTATGTATTGATTTGAAAAAGCTTTTGTTCTACAAATATTAATGTGGTATATTTCTTGATGTATGATTTTACCATATGCATGATAAAAATGGTCCTGATATCCCTATAAGTCACCTAGAAATATATAGAATAGAAATACATATCAATAGAACATTTGGAGCTCATGGTTGACTCCCATAAATGCATATTTTTGTACAAAGTTTATTTTATAATGTATTTTTCTATGTGACCCACTGAGAGATGTTTTTAATTTGTCGTGGATGCATAGGAAAATGTTTCCTCAGTCAAACACTTGGCATCTGAAATAGAAATGGCAAAATAAGTATTCAGAGCTATTTTCTGTGGATTGCCATCTAATATCTACTATTCAGAAATACATACCCAATGAACCTAAGACTTTCCTATTAAAGGGCCTTAATTGAGTAGTCTTTACTTCGTGAATATTGTATAGAATACAGTAAAGCCCTAAAAGCTAGTAACCAGCATTACGTTTTGTGACAATGAATTCCTTAAGCCAATGATGATACAATAAGAATCTGTGACTTTATTCAGGTGCTATAATATTCTCCATTTTTGGAACAACATGGAAAAGTACATCTTTTGCAATTTGACAACAAGGTTTGGCCAAATAATTTTAATTTTCAGCAGATTCCCTTTTTTTGTTACAATCTTTGACATTAGGTTAAGCAGAATATATTATTTATACGCTTAACAACCTTTTAATAGGAAAATGTACCAACGGCTTAATACTACAGTCTATTGCAAAATTATAAATGAAATTATTACCTAACAATAATAGTGCCAGATAAATGTTTCTCATTGTTCTCAGAACATTTGATGGGATAGTACATGCAGTTTCCGATACAATTTGCATGCATTGAGCATGGATTTGCTTATATACCCTTTTATTACTGACATATCCCACATATTTCCCCCTAATGTGTTGTGTCTTAGATTCAGTTTGATTGTTCTTCTTGGTCATCAATTTAATATTTTATTTATGCTACTATTCTTTAAAGGTAAGTTATTTCTTCAAATATTTTGTGAGAAAGAAATTTAATTGCTAAATGAAGTCCAGTACAGCTTTTCTATGCAATCTTTAAGGTTGCTTTATGTTCTTTATCTTGTACGTTCATCAAAGTTTAATTATAACTTTTAGTAAGCAAGTTCAAAAGGAGGAACATCCTACTGATTTGTATGAGAAACAATATATTCTACAGTACATGCAACATATTAAAGCAAATTTGTAAGGTAATACAGCAATTAATATTATTAATAACATTTCCATTGAGTTTTAAAAACATTCTATGAAAAAAAATCTTATACAAATTGTCTTAACAATTTAAAACAGAATTACTAATGCTGGACTTTTAAAAAGTATTTTTATCAAGGACATTAAATTGTAGTCAGATTATGTGATTTTGATTTAGCATAGTATGATAAGATTTAAATTTCTTGTACAACTGAAACTATGATTCATGTTGATGCGAAATCTAACAATAATTTTAAAAGTTCATAAATTTAATCAGATCATCAACCTGAAAATATGGTATACTTTGATATATCAGAGATAAATATGTTGTACAACTGAAGCTATAGTTCATATTGATGTAAATATTAACAATACTTTTAGAAGTTTATTTTAATCAGATCGTCAATCTAAAAATATGGTATACTTTAATATAAAAGAGAGATACCAATCATCAAAGACTTGCAACTGCTTTATAACCATAACCCCAAGGTGAAAGCATCCCATTTGATTTCAACACATTTTTTAAAAAAAAAACGTGGGTGGCTGAAAAGTTTTTCTTTTAAAGGAAAAAACAAACATTTCTTAAATTCGGCAAGTGTATGGCCAAATCTCAAACCATCCATGTTTGGTTTTTCCAATTGTAATTTTTTAAATATTTTTTAATTTTATTTCCAAAGTTAAAATACAAATTTCAGTACAAAAGTGGGGAAATAACAAAGCAAAAACTAAGAAAAACAAAAAAGTGCATAAAAAGTCATACATATATATTGTCCCCCCAATTAAATACTGATAAATATATTTCAACAATAATAGTTTCACTCCCCCCCACTTGCAAAACAGATCTACACTTTATAAACTTCTGCAGCTTTATTTGCCCAGATAATTTGACTTAACTTCTATTTACTGTAAAAAAAAAAACAGCAGGTAAACCCAACAATAAAACTAAACTTCAAAGGCCTCTGTTAACAATCTATTTCTATATTTTACACACAGAAAGTTTATAACGGCTTCTAATCTACCATAAATCACTGCAATCATTATCTCTGATCTGTCCAGGATCAAATATCTTCCACTGATTCTTAATAATAAAACTTTTCCTTAAAATTATAACTGGGATCTTTCTAAACAATTGCATCTCATCCCTCAAAAACATAGTAATCTGTTGTGAAGATTGATACAACATTTGTTGATCAGAAGTTTTTCATGCAAGTTGGAACACAATATATCCTAATGGTTATCTTCTGATTGAATATAATAAATCTAATCCACAATCTCCATCAGTTTTCTTTAAGAAAGTCCAGTTCATCGCTGATCCATACTGCCATCTCTTACATTCATGCCCCTTTCAGCCTTTTCCAACAAGCCTGCAGTTCTCAAGCAAAGCTCCTCCTCCTTCAATTCTGTCAGCAATAAATCGACTTCAAAACCACCTAATTGCAAATCTAATTTAGCTGCTATTACCTGTACCTGAGTATCATCCTTAGGTTGATTTATGATTCTTGTGAAATCATCAAATCTTTTATCTAAATTTTCATTCAGAGCTTAGAAGTTGAAAAGCATATTTTTCCCAAAGGCTTCAAAAAAGGCTTTGATATTAAGTTTATCTGGCTCCTTTCTTTTGTGTCTCTTTTTGTGAGCATTGTAAAGAGTATACCGTGTTTCCCCCAAAATAAGAGAGGGTCTTATTTTCTTTTGACCCCTGAAATAAGCACTTGGCCTTATTTTCATGGAGGTCTTAGTATTTTTGAGGTGCAGGAGGCAGCGAGTGTGGTCATCTCGTGGCTGCTGCTGTGTTGCAATATTTTCGGGGAGGGCTTATTATCCGGGGAGGTCTTATTTTGGGGAAAACAGGGTATAATATATAGTATTCAAAATTCTTAATTTATTATTGTTTTCATTTTTAATACAATCCACATTTCTTTTATAGCTGGACTTTCACAACAAAACACAAGCAATCCTTCTGAAGGACTGTAGATGTCCCACAACAAAATGTCCACAGGAAAAATTAAGATAATATTTTCCATGATAGAGAGTAAATAGAAAAGAGAGAGAAAATCCCCGTCTCTTTAGGAAGGAAAAAAAAAGACCAGATTATAGAAATTAAAAATAAAACAGCAAAGTTTTTTTAGTGAAATACAAAATCCTTGCAGTAGAAAGCTGATGCAAATGTAAATCAAATCAGATCACTTCCACTAAGGCACGCCTTAAAAATAAAACACAGGAAAAGGTGGAGGACCCATCCTCCAATCACTCTTACTGGAAATTGCTATCATTTATATTCCTCTTCTCAGCAAATACATGGTCATCCAAGGGCCATCTTCGGTCATTCCTGGTTGCTTCTGTTCAAATCTGGGGAGCACCAGTCAAAGCATCACCTTGACACGACCTTTTTTACAGGATTCCACCAGCAGTAATTTTTTTCATTTGTGTCAGATAAATTTGAACACAATATTCAAATAAATTTAAATAAATGATACTTGCCTACAATTGATCATTCTTCATCACCAAATATTAAGGGATGTATTTACCCTAAACATTTATCATGGGTTTCTGATACTATTTCTGACTAAGAGCTTTCATGAGGTACAGCTTACTTCACTGGTGCATAAAGTGGCCAAAGGGTTTAAATTGGGATGAAGTGGGAGATGGAAAGGAGAGAAAGACAGTTTTTTTTTATGGAAATGCTGGATACATGCCAGACAAATTACCTTATCAATTAACAATAGTAATTTATTAGATAGCAATATATTGTCTTTGTCAAGACCTTTTGAGATTGCTCAAAACTTTTTAACACTTGTAATTTCGATTTGCGATACAGTATAGCTGGGATGGGGAACCTATGGCACGTGTGCCACAGGTGGCACGCGGAGCCATTTGTCAGGGAACGTGAGGCGCTGCCCTGTTAGCTGGCCAGCGCGCATGCGCGCTGGCCAGTTGAGTTCACCCTTTTTTAAAGCCATATTTTGCCCTCCCCAGGCTCCAGAGGCTTTACAGGAGCCTGGGGAGGCCGAAAAGAGCCCTCCCGGAGGCCCTCCAGAGGTGGGAAGCCTCTGGCCTCAGGGAAGCCTCCGGAGCACGAAAAACTGTCCCTATGGGCAAACTGGAAGTTCGGGAACGGGTCTTTTTTCGTAGGGTCTTTTTTTGCCCTCGAGGCTTCAGGGAAGCCTACTGAAGGTCCCTGAAGCCTCCAGAGGGCCTCCAGGTGGGGAGGCTTTTTTCATCCTCCCCAGCCTCCTATAAAGCCTCTGGAGCCTGGGGAGGGTGAAAAAAGGATGCAAAAATGGGGGGGGTGCCTGTAGTGTGCGCATGCGCACTGGGGGGTGTCGCACATTGCATTATGGGTGCGGCACGCTCGTGCACGACCCCCTGCACTTCCCCCACTTATGGCACGTTAGCCAAAAAAGGTTCGTCATCGCTGCAGTATAGTATCCTGAGCAATAGAAATGCTCTAATATTACCTTTGTCCTTGTTTGGTTACCATAAATTAACATGGCTCTCCTGTTTCAACTTATACATAATATAAGAGATGAGGTGGCGCAGTGGTTAGAGTGCAGTACTGCAGGCTACTTCAGCTGACTGCTAGCTGCAGTTCGGCAGTTCAAATCTCACCAGCTCAAGGTTGACTCAGCCTTCCATCCTTCCGAGGTGGGTAAAATGAGGACCCAGATTGTTGGGGGCAATATGCTGACTGTGTAAACTGCTTAGAGAGGACTGTAAAGCACTATGAAGTGGTATATACGTCTAAGTGCTATTGCTATATTAGGGCTGTGCATTCTTGAAAAGTGGTTCAGATTGCATCTACCTCTTATTGGCATTGTACCTCTCTGATAGTTTAGTTTAGTTTAGTTTATTGATCTTGTATGCCGCCCACTCCCGAAGGACTCCGGGCGGCTTACAATAAACAAGGGAAGGGGAAATTCATCAGAGCAGGCTTTCCTTATAGGGTATCCCTCCTTTGGAACAGCTTGCTGAGGGTTGGTTGGTTTTTACTTTTTGTAGTATTAGTATATGAAAGCCTGTGCGCTGTGGTGGTTAAGATATCAGGCTAGAAACAGGAACCTGGGAATTCTAGTCCTGCCTTAGACACAGAAGCAATTTGATGACCTTGAATCAGTCATCCCAAAAGCAACCGGACTTTCTGTGTTATTTCTCTTGAAGATGTTTCACTTCCATCCAAGAAGTATCTTCAGTTCTGACTGAATGGTGGAGAATAGAAGCATTTATTATCCTTAATCTTATCTAGTTGTTAGCACTTTGATACATATGATTGCAAGGAAATAATATATTTATATTATATCATATCATATCAATGACTGCAGGGAATATAAATCCTTCCATTCCCCATATAAAAATATTTTTTTATATTTTCTTTTAATGTAAAATTTATGAATGAGATAAAATATTTTCAGGTTTATAATATTGGTGATTATTTAAAGTTATAACCTTATTAAAAATAGAATTCAAGACAGCTAACAATAAAATATTAATTAAAATTCTGGCTGCAGCAATTTATACATAATTAAAAAGTCAGTTACGGCTACTGTACATCAATTAATATGCACCAATAAGAAAGACACAAACAACCACTAAATTCAGGTTATTTCAGTTTTTAAAGCTATCTAAAAAAAGTGGCAGATGACAAAGAAAGCGAGGACCATAAACTAGACCTATTTTTAATTCTTGTTGACCAACAGGACAGTTTTTCTTACAGAAGATGAAAGCTAATAAGGCTCATATCTGAGAGGTTGATTTTTCAAACACCCTGTCCCCAAATCATGAAGAGCTTTACTAGTCATAACCAGCATTTTGAATGTTGACCCCAATAGACCAATATCTATTGCAGCTTGCTGGCAAAATATAATTTGCCACCTTTAGGAATAAGTTATTCCTAAAGTTACCAGATGAAATGTGTATTGTCAGCTAGGCTAAGCCAATCTGTGTAATGTTTTTTTCCATGTCAGAAGCACCAAAGTGCTTCCATGGTGAAAGGATTTGCTAGTGCCATCACCATTGCCCAAGGGACATCCAGCTGAGGACTCCTTTTGTGTCCCTGTGAAGTTACCCACCGAAGTGGTCCCCATTAAACTCACAGTCGCCCACTTTCGAACTACTGAGTCTGCAGGAGCTGGAGCATGTGATGGGCCCCACTCCATGGCAGCAATCAGTCTCAAACATGTGCCTGCCAATTGGCAGCCCAGCTTTCTAACCTGATGAGTCACCACGCTCCCATCTTTGTAATTATGACCAAATTGTATTTGATTTGAACATTAATTTTATGCCAACTCTTTTAGCAAAGTTGAAGTCTAGCTTTTAAATTCTCAAAACTGTGTAGTTAGCCCATACATCATACTTAGAATTTGACAATATTCAGTCAGGTTGACCTGCAGATAATAATTTAGGGAAGATGTTGGGAGATGGCCATCGCAGAGAAAGTGGCAAGGATATCTCCAGTTAGTTTTCTAACTCAGCCAACAAGTAGAAAAACAGGGTTCATTTTGCTATGATCTTAATCTGTCTGGGACAATTACTGATATATTTTTAATCCTGATTTATTGCTCCGAGAAAAGATGCTGCAACTTTAGGCTAGAATGTCACATCAGTGTATCAGTGCTTCTAACATGAAAGATGATTCTAACTCACTCGTTCCCGACATTGTTTAGTAGATACATTGTAATCCTAGCATGCTCTACCTAGACGGAGCCATTCACTTAAGATTGGATCCAGAAAAGTATTTGTAAGTTTTTATCATCTTCTGTAGCACAATCCTCCAAAGTCTATTCTTCTACTTTCTCACTATATTCAGTGACTTTTATTTCAGTTTTTAAACAGACATTTCAAATGTATATAATAGAGACAAAACACAAACTATTATCCAATTTCTATTGCAAGCCAGAAAAATAGTAGAAACATTAAATGGAGAACTGTTAGGCTTACCCAATGGAGTAAAAAAAATTTTAAAAAAATGTCTGCCAATTTGCCTGACATCAATAATTGATGGCAGATTTTAAATCTCCATGACTCATAACAGTTGATAAAAGCTTCAGAAGAAAAAGCAGTATATTCAATACTATATTCTGTCTGCTATGAATGAGGATTTCATGAACTGAAGACAAAATATGAACTTGAAATCCTTGTTCAAACCCCAGTGGAATCTTGTTCTAGATAAGGGCGTTTCAGATTGCTATTTTTGCATTGACTGTTGCATCTTTCATACATTAAATTATAACTTAGAAGTAATTGGCTTAGAAAATGGGAGTTAACATAAATAGGTCCTTTAAAATACACAGTGCTCTGTAAGAATTCTTGTCTTAGAGTTTACTAGCCAGAGATTACAATTTAAGGTCTTCAAGAAGTATTTCAAATCTCTTCTGCCTTTGGAACCTGCAGAAATGTCATATTAAGATCTTGTAACTCTCTTTCCTATTCTTCTTAATGACACAACCAAAACTAGAAGAAAGATAGTAAACTATAGGATGTCAAGACTAAAGCGGAAAATAGTGTTCTAATAAAATCAAATCATTTGAATTAGGCTGAGAATATTACTGATAGGAATTTGCTTTATTTTAATATTATTATTGATTCGTGATCATTCTCAATATGCATTTTAAAATGTAGATATGAATATGCAAATTGGAAAAAAATTTTTAATGTATTTCTTACTGTCGCTTTGTTTCTTAAGCAAAGCAAGGCATGCAGAAGAAAGAGAAAAGGCATGCATATGAAACTAAGGCAGAAGAGGAAGGCCTCTTTAGAAGGGATGAGATTATTTTGTCACTGAGTTTAACATTATGAAAATATATAAGGGATTTGTGTCTCCGTGGATGGATCTGAAAGCTTTGGTCATTTGTCAAGTGTTTTGGTTGGAGTACAAGTGAAATCAACAAAGTCATGCATACTAACAAACCCGGAGAAAATAATCATCTTACCAGGATGCAATTGCCTATGATTTTTGTGGAAGCTCTTCTCTTATCTTGAATTCTATACAAGATAGAATTCTATCTATACAAGATAAAATTCTATGCAAGAGGATGTGGCATTGCATCTATTTACCCACAGAACAGGGTGGATGCAAAATGTGAGTATTTCCAACAGTTTTTCTTAGCTCCCACATTCTAATATGCTACATTTGGATGGTGCATCGTAGATTACAATCATTTGATATACTAGCCTAGGATTGGGGAGCTCCAGGTCCAAGACCATTTTTTCCCACCCTAGAAGTTAACCTACAGGTTTAGTGTGGGGAAAATCTTGGAGGAGGTAAATGCTATGCAAGGCACCTTGAGTTCCTGGTGGAAGGACAGGATATAAATCTAGCAACTAAGCGCTATGGAAAAAAGGGAGCTTTGGGAGAGGGTTTTTAAAGTAATTCCTGTTAAACACTTGTACTGTCATTTCAAAACCATTTTGAGCTGCTAATAAATCATCCCATGTGAAATATTTCTCTATAGGCAAAGCAGTCAAGAGTTTCTTCACTTGCCTGAAGGCTGGGTTTGGCTTTTCTCTGCTGGCAGGATTTGTTTGGTTTAGAATAAAATATGGAGATATATATATATGTATATACATGTACATATACACACACACACACACACACACACACACACATTTTCAGCCAAATTAATAAGTTGAATTAAGTTAAATAAACAAATTCAAATATTTAATTCAGCTCACTCTGAAACAACTGTTAATGTCTTTGGGGGTTGCATTAATGGTAGTAATGTTTTGTTTTCTGTTTTGTTTTATTTGTCAGGTAGTTGTCATAAGACCAATAACCTAATAACATAGGTTTATATGCATATTTATATTTTTTTAAAAAAAAATCAGGAAAATACAGGAGGAAAAATAATGCAAGATACAATTTCTGGTGTTATCTGTTCTCATCCACTTTTCTAAATACCTTGATCTAGTAATAAATTAGCAATTCCAAGCTGGAGCAAAGGTTGTTTAATTTTATTTTTAAAGGGTTTTTTAAAAGCAGGATTAATTAATTCCATGTCTGGGTTTGAGATTTTTGTGCAGCGGGAAGTAACAAGCCTGAAAGTCATCCTGATCAGTATTTGGAATCCTATAGAGTTAAATTAATCTTTCAGATATCTTGCTTTTGTGTACACAAGAACCAGCAGTTAGAAGAAGCCCACATATTCCTACTTGGGGGCAAAAAAGAAAAGCGAAAATGCTGTCTTCCAAAATCAAGAAGAATCTACACTTTTTGAATGAATTTTGTTTGTGAAATGCCAAAAGAACTATGTTTCATTTTCTCCAGCAGTTCAGCCTTGAGGGGTGGAAGCCAGCATAATGGAGTCAAGGGCTCCTGAGAGAGTGCCAGCATGCTAGCTGTATGTTCTACCACAGCATCTTTTTAGCTGTGTTCACCAGTGTGCTTGCTGTCGCTCCTGCATTTGTTGAATTCAGGATGACCTTTGTATGAATAAAGTCAAATAGGATTAAGGATGGAATTTTCAACAATAGGAAAGAGCAACAGATATAGCCGGCATTGAACGTGGGAGGATTCTTGATGTGAGGTTGCTTAAAGCAAGTCGCTGTAGAGGAGAGGGCCATACACACACACACACACACACACACACACGAATAAAATTTTATCAGGAAGTGAATAACGAATGTACAAAAATAAATCTAGTCTAAAAGATAATCAGGTACACCTAGATACCAGATCTAGATCTACGTAATGTATATTCAGTCCCTTTTGTTAATCATGCTTGTAGCTTTTTTTCATTTTTATTTTATATGTTGTTTTAGATGTACAAATTTCCCACTTGGGTTTTTTTAAAGCAATTTTTATTTCAGTCTTTTTTTTTTGAGAAATCAGTCATAATTTAATGAGTATGCCTCATTTAATGACTATGCCTCATTAAAAAAAGAGAGAACAGATTTGCTTCACAAATTTCAGTGAAGAATAATTAAGAACATTATTAGATTTGTTTTGGTAGCCACTTTAAGTTAAAGTATAAATTAGTTTAGTTTAACTTTGGAATTATTTATAAATGTGACATACAGTAAATAGTAAGAGCATTCTAACAGAATAGTCTGTCAGGAGGTGGGAGTGTTTAACAATTTAACCAAACAATTACAAATATTATTGATTTAAAGTATTTTGCTTCAACTCTCCCAAAGATTAAAATATAAAAAGCAGTATGAAAGCAACATCTCAAAATGAAAAACATCGGTATCATGCAGTTTAAAGTCTCTTCACTAGGATAGGCTATGCTTTGTTGTGAAGATTTTTGTCCAATGCCTGATTTACACGGAGGGAGGGAGGGAGAGAGAGGGGGGAAAGTGGGGGGGAGAGAGGGAGAGAGCTTAGTAGTTAGCACACCACCTTTGAAAAGGGTGATCAAGGATCAAATCTCATCTGATACTTATCTTACCTGTAGAGATCCTATTGTGTACTGTTGTTCAGTACCAGTTCATTTGTTTGAGTTATTATCATAGTAGGGATTGTCAGGATGGCTCAATTGGCATTTTGTAGCACACTATCTAATGGTATTTCTCCAATGAGTCTTGATAAATGGTATCAAGGGTTGATTGCAGCTGATACATCTGTGATCTTATGCCTCATATCAGCATCTGTACTCTGTAATTGGGAGGGTGGTATGACATTCCAGCTTCAGAGGTTGGTTGCACATCTGTTGTTCTTTTAGGTCTTCTTGAGTCTGGAATGTAGTGTGTGTAGTTGGTCTGTCTCAAGTTGTGAGAGCAGCATTTCATGACCAAGCAATATTCCAATATTTGAGGGGCTGCCACAAAGAAATGTGGATCAACCTATTTTCCAAAGTACCAGAGGGCAAGACGAGAAACAATGGATGGAAAATAATCAAGGAGAGAAGCAACCTAGAACGAAGAAGAAATTTCCTAACAATGAGAACAATTAACCAGTGGAATAACTTGCTTTCAGAAGCTGTGGTTCTCCATCACTGGAGGCTTTTAAGAAGAGACTGGATAGCCACTTGTCTGGAATGGTATAGGACAAGACCGAGTGGCTGTTGTGTTTCCCTCCCAACAATTTGGCTGATATTCCAACACTCAGGCTGGGGGGTCAAGTTTTATACCCCTCAGATAGGGTCCGTAATCTGGGAGTCCTCCTGGATCCACAGCTGACCTTTGACCATCAGTTGTCGGCTGTGACCAGGGGGGCATTTGCCCAGGTTCGCCTGGTCCGTCAGTTACGGCCCTACCTGAACCGGGAGGCTCTCGCAACAGTCACTCGAGCCCTTGTGATCTCTAGGCTGGAATACTGCAATGGGCTCTACATGGGGTTGCCCTTGAAGTGCATCCGGCGACTGCAGTTAGTCCAGAATGCAGCCGCGCGAGTGATAGTGGGCGCACCGCGATTCGCCCACATTACACCCATCCTCCGCGAGCTGCACTGGCTACCTGTCGATCTCCGGGTGCGCTTCAGGGTATTGATGACCACCTTTAAAGCACTCCATGGTAGCGGATCTGGGTACTTGAGAGACCGCCTACTGCCGATTACCTCCCTCCGACCGATTAGATTGCACAGACTGGGCCTCCTCCGGATTCCATCTGCCAGTCAATGTCGACTGGCGACTACACGGAGGAGAGCCTTTTCTGTTGCAGCTCCGACCCTGTGGAACGATCTCCCCGTTGAGATCCGTACCCTCACCACCATCCAGACCTTCTGCACGGCCCTTAAGACCTGGCTCTCCCAGCAGGCCTGGGGATAAGTTCTTAAATTACCCGCCCGAGTGTTGACTGTTGAATGCAAGTTGTGTTTTATTAATTATTTAGTTTACTCACTGTTTGTCTTTTATTATTGCACCCCCTTCCCTGTGGTTGTAAGCCGCCCTGAGTCCCCTCAGGGAGAAGGGCGGCCTATAAATCTTAATAAATGTCTAAATGTCTAAATGGGTCTTCTGTATGAATAAGGGGTTGGACCAGAAGATCTCCAAAGTCCCTGCCAAGTCTATTATTCTGTTGTATTGAATAATATTTGTTGGACAAATCTCAGTTAATGTGGATACACATTAACTGCATCCCTAGATCTCTCATACGTTTCATACTACCCCTCTCATTAGATCTGTTGTTGTATTTCCATCAATTCCAGGTTCTTTTGTGTTGTCTGTATAAGGTTTGTTCCAGCAGCCCAAATGTCATCTGATTGTCCTGGTTCTCCAATATTTGATGTGGACATTGTTCATCTGGGTGACATCTGAATTAGCATTATTCATGTTACTCTCATATTTAAGGTAAGCATGCAAAGTACAAGAGAATAATAGAGTCTAAGGGGATACAGTAGAGAAGCAAAGGCCGAAAAAATAAATAGCCTGTTCTCCAAATACTCATTCAGGATATACTCCCAACTGGAGTGCAACAACACAGTAATAACAATTACCAACAACAGAAACAGAACAGCACTGGAAGAAGAAAGAGATGTCAATTACACCAGTGCAAAGTGGCTGCAAGACCTGAGAGCAGGTCACAGCAATCTCCGAGAGTCAGAACTAGTCACAATCAAAGTAGCAGACATTTAATAGTGGATCAAGAATATGAAGAACTGGACACGACCTGGCCTGGACATAATCCACATTTACTGGCTAAATAAACTATGTTCATGAATGCCTAGCATCAGAGATTAACTGGCTGTTAGCAGCAAGCTTCCACCCAAAATAGGTAACAAATGAAATGATAGTATGATCATGATCAATCCTCACAAGGGAACAGCACTGTCCAACTACCATCCAATAACCCGTTTCCCTACAACATGAAATGTCCTATCAGAAATCTTTATGGGCCAGATAATGATCATAACATAAAATTGCATTGGAAACAACAGCAGAAGCTCAGAACACTAGTTGCTCATAGATAGAGCAGTCACCCAAAACTCAAGGTCTAGACTAATCTGACCACAACCTGAATTGACTATGGGAAAGACTACAAATCAATGCCAGATACATTGATCTGTAAATGCCTAGCATTACACAAAGTCAACAGGCCACTAAGAATCTTCTTCATGAACTCAATGAATTGTGGAAGATACCAGAAATCAACTCAAGACAGCTCATACAAGGAGCCATCAAGTATGGCACACACCAAAGTGTGATGCATTGTCTCTGCTGCTCTTCTGTATAGGATTGAACACCTTCAGTCAGATAATCCCAAGGGTTAGGGTTAGGGTTAGGGTTAGGGTTAGGGTTAGGATTAGGGTTAATCACAAGGATAACATCACACATACTAAAAGTGAAAAAGACATCAACATGATGATCCATCTGACACAGATCTACAGGACATTAGGATGTCATTCAGACTGGAGAAGTGTAGCCAAATGGTGGTCAAGAGAGAGAAAGTAATTAAAACTGATGTGGTGGAATTACCAGTGGGCCATATAGAAGACATCCAGACCAGTTACAAGTATATTATTATCCCACAGTCACATGGGAATGACATGTAGAGGCAAGGAAGATGGCAGTATTCAAGGATAAGATAGAACCTGAAGAGCTAGCTGAATGAGAAGAAGACTTTCCATACCATCAACATATATGCCCTGCCAGTCATCAGATAACCTGCTGGTATTGTGAGCTGGCCAAAACAGGATATGGAATCTTCCAATGTGAAACCTGAAAGCTCCTCAAAATACATGGGTTTCCATCCCAAGCCCAGAGACTTTACTAGACAGAAAGAGAGTGGGTGGGGTCTGCTGACTGTTATAGCCACCGATCTGGATGAAAGATCATATATGAGAGCATCCAAGAGAACATCAGTAAGATGGCACGCAAAGATGAGCTGCTGGGAGAATTCCTGAGGTGGCAGAAGACAAGGGAGGAAGATCAAGTAGAGGAACAGCCATGGCAAAACAAGACCTTGCATGGGATGTATCATTGACAGCTGAAGTGGCAGACATTGTAAAATCCTACGAGTGACTGGAAAGGACTGGATTAAAAGACAGCATTGAGGCACTGAGAGAAGCACAAGAACAAGCACTAAGCACTAGATCTATAAAAGCAGGACTCTATCACACTAGTCAGGACCTGAGGTACAGATTATGCAGATAGACTTCAAAGACACTCCAACACTAGTGGCAGGGTGTCAGAGACATTCAGGAGCAATGTACATTGAATAGTACTACCAAGTGTCGGGAAGAAGGAGTATGAGAAACTGGAGGAGTGCCGGAGCCTGAAAGAGAAGATGTTGAAAGTAAAGGTCAAAGTGTTCCCAGTGGTGGTAAAACACTTGGGAGTGTGACTAAGATTCCCTAAGCTGGAAGAGTGGCTCCAACAGATCCCAAGAACAACATCAGAACTCACTGTCCAGAAGAATGTGTTGCTGGGAACAACTAAAATCCTCCACAGAGCCCTCAAATTCCCACAGAACCAGAGATTGAAGAAGATGAATGCTACCCATAGGAATGAGAAGGAAATTTTTTAATGTATAGACTAACTTCATGTGTCACATACTATTTTCCCATTAGAAAGGAATTCATAATAAAAGAGGCATTCTATATATTTTATAATCTTAATTTCCTGCTTAGCTTTAATCAGTAGGAATATAATATTTTTCTGATTTAAAGACACTACCCAATGCAGAATTGACAAATTATTGACTCTTATGAATAATTATTAATGAAATGGAATCTCTTTGTACTGATCAGGACAAAAGAAAAAATCTTCAGGTTATTTTAAAATTACATATTTTATATCAAGTTTTAGGAGCAAATTGCAATTCCTGAGACAGTAAATCCAGTTTCTTTATATAACATTTAAGTATTATTTTAATTGTTTCACTATCTCCACTTTAATAATAATTTCAATTAAAAATTCTGGTTCTAGTGGCTGTCATAAAAAATTGTTTTAAAATTGCACATATTTGTATATCCTGCTCAGACTACTGCACCCAAAACGCTCTACCAATTTGGCCAGAAATCAATTGTTATGGGATTTAAACTTCAAAATATCTGAAGGTTGTCTGCTTTGTGAAACAAGTATTGTAGTTTGATAAAAAGTTTATTTAGTAAAAGTGCATCAGTGTTGTTCAATTTATAGACAATCTTTCAGAGAAGATTGACTGTAGAGTCCTTTGCACATCTACTCAGAAATAAGTCCCATTGAATTCCCCAGTGTGTGTTCCTTCAGTAAACAATGGCACTGAATTTCTGGCACTGATTTCTAAAATCCTGCTGAACAGGTTTTCCTTAAGCTGATAATGAGCTCAACAGGTGTCAGTGCCCACATGGAAAGGACTCTCTTGTTTCTTTAGAGAACAGTAAGCTTTGTGTACACAAAGAGATGCGTGTGCAAAGATTCCTGAATCTACTGGCTGTTGACACCCAGAACTCCCCTGCAAAACCACATGATCTAACCTCGTAATTTTATACCGTGTGCCAACCGTACCTTCTGAAAGCAGCCATTTGAGTGACTGATATATATGAAAGCAACAACGCTAGCAGAAAAATTTAGAGAACATTGACTGGACTACATGCTTTGTGCAGTGATAGGTGGATTCTGGAATGCTCCTTTGCTGCATATTAAAAATACAAAGTCATCATTTTGGTTTTATAATATATAGTAATACTATATAATATATAGTAAAGCTTTTACATCATTATGAGGTGATGTGAGCTAACACCCACAGCATTGCATGCTTAGACTTGGATGGTAATTATGGCTTGAACTATAAACCCTTTCACCCACTTTTAACCACTGTGTAATAACTAGCAAAGCCACTATATGTCATTAAAGTATAGCCGTTTGATTTATATTTCTTTTTAAAACCAGACTATTATCGTAGTTTTAAAGAACATTAAAGTTAACTTGTTAAATGGCACAACCTTACTGTTTCTAAAACCTCCAAATCATGAATTGCTATAATACCATTATTGAGTAATAATGCCCATAACATTCTGAGGAGCAGGTTATTATGTATTTATTGAGAACTAAATGCTGTTTTCTGCTTCTTAAATTTTATATAGAAGATAGTTATGCTGAAATCAGTGAGTCTGGGTTCTGTTACGTCATGTTTTGTATCTTAATGTTTGTGGTTTGTGGAAGCCTAAGAAAAAGTTGCATGACATCAAGGACTTTTTCAAGATGCATTTTAGTTTATAAATGTAATTCTCCTTTTTATGGGAGAAAGTCTTTCAAATCATTCCACAAACAAAATCAAAATGTATAGCTTCCAGACAATAAGTTGCAAATCTCTTAGATTTGGCAGAGCAACCTTAGGCAAGAACTTAACTATTTGTCCACTGGACTATAGTAATCGTTTTTCAGAATCTAAACTGAAAAAATAGCACCCATCTATCTTTTCCATAGCCCTCTAATTATAGCCTCCTTCTGTACCCTTGAGAGAGTGAGACAAACAGTTTGGGCCAGAATAGCACCAGAAATAAAAGCTTGTGGGGGAAAAGCCAGCAGATAGGTTAGCATGAATTTAAGGTATACCTATACAAAAATAATTCTAGCTGTAGCCTCCTACATACAATTTAACCCTCCAGGATTACCTGGTCACCTTTGGGTTGTTTTTAAGATTGGCCTGCAGGATAGAAATGTCTTTTTCTGACATTTCTGTGGAAGTAGTTGAGAGGATTATTTGTTCTTTAATTTACCTAATTAGGCTACTGCTGGCGTGCTCAGCATTGATGAGAAAAGAGGTTTGATGGCATTGAAGTGATATGGGAGGCTTGCCCTGATCAGCCTCCTACAGCTTTCAAATGGGAAGAGATCTGGGACAAGGACACTTCTGAGCCCCAATGGTTTCATTTTACATAGGTAAACATAATAGGATAGATATAACCCCTTTACCAAAAGCATCACTTGTGACTGGGGTCCAATTGGTGGCTAGGTTTGCATACCTTGATTGTTTTCCCAATGGTTCAGATATCTCCTGGTCATGAATGGTTTTTTTCCCCCAAATCAAAGAGGATAATGTACATTTTAATTTATTTTTATTACAGCATTTATATCAAACTGGTGTCAAACTGGATTTCTTCGAGGGCCAGGTCAGCATTGTAGTTCTCCTCTATGGGCTGGCAATGGGGGAGCACCACGGGAGGAGACGCGACGGATACCCCCTGCAGCACCCTGCCAGCCAAAATGGGGCACATGGGTGCCTCATGCTGCCCTCTCTTGCCCATTTTCGGCCTGAATGGCCTCCTGCGGCACTTTACTGGCCAAATTGGGGTATGTGGAGGCCGAGCACGGACCCCCGTGCCTCCAGCAGCACTCTGCTACCCAAAAATGGGCTGTATGGAGGCCTCCCAAGGCACCTGCACTGTCTGCTTTTGCTCTCCCTGGTCTCCAGCAGCACTTTGCCGGCCAAAAATATTTTGTGCTGCAGGAGATTGTCTAGGCCGAAAACAGGCTGCAGGGCTGCACACGGCCCATTTTGTCCATCAGAGGCATTGCGGGCTGGTCCATTGATATTTCCAGACTGGCCCCATGGACTGGATTTAAACACCCTGTGTGTCGGATCCAACCCACGGGTCTTGAGTTTGACACCCATGATTTATATCCTGCCTTTTCTGCTGGCATAAGTAGTCAAGTGGTATGCAACAATCAAATCAAATGTAAAACATAAAAGCAAAATAATACAAGCACAAAGTGAGCATAATTAGAAATAAAAAAGTCAGCAACAGAGATATGTTTGTGAAACTGTGGGAACCCCAGGATTTTCCTGGGGAGACCCCATGAGCCCCACATGATGAAGCCGTCTCCTTTATGTCACATTGCTAAATTACTGACAGTAGGGATATCTTTTAGAAGCTCTTTCCTGCTGATCCAGTTTGGTTGATAGAGGAAAGGTGACCCTGTAGATTCAGACCAACACCTTAAAAAGAAACCTTGAAAGTACAGAACTCAATCCCTGAATATTGCGTGATAAGCAGTCTCCTATCATATTTTACACTAACTGCAATTTCCAAGTACTTTCCAAGTCTTTTCCCTAGCTATCCATTTGCAGTCTATACCATGCTCCTGAAAAATTGCTATGTTGTCTGCTGCATGGATCCAGGGCTTATCTCAGACACCCATATGGTATACTTCTGCCTACCCAAACCCTTGCTGATCTCCTGACATTTTATTACTTTATTTTGTTATTTATACAATTCATTGCCCTCGTTTTATTGTAACTGTAATCCTAAAATAGAATACAAAATAAGGTTAAGAATAAAGTATGGCAATTGTACAACCTATTCAAAGATTGAAATCACAGAAAATAATACAGTAACAAGAGGCACAGGCAATTAAAAGTTTTAAGCTAGTTGTAAAAATGTACAAGGATTTTGCCTAAACCACAATTGAACAGGGAGGAATTCCAGAGTCAGTACATTAAAGTGCCTTCTATTGAATTACTGTTCTCAGGAATAGCAGATTCCCAGCCATTACTGCATGTCAAGAAAATTGACCCTAAAGATCTTGATGAATGGGATGGATATATGGGAGGAGACATTCAGATGTCCAGGTCCTAAGCATCATGAATTTGACTCAGTAACAAATTGATAACTGGTGTAGTTCCTTCAGGCAGTTTTTATATATTTAGAGTAGTTAGTATTTTCAGTACTAGCTGAGGCATTATTTACCTCTTCATCTTTAAAACCACAAAAGTAACAAGGAATGGTTGTGTCAGTTGAAATAGATAGTGCTGAAAAATATAATTTGATTCCATGGAAACCACTTGATGCATTAGTAAAAGAACAATAATATTTCTACATTACAATCTTGAAATCTTGACAGGCATTGTTCATAACCAGACAGTCTTACATGATTTTGCAGATGTTCTCCAAATATAATAGCAAAATTAAACATAATGAAAATGTATCAAAATGTTAACAATGTTTCAGCAAACTTCCTGAAAGATTGCATATGTTGTCACCTGAAGATCTTCAGAGGGTAATCCCATAAAATTGTGTGGGGTGGTGGTGTTGTGTTCCTAGTAATCTTTACTAATTTTGTGTTATAATGAGGGGAAAAATACTACATAATTCTGTGGACAAAAAATGTAAATATCAAATTCACTTTTCAGTGTTATACAAATATTAAGAAAGGACACAAATTGAATTAAATAACAGCAGAACTAATCCTATTTCAGTAGAAGATTACATATGGCTGATTTTGTCTTGGCTTGGAAGCTAAACAGGGACATACTTGAATAATGTTTGGATGGGTAATTACCAGAGAATCCTAGAACTGTGGTCTAGAAAATAGTGCAAACAATCTCCATTCTCTTGCTAAGAAAACTGCATGGATATATCCATGAAGTCAACATGACAAGCTCAATTTGAAAGAGATTTTACTTTATAAGTAATTTAAACATAAAATGATTTTTTTAAAGAAAGGAAAGGGGAGATGACTACAGAGCACTGAAGAAATTATTCCAATATCCTCTTTGCTTCTCCCATGTTGGAAAGGTGTGTTTTGATGCATTGATAAATTCCAAACACTGGAAATATTTGCCAGAGACATTACACATATGTTTCACAGCTGTGATCTTTTAAAAGTTCTGTAGACAAGCTTACATATTTCAAAGTAAAGTATATTAATAGTAGAACAAACCCAAATTATGTAACTTAATGTTCTGAACTTCCGATCACAGGCAATCTTCACTAGCCTTTACTGAACATCCTTTGAGGGATCCTGTAAAAATGAAACCATAATGTTCTGTTGTGTTGACTGCATCTTAAAAGGGAGCAATTTTTTTTAAAAAAAATAATAACTTTCCACTGATTTGCAAAAGGTCATGTATGGTTATTCTAAAGCTTGCATAAATCAATTAATTAATAGATTAATAAATATATTAAAAAATTCATAATCTCAATTTTACCTAGGACTCTGAATTTTTCTTAAACCATGAATAAATACCATGCTTCAGGGGCAGGAAAGACACGGAATAAGTTGAACAAACTGCTATGAAATGTGTTCTCTGATATATCGCTTGTTTTTAAATTCTATCCATATTTTAAAGCTGCTTTATCAAACTTTTCTAAGTTAATTACACTGTGGAAGACCCTGCTGCTCTTAAATCAGTATTATCAGATAATATTGTAACCCTTTTATATGTAAAGAGAGCTAAACTGTAGAATATTTTATGCATATATTGTTGTACTTTTCGTATATGCCTTCCAGCAATAAGTACAGGTATTTAAACTGATGCTCTGTCAGGGATTTTATTTGTTTATTCATTTGATTTCTATACCTGCCGTCTCAGTCAATGACTCTGAACAGCTTATAATTCAAATAATAAAAATACTAAAAATATTTTAAAACAATAAAACCACTAAAACAGTAGAAACATGCACATAAACCAACTATAAATAAAAATTCTCAAGTTTTATCCCCCAACAAGTTGAATTCTGTAGTTATTATTTCTACTCATAAATTATCTTAAAATAAACAATAAATGATAACGTTAAAAGCAAAGAAAACTAAAACTAGCTTTTCCACAGGCTACTGCAGTTTATAAAGTGAGATTCTACAAGATGGCTCTGCCAAAGAAAAATGTTTACAAGCTAATACATTTATTTAAACAATGTGGAAATGAAAAAAAAACATTTAAAACATCTATCCTGCTTCACCTCACTTTCCTACCCTAGCAAGTATTCAGGACAGCTATATAACTCATCTTCAGAGTTCAATTCACATTAATCACATTTATCTTGCCTTGGCTTCTCAAATTAAATCCTTAGAACTTGTTATATATGAGATAAAATTGGAAATTACTCCATTTCAAACAAAATGGTATGGATTTTGTCTACTTCAAGTTAAGGCTACTCCATCAAGTTAAGCATCAAATGTTTGCTAGTCCCAAGTAAAGTCTGCGAGCTGGATGCAATGTTCAGAACAATTTATTATAATCTACTGATCAGATTGTTACAATTTTAGCATTCACATTAATCAAGGAAGTTGGTCTATATTTGGCATATAACATAGGAAAGTTATCTGCCTTGGAAGAAATATAATAAAAATCACATTAAAAACTGAAGATAAGAACCATTAGGAAAAGCTTGATCATATATGACTAATAAAATAGATCTTGGGAGAGGGGATAGTTTAATTTTAATGCTAGTTAACTGCAAATCCATTACCACCAAGAGCCTTTCGAAGACTCATAGAATTAAGAGCCATGGTAGCACAGTGATTAGAATACAGTATTGCATTCTAACCTGCTGACTGCCAGCAGTTAAAAGTTGACTTAGCCGTCCATCCTTCTGAGGTCGGGTAAAATGAGGACTTACATTGTTGGGGGGAATATGCTGACACTGTAAACCATTTAGAGAGGGTTGTAAAGCACTACAAAGCGGTATATAAGTCTAAGTGCTAATACTAAGTGCTATTACTTATAACCATTTTTATTGAAGAGAAAATAAAAGAGGTTACTCATGTAATTCACATTATTAACATAATGTCTGTCTTTGTAGCTATAAAAATTGAGATTAGCTCATCAGATTTTTTTAAAATCTTGCTTAATTGATATTTCTTGCAGCATCTAATAATATCACAAATAAATAAACTTTCAACTAGATGTCTCTTCCCTTCGTGTCAGGCATTTAATAAAACAACGTTGACTAAATAAAGTTAATTTGCACTTCAACACTTGGGTTCCTGGGCACACCATGGAGGGGCTGCAGGCACCCATGGGTTCTGCCTTGCCAGCCTTTGCTCTAGGGCACCCTTTGATTTTGCACCTGTTTCTGCAGAGAAGTGCAGCCTCAGCCAAAAGCAAGCACCCTCCCTCATTCCTGGTAAAAGGAACCACCCGAAGATGCTGCCTCTGTCTTTTGTGATTCAGCTTATTGGCTCTGTTCAGCCTCTCATTACATCCAGGCATTGAGCATCACAGGAGGCTAGGGAGGTGGTTGAACTTGTGAGCACCCCACTTGTTTGCATGTTCTGGAATCGTGTAGCACAAAAGGGACTACAGGTATAATGAAACACCTCATAAATCCAGATAGCAGCATTATTATTCTGAAATAGGCCCCAATGAGTTAATATTCCACTTCAGGTTGCACTGCTTCAGTTCCTTGTTCCCACTTACAGGTGTAATTGTAATTGTCAGCTTTGACAAACATATAAAGATATATACAGTTTGTTTAGGATTGCTAGACACTCAATGAATTCCACAGATTTTATTTGATTTTTACAAAAGAAAAGGCTACTTCAGTAGCATCAAGTCATTTGTAGTAATTTTTCATTGCATGTCATTAGCATTGTATTATCAGAGATGAACAACATTGATTGTCTTTTTTTTTTGTATATTTAGAGCTAAGGTAACAAATTTGCCTGCAAAATTAGCAGTGCATACCTTATAGATATACATTTGATTGATTGATTTGATTGATTGATTGATTGATTGATTCAGTTTGTATGCCGCCCTATTCCCGAGAGACTCAGGGCGGCTAACAATCAAAAAGGGAGGGGGATACAGAATAAAAATAAAAAGACAAACACATTTAAAAAAACCACAACAGTCATAACCTCGGATGGGGCTGGAAAATTCAACAGCCCCAGGCCTGCCGGAACAGCCAGCTCTTAAGTGCTTTGCGGAAAGCCGGAAGGGTGGTGTGGGTCCGGATATCAACGGGGAGATCGTTCCAGAGGGCCGGAGCAGCCACAGAGAAGGCCCTCCCCCGGAGAGTTGCCAGTCGACACTGGCCGGCAGATGGAATTCGGAGGAGGTCTAGTTTGTGGGATCTGATAGGTCTTTGGGAGGTAATTGGCAGGAGACGGTCTCTCAAGTACCCAGGTCCGATACCATGTAGGGCTTTAAAAGTAACGACATGGATTTGAGTTCAATATTACATTTGTGTCAAAATCTCTTATCATATTTCTTAATATTAAAATTCCCTGGGAATTTTCTCCATTCTTTGCATAAAGAATGGATGGAATGGATATATTTTTCCTAGCTAACTTTTAATATAGCCAACATTTTATAAGACAGGGCTGTAGTTAATGTTTTATGCCTGTCCTGTAAACAAGCAGAAAGACACTCCAAACCAAGAAGGTAGAATGATACTATAATGCACAGGTATTTTATTACACACATTCTAAAGTGCATTATTTAAAAGAATGTCAATTTAAATTAAAATATTTTAAAAAACTAGAATAGACACATTAAAATATGAGCCGTGGTAATTCCAAGGGAATAATGCTATACCAGATTGGTAACCACTGTACACTCATATGTACCATTGACTCAGTGTTGACTCATAACAACCACACAGATAGATTTCCCCATGACAATATGGCCTCAAGTTGGTCCTTCAGGTTTTCCAATGGTGCACTCATTGCCATCTTGCATAGATAAACCAGACCTTATAATACACATTATAAATATATAACTAAATTAAATTAACTAACTAAGTAACATGTAATATAAAAGCCAGAGAGGTCTGTCCCTGAGGTCACTGTCAAGCCAGAAGTCTCAAGTCCTAACTCAGAGTAATACCCCTGTTCTTCAGAAATAAGATGTGCAGGTGGGAGGGAAGAGTTTTATACCCCAAAAGAAGAAAAAAATGTCCTATCGATTTTTCTAACACTGGTGAATTTTGAAAAGAGCTTTGAAGGCTGCAAGAACAGTACACATTGGTGTTCTTTTAATCTTTTAATCAAGAGCTCAATTTAACTCACTCCAGTTAAATGTAACTTAAAAGTTTACATTTGGCCAGGAATTCAGGTTAACTTCAGTGTTTCCCATGCCTGTGTGTATGTTTCAGGATGTACTCACAGAGACCAGCCATTTGTCCACCTTATAGTGTTAGGAGAATCTCTTCTGCCAGAACAAAGTGCAACTGTGATTTACTATCAACTTCAAGCAGTGTGCCCTGAAGAAAAGTCAAGAAGGGAGATTGATAGTCAAAGGAAAAGTTACACCCTCAACTCCTGGAGCAATTGCATGAGTTAAGACCAAGAAGGACAGCCTCTCAGAATTTTTTTAAGACCTGGGGGAATGCAAGCATGGATAAGGAGTTCTTGCTCATGAGTTTCTATTTACTGTATTTTTCTGAGTATAAGATGCACCTTTTACCCCCATAAAAGAGGGTGAAAATCTGGGTGCATCTTATACACTGAATACAGCATTTTTGGCCTACCGAAACCCCACCCCCTTTGTAAAAATGGACCTGCAGAGGGTTTGGAAGGCTTGCAAAGTTCTCCTGAGGGCTGGGGACGGCAAAAATGAGCAAAAAACAGGCCATTTTTGCTTGTTTTCCTCCCCCCCCAGCCCCTAGGAGCACTCTACAAGCCTCCCAAAGTTCTGCATGCCCCCCCTTTTTTTGCAAAAAAATGAGGCGTGCAGAGGGTTTGGGAGACCTGCAGAATGCAAAACGTTTTTTAAAAATTTACCTCTTCAAAATCATTTTATACTCCGGTGCGTCTTATAGTCCCAAAAATACGGTAATTTGAAACATTTATTTTTGTGTGTGTGTGCCTGTGTGCATGCATGTGTGCGTGCATACCGTATGCCTTCCTACTTAAATAGCACAAGTCACCGTGCCATTATTGAAAGTATGAGTATGAATGAGAGCTGAAGATGATGAGGAACAAAAATTTTAAACATATTTTGCAATTCAATTACAAACAATTCAATCCTTGCTCTGAGCCTTTGCAAGAGGCAGATAATATCTCAGAGGAAGAACTTCTGAGGGTCCTCTTCCCCCCATGAGCCATCTCAAGGAAACAGAGGCTTTAACTCCATACAAGAGTTAGCTTCTGGTCTGTTGCTAGGAAAGAATAATGATTCTTAAAGTATGCTCTATGGAATTCCCACATTTCCTCCAAATAATTTTAAAATATTGTGCGAATTGGACTCAAGAGCTATGGGAAATCTTTTATAGATTTTAGATCCTTTCACTTTCACTAGCCAAAAAGTATCCTGTCACAGAACAAAGAGGAGATGATGACAGATCCTTTCACCAATGTTGCATTTGACCCAATTGGAAGGAGAGAAAAATCAGATTTTTGGAAGAAAGTTCACAGAGAATGTTAGTAATAATCCCCCCCCTTTTTTTTCCTTTCAATACAGCTTTCTGCAAGTGAATTCTCAACACTTCCTTAGATTGAATATGGAAATAGCTGAAAGTTACATTGCCTATAAGGCTTTCATACTCCAGCTATTGACGAAACATGTTATTATGCGCAAGCTCATACTTGCCATGATGACTTGTCAATGTGTTACATATAAAAGAAAATGAACAGAATTTTTAAAACATATTTTATTTCAATACTTTTTTCCTGAAAATAATTCATAGTTTTTTTTAATTGTTGGATCTTTTATTTAAGGAACAGTAAACAAGACAGTTTTTAAAAATCCAATACAACAGAGTCTAAAACTTAAAAATATAATTCTATAGTTATTACTAAAATTAACCACTAGAAAATTCTGGTGAAAGAAATATGTTCTTGCAGATTTTTCAAAAGCTGAGGATAATGGGGAAAAAGCTTAACTTGAAATGTATTTCAAGTGAAACTTGAGAATAAGCCCTTTCCCTCGTATGCCTCCAATAGTGGAGCAGTTTCAAGATTCACGATGTGGAATCTTGTGAAAAATGGCCTGTTAGACCCTAAGCTGTTGTGGGCTAGTATCACTTGAATGAACAGAGAATTCATGTTGGTTTGATATGCCCATTTCCAAGGAGTTATCCTAGATCAGGTCTAAGGAAGGTGTTTTCCTGTTGATGTCTCCCAAGCTGGATGGAGATGATAGTTATTTGAGCCATCCACCCACAATGGCCACCAGTTTCTCTTTCCTTCAAATCATTGCATTAGCCTGACATCTACATTTAAATTGTGATTTAAAAAAATACATAGTTGCTTGTCTGATGCAACCTGTAATGTTCATATAAACTTAGGACCAATTCATGTCTTTCATAGAGACAATAATAAAGACATAATTGAGAGTGGATATGCTTGTTGCATGTAGTCGTGACAAATGATCTAATGAGAAATAAGCTGGATCTTAGAGGGATGTTTGTGTTGGATAGCAGATTTTTATTGCATTTTTCATCGTTCCTGTAGAATGGGCAAAAAGGCCTCTTATTACACCACTGCATTCACATGTCAATCTTGCCAAGGAACAAATTATTAATGTTCTTTCACTGCCACACCCTATTATGACAAGGAGTTTCACCTATCCATCACCACCCAATAAGTAATATAAATTGCAAATCATTGTTTATTTGTTTATTTTCTACTTAGAGCAAATAGTAGTACCCGGTTAAGGTACTACTAAGCTTGAAAAGCTTAGTAAAGTTAGACCTAATAAGTAAGGGAGGGAGTCACTTCTCTAGGGAAGGGAGACTAGCAGGAGATCCCTAAATTGTAAGCGGGATTAAAGAATCAAAGAATTCTGGAAGAATATAGTGGCAAACTGCTTCCTAATTGTTGCTCTAAATACTAGAATGGATGTTCCATGAGGACATCTCATGGAATCGACAGCCTTGATTCAAGAGACTTGATTCTGGTGCTTGTTAGAGTTCTAGCCCTTCTTTCTTTCTGATGCTTAAAGTCATCTATTGCAAAAGGTTTTCTATCTGTACGTTACAACTTTTGCATACATAAAGAGAACCTAGTTTGTAACCTACAATTTGATCACAACAACAATGAGATGAACAAAGGGCAGCTGGGATGATGGACATATTTATTTTAATTGCATCATATAATTCTTATATGTTGAAATGAGAACATGTTGTTGGAGGTGCAAAACCATTGAAATGTGAAATAAAGATGACAATGAAATTGCAGCCTAAATATAATTAGAAAGTGTACAGAGAACTCAGCAAGCTCCTTGACTAAGAGGGTATACTTCTAGCGTTTAATACATTTAATAATTTCCTGGAGCAGTTAGGTATCATATATGGACTTCTCCCATTATGTTTAAGCATATCTTGAAAAAGTAGATTCAAACTTAGTACATTCATAATTTAAATAATTTTCCCAGAATATGATTGATTGCTAACTCTCAAAAATCTGAAGAATTTCACCATCATTGTCCATATTTTTCAATATCAGCAACATGGCTTGTATTGAACATATATCTACACATCAACATTTCACCTGAATATTGTATTTAGATGAAAATAGATGTTATAAACAATTATGATTTTTTATCAATTTATACCTAGACTCTTTTTTAGGTGTTAAAGCACTTTTTTGGGGTTGCAAGTGAAAAATAATTGCAACTCTAGGTGACTAAATGTCACATTCTTGGCAACAATACAGTGAGAAAATATTTGATATTATGTTCTTACAAGGTTTTCTTTTCTTTTTTTTAAAATTGCTAATCTACTTTATAGATCTTCTGTTAGTAACCCAAATACTAAAAACTACTTAATTTTTCAAGATTGGATGAGGTCCGATGGATCTGTAAATGTCTACCACTTAAAAATTACAAAAAGTTTGCCACTATGACACAGTACAAATCCCTCTCATTGTACTGATGTCCTAATGTCTTTTGGAAGTATTTGTGTCAATAGGTTTGTCCTGTGATATCATAAGGCATATTTCATCATTTCCCCCTTGCTCCCTTCCTGTAGATTCCTAAGCTTGGTGCAATCACCTTCCATTCTAATTTTAAAATAGCTTTACATATGCCAACCCAAAGAACATGATTTAGCTTTGTTAAATTGTGAGAGTTGATTTGTGTAAAGCAAAATTTCTCAATTATTAAAACATCCAATGTATATGCTATAATTAAATTTCCAAGACAAAATACATTTTGATTATGTATGTGTCTATATATGTGTATGTGTTCATAAATAAACTTACGAAAGAGTGTGATTGAGCTACTGCCTGCTTGCCTCTTTCCAATAGATATACGCATGTAGAGAGGTAACTTTGCTTCCAGGTTTAAAATATTATGTCAGTTATAATCTATGTAGCCTTCTCTGTTTCGCTTCTTCCTTTGAGTGCTCTTCAGAAATAATATTAGACTTATAGTCAGAAAATCCTGGAATACAAGCCAGGACCTATATTATCTGCCTTTCATCTTTGTAGAATAAAAGATCTGATTGCGTGAATATCCAGTACCAATTCACGCTTCAGTACACATAGAGAATTGTTTCTCAAGCTAAATTATTCTTTGCCCAATTGTTTGCCACATTCTGAACATAAGTGATTTCTTACAACAGTTCAATATTAATGTGCAGTCTTGCCAAACAGAAGTGGAATCTTATAATGCAACTGCTTGAGGGAGTATTACAGATGCTGTCTGAAAAAAATTGTTATATTTTCTGCTGCAGTTTTGTGTGTCTATTATTCTAACCAAATATGCAATAAAGTCTGCTATTGTTATTCTTTAACTATTACTGAAAATATAATGTATTTATTAATAGTAAACAATTTACACATTCCTCTACTGAATCTTGTTTCTTTACTTAACTCTACTCCACGTACCAAATTTTTAAAAAAGTCACTATTAGATGAAGACTTCATAAGTCTGTAATTACAGAATGCAATCTCCATTTTGCATGCTCTTGGGTGTGGTTGAAATGCATGTTGAAACTGTACCTAGGTTTTAGACATACCAGGCAAGTACTGCTTAGATATTTTGGCACACAATTTTTATTTTTATGATTTCAGTTCTGAGCAGAGTTAATTTGAATAGACAATTGGCAAATCCAAAGAGATAGTGGTTTAAAATACTTTATTGTTTTTTCATTTCCTCACTGACATGAAGCTATTGAACTAACCAATTATTCATTTTCTATTAGAATTCTGCAGTAGAAGTATTAAAATAGTTTTGCCATCAATCATTTGAAATTCAACTAAAAGCATATGGACTGGGAACATCTTAACTTTTAGAGCTCCAAGACAGGCTGATTATTTATTATCACTTTGTTATGTGAGTGATAATGATTTATTCATTGTGGGAACCCAGACGGAAAGCAATTGCTGGCATTAGTAAGAATATCACTGAAGAACTTCAGCCAGCGAACAAACTTGGGAAAAAGTGAATTTCCGTCTCTAGAAATGTTATTTCATCAACATTGCATATTTTCACCTGAAAAAATAATAATTGATAGTAGCTAGGTGAAGAACTGGGTCCTCAGCTCAGTTAGGCCAAAATACTTGTATTTAAATATTTTGTCCAGATCAGATACCTTACACAACTATGTCTTCATCCAGGGAGCTTTATGTGCTTCTAATTGCATAAAGGAGGGGTCGGCAATTAATTTTCCCAAGGGGCCACATTAGAAATTGAGATTGCTGTGGCGGGCTGAACCAATAGGGCTGTGAAGATATATAGGCAAGACACCATGAATTCAAGCCCCACCTTGGCCATGAAAGTCAGTTTGGTGACTTAGGCCAGTCACTCTCAGCTTAACTCACCTCACAGAGTTGTTAGTGTAAGAAAAAAAGGAGGAGCAAGTATGTTGAATATATTTGTTGCCTTGAGTTATTTATAAAAACAATAAAGGAGGAAAAATAAATAAATAATAAACAAACAAACAAACAAACAAATTTGATCACATGTGGGCTGGCTGACAGGGACAGTCAAAGATGTGTCTTGGAGGCCATAAAATGCCCAGGTTTGATATGAAAGGCTTATAAATGCTTTGCTTGGATTTTCACTGGAGCTTTAATTAAGCTTTTATCTTAGTTTAGACATTTGAGTGCAGTTAAAGAATTGAGGCTCTTTGCCCAGCCTCAAATGTGGTTAACCTCGGACCATTCCTTTTCATTTTGTCTTATCTATCCCAGAGTAAGTCTTAAATGCTTTGCTGCTTGAAGCTAAATAGAAAATTGCAATGTTCTCCTCTTCTTTGCTTTCTTATAATTATTTGTAAATGCCTTAGGTTTTTATCCTGTACCCACTTACGTGATAGGAAGACCGACTCCTTGATTGTAGTTCTTACTTTTACACAGGCTTACCAATTATTACACTGTTCGTTGTTTCATAGCTACAGAAATCAATCATTGTTTGCTACTTGCTCTTATTCATCATTATTGCAGGCCTACATCCAAGTATTAAAACTTTAAACAGCAATGACATCAAATTTTTGCAAATTACCTGGCATTGTGTATTTGTGCTGCTGAAGGGCATATGTGAGTTACGTAGTATAATCCTACGTTATCTGTGGGTTTGTTTATTTAACCACAGGTTGCTAGTCTAACAGTCAATAAAAATGATAAATTGCCTTTGTACTATTTCTGTTACAATAACTGGAAGCAGTCGGCCCCACAAGCACTAAAAGCATAAATCATAATATGTATGAAGTTGACAGTTTTAATTGCTTAGCACTGGCATACTTTAGTCAAGCGGGGGCATCATTGGTCTTTGAAAGATAGTCTGGATAGACCTACTTCTTTCTAAAATAATGCCATTGAGAACTATCAAATAACATTTCTTTTTAACCTCTCAATTTGACAGTTTCTGCACATTTGGCATTCTGGATGCTTGCTTATTGGATTTTTTTTTAAAGACAAATAATTACATTAATGTCCATGAATGACCGTCGTCCTTTTTTTCCTTTCTTCTTCTTCTTTTTCTTTACACTAATGCTTGAAAGTTTTGGATGCATTCCAGATGAGCAGCTCTCACCAGTTAAGCACATGTAAGAAATATTTTTAAGTATGAAAGAAATGGCCGTAAGGCAAGAGTAATTTTTATTTTTAGAAAAGCTGAAAGAATAGGTGCTGATGTTTCAAAAGGATCCCGTTTTCCATCATTTCATGTTAGGCCTTCATTTGATTTTCATAGTATTGCTCATATTTTGACTTTGATTTATGTGTGTATGTCGGTGTGTGTGCAGGTACATGCCTGTGAAATAAATTACGATCAGCTTTGACCTCAGGGATGCTTTTACATGACTTGATTTTGAACAATCTCCATACGGGTGTGTAACATAACTAGACTACACAATTATATGCCTTAAGACTTTAAGCAATTTAGGCTAGTAGTTTCATCAATGCAATTGGCCAGTTCTCATGTAACATTGGAATCCTGTGTAACACATCTTTCAGAGACAAGAGCCAAAGGCTAAGTCTCTAGATAATGACTTGAATTTCTGTCTTTTTCCAAGTTACCCTGATTGTAAACTGACAGCTTTGAAGGACCTTAACTGACATCAAAGGATGCAAATCATCCAGTTAGATCAATTAATGTTAATTCTCATCTCCCATTTAATTCTTTAATGCGTTTCCCATTTTCTCTGATTTTTTTTTCCAGCCAAGCCCATTACCAAGTCCTGTTTTGGGGAGAAAGCCAAATGCTAGTCAGTCATTGCTTGCTTGGTGTAAAGAAGTTACAAAAAACTACCGTGGAGTAAAAATCACCAATTTCACTACATCTTGGAGAAATGGTTTATCCTTTTGTGCAATATTACATCACTTTAGACCTGACTTAATGTAAGTAGGAACATTTTACGTTTAAATTGTTCCATTTCTTACTTTTGTTCATTTTCGGTTTCAAAAGTGCCATCTTGTGGAGTGGGTCAGAAATGGGTAAATCACTTTATATTGTGCCATTTCTGAGGCTTTGTTCTAAACCCATAGCCATTTCTCATTTTTGTAGGCATGTTTTTATTCTTTTTAATCACAGGAAAGCAACTGACTTCAAGATCTTTATGAAAATTAGGTTATTGTTAAAATGAGATGAAACAATAAGCCTGGAGCTCTTACGTGCCATCCAATGATGACCCAATGGCAAATGTGATTGTCATAGCCAGCCTGAAATCCCTGCCTTAATTTCTCTTTTTTACATAGAAAACTTCAGGCAATGGAACAGACAGTCTTTATATTTATTTATATTTATGTATTTATTCTTTTAATTTTCTACACTATTAGTTTTCCTGATCGCTGTGAAATTGCTAGTTACTGTACATTGGCGTTTTATGTTAAATTGTAATTGGCTATAAATTGTGGTTTGTTTTAAAAACGGGTGTTTTTTTACTATAAAAGTATTTTACATACCCACTGTGCTATTTTCCCCCTCAGTGATTACAAGTCCCTGAATCCTCAAGACATTAAGGAGAACAACAAAAAGGTAAGCATCGACAGAAGGAAAGGGATAACAGATATAGCTTCAATTCTGGATCATGGAAGATTTTTTATTAATTTTGGAGTGACTTTGTTTTAAAAGGCCACAATTAGACCTCCCACCCAGACTGTACTTCTTGAACACATTATTAAGTCTGGTTTGTCATGATTTGTAACATTCATGACAAATCCTGGTTGGAATTTGAGGACCATCTTTGTAGTCCCTAATTAATAGAGGGAGCAAAGGAGAGAAAGTACGAGAGAGTAGTAGGTACTTTTATCATCCTATTTTCTTTAATAATTTAATTATAAATAAAAATATCATTGTTCAGTAATTATCTTGACTCAAGGCTTTCTTGGCCTTTGCTTTAATATGAAAGACTTCACTGGTATGGTTATAATAAGCTCTGTTTTGACTTTAGCTTTTATTTAAGAAAGGAGGAGAAGTAGAGATAAAACTTCACATGGGCTTTTATCCACCACAGTCAATTAAGCAAAGCAATAAGGTGCATTGCATTTTTATAATGTGCAGAATAGGGAACATTTTTTTTTATTGTTGGAAACAAGATTTTTGTAAGGCAAAAATATTAATGAAATATTGTCTGATAGTATTCTGGGTCCAGGTTTATAATCCTCAATAATATTAGGTAATTTAATACCCTTTTGATACAAAGGAAATGAGTTCAGTGGTTTGAGACTCAATCTAAGAATCACAGGAAGACAGGCTGGTACTTAATGCTGCTTTTACTACTCAAGACTCATTGTAGAAATTTCATATTTTAATTTCCATAAGATTCCAGAGCATTGGCCTAGAGGGAATCATTTAAAAATTGCTCATTTTCCACTTGATTAGACTACAACAAAACTAACAGCAAATCAATTTGGTTTGTTTTATTCACTGAATTTTCATTAGATAGTATGATTTTCTACTTTTTTAACTGATCGTTTTTTTTAAAATTTAACACACAACATTCAAGTTTCAGAAGGAAAACAAGCTCTTTTACTTCCCTCTTCTTCCTGCAGAGAACAAACGAGAAATCGTTTGAGAGAGAAATTCCATATATAGATTTCATATAAGAAACGTATGTGAGAATAAAATATTCCTTATGCCACCCTATGTATGGATTGCATATGTGTCTTCTTCAATATAAAAATAAGTTAATGAAAATAAGTTGTCAACTGCAGTTGCAATAACATATATGCCATCTTAAAAAAAAACACAACACCATAATGAAGGTTGAACTAGCATGGGATGCTTTTGTATCATTTTCAAAAATATATTTAAAATGTCTACCCTAGTAGTTTGCTTTTGAACAAATACTTTGAAATCAACAAATCAATTTAGTCATTTTCATTTATAAAAATTGTGACTAGAAAAAGGTGAAATTAATACTGAAATCCTTAGCCAGCTACTCAGAAAATAGCATTTATTAAAGAAGCAATTGTTTTTGCTATGCTGTGTGCATCTGTTCATATATATTTTCTTTCATCACTTTGCAACCCTTTGCTTGACAGCTCTACAGAGTGAGCTTCCTGCAGATTTATTTCCTGGTCTCACACAGTTCTGTCCGATAACCTGTGTGTCCTTGATGGGAATGAACACAACCCTGGGAAAAGTAGCCAATAATATATAGAATTTATCTTATGATTGTATTATCTATTATGAATATATAACAACTAACCAATTAAAATAATGAGATATGCTTATTTAAAAATCCCTACAATATTTTGTCCCAGAAATTGATGTAAGGAAAAGTAAGTATTTGATGGGTTTGGACTTCAACTGCAAATATTAAGTTCGGCAAAGCAATTTTAACTTCAACAACAAAACAAATTGGAAGACACCGTTTTTCATTATATTTTTTCTGAATAAGATAACTTTTGATATTAGTCATTCTCTAAATATCTATATATGCATATATCAAAATCTATCCCACACAATCTTGTTCACCTAAGACATTTCTATAATGTAAAGCTACAATGTTGAAATTACTTTTTTCAGTGCAAATGTTATTGAATCTAATAGAATCAGTTTCTGAATAAACATGCCTAGGATTATCTGTAAAACCATTATAAAAAGAGGAAGCAAAAAAACCTTGACCAGCGTGTTGGTATGTCAACTTGTTTAGGCAGATTATTAGAATACTTCTTCTGGTGTTTTCCTTAATTTCACTTGATATCTGTCATTTATCTGTCATCTAATGCCTGTCAATAATAATTAGCACACACCATTTATTTGCTTGTCTTCAGAATGTATTTGGCATTTTCTTCAAGGTCTTATAGCAGCAAAAACAATTGAATGGATAACTAGAAACTATGTTTGTACTAAGCCAAAACAAACAAGCAAACACAGATACCACCCTCATTTTATTTTTCATCAGATGAGGATGGTTTTTAAAATCAGAACATTTGGAGGTTTATGGCATCTGAAATTTCAATCTTAAGTAGGATTTAAAATTTTGCTTCAAATTCAGGTTTCTAGCCTACATTTTCCAGAAATCTGTGGTGTCATCCATATTTCTCCATTCTAGATTTGATAGCTCTGCCACTAGAGAATGAAATAGCAGCTGGCTATTTTCACTGTCTGGCTGATCCATTTTGAAGCTATTATAAGTTATGTTCAGACTTTTAGAACAATACCCAGTGCAACACAATGCTGCAATCCAACTTGAAAGGTGTAGAAACATTGCACACTGAGAGCTAGACAGTTTTCTTTTTGTAGGAAAACAACCAATGTAATGTAAAAAAACTGGAGCATATTAATAAAATTAGTTTAATTTCCAGTCAGATCTAACAGCCCTTCCAGATTGAAAACCTAGTCATTGAGCAGAGAATGTTCAGTAATAATGTCAGAGTTGCAAAGAATTCTCAGTCATAACTTGCATCATGTTTTAATTATTCAAAACAATCTGGGTTTTCCCTGTCTCTCACAGTCAAACTGTGGGTTTTCATATCATTTTCTTTTAATTATTGGAAAGACATTTTGAAATCGCAAAACTTGTGCTGTTTTTGTCAGAAGTAGCTATAAAGCTGAAGTTATGCCCACAGTCCCTTTGGTAAAGCTTTCCTTGAAATACAATACTTTTCCCAGCCTTGCCTTGGATAGTAATAATTACCTGTAAATTGAGAAACAGCTGTGATTCTCCAAGACTAGAAAAACTTGATGCAAGTACATTCTTTAATGGAATCGGAGTAGTAGAGTCGTTTTTAGCTTAAAGCTCCATAGCAGTTTGATAGACATGAATTAATTAGTGCCTATTCTAAAAGGAAAAATAGGAAGGAAGGGAGATGGATGGATGGATGGATGGATGGGTGGATGGGTGGACGGACGAACGGACAAACAGGCGGCCTTAACACAGCACAGATGAGCTGTTGTTTTCTGTTATCCAATTAACCAATCCAAACTAAATGACAGCAATTTCATGGCTAATAGAAGGCTGGTCAGCTAGCATAAATCCCACAATGGATTAGTATCAGGTTTCTTTCTATCTTTGTTATCTTAGTTTCTTAGTTTAAAAACCAGTCTGCATGTCATTGGGTTGATTTTTTTTCTTTTCTCCAGCTACAGGCTATTTTTTTTAATTGCTGGGGCTTTGTATGACTAAATTCTGCTGGATAGAACATCTATTTTAAAATTCCCTGTACAGTAATAATCGTTGCTAGCAAAAGATTACAGCAAGCCGCATCTTTTCATTATTGGACTTTATTTTTCCCCTGTACCTGATTGTGTACCTTCTGCATTGGCTGCATTGGTCCACATGGGCAAGGGGTTCTGGTCAGCTGAGAAATTATATTACATTAGTGGAAAAACATCATTGGAACCAAATACTTACAGCACTACAAGTGAAGTTACACCTATACGTCGCAAGAATCTTTTAGTAGATGTGTGCATTAGGATGGATTGTACCATCTTACATTTTTCTGTCAAAAAAGGTTAAATGCTTTGCTTCTGCCTCTAAGACATGAGAGAGTAGAGCTTACTCTTGTCTCCATCTGCAATGGCTCATGCTGCATTTTATTTCTTGATTACATTATGCATCTCTCTCTCTCTCTCTCTCTCTCTCTCTCTCACACACACACACACACACACACACACACACACACACACACACAGATTGATTGATTAGAATTTAAATTCTATATGCCATTCTTCCATAATGGAAACATCCAAATTGGCTCACAATGCACATGGTAAATAAGCAATATCAGGATATAGAAATAAAAGGAATTCCAAGAGCAATAATATATTAGAAGCATGTCAGTGTGATATTCTGAAAGACATAAACCAAACAAATCTTGTTAAAATCAATATTTTAAAGGTTACTGAGCATATAGCCCAAATGGAATGAATATCATCTTGTTTTGTGATTGCTCCAGGTCACCTCAATTCTTAGCTGACAGATTGGAGCATGCAATTTTTTATTTCAGGTGAGAATACAAAGCAGTATATTATCCTCCACACAAAAAATGCTCCATATTGACCATTTGATACTATGGAGAATGGTTGTAGCCTGTGCTACATTTTTCATGTGAAGACACCTTTTTCCCCCCAGGCAATCAATCAATAAACATTTTCCAGCAGTTAAAAATAGTAGAATCATTAAAATGATATCATCTCATTTGCTAGTCATGTAAGGCAGATTTATAAGAAAGTCAAGTATGTCAACAAGATAGCAATTCCTTCTTGTTCAAACCTATATTGAGTCATCATGTTTGAGCACTTAGAAGGTAGCCTTGCCTGAAGTTGCCTTAAAGTACATGCAATGCTTTTGGTGTCTGCCATTTTGATTCTCCTACAATCCCTGTAAAGTATTATCAAGATCCCAGAGACATGGCATGAAAATTAAAAATATGGATTGCATTGTTAAGAGTGTTGGACCCAGATAGCTGTAGGTGGTAGTTAAGGTCAGTGGCAGGATCAATCTGTGAAGCTCCAAAGGGCTTGGGTCATAACTAACAGCTCAAGTGTGATGATCCCTACTGCTAGACCTGACAGCAACATTAAAGAGAAGAGAAATGTAAGTTGAGTTCTTCTGACTGAAAGACTCATTAAAAAAGTGCTTCCGATTTTAGTCTATTTACATGCCTACTTTGAAGTTACTATGTTTTTAATCAATACTTGTTTTGTTTTCAGGATTGTGCTCTACCTTAAACAAACCATTTTACTGATTGCATCATGAGACTTTTAATGGCAGTAGTTTCTTGTCCATATTCCATTTAAAACTATTAAATGGTGAAATCCTAGGAAATCTCTTTCAGAATCCTATGCATCTCCTGACAATTATCATACATTCCAGAGGTTTTGTATATCAAAAACATTAACTCTGTTTTTACTTCTTCTTTTAAGGCATATGATGGATTTGCTAACTTGGGAATATCCCGGCTACTTGAACCTTCTGACATGGTTTTGTTAGCCATTCCTGACAAGCTGACTGTTATGACCTATCTGTATCAAATACGGGCACATTTCAGTGGACTGGAGCTAAATGTAGTTCAGATTGAAGAAAATAGTAGCAAAAGCACATACAAAGTCGGCAACTATGAAACAGACACAAACAGCTCTGTTGACCAGGAAAAATTCTATGCAGAACTAAGTGACCTAAAACGAGAGCCAGAACTGCAGCAGGCAGCCTTTGTTTTCCAGAAAGACCCGGTATTTGTAAATGACAGCAGAGTTCTAGAGTCAGAAAGAGACAGAGAACCTCAAGATACAGCTGAGTCACCAAGTTTGGCCTCTCCTCCTCCTCCTCACAGGACTACAGGGGATGCAGAGCAACCACAAAAACAACAGGGAAGGATTTCGAGAATAGCAGAACCTGAAAAAAACAATACAGCACAAACACAGCCCCTGTTGGGAAGGAAAAAGCTTCTCAAAGCCGACACTCTAGACCTAAGTGATCTCATGCAGATCAGCAATCTAAAAAGGGATCCACTTCCCACAACTATAGATGAGGATATTGACAAAAAAGGACGTCAGAATTGTGACACTGCCATTTGTTTCTCAGAACCTGGAAAACATGAGCACCTCAGCCTTAGAGATAGTAGAAAAATGGATTCTGAGTTACACGTTGAAAAAACAAATTTAGATGTGGGAAATAAATCTGGATGCGCCAACAATAGGGATATGGATATTAATAAATTAGATACTCAACTGGAGACTAAGCTAGAGTTTGAGGCCAAAACAGTGATACATCCAACAGATCTGCCTGGAAAAACTGCACAGGTAAGGAATCAGAAACTACTTTCACAATATTATAACTTCTGTTACAATTTCTCCTGCAATCAATTTCAGTAACATTTTGTTTCATCAAAATTATGCTAGGGGAGGCTAAGGGACCATTTTCAGCAATAAATAAAAATATTACTGCAGGAATGATCTAAATAAGATCTACCAGTCCTCTCCTGGGTCAAACGTCTTCCATGAAAAGAGCACTTTTTTCACAGTTGATGAATCTGGATCTCACCTGAATTGTCTTACTCCAGTGGGAAGAGAAATACTCATTATACTACTATTTAAAAATCCATTATTGATACGCCTGTCTGCCCTGTTAAATATGTGATTGGTATGGGGGATTGCATTTGCAAACTCAAATACAAATGGGGCTTCAGCAGAGAGGTTACTAGGTAAGGCAACAACTGGTTCCTACAGTCATACTGACCTAAGCTCTACAATCTTCTAGGAAAAGAGTTCAGTAAGATGTTATGAAATTTAATCCCGTGAAGAAGGTTCTTCTTCCATTCTCCTAACAAATGGGAAACATATTTGGCCCCCAATTCTGATTGCTTCCTTCCCAAGAAGCTCAACAAAGATTAGTTCTGAAATGAAACTGCCCCAGAGAGCAGATACAGGATAAGGGAACAGATGCAGCCTACAGTTCTGTTCTCTTTTGAATGCTAGCCAGAGCCCTATTCCCAATTGGGAAGGAAGCCACCCTCTTATATCTCTTGGTGAGGTCAACATCAAAGTTGGTTGGTTGAGATCACTCTCCCTTCCTGAAATCTGCGTGCCCTTGACTCTGTTTTTCCCAAGTCTCTTTTCCTATCTGACTGTTGTCAAACTGACTTTTTAAACAACTGACTGGAACAAATCCTCCCAAACTAACTACATGATTACAGCACTAGTCTGCAGTCATTATAGTTCTGCTGCGCATAGCAAGTTGATCTCTCTCTCTCTCTTCATCCAATTCCGACTCATGTTTCAAATATATGATTGCATGTAAAAAATAAAGCGCTGCTTAGACAAATTAGAATTGCTATAGAATATTGGAGGATGCTTCTTGCTCTCATCCCAAATATTTTAATGTGTACATCAGTGTTTTATCACATATTGCATGATTCATTAAAAAAAATTAAAAGCGAGATTCAGGCAGTGCAAGGATGTCAGGATCCATGCCTATAGATTATTCTGCATAAACAAAAGTACTTCTGCATATATTTAAAAAACTGAGGTTATGTTGGGAAAAGGATGCTTAAATATATAATTGAAAACCCCAGGTTTGATTCTAATTAGGTAACATCATTAATATGTGGCAATTTCCTCTTGTTTTGTGATCAACTGTCATCAGCACCTTTTTAATTATTAATCATTAAATGATTATTCTATTTATTGTCAATTTTGTTTGCTTCTGCTGCAGATGCTCAAGACATTGTCTCACTCTACTTATCCACTGGGCAATCTTCATTCACTTAGTATTTTTAACTTCCATAATATTTAGTTACCAAAAACCTTAGAAGACTCTTCTGATATACTGTAACTTCCTTTGTTATAGTAAGTAAAGAGGGGAAGACGATGTAACCAGAGGTCTTTTCCCTAAACATTGACATGACTCCCTAACACATTCTATACCAACTATTCCACACACCTATTCTTGCAGATGCCCCAGCCTCTCTTTTGCTTGAAGCAAAGCAGTAGACAATCTGGCACAAAGCTAAACTGATGAGCAAGAGAGGCAGAACCAGTCTAACACACCGCAATGAGGCTACAAATGCTTGGACTTCTTTTGGGGAGTATTGTTGCCCCATGAAAATTCTGCTAATTTATAACCGGGTTATTTCTGATATAGGTCAGATGGGAAGGGGTAACTTCCGTTGTTCTTTGCTTGGCCCAGCCTCTTCACAGTTGCAGCGATTTTCAATTACTGGATCTTTATGATGCGTCCCACATTAGATGGGGCAGCCAGGAAGCTGCCTGCAGCTCACCAGCATACCTAGAACTCTCCTTTAATGTATAAGTCCCAGAAAATTGCTGTTTGAGGGCTGGATGGTGGTAGTTAAGGGGAAAAAATAAAAGTTACAGCTTCTTACTGGAACTCTAAATATAATTCTCCTCTAAAAAAAATTGGAATCCTGGCCTTGTTAGCTTTTGGAATGCACTGCTCTGGATGCTGTAGAAACTTGTTATGGCCCTCTAGGTTAAAGTAGATTTTAAGCCACTAGCAAGCAACCTCTCTCACTGCTATTTGGTTTTTCGTCTTCTATTTCTCTTGGAAAGTACCTTGGCTTTTCTTAGCAGAGCAATACAGTACTATGGGGTAGGTAGGCTAATTTGGGGCTTTGTTGTCTTTCAACATAACATATTTTGCCTTTTATGTATTTTGAAGCAACGAATGTTATCAAGACAAGAAGAGTTAAAAGAACGTGCAAGAGTCCTGCTGGAACAAGCAAGAAAAGATGCTGCTTTAAAGGCAGGAAACAGACAGTTTTCCAGTTCAATCGTCCCAGGCCGCTCTAAGCAACTGACTGATGTAAGAAATGTTCGTTATTGTGATCTATACAGAAGTATATTTGCTTTTACCTTTGTGTCTGGATATGGGGATGTGCTTTTGGTTAGCGATACTGTTGCTGGCTGTAACACACCAGAACAGCAAAATATGGAGAAAACAGCAGAGAATTATTTATGGGTGATTCTTGCTATCCTACAAATGCTGAGCATTGTCCTTCTCCTACCAAGAGCCGATTATTTCCCTACTGACTAAGGCCAAGGAAAGATCGCAAGTCCGTTGAAAGCTGTGCTCTTTGAGTGCCAGCTGATTTAAGATACTGAACAGATGAAAAGCAAAGTTATCTGTCATGCTGCAGCAATCCACCCAATACTGTTTGTCACAGTGACCCTCCTTTTATCATTAGAATGAATTATTCTGATGGCTAAGCAAACCTGGGTCCAATGGGGAGGCAGCTGCAGTTGCCTATTACTCCACCAGTAACCTCAGTGCTGACCTGAAGAGGTTTGTAATCTCTGGAGATGAAAGCTAATTAAATTTTTATGCAATCCTTCCCAAAGCAGAGATTGCCTATTGTGTCATATCATGTGCTGTAATTTTGCAATTCTTAACACTTGCACATGAGAAATTGTGTGAGTGCTGCAGCAGTTATTTTGCTAATGACTACCGTTTGGCCAAAATTTTCTTTCAAAAAAACAGTTGAGTTGTATTTGCTGGGGTAAATCGCCTTGCCCCAATCCTACCGGTCTTGTCTTGTCTTGACTTGACTAGCATTTCTCTGGGTATAAACTGTTAGGAGCTTTTTAATTACTGGCTTCATACTAATTTTTATCTTTTAAAAATAATTTCCCTTCTACGCAACTGAGCCATAATTTAGGAGCATCTATCTTTTGTTAATTTTGTTAGAATGGCAGGTGGTTAGGATAGTTTATATTATTGTTTTGCTAACAATCAAGACTTTATATACATACAATGAAGTATTTCTGGAGTCCAAAATACTTGCAGAAAAAAGTCCTAATATATTCAGTGTTGCATATAACTCTAGTTATTAACCTTCACAATGGACAGTCTTTCTGCAGTACTCCTTATCTCAACAATTATCCAATGTCTCTCCCCCACCTACACACAGACTATACACTGTGCTCCTTAATTGTGCCCCTACCCATCTTTGCTATAAACCATGTCTCTTGGGAGGGAATACATATTTGCCCATTTTTGTTCATAGTTCTGTAATGTGTTTATTATGTCCTATTAGTAGCTGAGAGGAAGAGCAATTGTATCATTATTTAAGAATAATATTTTCTAGTAGGGTCGGGATACACTTACTCCAACTTACCTTAACAGTGAAAAATTAATTTCCCATTTATTTCTTTTCAGAAATGTTCATTTGCTACTTCATGAAAAGAAATAACATGTTTCAATGTTTAGTATCTGTCTCTTTTTTTGTGATGGGGTGGGGTGGAGAAGAGCATGATCATTTAGTGAGAAAAAAATGACAAGTTACCACAGAGGCACTTAGAAGTCTGAGGAAAAATAGGAAGGAGGAAGAGTTGGAAGCATCTTTGAACAACTTTGGTTGATTTGTATAGTCCTGCCTAAAGACAGACAACCTCAAGAAACTTGGGCTACTCTGTCTTTAGCTTAATTGAGAACATGGGAAATGAATGTGGTGCTAACTGGCATTAAATGGACAACACAGAAGTGTTAGTTTTGATCCATGATTACATTCAACATAGGAGTATGCTTATGAATCTGCCTATTTGCTAAGATTATGAGTTCTCCTTGTTAGCCCATAATCCTGGTCTTATATGAGAGGCACTACCTTATTTTGAGTAACCCCCACCTTGTAAAATACCTTACAAAAATGAGAAGTGGTCCAATTTTGTAACTTCAAAATTGGTTTTATTTACTTTAGTTGGCCATTTCTGGAATTATAATGCATGCTATTTTTTTATTACATACATCATTTTTATTGTTTATCCTTTGGCTTCTATACATTTAGCCAGTAGTTAGAACTGATGTTTTAGTTTTATGATGTATTATATGTTTTGTAAGGTACCTGGAGGCTTTAAAACTGAAAGGCATTTAGTAGTGAATGAGAATGTTGCATTCAAATTAATTAATGTATTCATATCAGTAGCTCACTTCGTCTTAATTTCTCCTGGAGAGGGTGTGGGATGAATATTCTTGAGGACTTTGGTCCGATTACTCTCCAGGAAATACTAAAGGAACAATTTCTTTGGCTGTGCCATTCAGCCAAGTTATATTTAATCATTTTTAGTCATCCACTTATTTCCTTTTCTCTTCAGATTTTTTTATCTCTTTAAACATTTCACACATGTGCAATCATCATAATAGTTCAGTGTTTTGCAAGGAGTGATTACCTAACCAGGAATGATGTAATTGAACAGAAATATAAAAAAAAATCTGCTTTGTTCTGTTGCTGTCACAATTTCAGCGGCCTTTCTTTATTTAAAGATAGGCAATACCTAATTGGTTTCAAAATTATTCCAAGTATTTAGTTGTCCCACATAAGCCTGGATCTGCATTTATAAAATCACTGGAAATGATATTTGCTTACCTGTCTGAGATAAGCTAAAGGCAATTAAAACATCTTAAAATGGCTGATACTAGTAGCGAAGATGTAACATAGCATAACCAAGGGTGCGTGCTTGTCAAAGTTAATTTCCTTCTTTGTAAAAGCAAAAACACTTTGACGCTGCGAGAATTGCATATGTCTGCTGTTAATGCTGGGTTAGAGAAAAACCTGTCTTCAGGTGTGGGGGGGGGAGAAGGGTTTTTTGTGATGTTAGGACAAACCCCGTTCTCTAAAGAAATGTGCTTCATTTACCTATTTTATCTCTTTCTATTTCTTTTCTTTTGGTGGTCAAATTAGAAGAAAGAAAACAATTTTCTTCGGCATGTACATGATTGTATAATTTACCTGCATTCCACTATTGTTTCATATGCTCTCCATACTACTGCTCTTCAGCATCAAGTCCTTTGCAAAATCTTAGACAATTTGGTGGATCTTACAGTATTGTTAGAAATTTTATTTCAAGTGTCAGCTTATTTGGTTATAAGCTGGTCAGCTTTCATTGTTATCAAATATTGTGATATTTTATCATTCTGGAATTCCAGTGCAAAGTATAAAAGTCAGACAACAGTAGATACGAAAAACATCCACATGCACACTTACTGTTGTGATTAGATGGAAAATGGACATGTGGGAGACTAGAAAGGCTGAGCTGAACAGCACAATTTTTTCGAAGCATGACTCAATCCTATCCTTGAATCATCATTTTGGGCAGATGGGATAGGCTGTTTTCTTACACTAACCTAAACCATAGTGTAAATGTATGTTGTCGTTCCATATGTAAAAAACAACAGAAAAGCAACATCTGAACTCAGTCTGTTGGGATATTTATTTTACAAATCAGCTTGCATTATTTCTTCCCAATGCAGCAAATAATGTTGCAAAGGGCAATAGACATTTAATAGCAATTTCCTGATCATTTTACTACATCAGCATTAATAGAAAATAAAATACTACTTTTTACCTTTCTAGCACCAAGGAACCTCTAAGATAAATATTTTTCTTTGAAGAAATACTAGCTTATTGGGTTTAGGCATTGACCCATTACTGCCTAGGAACCAATAATCTTGAGAAGCTTAAAACACCTTAGATCAGTATTTCTCAACCTTGGAGATTTTAAGTCCTGTGAACTTCAACTCCTAGAATCCCCCAGCCAATTCTGGGAGTTGAAGTCCACAGGACTTAAAGTCACCAAGGTTGAGAAACACTGCCTTACATCCTTCTTGAAAAATTGGTAATTGTATGTAATTTGTACCATTTAAAAATATTTTTAGCTTAATTGTAGAGATGGTGGCATTGTTATGATAGGCCATGGCAGCAGGAAGCGCAAAATGATGAAAGCAGCATCACAGTTTCTCAACATAGTCCCTGCTTATTTATATGTACAAAAGCGGTAGAACCAGCAGCGTTATAACACAGATGCAGATGCTAATGAGCCACAGGAACTCTACTATGCTCTGGAACATAGCCCAAATTCTTGCCAATTGCATATTGGAAGGTATAAACAAACTTGTCTTCTCATAGAACTCAGTAAAGCTTCTTCACATTCTATAGAATCCCAAAGCTTCCAGAAACATTCTCACAAATCTTTAGTGGAACAAATACAAATGTAGAAGGGGCAGTGGTTGTATTTTGAAATTTAAGAAGGATGCTTGTTTCCTCAGTGTCAGTGCGCCATTTAAAGCAAAGTATTTCCATATTGAGCAAGTTTATCATCAGGTTGCTTGTTTTTGGTTCATTGCACGTTTTGCCCCAAAGCCATGATCACTATTATACAAACAAAATATAATTATATTAGGGCAATGAATTTTATCACTATGAATTTTACAGCGGAAAAGCTATAAAGAGCTCAATATTTTCCGTTGTATAAAGGCTTGAGCTTCATTAGAAAGGTGTTAAAATTGTCTGAGCCAGAAAAAAAGTGATAGATCTTAATGAACTTACACCAATAGTGGTTTTGATATTTCTAGATTTAAGCAAAAAAAACAGAATAAAAGTTTTTTTTAGTTTGCTGTAGGTTTTTTATAGAAGTTATAGAAGATATTTTATAGAAGATATTTCTCCCTTATCTAGAAAGTAAAATTACTCTTTTTAAACAACTTTTAAAAAGCACTGCCAAGTTTCTAAATTACTAGGGCTTAGATTATCAATAATTTATTTTTAAGAAATTAGAAATGTAAGAGAATACAGCTGGCTACTATCAGTTAAACCTACAACAGACTTTGTGTCCTTTCTAAACTTGTTGATGGATGAGATTTTATATTATGTCAACCTTGCCCCTTTGATGGTAATTGGAAAATATTGATTTAAGGTTTGAAGTCTAATCTGTCATGCTGATAATTGTCACCAGATTTAAATATGATCCCCAGATTATCTTTAGATTACAAAAGAAGCAGTTACCACCACCTAATTGATAAAAAGACTGAACATTATTTGATAATCCATGGGAGCTCATAACTTACTTACTATTAGCCATATTTGTCTTCCAAATAGACCCCTAAAAACTCACAAATGTGGTTTAACGTGCTAAGAGTATTCACCACAATATTTAAATTATGATTATGACACTTTTTTCTGCTGCATTGTCTTTGTGAGAGAAAATAACAAGGAACTGCAGAGGGACACTTATAAAAAGTGAACTTATTCTGATTAAAATAGTAATATATGTAGATCGATATATTTTCACTGAGGAAATGATCTCACACTAATTTTATATTGAAGAATGAAGGAGGTTTCTAATGTTCTGAATTTTTGCACTGTCTGTTGTTTTATCTATTGTTTGTACTGTGTTTTGGGGACTGAGAAAGGGCAAAATACATAATTTACAAACATGGAGTTTAGCCTGTGTATCTCCGATATCTACAAGCCATAATTGGAAGGGGGGGGGGTTATGCAGAATAAAAAGAAATGTTTAATATTAAACCACATCTATGTAACCAAGATCTGGAAGTACATGAAGCAATTAGTTCTACAACTGACTCTTTCTGTTTTATAGAAAATAAGCAAAGCTGTCATTACTTCAGTCATAGCAATCATAATTTTTTTTATGATAAAAATGGTGATTTGTTTGAATTCTGCTTAACATCTGAGAATAACAAAAATGCCTGCTATCCAATTTAGCAGTGTGTTTTTAAATGAGATCATGCGGAAGCTCCATAATCTAACCTAGATCCAAAACTTATATGTTTTCCTCTTGTTTGTCCTTTAAAGACTGCCAAGGAAGTGGTCTCTGTTTCCAAAAAAATCTGTTTTGTAAGAACCCCTCCTTTTTTAACCACTGGGGATGCTCTTTTTGTACTGCAACTAATGACCATAAATGTTTTTGCATTTTCATTTCATCCCAGAGCCATATGTTTCATTGCATTTCTCAGCATGCATGACAGTAGAGTTTAAATCTTTATTCATTTCATTTAAAAATGTTTCTTTTGTTCTCCTTATCATGTTTCTGGCTTTCCCAAGGATATGTGCTTTGCCTTGAACGAAAAGTCACATGTGCATTACTAATTGTGTGCCATTGTATTTACATTTCCTAGTGGTGGCACTGTGAAGCTACTAATTCTTTTGCTTCACTTGATGTAAAATAATCTGAGCTTCTTTGATAGTGCTGAAACAGTATTAATTGTTTTGTACATTTCTTGGTCACTCTACTTAGGTGGTCTTCATAATCTATTAGAACTTTCAGCCAGATTTTGTAATGTCATGCCTCCAGCAGTGATTAAATTGGTAATTAATGAAGAGTCTTTGGCAATGTAACCCACATCCCATTAATTTTCCTTTTCCCCCCGTTCAAATTTTTTTTTAGAAGTTGTCATCTCTGTCAGAAAGGATTGCGCCACCTTGCTACAGCCCCTTGGAATCAAATCACAGCGGCTTGATTTTTGCAGCCATTAGTAGATCAGAGCAGTAATTTCACAGTATTTTGGTCAGGGTAATTATAGTACCACGTACTAAGTAGAGTTGGGAATTTCACACAAGAAGTCCAGAAATACCAGGTGAGCTTCCTTGTGTTCACTGGGTCGTTATGATTAGTTTAATTGGGCTTTGTTTGATTTTAGCCGCAGGGATTCTTTGTGCCAGCGCATTGCAGTGACTTTCTACTTTAAGGTTTCTGACAGGAACTGGAGCAAAAATGAACTCTTTGAAGTAGGATTCTTCTAAACAACTTTTTCTTTTTTCAGAGGAGGTCAGAGCAAGGAAAACTTTCATGTAAATAGTTAACTGAAGTGATCATTCAGAAAGTATTTTTGTCTCGTTTATTTATTATATGTGTTTTTCCAAAATGTATATTTTCCTTAATAGAAAAAATGTGCATTAAGACAATAACTTTATATTAGCAATAAAAAGTGAACATTAATTTGTGACCTTGAGTTGGCCTACTAGAATCACAAACTATTGACTTTTTTTCTTTATTTTTGATGTTAGCACTGGCCTTAATAAAATAAATTTTAGTATTAAAGTTTAAAAATCAAATCAACTGGGTGAAGAATCTAGGTATCTGGTATATTATAAGTTTCAATTCAAATTTCTAAATGTATAGCCTAACACATTTTTACACTTTGTTTTTCTAAAGAAAACAATAAGAGGCGGGGAAACTGTGTTATCTCCTACGGGACATTGGTCAGAATGTGTCTTCTCTCAGTAATACAATCATTTTCAACAGTTCCCCATGTTGGTATTGATTTACAATTTGCATAATATAAATCTAATGTTGGTTCTATTTTTGTTGTCATTGTGGCAGAATATAAGAATAGGATATTTTAAAACAAAAACTGATGTTATAATAACATAATTTTTTTTATGTGCAAGAGATTAGGTATGCGTGTTTTCATATTCGTTTGTGATAATGTACGAATAAATCATTATACTATTGCTACTTAATGGTCCCACATGTTATAAAATAATAGGGAGAAATGATTGTATTTCACTGACTGAAAGTTTCTTACTTTAACAGTGCATTATGTTAAAATTGTCTGCTAGCTTCGGAATCCAGAGTTTGTCAGCAGTTGCTTTTTCTGGAAGCCTTAATGACACCAAATAGTTTGCTAGGAGTT